>NC_081836.1:49996337-51196337 GCF_030867095.1 Alligator mississippiensis | reverse complement strand
GCAGTTAAATTCTGAGCTCTCTTCATGCTAGAAACAGGAAACACCAGAATTCAAACTGGGGAGTAAAAAGCTGTCATGCCCCCAATATGGTATCACCCAAATTCTCTACACCACAGTCTATACAAAAAGACTGTTTAGTGGTGTACAGTACCTTGATCTGATCCTGGCTGAGCAGAGTAGGAGGTCGGGGTCTCCAAAGCAGCTGGCAAAAACGGTCTTTATTGTTCTTCTGGAGAAGACGACCCTGGAAGGTCCATAACCAGTACGCATTGTCCACCTAGAAAGCCACAGTGAGATCTTGGTCAGGTGGATTCATTTTACTACAACACGAGAAAACCTTATCACTACAGTATCTTAGGGTGCTAACAGATGTGGAGACAAAAAGTGCTTTACCGGAAGAAGAATCACATCAGTTTGACCCAGCTCCCCACCATCTGTATAGCTCACACTTCAGCAGAGGTGGGGTGCAGGGTTTGGCGCCTTTATCTAATAGCTGATTCAATCAGCTATTAGATAAGTGCCAAAACACCCTGCTGAAGTGCACGAGCTATATAGATGGTAGGGAGCTGGGTCAAACTGATGCAATTCCTGTTCTGGGCATGTGCTGTGCTTGACACTGGGATGCTCCAAGCTAAAAGTAAAGCACTGTTTTTTGGGGTTTTTCTACGTCTGTAAGCAACCATGGTGCCTCCTGTATCATTGCAATAGTCACTAGTGGAATTCAAGGGGTCTCTGCTCTTTTCAAACAAGCCCCTTCTGGAGTAGGCTTTCTACTCAAAGTCCTTCTTTTAGGAGGAGGGCATGCTCCTCAGAGAAAAGCCACGCTACAGAAAAAAAAAAAAAGTGTCCATGAAATAAACAAAAGCAAAAAATGACTTTTATAGAGCCCCAGGAATCTTGACCCAAACCATTCACTTTATCTGAACCACAATAAATAAAGCTTCTTTACTAATACAGAAAATGCTAAGTACAACTACTGGATCTATTGCAACTGCCCAGAAGTGGTACGCTGGACATGGGAGAGGAAATCTGCTTGGACCAAGAGGAAGTCCATCAGTGAACATGCAATTTGGATTAATGGAATTGGGATTGCCCTTTTAGCGACAGAGTTTAAGCAAAATAGCCAAGCTATCCAGAATAGTTCAGAAGAGGGCTGGAGTTAATGAGCCAGTACACACAATTAGTACTTGAGAAGACTGCACCAGTACCAATGAACCATTGACAAATACAAGCAAATATAAAACTTCTAATTTTACAGCCAACAAAAATCATTTTGCCATGAATACTGAAAAAGGGCAAAAGAAAGTAACTAAAAGACTTCAATACCTTGTGACTCCACCAAGACACAGAAGTAACAAGGTATCGGCCGGTAGGATCCCATTCCACATCTGAGGCTGTATAGTGTTCAGCTATGTTCATCATGGTGCAATCAGATGTATCAACAAACGCTAAGGCACCATTCATGCTGAAAAAGGTACACAAGGATCATGATCTTGGTACACAAACACTTCCCACTTCATAAAAACAGTATTTTTTCAGAGTCTGAAGTAATTTCACAACAAAGCTGACCCCATGCAAATAACAGAGATGCACTCACACCTCCATATAAATCATAGCATTTCTCTGCACTTCCGCAATTGGAAAGCACGATGGGAAAGTGTCAAGCAAACCTCTTGTTAAATAGGGTTAACCCTTGCATCTCTCTAGGCTTATATTTCTTAACTCTCACCTTCTCATCCTAACTCCTGTCTCGCATGTCATGGTGATGCCAGGTTATAAAACACACTTGGATACAACCATAGCTTTTTAAGCACACATGTGAAACATTTTCTGTAGCCAAGACAGGATCAAAAATAACAATATGGAGTTCTAAAATGAGAAGCCGAGCTCCTCTTTTAATGGGTGCAAAGCCACATACCGCTCATAATTACTACAAACCTTTTAAAATTAAGATGCTTAAGAAATGTCCAACTAATGAGTAGAACAACCACTGTCAAGCAGGATAAACACACCAGCAGGGCATTCATTAGAAAACATGAGCATTACCTCAGAGTGTCATAATGAACGCAATCCTGGACATTTAAATCTTTCTAAATTTAAAGACGGACTTTAATATTGAACAGTCACTGTTTTCTTAAAGTACATTAATTCACATCAAGATGTGGATTATGATTACTCTACCCAAGAGCATTCTAGAAGATTTAGCCAAGACAGCATGAGGGACAAGATTAAAATAGCATTATTCCTCATTTGATGCAATGGCAACAGACAGCCAATGTAAGTAAAGGTACTCCGCTAGACTATAAAAAAAAAAAATGGACCCACTGCTTGCTAGTCAGAGCAAGACTAGCTCTTTGCTGTCATCTGCTGCAGCGATTCTCAACCAGGGTGCTATGGCAGCAACTAGCCCATATGAGAGGAAGTATGCATCAACTCCTCCACTCACCAGCATGCAGCACCTGCCCCAGCATCCTGGCACCACTCCCCACTCCTCTCCCAGCAGCTCTGTGAGCATGAGTGGAGCAGATCTAGCTGGGCTAAAAAAGTGCAGTCCCCACTCCCTGGCAGTCCCTGCACTGATAATACCGAGCTCCAAGAAGTGCACTCTACTGTGGGTGGGCAGGCAGACATAAGGCCGCACATTTTCAGCCCAACTTATTCCCTTGCTCCTCCCATGCTCCTGGAGCTGGAGGGAGTGACTGCAGGGAATGGTGGCTCTGGTACTCAAGTCTCCGGAGGAGGAGCAGCTGCAGCAGCAGGGGCTGTGCTCACCCTCTCTGGTAGACACAGGGACAGGGAACAGGAAGACAGCAAAAAGAACAGGGCATGGCACAATTCTGCCCCCACTGCCATTACTTGGTACCAGCCTCTGCATCAGCAGCCACTGTTACCCTCTTCCACTTCCTGCATGGACAGATGCCTTCTTCAGGGGTCAAATGACTCATTCCAGAGCTCACTCCCAGTCTGCCCTGTTAGCAGCCCCTGCCAGCTCTGTGCCCCATCCCCTGTCATGCTCTCAAGAATTTATCTATCAAAGGGGGGGGGGGGGAATCACTTGCATGAATTTTTAAATGACTATTAGTATCTTGCAAGTCTTGGAGAGGCAAAAAAGCTGGAAGAGTCAAAATGAGATTACCAGAGGTTAAAATCAGATCTTCTATACAAAGGTAATCCTCTTAATATAACCAGGTGTGGTATAGAAGTGGTGACATATGGGTAGGATTTTACTTGTATATTAGAGATTATTTTATAGGGCAGCACAGTAAAGATGTTTTATTACAAGACTTCTTTTAACTCAGACATTTCTACTCACTTTACTGATTCAATCAGAGCTCATGGATTAAGATGACAAACACTCACCTTCTGAGGCCAGCCAACACTACAAACTGCCCTTGGGGACTCCAGAATATCGTGTTTGCCTGCTGCTTGTCAAACGTTTCTGAAAGGGAACAGAACTTTTAATCACTAAAACAACCGACCAACCCACCCTACAGAAACCTCAACCCATTGCCATCAGCTTATCAGCAAACACGCTGAGGAGTATTCTATATAGTCCTCAGAAGATGCTTCCAAGCTCTGCAACCGAAATCCCTAAAATAGCATTTTTATTAGAAGAATGAAACCCAATATAAATCTGTTCCTACTGATGACAGAGAAAATGTTAGCTGTTAGGAAGTTCTAAAGGCATTATCTGCCTACAAAATCATACCAGTTTAGAAACCAATGTAATTAAACCATTACAGTTGCCTCGGATTAACACGTATCAGTTTGAAAATATCTTTAGCTGACTCCTTGATAACTTAGGTTAAACTGAAATAAAGACACAATAAACCAAAATAAGAGGAAGGAAATTCCTGAAGTGATGGGAGAACAGGGAAGATTCAGACATGAAAACAGAAGTGTACAGAGGACAGGAAGTTTTGAACATGCACTTGCCCATACCATTTAAAATGCCTGTAATTACTTTTAAACTTTATTTAACTTTTCCAGCCACAGCCAAACAAGATCAGTGTCTTCTAAGTGAACCTGTTATTTCCAGCCCACAGACCAAGGAAGCCTTCTTACTATAGAATGAGTCTGACACTCCTCTTTGGGCTGTTCCACCTGCACAAGATTGCTAGCCTACAACATGCTCCAGATACACTCCTCCTACGCTTTGCACTAGGGTTAAGAAGTGTCTGGTATAAACACTCAATGCTACACAACTGGCTGGATCTCTACAGTACAAACCTGGCAGTAGCTGCATTTAAAAGTGCTTTATCTCTAGTCTCTTCCACCCTCAGCTGTGCACTCAATTACACTTACTGATGAACTCTATCTTCCCATTATTTTTGACATGGTAAAAGGAGACAGAAATTCGAGGAGTCTCTCCATGCAACACAGCAAACTTGCTACCATTTGGTTCCCAGGCAAAGGCTATGATAGGTTCTGTAAGAGAATAAAGAGTTGTCAAAACCCAATGTCTTACAAAACAGCAGCACAATCTTCAAGTTATCATTTTTTACACAACTTCAAGTTACAAGCGATTTCTGTATTCAGGAGTGAAGAAACCCTGGATGCTCAAGTCAGAAGAGCATAAATTATGAAAAACTTATTGCGACTTGCACTGTTGCTTTACTTCTAGTCAGCGAACCAGAAGAACACAGAATAAAGAACGTCTCCCAACCACTGGTGTTACCCCCAACCTTTTGCCACCTTAGAGAATCTTCTCAATTAGGTATTGTAGCAAACAATCAATTCTTTTACTGTTAAAGCTAAGTACAGCAAACGTGTCAAATTCCCTGGATACCAAGGTGCCCTTCCCATGTCAAGAGCCATTAGCAGCAGCATTTTGCACTACAGTTTGCCAGTTTATTTGCCAATTAGAGCGTCTAAATTCCCAGCAAAGCAGCTGACATCTACATCCAGGGGAGGAGGAGACTGGAAAGGGGGGCTTCTTAAAAGTCCCCTACAAGAACACAATCTGAAGAACTAGAGTTCTTCCATGAAAAGTTACTCCTGCAGAACCTTAGTTCTTACACAAAAGTGTTTACCCAAAAGTGTCCGGTCTAGCATTTACAGCGCATCCAGTGTCATGCAAGTAATACAATGGAATTTGTAAGAAAGAATGAGAACCCCGTCTCACTGTCAAGTCAGAGATACCTGAAGAGTTGGAATTACCTTTCATTTCTACCACATCCACTGGGACCTGCTTCTCTCTCATTCGGAAGATTTCAAAATTGGTCACTACACCCTGCAAAAGCCAAGTTTAGTCAAACCTTCAGTAAAGGAATCCGAGAACAAGCCATTCTAATAGGAAATCAGTCTGGCATAGTACCTTGAGATGTGTTCCCAAAGTTGCCATTTCTACACATTGCAACTTGTGGAAAAAAAAAAATCCGATTCCAATAAAGAGACCCGCTTTAAAAAGAGTCTTCTCTTTTAAGAATCTATGCTTCCAACAGACTGTGCTGCAATAAAATTAGATATAACCCAGGATCCTGGTTCTCTCTCCTTAAAACCAGCAAATTCTCCAATTTTAAACCCCCTGCCTGCCACCTCACCCACAAACCACCCCCAAAATCTGCATTTTTTCCACGATTAAAATGAAACACACATGCACACCACACATACTATCATGGAAAAATCAGAGCTCCCCGGGCCCCTTCGCTCACCAGGATGCAGGTCCAGCTACGACGGTTTCTCCCCACCCCACACAACCCACTTTGTGGTGCTGAGCAGCCCCAATATGTTTGCGCCCTGTCCATACCACTGCCCCTCACTTCCCACCCACAGCTCCCTGGGTCCTGCTGGTGCCCCTCACTCTCCAACCACAGCCCCCCAACCTCCAGCTAACAGAGATATGGGGCTAGAGACCCAGGTCCACAGCCTCCCCCCCACAGCATCCAAGCCCTGGCTGTCACCTACAGGAGGCAGCAGCTGCTGTGTCCAAGCGCACCACAGAGCCCAGCTGCCCCTCCACCACAGGAGGCATGGCCGGAGCAGAGCCCAAGGGGGAGGCGATTGTGGACTCAGGCTCCTTGCCCTGCTGCCCTCCCCCGGGGGCCTCTGTGGCCCACTGGCCAGGATCAAATGCACAGGGCATAAAGGGACAGAGTGGGACCAGGTGGAAAAGCTTGTTACTGTTTCTGGGAGCCCTGTGCTGCCCTGGTGAAGTCCCCCCCGCCTGCCCAGCAACAGCAAGGAGCACAACTCTTCGCTGCTGCCTCTGCTGCTGCCAGGTGGCCAGGAGGCACCTCACCAGGGCACCATATGGTTCTCAGTGGCAGCAATGAGCTTCCCTACCCATGCTGCTCATGGGGGAGGGCAGAAGCTGGGCTCTGCATTCTGCTCTGCCACAGCAGCCACCGCCACCTGAGAGCATCAGCCGAGGCTTGGGTGCTGCTGCGGGGAACGAGGGGCTGCCCACCTCCACCCCACGCACAAACCTGGGGGCATAGGCAATGCATAGGAGGGGTATGTGCCCCCCTTGAGATTGGCCACTTCTGAAGCCACAACCGGCTTCTGCAGGCAGTCCCCGCTTGCCGCCAGTCATGGGAGGCACCAGGCATTCATGTCTGGGGACATGTGCCCCCCATGCCCTCCCCAGGAGGGTGTGCAGCAGCAGGGAGCCAGCCAGTCATGCCAGCCCCTGACAACCTGCCCGTGGCCCCATCCCACTCCCTGCCTGAACCCCAAGCCCCATGCACTGCCTCAGGCTGGCCAGCAGCCCCAGCCAACTCCCTCCCACATGAAGGGTACTTCAATTGTCCCCTGCCAGACTTACCTGAGAGAGCTGCTCTCCAAGCTGCCTAGTGGCCACATGCATGTATATGGGGTGCATGTATACGTGTGCATATGCACATGGCATCCCCTGCTGATCACCCTCCTCCTGCTCCCCCCCAGGCCCTTGCAGGCTGGAACTCTGCCAGCCTGCAAGGGGAAACCCACTGTTTTCCATGTTTTTCTCTTTAAAATGAAACAAAAAAAAAGAGTTTTAATACATTTTTCCATGGCGAATGGAAAGCCTGGATTCCTGAATATAACAAAAGCAGGAGGAGGTTCTGTTCTCCATATTCTTTAAAAATAACAGACAGACTCCCACTGCAAACCCATGATGAATACTGTTCTTAAGGTTCTTAAGAAGCAAGTAGCACAGTATCTGTGGCACCTCACAATACTGGCAATATGTGGATATATTGACTGTGACATGATGCAATGATGTACACATTTCTTTTCATCCACTTTGAATGCTAATAAAGCTTCAGAAAGACAGGCAGAGTTCAGTTTATGAACATGCCTGAGACTACATACCTGTGTACCTTTGGGAGTCCTGTCTACCTTCACACACAGGTAATCTCCATTCTTTTGCCAGTGTAGTTTGCAGTCTACCACATTGAACAGGTTCCGCACACGAATTTCCTGTCTGGAGGGGAGCTGCATCAGTGTCACCCTTGCTGGGATGTCTTTGTCTTCAGGCACCCAAAATGCAATTATGTTACCTCCTGGAGACCATGAAAAATCTCTACAGGATGAAAATGAAAATAGCAGGAATGTTATAAGAGTATAGTTTCCTGACCACCACTTAAAGATGCTACAAGCAAGCTGAGAAACAAGTTTCTGCACTGAATCACCAAAACATTTTCAAATTATAGCTAGTTAATAGGTACCTTGACACTAAAACTAGGCTTCAGATAGAAGCACAAAACCCAGATCAAGTGCTACAACAAACTTACCAGAACCAGTTTGGTGACACTCCAGTTAAGCTTCCTGTCTCAGCAGATCAAACATGGGTCTTTTGCATATCTACCACTTGAGAGTGCAGCAAAAGCAGTGCAATTAGATCTAGGAAAAGAGGTGGCATTCCCTCATCTCAAACTACAGAATTTCTGCTGATCTGGGAGATGAGTTAAATAAATGGATTACAAGAAGGCAGCCCATTATACTGTGTTAGAAACACTTCTCTTGCAATTGGGCATGTTTAATTTTCTGAATGCTTTAAAGAAAGAAATCTTCACAGAATCTTTCTTTAATGCTCTCTGAAACATGGGAAAAAGAAAGAGAAAAGGTCACGTTATTTATTTTGGGATAGCAATAGGAATTATGCAAAAAGAAAATGCCAGAAACCAAGTTACTTGTTCTGGCAGGTGCTAGATAACACCCTCTATTTTAAGCCTATAGATCAGTGGTCAGCAACCCCCGGCACGTGTGCCATGCATGGCATGCAAGGCCATTCTGCTCGGCACCACTGCCAGCCTGGACTCTAAGCAGCTGCTGCCAGCCACGGAGCCCAAGCTGCTCCCAGCAGGCAGCTGGGAGGCTGCAAGCCCTGCTGCAAGCAAACTGGCCTCTGTGGGCCGGCTTCAGCCAGGACGCTGCAAACAGCTGCTCTGGACTCCAGCATGTCAGCGCTCTGGCACCTTCCAAGGTAGTCATTGTGGTTTTTTCAGCACTCCGGCCAAAAAACATTGCCTACCCCTGCTATAGATAGACAAATATCTTAAAGAGATCCTTTACTGACATGCAAATGAGTTTAAGTTAACAAATACATTCTGGTTTGACTTTGATACCATAACATACAGCAGATTTGAGTCAAGTCCCAAGACCACAAAACAGATTTCCATTGTCATGACAAGATTTGCAATTATATGTAAAATGGACCAGAGTTACAGAAAAAGGGCAGAAGTGACAAATGTCTCTTATTCCTATACAGGTGGTTTCCTCCACAGCAAAGATCAAGGAAAAAAAACGGAGGAAAAAAAAGCAAGCCAATATCCTGGGATTGTAGAGTATTATTTCTAGCAACATCACAAAGCATAACTGCAAAAAGACAACATATTCCAGTTCAATGACAAACTAACACAGGACCTACAACTATTGCTACTGCTGTAATCATTACAGAAACAAGTTTTCAGGGCAAATATTTTTCTCATAGCTGTACAGATGATTTGTGACCCAAGAAATGGGGATGCTTTACACAACAGTATTCAAAACACTCTATACCCAAGCATTATATATTACCAAAAAAATAAGACAAGCAAGCAAAAAGACCAAAATTACAGGTACCAAAAGTACCTTTGTGGAGAGGAAACAATGAGTAATATAAAAGCCCTTTAAATTGCTAGGGAAATATACAAGAACCAGTGACAGGCTCAAGCCAGACATTAAACATTACAGAGAAAAAGATAGGCCTTATCTTCAGCATCTGAGGAAATTAACCACTAGGAATGTGGATTCTCTCTCTCTCTGTTTCTTAAATCTTAGACTGAAAGGGCCAAGTGTAACCAAATCCAAGTCACCAAGCTCAGTATGAAAGTTACGGAGCAAAATGTATATTGTAGGCCATTATAAGGTCACATTAAAAAGTAAGAGGTGTCTTCTTGTCACCATAGTAATCAAGTGCCTTATACTTTTCAGTGGCCATCTACATATATATATATATATATATATATATATATATATATATATATATATATATATATATATATATATGAAACTAGCATTCCATGCACCTGAATAACACAACCTGGGACAGCAGACCTAAAAGGAATACTCACTTTATCCCAGTGATTTTCAAACTTTTCTTGTCCAGTAGGCCCATAGACTATATGGGAAAAAAAACCCAATGAGTTTACAGGTTACAAATACTTACAGATATGTATTGCCTTGCCCCCTACCCTCATCAATTAAAGCACCTGAAAATGCCAGATTTTTATTACTCTCCCAATTACTATAATCCAATGATAAATGCATGGTAACATGAAAAGACAAAGGGGAGAATAAAGCAGGATGTAGACAATTTAAGGCCTTTCAGCAAGGATCTGCCCTGAAGAGTTGAGAGGTACTGAGCAACTCCAATCCTGTAGGCCAGGGTTGTCAAATGTACAGCCCATGGGCCAGATCCAGCCCATGGAGCCCTATGATCTGGGCCAGAGTGCTGCCTGTGGATCTCTGAGTGGCCCTGCAACCTTGCACATAGTGCACACCCCAAAGCGCACCACCTGTGCAGAATGTGCGCCAGCTGCAGCCCTGCACTGTATGCAGTGCACATTGCTAGCCTGTGGGCCTGATTCAGCCTGTGGACTACTCCATGTCCTTCATCCAACCCATGGAGCCAGATGAGTTTGATATCCCTGTTGTAGGCTCTTTACACAACTTACATTGCTCTTTAGTCTTCTGTGAAATTTAGGAATGGTATAACTGAATGACAAGTGCTGGGGGCCTGAGGAGAGCAAGTCAAGACAAGGGGGATTTCTCACCCTTTAAAAGATATTTACTAAAAGGCAGGTTTTCCTCTTATGACAAATTTTAGCAGTAAACAGCTGAAAATTTTTTAAAAAATAAGTGCCTTGGGTCGAGATGACATTACAAAGCAGTAGGTGTTATGCACTAAGCACTTACAGGTGTTTCATAGATGCTGAGGGTATCTGATGTCATTCGAGCAAAAAATTTACCATCATGACTCCACCTAAACAAATAAGAGGAATGTATGCCATCAGAACTGCTTCCCTTAGTGCATCAGTAACTAGAGGCTTCCTCCTCTACTGTTTTTAGCCAACCTACTTAAAGATGGGCCAATGGGCTGAACTTTCACAATGGAATCCTCGCTTCTTCTGACCAGTTAGGATATCCCAGATGATGATAGCCTGAGGGTCATCCTGAGTGTCCATTAGAGGGCTGAAGGACACCATGTACCTATGAGAAGGAAAGTGATTAGCTTTACTTTTCTCATGAGATCTAACATTTCAACATATACACTTTTTACCAGCTTCAGAGTTGAATCAGCTAAGCAGAGTTAATTTCTTTTACGCAGTCTGTCTCTAGGTATACTGCCAAGTTCACAATCAAATGATTTCAGGGCAGATAAAAGCAGTCATTCCTGGTTTCAGATGCCTTGCTATAATGACGCTAGCTCATTCAATTATGTCAAGTAGGAGAATGAAATTAAATGAGTCTTTTGCCAATTTCACAGCACCTATTTAAAACTTAGGGAGTAGGTAAACATCAGTTTCAGATGATGTAAGAAAAATGTATGCCTCTTCTGCTAGTGAGCTAAGGGACAAGTCAAGGTTTTCTGTTCTATTGCTACCTCTTCAGTCCATTTCTCCAAACACTACTGAGGAAGTTCTGAAGAAAGCTTAAGTATCAGGGATCTGCCTTAATCCCTTTGTAACAGAGGAGATGCTCTCAAGAAAGGGCAATGTAATTATAATCCCTATATATCATTTCACAAATCAAGTGGCTCAAAAAGTTTTAACTGTCTTCTTGTCACCATAGTAACCAAGTGCCTTATCTATTTCACTAGCCAAAAAAAAGTTATGTTACTTGTTTGAACAGTTTATTCTGTCAGAAGGTCTGCCCCCATCCTCCCCGCAACAAGTCAGGTGCATGGAAAGGCTACTGTCCAGTAGCTAGAGGAGTAGTATGGGGCTTCTTTACCATAATATTAGTTACAGGGAGGATAGAAGGCACCCAATATATGTAGAAACCCACCACAATGCATACTGAAAAAGGAAGATCAACCTCAACCAATGAGGTACATAGCAGGTAATTTTGGTTTACAGCTGGACATTTATCAGGTGGTCATTGCAAAGGCTGAGCACAGTATGGTAGACTTTTTTCCCCCCTGCCTGTACTGAAGATATACTTTGGTTGTCAACAAGGAAATCCATTATGTTCATCTTGCGCCAAACCACTCCCATTAAGCATTTATAAACAGAAGACTGACAGAAGCAGAATAGTGACCAAAGGTTTTGTGGAACTATTATGACCAGCCGTTGCTAAGCTAGTTGCTATATCACCAAAAGTGAAGAATTCATGTCAGGGTAACAGCTGATCATTTGAACATTTTGCTGAGACAGACATCCCTGACTGAACTCCAGCATCCCATCCCCTTTGTGGACTTTAGAAAGATGCATGGAACTAGCAAGCTTTCATTAGAGCTAAAGCGTCTTAAATCCAATCATGCAGTGTAGACTAGTCATTCTGAGTTATGTCGCATCAGACAGTTTTGTATACATTCACTTCCCCTCAACACCTCCCCTAGAAAGGACAGCCACCAGAAGGCACCAAACTCCAAAGAGTAACAAAAAAAATGAAGATTGAAGATCCATGGGATTTGAAAAGAGGAGAGAAAAAATAAACATATTTTATACTTGATGTTCTAATACATCCTCTCATCATGGGGCCCCCTGGGATAGACATCTTTTCACGACATACCTTTCACAAGGCGAGAAGTCTATGAGCTGTACACCTTGGTGGCTGAACCTCTGGATCTGTTTGAATTTTTCTCCTCCCCATAAAGCAATTCCTCTTTGATGGAATGTAGCCAGATAGGTACCCTTGGGGGACCAGCGGACATAGGTTTCTGTCCACCGCTATAGGAAAAGTTATACAGATTAATTATATTCAGGCTGCTGGATTTCAAGGAAGACTTGCAATATCTATGATCTACAACAGAGCTGTCAAACTGTGGGCCCACAGGCTACTCATGGCCTGCAAGAGGTTAGTGTGCAGCCTCCAGCCACTGCTCTCCCACCACTCCTGAAGTCTCTGAGCTCCCCTTTCCCTCTTCTAGGCACCACTTTATGCTTTCCCCTCAGAAGGCGGGACAGTGGGGTAGCACAGGGAGCTGAAGGCAGGTCTGTGCTCACATGAAGGCAGGTCTGCGTGTAAGGAGAACTGTGCTCCAGTGCAGGAGATGGGGGCAACATGGTGTAACAGTGGAGGAAGGGGAAATGGAAAGAGGCATCTGCACACTGTGCCTTGTAGCAAGTCCTACTGGTGCAGCCCTCAGGTCAAGGGGCCCCCAGGAACTTAGAAGTTGGACAGTTCTGATCCTACACTGTCACATCTCCTGCAGTACAAACGTCTGAGAAAGATAAAGGTAAAACCAAAGCAACTTAACATGTTTCCTTCTTCCTTAGTTTAAAGGCTTTCAGGAAAATACCACACAAGGAATTTGTTTCAGAAACCTACTAATCAGGTGCAAGTAGAAGCTGACAGTGGTGGGAAGCCTCTGGCAGCACCTAGTGCAAGTGACAAAGAACATTACAGAACTTGTCCTTGGATTAGTAAGAAGATTGCTTTTGAACTTCAGACAGCTCCAGACCCACAGTCAGGGCATCTTCTATGCAAATGGAGCCAAAACTTTTTGGTAGGCATGCCACAAAACCTCTGTATTCTTCCCCAGTGCCACTTCGATCACCACCCAATCTGCTGCTCTGATCCCTGCCCCATCTGCCGCTGTGCTGCCCGTCTCCTCTCCGATCTGCTGTATGCCACAAACAGGCTGCCTGTGCTTTGTGTCATGTGCTGCAGGCTGACCACTCCTGTTGTGCATGTATGAACCTTAGCTAAAAAGTATCTAGTACAGGGGTGGGCAAAATGAGGCCCAGAGGCCAGATGTGGCCCACCAAGCTGTTCTATCTGGCTCACAGGGCCCCTAAAAAATTTTAAAAATTAATAGGCAGCCAGGGACAGGTGAACATCATGCAGCCCTCGATGGCTTGCCAAAACTCAATAAGCAGCCCTCCACCCAAAGTAACTGCCCGCCCCTGACCTGGTAACAGGGAAGGTAGCTCTACAATGCTGCGGAGCAGTACACATTTGACAGTAGTAAATTCTACTCATCAAGCGTTTACACAAGATGCTTAACTGTGCAGCAGCATAGTTTACAGAGAAGTAAACGTGTCTACATGTGCATATGCTTTTTACATGGTAAACCTCCCTAATCATGAGTAAATTTGCTACCTGCAAATGCAAAGTAAATCGAGGCACAGGAGCTTGGAAAGAGCTGGAGGGGTGGGGTAGATCCCAGCCCACTGCCCTGATCCACCAGTGGGGCAGCTAGCTAGCTCCTCCCCTGCAGCTCTTTCCAAGTCCCTGGCCCTGACTGGGGAGCCAGGGCCAGGAGCTCCCTGCAGCCACGGCAGGGGGACACTGTCCCCATCCCAGCAGAAGGCAGGCCCCAGACCACGAGATAGCCATCTCCTGGCACAGTGCTCCCTGCCAGTCCTTGGTCTAGCACCCAGGGGAAGCCTGGAGCTCCCCCTGGTGGCAGTAGGGGCCCACTGCAAGAAGTTTGGTGCCCAGAGCAGCAAATCTGCTGCCTAATCCCTGCATGTGTAGATGTTTGCTGGGGAGCACTTAATCCCCAGAAGTTTACTCACGAGTAAACCGAACCCAGATCAAGTGCATGTGTAGACACACCTACTGTTAAAGTATTTCTTGAACTCTGAATTTTCACTCCTAGGCTTTTGATCTAAACATATCAGCCTGGGTATGACCCCCAATATACAGATAGAGGGGCTAACTGAAGGTCACAATCAAGTAGCAGAACAAGTTTTCTTCAACAATTTTCATTCCTTAGCAGCCAATTGTATTGCTACAGAGTAATGAAATTGCCTCCTTCATTTTTCCTTTTTACCCTTCTGTACCCTGAACAGTAGGAAATACAGCTGTTTTAATTAAATAAAAAAAGAGTAGCAATTGTTTTTTCCTATAACCAAACATCATCCCACTCCAGCTGCACTTTTCTTTCCTATTTTTCAGCATCTCAACCGTACTGCATTTGCAACAGACAGCTGTTTTCAGGGGTACTCACTGCTCTTTCTTCAATTTGGACAGGTTCCTTTGCATCATTCCAGAAGATGGTGGTGCGGTCTCCTGACTCAAAGATCACACTGTACTGATCCCTACAATCTGGGTCTTCCAACCAGTAGCGTAGATTCCCCTAAAAGAGGACAGAAAATGAATAATCAGAAACTGGAAGGGCAAATTCACAAAACTAACGTGTTCATGCTCCTGGGTGAAAGCATTAAAAAAACAAAACAAAACTTGATCACTTCTCTACTTAATGAAAAAAAACACTATAAGCAACAAGCTAAAACAGCTACAACTGGAAGAAACCCAGTTCACTGGTCTGTTTCCCCTCTCATCAAACAACTCGACCTTCAATATGGAGAAGTTATTCTACACTTTATCTAGGACAATGTCTCAAGTAAATTCTGTGTAAAGAATTAAAGATACAGCGCTCAGTTGGGTATATTTAAAAAGTGAACAGAGATGGAGAAGTTTTTCTGCAAAACGTTATGATATCAAACTGGTTTTAAGAACTCTTAAGTCATATACAAACTGAAACACGATCCCCATTCTTCTCTTTGCCAAGGAGCCAGTGCACGTTTTGGATAAGCTGCCACTTTTCATGAGGTGTAAGAGAGAACATTAATACTTAAGCAGCCGTAGCGGTTAGTGTCACTAATGTAGTTTTGTTCTGTATTTAAGCAATAAACTAAATGTTTTCAAACAGCCCACATGACTGCATCAAACAAAAAATTAGATATTAATCCTTCCAAAACTTACCAAGTCTTTAAATGGCTGTTTCTCAGGGATTTCCCATTCATCACTGATAGTCATGTACCTAGAAAAGTGGTTTGATCATTTAGACATATTGCAAATACCTCTTATCAGAAGAAGAGAACAATATTTTCTGTGGGAATAAACATAGGCCAATGTCTCAACTCACTTGTCAAAGTCCGTGAAAAGATTGACTCTGAAAGTATGCTGTTTGTCCAACTTGTATCCATCTGCATTTTTTACAGCATCAACAGCATGAGCTGGGGACATGTACTCCAAGAATATATACCTGCAATAAATCAGTGTAAGAATGGTCATTTAAGTAGCCACATAATAGGTATATGAACTGATAGCTCAGTCCATTTTTCTGGCCCCAAGTTCAAGACTTGGAAAAAACGGTTTTGTTGTAAACAGAAGAGATTGTGAAGACATATCTACACACTAGAGCTGCACTACAAGCTAAGCTCAAATGGACAGATAAGCAGCTTTTCTCAGTTGAATAGCATGCCATGCATAGAAGTGGGTGAGCCCAAGATTCTACTAAAAAAAAGAAAAGAAAAGAAAAAAAAATGTAATAGACTTGGGGTCTTCAAGACAAAACTACTGCTCTCTTCTTAAACCAAAATTATATCCAACAACCCTGTCCCCTCCAATTCAAGTTAAATCTGACACCTAGTAGAGATAGAATTTGTAGTACATGATTTTTTTTTAAAAGGTACAAGACTATTCTGAAAAGCATATCTTGACTGAGAGAAAGTCCGAAGGGTGATATCATTATTACAAACCCATGAAATTGATATTAAAGTTTGATGAATTATTTTATTTTCTCCAATTGGTCCTACTAAGTCTTCTTCTCAACCTGAAAAGGCTATGCCAGCCTTTCACCACCATAAGACACATACACATTTGTTAACTAAGAATGTCTTATTTTTACTTCTCTATCACTCTACCATATAGCAATCAATAAGACCTACTTCCTTTCTCCAAGCCCTATAAAAAGTGTTCACTTTCCATTTGTTCAACTCAGCTACAATTATTACCCTGTGGACAGTACTGCAGGAAGCCAGTTAGCTTTTAGTGCTCCTCAGAGCGTGCGTACATCATTAACACAGCATAAAAGCAACAACACGGCTCTACTGATACCATCCTCTGCTACACCATCAAACGTTCAGACAACAAATATCTATCAGCAATCAAAACCTAAATTCTGAGCAACTTTTTGGTTCCATTTTCAGCAGAAGGTCTCATTACTCACCCTTTTGTCTTCCCATCTGCTTCTGGATAGAATTCATTGATAATTTTCCCAAACTTGGAAAAGATTTTGTGGATGACATTCTTCAACTTCTCAAGTCTGTCTGGTCCAACCTGAGGAACGTTATCCACTACAATTACTGAATCAATTCCATCTGCTTCCTGTGGCCGGTCTTTTAGCACATCACCAAGTAATTCTGCAAAGAGAAAGAAAGCAGAAAAAATGCTCAGACACTAGTCGCTGGAATGGAGAAGAGAAAGAAAAGTCAAAATTTCATAGCTGGTTGCAATCATCCTTCTTGTACTTCAAGCAGTTTGATAGTAACCAAGTGCCTAACTAGAAGAAGAAAACCAGAAATTGTGTACAACAATCAAAGAAAGATTGAATTCACTAAAAAAAATAAAAATTGGTCACATTATTTTGGTCCTGGATCAATACTGTACAGCCATTTATATTTACTGAAAGGCATAATTCCTAAATATCAGTCTTTTGCTTGACAAAGTAGGAAGAGTTTGCATTAGACAATGTTGCTAAAACAAAACAGTGTGCTGAAACTAGTCCTAGAAATCCTCCAAACTTCTCATGAATTACATCTCTACAAGAGTTAGCCATGTTCTTCGTCTCTTATTGCAGTAATATCACCAGACCCAATTTACAGCCTGCGGACATAAGATCATAGGACAGCAGGGCTGGCAGGGACTTCAAAAGGTGTCCAACTCCCTGTTTACGGCAGAATCACCACTGACCAAACTTTGGGGTAAAGCGTCCATACCCGAGGACAGGATGGTGATCCAGGCTGACCTTGACAGGCTCAGAAAATAGGCGGACAAAAACCTGATGGCCTTCAACACCGAAAAATGCAGGTTATTCCAACTTGGAAAGAAAAACCTGCAGCGTGCTTATAGGCTCAACAGTGCTTGCTATCACCATGGCTGAAAGGGACTTGTGGTCGAACATGACCCCCAAGATGAACATAAAGCCATCAATGGGATGTCACAGCCGGCAAAACGAGCAAAACACTCTGGCTTGCATCCATAGATGCTTCTCTAGCAAATCCCAGGATGTCATCCTCCCACCATACTCAGTCTTAGTGAGGCCACAGCTGGAGTACTGCATCCAATTCTGGGCTCCAGAATTTAAAGAGGATGTGGAGAAGCTTGAGAGAGTCCAGAGGAGCGCCACACGCATGATCAGAGGGCAGGAAAATAGGCCTTGTGATGAAAGGCTGAGAGCTACGGGACTCTTCAGTCTGGAAAAGCGCAGGCTCAGAAAGGACCTGGTGGCTGCCTATAAGTATATAAGGGGTATACATCAGGATTCAGGGGAACACCTGTTCACCAAAGCACCCCGAGGAATGACAAGGTCAAATGGTCACAAACTCCTCCAAGACTGTTTCAGGCTGGACATAAGGACAAACTTCTTTACTGTCTGAGCCCCCAAGGCCTGGAACAGACTGCCACCAGAGGTGGCACAAGCACCTACTCTGGACTCCTTTAAGAGTCAATTGGACATTTATCTTGCTGGGATCCTATGATCCCTGCTGACTTCCTGCCCCTGGGGCAGGGGGCTGGACTCGATGATCTTCCGAGGTCCCTTCCAGCCCTAATGTCTATGAAATCTATGAATCAAACCAACCCAGCTAAGCGTCTGTCCAACCTGCTCTTGAAAATTGCCAGGGGTGCAGATTCCACAGTTTCTCTATGTAGCCTGTTCCCAAGTTTGACTCCCCTCATAGTCAGATTCCTCCTAATCTCCAACTTAAATTTCTTCTTCAACATGCCTACCATTTTCCCATGTCAAGTCATCATCATAGGATTCAGGTTGGGAACTTATGCTTATTCAAAACCCGACAGAGGAAAGTTTCCTGACAGAGGAAAGTTTACTTACACCATGTTTAAAAATGTTTTAGCAAAGATATACATACACTTTTTGTTCATCTGCAACCTCTCTTGACAACCTGACATATTATCTTTATTCTATTCATCTTCCTAATCACCCCTAATACACTACCCTTTAAATTACTCAGAGGATTCTATTTGGTAGGATGCCGAGCTACAAGTTTCTCTAACTGAACAAGGATATTAAAAGCAATATAATCTTTAAACCAGTGGTACTCAACGCTCTTTTGAACCAGGACCCATCTGTAAACACTGATGGCCAGTCCCAACCCAGTAAATCAGGGGTGGGCAAAATATGGCCCACGGGCCAGATGCAACCCACCAGGTCATTCTATCTGGCCCACAGGGTCCCTAAAAAATTTAGAAAATAAATATTTGTCTACCCCTTGCTGTTTGTCATGCGGCCCTCCATGGCTTGCCAAAACTCAGTAAGCAGCCCTCCGCCTGAAATAATTGCCCACCCCTGCAGTAAATAGTGCAAGTAAAAGAGTCCTCTAGCCCTGCCAGTGCCCCTTGCTCCTGACCCACTACCTCCCACCCCCAGGCAAGGGGTGTGTGGGGCAGGGGGACACCCAAGCAGCTCCTTGCAGGCTGAAACTCTGACAGCTTGCAAGGAAAAACCCAGTTTCCCATGTTTTTCTCCTTTAAAGGAGAATCCATTTTTTTAATTTGTTTGCAACCCTTCCATATATTCTTGACACACACTTTTGGGTCACGACCCACAGGTTGAGAAATGCTGCTTTAAACCATAATGCTGTGATTGAGACTGTACCTGCCTGGGACCCAGAACAGTCAGACGTACACTTCCTACCGATGCCAGGACTTAACTCTGCAAATGGAACTGCTGTTATTTAACAAGCTATAGTTAAAAGGCATCTCTCAAGTTAAATTATAACCACCCACTTGTGCGCACACCGTTCTATTAAAGGCATAAATGATACATATTCAACGTATCCAAGACACAGTAGACTACAGTTCCCAGAGCAACTGTAACATTACTCTAATGTACTTGTTAGATTTTATACTTTGCTGCACAAAGGTTTCTGGGTATATCCAAGTCGAGAGATGTCTAACAAAAGCCACCTAAACTGAGGAATGGGGAGTTACTGCAAGTTAAATCCCACAGACAGAGCTAACACATGCACTGAAATCCATTAACCAAAATGGCACCTCCCAACTACAGAATCACAGGATTATTCAGTTAAAGGACTGCAGTGACTGACCTAATTCTAGAGCAACCTCTTACACAGAGATGCTAGAAGTACATACACCTTTAGTTAAAAGGTTGGCAACCGACGTGCTCATATTAGAACTGTTTCTGCCTCTGGGTAAAACTGAAGAACAAAAGGGAGATTGCTGGGGAGGTATCTGGCATTGCCTGAAATTCAAAAAGTAAGCATTTATCAATCAGGAAGCTAAGCCATCTGTTATTTTAGCATGAATGGATAGACAATTTATATAGTAAGCCTTCTATACATTGTGCACTTTGCTTCACACAGTTCTGGCTTATGAATAAACAGAAGCAAACATTATCAAGACTACACAGGACACGCTGTCCTGTTTTAGCATACATTTTTTGAGCAACACAGTATCATTAGCAAGGTTGGCTATAAAGGGTAAATGAAAAAAAACCCTGCACGATTAACAAAAAAAAGTGGAACAAATTAACATCTTGCCCCGAAGTCTTTCACTTCTGCATCAAGGTATCAGGTCTGGTCTTAGCTGGAAGAGAACAATGATTTGAAAACTAGTGAAAAGGTGGCATTACAGAAGTCAAGAATTATATTCTTGATTCCTCACTTACGTGGGGAAATTTGCCTTGATTAAAGATAGCAGTACAAAACAGAGAAGGGATGGAATGCATCTATATCCGAGTTATTTGGAAACAGTAAGTAGTGTTTACAAGTAGTGAGTACTACTAACTTTGGATGAAGTAAGTCTTTATTAAAAAAAAAATGAAGACATCTTTGTCCCATCAATGAGTATTAGAGCCCAGAAACAACCTTCAGACCCACAGAGATCTTCCAGTGACACAAGAAAAGACCAGACAATATCCCTAAGTTTAGGAAACACCCTTATGGATTCCTGGCAGGCCCTTTGAATGCATGTACATGCATTCATGTTAGAAGTTAAAAAGGTTAAAAGTAACAACTTGAACCAGTGACAAAGGGTGGAGAGAAATTCTCTTCTATTGAATTTCATTTACATGTGTCAGGTGTGCAAAGTATAGCAGTTTTCCTCAAGCCTTTTTCGTAATTTAGAACAAGGGAAAGAAAAACAGTCAAAACCAAAAGCAACATACAGTTCTAAAAACCAACCTGTCCAGGACAACTCAGAGTTCAGGTGCAATATATTAGAAGTAACTTCAAATTCCCTGGTGAAACAGCTATTCCTTATTAAACAAACATAAGAAGTTGAACTGAGCTAAAACGGTATGTTTACACAGCACTTAACAATGGTATTCATTGACTTATGGGGCTCACAATGCAAAGACTGGCAAATAACAAAAAATATTGAAAATACTGAAAATATTGTAGACAGAAAGCACAGCAGAGACACCAAAGGAAGAGACTGTTTCCAGCCATAGGAGACTGACCAAGAGCACAGAAGTCAAAGATGGGAGAAGTACAGCAAGAAATGAGAGAGAAGAGCAGAGATGCAGATAGTGCAAGGAGGTGATGGCTGGTAAGCTTGGCTTTGAGAATTTCAGCAAAAATGTTTTGAATAGAACGGAAAGAGTAGTGTAAAAAAGTGAATGAGGATGGTGCATAGTAGTCAGAGTTAAAATTTTCAATGCATGGGCTCAGAAGAAAGGACAAATGGTCTGAAAAGAAGCAGCAGTAGGAACTGGCCAGAGACTCGTGAAAGGAGTACACAGAAAAGTTTCAAGATCTTTAAAATTTCTCTTGGTCATCTCCCAATAAGTTAGGGGTTGTCTTGCTTACAGCCAATAGCAAACAGAAGCATGCTAACTTTTCCCTGTACATTGACCTGATCATCACCAATTTGATAAATTTAAGAGAATTTTCACACTAAAAAGATCTTATTAATAACCAGGGCAGTCAACAGATCCCATACACTGCAACTCCTGCCAAGACACCAAGCCATTGTTGATAAATTACTAGTGATGGCAACTGAGACCATCCTCCACTCAACTTCAATCACTTTTTCTGCAATTATACTGGGCAGGGATCCACCTGTTTAAAACTAGGTATTAAAACCTCTTTGCTATTGCCCAAGGGAAAAATTGATGCCAAAAGACAGCTGCCAAACACATTATATTCCCCAACATACAAAGCACTCTCAAGATGCACATTCAGAGCTTTCTAAGCCACTCTCTTTCAAAGAGTTCATATTTTTCTACAGAAAAAATTAAGAGCAAAATGGAAGCATTTCCAAAAGTGGAACAAGAAGGTAAGATACCAAAGAAGAGATGCAAGTCAGTTTAGAGTCAGGTGGAACAATTTCCTCCTGTGAAGTCATTTATTTCTCCTAACCCTTTTCAAAACTAAAGTTCCCAGAAAAAGTTTCCCAGATACCTGGAAAAACTAAGTAATTCATTATGTTGATAGGCTTTCTGTAGGTCTGCTATCTATATCTGCCTGCTCTGTCAATCAGGACTGAATTAAGAGGTTTTACATCCCGTACAATCCTAAAAAAGCAAGTACACAAAAAATAAGCTGGTGTAACCAGTTCCTATACCACCCTCCAGAAACAAGAGGGAGGGGTGTGGTCCAAGATGCTGTGGTCCAGCTAGCCTCACCTAGTGAATACTCCATTGGGGACCATCAACAACAGGTTTCCTTGGGTCTAACTGGTTCACTGTGACCACCCTCTTTCCCAACCTGAACTTGACACAGCAGATGATCCGGTCTACTTAATCCCACTTCTTGCTGGATGAAGGCCAAGTAAGAGGAATTCACTGATGACTCGGGTCACAATCAGCAGTAAAAGAGCAATGAAACGAAGTGGAGTGATCCTCAAATCATTTTCACATAATATAGGAACAGGCACTGAAGATGTTGAAACAACCATGATTCATCACAAATATGGTATTAGCCTTAATTCAGTGAATTGGGATGGAAATATCACTCAATTTCTCCTTCAAAAAGAGTCAACTCAACTACGATTGAGTTGGGAAGTTGGGAGGAACTACTTTCCTTTCAAAGGAAAGTAGTTTTCAAGAAGCAGATGGCCAAGTATAACCACTGACAATGATGCAGGAAAAGACAAACCTGTCCGGGTCTGGAATAGAGGTTAAAAATTTATCAAAAACCCAAACTCAGCATACAGACAAAATAGGTCTCTCCCAAACTCCTAATTAAATAAAAAGCTTCTAACCACATACTCTCCAAGCAGTTTTGCACAATGGTTCTGTTCAGTTGCACAAAGCTGTTTTAACCAATGCATAAGTTTACACAAAGATAGCAACACCAGTGTCAGAACAGTAAATACTGGTTCAGTGCACAGCTGCTTACAGAATCCATGTCTCTGTGCAGTCTCACCTGGGTCATCAAGACCCCTCTATGAAAAAGAAGAGAAAAAAAAAAAAGAGAGAAGTATTCAACTCGTAGGGAGAGGGGAACACCCCCCAGAAGCTGTACTCCTCTCAACTACGCATGGGGGGGGATAGATACGCACAGCCATTCTCTACATAACCTTGATGTGGAACCGCCAGTACTAAACAGAGGAGTCTCTGATATTTCCTTAAGAGGTGAGCTTTGGGCAGATCTTCTCGACAACGCCTGGACCCTTCCCAGCCTCACCATTTCTCACAGTGCTTTATAACTCCAAGGTCTTAGGTCACCTGTGCTCTTCCATCCACACCAACTCCAGACATCCTCAGCCTTCAGAAGGGTATTTATCCCCAAAAGCTTGCAAAGAAGAATTTTCCCAACTACTTGAGTTGGTCTAAATAAAAGAAAATCAGACTGACACAAAGAACCTTGTCTGCTTGTGTCCTTAGACCAACCCGCACCCTCAAGTCACCTGAAGGCTCACCGAGGAGCTGGACAACGTCCCAAATCGAGGGATTGCCAACAACGACGCAGCAAGCTCCGAACAAGCGTCACTGACGTTTGCCCGACGTGCCTTACACGGTCCCTGGGTTAGAACCGTTTCTAACTCCAGTGAACCACGGGGCCGGCAGAGGACGCGATCAAACCCTCCCCGCCACTGTCCTGGAGCGGAGAACGGGGAGATACTTACCTCTCCTTTCTTACTTCCAAGACGCATTTAGCGGCAGATACTTACCTCTGGTATCTTACTCCCGAGATACGTTTAGAGAGACCCGTGCAGAGCACGGACAGGACCAGCCCAGGCTGGAGCGAGTTGGCAACTCTGACCCTATTCCAGGAGGTTTCATCACACGATGGCGGGACATGACGGACTTCACGTCAGGAAGGCAAACGCAGTCACTATCACATTTCAAAACCCCACCGGCCCGCTGCATAAATCCAATTCAACACCGAACGTTTGTTTGAACACAGGCCCCATCGTCGATCTCCTAAGGGGATAGTTTCTCAGCCTGTGGTACGCGCACCCCTGGGGTACACGGGTACCCCAGCGCTCTCTCACCCCTTCCTCCTCTCAAAACCACGGCAAAAAATTCGGCACGCCGCACACGGCACGGCGCTTTGAAATCCCCAGGAATAACCTAGCGTTCGTCCCTCCTAGCTGTGGCCAACATCCCCTCTAGCCCAGGCACGTCGAGTCGCGCACCCCTAGGGTAAGAGGTGGCAGCCTTCGTATCACCCACCGACCCACGCTGCATCGGACACCCGTCGTGTCACGACCGCAGCCCTTCTTCCGACGCGTGGCACACGTCACTCTGCAAAGATACCCCCCCCCGGAAAGCTGAGTGGGGGGTAGGCATTAAAAGGCCACCCACCTTCCTCGCTGATGTCGTCCACGAAGTCCTCGGGGTCGCTGAAGGAGATGTCATCCTCCTCCTCTTCTTCCTCCTCCTCCTCCTGCTCCTTCTTCTCCTCCTGCTGCTCCGGGGACGGCTCGGCCTCGGCCTCAGTGCTGGGCTCCGGCTCCTCCGCCTCGGCCTCCTCCTCGGATTCTACCTTGGGCGTTTCCTCGGCTGCGGTCTTCTCCTCGGCGGGCGCGGGCGGCTGTTCCTCCTCCTCCTCCTCAGGGCTGAGGCGGCCGGGCAGCCCATCGGCGGCGGGCGGGTGCTCCGGGGACCCGGGCGGCGCCTCAGCCTCAGCCTCGACCTCCTCCTCCTCCTCCTGCTGCTGCTCCAGCGGGAGCGGCGCGCCCGGCTGCTCGGGCTCCTCGGCGGGCGCCGGGCTCTCCTCGGCCTCCTGCATGGACGGGTCGCTGCTGGGCCGCGCTGCGGAAAGAAAGGGGGAGGGGCAGCGCTGCGCACGGGCCATGTGCGCGACTCCCGGCGGCCACCGCGACGCGGCACGCACCAACTCCCGCGGGAGGGGAAAGCGGATTGTTAGGGGTTTTTTTATTTTGATTCACTCGAATCTCAACACACCGCCTCCTATGCACGTGGAAGGTAATACTTGATCTCTAGTTACACCTCCATTCTCCTTTTTCTCTTCCCTTCCGTAGCAGCTTTTATTCCTGCCCTGCAGGGGTGTGTCCTCCCCACCCCTATTTCATTCGACATCTTGGTTCATTCCAGCATGGCGGCCTCTTCCCTTCACCCGCCTAAGGTGGGGTCCGACTGAACCATCTTTGAGTGGAAAGGGGGGGTTGGTGGTACCTGCGCATTTCCCCCCTGCGTAGATCCAAAGGGAAGGTTGGGTCCCTCCGTCTATTTAAATGCCAGTGGTGGCGTGAAGGCGGCTGTACAGAGTTTAGGACACGGATTGATGTCCCACCAATTCTGTGCGATGGGTTCGTCCAAAGGCGAGGGGTGGTGGGATTGAGTGTGTGGGCGCTACCACCTTCATCAAAGGGGGGGTGCACAAGGACAATTCGAAGGTGGTAGGGTCCGCCACATCAGCCTAGCCTGCAGTCTCGTGGTCGGAAAGGGGCTGCCTCCCCTCCAGGTGGCCATGACACTAGAGGCAAAGCACAAGCCTGAAGTGCTCAGCAGTAGGGACGTGCTGGGCTGTTTGTGTCCAGGGGCCAGTGATCCAGCCCCATCTGGAAGGGCTTCAGATAATTCATAGGACAGCAGCTCTAATCTAGCCAGACCCTAAAGGGCTTTCGTAGCTCTGCACCCACATGGGGCCCAGCCCCTAGCGCAAAGGGCACAGAGACATGCACGGTTCTTTGGGTAAATCTGATGTCTTTTATTAGACCAACTCAATAGTTGGAAAAACTCTTCTTTGCAAGCTTTTGAAGACAAACGCCCATCTTCAGGTGAAAAAAAGAAGGGTGTTTTCACTCAAAAGCTTGCAAAGAAGAATTTTTCCAACTTTTTTTAAGGTCTTTTTTTTGTGTCCCAAGTCAAGTCAGCCAAATTGATTCCAAATGGGCTTCAGATGCAGGTATCGTACATGCAGGCCCAATCCTGGAGGCTTGGGGTTTGGAGGCCTTCAAGTTTCGCTTGCCCTCAGCCGTATGGCGGCAGGAGCAAGCTAGGGAAGAGCCTCCCATTTCCATAAAGTTGGTGTGTAGCCAAGATCTTCCCATTAGGAGTAAAAGTGCGAGGCTAGCTGCGCTACAAGGTACTACTCCCTGCCATGTTGGTCTAATTAAAGATATCACATTTACCCAAACAAGCTTGTCTGCCTACGTCCTTAGACCAACATGACTACAACCAACACCTCCAAGGGCACAGAGAGGCACTTCAGAAGCAATGGAAATGGGATCCAGCACTTCTTTGCCTGTAGCTCAGCAGTGCATCAGTAGCTGAGATATCTGCTGACCCTCTAACTGGTGCAGTGAGAGATACCAACTCCCTCAAAACTATTTAGGATTTAGAGGGATGTCATCCACTTGATGGGTGGTCACATTCAAAAAAGAGTAAAAGTGCAGCTACACTGACCCTCCGCCAGTTTGTGATTTGACAATAGCATTTCCCTCTCTGTCAGAAATTGTCCATCTTTCCACGTCACTGCCAAGGGAGGCTGACTGGTGATATGAGTATTTAGGAGAAACGGTGAAAGGATTCTGCCACAGTCATAAAAGAACAGGAAAGCAAGAGCAATATGTTCTCAAAACTCTTTAAGCCTTGCATATCATTTTAACATCACTGTGATTTCTATAGTGAGGGTGTCCATTTATTTTCCATGTTGGCTACTGAGGTGACAAATAAGTGACTTTCCTAGAACTTGTGGGTCCCTCACCTGCTTAGTGCCACTACAGGTCTGAGGCCAAAAGAAAAAAATAAACATTTTAAAAGGTCCTGTAGTGACACTGTGTGCCATATGCAAGGTCAGTCCACATGTGTATAATTGCCAAGCCACACGATAGCATCCTCGGTGGCTGTGTGCAGTTCCTGTAGTCCACCACTGAACTTAGTGGGCAATCATCAACAATATGCAACACGGCATGTGTTGTGCCACAGTTATAGTCTGGATTGTTGTGAAGACCCCAGTGGTGGAGGTTGGCTGCACACAGACCTTGCCCAGTCTGCAACCTATTCAGCAAGGCCCACTGACAGCATGGCAGATTGGAGCCAGATGGCAGACTGTAACATCTGGGACAAGGAACTGTCACAGCCTGGGGTAGTGCCAGACTTGATGCTGTCCAAAACTTCACTCAATTCAAGAACTGTGAAGGGTTCTGGAGGGGTTCTGGTCTGCGGCATCTGGTGAAAAGTTCTTCATTGCTTTTGGAGGCAGCTTTTCACTCCTTTTTCCAGCGGCGCTCTTGCTACATGAAGTAGGTGGCTGGCTACTTGGTTAGGTGCCATGAGAGGGTGACCTGGTGTTGATGGCTGATGAGCCACTCCAAAATGACAAAGTAGACTCCAACACTTCCAGATGGAATGGGTGAAGTCCAGCTTCTCAGTCATTTCCTCCTATCAAGCTCGGTGAGCTGCTTCCAATGATTCGATCAAGTGATTGGCGACATCTGGGTTGGCAGCTGACTCATACTGCTTTAGCAGGGTGACACACTTGGGATCAAAGCAGGGAGGATAGACTGGGCAGCAGCCACATGGAATGGCCCACAGGCTGCTTTATAAATGGTGCCACAGGGATGACTATAGGCCTCTTCTACCTGAATGCTCTGGGTCGGTATTGTCACATTGCTTCATTCCAATGACTTGCTATACTTCTCCTAATTAGTCTTACAGAAGTTCCACCCTTCTTAGAGCTTTTGAAGATTGGAAGCTGGAGTCTGATGTGGACCAGAGATGGCCTGTGCAGGAAGTTGTCCAAGACCTGGCAAGATGCTGGCTGATGTGCAAAATAACAAATGTAAAGCAGGATGTGAAAAAAGTCTTTGACTTGGTTGTGGATACTATTTTGATTCTGCAATGGACTTGTCTACACAGAGAAATGGCTCGGAATAGTCATTCTGCAGTCACTCCCCATGAGGATTCTCATGTTCTACATCAGTGGAGGCCAACCTTTTTGGCGGGCATATCACAAATTAGCCCTGTGCCCTCCTCAAGTGCCACTCTGATTACTCCTCCCCCAGCCTGATCTGTTGCTCTGTTTTCTGTTCCCAACTCTATCTGCTGCTGTGCTGCCTGTCCCTTCCCTAATCAGCTGTGTGCTACACAGAGGCTGCCTGTGCCACATGTTGTACGCGTGTTGGATGTTGGCCACCCCTTTTTTACTCTAGCAGTTGGTTTTTGGTCCACTTTGGAAATGGAGTTAGCCACATAGTAAAAAGGTATTCTGCAGATTAAGAAAACCCATACAAAGAGTTAATGCTGATGTCAGACCCTATCTTATTTTGCAATCACTTCTGTATGTGGATAATCCTTTGGGGGAAGAAATCGGAAGAATAAAGCAAGGAAAATCCAGCTTTGTAATTTTGTAAATTAGTCACAAGATGTCACCCTAACTCCATTCAAATCCAATTAACTGCTTATTTACTTGCAGTTGCATGTTTACATGTAAGTTCTTAGAGAAAGGTTAACTTTTTTCTCTGAAGTGGGAGATCAGATACTTCAGTATCTTCCAGCTAAATCATTATGGTAGGTTTGATTAACAAGACTTTGATTTTCTAGTTTGCAGCAATAAGCTAACTGAAAGTACCTGGAACAAAGTTTTGCTCCTTTCAGACTGACCCGTGCTCCTTCAATAACCACTCAAGTTACCATAAATACATGACTCTGCTTTCTTCTCTTTGCCTCTATAGTTTGTTCTTGGAGATCTTTTCATTTATAATAGCTATTCTTACTTTCAATTTCTCTCTTTTTTTTTCCCTTTCTGGTATAAATGTTCCTCACTTATCTGCCTCAAGGATTCACTCTGGTTTTCATTGTGTCTCTTTCCATCCTTAGCAACATTAGGATGGCGTGGGACAGCTCCTTATACCTAGATTTCAAGTGCTATCAGCTGGAGGTGATTCTGTAAGAGCTCTGATTTGAAGTGCTTGTAACAAAATTAGTTACAGGGATGGAAAGGTTTGCAAGAAATGGGCTCTTGGAATCCAGCTGTCAAAATACAAATGTCAAGGAGCTCTAAGCGTTTTAATAAAGTATATATTATCTAAGGCTGTCACAACTGAAACTACTGATTCCTGTTTGTGGCTCTGTTGCAGCAAAAAGATACAGAGAAGTTCACGCTTTTTGAAGCCTATGTGGCATTTCAGTTCTTGGACTCACACCAATGGACTCCTTCAGTGACTGAAGCCTTGATTAACATTGTACCCTTTATATCAGCAGCATTGAGCCCCCATTCTCTCTTTCTCTTCTAGTAATTATTATTACTTATGTTACAGCACAGTTCAGAAGTGTCTTATCCACCAAACGTACTTCCTCTTATTGCTGTGTTTATAGTAAAAGTGGGACTGGGTCAATGGCTTATACTAAATCAAATCTTTTTTACCTTACTAAAAACTATTTCTGCAGTTGGATTAAGTTTTTCCACAATATTTTTCTGTGTGACTGTGTGTGGAATATAAAAAGCAATTCTTAAAGAAGAGGGTATATTTATACAAGAACATAAGAAGGGTTTATTAAACCAAGTACACTTCAGTGGTGTCAAACGTAGTTTTCTGTATTCATTTTGTTTACCAATTGTATGCACATAAAAATATATCCAGAACAGTGAGTAGGGCCTGGTTTGCAGACATACTGGACACCCATAACTCCCTGATCCTTTCCTCTCTACAGGTAAGGGAGCAAAGAGCCTATCCACTCAGATAAACTCCTTCTGTCCCTACCACTCCATGCAGAAAAAAGGGCTGGAGGACAGCTCAGATAATGCCAGGAGGAGGAAAAGGAGAATCCGTGAGTCACTCAGATCTTTGTGGGTGTGGAAGCAGTCTGAAAAATTTCAAGGGAAAGGAGTTCAAATTTACTGTGGCCTAAAGCAGGTCTTACTTTGTAAAGTAACCATCTGTTACTCTGTATGTACAATGCTATCTCTATTGTAGAATATTATCTCATGTTCTACCTTTCAGAAGGTCAGTTAATATAATGAAGATGAATTAATGTACATACAGTACCTAACAATGCTAAGTATTTATTATTATAGGCAGAAGGTAGGTCACGGTGGCACCTTAAAGGCTAAAGGCATTCAGAGACGCATACGTTTTCATAGGTAACAGCCTACTTCATCAGATGCTGTTGCCTACAAAAGCTTATGCCTCTGAATGAGTTAGCACTCTAAGGTGCCACCCTACCCTGCCTTCTACCTGACTTCAGACTAACACAGCTAAGTACTATAACAGGTAGGTAGCCTTGTATTTCATAAAAATGGCCAATGTTATATTCCCTGCTTGTTTGCCTTTGCTTTCAGGAAAACTATTGTGCAAAGTTTGCATCTTACTTATTGTTTTCTAGGATTAGCCATACCATTCCAGAGTAAAAATGGTTCATTGGTAAAACAAGACAGGAGTTTTTCATGTCTGAAATCCTCATTTGGTTTAGCTTTAGAAAATATACTTGTGTGCCAAGTTTTCTCATGTTTTATGGTTTACTATGGTGACAGGATGGTGTTAGCTTCTCTATTTATTTGTCTTTATTCATGCCTCCTTTTTTACTGAATACTATAAATAGTGTTACAATATTTTTTTCCGATATCCTTGGAAAAGTCTGGTGATACCAATTTCAACTTGTTATTTATAGTGGCATTGCATGGAAATTTACATGAATCAGGTTTAAACTTGTTAGAAAGTAAGATTGATTTAAAAGACTGAACTTTAGGGAATTTTTTCACTGTGTGCTTACATAGCAACTAAAGTTAAAAGCCATTAAAAAGTGTAAGCCATACATAAGGAAGCATTCTTGAAAGTTTTCCTAGAATTGCTCTGAAAACAGAGCCCTTGAAGTATGACATGTAGATTTTCCTCCAAAACAATTACCTAGAGTCCGGAGGTGGTCGAACATTTCAAGTTCATTATTTTATACGACCTGTTTGCTTAATTTAGTTTTCATAGCAGGTAAGATGAAGCCTGCCTGGAGGTTTGCATCTCCAGTAGACATTCCTGAATGGCTATTTTGAAGGATTACTTCCAGTTCTCAGCACAACTTTGCTTTGACTGTTAAGGGTGGTACGTACTTGAAGGTGGCTGGTTACTTATGACACATTTTTTCTGCACGTTGTGTTGTTTTAATGGTTGTTAACTGTAATTCAAATTCAGGGATTCTCAACCAAGGCTCTCTGGGGTGGTCCAGTCCTTTGAAGGGTGCCATCAGGTGTGACCAGATAAACTAGAGGTGAGGAGATAAGCAGATATGTTAAGGAGATAACTGTAGTCTCAGGCTTGTTTCTTCCTGAACCATCCCTGACCCCACACCACCCGGCCCCTCTGCAAAGTAGGGTTGCCAACTCTGTTTGAATCTATTTTGGGAGGTTTATCACATGCTGTAATGACATTAATGAGTCATTACCTTAGGAAAGCAAATGCACATTACTAGTACCAGAGCTGTCCCCAGGGGCATATCAGCCTGTGTGGGGCGGGGGGGTGGTGACTGCCTGCAGAAGCCAGCAGCAGTGTTGGCGGTGCCTGGAGGGGGGAACGGGTGACAAGTGGCCAGAGCTGGCAGCGCTGGGCAGCAGCGGAGCTGGCAGCGCTGGGCAGCAGCGGAGCTGGCAGCTCAACAGTGGCAGTGCATGGCGGCCGTGGCAGGGCCTGTACAGCACTGCCTGCAGGGCCGAAGGCGGTCGCCCCAATTTGCCCCCCCAGGGATGGCCCTATTACATTTAAAAAACCCACTGGACTACTGCATAAATCAGATGCAACATTTAATATTTATTTTAATGAATGCCCTATCATTCATCTCCCAGGTGACCACTGGTGACGCATAGGGAGTGCATACAGGTGCATGTGCACCCCCTGAAATTGGCGGTGCACCCCTTGACTTGTGGACAGCTGCTCACCACGTCCCCCCTTGCCACCGACACTGCCCGTGGCACCTGCGGACAGTTGCCGATCCCTGCTGGCTGCCGCCGATGCTGCTGGTGGTCAGTGCTCGCCACCTCCCAGCCCACCGGTGACACCGCCACAGCCGCCTGCAGGAGCTCCCCGCTCGCCACCGTGCTGCTGCTGCCCCCAGCCCGCGGGGGTGACTCTCAGCAGTCTCCTAACTCCTGCAGACTCCAGGGCAGTCCTGGAGGGTTGGCAACCCTGCTACAAGGAGGCAAGCACCATAATACAGGCAGTGCTCAGACTTACCAGGCAATTGGTTCCTGAAACATTGTAACTCAGAACCAATTTTCTCATAAGAATGTTATAAATGGGGGGACTGCAGGCCTGATACTCTATTTTCACCAAAAATACCCCAGAATTTTGTACTCAGTCCATTATAGATGACTAATATAGCGACATTAATGTATTTCTATTGTAAATAGCAATCACATTGATTTGGAAGGACTTCTTTGAGGTGACTTTGCTGGACATTTTGCAGGGCTCTTGGCTGGAGCCTTCTCAGGAGTCCTGGCTGCAGGTGTTTCTGAGGCCCGTCTGCCTCCCTAAAGAAAGCGTCCAAGGCCGTTTGGACAGATGTTCTCCCGGGAGAGGGGTGACGCAGCTACTTGCTGGCTGGCTGGCGTGGCGCCGCACCACGTCAAGCGCTGTGAAAGGGAAACCGACGTCAGAAAGTTGAAACGGGGTCAATTTAGAAACATTGTAAGTGCGAAATGTTGTCACTTGCAACGTTGTAAGTCGTTATAAGCCTGTACAGACATTCACGCTTGAACCCGGGGGCCACTCGAGGGCCTTGAGTCCGAGGAGGAGGACGCTCGGGCTCGGCCCAGACAGGTCCTTGGCAAGGGGTTTAGCGGTGCAAGCCCCTGGCGCCCTGCGGGGGTCGTGGCTTTGGGTGGCCCCCCAGGCTACAGCGGGTGGCAGCTCCTGTCGGCGGGCTGTGCAGCGCCGTGCGCCCCGCCCCGCCCCGCCCCGCCGGGCGGGCGCTGGGGAGGAAGGGGAGGGGAGCGGAGCGGAGGGCTGTGCCGCGCCGCGCCGCGCCGCGGGGTCCCGGCTCACATGACTGCGGGCGCGATGGAGCTGGAGCGGGAGTCGCCGCCGGGCGCTGCTGGTACGCGGGGCGGCGGAGGCGGGAGCCCGGGACCCCCGCGCCTGTCCCGGAGACCCTCCGGCCACAGAAAGTTGCTGTTTTTTAACAAAAAAAAATGGTTCCCTTTTCTAATGTAACGCGACAGCAGGCGTGTGGCGGGCGGAGAAACTTTCCCCCGTGGAAGTGGTGCGGGGGGCTGCTTCCACGAGTGTTCCTTGTTCTGCCTGAGCCGCGTGTGCCCGCGGGCTCCGCATCGTGTGCGCGGGCTGGACGCGCGCCGAGGAGCGGCCCGGCCCGGCCCGGCCCGGCCCGGCCCGGGGAGGGCGACGCGGGCTGAGGAGGGCGGCTGCCAGCGCTGGTTATGAAAGGGGAGACGAGGGGCAGCTTCTGGTTTGACTTATTTGTTTGTTGCCTCTTGTTTTTTCCAAGCAAATGGGTTTTGACTGGCTGCGTTTTCTAGGAGGTGAAGCAAAGCAAGGTCCCCTCCCATAGGTAATTTGTTGGGTATTAATTGGACATCCGACAGAGAAGGATACTTTTGATGAGCGTTGTGTCTTTTGGGGTGTATCTAGCTGCCTTAGAGAAGCGATTCACTGAAGTTGAGGGCTGGAAGGGACCTCGGGAGATCCCCCCCTTGGATACTAATTATTGCTCTGTTGGATGCTGTGTTGTGTTCACTGGAAAGGACAAAGCAGCAGAGGTACTGAAAGTGAGCGTGCTTTATTTATGCAGGAGAGGGAGAAGTTGTTTGGTAGGACTACTGCCAGCATCGGGGAGGCGTGTCCTTCTAGCCTTGCACATGAGGAGTTGCGACGTTTCCCTCATCCTTCCCAGGCATTTAACAAAAAAATAAATACATCTGAAATGATCCTGCCCAAGATAGCTGTAGAAGAGTGGGGGAAGCACCTCTGTGAATTGATGCCCGACCTGCCACACCAGCAGGTGCTCACTGGGCTGTGTCTGTTGAAGAAAAAGTTCAGATTTGGCTGCTTTCAGAAACACAACCATGAAACTGGGGGGTGTCTTTGAGTCGCTGCTTTTAATCCGGCTGATTTCACTCGTGCTGATGCAGCTTCTGTAACGGACTGGCTTTGCTCATCCTCACGTAGCTGGTTGGCTTCCCCAGCTACAAACTGTCTTGTAAATGCAAAATGAGTTGAGCGTTGTGTTTTGGCAATGGAGTGCTCTGTCCTCGAGGGAGGGCAGACTGCGCGAACTTGCAGCGTTATGCCTGGCGTTGTGGTTTGGGTTTGATGGGCCAAGTGCAGTCTCAGATGGTCAAGGTCCCTTTACAGAAACCATTTCATGGTGCATGCTCTAGGAAATGTTAACACCTCTGCCACAGGGAGGTTTTAGACCAGAGCTCCTGATGTTTTCCTGCCAAGGAGCTATAAAGGATCATGCGGACTGCCCTTCTTTGTAGCACAAAAGGCATTTTTTAACAGACTCTAGTTCTGGGAGTTTAAAAGGTAACTTATAACTCATGAAAGCAGTCACGCTTTCAGAAAGAAATAGCTGGCACTAATATGTTTGGGGGGGGGGGGTTGTTGCTTGTGCCTGTGTCACAGCATCTGTGGAGCTCATGAGTATGATGTCTGGTTCTGAAAGCCAAGTGCACTGTTAAATCCAGATGTGTTTTTTCCCCTCCAGTGGTAAATCTTTAACTATGTGTGCAGACCTTGTGCAGCGTGGAGTGAATTGTACAATTGCAGACACCAAAGCTTCTGAGGTGGGGGGTAGGGAGATTCCGTGCAAATTCCACTTGCTTGAGTGTTTGCTTTGCTACGCTGAGTGGATAGAGAAACTTTCTTAATGGCACAAGGAATGGGGGCCAAGAGGGTTTTTTTTGGGGGGGGGGTGGGGTTGTTGTTTTTTTGTGTTTTGGGTTTTTTGTTTGTTTGCTTTTCCTACCTAGTTTTGCGTCTGCAAACGGATCTTTGCCAATGCGCTGCCTTCATTGCAGGGAGAAGACCAATATAGTTTAAATGTATTGCCACAAGGTTTTCTCTTCAATAACTGTTGTGCTCAAGAATGGCAGCTGGGCAAGACAGTAGGTTTTGTTCTAAAAGGGATTTCCTGCTTAAAAGATGGCAGAAACTTGATGGTTTTATAACTTGGATACATCCCCCAAAAGCATTGAAATAGAGGTTTTTTTTGCTAGGGGATTCTAGCAGGGCTGATGTGGCTGCTGACTTCCTGAAAACCTTGTTCAGAAAAGGAAGTCTCTTTAGCAGTGGTTATCAGCTTGATCATCATTATCTGCTTTTGCTTGGTGGGGGCAGTATGACTTCTAGTTTTTGTATTACTATTTTTTTTCTTTTGTAACAGCTAATACGTAGCAGCATCTCATTTCACTGTCCGTTGCAGATTGAGGCCATAACTGGTGAGTTTGTGGCTGGAGCATATTGTGTATACAGTGTAAGAACTCTTTATAATCCCAGACTTGGAGAAAAACTTCCAGAATTCATCATATGAAGAACTATTAGTTTGGTTTAGTGACAGACTTGGCGCTGGGACTCCTGAGTCTTGAGCTGGATTTCCTTTCATAAATCATAGTGTGCCTTTAGGCCTTAGTTTTCCTTGGGGGGTTAATAATCTTTGGCGACTGCTTTGAGGTCTGGAGCAGAAGTGTGGTGTAGAAAAGCTAACTAGTACCATTAATTAAATAAAGCTGACAGTATCACCCAAATATTTTGAATCACACTATTGCATCCTTGTTCCTTCCAAAAGTTTGAAAGTGCAGGGTGTGGCAGTCCTTTAAAGTGCAAAACCACCAAAAATCAGAGTTTGAGATTGGAAAGTCTTTACCAGGAAAGCTGGGATTGGGGGCAGAAGAAAACTAAAATGCAAGATGTTGATGATGCCCACCTCTGGATGCAGTCTATTTGTTGTGGAATTGATTGGGTTGTCCTTCCGTGTCACAGAGAAAGGAGAAGGAAGGGGACAACATTATACACAAGCCCTCGGATGGCATAGCTTACTTCAGTCCTGGACTGATGTATGGCCTGCGCTTTAATGTTGAGCACAGACTTGTATAGTGCAGAAGAGATTTGACTGGATTCTCCTGGGTCTCTCCCTAGCAGACTACAGGAATGTATAGGAAACAAACACAAAAATAAGCTCAGAAATGATGGGTGTCAAAAGTGTGGGAAGCCTGGGATGGGGGAAGGCAGGATTTACTAGTTCCAGCAGTCTTTGATTTACTATCTCTGTTTTTGAGATTGCAGTTTAGGCATGTTTCACATAACATAGGGGAAGGAAAAAGAAATTGTAGTTTTGGTTGGGAGACATGCCAAGCTTTCTATATGGTTGGTGTGGACAATGAAAGGGGGAGTAAAGGGGTGAGGAGGCAGGGAGGCTATTGGCCTAGTAAACAGGCAGTATGCTTCATCTGTCATTCTTGAGGCTTTTTTATGGGAGGGCAGAAGGGGAAGGGAAATGCTGATGGAGGCTACTTCTATTATTGTTTCCACACTCCTGGCTCAGGGGTGGGAGTGAAACATCTGTTTTTTGCCAGAGGGAAATCTGAGTTCTCTGCGTGCATGGATGTACAATTCCAGCTTCCGTCTGTGCTCGGAGCAGGAGTCACCTCTTCTCCATGACCTGGGACCTCTGATAACGATGAGGAAATTTCAGCTTTTTTTCCTGATGGGCTTTGTGTTGCTTCCGAAAGAATTTTTTTTTTCTTGTAAGAAATGTGCTGCTCTAATATAAGAAATATTTCTCTAGTGCCTTTCATTTGAGGTTGTCTAAAACATGAAGCCTTTGAAAAGAGTGTTCATTTGCTCATCTGTAAAATGGAAATAACAAAGTTCAGAGCATTGACTTGACAGGGCTTATTGAGGAGTGGAAAGTCTACTCCTTCTCTGTGTCCTATATTTTGACCACTAGGACAACCTTCTTGGCTGTGTACAGAATGGCAGACAGTTGAGGAAAGACTTGGGCTTGCACAATGTTTACTTAGAGATCTTTTGATTCCAGAATTGGCACCTGCAGAGCATGCAGATGGGGAGTTTTCCTGTCTAGTTCTGTTCAGTTGAGATGTAGAAAGAAAGTGCTTTGTGAATTCAAGGAGGCCTTCAACAATGCACTTCCATTGCTGCAAAAGGAGGCGTGGTATCTGTGACTAGTTAAGTCCTGGGATATGAAAAGGCGTTCATTCTTAGTGGCGGAAATTTCTGAGAAATCTTTCTAGAAGGGGAAGCAGTACAGGTGTTCAGCCAACAGCTCCCCTCTCTTGTGTCCTTGTGTGTGGGGAGCATTACCCTTGCTGCTGGCGCAGTGGGGCAATTCCCCCTGTGCCTTCTCCATCCCAGGGTGTCCCTGGTCTCGGGAAGGCTGGAGGGGCAGTGGTAGCTCAACTCTTCCATGACTGGGAGGAGTTGAACTGTAGGGAAATGTCTCCACCTTCCTCAGCTTGAAGTCCCCCAGTCCAGGGAAGGCTCAGGGGAAGCTGCTGCTTGACACCTAGGCATGGAAGAGGTGAGCAGTGTACATGTGTTGATTCTTGCAGGAGACTGTTTCTCACAGAAGAGATCGTTCAAGGTCAGCCTGGAGGAGCCGTGTTTCCTATGGGAGAAAATGAATGAACACTTGTATGTTCCCAACTTCTACTGGGAGAGCGGCAAATCTCCCAGTAGAAAGGTATGGCCTGTACAGAGCTCAGGTTTGCATGAGTGCTGATACAAGAGTGGAATATCTGTGAAGGGGTATGCTAGCTTCCTTTTGAGTTTTTTTTCTTTTCTTTCTCCCACCCCCGCCAGGTAAAAGGTAACTTCCACAAAGCTTCTAAGTTCCTTCTGTTGTTACGGTCTCTCCCCCGTGCTGCAATCGAGTGCTCCACATTCAACGTCTCTAGCTGCTCGCTGTCAGGTGTCTGGAAACCTGACTATATGGTGGGCTGCTAAAACTGCAGACGTGTTCTTCAAAGGTCTTGCTGCAGGTGGTTTATGATGAGAAGAGTTAAAAATTGTGTTTTTTCTGAAGGGGAGACTTCTAACTTTCTGTATAGGCTGAACTGCCTGCCTTAGCTCATACCAATGAGTTCATACCACTATTGACCAGTTCTGGCCAGGATTCTTGGGCCTGTTCCTGAACTGGCATCTTTGCCAGCAGAGTTAAAATGGGCCGTTGAACAGCAGGGTGGATTTAATTTAAATCACCATTTAAATCCCTGATCAGGAAGCCTCTGGCTGAAGATTGGACAGGCACCTGGCTAGGATCATATGACCCCAGGGTTGGTGACTCTCTTCTTGCCTGCCAGGGGCAGGGGGTCGGACTAGATGGACCACTGAGGTCCCTTCTGATTCTATGAATCTAAAAGCCTCAATTTAATAGCTTTCTATAAAAAGTGCATTTTTTTTGCTTGATATCCTTTATTCATTTAACTTCTTGAAACTTTGCATTTTTAGAGAGAGGTAAGGGCTTGACTCTGTGTACACAAACTTGCAGAGAGACAAGAGGGCTGATGGGCAGGTGATCAGGTCTGTTATCTCTTATCTCCATATATTGCTGTTAACAAGGATGTTATCTCTGGAGACACAAATCCACAGTCTGAGAATAGAAACTAAGCATCACAGAGATGCTTAATGGGACTTCTAGACTGAGCACAGAGTCCCATTGGGTCGAGTGGTTTTCTTGAATCTTTACTAATCTGTAGAGGAGCCTCTGGGAACCCCATGAGATTGGTCTTCTAATATAGTCACGGCCTGTTGTGACCTATTTATAAAACTTTTCTAAAAAGGCTACATGAATATATTATCTCAAAAAGTATAGGATTAGAAGCTATAATCCCTATTCCATGATGATATCTTTGAGATTTAATGAATCTTAAATTAAAGCTATCTTTATATAGGTTTTTTTTTAAAGCATCTTAACAAAAAAAATACGATTACATAAAAAAATCTGATTGAAACAGAAAAAAATCCAACTTTTTAATTTTTTTTTTTAAAGTTGATTTTTATCCACCCCGCTGAACAGCTTTCTGATTGTTCTGCAGGGTTAATATTCTCTAGAAGTCTCCTTTCCAGGACAGATTGACAGCTGTTTCAAAGTCTCTGTGTTGCATTCTTAGCTGTGTCTGACAACAGTCAATGCGAGTTCAACTTGTCTGGTCATCCTGTTGTGAGACACAAGTATAATACACACTTATTTGTTCGACAACATTAGAGTATGTCCTACTTTGAACCACAGAATATTTCAGGAAAGGTTAGGTGTGGGGGCTGTTGATGAGAAGGCATTCCTTAAAGAGTTGGATTTTAGGGACAGGGCTCAGAGAATGAGAGGGCACTTGATAATTAATGGGGATAAGGGAAAGCGGTGCAGGTGGAGGGAGCAGCATGCTATGAATATTACATGGGCAAAACATGGTTAGCAGAGATCTTCAGAGTGGGCTTTCGTTTTGCATTCACCTCCTGTGCTGTGGGCTCTCAGCACCACGGTGAATCCAGGCATCCTTCACAATACGATGTAGGGAATTCTGATTCTGAGCTGGCAGTTGGGATGACGGAGCATGAAGAGGAGGTATCTTATGTCATTACCATCTAATCCTGTTCCCTCGTACTCAGGAAAGGTGTGGGTCATTTCTTAATCCTTTTGGAAGACTTTCCTATGACTTTTTTTTCCCCGTCTGAACACGTGCAGCTTGCATGGCAGCCCAGAGCTATGAAATTCTGTCTCGAACAAAAATAATTTAGTGTCCTGGGCATGTCTTGTTGTATTTTGCTTGGCTAGTTTAGTTTCGATTGTCCCAGCATGTCAAAGCACAACTTTTGGCTCACTTGAGTGCTCTAGAAAGAAATCCAGTCTCCATTTACCAAGAGATAGAGAATCTGCTTAGGTTTTCTCGGCCCTTCCTCTGGAATGCGTCTGAGGCAGGCTATCTGAAAACATGCCCCGTGCTCCAGGCTTCTCTGATCTGTAATTTGGAACAACCTCTAAGCTATTTATGACTCAGATATATGCAGCGCTCCAAAATTGTACTAAATAACCAGGCCCTGCCCCAAGGAGCTGTTAAGATAAAGGCATGAGAAATCCCGAGTAAGCTCTGAATGGTTGGGATGCTTGAATGATTCATTGAATAGCTGGGTATTGACATACCTGGAGGCTGTCCCAAATGAGGCAGCATGGATGAAGACCTGAGGCCAGAAGTGGATGAGGGAGATGAGGAATGGTTGGGAGAGATGCTTCGCTCCTTCACTGAGACCGAGGGTGTGGAAATGGATGCAACAGGTATGGAAAGGAGGAGGAAAAGGTCTGAAGCTGTTCTCAAAGAGTTGTTTCCTGAATGAGAGAATGGTGTAAAATTTGCTGTTTTTGCAGCATTTCTTAGAAGGGCACCAAGTCCCTTTTTAAAACCCAAATGTGTTAGACCAGGAAAGGGGGTGCTCTGGTTTGAGGATGAAATTAATTCTCTGGATTGGTTTATTCTGAGATGTCTTTACTTGATAGTACCCAAGAAATACAAGCATTGAATGTTGTTGCCAAGAGGAAGCAATGCAAATAAGAGGTGTGTCTTTATTTTTAATAAACCCTGCTGCCTCAAGGAAGATGGCATGGAGGAGGATTCTTTTTTTTAATTATTCTTTTTTTTATTCTTGCACCTCACTAGCTCTGCCTTGTATTCACTGTCTTCTTCCTCTCCCTTACCTCCGTCTTTCCTCATCTAAGAGAACCCTTTGCATCTTAAAGCTGGATGGACAGATAGCTGGTGTCACCCACATTGACACTAAATTGGGCTGTATTGATTTCTTCTGAGTTAATTCCAGGTAAATGGAGTCTTTTAGGAAAAATCTCCCCAAAGAAGCCCATTCCATGACCCTGGTGAAGGTGTTCCTTCAACTTCTTTTTAAATAAAATTAAATAGTTGATTTAAATATGGGGTTTATGGTCATTTCTATAAAAAGTTGAGCATCAGGCCCTCTGTCAAGAATGTAACCCCCTATTATAACGTTGTTTCTATGAGAAAATCAGATTTGACTTGCATTAATTTGACTTACAGCGCCTTTTCCAGGAACGTAACCCGCTGTAAGTGCGAGGACTGCCTGTGGTACAAAGGTGGGTTGTGGGGTGATCTGTTATTCTTTAAAAAGTAGACATTTCAAGATGATCATTTCTGAGTTGCGTTCACCTGACTGGACATGTGGGGCACGGTGTATTTAAAAAAAACCAACCCAAATCCAACAAACATAGAAAAGCCGCTCTGAGGAGCACCGAACAACTTGATCCTACGTTCTGAAGTGTGTCTGGAATTGGAGATGAACTAGTTTCTCTCTCTTTATCAGGGTCTGCAGCATGTCAAGGAAAGGTTGTGAAACCTTATCATAAGGACTGGGCTTACAGGAGAGAAAACAAGTTGTTTTTAAAATCCTGTCCTCCCCGAATTCACTTCCTTTTTCAGGCCTTGGTGTTCCCCCATCACCTGCTTTTGAGCTATGGCTCCAGCCCTGTGTAAGTCACTGGGTGACCGGTGATGGATTGGACAGACCTCTCCTGCTTTCAGCTGTTTAACTCTGCATCCTGGCTAACGAAGATACTGAGCTCTTGTGTAGTACTTTGTCATCAGTGGCTCTCCAGGCACTTTACGCAGGAGGTCAGACTCCTGACACCTGAGGCAGAGAGATAAAATGCTGACCAGTGCCATTCGGGCTGGGAGCAGATGTGAGAATCCAACACAAGCATCCTGGATCCTACTTCTGTATACCACCCATCGTGCCACACTACCTCTGACCTCCCGTTGGTGTGGGGGTGAAAAGAGGGAGGGAATACTTTCCTATAACCTGTGAAGGGCGTAGAGCAGTTTAGTCCATAATTATCCACAACAGGCCATTGGTAAGGTCAAGCTACATTGCTGCACTACAAAATGTCACCCAGTAAGGGAGAACCCCAAATCATCAGGGTGCGTGTGTCCAGGGTCTGGAACAAACTCCCCGCAGAGGTGGTGCAAGCACCTACTCTAGACTCCTTTAGAAAGCAGGTGGATATATTTCTGGCTGGGGTCACTTGATCCCAGCTGACTTCCTGCCTATGGCAGAGGGGCTGGACCCGATGATCGCTTGAGGTCCCTTTTAGCCCCTAATGTCTATGAAATTATCACACCTTTTTCGACTTTTTTTTTTTTTTGGTTGCATCCCTGGTCTGCCTCTTGGTTTTAAAGTCACTCTTTGTTCACTGTTTAAGGTGCTGCTTAGTGTCTTTGTTAGGACCTTTCTGTCCCAGGCTTCATAGCTTGGGGGGGCTGACTCAACTAGAAAGTTGTGCAATCTGAATATGGGAAGTTGGAGGCTTTTCCAGGACTTGCTGGGAGTCGAAAAGTGTCTGCCTGGCCGCCCTAATCAGAACCCTTTTGTCTGCAAAGGCAACATGCTAATAAGGTGCTAAAATTAAGGTAGCTAATTAAGTCCTGCACACCCTGGCACCCCCTCACAGAAACTAATAAAACCCAGCTAGCTGAAGTGGCTTCTTCATGCTTTTTTAATAACGTGTGAAGTTAAAGTATGAAATTCCTGCACTGCTGTTAAAATAACACGGTTCCTTCCATTTCACAAGTTGTCCTAGGCAGGATCTAAAAGTGCTGAGCTTAGGGATTCACTTAGTTTGGCAGATTGTGCTGTGGTGGGAGCAGGACAGACAGGAAATACAGGCTTCTTAGCTGATCCACAGAGCAAATTTGGCCTGTTGGCAGAAGAGGCACTAGCTTCTTGACTGGGTATAATTGGTAACGCTCCTGGGAGGTACCGAGCGTGTTAACACGTGGGTGGTAGTATGGGCACAGCCTCTTGCAAGAGGAGTGTCTTGGCTGCTTTTCTGCCTTGTGCTAAGGTAGTGCGCACGTAGCAAAGGGAGCAGAAATCCTTCAAGGCTTTACTGGATATTTTTCTCTCAAAATCTGCAATTTTTGTTCTTCTAGAGTTGACAACGCCTCCAGTCAGCGAGCCAAGGGAACCGGAGCAGCTTCTCATGCAGACACCCCCAGGGAACCCGCTGATGCTCTCCCACACCCTACAAGAGCTGTTGAGTAAAGACATCGTGCAGGTGGAGCTTATACCGGAGAAGAAGGGCCTGTTTCTGAAACATGTGGAGTATGAGGTTTCCAGCAAGGTAATGTGAGCGGTCCCTGGTTTGTGGGAGATTACGTTTTCTAGGGAGCTTCCATGCAATTGTAACCTGTGTTGAAAGGCAGGTGACTAGCGAATTTGGCAGACTAGATGAGCAAAGGGTGAGTCCTGGATCCAGTTGTGCCAGTCTATGTTCAACTGCAGAGACAAAACTGTGCCTTTCCTGTACTGGGCATTGCTCTAATTGGGGCTGAGATGGTGGCTTTGCTAAGTAGGTGGACAAACTGTACATTAGACCATAATGACTGAACTCACCTGAAGTCTGAACTGAGTATCGGTGCAGGTGTTTAGAAGTGGAAGTGTGTAATAAGCAGTAGTCTGCATTAGCTCAGTATTTCAGATGTGTTAAGAGCTCACGGAAGAGACTGAGTTGACAAGACTAGGTATGACGAGGAATAGGTGCAGCACAACTGGCATCTCTGCAGGTTCTCCTCCCCTGTCATTTCCTGGATGAATGCCGTTTAAGTTACTCCAGTCTTGACCTGCAAGGCCCGCTTTGGGCCAAGAGGAGAATTATTAGGATTTTTTGTCTCCTTTGTGGGAGTGTAAAGAAGATTACTCGCCGGTGTCTATTGAGTTCCTGATATACTTCACACAGGATACTACAGATCAGTTGTCAGATACTGTGGGAATGGGTTTTTGTCACTTATGTCCTTAGTCAGAATCGCCTTTTCAGCCTACAGGTGTGAGTGGTTCTCTAGCCCAGTGGTTCTCAATCTTTTTTGTACCAGGACCCATTTGTAAACATTGATGGCCAGTTTTGACCTAGTGCCCCTCACTCCCAACGTGCTGTCCCCCACCCCCAGTCCCACAGAGTGCAGGTGGGGGGGACCCAAGCTGGACTTCTGCCAGCCTGCAAGGGAAAACCCACAGTTTCCCACGTTTTTCTCCTTTTTAAGGAGAATCCATTTTTAAAGTTTGTTCACCACCCTTTCATATATTCTTGCAACCCACTTTTGGGTCAGCACCCATGGGTTGAGAGACACTGCTCTAGCCCAGCAGTTCCCAATCTGTGGTACAGGTACCACCAGTAGTACACAGACTACCTGTCAGTGGTTATGCATTAACAGATTTAATATAAGTAAAATGTATGACAAAAATTTGCTGGTGGTACTTAAGGTTGAACTGAAAATATTTGCTGGTGGTATGTAAGGTTGTATTGTTTTAAATTGCTGGTGTGCAATCTGTCAGAGTTTGGCAGCTCCTGAGCTGTCATTCCTCCATTTTATTTTTTCTGTGTAAAGCTGCTTTTCCGACAAAGGCATGGCTTGGCTTTGGGCCACTGCTGATGCCTGCAAGAGCAAATCTACACTGGCTACAGAGCAGAATATGGGAGCCCCTCAGGGCTGTGTCACTTGTTCTCCAGTTGTTTGCCTCATTGTGCAACTTTGGGAAATTATTAGGGTTGTGCGAAATTTCGCCAAGTTTTTCTTTCGAAGCTGTTTCAAGCTCGAAATGGCAAAATTGACACGAAACAAAAAGCACCGAAACAGCTTTGAAATGAAGTGAGGGCACTCAAAATGTTTCGAGTTTTGAAGCAGCCCAGTGGTGGGAGGCAGGGGAGAGTGCTCCAAGTAGCTTCACAGCCCCGTGTAGCTCTGCCCAGTGGGGAGCGCAGCCCTCCCGCTGCCGGGCTGAACTCCATGGGGCTGGTGCAGCCAATCGAAGCACAGTCCAGTGGCAAGAGGCGGGCAGAGCCAGGGCTACGCTCCACCTCCTCCCTCCTGGCTGAGCTCCATGGACCCTGTTATGGGCGTGGGCTGTGCCCAGCACCGGCCCCAGGCAGCAGCTTCTTGTCATTTGGCACAGATCCTCAGCCCTCCCCGGGGGTGCAAGCTCCCGGATCTGCATGTCGGACGACAGGAGGCTGCCACTGCTGGCAAATTTTGCTTTCAAGACTTCGAGGTGCAGTTTTTGAGAAACCTCTGCACCTATCTCCTAGAAACTTGGCAGAAGGGACATCCCTGCAGTTGGTATCTGAATCGGGCAACAAACGACAATGTTTTTAGCATTTTCATGATCCCCCATTATAGCCTATGGGTGAAACATCAAAACGAGTCGAAACAGCGAAACAGTTTTGACAAAATGAAACAGGACAGTGCTTCAAAACTAAATGAAACACTGTCCCTTTGAAATGGCAAAACAGATGCTGAAACAAAATGATGGTGTTTTGCACAGCCCTAGAAATCACCCAGTACCTCCAATGAGTGCTGGTGATGCTCAAAGCCAACTGAGTCTGGATGAGTAGGGGGACAGCCAGTCCTTTTGACTTGCTGCTGCGTTACTCAGGTGGGGTTTTCTGATTTATGTGCATCCTTTCTCTTATCTGCTGCCTCAGGCATTTTAGACCTGAATGACTCGAACCAGGTATTCTCATTTTTCATTCCTCTAACTTCACATCAGAAATGCAAAAATCTGGGAACTGAAGTAAAGAACTTCAATATTTTTCATAAATCCCACAGCTGCTCCTGCTGGCTCCTTATGCTCTCGCATAACTCACTGGGCTGAGCTCAGTGCTGCTTGTTTTGGCACTGGACCTAGTCCACCAGCAAGATAGGCAGTCAGTTAAGATACATCCCTGCTTGTGACAGAGAGCTGGCTTTTTGATTTCTCCCCATCCCCTGTTTGCTTGCAGTAAGTGGCCTACTAACCCAAGAACTGTACTAGCTGCCCTGGACGTAATCAGGCTTGCATTTAGCGTGGCGAGGTGCAAAGGAATTGCTGAAATGCTGCTGCTGTTCTGAGCGTGTGTATTTTTTCTTCTCTTGTAGCGCTTCAAATGCTCAGTGTACAGGCGATACAATGACTTTGTCGTGTTTCATGAGATGCTGCTTCAGAAATTTCCGTATCGTATGGTTCCGGCACTTCCACCGAAGAGAATGCTGGGAGGTAAATAATGCAATGTCTTGGTGACTCTGTAGGGTATGGTGACACCTGGAAAAGACCACTGTATTTGCCTCTTCTACTCGGGTTGTAAAGCAGTACTTGCACTGCGGTGTAGATGAAGGGGAGCGGAGGGAAGGGTACAGTATTGCACTGTGGAAAATAAGATAAGACCTTAAGAATAATAAGACCTTTTAATATATAACCTGCACTTGGAGAATCGCCATTAAGTCTTAATGGTGATTCTCCAAGTGCAAGTTAAGTATCCTGAGGCCTTTCTAAAAAGGGTTATAGATAGCCCTAGAGAAGAATAGGGTTTTTACCTAGTCAAATCCCATGGTGTTGACAGACCCTGAGTGTGGCTACTGTACCATTGAACTGGTTTAGTGTGTGCTGTAGCACGTTGTTTTCTTATGTGCTCTGAATATGAAAGGAGCTTTAGAAACCCTGTATCTCTCTCCTGTGGCAGGAAAACTGGAAAGTGGAGAGAGATTTATTTTATATTAAAAGGTTTATGCACTCCAGAAGAAATGAGTATACAGACAATTTTTGACATTTTCCCCCTCCATATCACCCCCCAGAGCTCGTCTTATTCCAGTTCTGTATTCAGACTTGTGACCTTCAGCGTAAATAAGTCAAACAAGCGTAGAGTCTTGACGTAGATGGCTTCACTGGGTCACTGAATATTATGGGGTCCTTTCAGGGCCTGGATGTATGACACATTTGTAGCTGGCTATGGGGAAAAAAAAAAGCCCCGTCAGAAACATACTTTTTTTTCCTGCTTTACTGAAATCAGCTATCTTGGGGGTAGTCTCTTTTATCCTTTTGCTCTTCCTTAAAAGCAGCTTGTTGGTCTTCCATTCAAACCAGAAACTACAAAAGATGAGAGATGATGTTTGAACCAGAATATTAGTTTGTTCAAGTACGTAGTAACCATTAGAGTATGAAACCAGTGAAGTATCCCAAGACAGAGTGCACATCAAAGCTGCTTTGGATAACTTTTTTCTGTAATCTGAAATATTGATGCGGTGTTAAATTCTTGTTGTTAAAAATATGAGAAAACAGTGGATTTTTTTTCCCCCAATTGAGTTTTGTTCTTCAGCAGATAAAGCAGAAACAAGCCTTTTGCTGTCTTGTCTTGTATCCATATTGCTAAGCAAAATGCTTCACAATGAATTAGACTCCTTGAGAGAAATCTATATCTTACGTCATGGAAAACAAATGGCGAAGGGTGCAGAAGTAGAGGGTTTTAGTGAATCAGACCTGGCCAGCATGCCTGCTGGAGTGTCTCTGATAGCTTCTCTTCTAATTGGAGAATGCAAGATGCTAGAGGTGTGCGCCCTTTTTTTTTTTTTTAATCTTGCTCTTCAGGTTTCCAAGAGAGCAGTGCTCTCTGCAAGAATTTACAGACAGAGTTGAAAACTATTCTGGTAAGAAAAATGACCTGCTGTGGTTTATTTTGGTGGAGACTTGACTCTGAAACCTAGTAACTCACACTGGTAATGTTAAGTGATGATGCTATTTTATCACTGATTCTTTTTCTTATAGATGTAAGTTTTAACCAGTGAGGTCAGAAGTTGAAGAAGTTAGGGTTGCAAGACCCCAATCTTTTTGTCCGTTCCCATGTTACTACTGTAGATTATCCCTAATTTAAAATGGGACTGTTCTGTAGTTTGAGATCTCCTGGCGGAAGGTTGTTGTTGTTGTTTCTACATCTCCCTTCTCTCAGATTGATCCATGGCTCTGAGTGCCCTTAAGAAAGGAGGCAGGAGCAGCAGCAGGATGAGTGAGCCAGAAATGGCCCGTGTCCTTACCCAGTGACTTTTATAGAGCAGCTGAAGAGTTGGCATTAAATTAAAAATAATAATAGACCCCCCTCTCCCTCCCCCCACCCCAGAAGCACCACCCAGGAAAGTTTGCACAGTGTTTTGTGTTTGCACATCTCCTGTTGCAAATTCCCAGAGCTGCTTTTGCTCGTGTGCTTGCCATCCCCAGCATTGTCTTAGTCACGAGGACTAGTGGAGCATTTCCTTCCTATTGGATATCTCTGCTGCTGCAGAGATATTGTTATATCTTTTGGGGGATGTTGCAATACTGCGGGCAGTGTCTTGGGGGAAAAATAATGCTCTTTCCTGTGGCAGCACACACGAGTTGTTCATGTTTCTAATTGCATTGATAAAATAGCAGATCACAGTGTTTTAGAGGGAAGTGTGGACATGTCTCACTTCTTCCCTAACCCATAGCCTAATGACCCTAGGGCCCAGTCGCAGATTGTACCCTAACCCAGCTGTGTCTTCATCCACTGGCTGGGCAAAGGTGACTTGTCTAGTTAAAAGTGGTGTTCTTTGACCTGATAGAGCAGACCAGTGCTGTCTAGCTCAGTGATTTTCAACTAGGATGCTGTGAAATTCTCTTCAGGGGGATGCAGGTTGTTGTGCAATATTAGCATTGTTAGATGTATGAACACCTACACATGGCTCTCAGGAAATGTCAAAGGGGAATCCTTAGTGTTAACAACATTCTGACCCGTCGTGGTCTCTCTCGGTTCTTTGCAACAGAATAATTGCTCTATGTTCGTTCCATAGTCCAAGGAGTGACATCTAAGAGCTGGTGTTTTCTGAAGGGTTTCTTGAGTCTAACAAGGTTCAGGGCCACTGGTCTAACTAGACAACCCTAAAGAATGGTGTGCTGGGGATCCGGGGATGTTACAGGCTAAAGAGCAAGACAGGCCACAGTGGAAAATGTTTGATCCTCATGCCTGTTGGGTAGCCCTTTAGGGAATTGTCTGGATAGCCAGCAAACTCCCAAGGTAGGGTGAAATACGATGCAAAAGATGGATGCCTTTTACTGCACCTCTGTGATGTAACAGTGTAACCATGGACAGTTCCTGGGCTGCTCTCTAACTTCAGAAATATCAGGTTCACTTTTTCTTGAAAGAATTTGCTGAGATCTCCTGAATTAATTAATCAGTAAGCTAAAATCTCAGCCCCCCCCCATCCTCCCTGAAAGAGGAAGAATCTAACTTCTAGCTGACAAGTAGGACCTATGAGTGGTGTAAGTAAGGGGTTAGCCTGCTGCAGGTTGCTGTCCAGCTCCTCCCAGATGTCTTGCATGAAGGAGAGAGGAAACCAATCTTAAATCCAGAGTGTGGGAGCGGGGTTTCTGGGGTAAAAATGTGTGAAGTTTCCTTTTCACAACATAAAGGAGCAAAGAAGAGCACAAACGCTTATTTTTGCTTTGCATTTGATTCTTCTAAGGTATGGGATGATTCCTTTTGAGTTGATTATACGGTTTGTAATTACTACTTTCTAATCTGTGTTGCATTCATACCCAAGACCCCCAACACATGCCCGGTATCCAGCATAAGCACAAAGGCAGAGAAATTCCCTGTTTCTCTCATAGCTCATACTCTAAAGCCCCAATCCTGTGAATTTAGGCATGGTTAACTTTATTCAGCCAAGTTATCCTGTTTGAAATGTTGTCTTTTGTGGAAGCGTCTGTTGAAATGTCATTACAATGAGGTGTAACACACCATTTAAAGGGTGTGGGCTTTGAGCTATTTTGATAATCAATAGTGGACCCAGAAGATCGTTCACGGATCTTTCCTGGGTGGTGCTACAGCACTGTCTGTGCAAGGGAGCAATTGAACTTGGTTCTGCCTTTCTCTCCTTCTGAGTAGTTGCAATATGTGGTGCATTCACTCTAACCCAGTGTTCCCTCCTGTAGCCGACCGAGAATTCATAGAGTCCAGGCGGAGGGCTCTGAAGCGGTTCATCAACCTGGTGGCTCGGCATCCTCCCTTCTCAGAAGATGTGCTCCTGAAGCTGTTCCTCTCCTTCAGTGGCTCAGTGAGTTCTCAATAGCGGTATTTTGTGTTTGCACATCTCCTGTCGCAGATTCCCAGAGCTGCTTTTGCCTGTACGCTTGTCATCCCCAGCATTGTCTTAGTCACGAGGACTAGGGGAGCATTTCCTTCCTATTGGATATCTCTGCTGCTGCAGAGATGTTATATCTTTTGGGGAATGTTGCAATGCTGTGGGCAGAGTCTTTGAAAAATAATGCTTTTTCCTGTGGCAGCACTACTCGTGGTTTCAGCTAGCTTGACATTGCCTACACATTGCAGTTATTCACACGGAGCATGTCCACAAGCAATTGGGATGTATAACCAGATGTATTTATATTCATTTAATGCTTGTTTGGTTGTGCTTTTTTAGGATGTGCAGAACAAGCTGAGGGAGTTGGTCCAGGGACTTGGAGATGAATTCATGACTTGCAAACTAGCGACCCGGGCTAAGGTATTTTCCTTTATAATGTCTAATTAGTACTTCAATGTCTCCTGCCTGTGTGTGTGCACACGATTTTTGCGTACGTTGGGTAAAAGATTGCGGTGGGGGGGAGAGGGGGACTTCAGCTAGAGAGAGGAAAAAGAGCCATTTAAAGGAAGCTGACTTACTCTTCTCTTTCATGTAAAAAAAATTATAAATATATGATGATTTCCTGACTTGTACTTTCCAGCCTGCTAGAATAGCATACAAGTGGTAAGCAAGAAAGTTTATCCAAGTGCATGTTCTTAAAGTATTAAATTCATGACCTACACTTGATTGGTCTTTCCCCTAGCCCCTCTGTGTTGCCATATTGCTCTTTCTTTCTGAGAAAAATTATGAATCTTGCTTCCTTCTACGTTGGCTGCAAGCAGCTGATTTCTTTATTTTCTGATAGCATTTATCTTCCAAAATGCCTGCTTTTTTCTTTGGTAAAAGTATGCCTGGGATGAAGGAAGAGAGACCAGACAATGACTAAATTGATCACAAGCTGCTTTAAAAAATGCTTTTCTGTCATCTAGCATAGTGGAGTCCTGGTCCAAAACCGGGACTTTTAGTCACTACTGTGTTGGAAGTAATGGGCAAGTTATGTTTCTGCTTTGTCCTTCAGTTTCCCCTTCTGTAACATTGGGATGATATTGTCTTTGCAAAGTGCTTTGAGTCTTACTTACGGGGTGTGCTATATAGGAGTGAGGTATTAGTACATTTTTACTTTTATGTCACTCCCAGGCAGGCCACTCCTGTGGGTTAATGCTAGAGACCATTTTCTATTTGTCCTGCTCTTTGCTGTTTGCTTTGCAAAGTTACTGGAGAATAAGTTGGATCTTACTTGGATTCGTGCAGCACCACTGACATTTCTAAGTCCCGGTTGTCCAAACTCTCACTGATGCATGAGCCAGAAGAAGTCCAGCTGAGCCTTCGGTATCTGGCTGAGTTCTTTTTCAGGGCTGGCAGTTAGCAACTCCTGCTCAGGTCTTCAGGAACAGACCCCAAACCCCATAATGCTGTGTGTTTTTTCTCTCCTTAAAAAAAGCCCCCCCCCAAAAAGCCTCTTTGCTAGGTGTAACAGGATTCAGAGTCTCCCTAATCTGCTCCCTGACTTCTAATCTCTCTTTGTGACTTGCTGTTTATGTTACTGAGTCCATTAGTAATCTCTCCTGTGCTGTCTCAGGACTTCCTCCCAGCTGACATCCAGGCCCAGTTTGCTGCCAGTAGGGAGCTTATCAGAAATATTTACAACAGCTTCTATAAACTGCGGGACCGTGCTGAGCGAATAGCCTCCCGGGCCATTGATAATGCTTCGGATCTTCTCATATTTGGAAAAGAACTAAGGTAGGCTGCAGGGAGAGGACTTGTACAAGACACTTCTGTTTTTTAATGAGTGATAGGCTTACCTGACAGTGTCCATGGGGAACAAACAATTGTTTCTTTACATGGTGCAGGGGAAGAAAACAGAAGGTAGGTTCCTCAGGGCAGGGGAAGTAAAATGCCAGTGTGTTGACATTTCTGGCGTTGATTTATGCTCGAGTGAAATGGTGCAGTCCTTAGCGTGTCCACACCAGCGTGTATGTGCTCAAGACACCCATTCATAGATCCTTCTATGGGATGTGCCTGTTCACACATTCTGCCTAGTCTTTAAGCAGAAAACACTGAAGCTGTTTGCTAGTGCAGTTTGTCTTCCACACACCTGTTGAATGGCTATCACTGCAATCCACTGCTAACTGGACCCTTCCTGGGGACCAGCTACAAACTTCTTGCAGCCTGACTCCAGAGGGACTCTACTTCAGCTGTAGCCTGCTAGTGAGATTTGGGGAGCTAGGGGGTACTCAGTAGCTGCTGAGATGGGTATGCTAACTGGGATATGACTGCTAGTGTTTAACTACCTCGTCTCTCTTCTCAGTGCATTGGGCTCGGATACTACACCACTCCCTTCCTGGGCTGCTCTGAACAACAGCACATGGGGGACTCTGAAACAGGCCTTGAAAGGCCTGTCTGTTGAATTTGCACTGCTGGCTGATAAAGCTGCACAGCAGGTGAGTTCCCCTACCAGTGGCTTCTCCCGTGTCTGGCATCCTGAGACATGCATGCTTGCCTCTTGAATCAAGAGCCTTCTCGGATGGGTACTCAGAAATCACACCCCTGTTCTTGCCTAAACACTTCCCAGTATTCTCACTAGACCAGTCTGAACAAGTACGCTGGCAGTGTGACCAGCAGGAGACCTGGCTGTGGCCTGAGGCCTGTACAGCTTCAAAGTAAAGTTACCAGGGACAGGGAAAATCCTTGACAAAAAGGTGTCAAGAACAAAGTAAATAGTGCTGTGGGCTGATCTGTCTAAGAGTCCTGCACTTTGCTTGCTTAAGATCACCAGCTAGATGGAGTCCAGCTGAATCTGCTTCTTTATCAAGTTTGACCTTTTGTAGCCTGTTTAAATGCCACATGAAACTTATTCAGGCAGAAGCCGTGAGATATTGCTGTTGTAAGGGCACCATGTGCTAACAGCTATCAGAACGTGAGAACTTGATGGTCCGTAGGGGACAGTAATGTCCTATTTTTGCTACAGCCACCACTTTATGGTGCTTAATGTGCTAGGTCCAGACCAGGACCCTACCTCCAGAAGTGACTTTCTGAAGAGCCATACTGATGCAGGGACCAGTAGTAAGTGGTGAAATCCAGCTTGGGTCATGCATACTCTACTTCCTATTTCAAGAACTCTTCTAAGGGGGGTGGAAGGGAGCAGGAGTTTAGGCCTCCTTTGAGAGGGATGTCTTAAGGAGGGAAGACTAAAGCCTAAGGGAGTCTGCCAGAACTGGCATTTTGGGCAGAGTGAGCTCATGATGCTAAACTGCCTGTTGCAGCAATCGGCTAATTGGAATGCTGTTCTCGCTCCAGGCAGATCTTTATTTATGCTCCTTACCAGCTCTAGCATCTCGGCTCCTGCAGTGGGAGTGTAACAACTGCTGTGGCCCCTCTGCAGAGATCTTTAGGACACAGTGTGCAGGTAATGTGGGCTCCTACCAGATTTGTGAAATATTTTTGTCCCTTGTTTTCTAGGGTAAACAGGAAGAGAATGATGTGGTGGAGAAGCTGAACCTTTTCCTGGATTTACTCCAGTCCTATAAAGTGAGTTCTGCTGTTCCTGTGCCAGTGAGAGAGTTGTTTAGAGCAAGCCTGTTCTCTTTAGAGGATGCCATGCCAAGTGAATGGAAAAAAAAAGTATCTGGAAAGGCAGCTTAGCAGCAAACTGGGCATGATGCAGAGGGAGGGGAGTGGCTGTCACCCTTAGTGAGCTCTACAGCATTACTGATCGGCTCTTCTCTCATGGCTGGGTGTTGCCAGACCATGCAAGGAGTTGAAAATACCATCTGCTTTCCTTGCATAACTTGGTTAACTTGCTTCCAAAATTGGCTCTCTTGGGGTCAAGGGAAGAGAAGGAATTGGTTGGCAAGGCCTTTGCATGAGGAGACCCAGTCCAGTTAAAAATGAAATTAAGTTTTGTCCTGCACCACCACCTTCATGAACACCTGTTAAAAATGCACCTAGGTGAAGTTCAGGAAAGGCTGATAGCCATGCTGAGGAGGCGCCTGGTCTGGGACTGAAGCAGCAAGGTCCCTCCACTGATGCTGAAGTTGAATTGGCAACATTCAGCACTAGAAAGAGACATGCAGATAGGAAAACTGGGAAAGATCAAGCACATGGAAGAGATGAGACTCCAGACCACCTGTTGGAGCTTTGTCTTTTGACTTGGAGTGGTCCTGGGTTTTGTCTTCATGAGTGTTGGTGCTTGAGCTTCTCAGTTTTTTTGTTGGAGCAGGGAGGAAATTCTCTGAGTATCTACTATTGAAGCTGTGGGGCTTGCTTCACAGACTTCAGCTGTGTCCCTGTCCTCTGCTGCCTCCTATATATCCATCCACCATAGCTCCCTACCCTACATCTAGAGGTCAGCGAGTACCTGTCTGTTCCCTTTCCCATGAAGGATCTGTGTGAGAGGCATGAGAAGGGAGTCCTGCACAAGCACCAGCGAGCCTTGCACAAGTACAGCATGATGAAGAAGCAGATGATGAGCGCCACCGTGCAGAACAAGGAGCCGGAGTCCGTGGAACAGCTGGAGTCGCGCATTGTAGAGGTGGGGAGGGTGTGGAGCAGGATGGGTGGCACATGGGCAGGATGGAAGCCTCTTTTTGGTGGTGCCATTACATGGCTTGGCGATGCTTTCAGAATGGGTGCTATGCTGAAAAGTTCCCCTGTGGATCTTGGTCCTATTCCTGTTAAAACTGCATTGCAAAGAAAGGGCTTTGCTTGCTACTGAACTGCTAACGTTTGGCTTGGCAGTGAGACTGTTGCTCCCAGGAGGTGCTGAAATGCAGTTTGCACATGACCTCACCAACTGCTGTCAGGCAAAGTGCATGCAGGACTGCAGCTTGGTTTTTTTGCAAGTGCTTATACTGTGGGCCTGAAGAGAACTGGGAGTGCTGCATTATCACCTGCTTTACCTGTCCTAGTTGCATAACTGATTGGCTTGCTCTTCTTTCAGCAAGAAAATGCCATCCTGACCATGGAACTGCGCAATTACTTTTCTTTGTACTGCCTGCACCAGGAGACGCAGCTGATCCATATCTACTTGCCTCTCACCTCTCATATCCTGGGGGCATTTGTCAACTCCCAGATCCAGGGCCATAAAGAGGTGAGTTCTTATCTCGTCCTGTGACAGGCAAGGTTCGTTGGGTAGATGTGAGATCCTTTATTAGACCAACGAAGTAGTTGGAAACTACTTGTCCTGTACCCTTTCCCTGTGTCCTCCCCTCCAAATGCGGATAAGTCTTTGAACTTCCTTTTTTCACTTTAGCCCATGTCCCATCCTCCCTTTTCCTTCACAACTCTTGTATTTGAGGGAGTGCTGACAAACCTGGGGGAAGTAGGTGACTGGCCTGTCTTTGCAGCCCAGGGAGGAATGACACCACCCCCAGAGCTTGGATCAAACTTATTGCCTTAGAGCTCAGTTATTTTATTTAATTTTTTTTCCTTTTATTTCTAAATGTATAACTCACAAAACAAACCTCCTCCCCTGATAAAAGCAAGGTAAAGGCACCCTAAGCTTTTCTCTTTGTCTCTTCAGGAACCTTCCCTTCTCTTCATTGAAAACTCTCAGGCTTCTTACAGGAACCACCCTTCCCCCTTCCTAGCTGGGTCTGATAATGGAACAGAGCTGGTCCCTAGCCCTTAGAGCAGCAGCTCTCAACCTTTTTTGCACCAGGACCCATTTGTAAACATCAATGGCCAGGCTCGACCCAGTGTCCCTGACTCCAGGTCCCAGCCTGGGAGTGTGTGGGACAGGAGGTGGGTCTGTGGGGCAGGGTAAGGGTGTGTATGGGGCATGGGAAGCCCCAAGCAGCCCCTCGCAGGCTGCAAAGGAATGGCCAATTTCCACATTTTTCCCCTTTAAAGGAGAATCCATTTTTAAAGTTTCCTTATGACCCCTTTTATACAGTCTTGCAACCTACTTTTGGGTAACGACCCGTGGGTTGAGAAACACTGCCTTGGAGGAGCATTGTACCTGGTGACCTCAAGACCTCTCCCAGGGCGGCACTCTTTGGGGCTGGCTGAGGCAGGATTATCTGTTGGATACTGGCTGCTCTATAATGGATGGTTTGTGTTTGTAACCTGGATCTTCTGTTGACTGCTTGTTAAAACAAATCATAAGGCAAGAAAGAAAATCTCATAGGTTGCCTTCATTATCTGTTGAAATGCATTGTTTAGCATTTTCCATGTATGAACTTGTATCTATATATTGCTTTCTAAAAGCATTTGCATTGAAAGAGAGCGTCTCATTGAAAGGCTTAGGACATCTTTTTCCTGCCTCAATAAATATGTAAAAAGTAAAGCATGGAGAGTTTGTGTTAATACATTGGTCTGATGGATGAGTGTGGATGAGTGTCCTGGCCCTGCTGTTTTTTTCCTTTGTAATGGCTTTGCAAATGCTTTTGACTTTTGAACAACCTGAAACATAATTTCAGCACCGTGACTAGCAGTTTCTTCAGTGTGCCATGTGATAGTGACCCATGTCCTGTTCTGTTTTTCTTTTCTTTTTTTCCTCTCTAGATGAGTAAAGTTTGGAATGAACTGAAGCCGAAGTTGAGCTGCCTCTTTGTAGGACCCACCAATGTGCCGGCACCCCCATTATCATCCCCAGAGGACAATTTATTTTCTAGCTAATTCTCAGAATTGCATGGAAGAAGGTGAAGTGCAGTCAGTGGTCACCCTGCTCCTCTATCTTCAGATCTTTAAAAGATTCCTCCAAATAGCTATTTTTTTTTTTTTTAAATATTGCTGCTTCAAGCTGCTCTTTGGATTAGATGGACTGGAAACAGGGCAGCATATACAGAGAAAAAGACAGTATCTTAATCTTATGTTCTATTTTTGAAGTGCTTTGGAGCAGGGCTGAAATTCATTTCCCCCAGCATCCCTTTCCCTAAGGATGGGAAATGTCCTGATATACCGAGCGCTGCAGGTCTTCTGTAGTAGTTGTCCTGTGCTTCTCCTACTAACTAGCCTCTTGCAGTACACATCTGCACGTGCTGGTAAACCTTCGGGCTGCCGATTTTTATGCACAGGATGTGTGGAGAATCCGTGTAAAATTCACTCCTCTGAGTAGGGCCCAAGTCTAGTGGCCTTTGGAGGAGAGCTGAAGGCTAGGACCCTGGGCCACTCATAGGCATTTGATTTTCCTTCTTGCTTGATCCAAATGCATGAAAGCTCCTGGATGGTGATCCCAGCCTTGCTCAGTGGTAGGGGTCAGCATGCTGCATTTTAGTTTGGGGTTGTTTGTTGGTTTGGGGGGGGGGGGGGCGCTAAATACTGGATGGAAGTAGGAGGGGGTCTCACAGGAGGGCATTGGGCAGTGCTTCCTCATGTGTGACAGGCTGCTGTTCAGCCAGTCTTTTAGCCAGTTTTCCAAGAGAATTGAACTGCTACGCAGAAGGACAACTGGTTTAAATGCTGACACACTCCTTAGTAGGGGAAAACTCTTTTTGTAGGTTGGATGAGGGGCAGCTGTTTGGTGGATATTACTCTCTTGGGGTGGGCTGGCATCCATTCAGTGGTGCCTCTTACATACTGGCAGCTTTAGAGGATTGCTGTTCCTGGAGCCCAAAAGCTACTAATAATTGGAGGCTGCAGGCTAAGACAGAATGCATAGGTCCCCAGTGACAGTCAGTATTGATCCGAGAGGTGTTGCCACCCACTCTTCTGGTACCTTATAGTATCGATGATGATGGTCATATCTGCATGGAGAAGTGGGAAGATAATAGAAGTGACAGGCCCTTTATTGAGTTGTTTACAAATACACTGCCGTTAACAGGGCGTTTAATAAGGTATCTTCTTAAAGGGGACTGGACCATTCCCCAAGCCTCTCATCCTCCCCCCTTGCTGCTCTCTTCAGGTGGGGATAGGAAAGGAGTCTTGGGCATCTCCTGGGGCTTATGGATAAATAAGTAAACTAGAGACTTGAGACGGACAGGCTGTTTAGTGCCAGGGCTCTAATTTGCCTAGAGGTTTGAGACCTGAACTTTTTCCCTCCCAGACCAAAAGGATAGTCTGTCAGGGAGCTTTGGACTTAGCTTTTGACATTTCTTTTTGCTTCATCCATGTGAAGCAAGCCATTAACTAGGATGAAAGATCTGAGTCAAACATGAATTAGAACTGAATTTCCCCATTCTGGGCATCTTTCCTGTTGATATGGAATATATTTTAGATCCTGCAATCTTCAAAATCTGATTCTTTTTGTGAACCATATCTCTAAGTAGAACTATCCAAATGCAGTACCAATTATGTGTTAAGAACGTGTTTTCTAACCCTTCTCCAAAATATTAGCTTGGTATCAGGGAGGTCGGTCAATCCTTGAGACAGAAATGTCCTCCAAAGAGCCCCGTGACCTGCCTTTGTGAGTAAACAGGCTGACGTTTCAGCTAGCACATCTTTAAACACTAGTATAGACTGTTAACACCTTAAGATATATGTTGGTTGGCCCTGGTCAGTCTCACCTTCCCTTGCTATCAGTCATTTATTTGTTTGGTCAGCTGAAGGGCAGATCAAATTTGAAAAATCATAGGGACAAAAGGGGAGGAAATGTATAATTTGTCTAATGCAGGTAGATGATCAGAGCCATGCAGTAGCTTGAAGGGAAAGAATTTGTTGTATTCACACTTTATAAAAGGATTGAAAACAGAAGGACTATATGTTAAATTACAATCATATTGGATGCTGGAATAATAAATGTTCAGTGAGAGGGTAACAGCACTCTGCTGTTCCCCCTCTAAGTAGCAGCTCTGCAGCCTCTCTGTGAAATGCAGCGTGATAATCAGATTTATGGAGGTTAACCCCAATAACATGCATTAAGAAACTGTTTGTTTGGGATTGCAGTGACTTGAGAATACTCACTCATTCATGCACAGTCTTCTTGTGCTAGTCACTGAGGGATGGCCTGAAGGCTGGGGTGAGCGTACATTGCTTTGCTGAGTTTTGCAGTTGCTGTTCAGTGTAACATTGTGGCATTTATTTGGCTGCTTTCAAGAGAATAAGAGCTTAATGGTGCCATCTGAGAGAACTAATAGGCACTGCAATGTGGTATTTTAGTTACTGGCAGGGTTCTGGCTCTAGGATTTGCTCTCTTGCTGGTTCATACAATGCAGTTCTCAGAAAGATGGCATCTAGTAGCCCTTTCTCTGCTCTAGGAGAGTGCAGCATAGAAAAGTCAAATTGACTTTATTTCCTCTACAGTGAAGAACTGAAAGTGAACTGCTTTTATGCTATCACTAACTAAAACAGACCATGTCTAGCACTCAGAAGTAGTAATAATCTCGCATAATGGTTTCAGTGACCAATTCCCGAAGCTTGTGCTGATGGACAAGTACTTTGCAATAAATGTCAAGCACATGAAAAAAGCAGTTAAAAAAGACTGTGGCTATTTAGTCATAATCCACAACTTCTCTGAGATCTAACACCAAAGAATGAATGTGCCTTTCTGAATAGAAACTTTCTCTGAACATACTGACCTCAGGGGGCCTTCTACCCACTCAACATGTCATTTGTTAAACAAGGCCTCCAACCTTCCAGTCCAAGTGTCTTCACACCAGAGGGCTTGGAGAAGCCAGGTCTGTAGATAAGCACATTAAGAGGGTAAGATTCTCACTTTTCACTGGAGGTGTTGAAGGATAGGGAGTGCCAGGTACTAGCTCCTGCCCAGATTGGCAAGAGATGACACTCTGACCAGACTCAAGGAAGGCTTTACTGATGGTGGAATACTTTTCATCTGGTATTTTGAAAAACACAGCTCCTATATATACTTATTTCCTTTTATCTGCCAATTGCCGATATGATCACTGCATTTGAACAGTGCCTTTTCTCCCTGACTATTGACTCTTAGCTCTCGATGAGGCAGGGAAGTTGCTGCTGGTTCTCTAAAGCTGGCATCACACATTCAGGACTAGAACTTTACTGAAAGATGAAGCAGTTCAACTGGGGACAGAAATTCATTATTCAAAACATGTCTGTCTGTACTTGCAGTAGAGACAAAAATGACTGCTTGCTAGAGAAAGTAGTAGCAAAAGAAGACTGAATAATGGTATACCAGCCCTAGCCTTAGGAGGCAGAATCTAAGATAATTCAGTCTCTGACCAGTTGGTCTGTGGCCTCTGATAAGAATTGGTTCAACTGCAGGTTGAACTTACCCAGACCACAAAATAGCCAGCAGAGTGTAATACCTTAGTCACTACCATCCCAACCTATAGACCACTCACTGTGTAGGCATCTGCAGCTGAAGTGGATGGCTGGAGACTCCGTAAGTGTTTGTAACACAAAATGAATGGCAAGACAGCAAGGCACCAACTCTTATCCTCTGCCTTCTAACCATGGCTGACTAAGCACATAAAGAAGGGCACTTTGAATAGTCTGTACTTATTCAGAGCTGCTGGAGAGAGATAGGAAGAGGCAGGCTTGCTTGGAGGACATGAATCCTGCCTGCCTGGAATATCTTGTATCTTTGCTTTGCTCAAATAGTCTTATGTATGAAGCACTTTATCAAACTGCAGGAATTAAAGAAATTATTACTACAGTTGGTAGACTGGAAATGTTTACAGATTATATATTACATTCCAAGATTCTATCTGAAATGTTAAAATATGTATTTGTAAGATGCAAAAACAAAACTTGTATAAGAAGCAAAGTGTTGTTGATGTGTCATTTCTTGCATGGATTAAACTCTCACTACCCTGCATATTGGGTTAGGGGCTGACCTCATAGGGCAATGGGGGCTAATCTTTTTGGCAGGTGTGCCACAAATGAGGCCCTGCACTCTGATCCTCTTCCCCACCTATCATATGCCACACCAGGAAGCTGCCTGTGACACAGATACCATAGCTTGACCACCCCTTAGGACAGCTTGTTAAGAACCTTGCAGCTGTAGGTGATTAGTGCCTGTTGAGGTATACCTGTTTTAGGGCTGAGCATTTTGTTTTGTCCAGCAAAAAGGACTCTGGAGAAGGAGAGTTAATGACCATTATAGTACAAAAACCTGTGCAGTGAAGGTTCACAGAAGCTCCAAGAGAAGTAAGGCATAGAACAGACATTACATTTGTTCTGGGACAAACTGTGCTCTTTGTCCCAGAATAGAAATGTTCTGGGAGTGGTGTGTAGATGCATCACCCTTCCAATCGCAGTTTAGTGAACAGCCAAATGCAAGGCTGCTTTCCTGCCATTGATTCAATGATTCAATCCCAGGACATTTATTTTGATGTATGTGGTTGCCTCAGGACAACTGTTAGCACTTTTTACTAGGAACCTTTTTAGGATTTGTCACAAGACAATGGACATGGACTTCTGAAAGACTGCACTTTGTTGTGGGAGTCATGTTTCTCTCAGGACGGAGGCAACATCTATTTGTAGCCTAAGAGCCAAAACACAGGGCGCAAGCAATGCTGCGCAGCTACCCTATCCTCTGTCTCATCAACTGCCATAAGCTCCCGTAGCTATTTTAGGCAGAGGGGAAAAAACTAGTGACACACCTCCCTGACCTCCTCAAAGTGCTTTAGTAGCATGGACTATGACTCACTGGGTTTCGTGATGTAACTGTGAATAAGAGGAAGCTACGTGTTTTCTTTATTTGGAAGGAATAAGCCCTGGCCAGGATGCATAGGGAAATAAATAACTAAGGAGTACCAATTCCATTGCCATCACCTGGGAAATAAGTGGTCCAAGCATAGGCTCCAGCACTTGATGTGTGTGAGACTAGGCCTCCTGTTTCTGGCTTAGTTTAAAGGTTCTTCAAGGACAGTCTTATTTCCAGACTCTGTTTTTAAAAAAAATTTAATGTTTAAAAAAAGTCCAACATAAAGGGAAAAAAACTAACAAGTAAACTGTGAAGGAAAAAACTACCTAGTGGAGTCATCAAACAACAATATAATGGACTACAACTAGGGAATGTAAAAGTACAAAAACAACTGTATTTTGTTCTCCCTTTGAGGAAAGCCACTTCACTTCCTCTTGTGTTTCTTGAATTCTCTGGAAGAAACGGCTCCGTTGCTGGGCAGCTGGTGACACCACTGCAAGAAGGCGGCGCAAACCGGGGATGTCCACATTCATTACTCTATCGCTTGTCCAATTTGGGGAATGATGTTGCCCATGTGGGAAGTGTGGAATGTTTGTTTGTTTTCTTCTTGTACCTTGTCTACCTCTTTCAGCGTATATTCCAGGATGGTGTCATGGTCCTGGTACTTAAAATAGCCAAGAAACAATTTCTTGTGGATCACCAGTGGAAACCAGTAGGCATCATCTGGCCACATGTGGCTGACAGGCATCTGATCAAGCTGAAACCATTGAGGACGCATTTCTAACAGGGAGAAAACAGAGAGGTTTGGGTAAAACTGAACTTGCTGCTCCCTTTCCTCCAAGCCCCTTGGGGAGAAGAGGAAACACAACCAACAACATACTCCACTGGGCTGCACAGCCAGCTTCCTCCTCAGAGGGACTTTTGAGGAGTAGCTAAGAGCATTTCCAGAGAAGATAACGTTCTGAGAAGTGGTGCTCAGACAACGTACATCGACTTAGCCACCAGCTCCTGTCTAAAAACCCTGGCAGGAAGCTCCTAGGCTGTGGTAGCATGACAAAGGCTGAAGGGTACTGAGGTCGCAACTAACGGGAATGGGGAAGGCGATAATGACAAATTAGGTATGTACGAGCTGCCTTTATGGGCATAGGATCCCATTTCCCTAAGCAGCAGGAAATGGGAGATGCACACAAGTCCTCTGTGTGTGGCCGCTCCACCCACGCACCTACCTTCGCTTTCTGTTGGCTCGCCGTGAAAACTGTCTGCTCGGAAGATGTGGACTTCCATGAGCTCAGAGTTGCCTACAAACTCGAAGGTGATCTGCCCCATCTTCTGCAAGGTGTCCACAGTCAGCCCACTCTCTTCCAGCAACTCCCTGCAAGACATTTTACACAAGAAGCATTCACTCAACTGCTGAACCCTGCCAGACATGCACCTCATGCTCCTGGGGTGAAAACAGCAAGAGTCTTCCTTTTTCTGCACATGAGGATAAAGAAATGGATGGGGAAGCTAACAGCAGCTGGGATATGGAAAAACTCGGTGTCAGAGAGGCACTTCCTCAGGAATGTGGAGTTTACACCTGCTTAGCATGCAAACAGGGTGGGATGCATGTCAGTGCATGCAGGTCTTAAGGTATAATGTTCCAGCGTGAGTCAAATTGTCAGCCTGCTTACACCGTGGTAGAGGGAGCAGTGCATGCTGGGTCTTGCAGCAGTTTTAGATGAGTGCTAGTACATGTGAGCTGCATTAGCCCTTGATTTAAATAAAATGCAATGCCAAGAACAGACTCTGTAAGATCTTCTGTTCTCTCTGAACATCACTGTTTAGAGGACTTCACCCTACAGAAACTACAAGGGCGGGCTGGCAGAAAATGGCACCTTGTGACTAGTGATTGCAATGGATTCTGGACAAACCAGGCCCACTGTTGCTGTCAAAGGACTGGGCCCAGAAATGTATGGCTCACCTAATCAATGCGGTGCCAATCAGCCCATCCAGCACAGAGCTATTAGTGCACATGCAGTACCACATGCATGTGGTTAAGGGAGGTTACATCTTATTAAGGTGTAGCATGCATGGAGTGGGTGCGCTGCACTCCCTAGCAGACACTTGACTTCCCACTGCAGAAAGCTGGTGTGTAAAGTATAAAGAGACTGTATTAATAAAGGATTTGAGTTATGAGAAAAAGAATGGGCTGGATGGGAGATTCTGGAAAGGAGTTTTAGTAAAGTGGCCTCTCTTACACTTCCTGTTCTCTTCTTCTGGTACTACATCAAGTTTTTAATCTGGCTTGTCTACTCTTCTTATAACAGCTCCCTACTTAACAGTTTTATAGGATTCTCTAGCCAGCAAGCACACACTGACTTGAAACATTTTGGTGAGACACAGAAGTGATATAAGATGCCTCTACTCTTATTCAGCTACTCCTAGGGCTGAATAGAACTACTGCTGAGTTGCACAACATACTGGATGCATCTACATGTGCTATTACTGCACATGGATACACTACAGAGCTTATTGCTCTGCAGTTTAGTGCTCCTGGGTGCACTGTTTGAACATGCACCCCAGAGCAATTAACTCTGGAGCAATAAGCTCTGCAGTTTATTCATGGGCAGCACAAAGAACAGGACTGAAGCAGCCCCAGCTGGCAGGGGGCACCAGGTTAAGCCTGCCAACCTGGGGCTGCACCCCTTGGTTAAACGTGCTGTGGAGGGGCTGACTGGGGCATGAGGGAGCTTTAGTGCAGGGCTAACCAGCAGGCGGACCCCATGCTGAAGCACTCGTGCCCCAGCCAGCCCCTCCAGCATCTACATGTGCACTACTGAAGAGTTTTTACTGGGCAGCAGGATAGTACTTGTATTTACAAGTACTATCCTGCTGCAGAATAAATTGGTTTACTCTAACCCAATAGGGGCACATGTGTAGACGTTGAGACGTTTACTGTGCATCTAATTAGTCTACTGGGCAGTAAACATCTCAGTAGATGTGCCCATTATGTAACAGTTTAAGACAGGAAGTGCTGTATCCCACTCATCTGCAGATTGCAATTACTGAGGCTGAAGCTTGTCCGGAACAGTTGGGTTAGTACCCACATGATGGAAAAGGTCAAGCTGGTTTTAATAAATACAAGCAGTCAGGACGTTAAGTTCATATCACGTCGAAAAATACCGTGAAGCTGATGGCACTGACTCAAAGAAGAGTGTGACTTGGAGTTACTATCTCTGCTTCTGTGGCAACAAGGTTTCCTTTAAGTACTGGCTTACCCTTTGATTCAGACAAAGTGAGATCTTGCCAGTATTTTATTAATAAAAATGGAAGTAAAATTACATATTTAAGGTCAAAGGCCTGCATTCAAAGGAGGAAACTGCTGAACCACATTTTAATGCACACCAGTCAGTCAGTCCTCAATTGCATCACACAGGGCTGGCCTGCTTGAAATGCATTAAATTAATGGCTTTAATTACATAATGTACTCAAAACCTTTTTGTAATCTGGCCCTGGCAAACTGGGCGTGGTGCAAAGCTGTGAGAGTCATTCATAGCTCTTCCAATATACAGAAATTACTAATATTTTGAAAGCTAGCATATATTCAGCTGAGGTGCTTAATTAAAATTAGTCTCAACTTTAAAATGACTAATCTGTAGTTGGAGTTTTTTTTGGCAGCAAGCCTCTTGTTCAGCATAATGGGAACCCTCTGTAGGGCTCCAATTTCTCTTTGGCATGACCCTAATGGATCCCATTTTTCAGAATTACACTCTGATTTAATGTTTTGACTAATTTGAGTTGATCTTCCTGGAATATATAGTGGAGTCTGAAATAGAAGTACTTTCCTCAGCAATGGAGTTAAAAGCTTCATTTCACAGGCTGTGATAATTAGACAGCTGGGTGTGACACTGCTACGGCTTCCTAAGCAATTCGATACATCTGTGTGCAGCTCAATTCCCTACACCGTGGATGGAAACATAATGGGTAATAAATTAAACTGGAAATAATGACCTAGTTAAATGCTCCTTTTATAAGATGTGACACAGCGAACAGCACTGGGAGCTTTAGGAGATGTTGTGTATCCAGCGAACTAGAGAGCCCAGTGAAGCAGGAAACTTCACTTAAAAGACATCTCAGTTGAATGTGTAATCATTCTGTCTGCAAAGTGGCTTGGCGTAGTGCACACTTTTGCTACTGTAATTCCACTTCAGGTGGCGTGAAAGGAGTCCAGATCCCAAAGCCTCAGCTGCTCCTGTAGAGTGATGCTGCTGTAATCTTTAGTGTGCTGCCCCAAGAGGGCTCCAGATTAAACTGCTACAGACAGTCCAAGGAAGGGTATTTTGTTAGCCTGCTATGGTCCATCTCCCTGCCCGAGCCCCACCTGGCTAAAACCTCTAATGTTACAGCCACAGCCTCTAAGTTCAAAATGATGCAAATAGCCAAAGCACACCCAGTAGGTACCACCTGTTGTTCACCAAGTGAACCGCTACAGGCCTGATTCGAGGCTTAATGTATGCCGAGCTTTCCAAAGCACTTGGTATTAAATCCTGCATTAATCAAAGCATCACATCTAGACCATTTGCTGTGGTAACAGATCCCTGATAAACCAATAGCAGATTGCAGGTGTGAGGCCCACTTCCCTCCTGCCTTTCACAGGAAAGGAAATGATCTGAAGGCACATGACGCAGTTAAGGGCAGCTAAAGTAACTGTGTCAGAGGACAGTTCGCTGCAAAGTAACTGCTGCATAGACCTTTCCACAGAGAGACAGCCAGGTGGACATAGCCAGAGATTTACCATAGCAGCACCAAGCTCCCTGCTGCCATCCTGAAGAGATTCAGACATTACTGAAAGGGGCTGAAGAGGCACAATTCAGTGCCAGCAGGAGTCTTAGAACTGATGAAGCTCAGCACTTTTTTTAAAACAAGGCCTTGACCAAGTTGTGATCTGTTCCACCTTCCACCATGACACCCACAGATTTCAGAAGAGAAGTGGGAGCAGGCTGTGAAATGGAAGAAAGCACTGAAGGAAATCAATGTCAAGGGGGGGCAGATGACAGAACAAGGAACAATGGTCTTAAGTCACAGCAAGGGAAGTTGAAGTTAGATATGAGGAAAAACTCCCTTACGAGGAGAGTCATAAAGCCCTGGAACACGCTATCCAGAGGCCGTGGAATCTCCCTGCTCCAAAGTTTTTAAGACCTAGGTAGACAAAGTCTTGGCTGGAAGGATGTAGTTGGGGATGGTCCTGCCTTGAGCAGGGGTTGGACTAGATTAGCATTTCTCAATCCGTGGCTCACAGCCCAAAAGTAGGTTGTAAGAATATATGAAAAGGTTGCGAACAAACTTTAAAAATGGATTCTCCTTTAAAGTAGAAAAATGTGGGCAACTGGGAGTTTTCCTTTGTAGGCTGTCAGAGTTCCAGCCTGCAAGGGGCTGCTTGGGGGCCCCCATGCCCCAGCCAACCACCTCACCCCATACACTGGGGAGCTGGGGCTTGGGAGAGGGGGCAGCAGGTCAGGAGTGAGGGGCGCTGGGTCGGGTCTGGCCATCAATGTTTACAAATGGGTCCTGGAACAAAAAAAGGCTGAGAACCACTGGATTAGATGTCACTTTCTGTGCTCTCTTCCAACCATCATGTTCTACGATTCTGTGATTCTATGTCCGTCCTGCCAGCCGGGCCATGCTCAGACACACGAAGCGCTTCGTGCTGCCTCCAAGACATCACTTGTGCGGACTGGGTGAAGTGGCCCACGCAGCTTGGTCTTCCCTGCAAGCAACACCACTGTCTACCTGCACCCGGCCTTCCCTAGAACCGCTGTGGCTTTCCTGCCCACTCCTCCTCAGACACTCCTCTTGCTGCTGGAGCTGGGCAGGCATGTAAGTCGTGCCTCTGAGTCAGGAAAGCGCCTGGCCCCAGAGCTGCAAGGCTTGGACTGGCGGAGGGCAGGAGCTCTCATTCAACGTTGCCAGGTCCTAAATATAAAATGATTGTATTTGCTGAAAAACTATCATTCACTGAAAAAGTATGCAAATAAGTGTGCAAATAAGCCTTTTTCTTATTTACTTTACATTGCTCCCTCTAAGACACCAGTGAGTGTGTGAGAACTGGGTCAAAGTTGAAGCATTTCTTGATTTCAAGGCAAGCAGTCAGAAGAAAGTGCTGACAGCAAACCCCAAAGTCATTTATCGCTTCTCGGCCTCTTGTAGGCTAAGTTCGAGTGTAGGAATCGCTTCTCAGCCTCTTGAAGGCTCAGATCAAGTATTGGACATCCCAGACTAACGAGTCTGGGATGGAGGATGCTTGCCTGTTTTTGGTGGCATCCAAATTCAAAGACCTCTGGGCTTGGGCCTGTACATAGGATTTGGGAGCGTTTGCCAATGGATTTGGGAGTACCTGAAGCCCCGGGGCGAGACGCTAGGATGGAGGATGCTCGTGGTGTTTAGAACAATTCAATATTTATCTGGCAGGGGAAATACCATGACCACTAAGGTGGTTTTCCAAGTCACAGGGAAAACCACTTTGTTGGCAGGGGGTAGTGGTAGTACCTTGACTGAAGCAAGGCATAGTTAGCCTCCCACATTCAGGTCCGGTGGGAAGCTCTTGGCTACACAGGCAACCCCCGCTTAGTGCTCTTAATTGGTTCCTGAACTACCCAGCGTCAAGTGAAACTGAAAGTATCTGACGACCCAAGATGGCGACTGCAATTGCTCCTAATGACTCAAGATGGCGACCACGAGCACTATAACAAAACTCGCTGAGCGCTAGGTGAAATTGGGTATCACTTTCAAACAAGCCTTATAGTGAAATAGCACCAAGCGAAACGCCGTTAAGCAGGGGTTGTCTGCACACCAACATCATGGAAACAGCAGCCTTCTCCCTAACTCGCTCCAGCGGCCACGTGGCCAGGGCGGCCAGCAGAAAGGACCTGCCAGTTTCCCGCTACTCTGCCCTCTACGGATACGAAACTCAACACCTTTATATCCTCTGTTTTTCTCTTCAAGAGAAATAAATAACTAAGGAGTAACAAAAAATTTTCTTGCAGAGAAAAACAGAGGACAAAGACATCAGGTTCGCATCCGTAGAGGACAGAGTAGCAGAAAACAGGACCGTCCTCTGTAACGGCATACGAAACCCGCTGCCTTTACATCCTCGATTTTTCACTTCGAGAAACAAACCCCGCGCGCAGTCCCGCTGTCCTCTGTCGATACGAAACCCGGCGCCTTTACGTCCTCTGTTTTTCTCTTCGAGAAAAATACTTAGTACTCCTTCCTTATTTATTTCAGGAGAAAAACAGAGGACAGAAAGGTGCCGGGTTTCGTACCAAGGGAGGACCCAGGACAACCCTCTATGCTGAGGGCTGCGACACTCGGGGGCATCCAACCCCCGCCAAAGGATTTGGAAACGCCGGAAGCGCCACGCAGGGCGGGTGGAGGAGGTTTGCCGTTAGGAGGCCCACACACGCTCCTTGCACGCCTCCCAGATTTGGCCGATTTGACTCGGGGGGTCCCGCACCGCCGGGCCGGGCCGGGCCCGCGCTCACCTCCGCGCCGCCGCCTCCACGCTCTCGCCCGCCTGCACTTTGCCGCCGAAGCCGTTCCAGAGCCCGGCGCCGAAGCCGCGCTTCTTCAGGCCCAGCAGGACGCGCGGCGGCTGCACCAGCAGCACCAGCGTGTAGCGCCGCACCGCCATCGCCATCGCCATCGCGCTCCCGCCTGGCCCGCGGCGCCACCTCCACAACAGCCCGGCGGGAAACAGCGCCCCGCGCCCAGCGCGGCCCCCTGCCGGCCGGCCGGAACCCGGGCGCGGCGCGTGCTTCCGGGGGGACGCCGGAGACGGGCGCACCGGCCGGGACCATGAGCCGGTGAGAGGGGGGGTGCGCTCCCTCTCTGCAGGGGGCGCCGTGGTGCGGCCCCAGCTCCAATGCAGCACGGGCGCTGGCGCGGGGGAGCTCGTCTTGCATTCGGGAGCTGCGCCATAAAAGGAGGCCCTGCAGGAAACCCTGCCCACTAGAATGGGCAGGGAGAAGGGTGCACGCATGCACACCCCGCAGCCGAGCTGCTGGGGGGTCTATCCAGCCCCAGCGCTGGAGGGGCGTGCGTGGAAGGGCCCCGTCGCGAGTGGCAGGTTTCTGGAAAGCAGCGGCGCTGGGAAGGGTGGTGTGGGGTTGCTGCGGGAGGTGCCCGGGAGCCCTTGGATGGAAGGGTTGGAGGATGAGATCGAGTGGGCACGGGTTTTCGGGTATACAAATGGCAGATGAGGTTCTTGGGGTGAATCGAGGACATTGAAATGGCGCTCTGCTTGGGACCGGGAGCGTCGTGGTCCGTGCGTGGAACGGCACGGCACGAAAAGGGGTGTCGGGAGCTGGCCTGGCCCCCAAACCCGAGCTTCCTGGAGCGTAACGGCACCGGTACAGGAGCGCGGAGGCTGCCCCGATGCGCTGGGGTTCGAGCACGTCAGAGCAGACTTATAGATTCATAGATGTTAGGGGCTGGAAGGCACCTCGCAGCTCATCGGGTCCAGCCCCCCCGGACCTGATCGAGTCTGCTGGAGTGTGGCAATTGCTGTGCTGCAGCAGCCTCCTGCATCTCATGCATCAGTGTGCCTGCACTTAAAAATGGCACTCGAGCGCTTTATGTAAAGCTTGTTGAACAAGCTTTAGTTCAAGTGCCCCTGCTGCCATTTTGAAGCATGGGGACGCTGATACATGAGACATGGTGATGCTTTAAGTGGAGCGGCTCCACTCTAATTAAAGCACTCCCCCTGGAAGGGGTAAAAGTGTCCTAAGTGCTGAAGGCTGCAAGTGGGAGAGGAACAGTGGAAAAAGCCCTGGTCTCACTCAGTTCCCTCTCCCTTTCAGTGTCCCCTCTCTGCCCCTGTGTGACACAGGAGATTGGGTAAGATGGACCTATGGTCTGACCCTGTAAATGGCAATTCTTGCGTTCTGAATGGGCTCCGTAATGGGGATTCCTGAAGACTCCTCCCTGGCTTGCCCCTGGGGCTTTACAGCTGAGGGCAAGCAAAATTGGAGGGCATCCGAACCCCAAACCTCTGGGCTTGGGCCTGTAAGTAGGATGCCCACCAAAGGTTTGGGAAACATCTGAAGCCCCAGATGGGGGTGGGAGATGTTTGCTGGTAGTAGGGCCACTTATGGTTCTGGACTGACTCCCAGATTTGGGATTTGTTTTGGCTAATTTGGCTTGGACTACAGAAAAGTTAAAAAACCCCCCCAAAACTTTGGTGCTGCCACAGTATAAATAGTGTCTAAATATGAATCAACTGTACAGACCCGAGAGTCTCAAAAATAAAACAGTACATCTTCTTAAAAGACTGTGTTGTAGATGAGTGTAGTGATAAATTGGAAGGACTAAAGTCAAGATGGGAGTTAATTATGTGAAAAGGTGGGGTTCTCAAACTTGCAGGGGCTATGCACTAATTGGTTTCCTTGTCTTTTTTTCGTAGTTATCAGAGGTGGACAAGCCCTTTGCTTCTGTGCCAGAGGTTGCACACTGCAGTGGTATGTCTGAAGAGCAGAACTGGAACAGAGCACCGCTGGCTGGCACGGCATTTGAAGGACCCATTTGTGAAGGCAGTGAAACAGCAGAATTATCGTTGCCGAAGTGCCTTCAAACTGCTGGAGATTGATGATAAACATCGGGTTCTGTGCCCAGGGCTTTCTGTGCTAGACTGTGGAGCTGCTCCTGGGGCGTGGAGTCAGGTTGCTATACAGAGGGTCAATGCTTTGGGCACTGGTAAGTGCACAAGCTTAGCTCCCAAATGTAGGAATTAGGCAGTGAAATGCCATAGGTGATGGGATGTTTCACCAGATACAGACTTGGCAATTTCAGGTATCCGGTAGTTGAGAGAGAGAGGAAAAGACAAAAGGTCAGACAGGCAATCACTTGGAAGAGTGGAAATGCTAATGTCCTCCAAAAGGAGTACAAAGGGCCACAGCTATTTTAATCTAGAAAGAGGAATGGGCCAAATGATGCCAGCCTGCCATAGCAGACATTATGCCTAAGAAATCTAGGGCAGATGGGCAAAGGAATTTTCACTGGTGTGTGGGAAAGGCAAATACATGTGAAGTTTCTAGTTAGGATGCGATGAGAAATCTAGGGACATAAAAGACTGCAAGAGAGGATGTCTTTGCATATGTCAAGTGAAGCTGTGTTGGAACCAGCCAGCATAAGCCTTTACTGATCCTTGGGCATAGCCTTATTGCAGGTACTTGATCAATATTTATGGTAATCTCATGGTGTGGGTGCGATTTTTGCTGAGGATTGTAACACCACTGTCTAACATGCAGTTAATGTTTTGTTAGAGTGTTTGTTTAAAGTCACTGTACAACTACTGTTGGCCTTTGGATTTAATAAAAACATTTTGGCTCAATTGATGACTGGGTCATCTGAGTTCCAACACCAAAGGAAGTAGCAGACAGTGCTGACTTGACCTGGAGTTTGTGGAGATTGTCTTCTTTCAGTAGAATCAGGGATGGTGTAGATAGTTTAGTTGCACTTCAGTGTGTCTTGTACTCAGCTTAGTAATTTAATTATATAAAATTTAAATCAACTACAAACTTTAGATTTTTTGTAGCCATGCTGGGAATAGAAAGGAAATACTTCCTTGGATGAGCACATGACGCCTTCTCTAAGGAGTAAAAACCTGGGAAGAAATGTATTGCAAGGGGGACTAAACTTTTACACTGAGCCACAGTACAAGGGATGGTCATTGAGAGGGTAGAGAATAGGGCTGGGAAAGAGATTTTGTCTCCATCCCTGAGGGCAATTTGTGTCTGTGATCTCAAGCAGGTAATTTAACTTCTCTGCCTCTATTTTTGTTTCTGAAAAATGCCCATGGGTGTTGTGGTTTAATTTGTTAATGTTTGTAAGGTGTAATAGGGCAAGTTTTGTTGTTATTGGCTGAGTGCAGAACTGCCCTGCTGCTGATATATCTGGTATAGATTAAAACTCTGGGATATAGATTTTTTTAAAACAAAAATATTTATTCCAGGTCACTGGGTCTTGGTGGATTAACCAGGTCAGCACATTGGTCATGGATGAGGTAGATTGTACTTTGTCAACACATGATGTAGGTTTATACATAGAGTACTGAGCTACTGGATACATGCATTATTAGCAGCATTTGTAATAACCTTGATCAGTTTGAAAGCAGGGGCCTGTCTTGTGTTTTTCATTCTTTCATTAACATTTTGTTTCCTAGATGCCAATGCCCCTGTTGGCTTTGTCCTTGGAGTTGACCTCCTGCGGATTGCCCCTCTGGAAGGAGCAGTTTTCCTCTCCAATGCTGACGTGACAGATCCAAGCACGCTTAATAAGATCCAGGAGCTGCTTCCTTCAGGGAAAGCAGATGTTATTCTGAGCGACATGGCACCTAATGCCACAGGGATCCAAGAACTAGATCATGAGAAACTGATTAACTTGTGCTTATCTGTTCTGGATATGTCCTCAAGCATCTTGCAGCCAGGGGGGATCATGCTCTGTAAATTCTGGAATGGAAGAGATGCCCAACTTCTCCAAAGCAGGCTGATGGAGCACTTCTGCAACGTAAGAACTATAAAGCCTCAGGCCAGCAGGAAAGAATCTGCAGAATCCTATTACTTGGCAAGAGGGTACAGAAAGACTGTGAAAAACTGATTATGTCTGCCTTTCTCGCATGGGTTGTCAGTCATTGATTGGACGCTGGGACTTGGGGTAGACCTAAAGAATTATCCATTTAAACTCTTACGTTTTGGTTTTTTTGTTAATCCTACTTTGGGAGAATCTGCCATTATTTATATTGTGCCATAGATATCCAAAGCAAGACAAGGTTGCTGCTTCACTGAGCTGCTATTCTAATTATACCAGCAAAAACATCCAGTCTTACTCCGACGTGGGAGGAGGCTGTTGTGAATGGCATGCAGTGGCATGAAAGTCCACAGGGATAGAGTGATGGAAAGAAAAATAAAGCACTGGTTATAGTTTTGTTGATGTGTGTGTTTTAAAATTACTACATTATCTTTTTAGTTATATTTGGAATGGAGCATCGAGTCAGTTGCCATAATGGGAGTGAAAAGGAAGAGGACTGCCAGCCAATTTTATGTGCCCTTCATCTTTTCTGAAGGCTATTGCAATTTATTAGAACATTTAGAAAATACATAATCATTTAATGGATCTCAAAATCTGCACTGTCATGTAAATCTGTAATGGGGCATTCAGAATATATGACTGTGATCACAGAATATTACAAGTTGATGGTTGTGCTGAGTTATTACCAATGCATGTGCCATGGTCACACTATATTTAGAAACTGCTATTTCATCAGATTGCCAGTGTATTACAATAGAACAGGTTCAGTGCCACGGATGAGGTCATTTTCACTCCTATTAATAGGAAGGCCCCTATTAGATCAATGACGCAAGGTGTTATTAATCTCCAGTAAGGAAAATGGTACTGGCAAATTTTTGCCGTCTGGTAGTGGCTGGAATTTTGTTTGTTGGAATAATTTCTGCACCTATTCATTTATTTTTTTTTAATTATTTTTGAAAATAACTATTTTGATCCTCAAGCAATCTGTTCTTTACACTCCCTGTCAGTGGGCCTTCAAGCTGGGGGTGGTAGCACCACTTTTTTTTTTAAGGTTGCCTAATGTTTCTGACTTAAATCCCATTTTATTTTGTTGTTACCAAATTTACGTTGCCCAATTGCATGCATGTGGCCTGAAAGTTTCCATGTTGCAGGGCTGGTTTCTTGCAGTCACAGCAACGAGCTTGTCAGAGTCGCTCGTGGACCAAATGCATGCAATCTGAGCAGCCAAATGACTTGCCCTTGGGCTCATGGGACCTCTGCTGCCAAGCTGGAGGCTTGACTTCCTCTCCTGCATTACGGTGCTTCATTCAATCCAGCCTTCTTCCCTGTAATAAAGGAAGGGTTTTTGAACCCAAAAGCTTGCTTAATAACTATTCTCCAACCATTTGGGTTGGTCTGATAAAATATATCAAATTCACCCAAGGAACCTTGTCTCCCTGTAATAAAAGCGTTTGATCTCCCTTGTATGATGCTGTAGGGACACCCCCCCCCCCCCGCTCCTCCTCCCTCTATAGAGTGATCACTTTGGGAATTAGTCGCGTATACTCTCAGTATTACGGTAGGAGAGCGCTCGGAACATCCTCATCCCAGCTTTACGGTAGAGGGCGCCAAGATCTCGCGGGAGGTGTAGGCGAGTTCTCGCGGGATCTCGGCGCCGGGCCGAGGAGGGAGATCCAAGCCGGAGACGGCGGTGGCGGCGGGTGAGCGAGCGCGCGCGGGGCCGGGCCGGGCCGGGCGGGGCTTCCTGCCATCCCAGCGAGCCAGTGCAGCGCCTTGCCTCAGTGCACTGCACGTCTGTGCCCCCCCTCCCCCTCCCGGTGCCTAGCATGGCCCCCCAGTGACTGCATTGCTGTGCCCCCGCTGCAGCCACACCCATGCAGTGTAGTGTAGTGCACTGCACGCCTGAGCCCAGCCCCCTCCCTCCTCACCCCGCTGTTGGGGGGGCGCCGCTGTGTCCCCCCAGTGGCTGTGATACCCGCCTCCGTCCCAGCTGCGCCCGTGCCTGCTTTTAGCAGCAGTTGCTAAACTTTCTCTGCTGCTTTTTAATTTGGAAACACGAAGGGGCGCTGGTGCTGGGAAGATCCACGCCCCCCGCCGCAGCGCTGCGCTGGGGCAGCCCAGCGGGCTCCTCCGCCGGCGTGTGCCCGGTGTCGCTGGGACCGTGTTGCCCTGTGCGAACGCTATGAGCCGAGTTTATTTGTGAGAAGCGTTGAGGGTATTTTCAAACGAAGTCAACGTGCCCTTTGACATCTTCATCCTATCCTATACTTGTAACGTTTTCAAAGGTACGTAAGTGAGTTAGGAGCCAAAATTTCCGTTATGAAAGTGACTTAGGCACTTGGGGAACTCAGATTAAATGAAAGTCAGCGAATGTTAGGGTTTAAATTCTTTTGTGAAAATGGGCATTAGGGCCCAGTATAATTTAGGTGGCAATATTTACTACTAGTTTGGATGCAGATCAGGTGGTCTCTCCTATCCCAGTCTGTAGTTAAAAAGCACTGAGAGGAAGCATTAGAAATGCTTTCTATTTGCCAATGTTACGTTCCAAGGATATTCTTGTCTCCAGTATTTGCCTTCTGCTCTTCTCTGTGTTATGTAGGATGAATACTGTGGAAATAGATGCTGCTTCCCCAAGCAGCGGAAGTGCCAAGGTACAGATTGTGGCCCCGTAACTCCAGTCTAATTAAATGCAGGGGGAGTTTTGAATGTGTCAGTGTGTGGTGCCTTCTGACCAGTGGGTTAAAATTGTGGGGAAAGATGTGTTGAAATAAATGATACTACTGAGAACCACGTAAGGTAAGGGGTTGTACCGTAGTAGTCTGAGTTGATGTCACAAATCTACAAGCTTTTTCTTGGTGCTTTGTGGATCAGCGGAGGCCCCAGTAATGGCCTGTGAATCTCAGCTGTGGCTGACAATTTTGGCTTTGCACTCTGTAAATGAGAAGGCTCTAGGCTCCATAGGAACCCAGGAAGGGGATGCGTTTTGTAACAGCAGTGAGTAGAGAGTAACTTGCCCTGAATGTTTCACTTGTATGTTTCCAGGGAGCCATGGAAAACCTGGAAGATAATACAACTGTCTTCTCCACTTTGAGGTCTCTCAACAACTTCATCTCACAGCGCATGGAGGGGACATCTGGCTTGGCCACTCCAGGATCATCTCAAAATACCTTGCATATGCAGTACCAGCAGAGGGTACAGGTGAGACACTCCTGGCTCGCTGACAGCAATAAGTGTTTGCAGTGTCAGTGAGAGTTCATGTGATTCTTGGGCTGTCCACTTGTTCATTTAGGTGATTGTGCCTGTTATCTATTTAACTTATTCTCCTAACAGTGTCAATAAAGGAGATATTTTTAAAGGTGCAAATTCCTAAGTCCTTAATTTTTTAATATGTTTGTTAAGGACATGATTCTTTATCTTGGTAAATATTCAAAGAGGTCCTTTGAGTTTCCTTCCTGTAGGTTATCTGCAGGCCAAATTAGGATGGTAAATTGTGAGGTGGTTTCATCCCACTCCATCATAAGCTTAAATGGATAGTTTACAGGCAACCCCCGCTTAATGCTGTTTTGCTTAGTGCTGTTTTGCTATAATGCTCATTTTAAATTGATACCTGATTTTGCTTAGTGCTCAGCGAGTTTCATTATAAAGCTCACGGTCGCTGTTTTGGGGTCATTAAAAACAGTTGCGGTTGCCATTTTGGGTCATCAAATACTTGTGATTTCGCTTAACGCTTAGTTTTTCAGGAACCAATTAAGAGCGCTAAGCAGGGGTTGCCTGTACTTGGGATGAGGGCAACCACTTTTCCCAGGTCATCTGCAGAGAACCCAGTGGGAGTTAAGTAGCTACTTTGTTCCCATCTTTTTCCTTACACAGCTGACCAGTCTTGTTTCTCTGTTGTCCCTTGTCTGTCTGTATCTTTTATCTTATTCTTAAATTGTGAGCTGGCTTTGGGCAGGGGCTTCCCTTTTGTTATGTATTTGTACAGTGTGTAGCAGGCAGGGGCTGCCTCCTTATTATGCATTTGTACAGTATGTAGCAAGGTGACCCAACTTGCCTGGGGAACATTGCTGTTATTCACTCAATTTGCTGAACTCGCTCCATTGAGGACGTTCATATGGACAAGAAACGTAGCCCAAGAAATGTTAATGTTTCATTCGCTAAATTACTCACGGAGAGTATGGTGATAGGCACTGTACAATGCCTAATATATATTAGACCACTGTCACTTAAAAGTTTCTGTGTTCCAGAGTTTGATGTGGTATTCTGTTAAGTCTGAGTGTAAAGTATAGATGCATTGATCTTTATTTAACCCTCCATTGCATTTCAAATTCTAGCTAATTTTCTGATTTCTGGATTCGTCTTTTAGTTGTGCGTTGCTGGTTGCGGAAAATCTGTATCCCAGCTTTTTGATTGAACATATGTTCAGTTTGAAGATTTCCTACAGACAAAATATTCTGTTACTCCCTTGCATACTGTCCTGGTAGTAATTTTGCATGAAGCATGCTTTCATCGAAATAAAACCAAAGATTGTGCCAGGTACCTCCAGGTGCACTCCAACTTGCTACCTTGCTGAGCACTTAGATCTCTGATTCCTTAGCTACGTGGTGTTTCTTCTTTGAGACAGCCAAGAGGATCTGTAGGTAACTTTGTTTTGTTTCAGAATATGATTGCTTGCTGCTGACTGTGTATTTTGTCTTTCCTTGCTTGTTAACCAATCAGCTGGAGGAACAAGCTGGGCAGATCCATTCAAAATCTCAGCTCCTGCAGGTGGAACGGGAGAAGATGCAGATGGAGCTTAGCCACAAACGAGCTCGTATTGAGCTAGAGAAAGCAGCTAACATGAATGCCAGGAACTATGAGGTGGGTAGGGCATAGTCATCTGGTGTCTGATGGGTAGGGCTCTCATGAGAGCATCTTGTGAGCATCGCACGAGCGTTCCTGTGGCTCACAAATGGTTTGATTTTTTTTTAGCACTCAATTGGTTATCAGCTCAGCATGTACAAAGAGAGGTTTGGGGCTGGAATGCTAAACCTCATTTCTCTCAGAAGTATTTGAACTTCTCTTGGCAGAATTGCAAACACTTAGCATGTTTAACTGTAATGAATGGGAATGGCAACAGCACCAACCATGAAACTGTCACAAGAGAGGCTGCACTGATAAGACTGTGAGTCCCACTCAGACTAATAGGTTTCATTGCTCTCTGGTTTTATAACCATGCATCGTGCTTACCTATGTTGCTGAAATAAGCAGCAGAGCTTGTGGGCTTTGTCATCCTACAAAGCTCTTCAATTTTTCTTCAGAAGTTAGCTACTTAAAGAGACATGCAGGAAAATGTTATGAGAAGGCAGATTTACTCTGCTGCTGTGAAGTGGTGGGTCACAGAGAAAATTCCTAGTTCCTCTCAAGTCAGGTGATTTTGGGATTAAGCCAAGAAGAGTTCAAACCAGAATGTAGCTGAGTCAGTCACAGAAACCCTCAAAATACCAATACAAAAAGGGAGCAGCACTAATCCAGCACTCTGGTAATTGCCCTGCTCAAATTTTGTGTTCATGAGTCATGTGGATAAAGGTTTTAGGAACCTAGCCTTGCTTTGCATAATCCTTGCTTAGTATGTAAATCCGGTGCTCGATATGCTTTGATTAGCAGAGCAATTTGCTACACATTTTTCAATAAATGTTAATCAATTTGAGTTATGAAACGGTGTGTGAAATGTTGGCAGAAAGCAAAAAAAAAAAAAAAAAAAAAGAGCAGAAAAGCAGATCTGGTTGAAAAAACCCAAATCTGGCCCTGTACATTGGTGATTTTATGCACTGTTATTTATACAGTTTGCTTATAGTTGGTTTCCGATTAAAATACCTCAGATTTGTAATAATATAGTGCAAAGAGATTGCAACAATTAACTAATTTTGTTAACCCAGGTCTTTGAAGGCCTATGTCTTATTTATAATAGGTCACCTTTTAACTGATATGGCCAAGATTTTTGTGTTTGATCTAAAGTGTGCTTTGCAAAGTGAAGCTGCTTCTATATTCTGATGTCTACATGTCTGTCCAAGAGGTGCCCAAAGTCTGTCATATAATTTTTTGTCTCCGTGAGCCTGTTTTTCATTTCCACCTGGACTTCAGGAAGATTCTTCCTTTGAAAGGGAGTAGGGTTTAAATTTTTGTTTTTGAGAACCATTGCTTAAAGCAGTGTTTCCCAACCAGTGTGCCATGGCACAAAAGTGTGCTGTCATAAATGAACAGGCGTGCTGCGGAATTTTGCCATGGTAGTGTGCTACAATAGGTATGAGGATGGGGAATGCCTTAACAGGTGTGCTGCAGAATATTTTTATTAATGTAAATATACCTTGGGCTGGAAAAGGTTGGGAAACTGGCTTAAAGGTAATGCCTTTTGGACTTCAGTGGGGATAGCAGACAAGGAAAAAAATGGCTTCACCCTTATGCTGCTTTTGTTTTATGATTTTCTTTTGCATTTCCCCTTCTGTAGCATGAGGCTGACCGGAACCAAGAGCTTCTCACACGCATAAAGCAGTATCAAGAGAGGGAAGTGGAGGCTGAGAATAAACTAAAGGAACAAATTGAGATGAATAAATCCTATAAGAAGAGTATGGAAACCATGAGCAAGAAGCTGCAGGAGAAGGAGAGCAAATTAGCTGAAGCTAATGAAGTAGGTGCCTAGTACTTTCTTCTTCTGTCCACAGCTCTGGGTGACTTTGAGGGTCATGTAAATCAGAGCAACTAACTTTTAGTACCAAGGCTGGAACCAGAAACTATGCTGTGATTTAACAAATGTAGATTTGTTAATATATGCGTCTACCCCAAACAGTCTAAACGAATCAAGGCACAGGAAAATAGTTTGAGAAGGTGGACTGATTAGAGGAAATGGCTGGAGGAGAAGTGAGGGCATGCCAGGTACTGGGGAAATTGCGGGAGAGAAGGCATGAAGCAGAGTAGGGAAAGTAAAGGGCAGTAGTGAGGTGAGGGTGTGGATGAGGAAATGAGCAGGAGAATAAGAGATGCTGAGATACAGGTGGGGACAAAGCTATGAGCAGGGGATGTCTTCCAAAACTGTCAACTTCCTTTCCTGGATTTTGATAGTTAAATATTTTTTTGATTGTTAAATAGTCTTAGCTGCTCAGGTCTGATGTGGAAGGTTTCTGGGTTATTATATATCATGCAAGGCAAGGACTTTTTTGGTTGATACCTTCTGTTGGACCAGCTGCTGGGTAGGATGAAGTTAGACAAGCTTTTGAATGCGTCTAATTTAAGTTGGAATTAGTGACCATAACACCATCATAGTCCTCCTGTTGCTTGAGAGGACACTTGAGCCAATATTAGGTCTTCAAACAGTCCCATTCCAGTGCCATTTATCTCATGTCCCTCAACTTTGGGGTAGTTTTTTTGTCTGTCTTTGTCAGTAAAGTATCCAGAACTGGCCTTAGGGAAAATGGCGCCCTGGGTGAACTTGTATTTTGGCTCCCCCCACTCCAGTCACCAGCCCTGGGTGGGTGGGTGGGGTGCTGGATGACTGAGGGTGTGTAAGAGGTTGGGAGGGGTGCGCATGTGTGAGGGGCACACGTGCCCCAGTGGCTATGGGTGGCAGGGACCATGTGTCTGCCCACCCGAGATGCTGGCCTGCTGCCAGGTGGTGGGGCTGGGTGGCAGAGGCTCAGTGTGGGCGGCAGGAAGGGCAGGCAGCAAGAAGGCCAGCCCCAGTAGCAGGGCAGTGCTGCCCTCACCCTCTGCAGTAGTGCCAGTGGCGGGCTGGAGCTCAGTCTCCAGTCCCAACAGCTCATTGATGGTGAAACCCTTGGCATGCAAGCTGAGGCCACCCAGCCACTCCTCCTTCTTGCTGGGCATTGCTGCCTTGCCCTTGGCCTGGCTCTTGGTGGTCTCCTCTAGGCCTGTCATGCTGCTTGGCAGTGCCTACTGCCACTGCTGCCCAGGGGCTTTTTATTGTGCTGCCCTGGCTGGCAGGCTCCAATCGGCTCCAGGCATGGCCAGAGATGGGGCAGGTCCTGCTGTGCAGCCCTCAGGATTAGTTGCCACCAAAGTTCCCTGACAGCTCCTTCCTGGCACAAGCTGTGGGGCAGGACAGGGTGTATGTGTGTGAGGCCACCCTCGGTGGTCACCCATGCTGCCCATCCCTAAGGCCGGCTCTGAAAGTACCTGACATATTTTAGGTATTGTATGTGAAGTCTCAGAATGCTTCTGATGGGGGAGAGGCCTGAGGGCCAGGTTATCCCAGCCTGTGGTTCAATTCTTCAGGTTTGCTTTTGATTCTGCTTTGTTTGCTGTGTTTATAAATTGGGCAATTGGTTTAAGCTTATTTCAGTTTTTATCCCCATGCATGAGTATTTGGATTTGGTTTAGGGGCTTAGGTACTTTGCAGCAAGTAAAAGTATGACAGCAAGCGCTGCTATGAGACCCCCTTTATTTATACCCTAAATGTTCCCTTGACACTGATTTAGGTAAAGGTGAAATGATCATAGTATCTAGATTTGTGTTGGGGGTATAATACCTTCACAGTTACTTGGCTTGTTGAGAATTGGGTCTCTGTTTTGAAACTTCACTGCTAAGGTATGTGGGCATATAATTATGGTGGGATAATTTGCAGCCATAAGTCTGATCTTTGCATGTGGGCATGTTCTGGCTTTGAAGCCTTTCTGTGTGCCAGTCTGAGATTACTCATTTAATGGATAATGGAATTGACAATTTTGTGGCAGATGAAAGAGAGCAAAGATTCTTCTTTGCCTTTGTTCTGAAGTGAGTTTGCAGGTCTGAATGGATTATTTCTAGATTCAGCGCTTTACATTGTTCATTTGCGTTTGATCTCAGCGGTTTGCCTTTTATCATATCTGGCCTGAAGGTCCATTGGTCTATTTATCTGTTGTTCTTTCCCTTCTTCTTTCTGTGAATCCAGACCATCAGCATGCTAGAAGGGAGAATGTCTGAGCTAAAGTGGAGTTTAATGAATCAGGAGATGCAAACAGCAAGCCAGGAGTCTCAGAGAGAGGAGCTGTTGGAACAGCTGGATGTACAACTCAAGTAAGTAGGGAATCAACAACTGCCAGGAGAAAAAAACAAACCTTCAGTCTTCTGCAGCTGCTGTCACTCAGGAAACTTTCAACAGCTTTTGATTTCTGCTCTTCAAAGGGCTTCTTTGATCTGGATATACAGGTTATAAAAGTTGTTGGAAACTAGCTCTGAGGAGCAGTTTAATTTTATCTTGAAAAATAAGTACCCAGGTTTAAAACCTCCTTGCCTGATGTATGACATTTTAAGACACAGAGTTAACAGGAGGTGGGTGTGTGGAGAAGGCTAATCTAAGTGTTAAGATTAATTTATGACCTGATAGTTACTTTCATAATGTTTGTAACTGAGGGTTAATTAAAAGAGCTGATGAAGTGTGTCCCTGCTCACTGAATTTTTATTCAGTTCTGTCCTCCAGTGCCCTGCTAGGACCCAAGTATAAGTGACTCTTTATGTATTGTACATGCAGACTTGCTGTTGCAGGAGTGTAGGTGGTTTGATTGGGGTGCACCTAAGTATAAGTGGAATAATTTTTTTTCCTATGAATGACTGTTCTCATTCCTTTAACTATATTTTCTAAATATTCCTCTTTGTGGATTGCTTCTGTCAAGCGATTCTTGTATATAAATGGATATCTTGTATCTGCATGAAATAGAAAATGGCAGGAAGCCAGCCAGCAAATCCAAACTCTGCAAGCAAGCCAGACCCTGATGGCTGAATACGAGCAGAAGATTAAGGTGAGAAACTTTGTGACCCACTCTCAGCTTTTCCTCTTTCATTTTTACATGGAAAAGCAGGCAGCATGTATAAAAATTATCCTTCCAGAAGTAGAAGGCTAGCCTGTCAGGTGAGTAGCTAAGTGGCTTGCCTGTTGAGTCGGAGAGAGCTGAAGTTACCTCAGTTCAAATTTCAAAGCATGAAAATTAGCTAAGTGGATTATATAGCTTATGATAAGCAGCCTTTACATGGCACTCTTCATCTTTAATATATAGTAAAGTCCAACTGGCTGAAAGCTCTATACATTCCTTCTTTGCAGAAGACTGACTAACATCTTTACATTGCTTGCTCACTTGATTCAAGCTCTTCCTGATTTTATTCACTGTTCTGGCACAGTAGTCCTAGGCAAATGGTAGCAGATGAACACAGTAACTCTGAACTCATCCCTGCTCTCAGGCAGGTCCTTTCAAAGCATGTTTTTATGAACCATAGTAAGCTTGAAGGCTTTTGATTATCTGCTAACTTCAGGGCAGGGTGGGGGGATATTAGAGATGTCTTTTACCAAACTAATGTCTAGGCCAGTTCAGCATGAATCATTCCTATATTAATAGGAGGCATGGTGGGGGTGAGGGAAACAGGTAGAGGAAACTAAGCCTTTGAGCAGTGCTTATTATGGAATTTCTTTTGGTAGGCATTGCAGAGAGCCACACTGAAAGGCAGCAGCATTGCCAGTGCTTCATGGGTACAAAAAGAAAAAACTTCAAAGAAGGGGAAGCATGGTTTAAAGGGCTGGGCTGGGGAAATCAGGCAGTTCACTGTAGTGCTGTTCTGAATAAACCTTTCCTTAGTTTGCTGTAGGAAACAGTGGTTGCTGTTACACTACATGAAAAAGGTGTGGCTACTTGATGCCCTCTATCTCCCTTGCATGTGTGTTCCTTTCATCTGCAACTTTTCAAGTCCATTGGAGCTCATATTTTTTTTACCTTGTAGTGTTTGAGAAAAACAGAGCATTTGGCTCATAACTCCTTGGCTAGTAGGGAATTGAAGTGTGCGGGAGAGGACAGATGGTCTGTAAATGCTAGCGGAGTCTGTTTCTGATGTTGTTGGTGCAAATGCGAGTAGCAAAGAAAAGAGCATTTGGTCAAGTTTAGCAGTCCAGTGGAGAGGTCGCCCTGAGCCCTCCTGAATTAAGCTCACTTGTCTTGTTCCCTTGTCATTTCTTGCCTTCCAGGATCTGGAACAGAAGCTTTCCCTGCAGGAACAAGATGCTGCAATTGTGAAGAACATGAAAGCAGAGCTGGCCCGATTCCCAAAGATGGAGCGAGAGCTGCGCCAGCTCAGGGAGGAAAATGCCTATTTCAGGTGAGAAGGGAAGATCTGCCTCCAGTATGGCAGCATCTGTCAAGAATGACTCCCTGCTGCTCCTGTCTATCCCCCCAGTATTTACTGTCGCACTGAGCAGAGATTGAAAAGCCCTTTCCTGCAGGGCAGCATATTATAAAGGAGACTTCCATTAAGGGATGCTGTGAAAGGAAGTTTCTGTAGAGTTTGTAAATGTATAGGTCTTCTATGAGTACTGTGTATGAGTTGAGACAGGTTTGTGATGCTTCCACAGTTGTGGTTTGGAGGGATCTACTTAATCTCCCCTTTAACAGGTCTGATTTGAGGGCTTCATAAATGGAAGGTTGATCGTTGTGGTTGTGCATGAGAGGTTTACCGTCTCATTTTGGATCAAAAGGGGATTAGAGAGAAATATGAAATTCAGTATGCTGATAATAAACACTTCCTGTGTGGATTTGTGAAAGTTCCTCCCTTCCATCACTGGGCATTTCTGCCATCTTTTATGACTTGTCAAGGATTTCAGTTCCTTGCCTGGTCACCATCAGATCAGTATTTCCACTGCTCTTTTAAAGCCCTCTTGAGCTCACATAATGATGAAGCCTTGCTGCTGAGGTTCATGAACTCTGATGTGGCTGCCTCTGAAACCTGGCTGCAGGCTTCGGAAATGGTAACACTTTTTGAAACTCATGTCTAGAGTAATCTTGTATTGCTTTTATGTGCTATGATCGAGAGCAGCAAGCTGAAGTTTAGAGAGAGCTGAATTTCAATCTTATGTAAACCAAGGAAATCAGATGATCTATCGTCCTTGAGCATCTGGTTTTGCTAGATTTCCTTTACCCAAAGGTTGGGATCAAAGTGGGATCATTTGACTTTTCTCTTGGGGTATGTGTATTGATGCTTACTGTCCAACGTCTTCAAATCTCTAGAAGCTTCTCTGTGTATGTAGGTTGAGAAATTAGGTCCCGTTTTTGATGCAGACTATCTGAGTAATATACCCCGTGGCAGAATGGGGTTGGATTCTTTCTTCTGCTCAGTCCAAGGACCGCTTATGCAGTCCCTTCAGTGGATAGCAGTCCAAGCAGCACTCACTCGTTGTGCACATGAAAGCACTCTGTGTTAGTCTCTCACTCCACTGGGTGGCGTTATGAGTGTCCCCATTAATACCCAGGCCCTGTGAAGGTTGACTAAGCAGGTTTTCCTCCTTGCGGTGTGCAGATTTTGTGGGCCACTTCCTACCTTAGTTCTGCAGCAACAAGAGCCTCTGTCTTTGTCACGTGTCCTTCTCCTCCATCTATAACACCACAGCACTCCACAGTGCAGTATGTGACCAGGAAGCTACTTCTCCTACCAGAAGCTGTCCCACAGGCCTGAAAGCTTCTCCCTGCACTGGCTTTCCTCCATTGGCTTGTAGCTGTTACAGTTCAAGGAGGCATGAGTAGAAATATTTTACATAAGAGACCTACTATCTGGGCCTCACTCATTTAAACTTTTCTTTACCCATTTGCGGTTAATTAGCCCCATTACAACCCCAACACAATCTATATTGAAATAAACATTTCTTCATGTTTAACATCCTTCTGTCTGCACACTTCTAACAGCACAAACCTTTGCCAAGTTTCCAACTCGCTGTTTGTACCTCTCTGGAGCTTAGCTTTGTGGCTGCCTTGTTAACTCAAATACTGTTTTGACCGATCAGCGGATATGAAACTTTAATTTATTTGGACATAACTAGGATGACATTTTAGATCAGAAGAACACAGTCCAGTGAAGGCTCCAGTGTGTGAGATAGTTGCTTTGTAGCTGAGGTTACAGACGGGAGTCAGCTGAGTATCACAGTGTGTGCAGTGCCTTATGCTTTCTTGTAATTGCATGTGTTTTTGGATGTTTGCATAAGAGAATTGAGTTATGTGGCTCTTAATGGCTTTGCTCTTTCTTAGGGAAATGAAAGAAAACAATGGATTGCTCAAGGAGGAGGTGGAAGGTCTGCAGAGGAAACTGGAACGCTATGAGAAAGTTCAGGCCAGCCTAGTGGCTCTTGAATTGGAGAATGAGGTGAGGAGCCAAGAACACTTGCCCTGTATAAATAATCAGATTTACTGATGGTGATCAGGGAGTCCTTTAGGGTGAATCCTTTGAAATTAAGGGTTAAGTGATGGCTGTAATTCATATGTCTAAAGGAATGCTCCAAGGCTTTTACATAGCAGTACAAGTGGGGAGCATTCATTATGAGGGGAAAACACAGAGCTGTATCCATTATTTTTCTTATATTGTTTTTAAGAAAGAGCAGGTCTTCATTATGTCTTTTTCCTTGCCCCTGCTGTGAATATCCTCTTGGACGTTCAGTGCTGTCCCGAGGTGATGTGATATGATAGATGAGTTGGAAACCTACAGTACGCACTTGGATCACCACTGCTGTTGGAGGGATGTGCTATGGCCTTGAATCATTATAATAACCAATTTTTGTTTTGCTATCATTGGTAGCATCACTTTCATCCCACACTCAGTCAGATGTTGATTTTTCACTTTACTTGTTACTTGGGCATGAAGACTCTTGTTGGAGTGAAGCACTATCATGGTGGATTGTTCTGGCTTGGATTAATCTATCCTGTCTTTTGGCAGGCAGGGTTATGAAGAAAATTGGTGCTGGAGCTTGCATAGAACTAGGATGTTGGGACTATAGCTTTCTTTTCTCACAGTTCTGCAGTAATCAGGTGTAGTGGAGTGGATCTGACTCACAAGAAAAGATAATAAAAATGGTGCATGGTTGGAGTGTGCACTGTGCCACGTGACTGTAGACTGGGAGGATTAATGTCCCTGTCACCAATGTGTATGAGGGTCAGAGAATGGGCTCCAGTGCTGCTTCAGCACATGCAAGTGATTAAGTTGACAGAAAACAAGGGGAAAAGGCCAAGTTGAGAGGAATGTAAAATAGAACTGTAGGAGTTGAGGTGTTCAGAGCTTTTGTTCAGGTCTTCTTCATGACTTTTTTTACCTGCTCCCTAGAAACTTCTGGGAAAGTTGAAAAGCTGGGAGAAACTGGACCAGAGCACAGGCCTAAATATCAGGTAGGTGCTATGGGCTGATGGAGTGAAACATTTGCACCACTTGCTTTTACTCTTGGTGACTGATGGATGCAGCTTGTCAGGCTGTTTATGCTTTCTGTTCTTTGTTGAAACTTGTTTGCTCTTCTCTTTCTCAACACTAGAAACTAGATAGGTTATACTGTGCTAAATACCTATGGGCATAAAGTATCTCATAGTGAAATCTTGGGAATGGTGAATAAATCTAATCTCCACTGCAAAGTTTTGCCTGGTTCTGCCAGCAAAACTTCTTGTTTATTTGCACCCAAAGCTCTTCTGCAGAACAGAGCCCTTCTCTCTGCTGACAGAATTACAAGGCTTTTGCTGAGCAGGGTGAAATTGCTTCTGCTGTCTAGCCACTGGCAGAAGGTGCCTCGAGACACTGGTGTGCCTTCTGCCAGCTGCCAGGGTTTCTTTAGCAGCTGGTGTTTTCCTAGGGTACACCCTGTCAGTACAGCTGCTGCAGTGGACCTGGGTAGAGCTGCCACAAAGACATGGCTGTATACATAGGTGACTTGTGGTGGGGGGGGCATTGCTCTTCTCCCCTCAGATTTCTGTGCTAACAATGGGGCATGGGGCTGCAGCCTGGCTAGAACCAGGGCCAGGCATCAACAGAGGCAATACTTATGTGTCGTCTGTGGTCGTGTACATTCTCCTTGGTGGTTGTAGCTGCTGTCTGACAAAGCCTCGGACAACCTGCTCCGTTGTCCTTCCCAAGCAATTAACCTAAAGCAGTTCTTTCCTGTATTTTATATGATACAGAATTATACCTATTTCATAGAAGCAGAAGCAATGCCGTATTACTGGTACAGAGAAAATTTCACTAGTTACACGAGTCAACAGAGGGCTGGTATCTAACACGGCAAGTGAAGAGATTGATTTCTTTAACATTGAGCTGGATCACAACACAGTTAGTTCTTTTAAATTTGTATGTGATGTAGCCAAAGAGGTGGAAGGGTTGTTTCATGGTGGAAGGAAGCCTCTTAATTTAGGGGTATATCAGGAATCACTTCTAAAAGCCCTGTGGCTCTCGCATGATTTCAGTTTTGACTACAGAACAGTTTGTAGTTGCGATTCTGTTTTGGGCACGTTATTACATTACTGTGTAAAAGAGGATTCCCTTCACTGTAGCATGCTTCTTTACTGATCTCATTATTTTCTTTTGTTAATGTCTGTGATGAGCTGCCTGTTCCCACACGCACACAGGTTGTTAGCGCTGCTGAGACTTTTTCTCTCCCACGTTTAGATGTAGTGCAGACTTGCAGCACTTCTTCAATGGCAGGGAACAGACCGAAGTACTTTTGAGTTCTTCCCACCAAACTTGCTCTCTGTCAGACAGTGTCATGGAAGCTTTTACTTACCTCAAGCTGTTAAAGGCTTAATGAGGTAATTTCACACTGGGAGGGAAATGGAGCCAAGTGACTTTTCCAGTAGAAGTCTAATAGCCTCTTCATTTAAAATCAGAATATTCACTGCAAAGTGTTAGGGTTTTGATTGTGCCACATTATTTAGCACCATTAAGGGTGTCTCTTCATACAGAAAAGGGAATTGCTCTCGAGAAAATCACCTTTTGCATGCAATTGTACCAAGTGGAATTGGGGGATTTCTTTCTTTTTTTTTTTTTTTAATCCAGCTTCTTACAGCATGAATTATGTTCATTTTCAGCGAGGGTTATGAGAGGACATGTATAAAGGGAGATCGCTGTCCCAAACAGGTTCCTGAAGCATACCCCGGTGAAAGCTTGAGGAGAGTTAATTGCCAGTCACTGAGTAGAAGAGAATGGGAACAGTTGGATGGTTATCCCAAAGAGCCAGTGCAATGTGCTGTCTGTCTGCTAATAACAAGATAAGCAGGAACAAAGAGAATGCATTATGTCCCTTCATCTCCTCTTATTATTTCCTTCGTTTGTACATAGAATGCCGGAGAACAGCATGCAGCCTGTGGCGTTTTGGGGAGAGGATAGTTTTTTGGTTCCTCCAGCAGCTCCAAAAGGCTTTTGCTTTGTGTCTATTCTCAGCAGCTCCTGTTCACTGACTGCCTGGTCCCAGCAGGCTCTGTCAGACTGGCTTACGATCAGGCCTTTTGGCATGTAATTTTATCTAAAAGATTTGGAAGGGAGGGGGCCACCTTTTTGGAGCGTTCAGGGCAAACATCTCTGCCTGTTTCTTCTGGGTAGCTTGCAGACTGCAGATTGCCTTACATTGCTACATCTTTGGGTGGAATAGATCACAAACTAAATGGCTGGTCTTCCTGCATTTTAGTCCAGGGGCTGGCAACATTTTCTGGCCATGGGGGCTGGAATGATCAAGCTCCAGTTGGAGGAAGCCAGGCATTGAGCCCCAGCTATCACTTTTTCCTGCCACTCAAGCTGTGGTGCAACAAGACCAAAGTCCAACTCTGTGCAGCATGGCATGGACAGAGTTCCCTTCTGCTGAAGTTCCAGGTATCTAGATGACTGTGGTATGATGCACCTGAAGCCATGGCTCCATGGGCAAGATCCAAAGGCTCTGCAGGCTGTAGGTTGCTGGCTCTTGTTTTGGATTCACTTAACATTTCAAACGCCTTGGTTTGCACTTTTTTTCCTAAACTGTAGAAACCGAGACTTGTTAATGTTGTCTTCTGGCCCTGAGTTGTTTTATATCATCTTCCCACTGTTTCTTTGCAGTGTTCTTCCTAGTCCATGGCTTTTGCCCTGTATAATGTAAGCAATAGTGCCAACAGTGTACAGCATGAGATGCACACACAAGTTACTCCCTTCTACTGCAACCAGACCATGCCAGTGCACATCTGTTGTTCATTTTGTATCCAAATTCTGAATCTATTTACAGTCTTCTGTGCACTTGCTCATGTATTCCTCTAGTATTTCTGTCCTAATAGTGTCTGCTCTCCTATTTACTAGACTGTCATAAAGTAACATTGTTGGGTTTGCAGGAATTCCCTTAGTTTCTTGTCTGTCCCATTATAGCTACCTTGCCAGGGACGGCCAAGAACTCTCTTACACATTTAAACCTTCAGTCTTTTTGACCTTGCAATTCTTCTCCAGCAAACCTTATCTGCTGTAGCAGGGAGAAATTATACAGGATCTGAAATCTCTTTGCTTTGTAATTGGGGTTACTCTCCCTTTGAAGGTGACTGCTGGTTGTCTGTTGTAAGGTTTTGATTGCTAAGAACAAGCTGTTGTTCTAGTGTCAGTACAGAATGTTCCCGGTGTTCTTTCTCTTTCCAAGGCATGTTTATTGACCTTACACTTTTATAGACCACGGTGCTTGGGTGGCTGGGGGATTGGTTACCAGTGGTGGGTACCAGTACAAATCTAGAGTGACTTTTGGCTTTACCAGAGAGATGCCATTGCCACAGAGAAGCCTTCTCTATAAATGTTAGACAAGAATTTCTGTTAGCTAAGCAATGATGTTTCTAGGAGAATGTAAGTGCTCCAGGTGTCTAAAAAGAAACGCAGTTCTTGGGACTGCCCGCTAGATGGTAGACTTTCTCTTGTTGGATCAGAGAATTGATTTCACTCCATTCCCTGGGCTCTGACTCCTGGAAAACATCAGCTGGGCACCTTAAAAGGGTTAGGCATTTGTCTAATTAACATTTTTCTCATTTTCTAACATCAAATGCTTTTAAAATCTATTTAACACCACAAGAATGTGATCACTCTGTGCCGCAGGGTTCCCTTTCAGTGCCCTTTACCTGCATGTGCACAGATTGACGCACCTTGCCATTGCCTTAATGCAGGACACGCATCCGGCTCTGTCACCCTTATTTTTTCTCTCCCCCTTTCTTACAAAAAGTTGGTCCTAGTCCGACTCTTTTCCTCACCCTGGAAAGCCCCAGACTCATCCACCAGAGGGCAGAATTGCTCTTAATCTGATTTATCTCCCCATTTTTCCTTGCCTGTTGCCTTTTCTTTATGTAACACCCAAAGTACACTAGGCTCTTGACAAATGCATAGATAAGGTCCCTGCCCTGCAATGCTTCTCATCTAAATCAGCTTACAGCCCATCTGGAGCAGATGGCAGCTCACTCTTGCATCTGCCTTGCCTTGTTTCTGTTCAGCTGCTGTCGCCTTCATCTACCTCTAAAGCACACGCAGTTTAGTTATTCAGTTGACAGCTCCAACCCCAGGTTTTTTGGGTTTTTTTTGCAGTAGCTCTGTGCTGGAGTAAGGGTGCTACACACTTTAGGTGGCTTGTTTTAAAAAAAAAAAAAAAAATGAGGTGCCTTTTAAGTTAGTTTAGCTATTGGTATTGACTGGTAGATTTGGTGTGGATGTGACCACCACGTGTCTGTTCTTGGAGTCTCGAGTTTGCAGGGTTTTTTGGAAAGACTTTTGGAACATTATGCACACTCCTGGAGTCCCGTAACTGAGAAATCTCAGGAAATCTGGGGGTTTTGCTTGCTTCTGAAATCTCTCTTTGAAGAAAGGAAAGGACAGAACCAGGATTTCTGGTTTTTTATTTTTAACTTGACAGCGCTGATTTCTGAACCTGAGTTTAGCAGGTAGGATTATCCGGCAGCGATGTCTGTTGGTACAGTAGAATGAATCCCTGAAAGCTGTGAGGGATTATGACATTCGGAGAGCTGTAATCAGAGTGATGAGGCAGAGACAGCTTATATTCAGACGAGTCTCTCTCTGACTAGTCATCAGAGTTGTGCCTGTGTTAGAAGCAAAGCAGGACACACAGCTAATCGGTGGGTCTTCTTATTCCTGCACTTCATTGTCTGTTGAAATCCATCTTCTTGCCTGATCAGGCCTGGGGGTAGAGGAGGAAGGGTTTTTTGTGTTGCTCTCCAGAATTATTTTCCTTTTTTCCAGCACCACTGGCTGGCTGGTATCCATTCTTCGCTCTAGGAGGAAAGTTCATTGCCTGTTCCTATAGTAAAATAGATGCGAGGTAGAAGCTGTTGGAGGAGAGAGGTGTGTGTAATGATATCAGAAAGGGAGTGGTGTGTTGTTTAAAATGCCAGGCAGGTTCTTTGGGTAGATGTAATATCTTTTATTAGACTAACTAAATAGTTGGAAAAAAGTTCTTTGCAAGCTTTTGGCTACAAACACCCTTCTTCAGGCTACAACCAGCAACCTTGTTTAAAATGTAGTGCTCAGAGCCTCAGTCAGGTCCTGTTCATTTTTACAGGAAGGCAGGTCTTTGGCGCAAAGTCTTGCCAGTGAAAGGCATTGGAGAGGGGGTATAAATTAGCCAAAGAGGTAATTTGTTAAAGATGCTTGTAGCTACATGAGCAGAAATCAAGAGGAAGAGAGGGAAGCCGCCTTAGCCTTGGAGCATAACACCCTCACAGAGGTCTTAGGACTGGTCATCCCCATCACTTCTAATATCTGCATTGTCTTTGGGCTTAATCTCTCCTCTCTGTGTTTTGCCATTAAATCAGCAGTGAGATCCTCTGCAAGAGGCACCTGGGCCTGGCATGGGAATGACTCCACAAGCATCTTTTCTGAGCTTAAGTGAAGGGAAGGCCAGTGAACTTTTTCCCTTGTGTTACAGGGTTCTGTTTTATCTGGATAAACAGGGGGCTTGGGAGAGATCTTGTGCTTGCTTTTCAGTTCCTTGGTCTAAGATTGGCTGGCTTCAGCAGTCATAGTGCATTAAGCTGGTGGAGCTGTTTTGCCTTTTGGCTTCCAAGGCCCATAAAGGGAAGTGCAGATTGAACAGAAATTCAGGCCAGTGCTTAAAGACCATTTTTAATTTCTATGAAGCCTGCCAGCTACCGGCTGCAGACTCTGAGTCTGCTGACCTGTTGCCTCCAGCTAAAATGAATCTGCTAGTGCTGACCTGGTTTTCTTCCTGAAACATCTGTGTGCTGGCTGGCTGGCTGGTAGATCTTGGGGACTAGCTTTCTGCAATGTCTGAGACCAATTAAGGTGAAGAGCTAGTAGGAGAACTCTAATTAAGTGGCAGGCATCTCTATTCAGTATGTTGACTACCACAGCTGTAACTTGTGATAACACAGGTGCTGTGCTCCATATGGGGAGTCCTTCGCCCAGTTTTCTTTTGGAGCTGGAGGGAAAATAGGGAAAACACATTTTTTGATTCTTAGTTTACTTGGGGATTTGTTTGGCAGGGAAGAGACCACTGGAGTGCCTTGCTTTGCTCTTTGAATCTTGGTGACTTTGCATAGCGCTATTACAGCCTCTTCCATCCAAAGCACTGAATGTGCTGGCGGCCAAGAATGAAGGTTTGTAACCTCCTCCTCCCTCACAAGGTAGTAATTTACCTTTCAGTGAATGTCTGTTAAGAATAAGTGACTGTTGGTAACAGTAAATCTCTGTTGACAAAGTGCAAGCGGTGCTGGTTGGAATAATTTGAACTGCTCATATACCTTCCCTGGTTCTTAATTTACTGTGACCAATTAGGGAAGGACTTGGAGGGGGGGAGGTATTGCCCTCTAGAGCTCTAGTGAAAATATTTGCTAAATTATAGGTTGATCGGGCCATAATTACTCACTCCTCTCTCTGACAAAGTGTCAGATGTTAGGTACTATCAGAGAATGGACAGTTGGTCTGATCTTGAATGGTGATTTCTTTTTCCTTTTGGGATCTCTCTGTGGTCCAGGTGATGATGATCATTATTTTAGACCACTAAATGACTGTGTTTAGAGAAGAGGATGGAGGAATATGGGTTTAGACTGGAAATGTCATATAATGCATGGAGTGTTTTTGTAATTCACCATAATTTATGATTTATGAACATATTGAACATAGCTGCTGTTGACAAGGCTCCTCATGCAAAACAAGCTGTCTCATCATCACAGTGAGAGAGTTTTTTTGGGGGGGTGAAGAGCAGGAAAACAAGCACAACACATGGGGGAGTCATTTAAAAACCTAACACTTCAGGTTTTGTTAAAGTTCACACTTGCAAGGGTTCCTCTGACCCTGGTAGATTGAGCAGTTCTTCACCTCCCATGATCACCCACTCTTGGTTAAATGGAAAATATTGCATTTGGCCCTTAAATGTTTTCCCTTTTTAAATAACCTAAATTAATCTTAAAGAAAAGTGAGGGTTTGACAGGAACTTTAGTCTGGGAAGAAGGGGTGTAATATGCTTTGTGGATTGAGCTAGCAAAACATTCACGTGCCTCCTTAAAACTTCACAGAGCTTTCAGGACGTGAATTTACTCTGGCCCCCTGCACAGAGATGAGTTTTGTACATGTTTGTGCTACATCGTTCTTTCAGGGCTGCTCAGTCCTGACTTGCTCCCTCAGTCTTGTGAGACTCCTAACCCAACTGCCAAGCATGACATAAATGTCCCAACTTGATGTTTCTTGCATAAATGTCCCAACTTGCTGGGTTAGCAATAATAGACAGACAATATGGAGTCTGTATATTAGGGTCTCTGCTCTTAAACAGCCTAGAGAAAAGGTTAAATAGTTTGAGCTGAGGTTGGGAAGGTTATAATCTTTGTTTTTGTTTTTTTTGAGCGTGAAATATTTGGACAGGTTGAAGGCAGACCTTTGGACTCTAAATCTGCTATATAGATTTTTTTTCTCCTGAAGCTTGTTGTCCCGTTGTGTTCTTTCTGCTGAGGGCACCACTCCATGTCTTGGGGTCTGGGACAGACATTGCATAAACCGGTTTGACCCGAATCAGTTAAGTCTGATATTTCATTCAGCCAGGTTTATCTCAGACCAGTTTCAGTAATTTTCAAACTGGTTTGTGTGCACTGAACAGCTGTTCTGTTACAGGTTTAAACCAGTTTCTGACCACTTAACCCGGTTTATGTGTAATGTCTGTCCCTAGCCTAGGAGACCTCAGAGGTAGCCATTGCCCACAGTGCGATGGGCTGCATCTGCCGTAATATTGCTTCAAGCCTTTTCCTTCTCAGCCAGCCTGTGATCTCGTGCTAGAATTCTCCTCGTTCTCCACTTTCTTACTAGTAGCCAGGGATACAGCTCTTCTTTCTGGAGAGCCTTTTACCTGTGGAGGGGAAAAGACATTATTTGGGTAGCCCCAAGCTTAAAAATCTTTGTTTTTGTAGTAGTCACAGGGTAGTTTAGGAAAACATAAGGCTAGGATAGTGGTGCTCAACCTTTTTCTGCCCTGCAGGCCAGATGGGTGATGCCCAGTCTGTCTGCAGGCCGGATCCAGCCATTAGGTCTGATCCGGCCATGCGGAGGGGGGTTGACCCGGTGTAGGCTGACCTGGCTGCACAGAGGGGTGTGGGGCATGGCCCAGCCCTGACCTGGCTGCTTGGGGCCTGGGAATTTGGCAGCAGGGGAGGGATGAACATATTAATTGCCACTGCTCCCCTGCCACCAAATTTCCCGACCTGTGGGCTGGATGCCTTGGCTCTGCAGGCTGGATTTGACCCTCAGGCCAGGGGTTGAGCACCTGTGGACTGCAAGAAGCAGCTTCTCAGTGGTCTGTCGCTGTTGTATGCAGCTCAATTGGAGAGTAGCAATAGCGAGGGTGACTCTGGCCCACACTTTTAAAATAGTCTCCACAGCCTGCATCTCAAAAACGTTTGTCTGTCCCAAATGAATGCTTATGGAGCATTGAAATAGCAACAGAGAAATGTGTCTCCAGTATCTGAGGTCAGACAGTTCAGGAGTACAGTGTGCTTCAGTGCTGGGAAAGGTACTGCTAGTCGAGGAGTAGTGTTGAACCAGTCTTCAGGAGCTGCGTGGAGGATGTGATGGAAGCCTGTGATGAAAGAAAACACGGGGGATTCTTAGACCTGCAGCATGGACGTGAGAAATTTGGGAGGGGAGGAGTTTGCCATCCATCTCTTCCACAGACCATGCCATCTCTTCCCCCTGACACTTTTATGCCAGCGGGTGCAATATTGGCTCTTGCTGCTTACAGGCTGCATTTCCATGGACACATGTTTCTGACTGGTTGTTTTCTCCGTGGGACCAGTATTGTATTTGGAGCAATAATGCATGTGCACATGTTGTCTCCTGCATAGCAGGTACTCTGTGAGCAGCCAGGGTCCCCATTTCCTACCCTGGAGGGAACTACTAGTGCCTCAGACACATCCTTTCCCATTGCTGCCTTATTTCTTGCAAGTGGTGTTGAGAGGCTGTAGAGAAGCAGTCGGGTAGAAGTAGATTCTTTTCTGAGCGTGTAGTGACCCTTGTTATATGTAAATAGCTTGAACTTGGGTACTCACTCTGCTGTGAAGGGAAACATTTCCAAAGCGCAGACCCTTTTATAAAGAGCCACTTCAAGGCATACAGGATTGCTTAATGTAACTAAAGTGAAATTATCATTTAAATAGCAGAGGCTAATCAGCAAGGGGATGGTGTGCCGCTGTCAGAAGGCTCAAATGCTCATGCTTGATTTTTATTCAGCTTTTCATTTTGACATTTCCACAAACACAATAACCACTACAGTCCCCAGCTCATTTATAATTTTAACTTTCTATTTCCATTTAAGTGTCTTTCAATATTTCACTTCTCAACTACTCTGCACAGGCTGCCCACATGCTGGTCCCCTCCCTCCTGCTAAAATGCACAGCGAATTAAAAAGTTTTGGTGTGGATTGAATTTTCCATTGCTGAAAGCTGCTTTTAACAAGAGGTGTAAAATAGTTCTCGCAGCTTCTAGTTAGATGGAGTTTTGCTGGAGGGTGTCAAGTGGGACATAACACTTGATGCATTTTAAAATCCATTCTCAGGATAGGGGCAGAAATCTTTTTCTTGAAAACCTCTCATTCAATATTTGATTCTCTTAACAAAAGATGTGTTGCCATTTGACAGAGCCAGTAGATGTGACCCATGCACCAAATACCTGATGGTCTATCTTAGTCCTTAGTCAAGGAGCATCAGGCAACAATTAACAGGGATGGGAATTGGGGTGCAGGGGGAAGGAGGGGAGAGTGGCAAGTGTTATAGGAAAATCTGTTTAAATATGCACTTTTTTTGGCTCAGTTGTTAAGATATTTAAACCCTTAGGGTATAAATAAGTTGGGCTTCAATACAGACACCACTTTATACCAGGATTTATGGTTTTCTGACTTGGAGTTGTGTCAAGGGGAGGGTCATTAGTGGGGGCAAGGGGGAGTCTTTGGTCCTGTTCACGTTGGTAAGGGTTGTGTTTCTGCGTAATCATTAACTGTCTCACTGCCTGGTGTGGACAGGGGTCCTTCTTATGAGAACTTTTTTCTGGGAAATGTGCTGGTTGGTCACAACTGCATGCTGCTGAACTGGTACAGAAAGCAGTTAAGGGCAGAAATAGGTGGTGCAGACTCTCATTCGGTCCTACTTTGGCAAGTTGTGCAGAGCCTGTTTGCAGCTATCATTTTGGGGGGGTTCTGAGAGTGCTTCAGGCCTGGTCAGTAATTCACCTTGTCAACTCTGGTGCAGTGATGCTTGTTGCTGACAGGTCCAAGGACTGATATTATCTTATGCCTTGCCTTTGTTTTCTAATGGGACATCTCACTGTAGCAGCAGCAGAAAGCAGAGGCAGGCCATAGGAACAATATAAATGTTAAAAATATATCTTCAAATTTATAGTTCACAAAGTAGTCCTGGGCCCCCAGACTGTGATAAATGGCCTGGAGATTAAAGGCCTCCTACCCCTCCTAAGGATGATGAATCTGTGATGGGCTATGAGAAATGTTGTGGGTTGACAGTGGTACATTGGTCCAAAAAGTTTGGGAATCACTGATTTAGACTTATTCTGGGGTTTTTTCTAACACACTGTGGATTTGTTCCAAGGGGAAATGCCAGTTAAACTAACTCTGCCACTTTATGACTTCAAGTGCTATATGCTAGTATTTAAGCTCTGTGCTAAATCATTACCTCTCTTGTCTTCTGGGACCCTCCCTTGTCAGTCAGTGAATAGTTTTAATTGTACCTCCTGCATTTACTCAGAACGTTTTCCCTCCCTCCAGTCCATATTATAAAGGTGTGCATGTGCGCTCACCAACTTTTCAGGTAAAAAGAAGTATTTCCTTTAGTAGGGAAGGCATGGCATTTGCAAACACCTTGTATCCTATCTGTGCTGATGCTGGACTAGATGAGATGCTTCAGAAATACACGCAAGAAATTCTGGAGTTGACTATTTGGGAAGCTTATTCCTGATGCTTATCAGGATGGTTTATGCCCCCAGCTGCACAACTCCTCATGAGTTGATCTCACACACAAGGAGGAAAACTGACTATATGCAAGATGCGGGCAGTAAATACAGAGAGTTGTTTTAGCTTTTCTAATCTTTCAGTTATAACTGTCTTTGTTACTGATGGGCAGTAAATAAGTTGCAGACGGAGGAGGGATTCTGAAGTTGCTGGTGTCTTCTTTCTGCAATTTTTCCTTTTGCACCATCACGCAAGCCTGGTCTTCAGCTTTTGATTTTGTCTTTCTATCTGGCTGCTTCTCTGCCCGTTCTTTGGCTGTTTGGTGCTTTATTTGATATGCTGCAAAGTGCAATGTGCAGGCTTGCTGGCTTATGCCTCTGTTCTTCCTGAACTGATGAGGAAGAGTTGCAGAGTAGAAAGATCGCCGGTAGCAAGCTGGCTGAATGCAAGCAGACACTGGAGTGTGTCATCCAGGGAATCCTGTCTATGAAATTTGCAAAGATTTATGTTTTGAAAGCAAAGATAGGAGGTGATGAGGCCCCAGTGCATCTCTGTGTGTTTAGCAAACACCTGAAATCAATTAGTTTCCAACAGTAATTTTGAAAGTGCTGACCTGGACTGTTGAAATAAAGTCTTCAGGGCTCCTATTTTTTAAGTGGGGATTTTGGAGGGATTAGAATGTTAACAGCATGTAGAAAATGGAGCCAAGCCTTCTCAGCAGGAGGCAAATAATACCTGTATGCAACTCTGTTACTCTAGGTGGGGAAGGCAAGAATTACCCCTGCTGTCTCTTGTGCAGCTGGGAATTTGGGGAGCATGCAAAAGAAACTTCTTTTTTGCAAGTGGCAGTGTTTTTTGCTTAATGGCTGCTGATTTGCCAGAATATGTTTTCTTGACAGGGGAATGGTCTTACAATACAATCACATTCTGTGCAGAGCAGCTTTGCTGTCAGGAATTCATAGAATTATAGAAAATTAGGGTTGAAAGGAACCTCAGGAGGTCATTTAGTCCAACCCCCTGCTCAAAGCAGGACCATCCCCAACTAGATCATTCCAGCCAGGGCTGTGTTGAGCCAAGCTTTAAAAGCCTCCAAGGATGGAAGTTCCCAACCTTTTTAGACCATGGACTGACTGACTGCGGACCAACATACTGCAGACTGGAAGTGACCAGCACACGGCGGACTGGCAGGCAACCCCTTTTTATACTACCCAGTATTAAAAAAGGGTTGGCTGCTGGTTCGCCATATGCTGGTCACTTCCAGACCTCTGGTCCAGCAGCCAACCTTTCGTGCCCCAGGGGTTTCATAGATTTCATAGACATTAGGGCTGAAGGGACCTCGGAAGATCATCGAGTCCAGCCCCCTGCCCAAGTCAGCTGGGGTCATAGGATCCCAGCAAGATAAGCATCCAGTTTGCTCTTGAAGGTGTTCAATGTAGGTGCTTGAACCACCTCCGGTGGCAGGCTGTTCCAGACCTTGGGGGCTCGGACAGTAGAGAAATTCTTCCTTATGTCCAGCCTGAAACGGTCTTGAAGTAGTTTATGACCATTCGACCTAGTCGTCATCCCTTGGGGCGCTCTGGTGAACAAACGTTCCCCCAGATACTGGTGGTCACCCCTGATAAACTTACAGGTGGCCATCAGATCACCCTTGAGCCTGTGCTTTTCCAGGCTAAAGAGCCCCAGGGCTCTCAACCTGTCATCGTAGGGTCGGCTCCCCTGACCTCTGATCATGCGCATGGCTCTTCTCTGGACTCTCTCAAGCTTCTCCACATCCTTTTTGAATTGTGGAGCCCAAAACTGGATGCAGTACTCCAGCTGCGGCCTCCCCAAGGCCAAGTACAAGGGGAGAATGACGTCCCGGGATTTGCTTGAGAAGCATCTATGGATGCAAGCCAGCGTTTTGGTCGCTTTACTAGCCGCAGCATCGCATTGCAGGCTCATGTTCATCTTGTGGTCAATGATGACCCCCAAGTCTCTTTCTTCCATAGTGCTAGCCAGCATAGCACTGCCGAGCCTATAAGGATGCTGCGGGTTTTTCTTCCCAAGGTGGAGAACCTTGCATTTATCGGCATTGAATGCCATCAGATTCTTGTCCGCCCACTTGCTGAGCCTGTCCAGGTCAGCCTGGATCACCCGCCTGTCTTCTGGTGTGGATGCTTTGCCCCAAAGTTTGATGTCATCGGCGAACGTGGCCAGTCCGCTTCTGACTCCAGTGTCCACATCATTAATGAAGATGTTGAACAGTATGGGTCCAAGGACAGAGCCTTGGGGGACCACACTGGTTACCGGACACCATGATGAGTGACTTCCATCAATTACTACCCTCTGGGTCTGACCCCGGAGCCAATTTTCCAGCCAGTGGATCGTGGAGGACCCAAGACGACAATTGGCCAGTTTTTCCAAGAGGTGATCATGGGAAACCAGATCGAAGGCTTTTTTGAAGTCAAGATATATGACATCAATCTCTTCTCCCTTGTCCAGGTGATAGGTCACCTGGTCGTAGAACCTCTGGTTGGGAACCTCTGCTCTAGGTAACCCATTCCAGTGCTTCACCACCCTCCTAGTGAAAATTGTTTTCCTAATATCCAACTTAAACTTCCCTTGCTGCAACTGCAGACAATTGCTTCTTGTTCTGCCACTTGCTACCTCTGAGAACAGTGTGGCTCCATCCTTTTTGGAGCCACCCTTTAAGTAGTTGAAGGCTGCTATCAAATCCCCCCTCAGTCTTCTGCAGATTAAATAAGCCCAGTTTCCCTAGCCTCTCTTTGGAAGTCATGGGTCCCAGCCCCATCACCATTTTTGTTGTCTTCTGCTGGACTCTATCCAACTTGTCCACATCCTTTCTGGACACAATACTCTAGATGTGGCATCACCAGTGCATGACAGAGGGGAATGATTACTTCCCCCAGTCTTCTGGCAGTGCTCCTACCAATGCAGCCCAGGATGCTATTAGCTTTCTTGGCAACAAAGGCACACTGCTGATTCATATCCAGCTTACTGGATCCACTGTAACTGCCAGGCCCTCTTTTTCAGAGCTGTTGCCTAGCCAATTGGTCCCAAGTCTGTAGTGGTGCATGGGATTCTTCCATCCTAAGTACAGGACTTTACACTTGTCCTTGTTGAACCTCCATCAGATTTCATTTACCCAATCCTCCAATTTGTCTAGGTCACTCTGAATCCTAGCCCTACCCTCCAGCTTATCTACTACTCCCCCAGCTTGGTGTCATCTGCAGACTTGTTGAGGGTGCACTCGATATCATCTTCCAGATCATTAATGAAGATATTGAACAAAATCGGCCCCAGGACCGACCCCTCGGGCACTCCACGTGATATGGGCTGCCAGCTGATCACTACCCATTGAGCCTGATGATCCATTTAGCTTTCTGTCCACCTTATAGTCCATTCATCCAGCCTATACTTCCTTAGGTTGCTCGCAAGGATGCTGTGGGAGACCATATCAGAAGCCTCACTAAAATCCAAGGTATATGATGTCCACTACTCTTCCCACATCCACAGAGCCAGTCATCTCATCATAAAAGGCAGTCAGGATGGTCAGGCATGACTTGCCCTTGGTGAATCCATGCCAACTGTTCCTGATCACTGTCTTCTCCTCCGAGTGCTTAGAAATGGATTCCTTGAGGATCTGCTTCCTGATTTTTCTGGGGACTGAGGTGAGGCTGACTGGTCTGTAGTTCCCTGGATCCTCCTTCTTCCCTTTCTTAAAGATGGGCACTGTTTGCCCTTTACCAATCACCTGGGACCTCCCTCAATTGCCACAAGTTTTCATAAGTCCTAGAATGGCAAGTTGCAAAGTGCTGAGCATTGAAACATTTCTTAACTTTTATTGCATTGTAGATTGGAAACTCTCTGTTAATAGCCCCTGGGGTTGTCTCTGCTGGTGGTATGTGGGCCATTTGGGCCTTTCTAGAAACATCTTTACACCTCTTGAAACTATCTTCTCTCCTTTCTGATACCTACTATCAGCTCTTAGTTATCCTCTGTCTGAACTCTACCATAAACTCTCCTGTTGTCTGGTTGGTTTAAAATTGCAGTCCCTAATGGCTACTGTAATAACATGTAATATGGTTCTTGTCTGTCTAACTGAAGGAGCTCTGTTGGACTTCAGAGGTGGTTACTTAATTTGAACTCTGGTTACTACTTCAGCTGTCTTCCAGAGAAACCCGTCACATGCTGCTAACCTTTGAGAGGGTATAGGAGAAATCAGCTTCTGGTCTGTTCATTGGTCAGTCTGGGCAATCTTCTGTGATTCTTCACTGCTCTGTTATTGCTTGGGAAGCTGGTTGTTTAATGCGGTTATGAATTTCCTTTTATTTGGTTCCACTAGTACATGTCCAACTGGCCAAATTCCCTATCTGTTCATATGCTGTTTGTATTCCCAGACCAGACTTCCTTCTTTGTGGAACCAGGTGGTTGCAAATTCAGCATCTAGAGTTCATGGCACTTGTTGATGGCGTGAAGCCTGCTGGTGACTAGCCTTTCATTTAGTCTTGATGGTTTCCAGTGGGACTTTGGCAAAGAGATCTCCTGCCTTCTGGATAGCTGGCCCATTTTTCCTGGTTAAAGAGTACCTATCACCTTGCCTGTCTTTGGGAAGCTGGCATAAGGAAATGTAATTATCAGAGGCCTAGTGACTAACCAGGTATCTAGAAGGCTGGTAGCAAATATGATTATCTGGAAAAAGAAATGGCTCTAATTTTCTTACCCTGTTTTACCTGGTGGTGGAGGGGAAGAATTCAGGGAGGTATATGCTCTTGTCCATGTACCTTATAATAGCTAGTAATATATAAGCTTTACAGTGAGGGTTGCCAAAATATGGAGTATGCTTCCAAGGGAGGTGGTGCTGTCCTCTTCCTTGGAGGTATTTAAAAGGACATTGGATAGACACCTGGCTGGGGTCATCTGATCCCAGCACTCATTCCTGCCCAGGGCAGGGGGTCAGACTCGATGATCTAATAGGTCCCTTCTGATCCTAACATCTAGGAAACTATATAAATGTTATTATCAACTAATACAGTGTAGCATTATTCAGTACCTTCAAGGCATAACATCTTTTAATTACTTTGCCATTCTTATACATTTATTCTATTTTCTTTCTGTCCAGTATATTCTTACTGACTTATATCTTAAAACCCCCCCCCAAAAAACCAAAAGGATTCTTTGTTTTAAGGCGTGTGTCTTCATTTTTGTCCATTCTCACACCCTGTACACTTTGTTTTCAGCTGGGGCAATTTTCCTGAAATAGAAGTTGGAGGATGTGCTAATTTACAACATAACTGTGAAGCCAGGGGTCCTGTGTATCATGTTTCCATTGTATTTCTTCATTGTTACGTTTCATCTGAGTGTATGTTATGTAAGTACTTGTCATAAGTATGGCCAGTCTCTGGTGTGCACAGTAGCACACTCTATTGTAAAGTGCTGGTCTTGCGTGTGATTGTATATTGTCACTTATGAGTCACAAGAAAGGGTAAGACAAGTTTCCTGTGCTGAAGAGCTTATACAAGCAAGACTTGAGATAAAAGGAGAAATAATGGGGATTGGAAGAGTTTATTGAAGGGAAAGGTTGAAAGGAAATGATGCAGATAGGAGACGGGAGGAGCAGGATGGTGACTGTTGGAACTGGGTATTGTCCTCCTCCTGGGAGGAGGAGATGTAGGAGCAATGAGGTGAGAGGAGTGGAAAGCATGGGGAGGAGGAGGTAATGAGGTATTGAATGGAAATGTGTTAGCGATTATGTAGCACTTTGCTTTCTGCAGGTAACTTCCCTTCCTCCCTTTTAAACAGTGGTCAGGTGACTATGCTAATACACTCCTCTGCAGCTCCAGGCTGCACAGTACATTTGTACGTGTGCTTTTCTGTTACTGCATGTTTAAAGTTCATGTGGTTGGCTGGGGGGGGGGGGGAATGACAGTCTGCTTTTGATATTAGCTTGGGAGTTAGGTTGCAGAGAGCCATTTACTTTGGGTTTTCATGTGCTATATACTTCGTCCAAGATCTTGCAAAAAAGTATGTTTCTCTCTCTCTCTAAAAAATGTCCCTGTAGTCAGGTCATTTCTGAGCCTATGTTTCTGATGCTTTAGATTCCTCACATGTGTCATCTCTTGTGTTTTCTATCTCCTCCTGCTCTCCCAGGTGTGTTTCAGGGGCTTAACTGGTGTGGGAAGGAAACACCAACACTTGTCTCCTTTCTCTTTTGTAAACTGCTGCATTTGTCAGTGGCGGCTTGAGGGCCCGGGTCGTCCGGATGTTGTAGGAGAGCTGCAGCTCCCTTCTGTCTGAACAATGAGCTTTGTATCTGTTTGTACAGTAATGAACTGCTTTTGTTTCCTTCCAAAACGTGCTTGGCTGTCTGGAGCGTTTCCATTTACAGACTACCCTTGCCAAATTAATTTTATTTAATTATCTCCCAGGGCTAAGCTTGAATACATTTTGTGTTAAATTCGCCATTTCTCCCTCTTCTGAACGAAATGGACTTAATATCCTTGTTAAAATCTGATTAAAACTAAAATTGAGTTTTTTGAAGTCTGATTATCCCATGAAATGGAATTTTTAAACCTAATTACGAATGGATTTGCATACATTTTTAGCACCATTGAAAAGAAAGTTGAAATAAATTTATTAATGAAATCCTTTCCCACCGTTTCCTTGGGGCATGATGCGATTGCAGAGAATGTGGGGTGGGGGTGGGGGGGAAGAAAAACCCTCCCTCTTCTGAAAACTCTCTCTCTTCCCCAAGGAATTAGTTTCAGAACAGCTCTGACCCAGTCTCATTTTTATTCCTCTCTCTGCCACACAACCAATTTAGGTAATTGATGGCTTTTCTGAGGGTGACTACACAGTAGAACTGTGTTCGTGTATTCAAAGCTTTTATGCTGCTTGAAGGGAGGACGGGAGCAGGAGCGGGACCTTGTTTTTAACCATTGTTTTCTCATCCTCATTTCTGAAGCATCCCTGATATGAAATCAATAGGTAGCTTTGGTACCTTCTGTCTGGGAGGCTGTAGACTCAAACAGTTTCTTAAAAGCTGCTATAGCTGGTTGGCTTTCCACAAACTCTTGTTAATATGCACACAGGACTTATGATTGTTTCTTTATGTACAGCCCTGAGTTTGAAAGAAGGAACTTCCCTGAAAGGAATACAATGAAGTCTGACTCATTCATCACTGGGATAACTCATCGCTATGATCCTATAAGTCAGTGCACCAAGTCCTCACCAGACTCCTATTGATTTGTACACAAAATGCCTTGGCTAATTCATCATCTGTTTAGTGGGATTAGTCATTTCCAAATGTGCACACAAACTAAATCACAGTGGAATCTGTTCCTGATAATTAGTTGGCTTAAAAGGTACTGCCCTCTGCTCTCCAGAGCACCTGTCAAGCCAGCTGATGCTCACAAAGTATTGGATACTCTTCAGCTTTTCTTGGCTCAAAAAGATACAGACAATCAGCCATTCGATTTTGCAAAATTATCATCTTTTTTTGGCCATGAGTTGCACGTAACGGTGCAAAGCAGAAATCCTTGACTGAGTTGTAGATGACACAAAACTGGGGAGGATTGCAAACGCATTAGAGGATGTGAGTGCAATTCAGAAGGATCTCAACATATTGGAAAGTTGAGTTAGAGCTAACAGGATGAGGTTCAGTGCAGACAGATGCAAGGTGCTACACCTCAGGAGGAATAATTAAGAACACAAATACAAAATGGGGGACACCTGGCTGGATGGCAGCTCTATGGAAAAGGGCTTGGGAGTCTTGGTAGATGACAGACTCAATATGATCAAGGACTTGGAAGGCAAGTCATAGGAGGAAAGCCTGAAAGAGCTGGATATGTTCAGCTTGCAGAAAAGGCCCCTTAAGAGGGGACATAATAGCCGACTTCAAATACTTGAAGGACTGCCATAAAGAAGAGGGAAAACACCTTCCTTGCTGCAGAAAGCAGGACACAGACCAATGGCTTGAAGTTACAGTAAAGTAAATTTAGATTGGATAGCCAGAAAAACTTTGTCACTGTTAGAACAGTAGAGCAGACTGCCTAGGGAAGTCATGGGCTCTCCATTACTTAGGTATTCAGGAAGAGGTTGGACGGCCACTGGTTGGGGAGGATCTAGGCATAGCTATACCTGTTTTCTGTCATGGGGATTTCCCAGGCTTCTGCACTTTATGGGGCAGGAGCAACCAGCTTTCTGCTGCATATGTCAGGGTGTTTTTAAGCATTCCTCAGAGGCACCGGGTGTTGGCTTCAGCCAAGGCTGGGGACTTGAATGGGATGTTCCAGTGCTTCTGCTGGGACCAGAGCTGGAGGTTCCTGGCTACAGGGTCTTGTTGCTCTGCTTGGAGTCAGACCAATCCCCATATTTGAGATCAGGGAGGAATTTTACCCCACGGTCAGGTTGGTATGAACTTCTGGGGGTTTTGCCTTCTTCTGTAGCAGGTGGCGGAGCCCTCTACCCGGGATCTCTTGAGCATATATTGACAACATTTCATAGATGGACATTGGCTGTTATGGTTTCCCTGCATTTACCTGTGCCAGGTTAGGGTGTTAGATGTGTGTTGTGTCGGAGTTGAGAGTACTTTTATGTAGAGTTTAGATTATGGTTTGCATGGGATGGTTTGGATAGGGATGATCTGGCCTCAGGCAAGGGGTTGGACTAGATGACCTCTGGAGGTCCCTTCCAGCCTGACTTCTCTATGATTCTGTAATTATTTTAGTTCATCATAATCATGTACTTCTTACAAAGTAAGAACAGTGATGTTTTTGTAGGAAGAATTTATACATGGTATATTGTCTTCATCTATTTTTTCTCACAGTTTTCATATAGGAAACCAAAGTACTTAAAGTTTTTACCAATAATTTTTGTAATGTATTTTTTCTTTATAATATCAAAAATCATTCTTTACCGTGTCTCCATATGGCATGCAGAATACATCTCATGATAAATTGAAAAAGGCTAACTACTGTTTGTTAGTCACTCACAAATAATTAATCATCATTAACAGTCCCCCTGGAGTGATGAATTAACCAGTATTTACTGTAATTAAATCTTTGACTATAATGGTCAAACCCTTTCTGGAAGGATTTTGAACCTTGTCCCCATATGAGAATGTCACGATTGTTCACTTCCAGCCTTCATGGGTGGCTGTGGTTGAGAGCTGAATGTACAGGGTCATGTTGTTTTTGCTGGGGAGGTTAATATTGCACGTTCCTCTCATTGCTAGGAAAAAATCATGTCTTTAAATGAGAGGTAGAATCAGATGTCATATTTTTTGGTCAGTTTTCTTTGTTATTTTAGCCAGATCCAGTGCTAGAAATAATACTTGTGATTAAGTTTGTACTGGATTAGCTGTAGCTATAAAAGAGTTCATTGTCTGTCTCTGTTATGCTGCAGACTTTTTCCATCAGAGAGATGATTATAATGAGGCTCATAAGGACAAGCGATTATCAGAGTCCAATAATCCTTGACCTATTACCTATCTCTGCAATGAATAAACGGCCCACATGTAGCCAGTTGTGTTCGTTCTTTATGCAGAGCTACTCTGGAGCAAAGGGTTTCATATGCCCTACAGACTCACTCCCTTGCTACGTGTGCCAAATATCCAAAGTGTAATGAAGCTGCTCTCTTGTTTGGTTGTGGCCAGTGCCACTCAAGCTCTCAGTCTCAAAATGTTTATTAGTGGGCACCACTGCCTTTCTGGCAGTCACATTACCTTTCTTTTTGGCTTTTGATGTACACTGTGGGAGTGAATGAGTGGGGCATGTTTTCACAGTGGTACATGGTTGGAGTCATGTTATAGATATGTCCATGGACGCTGAAAGCAGGAGATGGGGATGGCTGAGCTGAGATTGGATAGTGTTTTTTTCTAGCTAAGAACTGGGTTCAAATTCTAGCACTGTTGAGTGGTTTGAAACTCTCCTTATGATATGACAGCAAAACTTAAGATTGAGAAGAACAGAAGCCAGTTAAAGCATCAGTGCCCCACTGATTCAAATCTGCCTACTGGTTTCATAGCTTCCTTAGTTGTCTGTATGAGCTTACTGCACCTATATCAAATTTATGAAGTGTGTGTATATAACTAACTTTTATACTTGGTGCATCCTCTCTTCATTCATGCCACTGCTGTGTCATGCAGCCATGCTACCAATAGAGCAGGGGCAGGAAGCCTCAAGTCCTGGGGAAGGCTGGGTCTTTGTAAACACACGGACCATTTGTATCCGAGTGGGTTCGCAACCTATTTATTTTGCAGTGGGTTGCTGACTTAAAGATGAGCTGCTCAGCTCTTTGCTGTGGCTTTTACTTCAAAGGGTGCTGCTTCTCTGATCCGCTGAAGCTTGCCAGTGGTTCTGAGCAGCTGATCAGAGAAGCGCTGCCCTTTGAAATAAAAGCTTCAGGAAGCAGCTGAGGTACCTGAGCATTCCCACACAGCTGTTTGCCGTGGCGCTGAATACGCGTTGTAAACCCGTATCTTCACTGGAGGTGAAGAACCCAATCTACGAAGAACCGTATGCCTGCCGTGTAAGTATCCTGGTGTAGTGAACCGCTAGCTGAATCCCTGAATGTGAAACAAAACCTTGCAATTGTTTGAGTTACAGTGGTTGCCTCCAAAGTGGCCTACAGATTCCCCAAAGAAAGAACAACAAGTTGTAGGGATGGCTTTACAGGATGCGGAAATCAAATCCTGTCGCAGACCTTGCACGTGTGAAGGAAAAGCGGAGAAGCAGCCCAAGCTATAAAGCAAAGATAGTGGTTTCTCTGTCTCTTAACTGGAGAGAACTCACTGCTCTTCTCTTTTCTTTACAACATGTTTCAGATTTTTAGAGGCTGTAGATCTTAAGTTTATTAGTGCCTCCCACAGTAGCTTCAGGCACTGAGAGTGACTGAAACTTTATTATAGCAGTAAGCCAAGATGGTGTCAGAGTGCTTGTGACACCAATCCAGTCCTTATCTTAATCCCAGTCACAGAAGCCTGTGGCAAAGACACAAGGAAATCGTAATTACTTTTGGCTGATCTGAACCCTGTGCTTGATGCAGGCAGCTGAGCTGCTGTACTGGTTTGTCGGTGAGCAAGCTGGCAAAAGGAGAACAGTAATTGTCGAATTGCCACTGTTTACATCTTTAATGCGATTATGCTCCAGCGGTTGCACTTTCTATGAGCAAGTTTTTAAGTCTGTTCTATTTCCTTCTGAAATGAATTATTCATTATGTATGGATGGTGGGGCGGGGCGGGGGGTTGACATCCACTGGAGGGTGTATTATATCCACTTAGCACTGAATGCCTTTGGCACACTCCAAGATGCAGTTATTTCCCTGCCACTTGTACATATACTCATCACTCTTTGATGTTCGAACTTTCCACGTTCATTATGTTAACTTTTATTTTTTGGGAACAAGGGGCTGAGATGGGATGTTTGTTGTCTGTGAGAGATTTTATTCCAATTGACACACGTTGCAAGGCTCTATTAGCCTCTTAGGTTAGTGGGTCTGCAGTTGCGTGGTTTCCAATTAGGGCTCTGTACATATACAGCTTGGGAACACTTTGAATGTTGCCATTTGTGCGCTCTGGAAAGGAGGCAGAATTCTGGAACTAGCTGGGTCTTCTGCCATCAGGACTGATGTGCAATGCCTTCTAGTGAGAGGGTTTTGGAGTGACGAGATTTTGTAGTGTGCCCTATTGGATTGGGATGCTGTTGCCCAGAAGGTCTATTGGTGTTTCAACGCCCCTGCTTGGAATTGGGCCACTTCTCCGGCTCTCCTTGCTTATTTCCGTGACTTGAACCAGCTTGGGTAGTACTGGAGCTCTTGCATTTAGGTCTTGCCAGGTGGTCTTAAAAGTCATGGGTGGATCCGTAGTGCTGCTGCATTAATGGGCTTGTATAAAACTTTTGGCCTGAGCTGTTATTTGCCCTTCACTTTTTGAATATGCAGTTTTTTTATAAACTTTCAAAAATGAGAGAGAGAATTACTGCGTTTGTTTAAAGTTCTGCAAGCTTTTTTTAGTCAAACAGTTCAAAGAGTGCATCTCACTAATCAGAGGAATATTCTTGCATCCCTGGGGTGGTCACACTGCTTTAATTGGAACTCAGGCTTCTTTGAAGTCCTTTTAATCCTCCCTGAGCTGGGGGAGAGGGTTTGAAGCAGCAACTGTAAATCTGAAATTTTCTTCATTTTATTTACATGTGTCTGGGGATGCGTGTAATTCATTTTCCTGAATTAAGCCCAGTTGCCAGCTTGTGGACAGCTGAGTGAGAGAGGTACTTTGATTAAGAGGGAGGTCTGAGACAGTTGGTAGGGGGCTGCTGGTTGTGAGTGGTGGACTCTGTGCTTGTAAATTAGTGCCTGACCAATGAGCAGTTAATAGTGAATGAGCTGAGCAGGAAGCAGAGAGGAAACCTTGCAATGGCTGAGCCAAAGGCTAAGACCAAGTAGAAACTTTAAGGGGGTGGAATTAAAGTTCACTCTTACAATAGAGTTTAATAGTCTGATTTGTACCCATAAAGGTAATAATGTATGGTGATGCCTCATTGCTTTTTTATCAATGGGTGCAGCTAAGAGTCTGCAATGGTTTGAACTGCAACTCTTGTGTGCTGTGGCAGTAGTTGATGAAAATAAATGTGCTTCATTGTGGGGAAACGTACCTATCCTAGTGCCTCACTCCCACATTCTGTGTCTTAGACATAAACTTCCGAGACTCAAGTTTAATTACAGGGTCAGACCCAGTATTCTTGGTGATTTGGGGCAGCCACTTAGGGCAAGATTGTCAAAGGGACTTGGGTATGATGACACTTATTCTGCACCTACAAGTTGGACATCTGGCTCCAGGATTAGAAATCAAAGACCCAGTTTGGGATGTCCAGCTACCTTTTACTGGGTGGGGAGCATTAGATGCCTAAAACTAGGATTTGCAGTTCTCAGTACTATAGGTGCCTGAACAATTTGATTGAGCCAAGATGGTGACACCTTTGGGCAAGTGTAGTAGATAAAGTTTGAGTGCCTACGTTGGTTTCTTAGTGTAAAGTTAGGGGTCTTGGGGGTTTGGACACCTAGGGTCTACATTTCACCAGTGTCCAGGCGTGAACTTCACAGAAACTATGTCTGCCCACAAAAGTCCTGGTCTTGTTCACTTACATTTTATACCCCTTTGGTGTTTCTGGGTGACTCGGCACAATTGCACTCGCATCTCAGCTGGGGGTTGTTGGTGCTACCATAGTACAAGTACTAACTTTACAACCAATTTGCTGTTGATCTTGCCAGCATTTCCCTGGCCTGTTTCCCATTTGGTTTTATTTGTTTGCTCCACGATATGCAATTGATAAACAAGCATTGTGCAGGCCATAGATTCCCACATTTCATCAAGGATTCTTAACGTCCATGTTTGCTGAAAACAGCACGTTTCACTTTTTTGCTTTAGCCAGAAGGGAGGCATCTGTTTCTTGAGCTTGAACTAATCTTTGTTCAAGTTGAAACAGCTTTTAATTCATGGGGAAAAATGGCTTTAATCCCATTTCTCTGTTTTAATAATACTTGAATATCACATGCATCTATTTTAAATGCTATACTTTTTTAGGTTACCTAGAATTACGTGAAAGACTAAATTAACTTGTGACTAAGTGGATACTGAATGAGTTTAAAAAAAAATGAAAAAAGGGGTTTTCTTGCTAAAAATAGCTGTAACCTAAATTGCACTTTTAAATGCACTTGAAAGTGGCAGTTCTAGCTGTGAGATTGAAGAGGTGTTTGCTTATAATCAGTTATAAAAAGGAATAATATATGGGATGCCAAATAACTGAATATAGAAATGACTAAAAATATAGCATAGACTCTCGCAAGGATCTACAGACTCTCATTAATAACAGTTCGTCTTGCTCAAGATTGTAGATTTTGTGCTACTGTTTGCTAATATGTAGGTCCGATAGAAATCTAGGAAAACATCGTGATCAATAAAAACATTGAAAAAAAATCAAGAACTTAAGTAAATGAGTTTATTCTACAAGGATTATCTGAGACAAATATCAACAAAACAAAACCATCAATTTTGTGAAATCCATAAAGTAGACAATCAAATCAGTCAAAGCACATCAGTTTTTAGTCTTAGTTACAGTACTTAACTCCCTTTGCTATCACAGAGAAGTTCTTAGAATAATACGTTGATTATCTTTAAAAATGAGGTGTTCTGCTGTAATAACTTCCTGCTGAGGAAAAGTTTTGTGGTAAAAAGGTATGTTTGATAAAGGTGTTTCTTAAAAAGAAGCTTACTTTGTTCTGTCTTTTCTCTGGGTGGGTCTGAAGAGCAAGGGGTTATACAGGTCTCTGGAATTTATCAAAACAGGAGCAAGTGCCCTAATGCAGACTCTCTGTGCCTTATCTAAACGTTTATAGTTCTCTGTGGGCACGTCTACATGAGATTAATGCACAGTAAAGCATCACCGTCTGTATGTGTGCTGTATTTACTGCACATTAAATTAATCTAATGCACTGTTTGCTAGTTCCAACACATACAAGTACTTGATAAACAACTAGCACATATGTAGATGCTGGCCGGTATGTGTAGCGCATGTGTAGATGCTTGGCTAAGCCTGATGCGAGCTTCAGGGGCAGGTGTCTTCTGACCTTATGCACAGTGGGATGGATTCCAATGTGAATGGGACCAGGAGAGCTGTGCCAGCTGTAGGGGCAGCTGTCTTCTGGCCCCATACACATTGGGACAGGTGATGTGCACGGTTCCAGGAGAGCTCCAGGCTCTGGGATGGGCCCCAATTAGCATGGGGCTGGGAGACAGCTGCCCCTGCAGGCAGCACAGTTCTCCTCGCCCTGTGCACATTAGGATCGTCCCTTGTGCCGCCTACCAGCCCATGGGTTAGCACCAGGGGTAGCCTGGAGCCCTCCCTCACTGCTGCAGGGGGGAGAGCAGGGCAGGAGCAGCCCTGGACTGGGCTGCTCCCATTGGGGCAAATCTGCTCCTGACAGGGCATACATGTAGACACGTTCCTGGCCACATCTAACTGTGCCTTATTTTACTGCAGAGTAACCTTACTGTACATTCATTGCACATGTAGATGCACCCACTGATTGGTAATTCACATGTGAACCAATAGGTGTTGAATTCAAACAGTGTCTTGTACCTGAGTTGTTTCTAAGTACCAGTTGGAGTGTCATCACACCCTGGTTGTGAACTCCCACTAATGTCCAGTGCATCAGAGGAAGAAAATTGTCGGGAGGAGAGATACCCAGAAGCCAAATAAAACATTGGTGGGACAACAATTTCATCCTGGCCCCTGTAGGTGAGCAGCAGAGGCCCTGGAGTATGGGATTCCCAGACACCTCCAGCATGCAGATCCAGTTTTCTTTTAGCCCAATTACCAAATATTTGAATCTACATATCACATGCATATGTTTGTTTTCCCCAAGAAGAACTCTGTCCCTTATGTAAATTTGCAACTTGAAGCAATTCAAGTTCCCTTTTCTTACTACTTTGTTTGGAAACCCATTCTAAAACTTTACTTCTCTACCAGAAGCCTTCAGGTTTTCCAGGGTAAATCTAATTTTGGTCATTGTGTAATAGTATGGTCTTGTTCTGAGGAATTGTTAAAGCATCTGGTTCCTTCATTGGAATTGTTTGTCTTGCATTGATTTGACCAAGTAACTACTTAGGTGAGTGAAGGGAATACTGCGTATATAGTGTATCTGGACTTTAGCAAGGCTTTTGACAAGGTCCCACATGACCTTATAAAGAAATTGGAGAAATGTGGGCCGGATAAAAAACTACTACAAGGTAGATAGATAGATAACTGGCTCAACAGCTGTTAAGAGGACCATGTCAGAAAGGCAGGAGGTTTCAAGTAGAGCTGTATGGGCATCTATCCTGGGCATGGTGCTGTTCAATGTGTCTATTAACAATTTGGATGCTGGCATAGAAAGCTTCTTTAGCAAGTTTGTAGGTGACAAGAAACTGGCAAGGCTTGTGAACACATTGGAGGATGGGCACTTCAGAAGGACCTTGACAAATTGGAAAATTGGGCTAGAGCTAACAGGATGAGGTTCAGTGTGGACAAATGCAAGGTGCTGCACCTCAGGAGGAATAATCAAAAACACAAATACAAAATGGGGGACACCTGGCTGGATGGCAGCTCTATGGAAAAGGGCTTGGGGGTCTTGGTAAACTACAAACTCAGTATGAATCTGCAGTGTGATGCAGCCGCACAAAAGGCAAATGTGAATTTGGGCTGTATCAGTAGAAGAATTAGGTGCAAGACACGGGAGGTGATGGCGCGTCTCTGCTTGGGACTGGTTAGGCCTCATCTGGAGTACTGTGTGCAGTTCTGGGTTACACATTTTTAAAGTATGTTGACAAGATAGTGAGGGTTCAGAGGTGGACAACTAAGATGATCAGGGGCTTGGAAGGCAAGTCATAGGAGGAGAGGCTGAAGGAGCTGGGCATGTTCAGCTTGTGGAAAAGGCACTTAAGTGGGATCATGATAGCAGGCTTCAGATACTTGAAGGGCTGCCATAAAGAAGAGGGAATACTCCTTATCTCTCTTGCTGCAGAGAGGAGGATGCACACCCATGGCTTGAAGGTGCAGCAAAGTAAGTTTAGATTGGCTATCTGGATATGTTTCTTCAATGTTAGACTACACAATAGTGCAGCAGTGGAATAGACTGTGTAGGGAAGTTGTGGACTATCTCTATCACTGGATGTGTTTAGGAAGAGGTTGGACAGCTCCTGGTCAGGTATGAACTAGACATAGCTATGGGGATACCCCATGCTTCTGGGCTTTGCTGATTGCTTCTGTGTTTCTCCCCCCTCCCCCCACTATGTGTTGGGGTATTTTTAAGCCCCCCTTAGAGGCATTGGGTGTTAGCTATAGCTAAGGCTGGGGACTTCAACTGGGGTATGCTGAGTCTTTTGCTAGGAGCAAAGCTGGAGGTTCCTGGCTAGAGGGACTTGCCCCTCTGCTTGGGGTCAGACCAATCACCATATCTGGGGTCAGGAAGAAATTTTACCCATGGTCAGATTGATAGGGGCTGTGGGGGTTTTGCCTTCCTCTGTAGTGGGGGGTTGGGCCCTCTACCTGGGACCTCTTGAGTGTATATTGAAATCATTTCACAGAAGCAGGAATTGGCTGCCAGAGTTCCCCTGCTTTACCTATAGCAGGTTAGGGTGTTAGGGCTGAGGGTAGTCTTTATCTGGAGTTTAGCTTACGGTTGTATGGGATGGTTTGGATAGGGATGATCTTGTCTCAGGCAAGGGATTGGACTAGATGACCTCTGGAGGTCTCTTCCAGTCCTTCTTCTCTGACTCTCTGATTTAATGTGGAGGTTGAGGAGGACATAGGTTTCCCAGCAGGGATCCTGCAACAGAAAGTTATAAACCTTAAATGCACAGGAGTCCATAGGGTAGCAGGCAGTTGGTTTTCTATCCACTAGACTGAGGTCTGGTCAGAAAAAATTCTTCTGAAGCCTTGTGATTCAGTGGCATAACCTGATTGATGCTTAATAAGTAAATCTTTCACCCATGTTCTGACTGTCAGGCACTTTTTCTGGCATGTTGTAATCTCAGTGGTTGGCCCCAGATCTGGTGTAGATATGCTACTGACCCTCTGTTTTCTCATCAGCCTCATCAGTATATGCACTTCCAGTGTTTACATCCGTTAGGCAAAGCTTCAGATTTTAGCCTGGGATTTTCAGATGCTAATTTTTCCCTAGTGATTATCTGAATGTCCTGAAAACGTCCTTTCTGAGGGTGTCAGTGTGGGTAGCTATTTTGCTTTAGGCCGGGTCTATTCCTTAGATTAGTCTGATTATGTTCTCTTGTGGAGCTCCAGTCCTGCCTCTCTCTCCCCCCTTCCCCCCTGGGTCTTTAACATTTTCATTTTCCTCTGACTAGTCTGCATTCTCACAAAGATGATTCTTGCTCCATGTTTAAAATTTGGAACTTTAAGAATAATTTTCATAGCGACTCTGCTGTGAAATAAATGACAGTATACTTCAGGCATCTTTTCTCCTTCGCTCGGCTCTTTTACTAAGCTAATAAAATCTCAGATGAGCTAAAAGATTTTAAATGGTTATTTGTTGCTGCTCCAGTACATTTTAAAAAGAAAAAAATATAATTTAATTCAACAATAAGGAGCTGCATTATTAACTGTGTTTACATTTTGTGCTAGAAATCCTGAGGACAATAGGTACAAGCTTCCACAGTGTGAGAATTTCCTTTTAGCATCAACATTAACTTGCAATTTAATCTAGTAAACCTAATTATAAGTTACAAAAAACATTTACTCGTTTTACTGTGAAGATTTTGCTAATACATGTTACTGCATGAGGAGCAGCAACAACCACTTCAGGAAATATTGCTGATGGCTTTCTTGTTTTTATCCCCTCTGCTTCATCACTAATAATTTGCTAAAACTTCCAGATTTTGGACTGAAATTTTCCAGACTTCATTGAACTCATGTTATGGACATTTGGAAAAATAATTGATATTTGGTAAAGGTAATCTTATAGCCTTTATAAAAGAACACAGAATAAAGGTCCTCAGTTTGCAGTTACAAACTGATTAAGGCATAGGCTTGTATCTAGTGCTGAAAAATCCTCTCTGCACTTTTAACATAGATTTTCATAAGGCAAAGTTTGGATACATCTTGGCCATTGATAAATGGAAGACTGGGGTAGCGACTAGTGTCTGCTGGTGCGCTTTGGTTTGAGAAGAGGGCTGCCACGTTGGCTGTGGGAATGCTGTGTGGTTAAAGAAGCCTGCCGAAGGATTTCCCTCAACCTCCAAGTAACAGTTCCTTACACTATTGCTCTTTATACTGAAAGCCTTTCCAAGGTATTAGATCTCCCAGACTAATGAGAACTCCAGATTCATCATTCTTCCCTCGTGGCTTTAAATTCGTCCTCAATCCCAATCATTGCCTAATGGGAGAGGTTTGATTTGTCAATGGGAAAGCATGGCATACAAAGGACCTGATAGATTTGAAAGCATAGTCTTTAATGTTTGATGTGTATATTCATTGATCCATTTTGACTCCATAAAACATGCCATGCATTTAATGGGCCTGATTTCATAACCCCAATCAAATCTTTTTGCCCTGCAGCTTCTTGAGCATGACTCTTCCTATGTGAGGTCCTATGGAAATCCAGAGTGCACCTTCCCCATTTGTGCCTTGAGTATCATTTGGATTTGAGCGTGACATTGTACACTTCCATAAGCTGTCAATTTTTGTGTTTCACAATAATTTACAAAAAAAAGTATAAAAAAGGCAGTGTTGTTTTGCTGCGTAGATGTGAGAGGGGTGACGACCCCTGGAACCTAGAGAAATGAGTTTCTGGCTGCATATCATAAAAACCAGGGAGAAGGAGGGGTGGGGGGACAGACTTAGTGTTGAGCAATAGTTTTTGCCTTATTTATGCAACAAATCATTAGTTTTTGCACTGAAAACCAGAAAGGTATTTGACAGCTAAACGAAACTGAGAGCAGAGCGTGATGGGGCAACATCACCTACTGGCCTGCATTGTGCTGAAACCTCTAGCAACGTGGAACAGTAAAGCAATTAAAGGGCATTCCTGTGGGTAAGCAGTATTACAAATTGAGCTCGTATGTGGATGTGCTTGTTATTAGTAAGGGATGGAATTAGTTTACTCTCCGCTTCCTGGAAACTAATTTATATTGTGATCTAACTGGGATAAAGCCTGCATAATACTTTAATTGGAATAAATCTTAGCTTCCAAACATCTCTGTAGGGTTGGATAAACAACCTTTGGATGCTTTCTTTTCTAAGATAGGGTGTCATTTCTGCATTTAAAGCTTCAGTTTAGTGTCAACTGTTGGTGGCAATGGCTTCTTTTCCTTTCAAGTTATTATTTGTGAAGCCCTTGCTATTAGGTATCTCTTGGGAATTCTTCTTGTGAGGTTCAGGATTCTTCCGGTGGTATATAATGCCAGAACAAATAATCACAACTGACAGGGAAATAAGAGGCAATATCTGGTAAAACACAAGCTGGGACTTCTCACCAGATTCTTGAGAGCCAGGTTGACAGCTTGTTCATACTGACCCCCTACATGTATCACGTTGCCATCTGGACTGGTATGGTACCAGCTATTAAAATATACCATTGCCAGTTTTGGTTGCGATGATTTTGCTGAATGGCACTCCTTTTTGAAGGATGCTGCTATCTGAACAGCAGTGTTTTACTGCCAGATGTTTTCATATGAGTCTTCAGAAATGGCTTTTGTTTCCATAATGGCATCTTGAAACCAGAGTTCGATTCCATGTTATGGAGAGTTTCATGACTTGCATTTTGAAAACAAATATTATCAACTTTGTTAAGAGCAAATAGGTTATTTTCAAAATATCTATACCAGCTGTGTCCTGTGGCAGAATTTCTCAACCCATTGGTCGCAACCCAAGACTGGGTTGGAAGAATATATGAAAGTGTTGTGAACAAACTTTAAAAATGGGTTCTCCTTTAAAGGAGCAAAATGTGGGAAACTGCGGCTTTTCCCTTGCAGGCTGGCAGAGTTCCAGCCTGCAAGGGGCTGCTTGCAGCCCCCCATGCTCCCCACATACCCCCTGGCCCACACACCCACCCCCTGCCCCACACACTGCAAGGCTAAGGGTCTGGGAGCAGCGGTTGGGAGTGAGGGGCACTGGGTTGGGACTGGCCATCAATATTTACAAATGGGTCCTGGTACAAAAAGGGTTGAGAACCACTGTCATATAGTACACAACACCAGGCAGTATTCTCCCTCCTGGGGGAGTCTGGAGACAGTCTTTGCTTGCAAGACGCATTGATACATGCGGTGTGTGCGCCAGCCAAGTATTCTGTGCCTGAGGCAAGGGTTTTTGTGGGGGATAGCTTTTATTAGACCACTCCCTGGCTGGAATAAATTAGGTAAGTTTTCAAATGCAAGGCATTCTTCATGAGGCCACCTGATTAAAAAATGCCTTGAAAAGCTTGTCTAACTTTATTCCAGCCATGAAATTGGTCCAATAAAAGCTATCGCCCACAAAAACTCTTGCCTCTTGCATAATTCCTGGACCATCACAGCTACAACATCATTTCTGCACTATTTCTCTGCTTGATATTTGGACAGAAGGGAATGCACAGCTGCAAAATAGAATGAGAAAAAGCTGCTGGCTCTTTAAGCCTTTTGACTTTTCCAAAATAGATTCACCAGATCCCTTTGAGCTCCTTAACCTATCTTTAAAGCAGTACTTAAGCACAGGAGATCAGTAGCTGGGGTTCCCATACTAGTATGTCACACACGAGGTATGGACAAACTCTGTTTTATGCTAACTTTCCTGATACTGAGTGGGATCTGCTTAACCATGTTTCTTATTCTTACATCTAAATTATGCCTCTTTGGATTCATTGCTGACTGTACATTTGCTCCAGCAGAGTTAGCAGTTAATTGCTCTCTCTATTGTCAAGAGTCCTGCTAGCACACTTGCTTACAAATGAGTTCTTCTTCTGCTCCAAAGGGTTATGGGGAAATTTGCTTTTCTCTTTCACCGGAAGGAATTGCTGATGATATTCATATATATATAAATGGAGAGCATTGTCTAAATGGGAAGAAACCTAGAACATAGGGTACTGGTTGCTCTCCCTTTCCTTCTCAGAGGACTTCAAATCTGTTGACTGCTGTTTCTGCTTGAAATGCTTAAGCATTTACTTTCTTTTTTTTTTTTTTTCCTGAGACTTTGTAGTAGGAGCTGTACTTAGGGTTTTTTTTTTTTTGTGAATTCTTAGCTTCTTAAATTGAATAAGCAACTGTAACACATTTCCTTTATTCAAAATGTAATTAGTCAATTACATTCAATCTAGAAGTTAAATAGGTGTTTAAAATGCATTAAAATAGATGTTAATCACTGTGGAGAATGTGGGAATTTTTGCAATATTTTAATTAACAGTAAAACAAGCTTCAGCGTCCTCACCTTTCCATGCACTGTGAACCACTGGGGGTGAATTGGTCTAACTTTTGTGGGTGAAGAGAAGAGACATGTAGACCAATTAGTTTTGGTGGATGTTTGGATTGGCACAAAATCGTTCTGTAAGAGCTGGATGGTGCGGCCTTCCTGAGGAAGGGTGAGAAGCAGGATTGGTTGGGTAATATCTTTTATTTGCCCAACAGTAGGTCTAGGGAAGCAAGCTGGAGGAAGGGCATTTTGTACCCGAAAGGTTATCTGAGATCCCACCCAATGGTGTAGTCAGTCTAATAAAAGACCATACCAAACAAGTCTTGGTTCTTGCATATTTTCTGCATCATCTCATCACAGCTACAGCAAAAGTATTGCTAAGAAAGGAGAGTTTTCCTACAGTTTGGCCTTGGGGATTATAAGTTTAGATTACAACTATACTTCTTGGGAGTTTTTGCCCATTTTTACTGTGTAGCACTATGGTGGCTGAGCACCCTGGTAGGGATGCCGATGCTCCTCCAAAGAACAGAATCGCTGCTGGCAGAATCCCTGTTCACACCAGAGGGTTTGCCAACAGAGTTATGGCAGCTTCTGCTAACTCTGCTGTAGCGAGTATAAAGTCATCAGTGAATGCACTGCGTGCAATTCTGGGCGCCACACTTCAAGAAGGATGCGGATAACCTGGAGAGGGTCCAGAGAAGGGCCACTCGTGTGGTTAAGGGCCTGTAGACCAAGCCCTACGAGGAGAGACTAGAGAAACTGGACCTTTTCAGCCTCCGCAAGAGAAGGTTGAGAGGCGACCTTGTGGCTGCCTTTAAGTTCATCATGGGGGCACAGAAGGGAATTGGTGAGTATTTATTCACCAAGGCGCCCCCGGGGGTTACAAGAAACAATGGCCACAAGCTAGCAGAGAGCAGATTTAGATTGGACATTAGGAAGAACTTCTTCACAGTTCGAGTGGCCAAGGTCTGGAAGGGGCTCCCAAGGGAGGTGGTGCTCTCTCCTACCCTGGGGGTCTTCAAGAGGAGGTTAGATAAGCATCTAGCTGGGGTCATCTGGACCCAGCACGCTTTCCTGCCTATGCAGGGGGTCGGACTCAATGATCTATTGAGGTCCCTTCTGACCCTAACATCTATGAATCCAAAGAGGCATAATGCAGAAAAGGGCTTAGTCAACAGTGTGGAGCTGCTGTGTGGTACCTTACCCCTGATGTAGGTGCAGCCAGGTTGGCAGAAGCCATCTTCTGTTGACAGAACCTTTTCTACACTGGCAAACTTGCCAGCAGAGCAACGTTGGCTATGGTGTATGATCTTTTTGTGCCCCCAGCCAGCATAACAAAGAGGACTTTTACGCGTTTTCTGACACGTTCCAATTGGAACGCGTTGGAGCAGACTCGATTTAATCGAGTCTCCATGAGTGTTTTAATTAAAACTCTCTGCTGTGCTGCAGCATCTCCTATTCAGTGTCCTTATGGTTCAAAATGGCACTGGAGCTCTTTAACTAAAGCTCATTAAATGAAATTTAGTTACAGTACCCCTGCTGCCATTTTGAAATGGAGGATACTGAATACTCAAGACACTGTGGGCATTTTAATTAGAGCAGCTCCTTAGAGCTGCTTTAATTTTAAATGCCCACCCCTCCCTCTACTCCTCACCCTGGAGCACATGCATAGGTGCCCTATGTTGGCCAAACGTAATAATGTAGACGAGGGCAGAGAGAGGCAGACAGACTATACGGATTCCAAGAAAACATAGTCTGTTGGGCCACAGACTATACTTTTGCTGATATGGATTGAGGTTAGTATGTCCAAGTCTGACTTGAGACAAAAACTCTCTATGCTGGCTTGTTGCATTACTTTCCTGTAAGGTTAAATGGAAGCAGGCCTTAAGCTGCTTTGTACTTGCTGGTGAAACCACAGAAACAAATGCGTAGTAGACCCCAGAGCTGGAAGCTGTAGGAGCTGTGGGTTTCACATTTATAAAGATTTCATATCTGGGATTGTGTTTCACATTTATAAAGACTTCATATCTGGGGCTGGCTTCAAGGAATATTTGAAGAGATTTTATAAAGTCTGCATTGGACTCCTGTGACAACTGTATAAAAACGTACCCATTAAAAATTTCTTTCCAACTCAGTATTCATTTTTATGACTTCACCATTTTATGCTAGTCCTATAAATATCACAGTCTTTTAAGACTGGTGAATTTCCGATATAATTTCCAATATAAAATTGAAGCAAACTTTTTGAGAAGGTTAAAAATCTATTTGTGCTACCTTTGCATTATGGAGAAGCAAAAAAGGGCAGAAACTCAAGGCGTTTGTGCTTTTTGTACATGTTGCTATTAAGGTAAAAAGGCATAAAGAGAGTTTGAGGGCTGGTAAATGAGAAGTAGTTGTGCCTGCTGTTCTACAAAAGTTTGATCTTTGTCAGCAAGACTTCTTTGGAAGGCTTCTACCTCTAGAGTTCTTGGTTAGTTAATTATGCTTCAATCTAAAAAAATATGAGTTAAAAATGTTGCCATATTTAGGTATACTTTGCTATACTTCAACATGACTAAATGTGATGCAGAACCTAGAGAGTCTGTCTTTTCATACTAAGTTTAAATCAATCTAAAGAATCATTGCATAAAGAGACTTTCAGAAACAGGTAATTCTGATCAAATAGCTAGCTTAGGGTACATACAAACCTAGCTACCCTGGTCCCTTTAATACAGTTAATTTTTATTAAAATACCCAACTCCTCAAACTACAGTAGCCAAAATGTGTGGATTTTTTTATATTTTTATTTTTTGGAGCTCAGTCTCATTTTTGCCTTGCACAGCCAAGCTAAAATAACTTCAAAGACTTAGTTAAAAATCAAATCTTTTCCCTTTGCTGTTACACTTTTGAAACATTTCCTAAGAGCAATAAGCAGTTGATGTTGTAATAAATTATAAATAAAAACATTTAATCCAATTTTTACTTTTTTTCTACTGAAAAAAGTTTGCTGAACCTTGGGTAATGCTGTTTAAAACAGCTCTCTCAGCAGGCTTGAGTATCTGAGTTTTTGATGAAACCACTAGCAAGCCCTTAATCTAAGGTAGTACAAGGAGACTTTCAGTCTTTTACAAACCCCAAGGCACGTGCATGAAGGACACCAATAGTACCTTTCCTGCCAGCGTAAAGTTAGCAAACAGAGACTTAGAAGCTGATTGACTAAATCAGTGTGACTTGGATGGGCATCCCATTAAACTAATTTTGTACTTCATTTGATCAGTTTTGGGTTTTTTATCACTATTAACTTTCCTTAGTTCAAATTATCTTTACTTCAAAGGAAGTCTAAGAGCTTTGGTTAGGAGTAATTTTGTCCCTTGACCGTCTTACTCCAGCTGTAAGTGCTGGGCTAATTTGTACCTTAGGGGGAAAAAAAGTTACTTCTAAATTGATATCAAATGCTCCTGACTAGTTACTGCTTCCTAGAAGCTGGAAAGGAGGATTTTGCTCAGAGGTTTTTGCAAAAGATTTTATCTTTGAAGGATGAAAACAGCATCCAACTTTCTTCTCCTTAGGTTTTGCTCAAGAGAGGCAGACAAGAATTGAATGGCTGCAGTTGAGTTTACAAGAAGCAAGGCTTTTTATGGAAACAGCCATATAGTTGTGTGAGATGTTAGGCAAGCTTTTGGGCACAAAATAACACCAAAAACCTTCTTCTTGCATATTTCCTAGACGACTCTTTCACCCTCCCCCCCACCCCTGCTACAAGAACATTTCAGCCTAGCTCCTGAAATTCAGATTCACACTTCATGAATAGTTTTGGAACCTTTAATAAAGGTGTGACAAAGAAACGTTTGCAAGAGGCTGCTTTTATTTCTTGTCCTGCTTGAATGACATAATTTAGTTACATAGGTTAACATGATAGGAGCTAATATTTATTTCCCATAGTGTCCGTTGCATCTAGACCTCAGTTTTTAAAAAAATTAGATGTCAGTAGAGCATATCAACCTCAAATATAGGCAGACCTAAAACTGCCAATTAATAAAACTGAATTTTGGTGGTTAGATTGTTGACTTGAATTGCTTAACAGATACGAGTAGCTTTTCTTTTTATTGGAAAATCTGTCATCATAACTTTTACCGTTTTACCATCAGGTTAATTTCAGCTGCTGCTTTTTCTCAATGTGAATAAGACATTGTGGTTGATGTGGATTTGGGGATACACTGGGATCTATATCAGTTATCTCTAATGCATTCCAGTCTATTAAACACTTTTTTTTTTTTCTATTTATATGGTAACAGTTTTGTATCCTGGCCATTAGACCGGTTGTCCACCTGCTTGATTATCTGCCACTCCACTAAAGCACATATGAGACTTAGTGCTCTGTGTATCAAACTGAACTGATAACGGTCTTATCAGAGGTTCCAGTGTAGATTTAGACTCATGGACTTATTCTAAGCCTGTCCTAGGATAAACAGATTTAGCTTTCATTTTTAATTTTGGGTGGCCACTTAAGCTGTCTCAAATGACTTATCTCACCGAAGTTAACTTTATTTATTTCCAAAACCACAAACCAATCTGTACTAGATCCTTGCTTTGTAAATTTATTGGGCAACCTGTCGTCATCATTTTTGTCCTTCAGCTTTGTGCGATTTGAAGACTTGTATGTCTTTGCAAGATGGTTGCTTTTCCTATGTGATACCTTACTTTTCCTGCAGAGTTCTTTGCAGTGTGTTACAATTTATTAGAAAATTTGGTCTGTGCTATCTTCTCAGCTTGATACTGTTTGCAAGGCTAGGTACGAACATTCAAAACGCCCAAGGCAGAATTGGTCCAAGTTGCACGGTTTTCTGTAAGTGGCATTGTTTAGATCAGTAGTGAGCAGAGCACGCATTCACCTTTTGGTGGGGGTAGGGGGCAAACCTTAGACTGGTTTAAAAATGGCAGAACCCGGTCTGTGTGCGCCAAACTTATATTTTGTTACGGGCATAGACCTCTGTGTGCCAACTTTCTGCTCAGTCACAAGTATAGACTGGTTTCTGATCGCATATACTGGTAAAAGTGTAATGTCTGTATTTGGCCCAAGTGTTAGGCCTGCATTTTTCACTAGATGCGGTTGAACTCCTTCTCTGATGCTTTAATTTAGGAAGCACAGTTTTCACAAGCCTTGGAAATGCCCATTGTTTGTGCAAATTCAAATGATATTTTTCTCAGTAATTTCTCTCAATAACCTTGTTCTTGTTCTGGTTGTCCTTACCCTCGCCCCCTGTGGTTTAATGTTATCCAGGTCCTCTCTTCGCAAGCATTGCTGTCCATGTTCTAAGCAGCCGGGGCAGCCGCCCCACCAGGGCCCTCCTTCCTCCCCCCACCCCCCTTGCACTGTGCCCGTGCAGCCCCAGGCTCACCCTCTGCTCCCCAGGCTGCTCTTGGCTGCCCCAGGGGCTGGGACCGGGGCAGGGGCAGGAAGTAGAAGCTGGAGGAGGGAGGGGCAGGCTGCTGGTGCAGTTGACATGATAGGGGTAAAGGGAGCCAGGTGACCACAACTTAACCCCTTGCAGAGTTATAACTAGGGACTTACTGAAATCACGGTTTCATGGAAATCGTGAAATCCAGCATTGCCTGTAAAATCAGGCAATGCTTGCCAAATTTGTGCGGGAGCAAACAAAAACCCATACTGAAAATAAAAGGATGGCTTCCCAGGGGGGGCAGTAGTCCTCATGGGGCTGTGTCCTGGCCACGCAGCCTACCACGGGGGAAAGGGAGGGCGGTGCCAACAAGACGGGGAGCCCAAAATAGCTGCTACCTTCGCCACTGATTGGCTGAGAGGACTGCCGGTTGTGTGGCTCCACCCATCTCCACCAGTTGGTGGGAAGGGACAGGGACACGTGACGGATAGCCCTCGCAACCAATTGGCAGTAAATCCCAACTGCCTCCTTACATTACATGGATAACTACTCGAAAGTTGAGAGATATCAGTATTATACAGTTAACCTGAATTCAGTTCCTTTTTCAGTATGCATTATGATAGTCCCTGTTTATAAGATTAGATTTTTGTCAACTTTAGCTTTTTTTCCCCACATGCAATGCAACAAATAATTTGGGCTCTAATTAATATGTCTTTTAATATTTTAAATTTGAACCTTAGATCTAATAGAAAGGGTTGGTAGTGATCAAGGATCTCGCCTCCCACCTGCTTTCTTGTAAAGAAAATCTCTTTCCTCTGTAAAATGTTTATGAGATGGCATGTTTTATAGGCTGAAGCTACAGTGGTGATTCATCCTGGGTACAGCTGTTGGTGTCATTGTACCAGCGCATGCATGTTGTAGACAGACAAATCTGCAGGTTTTGCATGAGTAAAGCTTGGAACCAGTGTGCAAATCATGCCTTTAGAGCTTCTTTGCCGGTCCGTTTTTAAGGTGGTTTATACGTGAGACTAGCCACTGATGTCTGAAATCCCCAATGAAGGCAAGGCCTTGGTCTGCCAGTTTATGACTTTTTTTTTACTTTTTTGTTGTGGGTGGAGTGGTGTTAATCTTCAGTGTCTGGATCTGCCTCATGCAAGCCTATGGAGGATTTAACCTCTGACAGCAATACTGTCTTCTCCAAAGAACACTTGCAAGTGCTGGTCTTGCTTTCGCCTTCTCTGCTTCCCTGCCAACCTAATAAATCCAGGTGGCTTAGTTTGTTCTGTGTTTGCCAAACAGCTAATTGGCATCTGATAAGTATGACACGCAGGAGTTTATTGTAATAGACTTTTCTGATCTCAGTCACCCGACATGAACCAAGTTTCTTAAAGGAAAAATAAAGAGAGAGAGAGAGCGAGCCCTGTTGCATTTATTTAGTTATTGGTGTTTATTTGATACGGCTAATAATATGGCTAAAGTGTGCAAGCCTCTGAGGCTGGCTGCTGTCGCAGCATCGTAGCTAAGTAATGGATGAAATCAAGGAACTGGGAATATGATTGCTTTAGTGCAGAAGCAACCATTGTGATATAATTGAAAGGAGCCCTCTGCACATGCCTACTTACACCCACCTTCAGGGTGAGAGAAGCTGCATTTCTTGAGAGCTGAGCCTGGCTTCTGTGGATGGGAAGTTGGGGATCCCAAATACAGATGAGTCCTTCAGACTAGCATCCCTTTAGCTTGTGCTACTTGCTTTGTTTTCTTTCAGGTTGTGAAAGTAAGTGGATCTGTTTGCCCCCCCCCCCCCATTTCTTCACGTCTGTCACTCAGTGACACATGTGCGTAGAGCACTGGAAATAGGAGTCAAATGCTTCGGCCGGGGGGCAGGTGGAGGGAACCTTTGTGATGTGTTACAGCCCATCTCCAGGCCAGGCTCGGCTCTAGTAGTATATCTGATGTCCAGTAGAGGGTCCTATCACACAGTACATGTCAAAACCTCCAAAGTGCGCAAGCTCCAACATTCAGTTTCTGCCTCCTGTAGACAGATGTTGAAAATCAAGGGCTTTCTGAGATTTTAAAAAGCAACTCAAGTAGTTTCCTTTGCCATCTTGGATGCTTGTTCTGGTTACCAATACTGTGCATATTGTAAAGGTGGGGTGGTAATCTCATTCCTGCTGCAGAGACGCTGAGCTATCTGTTCCCTGTGCCCTACTGCATAAAGAGACTCTCTTCATAGCAGGCAAGGTTCTCTGGGTAAATCTGATATCTTTTACTAGACCAACTCAAAAAGTTGGAAAAATTCTTCTTGGCATATTTTTGGGTATAAATACCCTTTGTCAGATTGAGGAAGCACCTGCAGTTGCTCTATGTCCTTAGACCAATCTATACCTATCTTCATAGCACACACTTCGCTAGAGCATGGAAGCACCTTGGCCATCTAAACAGGATCATGTGTTTTGTTTTTAGTGGTCGGTACAGCCACGAGTAAGAAAAGGGCGCTGTTTGGCAAACTCTTATCCCAAGTAGCGAAGCTAGACCTACATCAGCTAGGAAGTGCAGGAACGCATACTACAAGGCTTGGTTTAGAGGGTGGACTGAAGGGCATGATGGTAAGTGGGGCTATGGTCACTGGAGGATGGTTACAGAGCACAGTAGCAGCTTGATATTCTAATAGATGTTGCCAGCTGTTTGTGTGTGTGGATGCGTGTGCGTGTCACAAACATGCAAGTTTAGCTGTTTTAATGGACTGTGAGAGCCTTGGCCTGTAGCAGTAGATTTGCTTGCCTCTCCCTTTGTGTTCCTCTCTATACGTTCTCAGCTAACACATAGTCATTCAACCATTAGCATGTCTTAAATTCATTAATTGCTTCTATTTTTCTTCTAATTTCTTAGGACTCCTGATGATCTCTCAAGGCAGATTGTTGCCCTGCAACAGAGGGAGCTTGCACTAAAAGAGCAGAACACTAACATCACAAACAGGTCAGTGCTGTCAGCAAAGAGTGCAGTGTGACAAAAATCTGTTCCTTGGATGTGTATAAAGAAAATGAAAGAGTTGCGGTCTGAGACTTTTTGAATTTTGCTGCTCTTTAGTTTATCTTTCTGCTTCCAGGGAGCCTACTACAAGACAAGTATTGCTTGTCTTCCATGTGCTCATAGCAAAGTTTCATTTATGATTGCCTGAATCTTTTCAGAAAATAACAAAGCACCAAGGATTGTGAGAGCTCGTAGTGGTGGGAGAGTCAGAAATGTGGGGAGCATTTTATCCATATTTACTTTGTGTTTCATGGGTAAAAGGTGCTTTCCTAATCTTCCACTTGTGCCAAAAGGGTAAGAAAACTAAATATATAGAGCAGTTGCCTAGATGTAGAGCTGAAATTAAGAGTTGTGAGGCTCATGTGACTTAATACATTAGCAGAAAGGGCCACTTTACTCTTACAGTTGGTTTGCTAGATAGTAGGATAAGCCTTAGAGCTTCTGGTTTCAATCAGCAGCATTCTTATTGTCAAATACTTTAAGATGTTGAGGAGTGTTAGCAGCCTTGACCCTGTAGCTGGATTTGGAGGTGGGAGTTATTTGAGATATGACATACCATCATGATGCAGTTGGTTTAAAAAAAAATCCCCATCTGCTAGAAGTACTGGAGAATGTGAGTATTGGGTATTTGCATTGGTTTGTGAGTAAAGGAGGCATGGCTGGTGCTTCCCTTTATGTTGTCTTCCAGGTTAATCACAGATACAGCCCTGATTTGAGTTTTCTTTTAATGACAGTTGTTCAGAAGTGGATACTAGTGTTGGATGTGTAGTGCTCCCTGATAATCCAAATCTGATTTCTGCATACTTGAACTGGCTTGAAAAAAATGTCTGTTCTGTTCCTTGCTTGCAGGGTCTAGCAAGAGCCAAATTACACAAGGGACCAGAGTCTTCTGAGGCTTCTGTAGGAAATGCTTTAAGGATCTGATATTTTGAAATATCATCTCAATTTGACTCTCTAATGTGATAGACATTTAAGTCTTAAGATATAAGATATACGTTTGCCTCTTGGTACCCTAAGACCTAGATGCTCAGGTTTTTCTTTTATATTAACTCATTCTGGAGGGAAAACATTTCTCCTATCTTTGTAATTGTGGAAGGTTGTAATCTGGATCCTGGCATTACATGTAGACGTAACCTTGAGAAATCTGATTTACTCTATAGTCGGTTGGGCTAATGGCTTATCGTTGATCAAACTCTTCCATTGGGGCAATTGTTAGGATAGTGGTAGCACCTGGGAGCCACAGCCCTGGATCTCAGGACTCTATTGTACGATATTGGTAATTCTCAACCAGGGTGCCGCAGCACTGTTAGGTTTGTAAACAGGATTCACAAAATACACCCAGAGATTTCAAATAAGAATTCAATGTTCCAAGTATTCTGCCCTGTTGTGGTCTTTCTGAGTTCTTTCCAACAGAAACATAGTTCTGTTATTTTTCTGCAGTCAAAAAATGAGGGAAAAGTAAGAGCTGGCATTTCCTGAGGGGTGCCTTGAGTCTAACGAGGAGTGTTTTTAGTCTAAGAAGGCTGAGAACTAATGTAGTGTGTCCTGTACACAGAGCAAATAGTTAATTCCTGCCCCAAACATCTGACTATCAAAATTAGAGCTGTTGTAGTTAAGTCCTTTGTTCCTGGGCCCCTGCATCCAGAGACTCAGTGAATTATACTGTTGCTACTGCAGCTGAGTTTGGAATATCTTGCCCTACCTCAGAGCTCCATCAGAGGACTGGCTTGGTCTGCCAGAAGTGGTTTTTGTTTGCTTGTTTTTGTGTGTGTTTTTTTTTTTTTTAACTTTCCAGACACAGATGATTACAAGTGGCTAGGTTTTTAGGCATGGCTATTCCTTGTGAAGAAGAAATGTGAGTCTGTGGCAGGGTGCGCTCTATCACCCTTTGCCCACACACTCTCTCTGCTGCTTCTCAAACCATTTAATTTCCTTGCAATCAAAGCCAGTTGTCTGTTCGTGTTAGAAGCGATACCGCAAGAGCTTTCAAAAAAGACTGTTGGGTTCATGGCTCTATGTGTTGCCAAGGTGTTAGCTGACATGTCCAGCCAACAGCAACGTACAGAATTTCTACTTTAGTGTAAATGTGGTGAGCACAAAGCAGTCAAATCTTCCATAGAACAGCAGTGGCTAAATGCCCTCTGCTAATCTCAGGCCAAACAGCATGTCTCCTGAGGTGCCTTGTAGATTCTGGTTCAAGGGATGATCATGCTGTCTGTCACTGGTGGAGGAAGGCACAAACAGAATTCCAGCTGGGCATTAAAAGCTTGGAGTATTGTTGCTAAGTGCTACTGAAACCGTTTAGCCAGTTGTTAAAATTGTTAGCCAACTGTAAAATCCCCTGGATGAAGCCAGCTAAAATGGTTCATAGGTTTGCTGTCAAGAAGTTTAATGGAAAAAAACCCCCAAAAAGCAAATCCAAAATATGTTTAATATTTTAAAAGCATTGTTTGAATGACCAAATTAAAACTGAAGAACTAGTGACCATGTTTAACAGTCATTGATTTTGCAGGTTGCTTCTCAGAATTTGTCAGAGAAAATGCTTTTGCTGAATTCGTTAACAGCCAGGAGGAGTCTTGTTGGGAAAAAATGGCCCTTTGGCAGTGTCCATTTGTGCTGGACATAATCATTACAATTTAGTTTAAAAATAAAAGTGTGATTTAAGATTACCTCCTGATTTCAAAACTGCCTTCAAGTGACACAGGTGGTCAGAACTCACTCAACTGCAAACTTTGAAGGCATAGTTCTAGCCGTTTAGTTTTTAAAATTGACCAGTTCTCCTTTCTTCTGCCTAATATTTTATTCCATCTTAAAATATAGGCAATAAGGTATATTAGAAAATTTTCCATTATGAATTATTTGAAAGTTCCCAAGAGAGGATCTTGAGCTTTTTGAAAATAAAGTGCTTGTTAAGAGACCAAATCTAATTTTCTCTTTTTCTTGAACCCTATCCAGTGTCAGCTGATGGTCTGTTCTTTTATTTGCTTCCTAGTAGTATCCAAAATGTGTCTATGTAACCCAAAAGTTTAGTGTGTGATTGTAACTCCCTCTAGTGGTTGTTATTGGCAGATATACAACCTTCTACTGTCTCGCAGTTAGAGTCCTCCATTAACTTTAATTGTAATGTATTCAGTCTTCAGAATTGATGATCCTGTTGATGAATGAATGGTTGTGCCTGTAGGTACTGAATACTCTCCAAACATCAAGGCCTGGATTGCTTTCCCAGTGAGCTTAGGTTAATTTTCTCATTGCCTGCTGAAAGAACGATTGTACGAGTTTGGCTTCCTGGCTGCTTAGGAAACGCATGACCAGAAGAGGCTCGCACCTGAATTTCTTTTGAATAGTGAAGGACAAAATCAATAGTGGGTCCTAATTTCCTATTGTCAGAATGGAAAACGTGAAGGTTAGCCAAAGAGGTTTGCAAGTAATCCGCTAGTTTATGGTACAATTAATAGCTCATGGACTTGGTCCTTTCCTGTGTGTTTCATGGTGCCAGTGATTTAAGCTGCGGTGTGATCTGTAAGATCTTTGAGACTACTTTGTAACACAGGCTATGCTTGACCCTTGGTTGTCATCCTACCCCTGGCTGCCTATTCTGTATGCAAAGATATGTTTGGTGAAGGTGGTGGTTATGATAGGTTAGTTTTATATCACGATGTGGGAGGTGCATGGAGTGGGTTGTGTGTGTCTAGGTAACACTACCAACCTTTTCATGATTTTATGCCGCTATCGTTTTTATTGGGTCTCATTTTTATTGGGGAGAACCTCCCTTCCATGCATCATGACTGTTGTAGATGTTTTCCATTCTACTGTTCATCTTGTAGCTTGATATATCACTCCCAATTTCCTTTTGATGGGGTGAAGCTGATTACTAATGTAGCAGGCTATGAGCAGACTGGGCTTCAGAAAACAAACCAGGCATGGAAAAGATAGCACAGGGGAACAATTTGCTACAGAAGATCACATCCTTTCCTGCAAAACTGAAGAGCAGATTTAGCTCTGCATGGTGTCTGTTGCTGTTCAGTTTGCCTTAGGTGATCTACAAAGAGTGCGGAGAAGAGGGGGTGAGACATAGGTAGAAGTGTGTTCAGAACAGCATATTGTTTCTCTGAGGAATAACCAGCCAAACCCGATTTCACTTTGTTTTTCCATTTTTCAACTGCTATCTCTTTATTGCTATAGTGCTTCTGCACTGCCAGTGTTTCCATTATTATAAAAGCAATAAAAGGTCATCACACCATAAAAAGATTACATTATAGTAACCTTACAACTCTGCCTTTGCATTGATTTTTTTTTTTTTCCTTTTTTTTCTTCCTGGCTTTTGGAATTCAAGCGCAATCTGTGTTTGTGTAACCTGTTTATATGTCAGTATTTCAGGGCCCTCTGGAGATCAGGTGATGATATATATTGTGTGCTGTACTGCTTAAGCAGTTTGGGGTGACTTGGATACCAAGAACCAGGGGACTACATTTTCTCACTGTGGGTTTAAGTGAGTTATTTTGTTACTTTAACAGTAGGTGGGGTTTTTTGCTTGTTTACATGTCTGAGCTGTATGGAGTCTCTTGGAGGTTGTTAACATTTGCTAGGTAGGAGAGGAAGTTCCTCCTGTGGTGCCGACATGTTGGGAGGAGGCGGGGAGGAAGGTCATTGCCCGTCTTCCATTGAGCACATTAACAGCAACAAAAAAAACAACCTCAGCATTGCCGAGTAATGTAGCGGAAAGCGCCATTACTAGCGCATGATGGAATCTCACCGCTGGTTTGCAGCGCGTTGCTGAGAGTCGTGTAAATAGAGTAAATTATACTCTAGGCAGCAGCAGCAGGAGGTATTGTGGAGTCGGGTAACTGTAGAGTAAAGATAACAATCCAAAGTTTAGAGGAGCAGAGGATAATGAAGACAGCTTTAGGATTGCATTGATAGTATGAGATGCACCTGAACTGCATCCCGCAAGAAATTGGCCTTTCTTATGAGGAGCACTTGGTAGCTAATGAAAGGAGCAAGTTTAATGATGTGGTCTGTTTAGCTGTTGTGGGTAGTTTTTCCCTTTTACTTGGCTCTTTCTCAGTAAAAAGTGAATGTCCCTGGAACATGTCAGCATGTTCCTGACAAACTCCTCTCATGCAGTTTTTCCGGAGGCAGGGAGAGGGCTTTTTCTAAAATCCAGACATCACTTCCCAGTCTTTTTGGTGCTTGTAACCAGCTGAGTGCAGCCAACCCTTATACCTTTTCCCTAGTCCTCTTCCCCCAACTTTATTTTAATGCACAGAGTTGGTCATACAGACTGTGGTGCTGAGTTTGAAAAAGGAACTATTCATAGTTCTTCTCTTCCCATGCTGTGCAGCAGTCTTCTGCCTTTGCAAGCAGGGCTTTTCATGAAAGCCAGGCACAGAGAACTAGAAAGAATCTCCAAAATAAGTATCTATGTAGGCAGATAGGGGTTGAGTTGCTTTGGAAAACTTTAAAGGTTCGGTCTAAAGATTTGCAGCCTGAATCTCTTTCCTCCTTTAAGTTACAGACTCTGAATATTGTACAACATATTTTCCTCATCTACTTCATTTCCTTTTCCCTAGATCCAGGAGGATCAGGTGCACATAATAGGACTGAGTTAGAGAAACCTTCTGTTGAGGTTTTTTCTTCCTGTTGTTCTGATGTTTTTTTAATAAAGGTTTTTACTTGTTCTCTTCCAAATGGTGTCAAAGACCTAGTGCTTCATCACTGCTGCTCGTGCAGCTCTTTTCTGCAGTAGCCTGAGGCAATGCTCTTTAATCCTGGAGCTGTTGTCAGTGCAGTCTAACTTTGGCTATAAAAAGGCCACCGCTGTGATTGCCGCACCCCCCCCCATTTCTTTTTACCGTGTTTCTTGACTTTACAGCTAATATACATAGCCAATATTAATGTTAGTTTATTCTCCTTGTGTTACATAAATACACAGATAGTGTTAGGTTAATTTTTGTCTTGGGTCTTGACTACCGTACAGAAAGTTTGCTGGTATAGTTATATTGGCAGCTGTCATGTTATGTGGGTTTCCAGGGTGAAATGAGGTATACCAACAAAAGCACTTTTCTCTTTCTTACTGGTGTAACTTTGTCTACACTAAAACAGCATTTGGCAGTGTTTTCTGATGGTGGGCCACAATGACCTAGCCTGGTCTGAGGTGAGCTGGCACTAGGACCTGGTCACTGCTGCATCTTCCTGCCGCCTGGCTCGGGTGTGGCATGGGTAAGGCCCCCTACCTGTAACACTGGGGATGGCCCAGCTTGTGGACTGGGTCCAATAGCGCCTCAGGCCAGATCTGGCCCACAGGTGCCATAGGTTGCCAACCCCCTGTACGAGCATGTCTGCTAGGAGAAATGCTGTGAAAAAAGGTTGCATCCCTGACTCGTATTAATTATACTAGAAAAAGTTTCTGCTATGGACATGGCTTAAGTTGATCTCAAATGAGAAAAATCCAGGCAGGGTCTTGGTTTTTTAGTGCCATGCTCAGGGCTGTGGTTAAGTTTCCTGTGTCAGGGACATGTGATAGTCAAAGCATATAACACGTACAGAACTAGGCAAAGCACTTAAGCATGAATGTCCACTTGGGAAATATGTATGTGCTTCTTTTACTTCAGTTTCTTTGTCACTTTTGAGCCCTTTAGGGTGTCTAGGATTCATTCCCTCCTGCACATGGTTTCTCCTCTGAAATATAAATTTTCTTTTACAGAATCCTAGAGTTGGTATGCTTTTTCTACCTTTTTTTTTTTTTATATTAAAAGGCTATTGAGAAACCCCTTTGTCAGATGATCAGTCTTTTAGCAGGTGATCTGTTGCTTGGCTGTTCTCCTCCCACCATCCCTCACCCCCCATCCCATGGTAATTTAGACTTGAATGCATAGTTTCCCTTTGGTAGCCATCTCTTTGTGTAAGTGTGCTCCATTTGAATGGATGATTATCAATGTTTAACAGCTCTCCGCTGTTAGCCCTGTATCAAATGAAAGAATGTCTTGTCTTGCTCTATACGCTTCAGAACAGTAACACTCAACACATCCAGCCCGCAGGCTGAATGACATGGTGCGTGGGGCCTGTCCATGTTAATTGTTTCAGTTTCTGGACCTGTGGCAGTTAGTGCTGCCACCAGTCCTCTGCCACCAAATTTCCAGACCTATGGGAGGCCCTGTGGGCTGGACGTCGGTTCTGCAGGCCATATCCTGGTCAGCCCTGCCTCAGAGCAATATGGAGGTGAAGGCAGCGGAGGAGCTAAAGACCCTACATTCAAAATAGTTTGCAGTCGGACATTGATATGGAGAGAGAGCACCTTGTATCAAACAATTCACAAGTTGTTAACATCAGCAGATTCCCCAGTTCTTCTTATACTCTTCATATAGAATTAAAAATCCATCTTAGTCTGGAGTTCATCTGAGTTTTGGTATTGAAGACTAATCTTAGCTTCAGAAGAGCAGTGAGCTTACTCTTTCCATATTCATGTCACTGGAAGACACCACGGTTGCTGCTTGCTTCTCCTTCTGATTCCTGTGAGCACTTCCAAGAAAATAATGATGCATCTGACTGGCCTTTGGACAGTCTAGTTTCTGCTGTCCAGGAAGAGGTTTACTAACTCTGCTATCTTAGAGACAGATTTTTTTCAGCTCCATTTTTCTGAGCAGGGACCGGGTCATCCCCCCCCCCACCAGGACCCCCGTAGGCCGCAGGGGATGCGCACACAGGCCTAGGGTCAAAGAGGACCTAGTCAGGGAACTTCTGGAGGGACTGGATGTATTTAAATTAGCTGGTCCTGACAATCTCCACCCCAGAGTGCTGAGGGAATTAGCAGAGGTCATTGTGGGACCCCTGGCACAGCTTTACGAGCGCTCATGGTGCTCTGGCATTGTGATGGAGGACTGGAAAAGGGCCAGTGTGGTTCCCATTTTCAAAAAAGGGAGGAAGGAGGACCCAGGAAACTATAGGCCAGTCAGTCTTACCTCAGTCCTGGGTAAGCTTTTTGAGAGAATTATTCTGGCGCGTGTCCGCGAGGGGCCAGCAGGCAAGATTATACTTAGGGGCAAAAAACATGGGTTCATTAGAGGCAGGTCCTGTCAGACCAACCTGGTGGCCTTCTATGACCAGGTCACAAAATCCTTGGATGCAGGTGTCGTGGTGGACATGGTCTTTCTGGACTTCAGGAAGGCCTTTGGCACTGTCTCTTACCCCATTCTTATTAAAAAACTAGGAGACTGTGGTGTCGACACCTATTCAGTCAGATGGGTCACTAGTTGACTGGAGGGCCGCACACAGAGAGTGGTGGTGGACAGGGCATTTTCGATGTGGAGGGATGTGGGCAGTGGGGTTCCCCAGGGCTCGGTCCTCGGGCCTGCACTGTTCAACATCTTCATCAGTGACTTGGACGAGGGGGTGAAAAGCACCCTGTTCAAATTTGCAGACGACACTAAGATGTGGGGGGAAGTGGTCACGCTAAAAGGGAGGAATAGGCTGCAATCGGACCTGGACAGGTTACAGGGGTGGGTGGATGAGCACAGGATGGGTTTCAACACTGACAAGTGCAAGGTGCTGCACCTGGGGGGGAGAACCAGCAGCATACCTACAGGTTGGGGAACTCCCTTCTCAGCAGTGCAGAGGCAGGAAAGGATCTTGGAGTCATTATTGAAGCCAAAATGAACATGGGCCGACAGTGTGGGGACGCGGTCAGGAAAGCCAACCGCACCTTGTCGTGCATCCAGAGATGCATCTCGAGCAGGTCCAAGGAGGTGATCCTCCCCCACTATGCGGCACTGGTCAGGGTGCAGTTGGCGTACTGCGCCCAGTTCTGGGCGCTGCACTTCAGGAGGGATGTGGATAGCATGGAGAGGGTCCAGAGGAGGGCCACCCGCATGATCAGGGGGCAGCAGGGCAGGCTCTACGAGCAGAGGCTACATGACCTGAACCTGTTCAGCCTCCGCAAACAAAGGTGGGGGGGGGGAATCTAGTGGCTGTTTACAAACTAGTCAGGGGGGACCAGCAGGCATTGGGGGAGTCCCTGTTCCCCCGAGCACTACCAGGAGTGACTAGAAATAACGGTCACAAGCTGGCAGAGGGTAGATTCAGACTAGACATCAGGAGGTGCTATTTCACTGTCAGGGCGGCTAGGATCTGGAACCAACTTCCAAGAGAAGTGGTGCTGGCTTCTACCCTGGGGGTCTTTAAGAGGAGGTTGCATGAACATTTTGCTGGGGTCGTTTGACCCCAGTGCTCTTTCCTGCCATGGCAGAGGGTCGGACTTGATGATCTGCTTAGGTCCCTTCCGACCCTACCAACTATGAAACTAAGATGATAGGACAGAGATGTGATCTCTGTCTAGTCTTTCTAAATTGTGGCGTTCTGTTTTGGATTTGTGGTCTTTGCCCAAGTTGATCAAATCTAATGGATGATGCTACAACAAATTCCAGGCTATAGTCCTATAATCTGAAATGCAGAGGAAAGTCTGCCTTTCTATCTGATGAGTGCCTTGAGACTTGACAGTCAGTCAAGGAGTTGACAGCATGGCACAACCTGTATTTTTGTAATGTGCTCTTTCCCATCATGGATTTTCACTCTGAGTCTTGAAGGCGGCAGGCTATGAGTATAGGCAAACATACATTTTACACATTGGACCTGACATCACCAGGATACACTCCTTCCTCCCAGAACTTTTTGCCACATCTGGAGTCAAACATATGGATCTTGGATTGGCCTCATCAGTCACCTCTGGACTCCCCAATGACTTCCCTGTTTACTGGAAGACTGCCATCATCTTATCGAGGGACTGCTGCTGCAGATGACATTCTAGCCACTGAAAAAGGGCAGAGGGAATTGCTGTTTGGGTGTGTATAGCAGTTGTTACAATCTGACTGCATGAGCCTGTAGCGATCTGAGTTAGATCAGGGATGTTCAGTTGCTGCCCTGTGGACCAGGTATGGTGCATGGAACTCCCCAAGGGTCTGGAAATTTGGCAGTGAGGGAGCGGTGACAATTAACAGTCATCCCTTCCCCACTTCCAAATTTCCATGTCCTGTGGGTCGGATGACCTGGCCTCATGTATGGAACCAGGGCTTAGGTGTCAGGCCTGACCCAGCGTGTGTAGGGCTGGGGCCTGGTGGCTAGGGGTGAGGCAGTGGGCCCATCCCAACACTCGGGACCCAGCCCTGCAGGAACTGGATCGGGCCCGTGCACCAACCTTGTACCACTCATCTGGCCCATGGGGCCATAAGGTTGAGCACTACTTAGTCAGATAAATCACCCTTTGACTGTGAATGAAGCAGGGTTAAAGATGGAACAATTTTTCTATGTTTGCATTGCTGCAGAATCAAGCAGACCTAATAGTTGCATTGTAACAGCTTGTATTGGAATCCCTTGATAACATCAGTCTATTATACTCTGTGAAGCTGAACCTTTTAGGACCTGATCTGTTGAGGTACATGACATGCAACCTCTGATGCAACACTTTGTTCCTTTGTCTTCTGTTCATGTTGTGGGACTTCGAGGGAATGGTGCTATATATTAAAGATAAGGGTCATATTGTGAATAGATTAGAAACCAAACCAGCTTTAATGGGGAAGAGGAAAAGGTCTTTCTTTCAGAGATGTGGACCTCAGAGCTGCTGCTGAATTTCCTGTCTTTGGTGGGAAAAATAAAAAGGTTTATTGCAAGAAATCTGTTTATAAGTATTGGTGCTTTTAGGCGTTATACAGGAAGGGATCTGTTTGGGTTCAGAGATGTAGTTTAGGTTGAGGAAAATGGTTCAGAGAATGTGTTTGATTAACTGGTTTTGTTCTTCAAGTTATCACAAGTCTTTTCTGTTAGTACTGCAGTATCACATCTCTTCTTGCCAGTCACCAGCTCCATTTGTGCAAATCAAATGTATGTGAAACTGATGTACCTTTTCAAAGAACCGGCTGTATGTGTATCTTTAAAAAAAGATCAGTGGAGACCAGGGGAAGAGAGGCTGCAAATTGCATAGAAAGTGCCTCCGAGTTAGGTGGCAGATTTTTTTTAACCATAATGAATGAATGATGATAAGCAGGGAGCTGTCAATCTCCATAAGTGTTGTTAACTCAGATACATGTCATAAATCGACTGCCTGTTTTCCTTCTTCCTTGGACATCCCTGAGAATGTCCGTCACACATATAAATGGAACCTGTCAGACTCTTCTCTAATCTTCTTTAAACTTGGACAGAAGTTTAATTACAATGAAATGTCCTTTATCTAAAGGAGGAAGCAGTGCTGGCTTTTTGATGGTTCCTATAAGTTATTTTGCTATCAGGAGAGGCAGTTAATGTGTAATATGGGCTCTTGGACAAGGACAGTCTTTGTCTTTTTCTGTGTACATATATTGGGCATGTTGTACATGTGCACCCATATGCATAAATCACAGCATGTGTAATCTAGACCTGTATTTGTTTGTGGCATTTATGGACAGTATTAAATAGCAGCCAGCATTTCTGCATTTATTTTTACAATATCTTTAAGAAATATGGCCTTTTAAATTTAGTTTTGATAAACACTCTTTGGATGGAAAGAAACCAAATATGAAATACCTTCTTTGTGCTTGAAAGTAGATGACAAGATTCCTAAAGTGCTGTAGAAATATTGAATTATCAATCACTTCCCACTTCCCCCTGCCCTTTGCATCCCATACTGTTCTGTATCAGAAAGCAAGAAGGCACAAAAAGAAGAGGTTTTAAGCAAGCATGGAAGTGTCAATTTGTCTCCTACTTCAATGGGGCCTCTTTGTCCTGCAGTCAGGGAAGGAGGTCCTGACTGAACCTTGGCTTATCGTTCTCTTCGCTATTTTTCTTCTTTTTTTTTTTTTTCTTTTTACTTCCAAAGACATATGCATCTTTTTAGGTATTTGTAGGGCACGATGGGCCTCTGACTTTTGTTGGCGGAGGGGGCCTGCATGTGCTGGCCCCCTCCGCCAACAAGGGGGTATGTCTGATTCTTCCATTCTTTGGAGTTATTAAAAATCAAAGGGGAAGTAAAGAGAGGAACAGCAAATGATTTATGTGAAGATCTTTCTCTTCATTCTCTCTTCCTACTCACCACATGCTAATTGCAAGGACTGTAAGCTAATTTAATATTAGGATGAGGATTTCTCTAATGAACCTCAGAGAGAAGGTACTATTTCTTTGCACAGAGTTGCACTTCAGTATCATTTCCCTGTATTCCCTTATGTTCTCAGCAGTTTCTGCAGAAATCTTCAAATGTAAAACGAACAGACCCATTACAGTTGGGTGCACAGTTTCTTATCTGATGTTTCTGAGGCAGCAGTTCTCTGCTGTGGTCACTTGTCCTCACTGACAAAGTTGTTAAGGCATCATTTATCTTGTTCTTGGGGAACTTGTCCACACTGCCTCTGCCATGCCTGGGAGAGCTGCTGAGAAGCATGCTCTGCCTACTCGTTGCATGTCGAGTCCCAAAAATGAGGCAGTTAGCTATTCTAGAGTGATCCTGAGGGCATGCCAGGAAGCACTCTGGAGACAGAGCCGAAAAGTGGTGGCATGGCATGTACTCAGGACCGCACTGAGCTGTCTGCACTACTTAATTTCTTGGGGGTGCCTGTAGACGTGCAGGGACGCTGCTCCAACGCGCTGTATTTACAGCACATCAGAGCAGACTCAATTAACTGAGTCCGCTGGAGCGTGCGAACTAGCACACTCCAGCAGCCTCCGCATCTTGTATATTCAGTGTCCATGTGCTTCAAAATGGCAGCAGGGGCGTTTTTAACTAAAACTCATTGAACGAGCTTTAATTAAAGCACCCCTGCCGCCATTTTGAAGCATGGGGACAGTGACTACACGAGATGCTGCGGGTGCTTTAATTAGAGAGGCTCCCAGAACTGCTCTAATTAAAGCACTCCCCCACCCCTGGCACATGCATAAAGACGCCCTGGGATTTGATGCGTGCTGAGTAGGAGTATGTGGGTGGGGTTGTCTTATGTACAGAGCCAGAATAAACCAGGCTTTGTAACTTAATTTTTGTTTCATATCATCTTTAGCTTGGTTATTTGAGAGGAAGCTTACCAAGCATATTCTGCAGCATGACTGACTAGAAGCAGTTTTAGCAAACCTTTGCTTCCCGGAGAACAAAACTCATTTGGGCCTAAGGGCAATGCAGTGCTGAAACTGGTTCAGATTTATGAAAAACGGGAATTCGTATTCAGAATGAAATTCTCTTTTTCTTTCAACTACTCCTCTTTCTTTTCATTTTCCATTTATTATTCCATTTCTGTCATTCCTGCTCCCTTCTCTTTTTGAACAAGCAAGTGCTGTGATCAACCTAATGATTAACTCTGTGTTACTAGGGTAGCCCCAAGTCCAAATAATCTTTGCTATGTGAATACAAAAGAAAAAATATATAATCCCTTCCTACATAGCAGGGAATAGTACCAAAAAAACCTACTCTGAAACTAGTATGCAAATATGTGAAGTCTTGATTCCAGCCTGTCTCCATGCTTTGTGTAAAGCCTTTGAAATTGTAGTGCCTCCGTTTTCAAACCACTTAAGGACTTATCTCTTATTTCTATAGCAAAGTTGCAAACTAAATACTGAAAAGATTTCTGTGTGCTGCAGAAGACAGCATCATAGAATTGCAGTCACAGAAATGAAGGGCTGGAAGAGATCTTGAAAGATCATCAAGTCTAACCCCCCTGCTCTGGGCAGGAATACTGCTGGGATCAAATGATCCCAGCAAGGTCTGTCCAGTCTCCTCTTGTGGCCTTCCAAGGTTGGGCACTGCACCACCTTCTTGGGAAGTCTGTTCCAGATTCTGGTCACCCTTACCGTGAAGAAGTTCTTCCTTACATCCAACCTGAAACCATCCTCTAACTGTTTATGGTCATTGCTCCTTGTCCTCCCCCGGGGTGACTTAGTGAACAGTTTTTCTCTCTGGTCCCAATATTCACCCCTTACATACTTATAGATGGCCAAGTGCCCTCTTAGTCTTCTCTTCCCCAGGCTGAACAGTCGCAGATCCTTTAGTCTTTCCTCATGAGATTTGTCCTCCAGGCCCTTAATCATTCTTGTGGCCCTTCTCTGGACCCTTTCAAGATTCTCCACGTCTTTGTTGAAGTGCGGTTCCCAGTTCCCAGAACTGGACACAGTACTCCAGCTGGCGTCTCACCAGTGCCGAGTAGACAGGAAGTATCGCTTCCTTACCCCTGCTCGTGATGCATCGGCTAATTCATCCCAGTATACTATTAGCTCTGACTACAGCATCGCACTGGCAGCTCAAGTTCATCCTGTGATCAACCGTAACCACAACGTCCCTTTCAGCCATTGTGCTGGCCCAGGGCATCTCCTCCTAACCTGTATTCATGTTGCTGGTTACTTCTCCGCAGATGAAGCACTCTGCATTTATCCTTATTGACCTGCATCCAGTTCTGTGCTGCCCACCTGTCCAGCTTGTCTTGGTCCTTTTGGATCCGCATCCTGTCCCCTAGCGTGACTGCTTTTCCCCATAACTTTGTATCGTCCGCAGACTTGGCTAGCGTGTGTTCCACATCCTCATCCAAATTGTTGATAATGTTGAACAGCACGGGGCCAAGAACCAAACCCTGCAGGACACCACTGCCCACCTCCCGCCCGCCAAGATGATACAGACCCGTCCACTAACATTGTCCAGGTTTGACCCTTTAGCTAGTTCTCAACCCACCTGACTGTGGACTCTGCCAGCCCACAATCCCCCCATTTTTTTAAATAAGAGTGTCATGGGAGACCATGCTTGAAGGCCTTATTAAAATCCTTTCAAGTTTGGCTGTGGCTTGAAAGTTAGTTGTGAGATCAGAAAGATTGTCCTGTGGAGAAGATAGTGGATGGCTTTAGTTTTTGTGTGGCTTTAGTTAAGTTTCTTAATATACACTAGGCTTCAGTTCTCCATATTTCAAAGGCAAGGACTATCTCCATATTTCACATCTTAGTTATGATGAATTAATTAATAGTTGCAAGACACTTATACTGTGGTTCTGTATGAAGGCCATCTATATTAAAACACACAGAAAAATCACTGCTCCCTGCACATTGAATCTATGCTTTCCTTGTTATTTTTTGAAAGCAAGTTAATTGTAGCCATCCTTAGTTTCACTATCCAGGAAGAGGGAGGTGTATGTGTGTGCAGGAATCCAGTGGATTCCTGGCACTTGTCATGTTGTCTAATATATATGACATAAGTAAATTAAGACAAGGGCAGTAGCCATAACTTTAAAATTCTGAAAGACTTTGCAGAAATGCTCTTGAACGGTTGCAGCTAGATTGTGCAACCTTTCTGTCTGTTAATTTGTGCTAGTAGAACTGCATTATAGCTTCCTTGAGCAGCCAAGGGAAGCTGTAGTGGGGCAGTTGATGGAATAGAGAATGTGATTGTTGGCTGCTTATGCTTACATTTACCTGAGTATTGTGCTCCACTTGGTATACTTCTTACTGTACAAAAGACTATGTACTTCCAGGAGCTTTTCAGGGTGATGTGCATTTTAAATGAATGATGATTTCTTAGTGTGTTTGGAAGAATGGAGACGGGGGAGAGTAATGAAGTAACTCCAGAGCATGCTGAGCTATTTTGCAGAGGTAAGTGTGAGTGCTGTAGGTTTTTATAACTGTTGTGTAGCACCCATCCATACCAAGCACTAGCTATAAAATACTATTATGTCTAAAAAGTAGATTGGTTTGACTGGGAGATCTCAAAAGCTTTTAATCGTAATTGTGCGTAAACTTTGTTCTGCTCTGTAGCTAATCAATGGCTTAACAAATTCCCATCCAGACTGTGCTAATGCCAACCACCCAGAATAAGAGTTTCAGCCTGATGTCAGCAGTGTTTAAAATAGTGTATCCCTCTGTATATAATGTGTGTAAGACCGTAGTTCAGTGCATGATGTGGAACAGATACTAGAAAAAAGTTGTTTTGTTAGGGAGTTTTTGGTCAAATATATAGGTTTCCCTCTTACCAGAGTTTACTAGTCTATACAAAAGACTTATTGGTTGAGAAGTTTCATTAAAAAAAGGAAAAGCTGCTGCCTGGTTTTTCGCTGTGCATAGCAAAAAGCAAACTCATAAATTGCCACCCCCCAAAAGCTGCTTTCTTTTGCTGCTCTGAAACTTAAATGACTAAATTAATGTGCATAATTTATTTGAGCATCTGTGCTGAAAACTTGCATATCAAGTTTTCAGTTCAGTGTGATCAACAATGGCTGAAAATTGGGATTTATCATGAAAATGCTGACGGGTCTGAACATGTGTAAGCTGAACCGGTGCTTGACAAACCTTCTTATTGTGCGGCACTGATGGTGAAATGCAAATTTTTTTCTGCTTTAATTGCATTTCCCCCCCCCCCCCTCTGCTTATCTAGTCCTTTTCAAGTCTGGTTGTTTTAGTTGCACTTCAGATTTGGTCGTCTTATTTTTCTTGAGTCTGCATAAAAGTTGAAAGGTGACTAATAAGCATTATGACTGGCCTGGAGATTTCTCCTCCTTTCCCAGGTTGGTGAACAGCCACGGGAATTTTGACTATGCTATTGCAATAACTTACTCTTAACAGAAGATGGTGCCATCAGTCTTTGCAGCTGTTCTTATCCCTTCCCCCACACCCTTTTTTTTTTTTCTTCCCCTTTCTTGGCTAGCACAGCCAGAGCACTGTCACTAGGATTATAAATTCTGGAGCCAATTAGATAAAAAATGTTACAAATGAAAGGAAAGAAACTAAAAGCTGGAGAATATCTTGATGTGAATATTCCTGTCTCGGAGAACTGTTCCCGGGGATTGCTTAGGTACATCCTTTGACTACTGCTTTTAACAGCTTTTATTGAAACACTAGGCATACTGGCATACTTCAGGTATCCGAGTTAACTCAGGAGTTGGCTAAGGGGCATCTGGAGCAAGGCAAAGATGAGCAAGGCTTCCTTAGGAAATGGCACTGTAATGTGGGATGTGTGAAGTGGGCAGTATTTATGAAGTCTTCATTTACATGTTTTGGGGAGGCTGGAGGCTTTTTTTTTTTTTTAATGCCCTTAGGTTATTTCTTTCTTTTCTCATCTGGGTGAATCATATACTTTGGTTCCTCCCCTCACTCCTGGTGCCCCTGCAGATATAAGGTCTGCCCCTCTTCATTCTTCAAAGCCCATCAGATCTTTTCGTTTGTACACATCCCAAGGAGCATTTGTATTCGTTCCTCCCCTACAAGAAACATAATTTGTTCTCAAAGCCAAGGGGGTTCATCTGTTAATTCTTGCCCTTTTGTGAGGGTGTCGTTGCTGTGATGGGACCCCTCTTTTTTTTTTTCACAGCACTCGCCGTTTGGCAGGACTGCAGGAAGCATCCTGTTTTTCCTACAAGGTGGGTTATAGCTGTCGAGGCACATCACTTGCTCGTCTTCCAGGGCACACTCGGGGCTACCGTCCTTTGTCTCCATCATTCAGTCTTTTCTGGACTCCCTCTGGGATTCGCTGCCCTTTTTCTTGGTTTGTCCATGGCAGCACGGGAAATGGCTTTACAAAGAAGTTGTAGGCTTCGTGCATTGAGCAGACTGTGTGTACATCTCTTCGGCTGTCCCCTGAAATGGCTGCCTGACCATCTTGGGAACCTGCCCTGTATTTCTGCCACGCGTATTTTTATCCAGAGTCAGCACTGGCTCAACCACAACCTTATTGGTTGCAGATTAATTGGGGTTTGCTGGCAACTGGTCCAGTTATTTTACTACAAGTGGACTGTAAATTCTTTCTCTTGGCATCTGTCTCGGATGTATAAGATCTGTCTCTTTCTGTACTGTGGTGGGATGTAGCCTTTCAGGGCCTTTTAAGTTTGGATGCCTGGTCAGAGTTTACAGATCTTATACATCATTAGAGCTTGGAATAGCATTCTAGCCAATTGTAATTTCACTCCATTAATATTTTATTTATGTACCTTTTTTTTACATATTTTTATTTTAATATTTAAAACATTATTTACATATTTATAAGTTTTTTCTAAATACGTTTTTATTGTTAAAGGAGGCAGAAGTGGGTAAAAATAAGGAATTTTCCTTTCTTATTCAAGCGACAAAAATCTCACTGAGATGAACTTTGAAGAGGTTTTCTGTTTCTCAGCCAAGTAGTAGCTTTTGAAAGATTTATAAAAATAACCAGAACGTGTCCCTTCCTGGCATTTACTAATAAAGGACTCTCAGACCCAGATGTGGTAGTTGCACTGTATGGACTCCCAGACTTGTTCATAAAGGTAAGAGCATGCATTTTAAGAAGATACCATAGGGATTTTTACAACTATTTTTTTTTTATTCTGCTCAGTTTCAGAGATGTCACACATCCACATGATAAACTTAAGACTTCTTATGCTTATCCCTGTGGCAGTACCAGGAAAGAGAAAGCACCCATTGACTCCTGGAAGTCGGAGTGAACAGACTTGAAAACTCGTGTTCATCTACCCCAAGAGCAAGAGTTTTTGAAGTCTTCCCCTACCTCTTTGTCTGTTAATGGCAGTGTGGCTTGGTTCCACTCCATTTGGAAGAGTACAAAATTGAACTTTTTACTGCTGCTGGCATAATTACGGTACAGATAGTCTGCCTATATCACTCTTTCAAACTAATGTGCCTAGTTCCTTTTCATCGTAGCCTAGCACAAGTGTGTATTGAAGTTCAAGGTATTCCTGGATCCTTCAGAACAGAATAAGCAGGAAGGATCCGGGTGCATGATTGTGACTTTACGGACTACAGTAATACCAATAATTAATAATATGAGATGTCCTCTGTCAAGCAGAGCTGCCTTGAGGCAGGCAGAGCATGTGTCATGTTTGTACTGGGGCCATCTATGAAAAATACATCGATTCACTGACTCAGCACTGATACGGCAGAGCTGTAATTTAAGGGGCCAGGACTTCAATTTTGTATTAAGTAAAAATATTATTTTCTGTATTGTCAATAAAATCATTTTATCATTTATTGTTTGACTTATCTCCTCGGGGCACTCAGCTGCAGCAGCCAGCCTGAACCTGCCATCACAATGACTGTTGAGTGAGTCTCGCTTCATTTGCCTGAATGTGTCGTAGGATAAACATGTTTTCTAAGAGAAACTATTTCTGCTTCTGGTACTTGTGAAAATAGCACTATGGGTCTTCACTGGGAAAGGTCAGCTACAGGTACAGGGCAGTGGGAACTCTTCTCATAGAAACAGTTGTAAATGGAAGTAATCTTTTTAAGTTGAAGCACTCCAAAGCTGTGCATTTTGTATGTTAAAGGTGACACCATGCCTTGAAAATGTTTGCTTCTGCTTGTGAATGGTTTACCTAAAAATGTTGCATATAACACTTAAGATGGTTCTGTTCACAAACCTCTACTGTGCCCGTTTTGATAAAGCTGGCAATTATATCTTTGCCCCTTGATAGTCTATATGTCATTTTCCCCTGTTAATGTGGTTACACCAGACAAGGTCAGAACAGAGAAAAACATTACAAATAGGAAATGTGACTAGGAAATGGGAGTTAGTCTAGTACCTGCAAATACTTTTAACATTTTAAAGCTAATTACCTTTTATATTGATGGTTTCCTTTAAAAAGCCTTGGTTTGCCTTGAATAAGAACGCCTCGAGGAAATACCTGTGTGCAAGAGAGAGAAACGTGTTCGGTAGACACTTGTTTCATCAAGCTGAAGTGCACTTGCCTGTGCTCATTACCTTGTCTATAGACGGCACATCCTGGGGCTCAGTTTGTAAGAACTTTGTGAAGGTATTTATTCTGAGCTGTAGAGGAAGCATTGTGTGGCATGGAAAGATGGGGAGGAGAGGCTACGTCTTGATGTGATTAGGCTGCATCTTGTAATACTTTTGGATGAGTGGGGCCCCTTGATTTACAAACAACAACAAAGGAGCTTTATATAGTACTTGTTAGACAATCAGACACAAATGTACGAAAGCCAGGGTAAACTTGAAACGTTCCCACCTGTGCTGTGGAATTAGCGGCTTGGTGGCACTTATGTTCCACTCCGGGATGCAAAAATACAAAGACTGGTTCAAGTGCACCAATAAGTGTAAGGCACTTAGTGCTTGTAGGATCTTTAACACAGATTTTTTTTCCCTTTGCTTTCTTACCAGATTGTTAAAGAATCTTTCCCCCAAATTAACGATGAAGTAAAATCTGGAATAAATGTAGGGGGAGAGAAGCTGGGTGACATTTCAGGAGTTTCTCCATCCCACCCTCTGAGGCCCTTTTGGATTTGAATAAACTGACCTAAAGATAGAGCTGTGGGAGCAGCTTGTGGATAGTGGAGCTGCCATGGAGACTGACAGGAGTTGTAGTATCGACTTGCTATAAAACTGGCAGCATTGGTCAGACATCATCTTGCTTCTTTGGTTTTGATACTTTAAAAATAAAAGCAAGTGGCTGTGTTTGAATGACACCTTTGTTAACTAGAAAAGTCTTTGTTGAGGAATTCTTCATATTCTTGAAGCATTCCTCAATTCAAGGGGTACAAAACTGAATCTTCTATAGCTTCATTTTCTTTTGAGGGTAGTGCCTGATGAATATTGTTCTTGGAATCAGTGTAGACCCCACCACTTCTGATCTTCAAACAAGTGACTGAACTTGTTTTTCCTTCTCGTTTCTTTGGGGTGCTCCATAGCAGGGCATCCCACAGGCGCCTTACAAAGAACAGGTTCCATCCTTTTCAGGCACTCCCATCAAACGAATCCAACTGGCCCCCTCAACAGGACGGAAATCCTGGTCTCAGAAACGTGTCCTGTTTGGAATGATTTGAATCTTGGAGAGAGAGTTTCATAGTAGTTAGGGGTCAGAAGGGACCTGAATAGATCATCTAGTCTAACCCCCTGCCACTGGTTGGAGCACACGCTGGGAGCACACGACCTCAGACAGGTGTTCATCCAACCTCTTTTTGAATTTACCCAAGATAGGAGCGAGGACCACTTCCCTAGGAAGTTGGTTCCAGATCCTAGCTACCCTGATAGTGAAATAGTGCCTCCTGTTCTCTAACCTAAACTTATTCTCCAGCAGCTTCTGGCTATTGTTCCTTGTCACCCTAGGTGCTGCTGGGAGGAATAGGACCCTTCCTATTTGCTGCTGATCTCCCCTAACGAGTTTGTAGGCAGCCACCAAATCCCCCCTCAGCCTCCACTTGCTGAGGCTGAACAAGTTCAGGTCCCTCGGCCTCTCCTCATAGGGCCTGCCCTGTTGCTCTCCAACCAAGCAGGTGGCCCTCCTCTGAACCCTCTCAAGGCAGGCCACATCCTTCTTAAAGTGCGGTACCCAGACCTGGATGCAGTATTCCAGTTGAGGCCGGACCAATGTTGCGTAGATGGGGAGGATCACCTCTCTGGACCGGCTTGAGATGTGTCTTTGGATGCACGACAAAGTGCGGTTGGCTTTGCTGGCTGCGGTCTGGCATTGGCGGCTCATGTTCATCTTGGAGTCAGTAATGACTCCAAGATCCCTTTCCGCCTATATTGGTTGCTAATATAGATATTTCTATATTAGCAACCAATCCTTCTGAGGCCAGATTAGACCCTCATTATACTGTTACTATAGAGGTGGTAGTAATTCTAGTCTTACTCAATACTCATTCCTATAAGTAGCTTGGAACTGAAACCAAGCAAAGAGATCGTACAAGCACCAAAAAAACCCAAACTCCTTCTACGTACCCACAGCAAACTTTGTACTCAAAATCAAAGAAGAGACAGGAACTTCATGCAGTCCACAAGAGACTTTGCTGTTGCTATTGATTTGTAGGTAGAAAACATTGAGATACTGCAGAGTTAGGGTTTTAAGCCACCAGAGGAGATGGATAACTACATTGAGGAGGTACAGAAAACACCACACTTCATTTGTCCTGGCTGGAGGGCAGACATGCTGACCCAAGCCCTGTATAACCACAGAGAAGGTCATGTCAAATAAAGTAGAGGTTGTACAGTAGATATTGTGGCGTGGTGGGAGGAGTGCTTAATAGGTAAAAGAAGGGCTTCTTTTCTGAAACTTTCAAAAGGGGAACTGGTGACACTTCAGAATAGCATGCATCCACTGTGTGCCCATAGCTAGCCCAGCACTAACCCTCTGGAGCACAGTCACTATTACACAGACCCTTCCCTAGGTGAAAGTGTTTTATAAGCACTGTCAGTCTCATCTGACATACTGCTTATGTAGCTATTGATTGCTTCGTCAAAAGGAACAGGGAAGAGGAAGATGTTTTAGATGAAAACGTAGAAGTTTGCGTCAGATTGGCACACAGAAATATTCAAAGCTCAAGGGACCAGACCCCAGACAATCACAAAGCTCCAGTAGGAGTTTCTGGTTAAACACGTTGGCATGATACAAGCAAGGTTTCTTTTGTCACGTATGGGTTTTCTTTAAACATTTCCAGCATGTCTCAGGGTTAAAATTTTGTGATCAAGTGTTTAGAGCAACTAGTTTTGATTCTCAGTCCCAATTCTGAATTAATATCTGTGCTTCAGTTTTCTTGTCTGGAAAATGTGATGCATATTCAGGGCGGGACACGATAGGCATTTCTAATATGGACTCGTGGTAGACCAGTGGACCGCGGGGAAAGGCCCTCGACCAGATTGCTGTATATTCTGTCCTTTTTTTTGTTGTTGTAACAACAGGGTAGAACGGTTGGGAATAATAGCTTTGTCTGGGCACAGTGACAAAATGAGTTATTACAACTACTGTGGGCTTTGCTTCTGTGTAAACTTGCTGGTTCTTATGTGCTGAAGGTTTTTTGGTATTGTGTATTCATTGAATCTGAGAGCTGATAAATCCGGGTACAAGTAAATGGGGATTGGGAAGAAAGCTGAAGTAATTTTCTCCAGGTCTTCCAGGGGAAGATGGGTGGAAGGTGAACTTGAGAGAAAATGTGCATTTTATTACCGCAAAGCCTTAGAAGTGACAACTAAAATTGTAAAAATTTGAAATCACCAATTCCCAAACACATGCCAGAAAACAAGCATGGAAACAATGCCAGGAGAGAGAGTGCAAGTGTGTGCGCACGCGTGTGTGTTTAATGTCCCCTTGTACCATGGTAGGCAGGAAATGGAGAAATGGTTGTTTGAATATTAAATTGGCTTAAATTCCCTTTGATTTTGTAATCTCTGGTTACTCTGTGTATATTGCCACTGGAAGACAAGCAGAGGATGTTTGACTCCCTCATTTCTATGCTCAGCTAATTTTATTGTCCTCCCATATTTTGTGGCTGTAAATGTTACAGACTTTATTACATTTAAACTGGCTTTAATATAGTTGGCCATAAAAAGATGGGAAAGTAGAGGCACCATCCACTGCAGTGATATGCTGTGTGCAGGGCCAGTGCTCTTTAGTTTCTGAAAGAGTTATATTAAAACCTAAAGCATCAGCATCTTGCTATTGTAGGTGGTTCAGTTTAAAAAAAAAAGTTCCCCTCCTACAGTCAAAATCAAGTTTTGTTTTATGATTTAAAAAATTCCTTTTCCTCCTGCCAGTCATTTATTGTTCTCTGTCACATAAGGTGATGGTGTTTGCACTCCTGTACATAAACCTGTGAAGGGAGGAGTTAGAAGAGATGAGAAGCTCCATTTTCTTTATTTCTAGACAAAAATGCCCAGGAAGGCTGTTATAAATGGAATGAAACTAGGGCCCTTCACAGTTGACTGTTCATTTTTTGACTAAGATCTGTGAATAACTTCCCTTGCTTCTCTTTCCTGATAGAAGAAATAGTGAGTCACAGGAGACAACTGCTTAATGCAAGCACAGTATGGATACTATATCTGTGAACTGCAAATGGATCACGTGGACTTTTTGCTTTGCCATCTGATAAATTGGTTGATGATGTCACTAACTGGCATACATCTGGAAACTGTCACGCATGGCCTCATGCCACCTTACTTGTTATATATTTTGAAGGGGCAAGATAAGCCAAGGGAGAAAACTCTCCTTGTAAAATGCATGGTAGTCAAAGGGGTGGGCACTGAACTGCAAGACGAGAAGACTATACGTTACAGCCCCAGGTTTTCCGCTGCTGTTAAGACGTCTCAGCCCTTCCCAGCATTTAGCTCCAGACTCTTACTGTCAGGGCGGCAACTATTGAGCCATTTTACAGCCAAGATGACTAAATCTGAACTGAGCTTTGCCTTTGTTTCTGAGGTTTTGCATGCTGGCTTCTTATGTTTTTTCTCTAGACATGGTTTATGTTTTTAGAATTTTCTCTTCAAATTATTGTGAGGATGTCAGAATCAATTGAAATTATTTAAAACTGAAAACCATGTTTAGAAATGAGGGTGAACACTGTTCTACACATTGGGTATATAAAAGGCTTGATTGACACTAGACTGAAGTGTGTGTTTGCAGAAGTTTAGAGTAGTGTACAGAAGATTTTTGCCTTTGTGTCCAGACATTGGAAGGCTTTGCCTGCTCGGGCTTCAAAGAGGTCAGGATTCAGAAGGCAAGTTCCCTTGGACTGGGCAGCATTAGCCCTACTTGGGGGTCTGCATGTATCAGGACATTGCTAGTTAGCTTTCACCTGGAACTCACCAGCTTAAGTGCAGTGCATCTAAGTTCAAGCCAAGGTTATATGCTGTTCTCCTAGAATTTGTTTGCTGGATCCCTTTTGAGATGAGTTTGAATGTTGCTTCCAACCCCCATGTCACAAACATGCATCTGTTACCAACCGCTTTATGCTAATCGGTGAACACAGCAAAAACTAAGAACTGCCCAGACCAGGGAAACTGGCTTAGCCTTGTTGGCTTGTGAGATTTCTGTCTTCTCTACCCAGAGCAGAGCAGAGCAGAGGCCTAGTGGAAAATATGACTTGTTTCTGTCTTCTAAATTCATGGAAGACTTAATTCATCAGGGCATCTAAATTGGCACCCTTCCCTGGCAGTAGCATTGGAAAGTGTATTTTTAAAGTGGAAGTTTGATTATAGATGCATTATTTGTAAATATGGAAATGAGCTTATTAAATTGTTTGTATAAAATGTCACATGGAACTGCATACAATTTGGCATCCAAATGAGATGGGGCAAGTAGATAGGAATTCATTATTTCCATATCTTCAGTGATGCGCGGGGATTATAATGATGTGGAGACTGTGGGTGCTGTCCATAGTAAGTGAAAATCACCGATTGTTTGTCTGTCTGTCTTTCTCTGCAGCTGGTTTGACTGTGCTTCAGTTGTGTAAGTGTTAAGGTAAATCATTTCAGCAACTGTGTGAGGGCATCTGCATTGTCTTGCAGATTGCCTTTGGATTGTGTGAAACAGGTGTCTCAGCATTCATCATGCCATGTCTCTGTCTGACCAGGCAGCTCCTGCATTTTGTCCTTGTTTCCTCTACATTTTCTGCTATAAGAGTTGTAGCCCTGCCTGATCCAGTGTTCGCTCTGCATCTTGTTTCAGTTTGAATTTTTTTCCTATTTTAAATTCTTACTGATGAGGAAGAAAACAAATAGTGTCCTCTTTGCTGCTTTATAAAGCCTCAGGCATTTGTTTAAAGCTGTTGCTTCTTTTTTTCTTTTTTTAAGATTGTTTTCCTGGAAAATACCAGGTAGACTCTTTGATTGTAAAACTCATAAAATGATGGCATCACTCAGAGGTTTCTGGGAGGATTTCTTCAGCAAGTGGAAGGAGATAGTTCAGGAGGGTTCTTGCAATGGTTTTTCCTGTGGCGGACAGCAAAGTGATCCCTCTATAGTTTCTGCACTTGGACTTGTCTCCCTTCTTGAAGATTATCACGATCATGGTGTCCCTAAAGTCACCTGCGATTTCTTCATCATTGCAGATCCTTAAGATGAGGGCATGGGGCTGTGATGTGAACTCTTCTCTCCTCTGCTTGAAGATTTCATTGGGTAGTCCATCAGCTCCAGATGCCCTGTCATTCTTCATCTGTTGGATGGCTTTCCTCACCTTCTCAAGGGTTGGAGGGATTCCAAGATGGTCTCTGACTGGACATAGCAGGACAGAGTTGAGAGCACTCTCATTAACAACAGTCTCAATTTGAGAAGGTCTTCAAAATGCTGCTTCCAACAGGCATTGATGATTCCCTTTTCTGTGATCAGGTCTTCTCCATCCCTAGGTCTCAAGTGGGTTGGTCTCCAAGTGCTTGGGCCATAGATGGCTTTGGTGACACTGAAAAAGCCACGCATATTGTGGATGTTGGTGAGGTGTTGATTCTCCTTCACCTTATCTTCCCACCAGCTGTTCTTCATGTCATGGGTCCTTCTTTGGACCTCTGCCTTGGTGATTCGATTTATTTTGCTTGGAGTTGATGGGACAGAGAAGCTTCATGACATATTCAGACTTCTTTTTTGTGCAGTAAAGGGATTTATATTTTGGACAGATCCATTTGCCAGAAGCCTTGATTTGTTACAAGAAACTGTCACCTACAAGCTGAAGTATTTTTACTTGGAGGAAGAGCAGTGAATTTGTCCCTGGCTATAGGATCCTGTTAACATTTGTATCAAATGTTGTTTAGCGTTAATAGTATAGGAATAAAGTTTGATCTGTAGTGAAATGACCTCTCAGAGCCCAGGTGAGAAGATCTTTCAGAATCAGGGACTCCATCATGGCAGCAGGTTAGATGTTTCAGTCTTGGGGGGGGTCTGGTTCCTCTCCCAGATACTACCACAGGTGTCCTGTCATGACTGTGGGCAATTTCTTTCACCTGGCTATGCATCGGTTCTCGAAGCTGTAGAGCTTGGAGCCTTTAAAGGACTATTATGTATGTAGGTGTGTTCCTTCCATATACAGCTCTACTGCTGAATGCCCACATCAGGCCTTTCTGCAGAAAGTTCATGGTGAACAAAAAGCAAGCACATCAATCAGCTGTAATTTCTACTCAGCGGGAGAGAGCATTTATGTGGACAAATTGATGATGATAATATAGTTCCCTTGATCTGGGGATTAGTCTAGCCCTCCTTGTCTTTCCCAGGTATTCTCTGCTGTTTCTTGCATCCTTTCGTACAATATGTGTCCCAGAGGCGTGTTCAGGGGTAAGAAAATCTGGACTTAACCCCTTGTACTTAAGGTAACAGGTGGTGCCTTTCAGAAAGACGAGTTTAGGGATAAACTTAACTATTTTACTAATCAGCTGTGAAATCCAGAGGTTACTTTTATATTGCAGCCTTTAGGTTTTCTAATCTGAACATGTGCTATTAATTTTTATCTTTGCCCTTCTCCCCTACTTTTAGTCTGTACCTTTATTTTTTCAGCACTGGGTATTGGTCCGTTTTTCCTTAAAAACAGCAGAAACTTCCTCTAGAGCCCTTTAGTTTTTAAATTTTATTTTAATCTATTGTCAAGAATAAAATGACTAATTTCATGTAGCCATTGGATGTTGTGTAATGTTAATTTCTTTGCTGCACTGGTGAAATATTTCCCTGACTACAGAGCTCTGGTAAGTGGATTCATCCCCTTCCTCACTCAGCATGCCACGCTATACAAATCTCAATCACTGACTTCCTCCATAGCAGCAGGAACAGAGGTTCATATGATACTGTGGTCATTCAATCAGAGTTAGAAGCACTTTAATCTCTTCTATTCTGTCTGGTAAAAGCTTTCTTCTTTGTTCTGAATTGCAAATTTCTTGTGTTCCCATTGTTACAAGGGCTGTGGAAGAAGAGATGATAGCATCTTATCCAGTTAGGTATTAGTTGTTCAGCAGTGATGCATGCCTGTTATTCCCAACGATTTTGTAGTGGGGAGGTGCACAATCTGGGACACTTGAATGCACCCAAGAAGAAGAGAAAATGAAGTTAGGAGAAGGAAGGTACATGGCTAGCATTGGTTACGAATTGTAGCGTATCCACTAAAACAAGGAGAGCTCATAATCTACAATTACTTATTGTTAAATGCACAGCAGAGATCAGGGCATCAGCTCATGGCTGCAAGCTTCAGCCTTTGACTTTCAGTACAAGAGTGCCCAATTGACTTCTGCATCCACATTCCTACTTGCTCACGCAACAGCAGGTACAATACAGACGAGTAAAGTATGCTTGCTTGATACAAAGAGGCACTAAGTGTGGCCTGAGGGTTGGGGTAGCTCCAGCATTCTGCGAGCTTGACCTGTGCTCTCTCTTTCATAGCAGCCACACACAAATGTAACAGATGAGTATAGACTTAATTGCTTTATTTTGCTTCCTTTTCTGTATTGACACAAGTTAATAGGGCAGAAGCAGAAGAGTCTGGGTACAAAGCAGAAAGATTTTATGACAGAAGGGGTTGTAAGATAAGGAACTGCATCATCAAGGGTGAGTGCACAAGAGTAAAGTTGTGGTCCAACCACACAATGAGTTTACAACAAAAAAGCAAACCTTGGGCCATGGTGGCCCAGGGCTGTAGTAGTGCAGAGCCATAAATTCCCTTTTTGAATGAAATATTTTTCTTTGTTTCCAGCAAATTGGTGCCTGACATGTCATATACCGTTGACCATTAATATAGCTTCAGTCCCATCAGGTTAGCAGTTATGATATTGTGGACTGTGCTTCTTTTTAATACTTATTGTCATAAAGCAATTTTCATACTGCTGGGTTTATGGGTCTTTGTATGATGTGTGGATCATTTTATTGAAGCAGAGAGACTCCATTTTTAACGATCTTAAGGCCAACATGCTCCATTGGTTTGGTCATCACGTTCAGTATATTAAAACTGAAAATGGGGGTTTTAAATGTGATGTAAGTCTGTGGATGATTGGAAGCTGAAGGCAGAACAAATTCTGATTGAGTTAACAGTGCATCGAGATTCACAAGGATTTAAATGAGTGAGCTAGTTTGTAAATGCAGGGCAACATATAAAAACAACTGGCTTGTGAGCAAAAAAGTCCATTTAAGAGCATGCTCTTGCAATGCATCCTGATAAATAAAGGAAATGATTTGGATATTTCAATGTTTAGCGGTTAAAACATATTCCCAGTACACAACTATAGTTTAAAGTACAAATGAAATGCTCACTAGAATCAGCAGATGGTTTAAGCATTTAACAAGAAGTGATAGTATTACTGTACAGGGCATTGTTGGCTCTTCATTTAGAATGTCACTGAATTATAGAAAGGATATTGCCTTGGGCAAGAAGCAGCCTAGGATAACAAATTACGACAGGTTTGAAGAATCCAAGTTATTAGGATAGGCTAAGAAAGTTGGGTGAAAGGAGAGTTACCATATCTTTTTAATTTTGAAGAGGATTGTAAAGCTGATACGGAAGTTATTTAGATGGATCGGGGGTTCGAAAACCAGTGGTTTCTTTAAATGTTAGAAAGCTAAGGGTGAATGGGGTGCTCAAGCAGAACTATTTCATGCAACCAATAGTAAATGTATAGAATGGGTTACAGAGGGAGGAGATTGAAACACAAGGTGTAGTATAAGGCCTATTTATTTGGCCAGGCTTTTGATTAGTTGTGTAATTGGGAATGAACTTTTTGTTAACAAGCAGGAGATTTTGCTATGTTCAGTTGATTGGTAATTGATTGCTTTTATTGATGCAAGTTACCTTGGGGACAAATATACATTTCTAAAGACATAAATATTGAGCCCCTGCCTAGTTGAGCTCTCACTGTTTCTGCACTGGGTATGTTCTGGACTTGGGTATATGGGAGGAATGAGACTTGTCTATTTTAGTAAAATATAGACAGAAATGCTAAAAATGTGCTGCACAGAAGTACTAGTAATATAGCAACCTAAAGCTCCTCATGTAACAGACTTCCCAAGAGATAGCCTTTTCATCTCCGTGACTGTGATCTTTCCAGGAGAACAGAGACATAGCAGCAATAAATTGAGCTTTCTTTTCTATGCCACCTCAAATTTCATTTGTTCAGTGGGTGAAAACCTTTGTAGACAAATGTGCAGTATGTGAGCTCCTGGCTGCATGTTGTAGAGATATGAAGTCCTTAAGGATTATGATGCAATGTCTTATAGATATATGAACCAAAGTGTTGGCAGGTGCATATTTTATATTGAATTTTGTCTGAATTCTTTTTAATCTGGGTAAAGGCTACCTGATAGATATTGAATTATTTTAAATATTGGTTTTTCTTCTCCCTGACACTCCTTCCTCCCTCAACTTGGAAAGAAGCTGTTGCTAAAATAAAATAGCCCTCGGATCTAGAAGAAATGGATGGGTATAATGGATTTTCCCAGGCTTCAAGAATGTTGAGGAAGGTACAAAATATCCACAAAAGAAGCTGCCTCATGTGTGAACTGGTTTTATAACAAGATGTTTCTTTGTACTATGAAATGTTCAAACTAGATGAGCAGACCAGCATGAACACAAAGAAACTGGGAATATACTATTAATTTGCTGGTGTGGCGATTGAAAAACTTACTGCTGAGTATGATGAATATAACTGGTTCCCCTAACATTAAAATGAAAAACTAGATCAAAACTGCAGTATGTTGAATCAGAAAATAAAAACAAGTACCCTGAGTGTTAAGCCTCTCTGCGTACTTTCTTGCCACCAGTCAGTGTAAGGATACTTTCCTCCCTCATCCCTCCAGAAAAGTCTAAATGATTTTCCAAATAGCTTTGAGAAGTGCTCTTCTGGCCCACTTTTGCAAACTCCAGTGGTGAAAATCCCAATGCCAGTGGCTTTATTTATTTATTTGATTTACAGCATGTCTACAAAGTTACTGATTATTCCTTCCAACTTTAGTTTCCCTTTTTCTTAATACAAATGTGCTTGGTATTGGGTAGAGATTATGATGGTCTGAAATTTTGTGTTGGTTTTGCTACAGGAAGCTATGGAATTAATTGCATAGCCCTGTTGATCCTTAATATCTTAATTTTTAAATGCACACGTGATATTCTTCCTAGTGGAATAAGCTGTTCATCCTATTAGTACTCTCTAATTCTAGATCATGATCGGAGATTGTGCAAATAAAAGAGGATATATAATGAGTTGTAATAAGTTAACCACTAATTTTCTTTACTTGGTCTGGCATGAAATGTATATGCATAAGCTCCTTTAATTTTAGAACATCTAAGAAGGGAGAAGAGGTAATAACAGTTTGATCCCAGATTGTATTAGGAAGCACTCTCAGCTGGTGGAAGGGGAACACAACATGTTCTACATGATAGTATTCAGAATTTAACATGAAAATAGCTTGTCACTTTACCACCGCCTGGTTTTGTGCTGAAGGTTATAAGTGTGGTGGGAGAAACCTCCCTAAGGTCCGTTGTCTAGCTGTAATTTGATTGACGGACAACGCGGGTAAAGAAAGACAGCTGTTTATTTGCTCGAGCAAAGACCATAAAGCCAGCAAAAGGCAAAATGGCCCCCCCTCAAGGGTGAGGCGATTTTTTTATACTTCTTACAACAAAGCAAGACTATATGGTTAACAAAAAGCAATACTTGGGGCGGTGCTCTACAAATCTTTGTAACAGCATATTTCTATTAAGCTGAACTAGCACTTTTTAAAAGCTAAAAGTTAAGTAACAGTAACATTATGTTAGCAAAACCTTACACAGTAGAAGATACTTCTCAAGGACACAACCAGTAAGCTCAAACAATGGTTTCTCTGTCTTATCTTACTTCTTGCTGTAGCTGATTTTTTTTTTAGCACACAGACACAGATTCACTTTTTAACTCAGAAAATGCTTGGTGCAGTTAAAATGATTACTTGACACAAGCAAAGGCCTAGCTATCATTCTGCCTTGTGGTCAGCCGCATTGCTAGGCCACAGGTCATGCCTTGTATTCAGCTGTAAAGCTAATACTTCTTAATAATCCAAATTATTGTAAACCTAACAGTATGCTTTCAGAAAACTATTCTATTTCAGGGTAATGACAAACCTGCGCACTACATAAGGAAGGTGCCTAGACAGAATGCAGGAGGTTTCCATATTCATGGAAGGGTAGGTGGTAGTGACAGTAGCTAGGGATTAACAGTAACAACCTATCTGCAGGAATTTGAATTATTAGGAGGTGGCTTTAATGGGAACTGGGGTACCTTTCTGTAAAGCTAGTTCATTATATAGATGTTGTTACTGTCTGTTTGGTCGTGGTGAAGGATTGTAACTGAACAAGAGATCATCGCCATTGCTATGGTGCTTGTTAGCCATAGTATTTTAGGCATTTTACATGCAAGATAAAATTCATTAAGACACTAGACTACACTGAAGATAAAATCACTTCAATGCAAATCATAGCACCATGCTACATGCTTTTCTAAAGTCTTTCAGTCTGCATTAAAATATACACAATATATGTTATTTCTCATTTGCAAAGTAGGGGGGGAGGGGAAGGAAGGGCATGTCCTGGATTGCAAACGGATGGTGCTCAGACAACTACGTGCCACGCACATATTGTCTCCTGTTCCCTCTGAACCTCTCTGCCATGCATGTGCATTTCCACAGACCTGCATTCTGCATATTAACTTCTGTTCTACTCAGGAGAGCTCACAAACACCAACAGATTCTCCCTATGCCTGAAGAAGGGCGCTTGTGCCCAAAAGCTTGCAGGGAACAATTTTTCTGACTATTTAGTTGGTCTAATAAAAGATACCGCATCTACCCAAAGAGCCTTGATAAACGCAGCCTTGCTAAAATCTTTGCATCTAGTTGACAGGGTTTGTATACTTTGAAATTTGATTTAGGCAAACTTGTCTGCTTCTAAAGCTGCTGGGCATGTTTTACAGTAGTAGAACAAAATTGAACAAAATGTAATGTTTTTCTGCCAACTGTTGGCTGCATCAAGAACACTCCTCAGATTTACAGCTCCCCTCTCCCTTAACCAAATGGGCCCACAAATGTAACAACCCAAACAAATGTAGCAACACTAACTGCAGAGACTTTCTCAGCCTGAGGAAGGGTTTTTAAACCGGAAAGTTTGCTTAAAAAATGTTTTTTCCAACTATTTAAGTTGCTCTAATAAAAGAGACCAGATTCATCCAAAGAACCTTGACAACCCAAGCCTATCAGCTGAGCAGCCCAGAAAGCAATGCATCCATATTTGATCATTTGCCTCTGTAACAAACCTTAGTGAACAGATGTGGTTTGCACTGTGGCCCGAAGGATAACAAACTCAAGCTGCTTTTGGACCAATAGAAGACATGAATTTCAGAGTCAAGGATTGGCAATTGAACTGGAATTTCATAGGTTATTACTGCCCAGATGTTTTTCCAGCTTTAGTGACACCGGATTTTTTTCTAGTTTTGCATCTTAACCAAATGTTATATGGCAAGTTACAGACAGGTTAATAATCACAATATTCCAGCGCAGCTGGATAAATTGCATCCAGAATTTATTTTTTAAGAAGTCACCAAAATTACCAAGGCAGACTGCCCTTACTGCTGTGAGAAACTGCATGTTGAAAGTCTTTGTTTAGGCCTCGATGCTAGGAAGAAATTTTTTTGAGTAAGGATCAAGGCAATATGTGTGGGGGGGTAGGCTAGACTCAAGGTACTGGGTGGTTCTGAAAGAAGTGAAAAAAATTAAGAAATAGATCATTCCATCTTGGTAACAGTCCTCTAGATTGCAGGAGAGAGGCCTTCAGCCTCTGTCGGCAATCCTTTGTCACTCTTAGAAGCTAGTTGCTTGCTATTTAAAGATCACTGGCAGGCTATACTCCCACGTGGAAGTTTGCCAGCAAAGCCATCCAAGTCCGGTTGCTCTACTCTGCTTTTCTTTTTCTGTGACATGTTGGAAGACACTAAATCAAGGTATCAGCTGAAAATCCCAGACACTGTAAGATTTAATAATCATGATTAGAAAAAAAAATTGTAAAATTCCTCTGCTTTCTTAGCATCCCCAATGGAAGAGAAGCAAAATAGGAAAGTCTCAATTTTTTTCACCAACTCCTGCAGGGAGTAGGTGATAAATATGTGGAATGGAGCCATCTGGCCATTTTGAAACCCAATATATATCTATATCTATCCCAACCCAAATATTGGCATGAAGAGCATCGTAATTTTTTTCTTTTTAGGGCTGACTAACTCTTGGGCATGACTAAGAGTGTTATGGGAGTCCAGCATGCAGCCACTTCACAGTTTCTGAGCAGTCGTGGTGGGTCAGTTCCAGGGAATCCAATGGCGAGTAGAGCACGCTAGCTAATTGATTGGGATCCCGCTCATCTCGGATACTGAATTATTTTGCAAACAGGAGGTCTTGTACCTAGAGTTTTGTGACCGAGATGAGCTTTGCGAATGCCTTAAGGAATTTCACTCTGACAAGTTGTGATCAATAGATCCAGAGAATCCTGAAGCTTTGCTTTACCATGCGTGTAAAGGCCAGATGCTCAAGCATTTGGTTTTACACATGACCTGCGCTGCGCAGTCATTATTAGGCCACAGTTATGCAAACATTCACTGTATATTTAAATTTGCTCCATCTTTGAAGTGAATTCCATTGCTTACAGGAATAATTTTTCTCAAAAAAGTCAAACGTGCTTTTAACTTTTCAACATACCCACGTAGAAGTCTGAAAATACAATTTTCTCCTCTATTGATGTGGCCTTTTTTGGTCCTGTGTTTCTAATGAGACATACTTTAAAATTGCAGTATATTGTTAACAGGCTGGCTAATTACTCTCTTAAGTAATCTTACTAAAAGTCACTGATTACAGGGTTTGAATATTCATCCATTAGCTGTTGAATTATTTTATGATAATTGGGGTAGATTTCTGAGATGATTATTTTTAAAGTCGGCTTACAGATTTCTCACTGAGTTGCGGTTCAACCATGATATCCCACATCCTGAATTTCATAGCTGTGAGAGGTTGGTTTACTTCAGTGATTCCCAACTGAGGTGCTTTGAGATCCTTTCAAGAAAGACGCGGGGTGCCATGTGATGCTAGTATTGTTAGGTGTGAAAACGTGATTCGCAAGATCAACCCAGCCATTTTCTAGTAGGAATCCATGCTGTTAAAGATATGCTGACCTGTTGCGGTCTTTGAGTCCTTTTCAAGAGAAGAACTCTTCTATTTTTTTTTTTATTTTTTTTTTTTTGAGTCAAAAATGAGTGAAGACTAAGAGCTGGCATTTTCCAAAGGGAGTCTTGGGTCTAAAAAGGCTGGGAATGCTGGTTTACTTAAAGAATTGCAGTGTTTGCTAGTGGTATATTTTTCAGTGCCTTTTTTAAATCCCCCTTTTATAGCTGATAGTAATTTTCATTAGTTGGTTGCTTTGTGTTGATGTACCATGTTATTCTTTCTTTCCCTTGTGAACTGAGCTGAAACCACGGAGTCCTTTCATCTAGGCTAGTGATTCAGGGTAGTAACACTTCTTCTGTTGTTTTTCTGTTGACTGTAAATAGATTTGAACCAAAGATGCAATAGCAATAACTTGTGTATCCCATTGCTAATTCTCCAAGCCTTTCAGTTCTTTCAGAAACCCAATTTAGCATAAATATAGGTGGTGTATATTCTTCCTTATAGCGTGCAGTATCCTGCCAGGCATGTGGAAAAATAAATCTCATCTGGAACGTGACCTGGCCATCTTGTGTTTCTGGAATTAGTCTAGAAGCTCAAGGATGGAGCAAACATCAGGCTAAAATAATAACTGGGTTATGGTTGTTTTCACTGGTCTGTCTGCAGTGTATTTGCCTGTGGATCTGAATTGTAGTATAACGTCTGCATTTCCTTTATAGTAAGGAGGTGGTTACCTGTATATTAAGTTAAGACTTAAAGAAACCTTTTCTGTCTTTATTTATTGTCCAGGACTGTCAATTCATCATCTTTATTTAAAAAAAAAAAACAACCCAAAGAAGAAATACCTGCCTTAAATTGTATGGGTTGCATAAGATAATATCACATGGGCAAGGTGGCCTTTTTCATTTCGGTGGCCTTGCTTTAATAGATTTTAAAAAATGTGATATTTTTCTCCTGCGCTACTTTCTCTTTCTGAACAGGTTAAGATTATAATTGATTTTCTTAAACCTTTTTTTTTCTAATGACTTTGCTATAAAATTGGACTGTGTTGCACCTAAGAAGAGACATTTCAGTTTGAAGAATTTCTGTTTTGTATCTTCCAAGGATGTTTCCATTGATTTTCAAGGCTTAACAGGCTTGTGTTGCACTACTTTTAAAGGGTTTTGTGGTTGAAAATTGTAGGACAGAGAGTCCTAAAGGAGGTGGACTGAATTCATTTAGCTTTAACTTTTATATCCTAAACCTTCACTTTCTTTTTCTTCTCTAAAACTACACATTCAGCTGTGCACCAAAGTATTTGTATGGCTTCTTTTACCACATCTAGCTCTAATGGCTCCTAAGGAAACTATAAGTACCGGTTTTAAAGAGAAAATTTAAGGAATCTGAAGAATGGATTGACACATACAAACAGAAAATAGAAGCAGAATACTCAGTGCTTTGGACAGTAAGAAGAATTGATCTTTCAGATCTGGATATAACATGTTTGGTGTCAAGTGAAAGGCTACCTCATTTTATTGACAAAGATAGCCTGGCAGCGTGCTTCCGAATAGCTCACAAAACTTATGTTTCATACACCTAACACTATAAGCAGAAATGTTCTCTCTGAAATTACTATATACTTTTTTTAAAAAGGGAAAATATCAGTGTATAGAAAACAGCACTAAAATATTTTCAATTCTATTGGAAGATTTCAGAGCAAAAATACCTGAACTTATATTTCTAAATCACTTCTATATAAATCACAATCTACAAACTGCAACAGGCATGTAATTTAGAGCTGTCCAAATTGTCCATAAAACCGTCATTCATGATTCTTGGTGGGAGACCAGAGCAAACAGAAACCTTGGGAATGAAAAAGAGTGAAATGCCATTTGCACAGATTTCCCTTTTGGAATTTATTTGGGGCCTTTGTACATATGGTATACAGCTTGAAGCTGCTTAGGAATTTTCTGGTGAAACAAAAATGCGTGCGTGTGTGTATATGAGAGAGAGAATGTGTGACCATGACTGTGCATACTGTTTTGGATGGGATTTTCATTGGGAAAGTTTTTGCAGTCACCTGGGATATAGACAGTTCATGAAAAAAGATGATCTGTCTGATTCGGACTAGGGACTTTGAACCTCAGTCTCCCATATCCCAATTGCATGCTGTGACCACAACAACTGTGCTATTTTAAATAAAACTTCCCATAGGAAGTAGGTAGGTATAAGAGTGTGGTTGTACTATACTCAGGGTGCTTGCCTAAAGTAATTGAATTGCTGAACGTTTCTACTAAAAATTCCTAGAAGCATAATAGTTAAATGGCACTTAGTTCTGAAAACTAATGAAAATTTAACAGTCCATTGAGAAGAATGTGGTGTTTCTGGCTTGCAGTCTGAGGACTTATTAGGTTGGCAGTGTCTTCAGGCACTTACGGAAAGCTTTATCTGGAACAATAAGAACTGCACACATTTTTAGTGAAAGGTTAGGTCCCACAAAACTAATGGGAGGCCACCAGCAAAAGTCTGGTGGGATATAGGTATATCAACTAGCTAAATCTGTGCCCCAACTTTTCATTTTCACAGCACATCTAATACATATGAATGTGCGAGGGTTTAACACGGCAATCTGGGGGAATCCCTAGGTGAATGGTCGCCTGTGTATGCAGGGGACTGGACCTGATGAGGCCCCCTTGGTCCCGTGTTCCTATGTGAATGAATTCTCAGAAAATCTTTTTGGGGACCAAAGTTAATGTTGGTATTAGTATCACCAGGAGAGCCCATCAGGATTAGGAAGGGCCCCATTGTGCGTCATTCTGAACAATGAGTTGTTGTCTCAATCAGTTTGTAATAGAATTCAATATAAGATGTAATAAGTGGGAGAACTAAGTACATGGAAACAATAAGATTGAGAAAATGAGTGATAGTTATATCAACTGTCTGCACAACTAGTGCACACAAGTTAGATAAGGGTGTTAAACTAACAGGAATTTCTGGTACACTTACCTTCTAAAAATCATCACTTCCAGCAGACAGAGAATTTGAATGTCATGTCTGAGGCTACTAGCACCATCATTAGAACTGGGCTTAGAGCTGTCTCTGTTCTGGTTTTGGACTATGCAATTCTTAATAAAATGTTCAGTAAACATCTTTGATTTGCAAGGGAAACTATTTCAGTTGGGTGGAAAAGGGAACCTGTTAGTACCACTCTAAAAAGGAGGTGCCGCATCTGGCAGCACAGTTTGGGGTGGTAAGCAGCCAACACTGGTGGAAGAAAAGGTTGGGGGCTATTTAGAAAAGCTGGATGTGTTTAAGTTTATGGGGCTGGTTGCGATGCACCCAAGGATGTTGGGGGACTTGGCTGATATGATTACAGAGTTGCTGGCCATTGTCTTCGAAAACATATGGCAATTGGGAGAGGTCCTGGATGATTGAAAAAGGGCAAATATAGTGCCCATCTTTTAAGAAAGGGAAGAAGAAGGATCTGGGGAGCTACAGACCAGTCAGCCTCACCTCAGTCTCTAGAAAAATCATGGAGCAGATCCTCAAATAATCTGTTTCTAAGCACTTGGAGGAGAAGAAGGTGATCAGGAACAGTCGGCATGGATTCACCAAGGGAAAGTCCATGCCTGACCAACTTGATTGCCTTCTGCAATTAGATGACTGGTTCTTTGGATGTGGGGAGAATAGTGGACATGATGCACCTTGACTTTACTAAAGTTTTTTTATATGGTTTCTCACAAAATTCTTGCAAGCAGACTAAGAAGGTACAGGTTGTATGAATGAGCTGTAAGGTGGATAGAAAACTGGGCTCAAAGGGTAGTTAGCAATGACTTGATGTCTATTTGGCAGCTGATGTCAAGTGGAGTGCCCCAGGGGTTGGTCCTGGGACCAGTTTTGTTCAATCTTTTCATCAGCGACTGGGAAGATGGGATGGAGTTCACACCTCAGCAAGTTTGCAGATGGCACCAAGCTGGGGGGAGTAATAGATATGCTGGTGGTAGGGCTAGGATTCAGACAGACTTCAAAAAATTGGAGGATTGGACCAAAATAAATCTCATGAGGTTCAACAAGGACAAGTGCAAAGTCCTGCACTTAGGATGGAACAATTCCTTGCACCAGTAGAGGCCTGGCTATGCATCAGTTCTACAGAAAAAAGACTTGGGGGTGACAGTGGACAATAAGCTGAATATGAGCCAACAGTGTACCCTTGTTGCCAAGAAGGCTAACAGCATGCTGGCCTGCATTAGTAGGAGTGTTGCCAGCAGATCGAGGGAAGTGATTATCCCCCTCTATTCAGTACTGGTGAGTCCACACTTGGAGTACTGTGTCCAGTTTTGGATCCTCCACTATAGAAAGGATGTGGACAAATTGGACAGAGTCCAGCAGAGGGCAGTGGAAATGGTTAGGAGGCTGGGGGGGCATGGCTTATGAGGAGACACTGAGGGAACTGCGCTTTTTTTCAGTCTAGAGAAGAGAAGACCGAGGGTGATTTAAGAGCAGGCTTCAACTCAGTGCAGGGTGTTTCCAAAGAGGCTGGAGCTGGACTGCTCTTAGTGGTGGCAGATGACGGAACAAGGAGCAATGGGCTCAAGTTGCAGCAGGGGAGGTTTAGGTTGGTTATTAGAAAAAAATTCTCTCATGAGGAGGGTGGTGAAGCACTGGAACAGGTTACCCAGAGAGATTGTGGAGCTTCCATCCTTGGAGGTTTTTAAGACCCAGCTGGACAAAGCCTTGGCTGGGGTCATCTAGTTGGGGGTGGTCCTGCTTTGCGCAGGGGTTGGACTAGATGTGACCTCCATCCAGCCCTAATTTTCCACGATTTTCTATGAGGTAGATCCAAATTCAATAGCTCTCTTCTGCAGAAAGTCACTATTTTGCAGTTCTTTGTGGTACACTTTTTCCCACATTGGTACTTGGTTTGGTCTTTCATTTGCTGCACCTTTTGTAATTTTAAGGCTAATTGCCAAAGGGCCATTGGGTTTAACTAATTTTTTTTAGATTGGATCAAGCTATTTTTATTTCTTTTGGTCGGTTCCTCTCACAAGGTCAGAGGGAAATCCAGAGCTGATCATTGGGATTCCTTTGGCAGGGGTTTATAATAGAGGAGCTTAATTCTGTTTGGTGCGTTTTTTGCTTTCCTAAGGCTGAACATGCTTGAATTTCACCAGCTCAGTCAGCAAGAGCTACGTGCTCTCTAAGTCTTGCATCCTGTCTGTGACCTGCTTGAGCCTTATGTGCATGAGGAGTTGGACTGAAATCGCTCTGAACTTAGATGGCTTGTTTGCTGTCCTCCATGGAATGCCAACATGGGAATTTTATGGACTTTTTAGTTAGCACAGGAAGTCTTACTGTGCTCATGGGAATTGTTAGTGACCTTTAACCCCAAGTCATGTATTTTTCCTGATGAGGTCTCAAAAGGCTTCCAATGCCTGAAGCTCTTAAATCAAGTAGTTATGATTATTGTGTATTTCTGCATGTATTGAATGAAATTGGATGCTAAGTCATTTGAGCAAGCTGGAGAGAGAGCTGAAAAGGCACTGAAGAGGACAAAAAAGGCACAAGAAGAAATAAGTAGCTTTTTGAGGGATGTAGATCTCTGTGTGTCTAATATATCACTTGGAACTTCATATTTAATGTGTATATAGCATTGTTCTTTGGTTGGTCTCCAGGTCTTTTGTGAATGTTCAGCTTCTATTTCCCTCTTGAGGTAGACACTGAAAAAGGAACACAAAGATTTTGTCTTTAGTGGGGATTTGCCTTAACTGCAGCCTTTGGCAGTTAACAACTGATTTGGCTGGCAACATGCAGTTCCCTTGCATAGGCAGGCAGAATTGCTATATTTGCACTGCTGCAGCTTATCTTGGTTTCAGATGGACAGAAGTGAAGCCACTAACTAGCGAAGCAGGCTACCTCCACTAGGGTTTGCCCCAATGAAGCTTCACCAATGGCTGGCTGTGGCTGCCAAGATAATATGCTCCTAGTGTAGACAAGATCTAAGGCACGGAGAGATTATATCATGTGAACTAATGACAGGCCTGGGAATATAAATCAAGAGTCTGGTTCTTTGTTCTAACCACTAGATGCGCTTTTTCTTGGCCATATCCCTTGAATCCTTGCCCCATTGGAAGCATCAGAACAAGACTTCCAGTTCATTAACAGGCTGGCAACAACCACCTTACCCTCTCCTTGGTGCTGAAAAGTTCTCTGAATGCTTGGTAAGGCATAGGATGGTCAATACTGTTACTTTTGTGTGTCTTTGAATAGTGTGTGGGTAGTTTGTTGATATCTGATATTTCCCTATTTGTGCTTAGTGCTGGCATATTATTGCTACATGAAGACATTAGACTCCTACATTTTTTTTCTTTTAATGGAGTGCAACTGGCGTGCTTGCTTTTCAGCCCTGTGCTGTTAATAGCTTAGGCTAGGGAAACAAAAGGGGACTGCCTAAATTTGAGTTTTTATTTATTATTTTTTTATTTGTTCCTGAATTGTAAACAGATTTGCTTCCTGTGTGGGAGTAGAGCGAAGCACTTGCTTGATTGATTCGTTACTTGCAGGGACACAGAACCAGAGGGATCTATCGATTCCACGCAGCCAGCTGAACCCCGGCTGTAATGCACTTAATTGCCCTTTAACAGACTTCACTTTATACAACCCTAAGTTTAGAAAGAAAGTTCCCTGAATTTGCTATCTTATTTAAGACACTGCTTTACATATTACAGTAAGCTCTTTAGTCTCTGCTTGAGGAGGGGTGGCTGGTTTTGGCTCTTTTTCCAGGATAGGATGAGTCAGTGCTCTGCAGGTTTGCCATCCTGTCCAGCCAGTTGTTTTGATCTCTTGACATTCCAGTCTTAGATTCCTCCGTCAATACCTTTCCTTTCTGAGCTGCACTCGTTTGTGTAGCTAAATCAGCTGGAGCCTGTGGCTACAAAACTTAAGTCCTTTATGACTAAGCTCTGCTTCTTGATGTGTTTGGGGGTCATCCCTCTTTCCGTGTGTCCCAGGGATTTGGGATGAATCACATAACACTCATGTAGACTTATTGGGCTTCAGAAGCAATTAGGCTCCTACTGAACTTAACTTCCTCTTAATTTCTTCAAAGCTGTGAGTCTGTTTAAAAGTGACCTGGAAAAAAAGCTGTAAAAACAAATGTGTGTCTTTTTGTGCTTCATCATGATGTGCATCTATACAGGGTCTTTATAAAGTCCGTGTGCACTTTTAAACTTTAACTTAGGTTGTAGGTATGATAGAAACAATCTGTAGATGGCATTTAAAAGCAAATTTATTAAAGTTTTAGGACAACTAGAGTACACAATGCTAGACTTCAACATAACCACCATCCATCATGATACAGTGCTCGATCTGATCTTCCAGCTCCTTGAAAATGTTTCCCAGTTGCTCTTGAGTTACTGCACTAATTGCACTGTTGATTCTAGCCCTAAGTTCCACCAAAGAACATGGTTTTGACAAGTAAACTACACTTTTAACATGTCCCCATAAAAAGAAGGCCAGCGGTGACAGGTCAGGTGAACAAGATGGCCAAGCAATTGGTCCACCTCTGCCTATCCACTTCTCTGGGAAAAGGTCATTTAGGAACTGTCGTACATTCAGAGCATAGTGGCACAGAGCTCCAACTTATTTAAGAATAAATTCATTATTACTTATGAAGGCTAGCATTGTGTACTCTAGTTGTCCTAAAACTTTAATAAATTTACTTTTAAATGCTGTTTACAGATTGTTTCTAACATACTTATAACCTAAGTTATTAAAGTTTAAAAGTACGCAAGGACTTCCTGAAGACCCTGTAGAAGGGTGTTCAAAAACAAACAGAAAAGTTATCTTTAGAAACAGTGGGAACGTGAATCCTCGGGGGCAGCCTGGTTTTACTGGAGAACGTCTGTGGAGTCCAATGTGTATTTTGAGCTCTTACTCCTTAATTAGGGTGAAGAAGCAGGTGTCCTTTCTCCCGGTGATCATTGGGTTCTGAAGTTAGTCCTTACCAGACTTAAAGTTCTGCTGCCAGCAGTTTGTAATGGAAGAGTATGTGAGATGATCACATCCTGTACCTGAAATAGCTCTGTCTGGTGCAGACAGTTCTGAGGGCAAAAGAAGGTTTCTGCCAGCAGAGCTCTTGTTGTCCAGGAGCAGCGGTGTAACTGGTCATGGAAAAAGTCCTGTAGGAGAACTGCATCTACACAAGGGGCCTAGCTGCTACAGTGGAGCCACCAGAGTTAAAGCAGAAGCAGCCTTTGTAGTAAAGAGGCAAGTTTAAACATTTTAAATCCAACCCCCTCCAAAAATAAAAATAAAAAAAACCCACAAAAAAAACAAAATCGAGACTTTTTTTTAAAGTCCGACTCAAAACCCATTCCCTTTGTTGCTCAATTTCTGTCTCTTGTCATGCTATCACTAGTTCTTCCCTCCCTGGAGAGACAGGGTAGTAAAGATCTGTGTGTTTAAAGTTGGAAGCAAACAGCCCCACAACTTTGCAAAAACCTTTCAGGCTGCTTTTTTCCACCATAAAGAATTTAAAGGAAAAAAAAATAAAGGCGCACACCCAATCTCATTTTTTCTTTTCAGGTCACCTTTAGAGCAGCACTGAGTAGGCTGTTATGATTGATTGGGATTGCGGGGCTGCCTTTCCTTTCTCCCACCCCCAGGTGCTGCGTGACCTCTCATTCTCGACCGTGTACCTCCTTTGTGTCAGGGCTAGTGCTGCAAAGAATTAAAGTAGTTTGTTAGATAAACTTCCAACTTTTTATCTACTAAACTCAATCCAGCCCTGGGCATTATGGATAGAATGGCTTGGAAAACAGGAAGATGTGGTTTTCTTCAAAGGCTTTTGCTGATGCTGGAAGAAGGACATTTTTTCGAACAATAATCCATTTTGTGGGAGCTGAGTTTTTGTAGTGCTATCTGTATTTGAACAGAGCGGAATAGGTTTGAATGGGCATAACACTAAAATGCATCTTAGAAAGATGCCTTAGTTGGTTTGAAATAGCCTGTGGCTCTTTGAAGTACACAGCATCTGCCGTGAAGACTGGGGTGCAGGCCAATGTACAGCTGCAGTCTCTCGCCCAGCTACTTCCATGCGGGAGCGCGGTGCTTTGGAAGCCTCTGAATTTCTCCGTTTGGAAAACTGACAGTTCGATCAGCGTCCTAACCTGGGACACATGCTTTGACTCCTTCCGCATGCCTATTGCTTGAGTTGTCATCCTCCAGGAGGCAGGAGAGCTTGTCAGAAGTAAATGAATTTGCTAATGAGCTTTCCTCCTGGAACACCGAGGCGATGCCAAGCGACACGTTGGGAAGTGCCAAGCAGGAGGGTAATGGCTCCTCCGCACTGCCTGTCAGCAACGGGATGTGGTTTGTTTACAGTCCCCATTTGATCTCTCTAGTCCTCCTGTCAGTGCTGAGCAGAGATGAGACTCCCACGATGGCCCAGAGGAATGTGAAGTTTCTGAGCCAATATCAAATATCTCGTCAGAGGAGAATGTGGCTTGAGGCTTAGGAGCAAACAAAATTAAGCTGTGTATCTTGGGCTCTTCTATCCCATCCCGGGGTATTTATCATTCTGACTGCACAGTTGCATTGTAGTTGACTGCAGAGCAGAGGGAGTTTATTAAACTGTGGGAATCACTGCTGGGCGGGTAACTAATTTTATGAGATTAGGTGAAAAGCTGTGGCGACGGGGAAAGGGCTTTGAGCAGTGGCAGCACTTTAGATTTCTTCCTCTGAAGCCCGTTACGAGAAACATTTATGTAAGTCGCCAAAAGGAAAAGCTCAACTCTTCTATAGGGAGGGTGTTCAGTATCTTAACGGACCGGCCTGGGTTCAAACCTTGCTTTAGGTACTAGGAGAAATTGGTGTAATCTTCTAATTTGGAGGGTGTACTGTTGGGCCGTCATAAAATCAGTTTGGCAAAGGGATAGTAAGCTCTTTCAGCGCCCAGAGCAGAGCTGCGTGTGTGTGGGGGGCTGTTATCTTAATACTGGGGAGCATGAGGGGGGACAGGGAATGGAGGTGGGCAGGCAGTGGGGCCTTATCTGCCCTAGCTTTTGGCAGCAGCTACTAGCGCTGTGGCTCTTGGTGTAGCAGGATAGGCTCAGGCTGTTGCAGCTGAGGGACATGCTTGCTGCATGCTACCTGCAATAGTCCCCCGCAAATTATGCTGCTGTAGTTTGGTATACATACTAATTGTTGCCCAAGTGTCAGCCAAGATTGGTATTACAAGACTTATTGTTGGACTTGGATGAAGAAAACCAAATGGCTCCTGGCTGTAGTAATTTAATTTCTTCGTGTTTGTGAGTGTTGAAAGGATGTACAATAAAATAACCTACCTGGTGTAACAAGGTGACGTAGTCTCTGGTTGAGCCCAACCTGTTGTTGGATGCAGAAGTTCTACGTGGAAATGTGAAGGTGGTAGGAGTAGTTCTGTGGGTAAAAAGTGGAGGGCCTTGGGCATATAGGGCATTTATGCATGTACCTTTGTCTGCTCTAACGCGCCGGAAACCCAGCACGTCAGAGCAGACTCCATTAATTGAGCCTGTGGAGCACACAAGCTGATGCACCTAGTGTTGCATCGCATGCATGTGTATAAATGGTGAAAAGCATATCAGTGCACAGAAAATGGCGGCGGTGCGCTTTTAAACTAAAACATCTTCAATGTGTTTTACTTCAAAGGCATGCTGCTGCCATTTTCTCAGCACTGATGTGCATTTTCCCATTTATATATATTTATATAGCTCTGGGTGCTTTTAAAAGTGCCCGGCACTGTGGTGCACGCATGTATACAAATACCCCTAGTAACAGTCTAGATAATATACTGAGTTGTAGGTGCTCATATTTTGATTGTCAGTAAACGTACGTCCCCAGGCAGAGTCTGGCCCAGGCTTCTCTGGGCTGCATTAGAATGGGCTATGAATTAAGGTAAACATTTTAGTGTCCAGATCCCATTTTCAAAACTGACTTCAGATACCCAGGTTGCTACATCTCCTAGGAAGTTGTTCCACCTTTAGCAGTTTTCAGAATATTTATCCTTAGTCTGTTCTTGCAGCCTTTTGTTGTACACTTATAAGCAAGGGCTACCATCAGAAGTAAGTGGACCCCAGTATTGTTTCTAGATATTGCACGGATTTCCTAACAGTATTATACATTATGAATATTTCAGTCTTGAATTAAAACACAGGTTGGAGAAAAGATGGAGCCAGTAGCATAAAATCTAGACCTGTCAATTCAGTCATATATTACTTGTGGAGGTTTAATGCATAAATACAGTAAACCTGTGATACTGCTGAATCACATTGGGAACTTTAAATTTGTGCCTTCTTTTTCTGTTTCAGACCTTTCCCACCGTGTTTTACAAACCTTTCCTTAATTTCTTGGCATTGAGCTACCAGCTTCGGATTTAATCACAGGTTGGGGCATCAAAGTTCACAGTGTTTTCCTGGTTTGCAGAGACTACAGGCTCTTCTTCGGCAGACAGATCCTTTCTTTCTGACAGCTTGCTTCTCTTTTTTGCTTCTTTTCAGCAGTGCATTAATAATCCTGAGCGTTCTCTGTGCCTTCTACAAAGCTGAAAACTGAACAGGTCAATTGGGGCAAGGAGTAGAGAGGAAGGAAAAATAGCGAAACCCAGACACATGAAATGCACTTGTTTTGGGTGTGAATTATGTGCTCTGAGCTGAGGCTATTTGCTTGTGCGGCATTTTTCATTTTGAAACCAAGGAACCAACTTTCCTTCAGTATATGAACAAATCATTCATTTAGGGTCCATTTAAGCCCTTTGTGCCTGAAGGCCTTTTAAGGGTTGTGGGTGATTTCAAGAGCTCTTTGGCCTGCTTGGCAAGGAAGGTCCTGGTGTGTCCCGTTCTGAATACAGTCGGACTAGAAGGGGAGTTGTTGTAGGCAAGTGGCTTTTATGAGCTGGGTTCCTCCCTGCCACCCCACCAATTAGAGAAACTATTTGTGAGTGGTTCTTCAGTTGTGTTTTAACCTGTAGGAATTAAAAAAAAAAATACAATTTACATACAGATGGCATGTAAGTGACTGGATTCAGGAGGCAAATTATATGACTTAAGTTTGAACAGGCATGGAGCATTTTTGGGGTTTTTTTAGTGTAATTGGAAAGGAGACACCATAGCTGAGCTTGTAGCAAGCTAAAATTGTTTGATTTCACAAAAAAACAGTCGGTGCTGTACTTAAACCTTAAACCAAGCCAAGGATTGGCAAGTATTTGTGTTTCCTATATTCTGTCTTGCTCCATGCCTCTCCCCCTGCCCTCCCCTCCCCCTTTAGAGGAAAAGTGATAGTTTGGCAAAAGAAATGTCTTAATGAGTGAATTAAACTGTGCGAAAAGAAAACTCTCATCAGTCCAGCCTGGGGCAGATTTCCTTTGTGAAAACTCCACTTCGCCACAAGATATTTAAGTTGTTGGGTTTTTTTTGTTTTGTTTTTTTTTAAACCTAGTACAGGAAATATATGGGTTATTTTATTTGTCAGCTCCTCAGCAATCTGTGGAGAAGTATATGAGCTTGACTATTACTATCACGGTGATGATTATTTGTCCTTGATTATAGGATGTTGATAGCTAAGAGAAGTATCCTGGCTGAGGGGTCTGCGAGTTGTGCTGAGAAATACTGTATTGTCTTGCCCACAAAATTATAAATGGAACAAGAAATGTGGGGGGGCAACACAAATGAGAAAGGAGGGATATATATTCTCCCAGAGGTAAAAGAAACTAGAGTCTGTGCTTGGTATTTGAGAGCTTAGTTTTAACCTATTAAAATCTTCAGTAGTTTCTAGTTACATTAACTTAATTTGTGAGCTTCTATTTTAATGGGAAAGGCATAAGGAGAGCTAGTTTATCAGAGGTTGTCTGGGTATGTATGAGGCTTTATTGTGCTCAGTATGCCCTAGTGCACAGTTCCATAGATTTATTAATAGAACAGTTGTGGAAAATGTGGGCCATGTGTTATTTTTGTGAATATTATATATAACTCTATTTACCTGCCTGCTATTGCTCCATCTGATTGCATGAGGTTAAAGCAGAAGGTAAGAGGAAGCTGGAAGTGAAACAGCGGTCAGGAATAAGATACCTCTGGGTAAACAACTTTGCTGCAGTAAAATTGGGAAGATGGTGCCTCCACGGTTTAAGGATGGAGAGCAAAAGGGTGCCAAAGAAGTAAACTCTTCCAACACTGGTTATTGTTCTTGCAGCCCACCTTAGCCACTTGGAAGTGATTTTGGGGTGCTGAATAAACTTGAAACTGGAAATAGAGTTGCCAAAACCAGAAAAAGTGCAGTATTATTCTTATTGTGGCATGGTGGGTACCCTAGGGACAGCATTTCATGTGGATGTGGTGTTTCCAGTTCAGGAAGTCACCCTCACAAAGTTAGTTCAGGTAAGGTAACCCTGAATGGTACCACATCAAAACCCCTTCTGTAGAGAAAATGGGGAAGCTTGGTCAGAGCTTGATTGCAGAAGACCTGAGGTCCTGGGATGCCTACCTACACCGAGGGTGGGGAATTGGTTACTGCGAATCCTAGTTTTATTCGCAGTGAATTGACTTCCTTCCACATAACACAGTTCTTAGGGCAAATTGACCGGGCAGGTAACCGAAATTTTATGCTTCTGTTTCAAAATGAGTAAGTTCATTATGCCTTAATTTAGAACAGGCTGATTCATGTGGATGCATCTCTACTCTGCAGTAGTTCGGGTGTCCGTCCAGTTCTGCTCTCATAACTGCTTCACATCCCAACAGACCTGATGGGACTGAGTGTCCTCTACTAGTCTGGAGTCTCGATGGCTGAATATTACTTCTGTGTTGGTGCTGGTGCTCAACCAGGATTAGACCATTTTGTGGTTCTGTCTCCTGGAGTCAGCATCCTAGCGCTATGGTGTTCTAGCACTACACTGTGCCTCGTGTATCCACTGGAGCTGTGCAGAGGTTCTGCTTACACTGGTCAGAAAAGAGAGGGTTCAGGAAATCTTTGCAAAGGACCACTGGAAGGAAGATGTAAACAAAGCTGTTGATAAAGGAACGGCCAGGAGGGATCAGAGCCAGGAAAAAAGCCTGCTGGATAAAGGGCAAGGAACTGAAGAAAGCCACTGGGCAGAATCTGGATCTCTGGCAGTACTCGCAACACCTGTTCATATTAGAAAGTGGACAGCATTTTTGTCCAGGAAAGCAACTATTGAGCTACATTTTAATGTATACAGTGTAGAAGGCAATATGAACATTAATTTGACCCAGACTGTGACTGCTGAGGTGGAAATCTTGCCCAGGAGCCAGGATTTCACCCAAGACACAAGCCATAGGGATAGGGCATGAAGACTCCAGCATGGACAGTCACCTGCTGTGAGGGGATCTCAGTATGTCAGTATTTCTTGTCAACTATCAGATTTAATTTTCTTCTAAGCAAGTAGTATGAAATGCAGTGAGAGAGAGCTGGCATTTTGTTTGGTGGACGATAGCCATTTGGGGCAGATATGAGCTCATAGCCTAAGTTTTCCTCTGTCCCCCTGCTCAGCATGGTGACCGTGTTAGTGTTGGGCAGGAGGGAATGCTTCTAAAACAAAGTGGTGTTGTGAAAATGTACAAGTCCCCCAGTGTCAACCCCAGGATTCTCCTTTTTTTTTTCTTTGTATTCCCCGTAGAGATCCCTCCTGGCCATCTGCTGCAGTACTTGTCTCTCTCCTCCTAGTGTGTCCATGATCATGACATTGACCTGGCCTTGTGGATTCATATTATGCAACTTTTATACCATAAATTCATCTGAATACTGTAAAAACTGGGCACCATCCAGACCAGCTGACATCCTGCTTTAATCAGTACTGTCCTTGAGATTTCAGGTTTTATAGAACAGTATGCGGTACGTTGCGTCATAGCATTGTGCACACACATTCTGCAGTATTTAATCGCACCATTCTAGTAGGTACATTTCATGTCATTTTATCAAGGCATTGCATCTGACAGAAAGCATAGCATTTCCGTGTTTGATTCTTTCTGGGGAAGGTTTCATAATATAAACTTGCATATACCCAAAAATAGTACCGAGATAGTAAGGCACCAGTCAGAAAAAGAGAGCGAACATGTGTTAACCCCCAGTGTTCCAAATAACCATTGCACAGCATTGCACAATAGATGTCATACATATTTGCCTAGCATCTGAAAGCAGAGTTGAAATCACTTTGTGCTCTTATAGTTTTAATGTCACAGGGCAGAGTTGTTTCACTGTTTGTTTCAGCACAGGTAGCAATGCTTTTCCAATGCTACAAGACGCAGGTGAAGTCTTTGGGTAGAGGTGATATCTTTTATTTGACAAACTAAACAGGTGCAAAAAGGTTGTTATTTGCAAGCTTTCAGGTGCACATCCTTCCTCAGGCAAGAAAAAGAAATTAAAAATGGTGAGAGATATCAAAGATAGTTAGAAATCCCTCTGTTTTGAGAAAACAAACAAACCAGTCTTTAGAAAATTGTTCTGCAGGAATGGAGATTTAGGAGGGTTTCAAGGAACCAAAGCAGGGTGTTTACCTGTAGGTATCAGATGTCAGCCACGTTGAGGGTGGGTGGGTGGGTGGGGGTATAACATCAATGTTAAATATTAGTCCTGGTTGTTGAAATTGGCTTTTTTCTTCTTCATGTTGTGAAGTTTTCATTTCAGATGGCAAAATGCAATATCTTCCATATTTTGGGGATCAAGACAGTAGCCATGTTGGTCTGAGCACAGTCGTATTGTGTAGTCATGTTGTGCTCAGACCAATCCGGCTACTGTCTTGATCCCTTCCCAATAGTACGGCACCTTGTGGGAGAGAAATCTGGGGAATAGCATCACCGCATCCGGGATCCATGGTGTATCCTCCAACATGAAGACTGCCTTTAGTGGTGCACATGCAAATACTAACCTGCCTTTCTGCAAATCATTCATGCAAATTAACTGCGCATCACCAAATCTTCCCAAATGATGAACTACAAGAAGCTCCATCCACCCTTCGCACATCCTAGAGAACTCAAGGGTTCCTTGCATCAATGCTCCAAGACCACAGGGAAGCAAGCTGGAAAATGTCTCCCAATGCTGGGAAGACGTATTGAGGATAGCCTTTCAAAATTGAGGGGGAATTTTTTTTTTCTTTGACCTGAGAACTGGACAAAAAGCAATAACTGCCTCTTATTTTTATTATATTCCACAGGCCCTACACCTACTAAAGAGATCCTCAAAGACAAAACCCTTAATAGCTTCCCAGTGGCTAGCAAATCCATGGGAGACAAGGGGAGAGGGGTGCACAAAGGAAGGTTTTTTTGGAGAACTCCTAGCAGTCGCTAGATGGAAAGCCAGTCACCTCAGGAACAGAGGCCATTTCTCTGACCGGAGGAGGAGAGCAAGAAGGCTCCTCAACAGATTTCACTCAGGCCTGGGAACTGATTGAGCAGACCTTTGCCATGACTTACAAGGCAGAGGAAGAGAAGGAGAGAGGCAATATCCGGAGAGAATACACAGGCTTTACTTAGAAATGCATTGCAGCAAAGGGCATCCTTTACTGTAGTGCAGATAGCCTCAAGTGACTCCTGTACTAGGCTTTTGGGAGAACTTCATGCATTAGAAGCACAGCAGTTCACACCATAGGCACCAAACGCAGCTGCATCTCCTCTAGGCTGCGGCAGAGAGAAGTACTATTTCTGGGAGCCCGCCCTTGAACTCAAAAAACCAAGCGTGGCCTTCTGTTACAGCATCCTGACTAGAAGTTACCAGGAGGGCGACCAGGAAGAAAGCTCACTTTTAAATGTGATTTTAATCCATTTGTGCTTTTTGAGACCCTCTGTTCTCTTGAATTTACTAAGTCTAGGTTAGAGCACTGGATTTCCAACTTCTGATTGTTTTAGATGCTTGGCTCAAATATTTGCACTTCTGAACAATTAACATTTAGTGCACACAGCTGTGGAAAATACTTGTTTTGTTGAGATGCTATTAATGCAGCTTTTTTGAAAGGTTCTGTAATATAAGTTCCATTCAAGCACACTTCTTGAAGTACAGGTACCGCGCACACAGAGATTTAATAAAATGTTATTAAAATAGCTGTGGAATATTTTATTAAATGCTTCCTCTCAGTCTGATGCTAGATTTGTGAAATGTGTAAAGGCAGTACAAATAACATAAAGGAAATGTTATGACCTCAAGTTTTAATATGATGCATGTTTCAAATCCCAACAGTCTGTTCCTGTCTTCATGGTAGGAGGACCAGGCATCCCTAACCTCTTTCGTAATGATTTTGGAGAGGCCTTCCTTCTGGCTGCTTATAACATTTAGAAGGCTTTTTCTCCTTTTTTCCCAATTCTCTCAGGCACCATGGACAGCGTCATAGGAATTTAGGGCTGGGAAGGACCTCTTCGGGTACCTAATCCAGTCCCATTGCAGTTGCAGGCACCTTTTCATGAACTTACTGAGCTCCTGTATAACAGCAGACAGGTTATTTTGTCCCCACTGCTTTGATAAGGATGACTTCCAGAACTTCACTGCTCTGATAATTAGGAACCTTCTTCTGATTTCCAGGCTAGATTTATTCAGTTTGATCAGTTCATACCCATTTGGTTTTGTTCCAGACTTGTCTTTTATAGTTCTTTTTCCCTCCCTGGTGTTTACCCTTCCCCCAGTGCATTTATAGAGAGCAATTATATTTACTCTCAGTCTTCATTTTACTTTCAGTCTCCTCCCAAACGGTAGAGGCTCTCCATTGCCTTGATCATTCCAGCAGTCAATACGTTTGAACTTAGCCTTGGGTGGACAGAAAGACATAGATCAAAGGATGGTCTCTTTCTCTCTCGCACTCTTTCTTCCTCCCTCCCTGCTGTATACCTTTAAATTATTTTGGGTGGGGAGAAGTTTTTGAGGTGCCGGTTACAAGTTCCCAGAAAGCAGCTTCTTGTAGGGGTTTCTCACGTCAACACATGGGGGTGGCCATTGCAGAATCTGGTCCAAGAGTGGTTGAGCCATGGGGTCCACCTGAAGGGTGCTCATCAAGAGAGGGAGTCCGTGGAGGAAGATCACAGGTACGACTTGATTGTGAGCCCTGCCATCCCGTCAGACGTGTGGTAAGATCAGATGTTTCTGTGAAGATACGTAGGGGAGCTGGAAATTTCAAATGGAATTCAGCCTGTGCAGAGTGTTTCTGGGGAAAGGACTGATATGCATGTGCTGCTTTTTATCTCCTAGAAACAAAGGAAATTCTGTACATTAACTCAGTAATACTCTAACCTTGGAGCTATTCCTAACTGACTCCACAGACATTTCTTACTAGAGGAGACTAATCGTCCAAGCAGTGTGGAGTCCTATCTCTTCCAATTGCTTATAATGAATGTTTCAGAGGAAAGTGGAAAGATGTTGTAATGTATCTGCCCACACACAGTGCTAAAGCCAGGGACAGACTTTTGGGGTAATAATTTCTTCTTGACCCTAGATTTTTTTCTTTTTTTTTTATCACAGATGGTGTACATTTGGATGCTGTTCAGTCATAGAAATGTCTTATCCTGTCCTGATACTCACTAATCTGTTTTTTTTTTTTTCAGTGTCCTCAGCTACCAAGTCATAGTAGCATATCTATTGCTAAAATATTTCCCTTTGTCATTTAAAAATGTATGGGTCACAGTGACCTGAACAGAATGGAAGGGTAATTTTGGAGCTATTCTGGAGTTCTTGGTAAAACCTGCACCCAGTTTGGGGCTGTGATTTAGTGCTTGCCTATTATCTGGCTGTCATTATTTGCTTTCACTGTATCTGACTTCTTTCTGTTGTGTTCGGTGCCCAGTTCCACTTTCCGTTGTCCTTGGGAAGCTGGTCACCGACATGCATAGAATTGCACCTTTTGTTCAGATGAAGACCGAGGGTATTCTACCCACTTAATAAAAATAGGTTTTTATCCTTTTTAAAATTCTCATTTATTAAACAGCATGACTATTCCTTTTGCTCTGGATTTCCATATGTTGTACACTTGCAATTATGCCATTTGTAAGATTTGCTAAGGTTTGCCATTAATCTCTGTGGCTCCGTTGTTTATTCTTTGAACTATGCTTTTTAACTTTTCTGCTCTCTTACCTTCCACTTGTTAAAAGCGCTCTTTCCTGTACTATTATTTACCTCCCTGCTTAGCCACATTGATTTATGGTGCCCTTTCAGCTTGTTCGATTTACAGGGAAGAAGCTTGATTTGTAGCCTCGCCCAACTATACTTTAAATACCTCTTACCCACTCTTGCTTTCCCCTGCATATTGTTATTGAGCGCCAGAGAATGTCCTGTACAGCTTTAGAACTGCTAAGGCAGACTCAGACTTTGTAATATTTTGAAGTCCATCTTTATTTGGCCTTTCCATGTATCCTCATTGACATCATGATTTCTAGGTCATCTTTAGGAGCTGCGCTCCAGGATTTGTGTGGAAGTCTGTGTACAAATCACATTACTGTTGTCTATGCTTTCAATAACTCTCTTATTTTTCTTGTCCGCTTGTCCGTGCTCTAGGCCTGTTTTGAATTTGAACTATTTTTCCTTCAACTTTCTTACCTGTGTTTCTCCATCACTGGGACATACCCCATACCTCCATGCTGTGTACCGAATAGGAATCATATAGTAAGAAATGTTAGGCGGTACGCTTTTTGCTGCTGACAAAATCTTTAGCCCGTGTTTGTAAAGCACCTAGCAGTTCTGGTCCATGGCTGGAAGCCCAAAGCACATTGTAATTTAAATAATAATGGTGCCTTGGATCAGGAAAGTTGGAGTGCTCTATCCTGGGGCATATAATCTCCATTTTCAAGGAATCTTCAGTGTGTTGTACTTGATTCCCTTCATTGTGAGAACTTTGGACACTTTAAAGCACATGTGATTTTGCACAATGGTGGAGAAGGCAAGTTGAGCTGCACAAATGCCAGCCCTGCCTCTGTCTAAGAAGCAAGAGATCTGACAGAGCAGGGAACACTTTTTTGATTGGGATTGAGGTTCACTTGAAAAGCATTACGCGATCCTAGATTTGACTGGCAGTAGTGATGTTGTTTAAGATTTTTCTGAGTATAGCAGGTATTTTTCCCCCCAAGAGACTCATAAGATTTATAATAGTTATATTTTAGTAACATTAAAAAAAATCTTTTAATATTACTTGCATATATTTCTAGAATTATAGTTTGATTGAGTTGAATGTACTATTTTTGATGAAAAAATTATAAGAAAGGAAAAACCAAGTTGTGTCTTGGATCATTCCCATTCTGGGAGATGTTTTATAGCTAAATCAAACTACTTTAATTGTGAAAATATATTTTTAAAAAGCACAATGATATTAGACTTGTCTGTGGCTGTAAGTGCTTGGCTACAGTGTTCAAATAAAAGCACCTGACAGATTCTGTGGTTGTTTCCAAGTCTAGAGGGATCCCATATTGCTGATAAGTTTGAATATTAACTGTAGCAATAGTACCATGTTTCAGCTCCCCCATGAGAGTAGAATTCAAAGCTGACTTTTATTATGGTGAATCAGTGATCACTCTTTGCTCCCCAAATAAATCTGAACAGCTTCTTCCTGAGCAAAATCTGCTGCTTGAAGATTTTCTGTGTGTGTTAAGTAGAGGACTGAGGAAAAGTATTGTTTTATCTGGCACCTGTAGTGGTCACAGCAGTACTTATAGCTGGTGTCCCATTTCTGAATGTAATTAGGGAAGTGTTTAATTCATGCATATGATTATTTTCATAAAACAGAATGGGACTATATCCATACATAAAATTGAGCACATAGTTTAAATATGTGCAGGTTTGGGACCTGAGTTAGTGGTTTTATTATAAGCCCCATTTATATGTTTTTATTACCAAGTATTTGATCAGACCTTTACCGAGCACTTATCAGAGAGAGAGAAAAGACTAGCTTTGCTTCTAAAAGCGCTTACAGTCATTTTATACAATTTGCAGCACAGCTGCAAAAAATTGCCTGGAAACAAATTCTAGATTTTGTGTAATGAAAAGAAATATAGTAAAATTGTACATATTTTTACTATTAGAAGAATGTGAAAAAAGATTTCTATAATTTACTTATTCTGAAATTTAAATAGTCCTGTTATATACAGGGTCTTTGTAAAGTCCTTGTGCACAACCTAAGTTGTTAAAGTTTAAAAGTGAACAAGGACTTTATGAAGACCCTGTATAGGAGGGAGTCTCCATCCTGGGTTTCCAGTTGCCTGTGCTATTTCAATAAAGCCATGTTAAATGTTTTTATTTTAAAAAGTACTTTTAGTGAACATTCAAGAAAACTGCATTATTTAAATACACTTCTAAGAAATGTTGGCATCATGGAAAAATCAGGCTAGAAGGGACCTCAGAAGGTCATTCAGTCCAACCTCTTGCTCAAGGCAGAGTTAACCTTCTCTTAAACCAGGGGTGGATAGTTGTTAGGACCCGTGGGAGTTTTAGTGAGCTGTCTAATGCCAGGCCAACAAACCCTCCCCCTTTCTCTGCAACAGCTCACCAAAGCTCCCTAAGCAGCTCCATCCCATCCACCTGGCTACCTACCCTGCCCATGCAGGTCCCAGCCAGTCTCCTTGGAGACCCTGTGATCACAAGGTGGTAACAGTGCAGGACTGGGGTAGAGCCGTGACCCGCATCCCACATGGGAGCAAGGGCATGTGGGCAGAGGATCATGGCTCTGCTCCACACTTGGCTGGGATGGGGCCCGGGGCGGGCAGGGAGTGGCATCCAAGAGTGGGATGGGTGGGTGGGACCAGGGCTGGGATTGCCCAGGCCCTGCAATCCTGGCCCTGCCCATCCTTTCGTCCCACTCCTGGATGCCTCTTCCCACCTGCCTGGGGCTCATCCCAGTCAAGCATGGAGCAGAGCCACGATCCGCTACCTGCACGCCCCTGCGATGGGTATCAGTTCTGCGGGCAGGGGTGCGTGGTGAGCTGATGGTGGCATTACCTTGGGCCCGGCCCTATGCTGTCACCACCCCGTGATCCTGGGGTCCCCATAGAAATTGTCCGGGACTTGCATGGGCATGGCACACGGCCAGGTGGATGGAGTGAGGCTGTGGGCAGGCAGGGAACTGTCTGGGATCTTGGGGCAGTGATAGCACAGGGCTGGGGCTGAGCTGCGATCTGTTCTCTGTACCTCCCTGCTCACAGAATCTGTGCCCAACACAGGACTCTGTGGGGAGTAGATGATAGCTCTGCCTCAGCCCCGGCCCTGGCCTCATGCTGTCACCATGCCAAGATCCTGCCCTGTGATCCCAGCTTTGCCCACCCATCCCACTCCCGAACCACCCCACTCCACCCCACTTTGCCCGCCCATCCCACTCCACCTCTCCCCACCTGTCTGTGGCCCCCTCTTGTCTGCCTGGCCACATGGATCCTGCCAGTGGGTATGGGGCAGTCTCACTGGGGTGCCTGGGCACCAGAGCAGGGTCTGGCAGTGGTGGCAGCCAGAAGGAGCTGCTGGGACCTCCAGGAAGGGAGTTTGGCTGCTGTGCTACCCCAGCCTCACTGCGTGCCGGGGGCAGTGGGACCAGCTGCATGTACCATGGCCTGGGCTGCTTCCTTTGCCTGGGCTGGGCGGGACCAAGGGACCCACCGCGGCCCAGAAAAAATCCCTTGGTAGGCCAGATCTGGCATGTGGGCCACATTTTACCCACCTTGGTCTTAAACCATCTCTGCCAAGCGGTTGTTTTATTTGCATTTAAATTTCCAGTGATGCTAATTTTATAACTCTCTAGGTAGCCTGTTACAGCTCACCCCCTTCTTGATTAGAAAGTTTTTATAATAGTATCATAATATCCAATCTAAATTTCTAGAGCTTTGTTAATGATCTATTTGATCAAAGTGGATTAGACTTTCATGCTCACTTCAGTCTTCTGTAACGGAATTGGAACCAATATAGCCTGCTTCATCATCATTTCTTACCAAAATCAGTTGTCATTCTAGTATACTGTGAATAACTCATTTACCTGATAATCTAAATCATCTTTTTTTACTGGGTCCCATGTAATTAGAGAATTATGCAATTTATCTAATATTTTCTTTGCATTTTAAAGCCTTTTATTCCTGAAAATATAGTAAGCAATATGAAGGCAAAGATAATTTAAAACCTAAAATTATCTTCATCGCTATTCACGCAGAAAATTGCAGTATGATTCAAGAAAACTTCTCTTTTTTGTACACCTGTTTTGGGAAACGAACATAGTTACAGAACACTGCATTGTAAGAACGCACGTTGACAGATACTGGGCCCTTAATTGATATCAGTGGAGCCTTTTCCTTAATGCACAGTGACATTTGGTTACAGATCCTTTCTTAAATGCACCTTAGCTTTGGCTTTTTTTATGTTTATTTTGGACTGAAATATTAATTAAATCATTTATAGTGTGCTAAAATTTTCCATTAATCGAGTTGCTGTCACTGATACCAGAGAATCTGTCAGTTCACAGAAGAACAAAGATTGTCCTATTTGTTGAAAGTTTAAAGTTATGCCTATTAACTGTCATTTGTTGGGGAAATGGGAAAAATCATTTGAAAATGGTCATTTTGGAAAATCCTCTTGTATTTTTCTTCATTTACCTTGAATACAAAAAGTCTGTGCAATTAGCAAAACATTTGTTGCTTTTGTTGTTTGACATCTGAGAAGTGATGCAATTTTTTTCTTTTAAAAAAGAACCTAGAGCAAAAAAAACCAAACAAACCCTAGATTACTTTGAAAAACAGGCCTTTCCTGGTAATCAAGTGTTTACAGAAAGATGCTTTGTTCAGACCCTTTCTGGGGCTCTGTATGCTTAAACAAAGAGCTTTTAGACTTAAACACAGCTGTTCATTTGAAAATGAAAAATCAAATTAAGCAGAACCAGCTTTTGAAAGTTAATGCCGTATAGCAACTGAAACAAAAGAAGAAAATACTGTGTTGTACGTTTCACTTAAATAACTTTTTTTAAAATAAAGTTTTCAAGTAAAAAGTATGGTTTCAAAGCTGCTCGTCTCCTACTGTATCCCGCAATAGAACATCTGCGCTCATTCTGACGCGGATGAATGACATGAATTAAACTAAAACCGTTGAAGTGCTCTTTTTAACATAATTACACCTTGTTCATTTTAGAGACACAATGCAGGGATGAAATGCCAATTAAGCCTGGTATGTTAATGAGATTGAGACTGAATAGCGGATTAGAGCGGACACAAATCCCACAGGAATTGATTTGATATAATCCCTCACGTTTGTTCTGTTTTAGTAGAAATGTTATCGTACATGTGAAAATCTCCATCCACAATGAAAAAAAAAAATCGATCCATTTATTTGAAAGGGGAGATAGTATAAAGAAGTTGCAAAATGGTGGCCGTGTTGGTTGGAGTCTGGTGGTTTTGTCTTTCTACGTTCCTATTAACACTGGGTTTGGAAAAAGACTTTCCTAAGCAGTTAACTTCTTCCCTTGTCTGTTGGCTCAGGATCCCCTCTCGTGCTTGTTTTTGTAGAAGGAGTAGTCTGAGGGGCCGAAGGTATAATCGTTGTTTTGCAAAGTACCTCTTAGGCTGCTAAGGCCTGAATATATGACTCTAGATGAAGTGATATGTTTCTAGCACAGATAACTTTCTCTAAGTATCAAGTTTCATATCCATAAAAATATTAAGAGTCAAAGTCTTAATTAATTCTTTTTAATCGTTACTTTCATTCTGCACAAAGATGGTGGTGTTCTGTTCCACAGAATACGTGTAATTGCTAGATGGGATAGACATTATCTCATGTCTGTGGTGCCAAACCCCCTCCCTCCCCTCCAAAAAAAACTGCAGCAGAACACTGGCCTCTTTGTACCAGTGATAAATTTGGATCTCGAAAAGACTAGAATGGGTTATGTGGTATGTTTCTGAAGTGGAAAAAATACAGCTATGTCTATATATATTTTTTAGGAGCATAATTATTATAATTGAGTGCGTCTTATAGTTCAAAAATGAGAATTCAAGGCGTGTGTGTGTGTCTGCATGCATATGCGCATATCTGTCTACCCGTGGATCCATCTCCCATGTCCCCCTAGGAAGGCTGAATTGTTATCTGTCAGTGTTGATGGCTCAAATGATATTTAGAGGTTTGCTTTTGGGAATTGGTTTGTAGGTAAAATAGAAGTTGCATTAGAATAATGGTCCAGGGGAATGGCAAGGGTTAATTGGTTTCTAAAAGCCTGTTTGTAGCAAAGTTTCCTTCAAGGCCTATTGTGTCTGGAACCAGCAGACAAACAGGCTGGGAAATTGAAGCCATGTACCACACTGTTTCATATGCCATGTTGGCTAGGTCCCAGTGACCAGCTGCAGAGCTCCTGTGATTTCCAGTTTTGGTGGACAGACCAAATTAGGAGACCGGGGCATGCCCAGATTAAGACACTGGTAAATGACCAAATTAAGATGTGGACATGTGATAGGTTTGGGAAACAAATGGAGATGCTGACAGGACAGAACATGAGCAGTATGATGACCACAGGGAAACCAATCAATGAAACTTGGAGACAAGGCCGTCCCTGGGGGAGTGCGAATTGGGGTTACTGCCTGGGCCCCGTGCTTTGGGAGGCTCCGTGGAGCCGGGCAGAGCAGCAGCTCAGCGTCCAGCCGCTCGTTACCTGTTTCCTCCCCGCCCCGCCCCCTGCTTCCGAGCTTCTTCAGGTCCGGGGCCTATGGGATCGGAGCGGGGGCAAGGCCCTGCATGGCCTGATTTGCTTCAGGCCCTGCACCCTATTCAGGTCGCCTCTGCCTGGAAATGAAGGGTCATCAGACAAAAGAAGGCATTTCAGAGCAGCAAAAGGTCCCGAAGGTGGGAACCCAAGGCCACAATGGACAGAGGGCACACTGCCAGCCAGTCTCACCCACCCAGCTGGAGGGGAAGTGGGCCTTGGCCCTCAACCTTCAGGCAGCTGACATCTAATATTTAAGAAAGAACCACAGGGTCATGCTTGTGTATTGTCCAGGTGTACTTTCCCTCTGTGACAACCCTAGGACTGGTAGATAAAGAATGGGGGTGGGGCAGCGTGCGTATTTTGTTTGTCTTACCTGCATTATTCTTATCTGCTGTCACTGTGTATTGATAACATTTGCCTATTATGAGATGGAAGAAATTGTGGTCAGTCTGAGGGTTTGGGTCCATCTGGAATAAAGTATTTGCGTCATAAATCCACTGCTAACCTTTTTGACATAAGCTTGAGAGAAACCCTCAATGATGGAAGCAAGAAACACCTTCAGCATAGTCTTCAAGAAGGCAAATACCTCAGACTTGGAGTTGAAGTGGATTGGCCTTGCAGAGGTTTGTACGGCTTTAGAGCGCTCTTTAGGGCTAAGTACAGACAGTCAAAAACCCCAAAGCTGAATCAGTTCAGTCTTTGCAGGTTAGTCTAAGCTGCATAGATTGAACTGATAAGCAAGTGAACAGACATTCACTTCTGATTCTGAAAATGTAGCCACATACCTGCAGTGGCCCAGGCCAGAAATTGGGGGTGGGGGCACGTGCACTAGAGCGTGCCTCCCTGCTCTGGTGGAGCAGACATCTTCAGCAAGGCTAGCCCTCCCTCCCTTTAGGGGAACAGGGTGGGGAGTTGCAGGGGAGGTGCAAAGCATCTTGGGATGCTGGGGATCCGTGCAGTAACTTAAATCTGGAGGGAATCTGGGACAGAAGTTCGATAAACTGATATAACTTAAATCAGTTAAGTCTGATACTACATCCATCCAGATTTATCTTAAACCAGTTTCAGTCATTTTGAAAGTGGTTTATGTGCACTGAACTTCTGTTGTGTTACATATTTGAACCGGTTTCTGATCACTTATACCAGTTTGTGTGTAATTTCTGTCCCTAGCCTAGTTGACCTGTCTCAGGTTCTTCTCCCATGTTCCTTACCATAGGCTGCAGTGCTGTTGGGTGGAGTGAATTCCAGTGTTTCCAGGGAAAACTTCTGCTTCTGGTTGAAATGGGCAGTATCTCATCTGGCACATGGCATGTTAAGGATAGATGATCCCAGCCAAGACCCAAACCATGCAGTGGTTTAAAGATCACAAAACACTTCAAAGTACACCTGAAAGTTAAATAAGAAGCTAGCTAAGTTCCTGCACAACTGGCATTCAGACAGTTACCTGTGTTCAGCAGGCATCCAGCCTACAGCCTCCTGCACCTGCTCTGCAGTTTTTAAGTGTAGCTTAGTATAAAGAGTGTTGTACTAATCCCATGTAAAATCTCAAGTTACCTACTTCTTGATAGTTTTCAAATTTAAATGAAATGGTCACAACTCTCTAGATTTAGATAAGGGAAACAATATTTTTGGCAAATTGAACGCCTTAATTTAAAGAAGGCAGACAAGGTTCTTTGGGTAAATGTAATATCTTTTATTAGACCAACTAAATAGTTGGAAAAATTGATCTTTGCAAACTTTTGGGCACAGATAGCCTTCTTCAGGCATGGGGAGAGTCTGCTGGTGTTTTATGTTTGCCATTGTGCGGGCCTGGGGTGAGCCGGGCCTGTCTTTGCGCATGCGGGCTGTGGCCAGCAGCCCGGGCACGCGGGGCTGGAGAAAACCGCGGGGCGGTTAGGTACACGCGAGCTAGAATTAGTTACAGAGGCGTAGTGGTTGATTGAAAGATTATTTACTTACACCGAAGATGGTCGCGGTGCAGGCAGAAAACTTGCTTGAGTTACAGTTGCAGATAGAAAAGAAGAGAGGCGGACTAGAGTTCCTTCCCGTGAACACTCTTCTAGCCCATCCGGTTGGAGGCTGTAAACCGCGAGCCTGTTATCCCAACCGGAGAAAGTACGTACGGTAAAGAGCTCTGAATATACTCACTCGCACGAAGTTTGCTAGGCTCCGTGGATCCTTTTTGCGCGCGGGGAAGAAGGATACGTCGGGATTGCGCTCGGTGACGGGGAGAGGCTAGAGGCTGATCAGACCTCTGTTGCCTGCTTGAAATGCGTTGGGTCCGTGAGGATCCGCAGCGCTTAGAGATCTTCACACAGCGTGAAGTCTCCTCCTCCTGGTGTTCGTGGAGTCCTCCAACTTGGGCGGAAACCACACAAGCTTTTTATACGGCTAGCAAGCCAATCACTAGCCGCCACGTGTGAATAATTTAGAACTAGCCAATGGTGGGGCACAAATTTGAATACGAATGGCGGGAACTCCTTGCAGCGAGCATTTCTGTGCTGCAACAAACAAATTCACCCTGCAAAGAAAGCTACAAAACGGCGGGAACTTCTTTTGCACCCGGGGTTCTCCTTTGCAGCGGAAAACTCCACCGTGCAAAGAAGCTGCAATTTGGCGGGAAATAATTCAGTGGTGCCAAAGCGCGCACAAAACAAAAATCACAACTTTGGGTTGTGACAGCCATGATAGAATAGAAGCCAATAAAGCAAAATGCAAAGTCTGTGAAAATGCAAATGTGTAGCAGTGAGGATGAGAGGTGACGGGACGACAATAGATGTGAGACAGGTAGGTGTGGGGGCAAGCGGGGAATGTTGAACTGGTGATAGAATGCAGCTGGTAAAATTAGAGAAGTTACTTGGGGTTAGCGGATGGCAGGCTGGTTATAAGGTGCCATAAATCCAATGTCTATATTTAGTCCATGATTTTTTGGTATCCAGTTTAAAGAAGGTTCATACCCTTGAAAATTACAACCCATTTATTGAACCTTTTTGACATAAGCTTGAGAGAAGCCCTCAGTGATGGAAGCAAGAAACACCTCCAGCGTAGTCTTCAAGAAGCTTCTTATTGCATGCCATCTTTTCTTCATCTGGGTAAGCTTCAGTTAGCTTGCTCTCAGAGAAGTTGTAACCTCCCTTGTTTATGTATCCGGCTCAACTACTTAGGGGTTCAATATCTATTTGCTTGCATTTAGAGGCCCCAGGAAGAATGAGTCAATAGCCCGGGCGGTGAGCTGACATCTTTTCCCAGTGTGTCTGTGACCCCACATAGACTTGTCTTGGAGCTTCTCTGCAGCCTTGGCTAGGGAAGGTTTTGACCTTTAGTCGCTGGGAAGGGGTCCAACTCCATCTGATTCAGATTTACCTCCTTTACAAAATGGAGAGAAAGTTCCTTGCAGCATAAAGTAGTTTCCATAATCAGTAGGACAGGATCTACCCTTCTGACAGCCACTCGGGGCAGTTTTGTTATGGGGAGATTTCACAAACAAAATGTGTTCTGCGTTTCTTCTTTTGCTCTCAACTTACTTGTGGACCCAAGCTCTCGAGGTGGTTTTGGTTTGTCTTATTCTATTAGGTGTGTATTGAAGTCCAGGCTTCATTGGCCAGTGATTGGTGATACGGTGAGGCGAAGCATTCAAATTGGCTAAGTGAAGGTGACTGTCGTTACCTTATGGCCATATTTTCGAGTTAACTAAGTTATTTTTGCATGTGAATTTGGAATTGTTAAGCACCATAAATATGAATTATTCCAATCCTTGAACCAAGTGGTTACCTGATCCCTACAAATAGGGCAAAATGCAAAGGGCAAAATAACCAGTTAGGTTAATTAAAATATTACCCTTCAATGTTGAACATCGAGTCAAACCTTTCACAGTAGCAACTGCCATATTTTCTTGTATATAACTCGCCCCCCCCCCTGCAATTACCTGGGGAAAATTGGGGTGTAGGGAGAAAGGATCCCCATAGATCTGGAAATTTGGTGGCTGTGCCAGGGTGGGGGAGCCATGGCAGTGTTATTTGCTTGTGGCAGTCATTTAACACTGCCACCACTTCCTTCCTTCCTTGCTCCCCCTGACCTCACCAAATTTCCAGTCCCATGGGAAGCCCCCTTCCTTATCTGTGCATCGGGTCAGGCTGGCACGCAGGGTTGGTCCATGGCTGAAGCTAGAGCACTAAATCTGACCTAGCACACAGCCCCCAGACCTGGCATGCTAGAACTGAAGGCACATGCTGGCTCTGAAGCCACAAACTGGTTTGGACCTGGTACGCTGAGTCTGGGACCCAGCCTGTGGCTCTGGATTCGGTGGATGCTCCCAGACTTGGTGTGCTGTTAGGTTGTGTGGTCACAAACCTGCCGCATGGTCCTGACCTGCTCTATCGGATTGGGCCTGCCAGGCTTGTCAGGCCATGGGCCTCATCAGTCGTGTTTGGCTGGCAGCAGGTTCAGAAGCAGGCTGGGGTCCCTAGCTTCTGCTACTCGGATACTTACCCAAAATAAGATCTTTTTCCTTTCATGGTCCCTTTTAGAAAACAGGGTGTGAAAATATGGTATCTGTCTTGGATTTTGTTTCCTTTTGCTGCTTCCCAGTTTTGTTTATCCCTTATACCAGTGGTGCTCAGTTTTTTTGCTTGATAGGCCAGGCTGGCAGTGCCCAGTCCATTCATGGGCTGGATCCAGCCAGTGGTCTTGATCTGGCACCCAAGACAGGTGCAGTGGGGCCACATCTAGCCATGTGGAGGAGTGAGAGGCAGATCCCGCAAGAGGGGGGTTGGCTTGGCCCAGTGGGGCAGAAGGGGGACATGGCCTGGCCTTGATCCAGCCGTGCAGTGGAAGGGGCCTTGGCTTGGCCCCATGGAGGGGGAAGGAAGCATGGCTCAGCCCTAGTTCAGCTATGCAGGGAGAAGGGGGCATGGCCTGGCTCTGTTCTGGCTGCGAGAAGATGGGGCATGGCCTGACTCCAATCTGCAACATGGGGCTTGGGAGAGGTGGCAGTATTAATTGCCACTGCTCCCCTACTGCCAATTTTCCCAACCCCTCCCTAACCAGTTAGGGAGCTCCTTGCCATGGCTATGCAGGGCCTCAGTTTGAGCACCCCTGGCTTTATACCATACCACAAGATCTGTCATCCAGTTAGCCTGACACAAGGCTGACATCAACTTTGGGATGAATAGTTGATGAAACTGAACTTGAACATAATTACAAGTCATGTGGCTGCCAGAAGAAAATACTTTGAGGAGTCACAGGGCAATCTCCTCTGGTACTAAAGTTGAGTAGGGTAGGTAGGTAGGGTTCCTGGGTTGCTCACTAAGATTTAGTTTTCCCATTGCAGCCTCTGTGAATATTGTCTTCTACTACCAACGTCAGGTGAAGAAATTGTGTCCCACCCTATTAGATGATGATAGCCTTACTAATGCGTACCTTCATCACTTCCTGACTTAAAGGCTTACTGTGCTGATTTCAGGTAAAATTCAGGGCCTTGGCCTGTATCTTCAGAGCTCATAATTAATTGGATTTGGCCTGTCTCCAGAGTGTCGTGTCTAATGACAGTTCAACTCCTTGACTAGATCTGCATCAAAGTAAAGGTTTTGTGCATGTGACAGGGCTTTCCTGGTCCAAGATGGATCCAACAAACATCTCGGCATTGCTGCTTTCTGCTAGCAGCACACTGTATGTTTTTTCAAACTTGCTTTCACTAATAATAATAACAAAAAAAAAGCCCATGAACACCAATTAAACTGGAAAAAATTAAAGACAAATGTTAAATAAAATGGCAATGCATTTTTCTACTGGGGCAAGAGGAAGAGAAGGAAAGAACTGTGTGTGACATGTACTAGTTGTATTGCTTGACGCAATACTGGACAGCACTCGGGCATGGTGAGAATCATGGCATAAGAACTTGAACAGAATAAATATGTTGTACAGGAGAAAAATCATTTCTGCATCCCAGTGGGTTGTGCACCTGTGCAAAGCACACCGGGTACTCTTTCATTGCCTTGGCCTTATTCAGTGCTGGTTTGTCTCTCTCTCTAAAACATGATGGGCTTGACTTTATTCTTCACAGATTTTTTTATTTTTATTTGAAAAGCAAGACATTAAGTGTCCTGCTGCATGACTTCTGCTTATGCCTATGAGTAGGGTAAGGGAGAGGTCCCAGTACTGGGATTCTAATTTTCTGTAATGCTTTTACAGTAGCCGTGTGCTTGGGTAGCTGTGACATCCTAGTATCCATATCACTTAAAAAATAACAGGCTGCCTGACTGCTGACTGCTTCTGGTGGCGATACTGGATCAGCAATGATTTATACAGCTAGCACGAATCAGATCTGCCTGTGTGCAGATAATTAAAATGGGATTTGGAACTGATGTCTTTAATATAAAAAGCATTAGGATTGTCAGAATGAGGCGTGTAAGTATAAAACAGTTATGTTTTCGAGTTAAGAACTTAACTGGGAATAAATTCATTTACCAAGAGAGCTGCCTTAACAGGACTATCTGATTATAAAATGTGTAACTGGAGCTTTTTCCCTGACACTTATCATTCTTTCTCATTTATATTTCAAGCCCCTACAGCCAAGAGAGGTTAAGGCGGGAGTGGTTATGAACTCTGCAATAGCTGGTGTTCCTCAAGTGTCCCCAGAGTAATATGTGCTGGCAGAGGCTGAGGCTGGAGTTCATTGCGAGTTGTGTGCTTTCAGGTATTCTCACCCTGGTTGTTCACCCCAGCTTACATTGGAGATGTCCTTTATTTTTGCACTTCCCCTCTTTTTCCAGGAATGCTTCAAAGCATTATTATTTTAAATAGAAGGCAGGAAAAATGAATGACATTTTATTCATAGATTAAATCTTCCCAGGGCTTGTTTTGTCTTGCATTCAATGGAGATTATAATTTACTCACAGAACTAGAATCTGCCACTGAACAGCTGGGGTTAAATTGTTGTGCTGTCGAGTAGTGCGACTGTTATCTCTCTTGCCTTTGTCCCCACTCACTAAAATGGGGAGATGATTCTTATTTGTTTCCCTGCAGGTTTCTTGTAATCAAACTTCGGTGACTTTAATAACAGATACTGACTGTCATGCAGTTGGGCTGTGAAGCTCTGATCATAAACTTATCTGACTGTAGATGTTTCGCTCCAGGCAGCTGGTTAGATAAATGCCTATCTTTACCTTTCGGTTGTTAGATGCCAGCGCTGTTTTCCTTTTTCCATGATTCCTCTCTTGGGTGTTTCGCTGCGTATGTTCCCCAGCGTGATTCCTTGATCTTGATTGTTATCAGAGGGTAGTTGAATTTCAACAGGGTCTGCTGTTTTGAGTTTTGGGGCCTAGTTTGCCAGGATTTGAGCTTGCCAGAAGTTCAGATTTACCATGCGCGTTACCGAGATATTGTTTTCGATGTTTGTAAAGCATAGGAGCAAACAGGGCTGAGACTGAAATTAGCAGCACCCTTATCCTATAATTATCATCTAGTAGAATTTTCCACTCTAGAAGAGGCATTGTTTAGAAGTCCTCTTCAATGGCATTTTCTATTACCAACAATTTGCCATGTTGTAGGCAATTGCTAAATCAGCCTGCGTGTGTAGGTATGTAATGACTCAGCTGCTGCTTGTAGTTCTACCCAGTTTCACTTATGAACATCTGCCTATCTTTATTTCCAGGTCAGATTTAGGGGTAGAGAAATAACGCCAGCTTTGATTAGGATTTTAATAGTGGCACAGTGGCTCAAGAAAGAGAAAGTGAGGAAGTTCTTTGCGAACACGGCGGCAGCACAAAACTTCCCAGCCATGTGAGTGTGAAGCTTTGGAAGAATCTGATATGTTGAAAGTATTATATTGTCGTGTAGGGCCAGATCTCATCCCGTTTTAATCAGTGGCATGCTTTTAAGCTGGTTTCAGTTGCGACCACGATTTGGCCAGCAAGTTTTCATCAGGGACATCAGTTCAAAGGTAGTTTAATATATGGAACTGTGATGGTGATGCACAACATATATCCAGGCTGATCCTTGAGTGCTTAGCTATGTGATCTTGCAATATCAAAAGTCCAGTTATCATTATTAGAAAGCCATCTGCTATGTAAATATAGGTTTCAAAAGTATTCAACTGGGAAGGAGAAAATACATTCATAACATAATTTTCCATGCTGGGAAGTTTGTCAAATTCCCTCAGAATAGAAATAAAAATATATCTGGCAAAATAGAGGAAAAGTTGCTACCAAACTATTCAAAAAAATAATTTAAAAGACCTTTTTCGAACACTATCCTGATTGCCTGCAAGTTAGTGGAACGAGTCTTTTTACTTTTCTGTTTGTTTGGTTTTTTGGTTTTTTTTTTTAAGCCGCTACTTTTGGTTCAAGTATTAATAATGCATGGTGTGTATCAATTAAAAATTGAGCAGAAAGTCAGACTTATGTTAGAACCCATTGAAAATTAAACATTGTTTCAGTGGTGTCTTTTCCTAATTTGGATGGAAAAAAAGGAACTCAACAATTCAGAGCTGGTGTGTGAGAAATTTCTGTAATTAGAAAATGATTCTTTCAGCTCTCATCTGACAGGGAATGGTAAATCTCCTACACTAAAAAAAGGGTGAAGAGAAAGGAGTGGAGAACAAATTGGTTAGCCCCCCCACTTTTTCATCCGTTGATGGGGAAGCAGTTAATTAGGTGATTTTTCTCTTCCTCTGGCATGTGTAAATGAGAATCCGTTAATAACTGAGCTGTAATGTAAATGATAAAAATTAAAACAAAGAAGTCAAACTTGTCAAGCGTGCTCACAAAGTGAAGGCAGATCATTAGAGAATGCTTGAAGTAGAGTACCCAGATGATGAACCGGCTCAAACTGTTAGGCCAAGCCTAGTACCATCATGTTAGAAATTCTTTCCATAAGTCACTGTAGGTGTGATTATAGTGAGAAGTCTGTCACTGAATACTAGCCAGGCAGGATTCATTAGTTTTAAAAAGTTTGTGCATATATTGCCAAGACAACAATGGGTGAAGTGACTTCTTGGTGGTGACTTATCTTGGGCTCAGTTTGCTAATCAGTGGAAAGCCTGTTACAGTGCTAGCATCATGTCACTACAGAGCCAAAACTGTGCTGACGCTATGGTTAACCGTATTAACGTTGCATTGCAGCAACCATTGCAATAAATGTGAGGAGCTTCTGCCAGCCTCACAGCACCACCTCTTATTGGGCCTGGTATTGAGTTGCAGCAGCAGAAAGCTGTTGAGAAGAGTGGACGGAAGTCACAATGCTTGTTGTGGAGGCCAAAACACTGATTTGGCAAGTCCTCTCCTACTTCTGAGCCCAGTTGTAGGGTTTGAACCCAACTCTTATGTTCCTGTTTAAAGGGAAAGAGGTGTCCTCTCAAACACTTTGCCCATTCAATGTATTTGCAGTAAAGACGCTTCAGCTTCATGTTAATTTTGCTGCTACCTTACAAGTGGGAACCCACGTGTGAATCCTGGGGACCTATGCATAGATGTGGGGTTTGTAGATCCCTGCTTGGCTCTTATTCACCTTTCTATACTCCGGGTCAGGACAGTATCATGGAGTCCAATAAATCCACAGAGCAGCACCACGTTCCCAGGTTCACAATAGAATTTGAATGTCCACCTTCTGATCCCTGCAGGTGAATGCAAATACTGTGCGTGCAGGGTTTACTTGCTGCATAGAATCTTAAGTTTTTGTTGCAGATTTCAAATGGGATTTTTTTTTCTACTTCTTCCTCCAAACTCCCAAATCTCCACAAAAAGGTTTGAGCATCTGGAGGTGGAGATAACACTTCTAATATCAGCTATCTGCACAGCCCACAGAAGAAGATGAAACAGCAATAAATGGATGCTGAATATGAACAAGGAAAAGCAAGCCTCAGCTGTGTCAGGAATGCTTGCACTTGCTCCAGGGATGAGTCGAATCTTTCTGGAGTTCTGTTGAAAGAGAACCGCAGCCTCCCATTAGCTTTGTTTCATATCCAGAGAGGAATGAGTTGGCTGTTTGATTCTTTTTATTGGAGAAACAGAGGCATGCATGTGTAGGCAGATTTACAGCTGTGCGGGGAAGGCTGAGGTATCAGGGGGTTGAATCTCATGTAATGAGAGGCATGTAGGTTAAATTCATTCTCTCCAGATGCTCAACAGCTCTTTTCTAGTGGGGTGGTTGCAAGGCTTCCAGGCATTCAGGTCCTGTTCTCTCATTTTCTCCTGATGGTTTTGGTGACAGTCATCTAGTAGGTAAGATGCAGGACTGCACAGCGTAGAGGATGTGCTTTGTTTTTCAAAAAGGAAGGCAAGAGAGTGGTGGAATGGTTCATCAGCAATAGCTAGCTCCTTGCTTCTCGTGATGAAAAGTTGTCCTCAGTGCGGCTAGTTTGGTCTCGTTTATGATCTTGGCCGGGCAGCGCATTGGTGGCAGTCACCGTGGTTAAGAGGGGCTTACAACTCCATTGAGCCTGCACTCGGCTTGTGTTTTGTTTCAGTGGCAGGGCTTTCGTCCGCTCATTGACCAGTGGGATTTTAATCAGCCCTTTCCTTTTCTCGTTTGCACTCTGCCCTACTTTCCTATTAAACGGGGATCGTGCATTGTTGAAGAAAGCAGTCAAGTGTAAATTTCATTTTTTGCTTCAGCTAATGCCGCTGTTAGAGGTGGATTTACACATCTGCGAATATTCCCTGAAGGAGAGAAGGAGCAGGAGGAAAATCGATTGATACAGTTAAAATGTTTTAAAAAATAAAATAAGGGAGGGGGTGTGATTTAGAGCACACTGCCTGTGTTGATTACAGACCCTTTCCAATTTCACCTGCTAATGGTGGCTTCTGGAAACCATAACCATCACTCCAAGTTTACTTAGAATAAATAACAGTGCTGTACGGTTTCCCTTTGTGTGAATTTATGAATACAAAGGATATTAAAGTGTGGGCATATTGGTAGCAGTGAAGGCTGCTCCTTCTTGAGGCAGGTGTTTAATTCGTTTGTGGAAAGTAAAGAAATAGGCACAACACTTATTTCTGTAATTGGATCCTTTATAGACTTGGTTAAATGAGGGAGAATTGGATTCCCTAGAATCTCTTTGGGTGAAAGCTTGTTAAAGGTGTATGTCTTGCAGATCCACAGGGTCCTAAGCTTTGCTGCTGGGACCTGAACCTGAGATAATGGGCTGTATAAAGAGATGTTTCATCCAGCCTGTCCAACGCACCCAGCACATTTCCAAGTGTAGTTTGTCCAGGTTGGTTGTAGAAGTCTTGGTCCTGGGGCTCTAGTGCTTTCCTAGGGAGACTGCTACCCAGCAGAGTGGATAAGCTGTTGGTTCCCAGATGCTGGATTCAGAAGGACCTGCTGCTTCCTTTCCTGTCCCTGCTGTTTTCTCTCTCCTCTGCCATACAAAGTGGATCAGGAGTTGGGAGGAGGAGAGGGCGCCCTTCTGGCAGTGCAGACAGCACCAGGTAGGGCTGACACCCACTCCCTGAGCCTCCTCTCTTCTCTACAGCTGTACGCACACACCCCTTGGCTCATCGGACAACAGATCCAGATGTATTTGCGCTGCTTCCTGACAGAAGTAGGACTTGCTGGATTTTGAAACCTGAACTCAAGACCATTTTTTCTTGTTTGCCATTTTCCTATGGGGGTGGTTCTGCACATGTCATCCTTGCCTTTCTACTCATCTGCCCCTCCACTGTCCCCCTTCACCAGCTCCCACAATCCCTTCCTTTTTCCCGTTCCAGTCCCATGTACTTGCTACTAACAATTTGGAAAGGAGCTAAAACCACAACTGCAAAAGAAGCCCTCACAAAATCCCCTGTAGCTGCACATGATTACAAATGATGTGTGTGTGTTTGCTTTCCCCTTCCCACCTGCCTCTCTCATTTGCACATTCATTTGTTGACCCATCTTTTAAATGGGTCAGACCAACCTGGTGGCCTTCTATGACCAGGTCACAAAATCCTTAGACACAGGGGTAGCAGTGGACGTAGTCTTTCTGGACTTTCGGAAGGCCTTCAACTCTCTCTCTCACCCCATTCTCATTAAAAAACTAGGAGACTGTGGCGTTGACACCTGCACAGTCAAATGGGTCACTAGTTGGCTGGAGGGCCGCACCCAGAGAGTGGTGGTGAACAGGTCCTATTCGACCTGGAGGAATGTGGGCAGTGGGGTTCCCCAGGGCTCGGTCCGTGGGCCCGCACTGTTCAACATCTTCATCAGTGACTTGGATGAGGGGGTAAAAAGCACCCCGTTCAAATTCGCAGATGACACTAAGATGTGGGGGGATGTGAGCATGGTAGAAGGGAGGAATAGGCTGCAATCAGACCTAGACGGGTTACAGGGGTGGGCGGATGAGAACAGGATGGGTTTCAACACTGACAAGTGCAAGGTGCTGCACCTGGGGGGAAGAACCAGCAGTGTACCTACAGGCTGGGGAACTCCCTTCTCGTCAGTGCAGAGGCAGGAAAGGATCTTGGAGTCATTATTGATTCCAAAATGAACATGGGCCGACAGTGTGGGGACGCGGTCAGGAAGGCCAACTGCACCTTGTCGTGCATTCACAGATGCATCTCGAGCAGGTCCAAGGAGGTGATCCTCCCCCTCTATGCAGCACTGGTCAGGCCGCAGTTAGAGTACTGCGCCTAGTTCTGGGTGCCGCACTTCAGGAGGGATGTGGACAACATGGAGAGGGTCCAGAGGAGGGCCACCTGCATGATCAGGGGTCAGCAGGACAGGCTCTACGAGCGGAGGCTAAGGGACCTGAACCTGTTCAGCTTCCACAAGAGAAGGCTGAGGGGGGATCTAGTGGCAGTCTATAAACTAGTCAGGGAGGACCAGCAGGCATTGGAAGAGTCCCTGTTCCCCTGAGCACTACTGAGAGTGACAAGAAATAACGGTCACAAGCTGGCAGAGGGTAGATTCAGACTAGACATCAGGAGGCGCTACTTCACAGTTAGGGCGGCTAGGATCTGGAACCAACTTCCAAGAGAAGTGGTGCTGGCTCCTACCCTGGGGGTCTTTAAAAGGAGGCTGGATGAACACCTAGCCGGGGTCACTTGACCCCAGCACTCTTTCCTGCCGTGGCAGGGGGTCGGACTTAATGATCTGCTCAGGTCTCTTCTGACCCTAGAAACTATGAAATGGGAGAGATCTTTGGGCTGTCTCTGCCCTATGGTCAGTAAAGCACCTGGTGACCTTTTGGGGGCTGATGGCAGTACCAATCTAAGCAAAATAAATTTTGCTGCTTTGCTGCCCAGTTGCTTCCAGTAAAATCTGCGTGGAAGTAGCCTAACGTCTGGATATGCTCCTTTTGGTGGGAGTCAGGCTGGCTCCTCTGTGTTGGGTCCTATATACATATAATAAGTAGAGTATTCCGCTGCTAACCAGGTGATCTTACCTGTCACCTCGGGCAGGGCATAGTCAACCTTATTGCCTTAACTTTCCTTGCCAACTCTCTTCTGTTTGATAATTTGTACTGTCTTTCCATTTGGAAGTGAACATTTTATGTTATCGTCATTCTGTATGAGTGTCTAATGTAGCATGTGAGCTCTTGGGGCAGAGACTGTGTCTTTGCAAACAAACATTCATTTTAAATCTCCCTGTAAAGTGTTGGCAATATATAAACATTTAATAATAATGATCCAGTCCAGTGTTTAGGGGCCCACCAGAGTGGGAGACGGTTAAATAAATTGTTATATCTTTAGCAATTTTCAAATGAATTCCTGAATGAATACTGTCAGAGCAAATTCATTTTACTTCGGAACCTGCTGGGTTTGAAACCTTCATGCCTCAGTTTGTGCGTTATCCTCCAAGTCACCCAGCAGCTCATAACTCAAGCATAGGTTTAATTCACAAACCATTTAAATGATCTATCGTCCTTCACAAAGGAACCTCCACACTTGCAGCCCTTGTGCATGTTAAACTTTCATGGAACGTCTTCAATTAAAATGAACCTTTTGGAGCTCACACTGTTTATATGCAAAAAATGGTTATCACCATAAAAATCCCAGGAGGGGAGCTGAGAAATGCAATAAAATTTCACACTGTTTAATGCTTATCACCCCTGGGTATCTAGTAGGTTTCCACTAACTAAATGTGAATGTGAATTCTGTTTTCTTTAGTAGCTGAATCTGCTTTATCAGCCACCTTGCTTGTGTTACTGCTGATGGAGAGAGTCTGTTATAAGTATCTTATTTTGAAATGCATGGTATTTGTTCAATTTTCCTCTCTCTCTTCCCCTATGAAACTGCATTTCTTTAAAGTGCTTTACCATATTTTCTCATATTTAACACATCCCGGAATATAACACTCCCTATTTTTGGAAGGTCCCAAGAAGGAAAAAGGAAATCTCATCTTGGACTACGAGTTCTGGGTCCTGAGGTGTGAGGTCGTGTCCGGGGCTGGCGCCAAACAGTGGGTTCAGTCCCAGACTGACCCCGTGCGCTGGCTCAATTTCGTGTCTCCCAGAGCTTCCTGCAACAATGAAGGTTGTCACTGCTGGCCTTGCTGCCAAATTTCTGGATCTCTGGGGAGTCATATTCCTTGCATATAATGCACACCTGTATTTCCCTTGGCTACTTTGGGGGGGAAATTGGTGTGTGTTATGGCAAAAAACGTGGTATTTCTGATAACCAGACTGAACTTTGTCTGCTGGCTTATTTGATCACATCTTGCCTTTTCTCCTCATCTTTGGATAAACGTTGTTTTGTGGAATTTGTGCAAGGGAAATGGAAGTATGGTGCTCTCACTCACTCCCAAGGTTGCTGCCAGTACCAGGGCTGGATTTTCCCAGTTCAGTGGCTTGGATCCAGCTTTTGACTTTCCAGTCTAGCAGCTGATAAAACATGCTAAACCCCACCTAGCTTGGCAGCATGGGAACTATAAAGTGATGAAATTTTGGGCATGCTAATGATTTCTTCATTTTACCACCCTGATCTGCATCCCCTGCTCCCTCCTGAGCTGTGCGCCCAGGGTTCCTACGTCTTCAGTCATTCAGGCTTGCAAACCGCTGGCTGGACAGAAGCAGCAAAATGTTTCTCATCGTGAAGGAATCGCTGTGCTGTCTGCCACCTGATACCACCATCACACCACCTCCTTCCCTTCCTTTCATAAATCATAATTACTCTGTGCTCTCTCAAGCTTGGCTCCTACTGTGACTACTGGGGATACCCAATTTCCCATCTATAACTGTTGTGTACAAGAAGCCAGCTTTGTCTTCCTCATTCCTTTGCTGTTATCTGAAATTAAGGTGATTTTTTTTTTTTTTTTCCCTCGCCAGCTGACTGTCCAGATCCCAGACCTATATCACTCTTATTCACTCTATATCACTCCTGCACTAGGCCTACTGATACCACGAGCCAGGATTGGGGCCTTAGGACCCTGCACTGCCCCCACCGGGCCTTGCACACTGGGATTCGGGGGATCAGGGCCATACGCTGCCCAGCCCAGCCCCACATGCCTGGATCAGACCCTGGGCACCAGATCTAGTGTGCAGAGCCACAGTCCACAGGGCTCCCACAGACCTGCGGGGAAGCGCTGGGGGCTGGATGGCAAGGCACCAGGGTCAGATCTGGCCTGTGGGTTTGAGCACCCCTGTGCCAAGCTAGTAATGGCTTTCCAAAGGAACTTTCTCTCAAGAGGTTTTCCTGTTGAAATGAGTTGTTTTATTGTAAAAATTGAAATGTATTTTTCTAGAACTCCAGCCTTTCATAGGATAATTATGCTGACCTTGGTCCCGTGTTGAGACCTTGTGCAACACCCAACTATATTCTTCACACCGGAAAAGTGGTCTGCAGCATTCTTGGCACTGAGGAGTAAGTTCCACTTGTGTTGGAAAGTGCCAATTTTGTATAAATATACCGATTGGTTTATATGTGTTTATTTCAACCACCATTTTTCTTTTTATAAATACCTATTATGTGTCAAAAATATATTGTTTGAAACTACTGTGTGAAAGATCCTTTCAAGCATACGAATGTGTATCGCCAACAGCTGTCATCCCCAGTGCAAGAGCTCTAGAGAGGGAATTTAACACAGGATATACAGTTATACGGTGCGTATTGTTCTGTTCTTTTCATACTATCCATCTGTCAACGCTCTTCCAACTAGGTGAATTATAATGGGAGCTTTTACCTTGCTACAGTATATTTGGGTAGAGTATAACATTCCTAGCCTTTTTTTCTACTGTGCTGTTCAGTAAAGGTAACTTAAGAGCTGCAGCGGTCTTGAGCTTTGGAGAAGAGCTTTGCCGTTGTTTGTTAAAAATGACTGCTGGCTGCTTGGGTGTTTAAAGACTCTATTTGGGTTTTATTACTCTTGCTGTATAGTGTGTACACAGGAGTAATGTACAGTTTCACCAAAATGGGGGGGGGTGGGGGGGAGAAAAGAAAATGGACTTGTAACTCTCTGTAAGATGAGATTCTTTTGAAAAAATGAGAAGAAAAGCATGAGAGGCTTTAATGTAGGGTTCAGCATAGAATGGCTTTCTCATCTCATTTTCGTGGGGGTGGTTTGCCTGTTCTCTCTCTCTCTCTCTCTCTCTCTCTGACTGCAAGACATTCAAGAGGAGGGTCTTCTTTCAAGCTGTAGCTTTCCCTGTTTTTGTTTCATATTGGATTCTCTCTTCACTTGGAAGACGTAAATGTGGATTGATTTTCTTTTTTGAAAGTGCCTAAGTATTGCATTCGGTCTGTGTCTTATATACTTAACAAAATATGCTTCTTGCCTTCAGTTTTAAGCTCTGCAAAATATTTGATCACAAAAAAAGAAACTAAGGGAGGAGGGAATGTCAGTGTTACGAAGAGGCAAAAACCAGGAAGTTTATAGAGATTTGCCATTTAAGTGACCAGGATTGGAACAGGATTAATTTGTTTTACCTCTGCCTCAATCTCGCAGTCCTAGACATTGTAAACCCCTGCACAATAACTATTGCAACCACAGGCTGCTTTTTTCTCTTTACTACCTCAGTGACCATTTCATAGGTAGTCTGGGGTTGTTTTTTCTTTGTGCGTGTGTTTTTGACTGCTATGCTTTTATACAGCCGTTCTTCTAAACTCGTGTCACACATAGTCTCCCCCTTGCTAGAATGGGGTATCGAACTGGACTGGGTTGGCAGTATTCCTACCAGGTCTGATAAGACCCCTCTGATACTAGTTGCAGAATTTTGTAACACGGACCACAGAGATGTGATCCGAGCCAAAGTCTGATAATTTGTCCATTCGGGAGAGGTCTGCCTCCTTGGAGAGAAAAGTTATTCCAGGCTGGTGGTGAAGCCAGACCATCAGAGGCTTCGTAAGTGTGATAACAGCAGGTAAAATATTAACAAAAAGGATGGAAGGATTCAGAAGTCCAGCAAAAACGTATTTCCTATTTCCTGTTGATTTTTCCATATCTTAGCAATTTCACGCTGATGAGACTCAATGTGCCACCATCTCTCTTTTGTCTATATTTTTAATTGTCACAGTACCGAGTCTGAGCTTTGGAAACGTCTCTCTTCAACGCTCTGTGATGACCATTCTTTCCCATTTTGCTCTTAATATGAATCTCAACAACGCAAAAATTGCCATTTTCTGTGGTTTGTGCATTGAAATGTCCACTGTTAGATGTTATCCACAGGACTCTGTATGTGGGAATAGTGATGTGCAAGTGCTATCACAGGATTGCAAAGAAAATCACATTTAACATCATTTTCCCCTTTCTATAGCTAACAGTTTTCTCCTTGACTTTCTCACCTTAAAATATGACTTTATGTATGCAATAGCAGTGAGCTGCTGCGCTACCACGGCCACTTTGCAAGCTGAAATCCTCCTTTAGCTAGTGCAATTTTAGGTTATATAAACCTACTATCATTACAATCTTAAAAAAGGCATAATGTATAGTAGGTTGCTTCTTGATTATTTTTATTTGGGAATGGTTTTGGCTATAGTGGCAGGTAATTAGACCTCAGAACAAGTTGCAGAATGAGAGCAAGTAGACCTCAGAGAGTAATTAGATCTCAGAACATGGCAGTAGCATGAGCCACCTAGGTATAAAACTAGTAAGGCTACTTTCATAATTTGTCTCCCTTGTTTGGGGAGTGGGTTTCAAATGTTCCGACTCCGCACCTCTCTCTCGCTAGAGTGGGTGGATTTAATTGATTGCACTTGGTGAAAGTTTGGGCATCCGGTAAAAGGGGTGGAACGGAGGGTGGGAAAATGATGATGGTGCCAGTGAAACCCTCTATTCCATTCTTAATGTCATGCTGTAGCCACAATCGGAGCAGCTGGATGTTTCCACTCAAATTATCAGTTATGAAATAATTTACATTTCAGTATAGTTAATTATCATTACTATTCAGAGTTAACATGCTAGATGAATGGGAAATTTTGCATTTGTCTTTGTGCTATGTCTGCAGACATTGTAAGAGAGCCCTGATTATATAGCTGTCAGGTTTCCCTCCCAACCATATGGAGTATAAACTAAGTAGATTTAAAATCCTTGGGAAATGGATGGAGTGCGGGAGAATTTTTGTCACGGTCTGTTCCTGAGTTACCAGCTTGGGTTGAACCCTGAGCAGGAGCTTCATGGAGAAAGGCATGCCATCCAGGAACCTGACTATGTGGAAGGGGAAAGAATAAGGAAGGAGGAACTGGAATGTAAATGCTTGTCTGAAGGTCAGACTGGAAGCTGAGTGATCTTGCCTGTTTTCTGAATGGCAGTTAAAATCTGAGCCAGCGGTGTGCCCTTGTTGCCAAGAAGGCTAACAGCATACTGGGTTGCATTAGCAGGAGCGCTGCCTGCAGATACGACCTCTATTTGGTACTGATGAGGCCACATCTGCAGTCCTGTGTCCAGTGTTGGGCCCCCGCTATAGAAAGGATATGGACAAGTTGGAGAGAGTCCAGACGAGGGCAGTGAAAATGGTTAGGGGGCTGGGGGACATGGCTTATGAGAAGAGGCTGAGGTACCTGGGCTTATTTAGTCCAGAGAAGAGAAGACTGAGGTAGGATATGGTGAGCAGATGAAGCAGCCTTCATCTACCTGAAGGGGGTTGCAAAGAGGATGGAGCTGGACTGTTCTCAGTGGTGGCAGATGACAAACCAAGAAGCAATGGTCTCAAGTTGCAGCAAAGGAAGTTTAAGTTAGATATTAGGAAAAATTTTCTTGCTAGGAGGGGTAGTAAAGCACTGGAAAGGTTTACCCAGAGAGGTGGTGGACTTTCCCTCCTTGGAGGTTTTTAAGACCTGGCTAGACCAAGCCTTGCCTGGGATGATCTAGTTAGGGCTGGTCCTGCTTTGAGCAGGGGGCTGGACTAGATGTGACCCCCCAGGGTCCTTCCCAATGTTTTATGATCCTATAATTTGGATGACGTGAGCCAGGTCTACAGGTGAAATGAACTTGGTAAGCTTCAGAGCAGCATCCTCAAGCATGCTGTGCTGCTCTGCTTCAGATGGACTTATCTAATTAGCACTGCTGACAGTATCAATTAGGCAACTCCAGTGTTAATTAACTTGCCTCTGGGTTTGAAAGGGAAACAGCCCAGAGCAGCTTAGCATACTTCAGGACATCCCTCCAAAGCCTGGTAATATTACTATGAAAACCAGTGATTCTCAGCCTGGGTTCCTCATGATGTCTTGACCGGTTCCTTCAGATGTGAAGTGACAAGGGAGGTGTGGGGAGATAAGCAGATTAGGGCAGGCTCCAACTTGTTCCTGCTGGCTGATTCCCCCACCCCCATTACGAGGAGGTAAGCACTGTAATATATAAATTAGTGTTTGAAATCGGAAGCAACTGGATTGTCAAAAGTTATGGAGGGTTGCCTTGAGTCAAATGAGTTGTTCCTTGAATCCAAAAAGGTTGAGAACCACTGATGTAGACATTGCCATGGTCACAAATTTGGATGAAACTGGTGGAGAGCATAATCTGCTCAGACTTATTTCAGTCTTGGTGGTAATAGGGAGGATTTTGGGTCCCCTAATTGCTGTACACACCTTAAAACAAATGCAGTTAAGTCCAGGCAACTGAATACATTCTTGTACTTGAACTTAGCTACTGTTTTTTTCCTTTAATATTTACACCTACAGACACATTTTTAAGTATAAACTCTAAAACTTTGTACTGTGTTTTTTGGTCCCAAATTTTGACCCTGAATTCTACTCACTGCTTTTATTGAAGTCAATTAGATTTGTAGTTGCTCAACTCTATTGAAGAATCAAGGACAATATATCTTAATGATGAGTTCCCAGAAGTGGATCTAATTTGCCAAATTATTGGAATAAATGGGCAAATTTTATCTGATGTAAATGTTTGTCCTCTAAAGACCTTGACCTTCTATTTTTCTACATTTTATGCTCTTGAATGCACTGCTCCACCATGAATATTTTTGTATACTTAGCCTTTCAAGCTTTTGTACTACCATTTCGAAAACCGGTGAGACTAGAAGTAATCAAGTGAGCTAAAATTGATCTCTGGTTGCAGGATTCAATAGGAAGTAGAATGAAAGCAACTGAATATTGGCAAACTGCTCTAGGAGTTAGTTTGCTTTTCTCTCTGTTCAGGCTCTTCTGCTGGCTGAAAGATTTGTCTTCAGCTGCCCAATGAAAGGACATTGTCAGGCAGTTTTGTTTAAAAAAAAAATAAGTGTAACGACATGTAACGCTACTGCTTGCAGTGTTCATGCAGAAGCTTGAAAATAAATTATATTCATGCTAATTTATTCCATTTCTATGACAAAGATCACCCCTCGCCTCCTGCCCCGATTCTTCTAATGGGAGAAAAATCAACATGACTTTTCTCTTAGACTTCCCTGTTTCTCCAGTGGCTCCCACAATGTTAAGGGGAATCTGTATAGCACTGACAGTAGTATTTGCTACTTAACTTGTAGGGCCTCATGCTGGGCGTATAATTATATTTGTTGTTTTAGATTGAATTGCTGGCACTTTCGGTGATGGAGTGACATATTAAAAAGAAACTTTTAAAGCCAATAAACTTAAGGACATTCCAGACTAAGCAATAGCAGTTATAGACTGAATGAGTGTCCCATATTTTAATGAGGTTGTTGAAGATGCTGCTGAAGTTACGCTTTCCATTTTCACTTTATGGCATAGAAGAAAGAGGACGCGTCTATCTTGAAAGGAAGCTATTGAGGCTTATACTTGGCATTGCAAATCTTTTGGGAGCACAGAAAAAAAAGTTAATTATCAGAAACCAAACAGGAGCTGCAATATTTTAGGTCAGGCTTGGAGAGATGGGAGCTGACAAGGTGAGGTTTAGATGATTGGTGACTCAAGGAAGCTGGCAGAACTTTGTAGCATGGAGTTGCCAATGGGTATTCTTATTTCAGTGGCTATTATTACTTTCAGTTCATGGGGAAGTTTGATGTTAAAAGACCTAAATACAGTCACAGAGTTGTAACTTCTCTGGATGGCAGTTGCTCCAGAACCCTGAGGATCGTTAATCACATTCTAATTTATATTTTGAGGTTAGCTTGGGTGTATTTTTTGCATTTCAGAGGCAGTTTTTTAGTTCAGATTGCACATAATCTGTTTTGCAATATTGCTTTGAAAATATACATAACCAGCAAGCCGCTGTTTGCTCAGTTGGTTAGAGCGCGGTACTAATATCACCAACGTTGCAGGTTCAATCCACAGTTTTCCAGCCTTACTTCTCTGTGGGACAATAGAGACAAAATCTGTTTGCTCCCCTTTTTTTGGCCTCTGAATGATGATGATGAATGTGGTATTAATGATACGTAACTAACCTGGGTAAAAAACGGACGTGCCTCAGGTTAGCAGAATATTACAAGGATATTTCAATTGATATTTAATTGTTCTGCACTTTGAAAACAAGGCACTATGTAAATGATAAGTATTATTATCTGTATGGGAGTCTGCGTTCTCTATCTTCAATGTAATGTTTTCCTTATATCATATATGTCATCCCAGATGAACAAAATTAGCAATTTCACAAATTCAATAAAAGAACTGAAAGACTCATAAAACTATTATTCCATTCTGTAAACACCAAAGGAAACTATCAACTCATATTTGACTCTAAATTAAATTTTTTTTTCAAAATTCAGCACTTCAATAATCTACAGCCAATGGAAATATTTCACTCTTTTCATGAAACAGGAAAGCAGTGTTTCTTCTCAAATTCCCCATCCATATTAGAACCACAAATACTGTAACTCTAAAAGAGCTTCAGGATAAAAATGAAAAGCAACTTAGTCAATTTTCTTTCTCCAAACCGCGGAAGTAGTACCAGTGAATGCAAATAGATTGCATTTTTTTAAATGTAGTTAGCATAATAAAAATATTAACAACAGAGGTATAAGTAATTGCATGCAATTTAAAATGTGATGCTGTCTTTTTAATATTGCACTCACATTTTTAAATAAAAACATGTGATCAGTATCTTCTGAATGTTGCTACGAAATCGGTAGCCTCTAATCAGATTCATGAATTCAGTTGACACACGATTAGCCGTTTTGCCAAACTGGTTGAAACACATCTGGACAGAGTGTATTTTTATCGAATATAATTGTTTCGTGAAACAGACATCTGTGCAATCGGAGGCCTAGGGTGGCTGTCGCACACAGAAGCAGCGACGACTTCTGGTTGCCACCGCCATCACCCACACGACCGAGCTCCAGCAGCGGCTGTATTTTCTGCTCCCCCACCCAGTCAGCATCTGGGGCGGCTGCTCCAGTTGCCTCGCCCTAGTTATGCCAATATGTGAAATTGTGGTTTTTGATGCATCTGACTATCACGGCATGCAGATTTCCATTTCAGTAGAACCTCTCTGTGTAGATTACTTTATATAGCTTTTCACAGCTTTCAGCTTTTGTAATCTTTTTTTCCTTAACTGTTAGGTAACTTTGGTAATGGCTGTAATGCACCAGAGGGAAAACGTCCACTGTTTGGTTGTTTTAGTTGACAGGTTGATAATGATTAGTAAATGGCCTCTTTAAAAATAATTTCGGAACTATAAAAAGCTACGTGCGTATCTTCCGTATGTCAGCTTGCTTGATGGTGGGATTTGTTTTGATTTAACCACGAGTGAGGGCATGCATGCAGAGCTGCTTTTCAAGATGCCCTTTACATAAGAATGCCTTTATGCAAAACACTTACAGAAATATGAAAAAACCAAATCCCCGGCCACTTCTACCTGACGGCTCCTATCCAAGTTCTTGATTGCATAGCTCTCATTTTGGAACATCATTTATTTCTAGGACCTCAGCTGAATTTAAGCCATAACCAAATGGAACTCAAGCCGTGAGCAGCATCTCAGTTGTTCCAGTGTGACGTTGCGTCTGGGTGTCACTGGGGTGAGGACGTTTCTGTAAGGGTATAATTTTCTCGTGAAATTGTTTAATACGCATTTGCAATAAACCAACCATAGTTCAGCTCAGAATGATCTTTATTGTTTTCATATGATGGCTAGTTCTTTTTCCACTAGGTTGATGAACTTGATAAGATGGTTGGTTTAATATATTTGTGCAAGATTCAGAAGAATTTTAACAATTTCAGAAAAAATCAATAACATTCGGCTGTTTCACAAAATCATTAATTCTTGCATTGATTTCATGAAACTAGTAATTCAGCCATCTGGCCTTATACATTTATTAAAGTTTGGAGAAGAGGCACTCATGCTGGCTTGTCTTCAGTAGCAGATATCTGTTTGTAAGGTATGAATCTGGCTACCTGCAGCTTTCAAGAATGGTTATTCCACAAACAGATGGCAATACTTTAAAGGCATTTCCAAGACAGAGTTTGTGCAGATAGATAACTTCTTTATAATTAGTCTACTCTGTCTGCCTGATTTCCTCAGTGATTTTTTTGTTCGTTTGTGATCCAGCAATAATGGTATCATAATTTGCAATAGCTGAGTTAACTGCCCTTGTGATGGATAGAGATGAAATTCCCCAGCTCCTCCAGTGAGAGCCCTGTCGAACCCTGCCTGTATGCTGTCAAATGAAGTAAATATGCTGGTGACAGAGAGATATTACACGCTGTACTTGATCTGGAGCTCTTGAAGTTATTTATCCTTTGCTGAACTTGATTTGTGTCTCAACCGTTATGTAAAAGCCTGGGAAAACACCATCCCCTTGTTGTGAGTAACTTGGACCCTTCTGCTGAAATGTCGGGACTAACTTCAACTTAGCCAGTTGCAGATTTTCCTGCGTTCTGCAAAATGAATGGAGGAGGAGTGTCTGCAGGATGATAAGATCCAGACTACGTCTTCCCACCTTACTTTGGCCTCTTCCTTTTTTCAGAATAAGATGATGATAATAGAAAAACCCTCTATCTTCTCTGCAAAGAGTATCTAGTACACAGAGAAGTGCTTGCATCCTTCTTCGCACATTATGCACAGGAAAATGCATATAAGAAGGTTCATGACCAAATGCAGCAGCATTTTTTTTCCTTTTTAACCACCCTGATCTGTGCTATTTTTACTTTTCCTTTTGTCATCTTTCCAATGAGCTAAGATGCATGTGAATCAATTAAATAGAATCTTTCCCCCCTAAAATGTGTTTCTTCTCATGTCTCAGTTCATTCATGGATGTTCTGATCCTGTATTCATAATATCAGTCATTTCCCAGGGGAGTGTCAAAGCCTAGAGAGCAGAATCCCTGAGAGGACTGAATAGGAGAGACAGCTCACTGAAGGAAAAATGCACTGTGATATTAATCACCTTAATTACCTCCTCCTGGTAAAAAGGAAGAAATCTCTGAATACATCTCATATAAACAAGATGGCAGTTTCCTGCTGCTCTTTGATTTTGAGTTGCATATGCATTAAGAACAGGAAAACACTGCTAAACAATACTTATCTACGTATCATGTCAACAGTAGCGTTTCCTATTGTCAGATCACCATGCGGAGGTGATATGAATGCCTTCTGCATAGTGCTCAGGTTTTCAAACTCATAATGGTGTGACCTTAAAACATAAGTTAGCGGCTGGCCACTTATTAAATTGATCCTTAAGGAAATGGCCACGCTGAGACTTGGAAAATGCAGTTCTTTCTCATGCATGCCAGAAGTGAGCAGCTTTCATATGATCTATAGAGATGGCCTGGCTGGTAGGCCTGTTCAAAGTGGAAAGTATTTGCTTTGGATTTGGATTCGGCAATTCGGAGGGACAGTGATTCAATTCATTGATTCGAATCACTGTCCCGATTCAATTCGGCCGAATCTGAAGATATTTAGCACTGAATCTTATTCGGCCATAGACTGTACAGGCAGGCAGTGTCAGCGGGAGCAGCTGAGGAAGCAGTCGGACGAGCCCTGGCTTGAATCGGGTGTCCCGGGAGAAGCCATGGGGCAAGGCAGAAGGAAGGCAGTGCTGGCAGCCCCGAGAGAAGTCACGGGGGCTAGTGGGAATGATTGGGGATCTGGGAGATAGAACTGGGACCTGGGGAGAAGCCCCTGTTCATTCCCCTTGCCTCCAATCGTTCTCCCCAGCTCCCAGAAGCCTCCAAATCGATTCAGAGAGATTTGGAGATTCAGCTGTAGACTGTACAGGCAGGCACTAGGCAGTACCGGTGGGTGGGGCAGCTGGACGAGCCGCGGCTTCTCCCGGGGATGCTGGCTCAAGCTGGGCTTGTCTGGCTGCTCCCCCAGCGGCTCCCGCCAGTACTGCCTACTGCCTTTCTGTAGTCTATGGCTGAATCTCCAAGTATCTCTGAATCGATTCGGAGGCTTCCAATTCGATTTGGAGAGATTAATGGGTCTCCCAGTTTGATTCAGATTCAGAGATTTGGCTGCCAAAACGGGCCGAAACTCCTCCGAATCAAATCAGTTACCGAAGCTTCGCACAGCTCTACTGGCCAGTAGAAAGCTCAGTCAGCATCATCAAACAAAACAGTAGCACTTGCTGAGAGTGATCTTCACACATGCTGGTTTTGCAGTACTACATGATAGTACAATGACAGCTCTTTCTTTTAAAAATAAAAGGGCATACTGGAAAGCATTGTGTATATGCTCTTAGGAAGGCTTTTATTTTCTAAGAGACTTAGCGAGACTTACTGAGGATGATGTAAACTTTACTGCCAGCAGAGAAAATAGCGGGTTCTGCCTTGGGAACTCCTTAGGAAACGTACACTGTTTCTTCAGCAGGTTGATTTTAGATTGGAAGCGTTTCTTTTTAGCTGATGGCAGAGTGATACTTCATACTGTCCATTGGGGATTTCTGAAGTTCATGGGTCTGTGTGTGCTAGGAGGAGAATGGTCTAAAAGACTGAGTTGAAGTGTAGAAATCAAAAACTCCCCAAGTTTTAATCCCAGCTCTCTTGCTGATGTTGCTGTGACCCTGAGCAGCTTGCATCCCCTCTCTGTGCCTGCATTTCAGCATCAGCAGATCTACAGGCTGAATCCGGCCCACTGGCCATGTGTTTGACACCCCTGGTGTAATATTGTCAACATACCAGCAAAGCAAGTTTATTGTCCATTAATTTATTCTGAACCACCATCCATCAGTGGTCCAGAAATGCTCCTAACAAGTCTCCTGTATCAGAACTCCTATGTGGTCCTTTTACTGCCACCATATCCCTTCACTGCCTTTCATTGGGCATCTGATGGGATGAGCTGTGTGGTTGGGTTTGGACCAGGGGACATTTTACCTAGGTATGTTTCTGGTTATTAGTGCAGCAGAAAGCAATAAAAGATATCGCTCTAGGAAATCCTTGCCTCTTGCATAATTTCTGGACCATCACGACTACACCATCACTCTTACACTATCGTACATGGAAGATATTGAAATCCACCTCTTAGAAAAATCTACACCCAAGGAAAAAAGAAGCCAGGCTACGCAGTGACATCTTGCTAAGCCTATGCCAGATATCCTGTTAGCTAAATAAAACATATTACCCTATGAAATCCTCACATAATTTCTGGACCATCATGGCTACAGCATCATTCTTGCACTACCTTATTATTAAACCTCATAAAATATGATTAGTGTCTTTTTTGCACATGGGCAAATTGAGTCACTGTGATTGTGATGGGGCCAAGGTGATACAAGTCAGTCAGTAATCCCAAAATAGGAGTCCTGATATCTAGTCCTCTTCCTTGCCCTGACCTACTGGCAATAAGCCTATTTGCCTGTTTTCTTTTCTAATCTGCTGGAGTGATTTGGCACCAGATTCTAAGCTATCATCTTTGTGCCCAACTTTCCTACTTGGGGGCCTTCTTTCCCCGAGGGTGTGACTGCAGCATGTGCACACGCCTGATGTATGTTTAACTGGTATACTTCCAACTCAGCTGTGGACATGCGGGAGCCAGAGGAAATGCTTCAAGGACACCCTCAAGGCGAATATTAAGAAGTGTGGCATTGACAACAGAAATTGGGAAAAACTAGTCCAGCACAGGGCTACACGGTGATGTCTTGTGAGAGAAGGTACATCTTAGAGGAAAACCGTCTCACTTCGGAGGCAGAAAAGTGACAAATGGAAGGAAAGGAAACAAAATCAAGAAATCTGTAGTCCGACCCTCCCTTAACCACCAACTGTGGCATTTGCCAGAGGGTCTGGCTCTAGGATCAGCCACCTTCACCATCAATGGACTCATTTACAACCCTTTACTTGACCTGTGGGAGGGATCGTCCTTGACCAGGAGGAATCGCTGCTGCTGAGAAGCCATCCAGCAGAGGTTTTGATGACACTATGGTTTGTCTCCTCTCTAGCCCTATGAGTTAGGTCACCGGGTTTTAAACCCTCCCATCTGGAGAGTCCTGTGACCGGTGAAAGTTGCGTTCTCCTCTATTCCGATAGGAAAGCAGTGTTTACATAGGAGATTTGCTTAGTATCTCTCTGTGCTGTGTAAGCAGAGAATCCTTCTATCAATTCATACAAGAACTAACCCTGCCTTTTTAAAGGTCACTTCTGTCTCAGTCAGTTCTTAAAGTTCAAGAGGAAATAAACTGCTTAAAGTTGGCATTTTTCAAGTCAAGTGTCAACTTTCCAAGCCCCCAAGCCAGGGAACGCGGAGAAAGGAGAGATTAATAAGTGAGCTGCTTGGCCGAGACAGTGATTGTACTGGGACATTCCCCTTTTTCGTGTTTCTTTATGGGAATTCAGAATAAAATGGAAACATTGAAATATCTCACTTTCTCCTTTTCACTTGGCAATGCAAACATATCCAAAGCTTTTTAGAAGCGTGCTTTTTTTTACTAGCCTACAGAGAGCAAGTGGAGGGTTTGTCAGCTGCAGTGAAGTAGGACACAAGGAACATTTTATGACAATGCCAATACCTCAAAGCAGCTTCAGCCACAGTCCTATTATCCAGTGGGAATGAAATGAGGTTTCAGGAGGTAGTTGAATGGTGAGATCTCTAAGCAGGTGCCACCCCTAACTGCATTGACTTCTCTTCCTTATGCAGGGGACAGCGAATCAATAAGGAAATAAACAGGAAGAATGGACTTTATTAATCAGGTACAGTGGAGGCAGCAGGGGAGATTATAATGGAACATAGGTGGCAATCGAAGGGAGCGCTGAGCATAGACTATCTGTTGGCTGCCAAAGTGTGCGAATTGATTGTGGGAGATGGAGGGTACAGCGATTTCAGAGCTGCTAATTGGGATGTTGGGTTGCTCCAAAGCAGGGGGGAACAGAAGAGAGTGAGCATGAGCCATATATTCTTGTTACTTTATTCATTGTATTCAGTCCAGTTTTTAACAACTTTTTTGCCTTGTGTACATGCCTTTTGGCATGTGTATGCTCTCATTCAAGGCACCACTGTTCACTCCCTTATGCTCAGAGTCCGGGACACCCCCACCTTTACACCATTTCGTGATCTGAACAAGAGAAAAGGGACTCCTCTCTTTTGTATTAAGGGTTTCTGCAGAAATGAAGGTGGCAGCAGAATGAAGTTCCTTATCTGCTTTATCTCCAAAAAAAATTGAGCTACTGAAAGATCTATTTTTAAAGATAAGTAATCTTGCTAAATGTCTTAAAATTTTCCAACCCAAGCACTAAATCTGCTCTCTTAACCTTACTATCTAGGTTGATATTGCTTATTGCAATAATGACATAACTGTTACTCTGGGCAAGCTGAATATTCTTACAGTAAAGGCTCCATAGTTAGGGCAGAATTTAAAAACGAGCTTAAAATGGGGCATATAGTCCTGTTCATCTCTCAAAGCTGTCAGCCCATTGCTGTGGAATTTCACCTAGGCTAGAAAAGCCAAAGGGAATATATAACTCTTGTTTGGTTTCTCTTTGATACACTTTTAATAAGTGGTCTCTGATTTTGGGCTTTGTTTGAAATTTTTCTTTTCCAATCCTCTTTGTCATTGTTGACTGAGATATTTTAGAAACAGCCCTATTTGTCTGTACAAAGGTTGGTAGGGAGAGGTGGGTCTTGAGTAGCTCTGGCTCAACATTTTGCCTTAACAAAATAATTTAAAAAGTGTATTCAGGTCCTTAACGGCACCATTCATGTTGTAATGGAGGGTTCCTCTCTTGCACACTCATGCTTGGGAGCTGGCGTGACAAGGAGCACAGTAGTTTTGACTGATTTTGGGGGGGGGGGGGGGCAGAACTGTTAGTCTCTGTCCGCCTCTTGTTGTCAATACTGAACACACAGACCATTCGCTGCTGCTTACCCTCTGGCAGTTAGGGGTTACTGACCTTCTACCACCACATTTCACCTTTCCATCTTCAGGGTCATCCTTACTTATGGCCTACAGAGGGTGGGTACTTTTAAGAGGTCCTGAGATAAGACAGGTGAAACTTGTTGGTGTTGCGCAGAGCAGCAATGTGGTCAAAAGTGACCACTAGCTTGTCTGACATGGGTACTAATAAAATCTGAATGTCAGCACACTCAAACAGATGAGGCAACATTGGTCTCAGCTCAAAGCTATAAAAAAAAAAATAATAAAAAAATCAAGCTTTTATGCCTGGGAGGTGTGTGCGTAGAACAGCAGTGATACTGAAGCCATTAGGTTTAGATTTATCACTGCTAGTCTTCACCAATCTCAGTCTTGGATGTTGTGGGAAGTGGTTTGGAAAATAATAAAGCAATTACTAAAAAAGGCTGCCGAGTCAGAGTCTGATCTGTATTTAGCACTGTTAAATCACGGAGTGACACCCAGGAAGCATGGGTGTGTTCCCTGGTGTCAGCTGAAAATAAGAATATCTGCAGTGTTAGAAAGTGATGTCAGAGTCTCTGGCGTGGACTTGCAGATATACAAAAAGACCGGCAAGGCAAAGCCTGGCATGATCTGCGATCCCAACAGCTGTCACCACGTCATGAAAATGATACTGTTGTTTCCCAACATAGAAATAGTCACAGACAGCTGTGGTTTCACAAAAGGAGCTCTGCAGTTGTATCATCTTGTCACCCCAGTTGGCCATATGTTCTGGAAAAGGTGACGCTTTCTTCAAATGCAAGGAGGAAGGGAGGAAAGGAGGTGGTGATGGTCACAGAATGAGCTGTTCTGTCTATGAAAGTCTGAAGGGCAACACCACCGCAGATTGACATGTCCAAATTTCAGGACATGACAGCTGGAATTAACGACCTTGCTGATTGACATCTGTTGTGTTGATGTCCCAGGGGAGATCTACAGGTTTGTGCAACAGCAAAGAGCACCCCAATTTATGCATCGGGAGCACTAGTAAAAACTGAAACTTAGCAGGCTTGAATAGAGGAGGAGCAAGGCAGTGCCACACAGGGAAACCCTGGGCTACTGTGTGCGTGCATTAAGGGCTCTAGTATTAGCGATTGGATCCAGTTGTGCTATGCAGCAGCTCATGTTAGGCCAGACTGAGATCAGCCAGAATTGAATGACACGGAAGGAATTAGCCCTTGGCTGTGAGTGATTGCTGAATGCACCCTTTCCCAGTGCAACCGGCTCTTACACCATAGCTAATGGAGCTGGAAAAGAAAAATCTGAGATGTGCATGGGGGGGCAAGAAAGAACAGCTTTAACAATGGGGTGTTTGTGGTCTGCGGTGGCTGTGGTAATGTAAGCAGTGTGCCTGTGAGTGGAGCAGCAAAGGGTGGGTACTAGTAAGTGGCTTAACTTTTTCAGTTGCTGCCTTTCACATGTTTTTAGGGTAGACTATGACTACTGATAGTGCTACATCAGAAGTAGTGGGAGGGCCTTTTGTGTATCGGTGAATGTAGGTAGTTGTCGGAGTGGCTGGCAAAATAGAAACATTTGAGCCTGAGGGAGATCTGCATCTGAAATTCTTCTCCTTTATTCCAGCTTTGCTCAAGCCAAGGGCCTGACCTTTCTGCTTTTCCTCTCAAAAAACCTCAGTGTAAAGGTCATTGACTCCTCCACCTGGCCGCTATCTGTTCGAAGTGTTTGTAGGGACATTGCCAGGAATGTAGCATTGTTTCATTAAACATTTAGAAATAGTGATGCAGCAGAATCGAAGTAACTGAACTCTGAATGGAGAAGGGAACGCCCGCCCTCCCTTCTCTACCCATTGTTTTCCTAATTTCCACCTATTTATATTTTCATTGACCTCCTGTCACACTTTTAGCTTCTTTCCCTCCGTGGAGATTTCAGAACAAGGGTGGGCAAAATGCGGCCCGCGGGCCAGATGCAGTCCGCCAAGCCATTCTCTCCGGCCTGCGGGGCCCCTAAAAAAATTAGAAAATGAATATGAATCTGCCCTGGGCTGCCTGTCATGCGGCCCTTGATGGCTTGCTGAAACTCAGTAAGTGGCCCTCCGCCCAAAATAATTGCCCACCCCTGAGTTACGGGGTCTTCCTGTGCCTGAAGAAGGGTGCTGATGCCCAAAAGTTTGCAAAGAACTTTGTTACAAGTACTCAGTTGCTCTAATACAAGAGATCACATCTACCCAAAGAACCTTGCCTGCCAATGTCCTTAGACCAACACGGCAAAAACCCTGCAACGTAAAAGACGCAAGTAAATTTGCCATTGGACTTTGGCTTTGTGGGTCAGATAAAGCATAGCACGGATGTAGAGACCTCTAGGAATAGGATGGCAAGGGTTTCATTCATAGTTCTTCAGTTTAGCATATTAGTGTCTCTATTTCCATAGCTGGAAAAATGAATGCTACAATAAACGCTGGCTTGGCGAAGAGGTTGCCTGTGCTTAGCTGTCTGGGAGGAACTAATGAGCAGAGTGAGAGACTGTAGTTTGTACTTGGCATCTGTGAAGAGCATGTTGTAGAAGTGAAAGTTGTTTCAAAATAAACCACCGACAATCACAGTTTGATACTTATTCAGAAGGTTTTACTTTGGACAGATTCCAGCTTTCTCTAATCAGATTGCTGGGACCAGGCCCTTAGGGCCTGATTCTCTTCTATGCCTTGCAACTCATATATCCATTTATACATGCACAAAGGGGATGTAAACAGTGATTGAAGTAGGCAGGGTTAGTTCTTGCTGCATCAGGCAGGGAACGGTGGGAGCTCTCCCTTCCTCCACCCTCCTTAATTTAACCTGTGTTGTAAAATGCTACCATTTGGATTACCTAGTGTTTTATATTAATTTTGCATAAATGTACCTTGCGGGAGCATTTACAAGGCAGTCTTTAAATTTAACAGTGGCCTTGGAGAGTTTGGGAATGATTTTATTGGGATGGGATGTATGTGAACCAATCCAAGCTTAGCAAAGCATATTAACAGGGAGCATGTGGTGAAGATGGTTTGTTTTGTAATTTTAATAATCTCCCATAATAAGTACATTTATTTTAATAAATTTAATAATGTAGGTGTGGCTGCTAGTGATAGTTCCAGTTGAGGTTGCCCCAGTAGTTTCCATTATAAATCTCTGTGTTTATTTGCTGATCATTTTGCAGGACTTCAGTTGTTTGGGCTTAAATTTTCCATGCTGTGTGTCAGCTTTGGGCTGAACGTTATTGCACAGTGTCAGCCCCTGCTGCACAATATCTTAGCAATTTCCAAGGATGAGATAAGGGAAAATGTCTCCCACACCCCCATGTTAACATAAAATCACGGTGATTTTAGCTAGGGGAGGCAACTAGACCTGGGAATGAATGGGCCAACGGGAAAGATGGAAAGAAGGAGCTTCCCTTCACTTAGGGTTGGATGCTCATTACTTCTGCAGACCACATTTCATGGTCTCAAGCTATGTATGGAAAAAAGAGAAACACACAAGTAGTGTGTTCCTCCGCCAGGCAACATTTTGGTTTAAGTGACTTGCCTGGTATCATGTAGAAACTCCATGGTTGAGGTGGGAAGAGAATCCAGTTCTCCAGGGCTCATAGAGTGGCCTCAGTTCTAAAACCTTCCTTTATCTTCTGTCAGTTCTGTGTCTGATTCATGGCAAACCTTTCAGCTTTTGCAGCAAATGAGGTAGGAGTTCTACAGACAAGTCTCAGTCAGTAGAAAACCGTGAATCACCATTAAGGCAGGGTGGAAAAAATAGCATGTGATTATGTAATCAAAGGCAATCATAATGCATCTTCACGAGGGGGCTGAATTAAGGGTAGCTCAGCAACCTTGATTCTAGCATTTGCTAACTTTCAAGTGCTTGACTTTGCAACCTTAATAATGCTCTTCTAATGTAGATTTTTGCATGTTATTATGTTTAAATAGTGAGCTATCCTGCTGTGCTGCTATACTTAATGGAGTTACTATTATTGTGGACTACTTTCCTCTAAAGTTCAGGAGATAGCTTTGATTGCTATTGTCTAAACAAACCAAAGCTATTTTGGTTTTGTACAGAAGAAAATACATTGGGAGAATAAGTTGGAGGTTGTAAAAATTGACAGATTGAGAGTGTTGCCTGCATGGAAGTTAGCTAGATGTTTCCTAGCTATCTCTGCATCCTGACCATCTATTCTGGGTGGATATTACTAGTACCGCCTAACATCTGTGGTGGGCAAGTTATCTGTTAATAACTCTATGATCAGTATAGTTAGGACACCTGAACTGGATTTGCTGATAAAAGACCCAGTGTTTAGTTTCTGGGTTGCAGCCTAGCATTTTATTCAAAATTATGGTTTGGGTCTGCCATTGAATCATGTTGCATGTACTATGTGAGAGAGACCTATTTCTGTAAGTGCATTTGGTAGTCTAAAAAAAGCATTCAGATCAGAAATGTGAGTGAACAGCGGTATGCGGTGCTCATTTCATGCTGAAGTACAGTAATACGCATTGGAAATGAAGGCTGATTGGAAAAGGTCATGCAGACAGTTCTGCGGAGCCTTCATGGAGCAGTAATGAGTCATGAATCCGTAAGGGCGCCTTCTCATTAGATTTCAATAGAGGGCTTTCATATTTTGTTTTAATTGTTCCACGATACTTTGACCCTCTTTATTTTATGAAGATGAGCTCTTAGCCTAATGGCAAGACTGCGGGGTTCCAGCAGGTGTGTGTAGTGACCGGTCAGTTCATCATGCCCATTTTCCTACTCCCTTTCTTCCATGCGGTATCTTTTGCTCTCCTCTCTGTACTTGTCCTTCTCCTTTCTCCTCAGTTTTCAGTCTGCCCTTTCCAGGCAGGCTTTCCGCTTTTGCTGTAAGTATCAGTTTAATACATAGCAGAACCTTAAAGCATTTCTGGTTGCTGATATGTGAGCCGCCAGCAGTCTGCACTCTGATGCTGTGTATTGCACGGGCATGTAGAAATAGGCCTTTGACTGACGGTTGGAAGGAAAGGTGTGTGTGTGTGTGTGTGTGTGTGTGTGTGTGTGTGTGTGTGTGTGTGTGTATTAGATCTGGAGCAGCACAGGGACGTTTCTTGGAAGACAGCTTATGGGACTGAGCTGAAAACCCCCTTTCTGGGGTACATCCCCCTCAGTTCCCAGATCCTGAACATGCAGGGTTGGTGAAGAGACACAAAGTGGAGCCTTTCTCTGGGAGATGCCACCCTGGGTGAAGACTGGCAAGTCCTACGCACATGGGGAAGTGCACCAGGGCTTGTGACAGCTCCAGGCAAAAAGAGTATAAATCTTTTTGCCTGGCTCTTCATCTCATGCTGAGGCACGAAAGCATGTTCCTCCAGCGCACAAGTGTGTGATTACAGATTGATAACTGATGGGGCAAATTGCATTATTCATTACGGTTGGGATTGAATTGAAATCGTGGAGGGCAATTTTCTCTCTCACACTTCAAGGTCAGATGAGAGTATTTACCGTTCTCTCTCTGTTTATCTGCGAATGCAAATTGAATTTGGTGATTCAAATTGATGAAATGTTAGAAATATAAAACTCATCAGAGGCGACATGGAGAGAAATTACTGGGTAGAGCTGGCCGGTGGCTTCACCAGCTCATGTGCGGGCCTCTCCTTTGATTAGTAATTATTTCAGGCTTTTGGATTTTTTCATTTTCAGTTTTGTTTCAGTTGTTTTGATTTTTGTTTTCAAAGAAAAAAAAGTGTAATGACACTCTGAAGCATTTAGAATCTGAATGAGATGGGGTAAATAAAGCCAGCTGCAGAGAGACGTCTTGCATCACGACTGTGCAAGGCAGAGGTTTTCTCTGAAACGTCTTCCTTGTGTTTCCACCCCCACTTCACACCCCTTTCAATTTCTCGCCTGCAAAATCTTGCTCCTTTCACGCCCAGACTCTGGGACCCTTAGCCCCCAGGGGCTGGAGCAATATCTAATGGAGAAGAAGCATCAATTCTTTTTTTTTTCCTTTTTTTTTTTTTAAAACCACTAACTATGGTATATTCCTCACAGAAGCAATTTCTTTCCTTATTGGTCCATGACCAGTGGGAAGAGGGAGAAGAAAGTCCAGCCTTCACCTCCAGTCAACATTTACCAATGGGATTAAATGCTCAGGGATAACAGCGCTTGAATGCCCAAAGGGACTGAGCCGATCATAGGTGGCTAGCTAAAGCTCAGGGTTGGAAATCAGGAGCTGGGGTCTCTCCCTGGCCCACTGTGTCAACAAGCCACTGAGCCCCTTTTGCCGTGTGCTCCAAATACTTCTTAGCCCAGGCTGATGAGATGAGACATGGTGCTGATGTGCCTCTTGTTTTCTCTGCAGCATTGGTTGCATCACTTAATGGCGCTCTTTCCTTACCATTTCACTCCTGCAAGCAATCTGGAAGCAGTGTGCGTCCTGCAGATCACATAGGGTGGTAAAATTTTATTCAGAAACAAAAATATCCCAAAGTGGAAGCTGTTGTCTTTGAGACTTGGAAAAAAACCCACCCCAGTGCAGTTATCTCTGGAGAGCTCTTGCTCCTTAAAGTTTTGATTTTGCTAGACATTAGCAGTGTGCATATTTCTTCAATCAGCTGTTGTTTCTCTAAAAGAAATCACTGCCAATACATGTCATTCACCTTGTCGGATAAAGACATGCTCATGCTCGATTGCTGGTGGTGCGTGTGCATTAGTCTGACAGTGAGTCTCATATTGACTAGCAGATTAACATTGGGATTGGAGCTGCATTGTTTCAAGGAGCAGATGTGTCAGTTCATTCTGGAAAGTAATCTTTTTCTAGAGATGCATCAGGCCCCTCCTTAAGTAGGGCCTGGTTTACCTTCTGATTGCCACTGTGGCCTTTCAATCCAGTTGCCCTGTGTGGCTGGTTGTTGTAACAGGGTGGCACAAAGATGGTGTGTTGTCTGTTTCCATGGGAATGGTTGTATTGTAGCAACCAGTTTGACCTCCTAGTGTAAGGAGGTGGAAGATGCCTGGTGTAAATTGGCTTCTTTGCGGAAATCCTTATAATTTCTGTCAGTTTGGGGACAGAAGTAAAGGCTGTAGCACCTACTTTCTGTGTTCATTCCTGCTCTGTGACTAAATGCCAAGTTCACCTTGGAGGTGCCGAATCCAAGTTTGATATTTTTGCTGCTGGTTAGATAGCAAAACCAAATATGCACTCCGATGACACCCGTTCACTGCATCAATAAAGCTCCAAACATCAATATGCTCTTTACCCACTTCATCTATCTACACAAGCCAAATAATTCTCTTTACAGGTTTTCAGTTTTCTTTATTTGCCAAACCACTGTGATTCTTTGTGCGTAGGACGGTGCATGGGCACAAGAACCGTTTGGTTTCAGGTGACTGGCTGATGGAAACCTCAGTGGAAGGGCAACTGAAAAGGTCCGGGGTGGGTAAATGAGTTAATATTGTGTGGGCAGGTGGTGTCTCGTGAAGAGGGGGAATAGTGGGTAACAGGCACGCAGTCCCTTCCCTCCTGACTCCTTTGCAGGTTATGCTTAATGTAATATTTAATAAGCTGTGCAGTTAGGATTTTCTCTAGCTATGAAGATGATGCAACTGAACTGCCTGACACCAGCCCACCGTGATTTTTAACTTCAGATACTAGAAATGTTAGCTATCACTACTGCTCCTTACAAAAGAGGGGGAACTGAGTCGTACACAGAATGGGGTTACTGGCCTTACTAGCCGCCATGGGTGCATAGTACAGCAAAAGCGCCTTGGTGAAGAAGAGCAGAAGGGTGTCAGAATGGTAGTGGTTCCTAGGTAAGTGTCTGCAGAAGAAAAAAAGAAGTCATAGAAACAATATTAGAAAAGTAGGGTTAGAAGGGGCCTCAGGAGGGTCATATAGTCCAGCCCCCTGCTCAAGGGAGGATCATCCCCATTTAAACCGTTTTAAAATGCAGAGGAGACCCTGGACTTGTTGAATATCTGGAACCTTACATCTGTCTTAGGAGGGAATCTGAAATGTTTTTAATATCAATACATTCTTCTTCACCTTTTGTGCTGCAGTCTGTCTGCCCTGGGTATGTTGATTCAGGCAGCTTGATTGCTCCTGCAGTATCCTGGCCCTGGCCTGTCTCTTTATTTTTCAAGTAGTACTCAGTGTCTGACCACAATTTGCTTCCTCATAGGAAAGATTTTTTCTGTTTTCCTGATCTCGACTGCTTCTGTTTTCTTCCTCATTACCTCTCTCCTTTCATCCTCCTTCCTGTTTGTCCTGCTCTTTTCCCTTATATTTTTGCCTTGTACCTGTTTGATCATGCTTGTTCCTCTCATGCCACCTTCCTGTTCCAGGTGGTGCGTGTTCCTGCCACGATGATTTAACCAGATGCAGTGACACTTGCAGAAGAGGGGGTCACTGATCTCTCAGATCAAAGACTGAGCTATTTATCATCCTCTCATTAGACAGGACCGAATGGGATGTGGCTTGGCAGTTGGGCTCCAGGGAAGAATATTCTTTTATTATGAAGTAGACCCTGTGACATGAATCACTGGTGGTGCTTTAATATTGGTTTGCAAAACTGGAAAGAAGAGCCAGGAAAGCAGATGCTTCAGTTTTCTCAAGCCCTCTATTTATCAGTTTCCCTTTTGTTTGGGTCTCTCTGGTGTTTATGGGATTTTTCCTGCCATTTATAGATGGGCAGATACTTTGGCAAGGATGTATGTCGTCTGGATGCAGTTGGGGGGAATTGCTTTCCTCCAACATATTAATTGCTGTCGCACATCTGGCTGTCTTCCCTTGTTAATTTGCAGAAAGTGGCCTTAGCCTGTGTAGCAGTTGTGTACAAATTGCATTGCTGGCTCCTCTAGGTTTTCTTTGTGAAATATCTCTGACATCTTTCCCTGTATGTTTGCACAGTTCTCATCACATCCACATTATCTTGTTTGTTGGTGCAGTGGCTTTTGATGCATATGGCCCTGGCATCATGCCCCCTTGCCATCTTCTTTGAAATCGCTGCATGATCCCTGCAGTCCCTATTTTCACTGTTGGCGCACTATGGCTGGCCCTCTGATCTTTTCCAGAGTCTGTTGTACAGAATTATATTTCTAGCTTTCTGTTTGCCCTCTCTGGTAGATTTTGCAGCGTGCAGGGTGGAAGAGGTCACAGGAAAGATAGGCTGGAGGCAAGGGGTGTTAGTTTTATCCATCAGTGGAAGAGAGCTGACAGCTGCTTTTGTCATGTTTTGAGATTATTAAAATTTATCTTATAGCTTCTGTATTCTTTGTCCGTCTTCATTGTTCTCAGCCTTTCAAAGAATATTCTGGAAAATGAAATATCATTTAAGATTACATGAAAGTAGATTGCAGAGCGGAAGAGCAGAGTATGAAGAGAGCTTCTCACCAGCTCGGGACATGAGATACCGGCACTTCGTTCAGCGGGCTGAGGGACGAGGCTCGTTAATTCTGATAAACAGAAGCGACTTTTCCACTTTGAGACCATGAAAGCTTGCTTTGAACTTGCAGAGATTTTTGAAAATGCCAAGGTGCTCGAGGTTCAACTGAACCATGGACCTTTGGGTTTAATATTTTATGAGTTTTTAAAAATTGTTTGGTTTGAGGTGAGTGATTGGCATTAAAAAGCCAGCATTGTCATCGGCATAGAAAATAATGTCTGGGATAATAACATAATGCAACTTGCTGCTTTGAACCTGATTTTGAATCTGCTTTTTGTCACTAAGGAAAGTAACTTTAATATTGGCCAGCTAGTTCATACCGTAATACCTGGAAAAGTTACGTGTCTGGTCTTAATGATGAGGAAAGGACTTCAATCATCTTTGTTTTGCAAATCTAAAAATGTGGTGTGTTGGAAAAATTGTTAGAAGCTTGAATGGAAGATTTCCTACTGGTCAGCAGCCCATTGTAATTTAAAGCTTAATCTTCAGAAGTGGAACTGGGTTACTTACTGCCCGTTGAACAGTCGTTCTGATGACGCTTACATTTTGGCAGCAATAACTGATCCCTGCATTTCATCTGAGGTTGGAAAATGTAAGCGTTATTGAATGCAAGAAGATATAGATAACCCACACACTTGTCCTTTTGCTTTCCTCCCTTTCCTCTTAGTTGTGTCCAGCTCTGCAGTTCAGAAAGAAGGTGCGCCGTCTCTAAGGAATACGCATCACAAAGACTTTTCATGACTCTTGAGTAGATTCTACCAAGTTTCCTTTTTTTCAGTCCGAATATCAGGTCAAATCCGATCAGTCCACTCAGGACTTGTAAAAATAGGTCAAACTTAGAGGGATTAAAAAAAAAATATGCTACCAAAATTTTCTGCAGCAGTCAGATGTGAGATTGGTTCTTTGAATGTTTGATCCTATAGTTTTCCTCTCGTCTGACTTGGCTCAGGGCTGGAGCTCTTTGATAGAGTATAGAACTCAGGTCTGGAAGAGCTGTTTATTAATTAAACTAACCAATAACACGGAGAGAGAGGATTTTTATATCCTAACATCATTTATTGGACGGTGTTTGGTGAAGGTTTGCATTGATATTTAATTTGGGCTGTAACTAATTAACTTGAGCAATCCTTTGATTTTCTTCTTTGAATTTTGCTATGGTCCTGAAATAACATTTGGAGCATTAGCACTTTTGAGACCGGTAGTTTGAAAATTGTGCATACGCACACTTTACCAAGGACCTGATTAATGTTGTACGTCACAGATAGTTTGTTGTGCTTGTTCTTCCTGGGTTTCCCACTGTTTCCTTGTGACATGTTCTTGGGTTGTTCTCAGTTTTTCATACAGGATCCTTGTCCCTTTTTCACTGTGGAATGACTGGTGTCTGTTGGTTGAGTTTTCTGGACATTGGCTGCTATGGAAACACCTTTTTGATATAGTTTCTCTCTGAATGCTTGCAGAGCGCTGTCCTGTAATGGTGGATTTATCCGAAAAATGAGCGCGGTGAAAGCTAGATTCTCTGTCTACTACGACTGGGGAATTGCAGTGTTGCTGACTTGGGCAAACGCTGTTCTATTAAGAGCTTCGGCAACTTAATTTGGGATGTTTAGCCTGAGGTTTTATCTCCACTTACCTGTGGCTGCCGCAGAACTTCTCATGGCAGGCAGCAGTCATCACCTCCCGGCTGGCAGAGCACACGCACGTCCGCAAGTTTCTGGTGGCTCTCTGCGACTCAGCTCAATAGTTGCACTGCCGCAAGGCAAGGAGCATCTGGGGAAGGCTGGAAGGAGCATGGTAGCCAGCAGAAGATGCTGGCCTGTGCATTGGCACCTTGTGCTGGATGGTGGTGGAGCTCTACTTCACTCTGCAGAGGTGGTTTGATCTCTGCCAGCAGAAAAGGGGGCTCCTGTGCCACCGAGGGGCTTTGGCTGTGCACATGCTGGAACAAAACTTAATGGACTAGACAAGGCCTGAGGTTCGGATGGAGAAAGAATTGCTCCGTCAGTGAGAGGCAGATGCTACTTCACATTCCATCACCATAGATACCGCTGCTGGGCACAGGCTTCTTTTTGTGTAACTAATTAATTAAAACAGAATCAGGGAAATAGTGGTGCTCTGGTAATTAAATTATCCATTTTTAAATGCAGATTTAAAGCCCTTTTGATGAACTTTCCCACCTGAATACAACAATGAAGAGTCTATTTCACAGTCCTTGATTATTAAATTGGTCTGTGAATGGTTCCAAATTGAACTGGAACTTTAAATAGTCTTTTAATTCATCTAATGCCTTAAAATGCATATTCGTTTTCAGAGGGAAGGAGTGCAGGTATGGAAACTGCTGCTTGGGGAGTTCTGGTCAATTCCTACATAAATTTTCCAAGTAGCACAAATTGGTGAACCAGCAGTGCAGGATGTACTTAATTTAGACTAAGAGCATCTTTAAAGAAAAGTGCCATTTTCCTGACGCATCTAAGCAGCATGTGAATAATGGCACTATTTCATTTAAGGGTGTTTTATTTACTCTATTTTCTTTTGATTTATGATGATATAAACACCCCTTTGAGGCTCTGGCAGATCTTCTTAGGTTGTTCTGTTTTCCTCTCTGCTGGAGAGGCAGAGCTTTGATGTGTCTGCCTGACAGCGCCATTGGTTTTGATGCATTTAAGTCTGCTTGAAGACTTGTTGGTGCACTCCCAGTCCCCCTTTCAGGGCCTATTAACATGGTAGGTACAAGTGGTTTTGTCCCCTGCGTGTGATACTGTCATCTGCCTCACCTCCTGCAGACGCTATGGAGGTGCTCTGGCGCTGCAGTTTTTTCCATGAATCAGTCGTGTTTGTTGCCTGTACTGCATAACTGTGTACCGGTGCTTCCTGGATAGAGTGGTTTAGCTATCCTGAGTGTCCCAGCAAGTGGCAAGAGTACCCACAGGGCACGCACCCAGAACGACTCCAAGAATATGTAGAGTATTGCACTCAAGAGTTTCTTCGCTGAAAGCTGGGAGGAAATGGGAGAATTGGCTGCTGGGAGCTGGCCATAGTCTTGTCCATGTTGCATCCTGTGTGTTGTTACCCAGCCACAGGAAGATAGCACTATGCTCAGCCTAGGTTGTTGTCAAGTGCAACACATGGGTAGTTATCACAGATACTTACCAAATAGCTGTCTTTAGACGTGAACCATGCACAGTGGCAACTGTGACTCCAAGTGGTTACAAAGGAAAAAGGTAGAGTGAAACCCTGAGACTTGTGTTGTTGCTGGAACTTATGTATGTATTTAACAAGTTTAGTTTAATATGCACCTGAGAGGAGATTTGTTGATTGTAAAGGATTGCTGTTTTTATATCTTGTACGTGCATAGTATATATAAATAAAGAGGTGGTGCTAAGCTCCAAGACTGGTCATTGAGCGTCTCTCTTTTTTTAATAATGTCCTTCCAAGTAATGCTGATGACGGCAATGCAGTTTACAGCTGCACATGGGCATAGGTGGGATGATACCCTAGGTCCCATTACTGTTGCCCCATCCTCCTGGTTTTGCTGAGGCAGTGTTAAACCTCACAAGCCCATTCTTTCTTTCTCTCTCTTTCTTAGTGCCAGGATATTAGAGAAGGCTCGACAGCAGCTACAAGAGGAGGTATTACGAATCCAGAACCAGTTACTGGATGAGAAGAAGAAACGTGAGCAGCATGAAGCTCTGGTCAGACGCTTGCAGAAACGAGTGCTGCTCCTCACCAAGGTACAGCTTCTAGACCTAGCTTATATGCCCTTCTCTTTGACCTACATGCTTTTCCTGGATGCCTTTTGGTTCTTGGTTGCTCTGTTCTCGAGTTGATACCGAAGTACTGCCACGTGTTCTCCATGTTTTAGATACTAGAACAATGCCATGAGTTTTGTCTTCGGGAATAACTGTACTGGCTTCATTACTGGCATGCTGCCAGTTGTTGATGTATAGATGATACGTCACTTAATCTCATTCTTGGCATCTGCAAGTCGCATTATCGTTGGCGTACTTCTGTCACCTGAGCCACTGAATGGAGTTTATCATGATTCTGATGGCGACCGCTCCCACTTTCCCTAATAGAAGAAAATGGCTGCGCTACATGGAGGACAAGGAAGGCACTTTACTCTTATGCTGAACCAGGTCCTTTAGAATATAGTAGAAGGAGTTAAAGCAGTTGAGTTTTACAAAAGTTAGTTTTAGTATGGTGCTTCCTTTGAACCCGCCTACAAAAATCTTTAGCAGCGTGTAATTTTGATTAAATTTGGTAGGATGAGTCAAAAAGCCTATAGAATATTGATAATTTTATATTAAATTCTGTAACTCTCTTCTGTAAGGGAAGATTATTATTTATTACTTCTCTGTTGCCACAGAGGTGTGCACTGCACCTCCCCAAACCACCCATGCATAACATCACTCATCTGAGCAATTCCCTTGAAGCCAGTAGGTTTTCTCACATGAGTTAGCTTATGTCTGTGCTTGTTTGAAGGTTTGTGATTGCTGAGGGAAGCAAGAAAGTAGGGAGAAGAGAGGTGGGTAATAAGATGCTGTTATCTCAGCTGAAGGAGGTCATACCCAGCAAGAAGTCATGAGTGAGTTTTGATCGACAAATGTCCTGTTTAGGCCGAAGGTTGAAATTTCTGACATGGGAGGAATGTGGTCCATCAGAAAGGGAGAAGAAGCATGCTGCTGCTGTTTCAGGCTTTATTTCTGAGTGTTAACTACAGTCTCTTGATTGTGCTTTAATTGTTCTCTGCCCAGTTCTGTAATTCTATGTCACTGCTGAGCCAAAGAGGCTGTGATGTATGGTACGCTGAGCAAGGCTTGCTGGAGTGTGAAGCAGCTGTTTTGCAAGAGGGTATTATTTAAAATCTTTCTGGCCATACTATTTGATGCCATGGAGAGTCCTCTAAGTGGGAAGAAGAAAGAGCTTCTGTCACTTTTCTTGACGTGTCAGGGAAGGCATTGCATTTTGAGTGCCTGGCAAAACCTTTGCACTGCAACTAGGAAAGGAAACCTCTGCTCCCTTGGGTTCACCAGAACTACAAACTGCCAACCAGGGCTTTTCCAGCCCTCCATACGTTTCTGGTTTTGTTGTCAGTCTATCATGATACAGCTGTGGGTGTAGGCCGATCTGGGAAATTCTGGATATTCTGAAGAAGACGACAGCTGGCAGTCTTCTGATATCAATAAATATTCCTGAGGCTTTTTAGAGCATTTCAGACTTGAACAAGCATTTAGAGAGGATTCGAGAGAGACAGATTTTTGTGGGTGATAATCTTTTATTATCCCAACTACTAGTTTGGGATCAACTTGGACAAGTTTTCATATGTACTGCATTCTTCTTCAGGTCTATCCCAACCACGCAGTTGGTCCAGTAAAAGATATCGCTCACAAAAATCCTTGCTTCTCACCTATTTTATGGATTATCATGGCTACATCATTCCAGCACTACCACAATTTAGTTAAAAAGTAATTACCCAATAGGTTCCTAAAATATTTTCTTTGTAACCTATTTCCACTCCTCAGCAGATGCCCAGGATTTATGGTAGAACAGGGTACCAGGTTGGTTTTTAAAATGCTGGACAGAAAGACTGTAGTGTCCTTGCAACTTTATCATGGAGTTGATGATATCCTTATTTCTGTGTTGAAGTGCTGGGACTCTTGGACTTCTTCATCTCTGAGGTGTTTTCTCCCAGAAGAGGAGAATGGCCTACCTGGGTTCCAAGCAAATACACTTGGCTTCTTGCAGGATGAGCTTTCAGTGGGCAGTGTAATTCCTCATCTAATTCCTTTGAAGGAGAAAATGCACATACAGCTCTGAGAAATTAGATTGTCTCGGGATTGCTTGAGTTCCTCGGGAAAGCACCGCTGTATTGTGGTATTTGGGCACTGTATCTTTAGTGCTGTTTCTTCCAGGGGTTGCTCTACCCATTAAGAATTATGAGAGGTAATTTCATTTAAGTTAAAAATCTTCTGATTTTAAAATGAGATTGAGCAAATATATTGCTTGTTAAAAATAATAATTTTGCACTGAAAGCTTATCACCTAGAGTGGTATATAATCATCTAATTAGTGGCATCAGTAATGGACTGTGCGGCTGTCTGTGTCATTGAGAACGGAAAAAAGGCAGAGGACTTAATTTGTCCAGCTCTTTATATTGAACCTTGTGTACCTTGTTAAACAGGATTATGGAAATACCATTTTAGGAGAAGCTGCCTTAGATATGACAGTCTCAGTTGCATCCTGATATATGATTGTATCTGGCCGCCTGATAAGGCAAAGAATCTGTTCTATTCTAAGCAAATAAGGAGTACAATAGACCCAGCCAGTTTAGCAGGACTCAGTGATGGTATCTTCCTCTCTTTGTAGATCTAGGCATATCTGGGAAGTCACAATTTGATTTCTGTTTATCACTTCTATTTAAAAGTCAACCACAAAACAAATGTTTCCCCATCAGAGTGGTTTCTGCTACTTAAGTAATAAAAGCATCCACTCCTCCTTGACACAGTGCTCAGAAGCAAATTGTTTTGCTGTTCTTATCCCTTTTTATACTTCTCATGTGAGTTAGCTTACACATGACCATGTCTGATCGTAGGAGTTGGAGGAAGTGGGAAGTTAAGAAGAGATTGGATAATTTTTCCTTTTTTTTATGGTCCCCCTTCACGCCTGCATGGCTTGGGTCTTTCTCCTTATTTCACCATTTGTTGTCATCCATCATCTCTTAGCCTCATTGGGGTGCTCTGATCTTCCCATCATTGTTTCCAATCTTTCCTACCTCTGTTTTGGTCTCTACGCCTACTTTGTGCTTCCTTGATCTTTCCTGCCTTGCTTTGGTTAATATTCAGCTTTAGCATAGTTTTCAGTACATGCCACTTTCATGAATCAGCCCAAACATCCATCTTCTGTTTGGGTTGCATATGTGAGGCTTGGGAAACAAGTACCTAGGTTTCAATCTTATGCTAGTACTTAGAATTCTCTTATTTATGAAACTATGCCAGGGGAATAGGTTTAAGCATGTGAGCCCTGGCTCCTAATGCTAATACAGTCGTTATTTCTGTGCTGAGTGCTTTGCAAGTTGGGGTAACTGTTTCCAAGACAGGAGTGCAATTAGTTTTTGACATGCATATGTTAAATTAAGTGTCAATGCTAGACTTGGGCACCCTAGAGTTTCTCTGAAATTGATGGTGTGAAGGTGCTTTCTGGAGTGCTGTTCTTCTCACTTTATGCTGGTAGATGAGAAATGTAATGTTTGAAGGGACATATCTGCTCATTTTCCAGCTGCCTGAGTTCTGCTTGGCTGGGCTCTGCTGTGTGTTGTATAAGATCAGAATTTCCTGAAACTTTCACTTTTGCTGTAGTGCTGATGCCTTTCCACAGGTGACAGCAAGGGTGGGAGATTTCCCTGAAGTCCTGAGGGAAAGGCACAGCCTGACTTGATCTCGTCTCTTCCCCTCTTTTTCTGATTTGATGCCAAATTGGCTTTGAATGCCATGTTTACTCACGTAACTTTGCCTTTGACTCTGCTGTCCTTAAGCTTGTTTGCATTTCTTTCTCTTTCTCCTTTTCAGAGAGCTTTGCACAGAGCTCAGGGTACCTGTTTACAGAGCAGGCTGTAAAAGGCAACGCCACTGCTGCTGGATTTGGGTCTTTTAGGTTCTTTTTGGTCTCATGGCGCTCAGGTGAAGTACCTGAAGGCTGGAAGAAGGCCAGTGTGGTACCCGTCTTCAAGAAAGGGTGGAAAGTAGATCCTGGGAATTACAGGCCATTCAGCTTGACCTCAATCCCCAGTAAGATTCTGGAGAAAATTATCAAGGAGACCATTCTGGATAAGCTGGCTAAGGGCAACATCCTAAGGGACAGCCAGCACGGGTTTGTCGCGGGTAGGTCTTGCCTGACTAGTCTCATCTCCTTCCATGACCAGGTGATGTATCACCTGGACAAGGGAGAAGAGATTGACGTCATATATCTGGACTTTATAAAAGCCTTTTATCTGGTGTCCCATGACCTCTTCATGGATAAATTGGCCAACTGTGGCCTCGACTGCACCACAGTCCAATGGCTGGAGAAATTGGCTCCGAGGTCAGACCCAGAGAGTAGTAGTCAATGGTAGCAAATCATTATGGCACTTCGTGACCAGTGGTGTCCCCCAAGGCTCTGTCCTTGGACTGATTCTCTTCAACATCTTTATCAACAATGTGGCCATTGGTGTCAGAAGCGCGCTGGCTAAGTTTGCCGAGGACATAAAACTTTGGGGCATAGTGTCCCCACCTGAGGACAGGCTAGTGCTCCAGGCTGACTTGGATAAACTTAGTAAGTGGGTGGATACAAGCCTGATGACATTCAATACTGATAAATGTAAGGTACTCCACCTTGTAGGGGGGGGGACCCACAGCATACTTAGAGGCTCGGCAGTGCTATGCTCGCTAGCACCATGGCTGAAAGAGACTTGGGGGTCATGACTGACCACAAGATGAACCTGAGCCACCAGTGCCCTGTCGCAGCTGGTAAAGCAAACAAAACGCTGGCTTGCATCCATAGATGCTTCTCAAGTAAATCTCAGGATGTTATCCTCCCACTGTACTCAGCCTTGGTGAGGCCACAGCTGGAGTACTGCATCCAATTCTGGGCTCCACAATTCAAGAAGGATGTGGAGAAGCTTGAGAGAGTCCAGAGGAGAGCCACATGCATGATAAGAGGGCAAGAGAATAGGCCTTATGAAGAGAGGCTGAGAGCCATGGGACTCTTCAGCCTGAAAAAGCGCAGGCTCGGGGGGACCTGGTGGCTGCTTACAAGTACATAAAGGGTGTACATCAGGACCTAGGAGAACGTCTGTTCACCAGAGCACCCCAAGGAAAAACAAGGACCAATGGTTATAAACTCCTCCAAGACCACCTTGGTCTGGACATAAGAAAAAATGTCTTTACTGTCCGAGCCCCCAAGACCTGGAATAGACTCCCTCCAGAAGTGGTGCAGGCACCGACTCTGGACTCATTCAGGAAACGCTTGGATGCTTATCTTGCTGGGATCCTTTGACCCTAGCTGACTTCCTGCCTGTGGGGCAGGGGGCTGGACTTGATGATCTTTGAGGTCCCTTTCAGCCCTAACATCTATGAAATCAAGATTGTTCCTTTTTGAGAACCCTGTTTGAATGCTTCCAGCTGGTTGATTCAGCGTTTGCTAGAATCAAAGCCCTGATCTACCTTGTGGTAGAGGATGGCTTCTGGTGTCAGGGAGCAGGTTTGGGGACATACTGAGTAGAAGCCAGTTTGGGAAGAAAGCAAATGGTGATCCTTTGCCAAGTGTCCCAGTCTGCTTGCTTGGGGGGAATCAGAGTGGAAAGTCAGGACTTTAGGGTATTTTTGCATCACTTTGGCATTGCCCAGGCGCAGGAAAGCAGCTGGGTCCAGCCATCTGAGAATTGTCTGTGGGTTGGGGAGCAGCAGTCCTTTGTGTCCTTTGTCTCGTGCTGAACCTCTGCAGCGTGGATGGGATGCAGCCCCGCGGGGTGCATTGAGTAAATGGCTAGAACACAGTGCATCCTGATGAATTAAAGAAAACAGCAGCTCAAAATAAGAAGCATTAGATAACAATATGTCCCAACCCATGCAAACCCTCAGATGGCAAACTGTGTCTTGAACATGTGTTGCCGTTGTCTTACTCATTGTTCTCTTGCAAGGGACTAATGCAATCAGTGAATTAAGCTAGTTTTCCTGAATGTTGGTCTGTTTGTTCGTATCATTTGCTCCTTGTTTGTGGATCGCCTGCCTTTGGGTACTCTATTCCCAGTGGGAAAAGCTTTACATTTCCATTGTCTTTTCAGTGTTGTTCAACCAGATCATAAGTTCTGAGGGTAAACCTGCTTTTAGTGAGACATCATTTTTATAGTGGTGGTTTGAGTAAGAGATTAAATAAATATTGATTAACCAGCGCAAGCTGATTATTCTTGCTGATGGTCCCTGGAAGGTATCTTTTCGATAGTCAACGCAAACTGTATGAGCCACTCTTAGGGCTGAAGACTGCAGAGATCCATCAGGAATGGAGCTGTGTGATTAAACTGTTCATTAAGCCTGGCAGAGGCAGAATGTATGGTTTGATCTACCACCTGATTTGTTTTGTAACTGGTAAAGATTCAGCATAACACTGTTTAGTGCTCTGCCATGGTGGCTGATCTTAACTCATAGGAAATAGTCTTAATGCTTTAGGAATTCAGGCAAGTGAGTGAATTAAACCATTTAACAGGGATGTAAACAAGTTTAATCCTCAACAGCCCATCCATTATAATAAGAGCAGTAAGACTACCAAAACCAGCCCTGAAGTAGAGCTTCCCCTAGGTATCTCTGTGCACTTTGGGTTGAGACTGTCAGGGCCATGGGATTGAGTTGTGCCTGCTCCCATATGTCCTATTTAGTACCACCCTCCCCTTGGAGGCCTAGGTAACAGTGGTTTCTAGGATGGTTCCTACCTCCAGTTCAGTCTGACATTTCTTGCATTTCTTCTAGTTAGTGTTCAAGAGCGCTGGCTTCTGTTTTCTTGAATCTTAGCGTGGCCTGTGCTGAAACGCTTGCCATTGCCACCACAAGTCTACCGTCTACAGATGCTAGCAGGCTCACAGCTTTTGCCTCTTTTCATATAGAAGAGGTGAGGATTTCTTAGGGTGATGACATTTCAGACCAATTGTGTAGTTGGGATAAAGTTAGATGAGCTTTTGAATGCATGCCATTCTTTATCAGGTCTGATCACAAGAAGCCAGGCACAGTATAGGGGTGGATCCAGGAGGGGTGCAGTGGTGCAGTTGCATCCCCCGTCCCTTGATTCCTGCTCCATCCAAACTTTAAAAGCAACTGCCCGAGAAGTTCAGCGGCATTTTTATCCAGGCAGTGCTGAGCCAGTCAATTGATTTCATGGCTCATTATCATCCCCCTGATTCCTGCTAATCTCTCTGCACTTGACAGTTGTTAATGATCCTCTATCATTTTTAATCATTCTGAGGCTCTACTAGTCAAATGATCCTTTCTTCTGCAAGTTTCCTGTCTGTTACCCCTTCATAGTAATGTCTGTCAACTGTTTCACAGCCCTGCAGACTGTTTTAGCTCTAATTAAAAACCTTAACTCAGGTGTGGCAATACTAATTCAGGTATAGAAATGACTGACAGTGAAGTACTGGAGACACTATCAAGCTGCTCAAGAAGGCTAGGTTTTGTTTTGTGAATCTGAGTAAGAGACATACATTTAACTAGAGGACTAATAATAATACAGTATCCTTTAACTATTTTTGCCTAGTTTGTTGTGATTTTTTAAAACTTTTATATTTAATCTAGCAAATCGGTGCTCATTCCCCAAGTTATTCATTTTTTTTGCTTTGATCTTAACCTGAATAATATAGTGTTAGCCCTCGAGCAAGTTAGTAAAGCCATCTAGTTTTTCTGTAACTGGAGAAAAATGTGTTGTGTTTTATGTGATGCTGTGCCACACCGTCCACACCCCCCTTTTCAAAATCCTAGATCCGCCTGTGAAGATATACACCCATCAAGCACATCTTCAGACAACTCGACGGGCTTCCCTTCTATTTTTGACTGAGTCAGAAACACCAACCCTTAGTTTGAAGTCTCCCTGGACCTGCCCACCACATTTCACAACAGGCCAGGTGTGCCACAGGGGCACGGATCATGAGCTGCAGGTGTGCACCTGTACCCTGTTTGTGTTTGTTGAGACAGTTGTACTCTGATGCCTTTGTGTCAGGGATGGCAGGGAAGGGTAATGGTACCAGCCTCCCCAAGAGGATTTGCCAGGAGAAAAGTGGCTTTAATTTCCAACTGAGGCTTCTCAGTCAATGTACTGGGTATGATTGCCTCCACCTCTTTTTTTTTTTTTTTTTTGACCCTTAAAGCCCTGTATATAGCAGGGTATATCTTATCTCCTACGCAGATGTGGAAATTGAGGCACAGAGGTGAAATGACTTGGTAAAGGTCATACACTGGGGCAGCAGTGCTGTTGAGAACTGAACCCGTCTCCTGACTTGGTTGCACTCTCTATCAGGTCCTGCTCCTGTGGTTCGCTCTGTCCGTTAGAGGGCTGGTATCTGGCTCATAAGTGGGGGATTTGCCCTCCTGCACGACCCTCTCCTAGCGGGCCTTCTGCTCCAAGGTCCCGAGGCAGTCTTGTGTGGTCTGGCCAGGCCCGATCTATCATCTTTCTTTTCCTTTCTTTGTTTCCTTTCCATGTCCAGCACTGGTCTATTTTACCTGTCCCAATGATTTTGCTGTTCTTAATGCAAGAATCTTAATCCTCTGAAGCTTCAGCCGTCTGGAACAGCTTTCCAGCATCTGTCTTGCTGAATCCAAATCTCTCTTCAGATCTCAAATTTTGAGAGATTTTTCTCCTGATTTTCTCCTTTGCTTGTACTTTTTCATTTTTGTCTGCCTCTGTGTTGTATTTAGCTCTGCTTCTGTATAATCTAGCTGTAGTGTAAAACATTTGGGAATCCAGCTGTCGTGACGGATGGCATTGAAAAAATGTCGCGTTCTACCGATTTGCATCAGTATAACCTTCGCAGTTTTTGAATTACATGTGTCACCCTCTTCTGCGACATGCAAATTTGCTTTATTAACCAGCTAAAGAAATGAAGCCTGATTGGCCCACCCCATTTATCATGCAAACAAAATATAACAGTCCCTGGAATCATTTGTCTTGCTTTTCACTGTCTACAATCTCTGCACCAGCCTTCCCATAACACGGTGATCAGGATTACACAATACTCTTAATGTCATCTTAGAATTTTGTTAAAGTGCCGAACTAACTTATGCTGATTTATACTCGTTGCTTTGCTGTATTCATTGCAACATCTTATTTGCATGCTTGACATTTAAATATACTGTGTTTGGAATGTGTGATTTTTATTTTGAGACCTTTATTAAGCATCTCCAGTCTAAGGGTTTAATTGTTACTGATAGCTAAGGGTATAATTACCTCAGTAAAATATCATGACTATATTAAGCTAATGGAAATTGGCTTCTAGAATTGGGTGAACACAAACCATTTTCCTATTTGAAACAGGCTGTTTCAAGAGAGTCACTAATATCATTCGCCAGTGCAATTGCAGAGTCTCTGTATAGAGAACAAACAAGGAGAGCTGAAAGGGATGTGTTTTGCAAGGAAGCTGTTTGCAGTAGTTTTAGGGAAAGTGTAGAAGAATAAGTATCATAGAAGGAAGGAAGTATCTTCGTACTGAAAAAGAAAATATTGTAATTCCTAGCATGGATTGGATGAGCCTTGAATGGGCAGAACAAATTGGTGTTCTCTCATGTGGACTTGCAGATACACACGTGGGGTTTTTTTTATTCCTTCAACCTTACCTTCCTCTGCTTGCTTGGTTCTGTCACGTGCGTGTACAGCTTCTATTGTGGCTCATTCCTCCTCTTTCCCTAGGGCTGAGTAATTCTGTTCGGGTTCTTACTGATTTACCCCAGAATTACTCTTACAGACTTACTGGTTTCCTCACTTGCTAACTGGCTCCATAGATAACAACATGCACACCATGTTACAGATTGAAGCCTGCAGTAGGGCGTGTAGATGAAATGGGGGCCCTAAATTGAAGTGGTGGGTTTTTAAACAGGCCGGCAGGCTCTGGGGGGAAATCAGGCTCGCTGCTTTTCTTGGGCGAAGCCTGCTTTCCTGGGCTGCTGCCAGGCTGCCTGCAGGGCTTCCTACAGAGCCTGGTGCTTCGCTCCATGGCTGTAGGGGCAGCAAACTAAAACTCCTTAGAGGAGTTTTAATTTTCTGCGCCCTAAGCCATTTAAGTCGCATTACGCCACTGAATTTCCTACAGCGGCTGGAATTAATGCACAGCACGCCACCAAGGCACGCAAACACCAACACCATTAAAACTGTGCAAAAGCATTTAGCCCGCTTTAAAGTGTTGTGCACACACGCCCCTCATTTTGTCTACACACGGCGTAGGCCTGGAATGTCTCTTCTTGCTTCCTTTCACTTACCTGTGACCACTAGAGAAGTTTAAAAGTATGGGTTGTCCTTGCATTGCTGCCTTTCTGGCCGCTCTTCTGTACCATGGTAGCATTTAGCATAGTAGGTTCATTTTAATCCCTTAATTTTTAAAAGTAAGGGAATAATTGCTGTCACAATTCTGACCTTGAAGTTTCCCCGTATGGTGGTAGCAAGGTTTTTACTTGCACCATGACGTTTCAGCATATAGGAGAAATATGATGGTGGAGCAGTCGGCTATGCAATGTGGAGCTCCTGTGGACTTTGTGTTGGCAGGTGAATGTAAGCAGGCTGAGAAAGATGAACAGCTGCGTGGTTTTTCCCTGCCTTCCCCTTTTGAGGAGTGATGACTTGAGAAGTTTTTTATAGTAGTGACTAGCCATCTCCCTGGGTCACTTCTATGGAGGGGCTGTAGTGGAGAAAGTATTCTTCTCCCTAGCCATCTCTTCTGCTGCCCAGCACAAGTAGTTTGAGTTTGGCTTTTGCATCAGTTCCCACAGTTGTAGTAGGTACCTAATGCTTTCATTGTAGAAAGGTTAAATGACCTTCCCTGGTTTCAGCTTTCTAAACACAGGGCTGTCCCCTCATTTTTGGTGACAGTGTATCTGGCAGTAATTTAATGAAGAGACTTTTAAATGTATTATACACCAAGATAAGCAGGACAAATGCATGCTGTGTCCCACCTGATGGATCTTGTTCTCACAGATTTTGGAAATATGAACCTTTTCTTTTTCCCCGAACAGTAGCCAGATTTTGCTTTCTCTCAGAAGAGCATTAATATCTAGCTGACTGCTAAGAGGTTAGATTATGGAAATTGGAGATGCATTAATAAAAGAGTTTATCTGACCTTCTGGCTCCACATTTCTTTGGGGAAAAGGTCTTTATGGCCTCAAAAGGTAAAATATTGAATAAAAAGAGACAAGGTTAATCCAGTGTTCTGGCTAAGAAACGAAACGTGTCACATTCAAAGTTATAGTTCCCTCAGCAACTCAACCACCTTCTGCATCTCTTCTGCTTTATTTCTATGTGTGTTTTAACATTTATGCCATACGGCCCACAGCCCTGAATTATGAAGGCTGGTAGAGTGGGGATGGAAAAAGAGGCTGAGAGGTGGGGGGACAGGACCTTGCTCTGGAGCGAGTAGGACAAAAAGGAGAGATGTCTAGTGAGCAAGGAGAAGGCTAAGGATGAACTGGCAAATGTAGTAGCAGAGCAGGGAGGCTAAGGATGAACTGGCAAATGTAGTAGCAGGGGGGAGGACAGAGGGTAGGTAGAGGGGGAAATTTTGCACCTTGGGTGGTGGTCATGCCTGGGAGAGCAGCCGCAGTGGCTGCCAGTCTTGTGCCCCCTCTCAGTCGGTGTCCAGGACTGGCCACCTCGTCTCCCACTCCTGGTTATGCTCGTGGAGTGGGGTTTCCGCAGCGTTTCAGAGTGAACATGGGAAAACTGATGGGTTTGGAGGGCAGACTCTGTAAAGCATATGGAGGATGGCAGGGGTCCTGTCTAGGATGGTGCCAAGGGGTCTCAGTGCATTCCTTGGTTCACGTGGGTCTTACCCCGGGGTGGTGAAAGTATTAATACGCGTGCAGTTTCGAGATTTGTCCTCAGGAAATTGCAACCTTCTCTGACTGCGTGCTAGCCATGTCGACATTCTAGCCATGGAAGCCACTTAAGGAGGTTTACAAGGAGATGAATCTAGCAGTGTATCTTATTTCATTTTTTTTCTAACAGTGTCCAAGTGATTGTATAACAGTGTGAAAGACTAGCTGCTGAATTAAGGGCCTTTTGGCTTGCTTGCCACGTAGGATTGTTCAGTTAGATATCTCTTGTTCAGTGCCTGTTTGCAGCACTTCAAGTGTTTCCTAAATTTGATTAATATTTTAGAAGTCAAACGATTTTTACAAAACACCGGGGAACTGTACTTTGACCCCCAACTTGTCGCATGAAAGAGAAATTAAATGCTCTCTATTTCATGAACATTTGCCAAGCTAATATTTCAGCTGGGGAAGGCAGAGTGATTTTCTACCGATTCCCAGACTGAGCTCTGGCAAGGTTGTGGGGATGGGCTGTGGAGAGCTGGTAGGTCATGTGGTTTTAGCTGCTACTCCTTGTTTTTTGGTTTGTTTTGTTGTGTTTTTTTTTCTTTCTCAGCTGCCGTTCAGACAAAATGCCTAAGAATAGAGTCTATAAATACTCCCTGAATATTACTTTGTGTGACGATTTTGAGAATCTCTCTACAATTTACGGACATTACAAAATTGCTGCATCATGAATGACTTGCTGTATATGGAATCTGCCGTATCCTCTGAGCATCTTGTTGTTTCATATATGTTATGGTTGGAAGGGACCTCAGTAGATCATCGAGTTCGACCCCATGCCCTGGGCAGGAAAGAGAGCTGGAGTCCCACGACCCCAGCCAGGTGCTTGTCCAGCCTCCTCTTGAAGACCCCCAGGGTAGGGGAGAGCACCACCTCCCTTGGGAGCCCGTTCCAGACTGGCAGTCCATACCACAAAGAAGTTCTTCCTGATGTCTAACCTAAATCTGCTCTCTGTCAGTTTGTGGCTGTTGTTTCTGGTTACTTCCAGGGTCCCCTGGTAAACAGAGCATCTCCTATTTTTTGCTGCCTCCCCGATGAATTTGTAAACGGCCAGAAGATCCCCTTTCAGCCTTCTCTTGTGGAGGCTGCAGAGATCCAAGTCCCTCAGTCTCTCCTCGTAGGGCCTTACCTGCAGGCCCCTTACCATATGAGTGGCCTCCTCTGGACCCTCTCAAGGTTATCCACATCCCTCTTGAAGTGCGGCAGCCAAAACTGGATGCAGTACTCCAGCTGTGGCTTGACCAGTGCTGCATAGAGGGGAAGCATCACCTCCCTGGACCTGTTCGTGTTCCATCTGCTAATGCATGATAGTGTGGTTAGCTTTACTGATTACTTTGTCACATTGACGACTCATAGTCATCTTGGAGTCAACTCTGAGATCCCTTTCTGCCACTGTGCTGCTAAGAAGGTCATACCTTAGCCTGTAGGTATGTTGGTGATTCCTTCTCCCTAGATGCAGCACTTTGCACTTGTCTTTGAACTGCATCCTATTCTTTTCTGCCCACGTTTCCAACCTGTCCAGATCCACCTGGATTGATCCCTTCCCAATAGCATGTTTACTTTACTCCATAATTTCTTGTCATCTGCGAACTTGAACAGGGTGCTGTCCATACCCTTATCCAAGTCACTGATGAAGACATTGAATAGCACAGGTCCAAGGACCAAGCGTTGGAGGGCTCCACTGCCCACATCTTTCCAGGTCAATACCAACTCTCTGGGTGGAACTCTTAAGCCAGTTTGCTTAAGGGTTGTTGTATGTCTCCCAAATCAAGAACAGAAGGAGGGTCATTAAATTTGAATGGCTCCCGTCCAAGGGGGAGTAGATAGGTTCAGTTTGGCTGAAACCTAGGGAGGAAAACCAATTACATCCAACTTCTCTTCAAATACCTGTGGTCCATAGCTGTAGAATTACCCGAGTGGCAGATTATAAGAACAGAGGAAGGACCATACCGGGACACACCAATGCTCCATCTAGCCCAGTATTCTGTCTCTGAAACCATAGGATTTTAGGATCCGAAGAGGTCGTGTAGTCGAACCTTCTGCTTCAGGAAGGTTCATCCCTGCCTAAACCATCCCAGACAGATGTTCAGAGCTTCAGCAGCCTCTCTAGGTAAGGCTTATAGTTAGAAGGTTCTTCTGAATATCTCAACTAAATTTCCCTTTTTACAATTTAAGTCTGTTGTTTTGTATTCTGTCCTCAGTGGATGCAGAGAACCATTGGTTGCCATTCTCTTTATATCAGTCCCTTTCATATCTCAAGGTTGTTATCAAATCCTTGCTCGGTCTTCTCTTCTCTAGACTAAATAATCCCAATTCTTCCCACCTTTCCTCAGGTGCTGATAAAGCCTTTTAAGAACACACAGACTGAGAAGTGGCCCCCGATATGGAAGCTAGAAAGAGGAAAAGAGGGGTGTGTTTTTGTAGGTGATGTGGGTCCTGGCTTCCTGGGGAAGTTGGAGAGAGATTCCAAGTTTAAGGTGGGCCCATATGCGAGAGCAGAAAGATTCTGGGTTCCTTTGGGGACTCTGACCTCCGCTTTAGCGGGGTGAGGAGATTGGAGTAATTCCCTGGGGGATGCTGAGCTACGTGGTCCCATTTTTGTGTAGGAGTAATGGCCAGAGGACACGTTCTCTGGAATTATGGTACTGAGCTGCAGCCCAGGAAAAGGGGAGTTTAAGAACGCATGGGTTTGAGTCCAAGCTATCAGCCTGCTGAATGTTCAGCTAGGAGAGGTCTACCAGGGCTGACACTGCAAGCAGTTGAATAGTTGCCACACAAGGCTATAATGCAGGGACGGGCAATTATTTGGTCTGGAGGGCCACTTAGGGAGTTTTGGTGAGCTGTCACTGGCTGTGCCAGGACCCCCGCAACCCACCCACAACAGCTTACCAAAATGCCCTAAGCAGCTTGGCTGGGTGGATGGGATGGGGCCACAGGCAGGCAAGCAGTGGATCTGGGAACGGGATGGCCATGTCTGAGATCACTGTAAGGTGACAGTGCAGGACCAGGCCCCAGGGCAGAGCCGCGATCTGCTCCCTGCATGCCCTTGTGATGTGTGCCTGGACCTGCATGGGCAGGGTGCGCAGCCAGGACGATGGGATGGGGCTGCTGGTGGGCAGGAGTGGTGTCCAGGAGTGGGGCGAGTGGGTGGGTCCAGGGTTGGTGCTGGGATTGGGATCACAGGGTCGTGCATGCGCAGACAGGGCTCTTGAGCAGAGCCACGATCCACACCCCGCACATCCATGCTCGTGGAACTGATGCCTGTTGCAGGGACGTGCAGGCAGTGGGTCGCGGCTCTGCCCCAGCCCCCAGCCCTGTGCTGTTTCTGCCCTGTGATCCTGATCTTGGCACTACCCTCCCATCCTATCCTTGGACACTGCTGCCTGTCCACCCACGGCTCCATCCCATCTGTCCAGCTGCGCACCCTGCCTGCATGGGTCCCAGGCCAGTTTCTGTGGAGACCCTGCTCGCCCACTTCATCCAGCACTCCTGACGGTGGGTATGGGGCAGACAGACCGGGATGCCTGGGCAGTGGAGCTGGGTCCAGTAGTGGAGACTAGCAACAGCAGCTGGAAGGAGACGCTGCTGTGGGGGCTGCTGGGAAGTGAGTCCAGCTGCTGTGCTGCCCCAGTCCCTCTGAGTGCCTGGGGGTGGTGGGACCAGCCACGTGCACCACGGCATGGTCTGCTCTCCATGCCTGCACCAGGCAGGGCCAGGTGAATCACTGTGGGCCAGGTGGGCCAGATCCGGCCTGCAGGCTCTTTTGCCCGCCCCTGCTATAATAGGACAGTGAATTGGGCAGGAGGCAGTTGTGATGATCGGTGATTGGCGAAGGACTGTTTGAAATATCACGTATATGGGCAGATGTTGGAGAACGCTTGGTCTAATGCATTGAGCCTAGGAGTGGGATGCAGGAATGCTTCAAAGCCAATGCAGCGTTGTTTTGGACCCCAGCCGGCCGCGTGGCGCTGGTTGAGGGTCCTTTGCATTCTGCTTCTGTAGTCCTGAAATTTTCCAGGAAAGAGGGCATTTTGCTAAACTCCCATGGTATTTATTCCCTGATTTTGCCGTGGAGCCTCCATTTTGCTGTCCAGCACCTTTGTTCTTTGTATTCCACCAAACTTGTCTGTAGTTTCCTCTTCCCGTTGCATTTGCCACATAGGGGACTGTGTTCCCAAGCTCATGTCTCCTGTTCTGCTGCCTGGGATGAGTCGGAAAGTAGGACAGCCGCTCTTCTGGCTCACTAGGGTTGCCCTTACTTGTCTTGGACTGTGTATGTGCTGGAGGGGGATGTGCAGGCAGGAGATGCAGGTGCTGAGTGCAGAGCTCTGGCCTTCCTGGGCCGCTTAGTGTGGGAGCCTAGATTAAGACCGGCAGAGTTTTTAGATGCAACAGAGTATAGGATCCCAAAACCATCTGTCCCATGTGGCAATAGCAAGGGGCTCGCACACTCTCTCAGCAGGAGGTGAGAAAAATGTCTTCCTCACCCCCAGGCCTAAGGTGAGGCAACTGGGGACTGCTTTCCCAGCTTCTTGGATGGGTGAGTCAGGATGACATTTGGAAAAGTAATTACATGCCCTAAATATGAGGATTAATTTAAAGAACTGCAGGAACAGGCAGCAATATTTATGCCAATATCTACTGTATATGATGTGTTTCTACAGAGCATATGTGGAAACCACTAGCAACCATTTAATTGTGCAGGGACCTAAATAATCTTTATTCTAATTTAGCATGCATCTGTTTGATCTTTTCTGTTTTAAAGTTGCATGTATGTGCTTCTCCTGTGCTTCCATCCAGCTCGCTGGTGGAACAGACAGCAGAAGTTTGCTCACTCCTGCTAATTGAACATTTGCTTTAAGAAAGATTGTGCTTTTACGTTTGCAGATAGGGAACACTCCTTCTGGCTTCAACATTTAATTTTTAGTTGTTAATATATTGCCTTTCCAGGCCACCTTCCTAGGCTGACATTTTTATTATATTTATTTAAAAAACGTAAAGTAAAACCTTATTTTTTTTATTAGGAAATGCCATTTGCAAAGTTATCGAAAACCTGACCTTGTCAGAAATATTATGGCGTTATCCCTCTGTGAGGGCAGCCACAACTGGGCAGCAAGAAAAAAATACAGAAAGAGAAAAGCAATTTCAGGAAGTATAATGAAATCAAAACAAAATGCCGTTTATCCTTCTCCGATGCGAAGATGTTTATTAAGATAGGGTTTGTGGGAACCTGGTGCTTGGAAGAGAACTGCTTGTGAACTGCTGCAGGCGGTAGTTTAAAAATAAAAAGGGTGGGGGAAGTGGTGACCTTTTGCATACAGTAAGCACGACAGCACAAATACGGTTGCTTGCTCTGCTGGCATCTCCCCCCCGCCCTCCTTTAACCCATCCCATGATCCTTTCTTTTCTTTCCTTTTTTTTTTCTTTCTGGCTGAGGTATGAACATGTGCCTGGGAGTGTGAGAATGATCAAAGCCCTGGTTTAAGGGTACATGGCAGCATTTGACAGCATTTGTTGCTCAGAGCAGCCCTCTGGAAGCAGTTCATCCCGCCATCCCTTGAAGTAAAACCCTACTCTGATTTCTCCCATTTGCTCCTAGTACCAAGCAAAGTTGCCCTTTTTCTTCCCTTCACCCCCTGCTCCCACGCACACACTTTGGAGCTACTGTAATTTTCATATTTCCCGTGCTGCTGCTGCTTTTATTCAGGCACTTTCTCAGCAAACAGCAGCAAATCCCACAGCAGCAGTGGTGACTTCCCCATGCTTTGGGGAAGTGTCCCACACACACGCCTAGTCTGGCCAAGGAGCTTGACTGCTACAAGGGAGCTCAGCTGCTTCCACACTCCTTTAAATAACTCTGTATTCCCAAGCAGATGTGTAACGCTTAATGGCCATCTCTCTCCCGAAGGTGTGAGCTATGACAAGAGACAGCGGCTGTCTGATTTTGCCTGTCTTTTGTGCCTTCTCCCTATGGTATAATTGCCACTGCAGCACAGCTCTCAGGCAGCTCAGCGAGAATGGAAAAAAGTGCATAGCGGGGCATGTTCGTCATATTCAGCGGCTACAACTTTAGCCTCCCACAAAAAGAAACCTTTTAGAAAAGTCTTGTTTTTAAAAGAGAGGCTTCGTTTCATGCTAGGAAATGTTCTTGGAGCAGAACATGCTGGTGCATGAATTTACTGCAGGAGATGCTGATCTGAGGTTATTTTTCCGGCTGCGTATTCTCAGTCCTCGTTTTCTCCTCCTATAAATGTCGGGTAGGGGGATGAGGCTGCTGGCACTGTTGAATGTCTCCTGGATGGAGTTCTGTACAATTGTAAATAATAGCTGCCATATATTGTAACATGGATGGGGTTGTCAAACCAAAGACTGTATGTATGCAGAAGGATGACAAGTAAGAATTGCTGTATTTTACTTGACAGAGTTAAAATTATCATATGGAAGAGAGTTAATCGGTATGACCTCATAGACCAGGAACATTAGAGCAGTAAGACTTGGAGAAAAAGCATATTCCAGGGAGACCCTTTTTTAACTGCAGTGACACCAGGAAGGTGAAAAGAGATAGTTTTACTCACAAAGCCTTTGGGCTGCTTCCCTTTGCCTTTTATTCTCTTCTACAGACTCATGTTCAGTTCTGCTTACTAAATTCCTTCTGAAGCTCCATCAGTCTCTGCTTCATTATAAGATTGGCTGGTTCTGTATTTTATTCAGACCCTAATATGTTTACCAGTTTAAGAAATGTAAATCTTGGATTTACTCTGGCGCTGATGAGGAGGCGGTGGTAGTGGTAGAATTTCAAATGCTCATAAATGATACAGTTGTCAGAGGTTCACATGTTTTAAAATCTCAAAACCATTTGAGAGATTATCATAAAATATGATAAAATGCAGTACTAGTTTAATTGGTTTCCGGCAACTCTTCAGCTGCAACTTTAGCTGACTACAGTACCATCTGGGTGGAAACTTGTCAATAGATTCAGCAATTAAGGCTTGTGATGTAATGTTAAGAAAACATCTTGGATTGGTTTTCTTGAGGAACTTAGTGTTGGAAAGGTAGGATTTTCTGGTTCCTTCTCTTAGTCTGTTATTACTACTTGCAAGCTGCCGATTTTGGTGGGTTCCCCTGTGCCCAAGTAGGTCAACACTATTCTGAATGATGCAGAATCATGATCTGATTCAATTTACTTGAGCCAGTTTCTACATAAAACAAAGTTAGTTCGTGAACAAGAGAAGAAAGTAGGATTACTGTGCAGTGAATATGAGGCTCAAATTAAAAATAATCTGCATATCTTCCAAAAAGCTAAGTCAATACTTTGGCTACGTTTTCAATACGGGGGCAATGACCGGATAGCTAAAGGGAATAAGGATATAGAACCAGAGAGGGCTAAATCCGACACGGAAGCAAAACTCACATTAATGCACACTAGTTGGCATGGATTTAGATAATCTTTGTCCCAGAATGGCAAAAGAATTGGCATATGAAGTAGGGGAACTACAGACTCATTAGTCTGCATCAATGGTATGTAAGGCTTTGGACCAATTTTGAAGGAACAAATAACATGGAACATGGAAGTCAGTGTTGCGTGTCTATGGAAAGGGCAAATAAGCTTACAGAATAAATCAGATGATGTGTTTCTGGTAGAGATGTGAAAATATTAATGCTTCTGTAGAAGGAATTGGTAAGAAAAACTGTATACAATTTTGGCTACCCATGTTCGAGAAAGATAAGTTCAAACTGGAAGATATGCAGAGAAGGGCATTTGGAGAGTTAAACTTCAGAGTGGGAAGGGAGGCACCTAACTTACTAGGGAGGCTTTGAGCTTGGGGCTAGCGAGCTGTGGGGTCCCATTTCGGTGATAGCATAGGAGATGGGGAACACGCTCCAAGGAAATGTGCCGACAAGACGCTGCGGCTACCCCTTTAGGATAAGGGAAGCCCTTATGGGCTGAGGGTGGTAGGATGCAGCCTGGCAGCCCTTGTGAACTCATTTGCTTATAACATAGTAAAATAGAAAGCTACCCACAAATTGTGGTAATTCACATTCTTCAGATAAATAGATCTTAAGAAGAGCAGTGATTTCTCATATTCTGTTACATTGTTAAAGCTAGCAAGATTGCTGCCTTCATCATGAAAGCTTTCAGAATTACTAGGCGTATTGATCCAGCATACCCAATTCCCTTTTCACGCAGTGCCTTTTTTGTCTCGGAGAAGTTGTATCTATTTCCAATTGTAGTGAAAAACTCTGGCAAAAAAAAAAAAATGGATTTCTCTTGTTATACATCATCTGTCTTTTCTGTTTTATTTTTTCCAAAATCTTAGTTTGGGACTATTTCTTTCAAATAAAATTATCATAACTGTCCAAATACTCAGACAGCTCCTGCGCTAGTTTTCCATATTGTGTATCTAATGTAGGGAAATTCTATCTAGTTTAAGTACTTATACCGCCCCCGTGCCTCATGATTTTAATGTATTTACCCTCATTTTGCTCCTATGGGATAGAAATGAGGTTTTATTTCCTTTATACAGATGGAGACCGGAGGTGCACCAGGGCTGAATGATTTGTCCATGGTTCCCCACAAAATCTGCGATAATGTCATTAAATGTTTGCCCATAACAAAAGATCAATTTACTACTGCTGATTCTTTCATGGAGCTCCACAATGCTGACATTATTTGCCTTGATTTTTTTTTTTGTGGTCTTCTCTCTCTCTCTCCTGATCCTCTTTTTGGGAAATCCCCCTCTTCCAGGCTTGCTTCTTCTGCTGCATCATTTATGTGCAGGTTCCCATCCCTGGTGCTTCTTGGTGGTCTAGCATTTCATCATATGAATGTTGGCATCTCCTTGATTTCAACACCTTCTACTTTGATTCCTGTCGCATGCTAGGAGAATCCTTGGCCATTTTAGAAACATGCACTGCCATGGGAATCTTCTTTTCTTATGGCAAGTTTAGTTGACCTTGGTTTGTATTTTGAAATACTGGTCTGATTTATGTAAAGATGCTTAAAAAAAAAAAAAAAGCCTGTAGCCATGAAGTGATCAAACACCTGTGTTTTAAGGTGCAGGATTATCCACCAGTTATCCCTACCGGGCTTTGTGTTCTGTACTATAGAGACATATTCGGTGGTGTGCCTGAGAGATTACAGTTGGTTTAGAGGCTGTTTATGTGCACAATGCAAGGAGCTTAAATGCTAGTTTTTCCCAGCTTGCATTAATTTGCTCTTGTCAGTGTTCAATTTTCATATCTGCTTTTGCTCCTTCCTGTCCCATTTATTAATTTTGTCGAGTCCTTCTGGAGTTCCTCTCGATTCTTTCTAGACTCAGTTAACGTTAACATTTTGTGTTGTCATCACACAATCTTGCAGTTCACCTCCCTCTTCCAAGCTGATTAAATAATTTGAATAAAACCACTAGTACTGATCCCTAGCATGTAGCCTGCCATTAATTGCATTCCAAGTCGACAAATAATGCCATTCCTTCCATAACTAGCTTTTACCTGGTGATAGGTATTCAACTGTCATATCCTGATTACTAGTTCAGAGGTGTTGCTAGTTAATTTAGACTCTCAAAACCTTATGTCCACAGGTTCTTTTTGTTAGCTTTTCTGAAGAAGTCTGTCTGGTTAGAGAGGACTAAAGTCTTTTAACAAAAACTCATGCTTATCTGTCTCTTTTTTTTATCCTATACACTCACCTTCAGAAAATGCTTTATAATTCTGAACCTGCTCGACTAATTTTCTTGGTATTCACGTGATACTTGCTGGTCCATACTTATAATTTCCCAGAACAAACTTATCTCCTTTCTAAAAACCAGATAAGATGGTGGCTGCCTTCCTGTTTTTCCAATATAGTAGCTGTTTTTAATGGTAAATTACATTTTTTTTGTTAGCACCTCAGTTGCTTTGGTCTTGGGTCCCTTTACAGTCCTCAGATTATTAGATCTGTTTCTCACTGTAGTTTAATTTCTTGAGGAGTTCTGCTGCCTCTATATCCAATAATGTTTTTCTTTTCACCTGTAGTAAAGTGGTAACTATGGTTGTAGGAATTCAATCCCCTTGTCCTGGTCTTGGTTTTGCAGTATACAAGAAGAAATCATTTAGCTTCCTGCATTCCCCTTATCTTGGAATGAACTATTGCACCTTGGTGGGCTAGCATCCACTTAGTTTGTGCTTCTTTTGCATGTCATACTTGAAAATTTTTTCCTTAGGTATTCATAGTAGTTCTCTAGTGTTGTATGTTTTCCTTCCAGTAAGCCTAGATGCCTTTTAGTTCAGGGTGAAAATCCTTACTTTCATACAGACTTTTCTTTCCCCCCCAAAATTCTCCATTGGCTACTTGTACTTCCTCTCGCCCCCCCCAGTTTTTTTCTTTATTTTATCCAGGCACTAAAACCCTTTAAATCCATCAGCTTTTATGGTCTTCATTGTGAAACTGTAACATTTTAAAAGAATTACTGTAAGACTGGTGGACTTGTCCATCCTTCCAAATTGAGATGTAAGTTCCAGAGTCTCTTGCTATTTCCTGTTATAGGTATCCACTTATGTCATGATTATAGGTTCATTCCCTTCTCCTTCTACATAGCTGTCTAAATGCCTTATGAGACCTGACACTCCTGCGTTGACTAAGCACATTACTGCTCTCCTGGTCGAAGCAAACCCAGCTAGATTGAGATGACTGCCTTATCGCTAATGCCTATCTTTTGTGAACGCTGTCAGAGTCTTTCAGCTGCAACAGTGGGCAGCACTGCTGGAGGACTAGATTAGTGCTCTTCTCTCTGATGAGATCTACGCTGGATATTATCTAGGGGTATTACTGGGTATTTGAATTTGTGCTTGATTTGGAGTAAGATTAGTCTCAGATTGGGGGCACAATAATTCCGAACAGAACTAGTAATGTGCAGAGAAATTAATGTCTGCAACACAAGTTATTTTATTTGAGAGGAAAAGGCTACAGTTCAGAAAGTTTTTCTTAGATACTTAAGACCCCAGTTTGGTCATCGGACAAAAAAACAATTTCCCCTCCCGTCATCAGCCTGTTTGTTCCAGCTCCTTCCTTTATTTCTTTGGCTGTAGTTCACAAGTGTAATTCATTTCGTGATTGACTTCACTGGAAAACATCAGTCCAATTAGAATGTGATTCCTCAATGTTGCAATAACTACTGCAGCATTAAATACGGATTAGTGGTCAGTATAGATGGGGACTGTTGTACTAGGTATGTCAGCTAGTCAAAGGAAATAGTTCTGCCTTACAGAACTGCCCTGCTGGTAGTGATTTTTCTCTGATTTCAGCCACAATTTGTTGTGCTGGGGTTCACCCTTTTAACATTCGCATTTGTAGACTCATTAGGGCACTGATTCCTCTGAGCCATGTTGGTCACAAAATACCCAGTGTTGCCATGCTTGAAATGACCTGTGTCTTCAAGTACAGAAAGGCTGGTGTGCTGGATACACACACATGGCAGCACTTGAAAGAGCAGCATAGAAAAGAAGGGACCTACTCCATAAAATTGATGACTTGGCTTTTATATTTAGAGCTGTTCAACTGACAGATGAATATGGGATGATGTGACTGTGGCGTTTGGTTGATGGGCTTGGTGAAGTAGTGCTGGAGACAGTTATAGACTGATGCTTTATAACAATTTCCTGACTCCGCGCGTTATTCCATCTATCTGACATGTGTTCTCTGTGTCATCTTCCCCTCATTTCCTGTGGCTCTATTCATTCCTCTTTCTTCGGTCCTCTGAGCATAAGCATTATTTAGTGACGGGATCTAGCTTTTTATTGTACATATCTTCTTCATTTTTTCTTAATTGTAATTTTGGACAATATTTCATTAAACAAAGTGACAATCCAGGGGACTGGGAAATCATAGGTAAGGGCTTTCCATTTCTAACAAAATTACTACCTTTGGCAGCTCTTTGTTGGCTTCAGCCCAGAAATTAGTAGGCATTTTAAAAGCTACTAATATCTCTGGGGAAAACTGGTATCTTTTTGGCCTAGGATCAGATGAGCCTTGGGGATTTAAGGATTCATTTGGCCCAAAAGCTGGTCATTTCAGCTCCGAGTTGATGCACGGGCATGAGGAAACCTGGTACTTCCTGTATGCTGCAGGGTATCAGTGTGTGCCCTTCAGAAGAAGTTAATTCACTTTTCTTTAAATGCACAGCCTGCTGTCCCTTCATTTCCCAGCCATGTCAGTGCCTTTTCTTTCTTAACCCTCTTGCTCCTTGCATCTTTACACCAGTAGTTTTTCAGGGCTCATGCCTGTATCAGCACTACCTACTGCTCTTCTTAGGTTTTAGCAGAAGAGAAACCTCCAAATAGTTTCTGTATCCAGCTATGCATGTGGATGCCCCTGTGCTCAAACCTGGGAATCTATTTAGTCTATTCTCTGGACTCCATGTTCAAAATCCTATGAACCTTAATGGACTGGCAGGTTGATCTTTGGATTGCTGGCAAATGCAGGCTCTGGAGCTGCTCCCAGTCTTCCTGCAGTGAATTCATCTGATGGAAAATTCCCCCACTGCTGAAAAAGGCAGCTCTCTGCTCAGCAAGTTTGTCATAAAGTGGACACTCCCAAACCTAGGTGGAACCCAGTGACCTTTATGTGAGATGCCAGTCGACAGGATTTCCCTCCCAGAGGCAGGTACGATCTGCTAAATACACATCTCTTGGGAGCTCAGCAGCGACACGTCCAAAAACCATAGCAATGCATTTCCTTCCATTTCTCATCAGACTTCCTTTTTTTCCAAATTTGCTTGAAATTTTTTATAGTACAGAGTAATATGAATAATGCACTCTACTTACATTTGAGGAGCAATCTCAGCTTATCAGTTTTTAGTTTATTGTCACTGTTACTGTTTTTATGCAAGGCTTGAAGGGCTGTGTGCAGTGTAGCTGTCTCATCCAGTACTATAAAAACCAAAAATACCTCATTTTTCAGCAGCTACGAGCCTCCCTTCCCTACAGGTTAAAAAAGTGGGAGTGTACAGGCCATGGATGTATAATACTGGCGCCATAAAAGCAGAAGCTTCATGGCTGGTGGGCTCATGCATACGTGTACATGTGAATGGGACCTGGCACCGTTGCCCCAGGAGCAGGGGAGGACCGGACGGCTGACTTGAGTGAAGAGAACTGTCATCTTGCTTATGGCTCTTTGTTTTCCATCTGGAGCTGATGTGATGACAGATTTGATAATGCCAGATGGCAGTCACCAGGGCAGCATTAATAGTGGAAAAATGTCCAAATATTGTTTCCAGAGTTGGGTTTGTTCATTCCTTCCCCTCTTTGTGGTCTGCAGGCAGCATTGAGGGACCTCCTAAGAAGGTCCTGTGTAGAAAACTGTCAGAACAGATTGCTGTAAGGATTTGCAGAGGATTAAAGTTAATTAAAGAGCTCTTCCTTGCTTTCATTTCCTCCTATCTGCCAGCTATTTACATGCTAATGTAGGGCCTGCCAGGGAGAATAGGAGAGGTGTCAGCACTGGGCATATTATCATACAAGAAAACAGTAGAAAATAATGAGATGAGCAATTTATATATATGTATAAAGACTCCACAATTGAAAGTCTCTAGCACTGTACTTTTTGCATATTTTCAGGAGTGTGTGATCTGACTGAATATGATTCACTCCATTAAGGTTACATCTTGCACTGCATAATTTAATACATTATACATTGTAATATCTTAACATAAGCAATTTTATAAATAAAGAGAACGAAGTGGGTAAAAAAAAAAAAATAATTCCACAGCGTTTTAAATGAGAAGCTGTTTTCTGCAGCGCTAATAAGTGATTCTAGTAAGGAAGTTCACCTAATTTTCTGGTGGAGATGGGTATCAACTCCTGCATTCTACTGGAATGATAGTGCTGCGTGCCTGGGAAGGAAATTAAGAGAAAGGAAGAGGTAGTTTTCTGCTTCCCTGCATCTTTGTATTTGCCCATCCCATTTTTGGCATCATATCATGGGGATTTCAAACAAGGAGATTTTTTTAGCAAGCTTTTTTAAAATATTGTACCAAAGAGTCAGAAGATTTGCCTGCTGCAGAAGAGACCAAACAATATTGATCTACAGCAGCACTCCATTCTGCTCCAGTAGACAGTGATTTTTTTTAAAACTTAATAATCAGCCCTTCCCCCTACACCACCAACCCAAATTTGCAGGGAGATGGATGCTTGAGGAAAAATATAAACCTTATTGACTTTGTTTTAAAACAGAACAATCAAAAATCCTGTACTGCTGGGCATAGAGGAGGAGAGCCTCCAGTTGCTTAAGGCAATTCAGATAGTTTTGGGTATTGTACGTAATTAAGCTTCTAAGAAGTAAGTCCAGTCAAAGACAGAGTTGTTTCCTGCAGCTTGTTTTCCATTGTACCAGTGAAATATGAAGTGACTTGCTTGGCAGAATAAAGAGATGCTTTTGTGATTTTTCTCAGGCCAGTGTTCCCTTTGTTGCATGTGACCCTGTGATGTGATGTCTCTTTGGATGATGGCTCTTCCTTTGCTTTAGCTCTCAATGCAGTGGAAGGGAGAGAAGATGGTTTTACTGTATCGTGTCAAATGCCTTGTAGGGTGTTCTTCAGCCCTGAAATTCAACATGACGTTTTGTGGAAGAGGTGGAGATGGGAATTAGTACTTTTAGGGAACTTTGTTGGTAGAGCTATAGTCCATCTTGAAGAGTTGCAAGTCATTCCCTGCCATTTAAAAAAAATAAAATAAAAAAGGTCTTAATGTATTTTTTTTTAAACTGGATTCTGAGAGAGGGATGCACTGGGAATTTTGCGTTGAGTTTTCTTGTACTTGATCTGCCAGATCTCCCCCTGAGCCAGTCCAGCGGTACTGCACGAGATGAAATGAGGTGCTACTATACAATAAACCTAAGGCCAGATTCCTCCTGGTGTGATTCCACTAATGTCATCTGACTTACACCAGGGAAAGACTTGGTCCCTGGTGTCTTATATTTGCTTGGAGGCTGGTTAACAAGACAGGTAGGAGTTTGATTAAATGAGAGGGCAACATATTGCAGTAGATTTCTCAGAATAAGGGAAACCGGTGTTGTTCTATCTCTGTTGACTAAATCCTCTTGCTGAGTTCAGGTGGGAGACCTTAGTGGCCAGTGAGAAAGGAAGTGTGTTAGATGTTACTGAGGAAGATGGGGAGGGCAGAGAAGAGAGAGAAAGTCGAAGTGTGGGAGGGGGTGGGGAAGAAACAGCAAACGAGTGAAACCAGATAACCTAAGAATTTCCAAAAGGTTTGAGGCCTATGATGGGAACCATTTTTCCTAGGATGGGAAAGTCCAACACTCCTTTTTCAACCTATAAGTAATGGAAATGGAAGCAGTGATAACAATTAAACATCATTTTAATTTATAAAGCCCATCCTCCCCCAGCCATCACATATGCTGGAGCTCTTGCTAATCTTGATTTTTTTTTTTTTAACAGACAAAGCTGGTTTTAAGTGATGCAAAACTTATGCATAACGCTATCCATACCCCCTTGCAATGGGCAAGCAGCAAATCAGTGGGTAAAACTGGAGTCCTACCCCCTATCTTCCCCCAGCAGTGTTCTCCCTAGTAATTTTGCATTCCCCTCTTGCTCTCACCTCCGATTCTTTCTCTATCACATGGTGTATCTTCATTATCACTTCTCTTCTACCATGCTCCAATGAAACAATTTTTGCCATGTCATTGCACTGCACAGGAAGGTGAGGGCTTTTACACTATCAAATGCATAGTCTCTTTATAAACCCTTGAGGCCATCTTTTACTCCAGTATATTGGAGCTAAATCATACAGCAGATATTAAAACTGAGTCAGGCACTTCTGTGTCATTATTATTAGGAAAGGGGCTGATGATAGTCTGCCAGGTTGGGGGTTGTAGTCACCTAGGGCAGGGGTCAGCAACCTTTAAGGAGTGACAGGCCAAAGTAAGGGCTACCACTACTCTGAGCATCTGCTGCTACCCCTGCCTGCCACCTGAGCCCTCCCTGCTTTGTTGAGGGCTGCTCTCGCGCCACCCCGCAACTGCAGCTGTAGGCACTGCCACCCCTTAGCCCTCACTGCCAATTCCCGTCACCCCTGAGTGCCACCAGCAAAGCATCCTGCTGTGAGAGTAGTGACGGCCGCAGTACCCAGGGCCAAGAGCGAGCAGGGGGGCCTGGGGAGGCAGCAGGTAGCACTGCACAAAAACTGTTCAGGGGCAGAGGAGCACTGCTGCGCTGCTCCTCCCTGCCGCAGGATGGCTGCTGATGTCCTGGCTCCGTGGGCCAGATGTAACTGCTCAGCAGGCTGAATCCGGCCTGTGGGCTGTAGATTGCATACCCTGGACCTACGGAGAACATCCCCATGGAAATGCGAAAGGCCCAACCGTCACTTCACCGAGAAGGATGCTCAGGCGTCCCCTTCAGCAAGGACCAGGGCCCATTTAAGTAGTCAGAACGAGCAGGCAGAGTTGTCCCCTCCAAGACTTCAGAAGTAGTCAGGAGAGTAGTTTTAACCTTTTTCAAGCCACAGGATGGGCCATCCTGGCTCTGGTCCAGTGTGGGGTGGGTGGCTTTGGCAGCATGTTAGTGGGGAGGGGGAAGCTATCCCTGCGCCCTGGTTGAAGCCATGCAGTGGGGAGCTGCACCTGCGCTGCCTCTGCTTCTCCCAGCTGTGGTATGAGTGCACTTTCCAGCTGTGGTGGGGCCAGGGAGCTGGAAGCTGCTTGCAAGCTGCTCCTGCTTCTCTCTGCCCCTGCTCCCTGCCCTGTTCAGCCTGACCCCAGCTCAGCTGCCCTCCAGGTGGAAGCTGTGCTAGCACCTTGGCCTGGGGGAGATGGGGAGAGGAGCCCTGGCAGGGAGAAGCAGCAGGGACACAGCTTCCAGCTCCCTGGTCCTGGCATAGCTTCTCGCTGCTCAGTCCCACCGCGGGCATGGGCACAGGTGAGGCTGTGGGCTGGATCCAGTGGCTCCATGGGCTGGATCCAGCCCGTGGAGTTAGGGTTACTGACCCTTGGGGTTAGGGAAATACTGGTGTATTGGCAAACTTTTTCCCAGAGATGTTTTTGATGCTCAACTTGAGACGTTTGAAGGATCCTATTTTTTTTCAGGAAGTGCTGAACTCCAGTCCTCAGGCCCCTTCAAGGTGTCTCAGATTAAGCACCCAAAATACTCCTACATGTTCCTCCACCAGCCGCTGTCTTGTCAGACCTGGGCAGAGAGAATGTGAAGACCTGTCAGAAGGAAAGTGCCACTGTGTTTAACTGCTTAAAACTGAGAAGGTACATCAACAGGCTTAGATCGATGCTTTCTCTTAATGAGCCTTTAATGCTTACCATCTTTCTGCCCTAAGCACGGTCCATTCTTCAGCCAAGATTTAAGATTCAGCCACTTCTTCTGTGGTTTTATTTTTTTTTTAAGTATGGTTACAACTTTTGACCATCCCTTTTACATTCTCCCATAACTCAGATATGGTTGAAAGGATTTTTATTAAATAAAAAAGCACATTTAAAATGAGAGCCATTCTTTTAGATGAAACGGTGACTGCTCAAGGAGTTAATGGGCATGTGAAAATGTGTATTTTTGGTCCTAACTAGTTAAGAGTGATCACTGCTCTTAGAGCTGATACATATTTTGCTGCTAGTTTCTGCAGCAGACTTTTTTTGCGGGACCCACCCATATTTGCATTTCTGTGGAGTATCAAATCCTGACATCTGTTTTTCCCTGGTATCTGTTTTCCCATTGAAAAGAAAGGAGAGGTTTTGTGGGAGCATCTTGACAGAACTCATTACTCTACAAGCACCAGCCTGTGTTTTGTGGGGTACAGGCTGTTCACTCTCCCTACGCTCCCCCCACTGCCCTGGTGATGATGCTTGTGGGGCAGAGGGCAGCGTGTGGTCTTCGGGATACAGGTTAATGGAACAATTGCAACTCCTGAGAAAAGGAACAGTTTTCATCGGAAGATTCATCTTCTGATGAATTTTTCATTAGGTTGGTTTTTGGAACTTGAGGGCAAGGGGAAATCTGGAGTGGAGAGTGATTATTTGCAAACTTACTGACAGTTCCTCTTCAGCTGTCAAAAATGCTTGCCTGAAGAAGAAGAGCTCTGATTAGACGATATCTACCTAAGACTTTTCAGTCTAGACGTTGCTGTTTGGTGTCTTCTTCCGTTGCCATTTGCTCTTGTAAGAGCTATGGCTGAGGCAATTCAACCATGGGTTAACAATGCATTATGATCTTTCTTTTTATCGTCTTAAAAGGAATTTTCTATAATACTTCTCTTCTTCCACAATTCATGAGTCTAGACTTTAGTTTTTCTTCTAGTTCTTGAGTATACCTAGCGAGGCATTGGATTATTGTTTGTTTTATATCTTATTTATAAGTTAACAGACTGACAGAAACAGGTAGTTGTGCACACGGTTAACCCATAGAAATTAGATCCTTATGGCTGTTTCTTATGTCCCCAAGAAAATTATTAAGTTAAGAAATGGCAGAATTAAGTTTGCCACTGTTACTTTAGTTTGCTACCTTTGCAGGTAGGCATTATGGTACAGTCCTTGATCACATCCTGTTTTTTCAAAAGCAAACTAACCCCTTCCCCACCTTGCAAATTCATCACAAATTATATCAACACTGGCAGGTTCTGCCAGCAGGGTCAGAAACTTTTCAGATCTACCAGGCAGATCTCTGTCTCTTGAGCTAATACAATATGGCATTGGCATCTCTATGCAAACTGGAAAGGAGCGTTATGTTGTGCCAGCTGGTTTCCCAGCTATTTGTTAAAACAGAGGAGAGGTGAGACATGAATCTTGGGTCTCCTGCTGGGCATGAGGGAGAGGGTTTCATAGACGTAGGGGTTGGAAGGGACCTGAGCAGATCATCAAGTCCGACCCCCAAGCCCAGGGTGGCCAGCATGGGCTAGCTGGTGTAGAAATGTTTGCCTATTCCCCTCAAGCTTGATTCCCAGTCTTATCTATGCCATTAATTCCCCATACTCGTTCATTTGTCTCGCCTAGACAGCGGCACTGATTGTCCCTGGAAAAATAAGGTAAAGTTCTAAAACCTGCAGTTGAAAACGCCACTTCAGGAGTATTGTTAAAAATAAATACAGGTAAACTGTGTGTTGGATATACACTAGGGATCTTTCATTTTCCTTGATAGCAGGTTTGCTTGTTTGTGTCAAAGTCGGTGAGATTGCCTCATTGGTCCTTTGATGTAGGTGGCATAGCAAAAGGTACGCTTCCATTTTTCTCGATGAGACGGGGCAACCACAATAGTACGTCTATGGTTTTTAGTCTTCCTTGATGTTGGCGGAGACTGTTTAACCTTAACTACCACGTATAAATGTGTGGCGGGTTATTGGATGCTCTTGATGACAATACTTTCAAGATTTGTCAGACAGTGAGAATTCACTTACTCCAGGCCAATGGAAAGTGATTCTATTATTTTTTTTTTCTTTGGATGATTTTAAGTAATGAAGGTCTTTTTTATTTCCTTACTCCCCATGTAAATTTAATTTTTAATAAACTACCCAAGTAGGATTTAAAGCTTATCTCACCCGACATATTTAGAGCAGTGCTATGGTGAAGTGATTTGGGGAAAAAAAATGTACAGCTGAAAATAGGATGTTTCTGCACGCCTGCTTCAAACTCTAGCAAGAGTTCCCAGAACAGGATGACTTTTCATCAGACTAGTCGCTGCGTGAGACCAGAATTATTAATTAACAGTCAGAACCTGTGCCTCTGGGTCATGCCGCAGACTGATTTTGTTGTGGCTGGGAATTCAGTATTTTGCTTCAGTGATGCAGACAGATTGAGGGCTATGGAAAGGGTGGGAAGAGCAGGCAGATTCTGTTTAAACTCTAGATGAGTTAGGGTAATCTGATGTCAGGAGGTTGTGTTGACTGAACAAGCACCTGCGAGGGCTAGAAGCTGTTTTTGCTGAAAGGGAAGGGAGTTGAGTTGGTGAAAAGTGCAAATGTCCTGGAGGTTGTAAGTTGTTTTTTTTTTTTTTTAGGCTGGCACGGGGGACACAACCTGTCAAATGGGTAGGAAGGAGAAAGAAGAGAGGGCTTTGCTATAGTCTGACTGAAGAAGTTTAAAACCAAGACTTACCATAACTGGGGATAGAGAGAGCTTGTTACAAGTCTGCCAGTCCTCAGCACTTGAGACTTTATAACTAATTCAGAATAATTAAGCTTGACTGTGTGAATGGCAGAAGGAGAATTTAGTATATCTATTTTGAAGCCTCTTGGAAAAGCTCTTATTAACTATAACTTTTCAGGCTCATATTTTATTCTGCCAGGAATTAATTATGGGCAATAAGGTTTCAGACTGTATTTAGTGCTGTTGGAGATCTATGTGCTATATGTGCTGGAGATGGGAGAAGAGCACATTACAGGGACAGGTGGCATGAGCCTCTGAGCTTTATCTACAATACAGTGAAGCAAATGCTTACTTTATGACTTCTCTCTTCTGAGCAGCAGTGTAACCATTCAGGATGCGAGCTGCCAGAAAAACTGTCTTGTTCAAGCAGCTCTTTCTAACAGTCTGTTTTGGTACTTTATTTATTTTTTAAAGGTTTTTTGGACTGATACGACTGCTCATCAAACTTCTTCAGGATTGTTATGCTTCCATCTATGATCATTTTGGTCACTGCTTAGTGGCCAAGATGGGTATTGTAAAAATCTGGAGAGACTTGCTATGGGTGAGGGTTTTGTGTGCATTTTTATGGATTTTCCTCATGTGCTGTCAGTGAATTCAGTCCTTTTGATATAGGAGGATTTGCCTTTTCTGGGTTGGGAAGAATAAAGCCTCCACATACAGCTAATCAGCCATGGACTTGCCAACATTGCTTTATTAAAAACAGTGCCTGTGGTGATGAGACGAGAAATAACCAAGTGACAGGTAATGGTGGTTTAAACACCCTTGCAAATTATAGAGCATTGAAGCCGTGCTGTGTCTAAGCTATTTTGCGGCAGCCACTGTTCCAGGCTGCTCTTTAGGTTGGGTATTTTAATGGGTTCCCCAAAAATTAAAACAAATGAATCGGCCAATTTAATTTCCAAAACAGAGACACTCTCTTTGTTCCACAGATGAGCTTCTGTTTCCTGCGGTTAATGGGCTTGCCAATTGGGCAGGTTAAACTGGAGTTTTGCCCTCCCTGACTCTCCATCACATTGAGCATTTTGATTCCAGTCTGTAAACTATTCCTATAGAACATGTGGCCATGCAGTGAAACACGGTTATAATGGCACCGTTGTAGGCCCTTTTCAGGCAGAAGGCATGTCTTTGCTTCAGGGTTAGGCTCTTCTAGGTGTTGCCCTCATTGGGCCATGCATATGCAACCCTTTCACCAGAGTTCAGTGGTACTTTCAGTCCAGGTCAGCTGGTTGACTCAGCTGGAACACTTCCACTTTCACCACCACAACCTGCTTTGCAGCGTGAGGGTACAGGTTGACCCTTTCAAAACTTGATAGTTCTCCAAAGGTTCCCTTCAGAGTACCAGAAAGGCGGACATATTCTGCACAATTCACTAGAAATGAATCATTGAGCAACTTAGCTTGTAGCACAGATAACCAAGGAGTGTGACCCTTGGACTTGCAGAGTTGTACGTGGAGGAGTGCAGTCCATGAGAATACAGTTCCTTGGGTATAGATTTGTGGTGCGTCTGCTCATACTTGGACTAAGTGAACTCACATGCTGGTTAATGCGGAATTTGCCTGGCTGAAGACATAACCTAGAGAAGAGGGAACTGATCTAAGGCTTGTAAAGAAAGCGTGGGTTGTATAACACACAGGGAGTCTTAGTTTCTGCTTTTTGTTTCTACTAGAGGGGGCAGTAACATGGGACTAGTTACTTTTCTCCATGTCAGCGGGGTGGGTAACAGGGTTGGACACCTTTTGGTGCTGACTGGTCTTTTGGGTTCAAGAGTGGTCAGCATTAGGTTGCTGCTGCATGTGGCGATTAAGTATGTGGCTAATGTCCCAGGTTAAATCGCATAGATTGTAAACAGCTTGAGCTTTGGCAAGGATTGCTGGAAACATTAAAGTTAATAAATGTGGGGTGGGAAGCCTCCATGTGGGGTCCCTGGATGGGGCAGCAAATCCCAAGAAATGCAGGACAGCTGAAACAAGAATGCATCTTCCATGTTCTTCCTTTTCCTGCAGAGCTGCAGGTTGTTGGCAGGTACCTGGCAGTGCTTAATCCATTGTGATTCTCTCAGATGTCTGCCTCTCCCTCATACTCACCTTCCCTTGGGCTACAAGTCACCAGCACGTGTGTCTTTCAGTGTTAATTTGTCCCAGTACGCAGTGATAGCATCATTAGTGGAATAATGCTGCTGCTGTAATTACTGTGGGATTTGTACACACCAGTGTGCTGTTTCATTGTGGTGTACCTACTCTTTAATCTACATGGGCCATCTGCTTTACTTCTTAACTAAAAGTTGTTTTGTTTCTGCTTTGGAAGAGAGAGTCTGTTCCTCCTAATCTCTGCTCTCTAGAAAAACAGTTCAGCTGGAGTAAATAAAATCGTAGGCTATTACTCAAGTGGAAGAGAGAATCCCCCTCTGATAGGTCATGTTCATTTTCTGAGACTCCTTACAGTTCATGCCCCATAGTTTTGCTTTGTGCAGGTGTAGCTGTCCTCTGTTGGCTTCAGTGACATTCAGATCAGAGTGCTATCAGGCCCAGTCGGCACCTTGGAGAGCGGCAGCCGGTTACAGCTGACACATGTAACCATGTTATAAAGCTCTGCAGTTGACTCAGCTGTGACACAGTTGAAGCCCGCCGGCCATATTCATGGGAAGCCTTGCCATCGACCACTGCTGACACGACCATTTGAAGCCTGTGGTAGAGAGAAAGTTTTAGACTTCCAGATGGGGGGGTCTGCATGTGTCTTTAACTCAGTGTTTCCCAGCTTTCCACTATCTGGGGCACAATTTTTTCTAGATTAAAACTGGTGGCACACTTTAGTCCCCAGTCTGTGGTCTGGATCTGGTCCATGCTCCCAATCCATGCATGTGGGACTGGCACAGCCAGAGCCTGATCCAGCTGAACATGTCCAAGGCCCTAACCTGCCCATTTTTCATGGCATACTTCTGCTGTTTCTGTGGCACACCTTTTGGGAACTGCTGATGCAGGTCACAGCCTAGTTTAAGGCCAGGTACAGACATTACTGTTTTACTTGTCTATATCTGTAACAACAGAAGTTCAGCACACATCACGTGGTTTAAAAGTGGTAGAACTCGGTCTAAGATTTGCCACCCGCCAAAGGGGAATGTGTGTTTTTTTTTCCACTACCGATCTAAACCATCCCACTTACAGAAACCCATGCAACTTGGATTGATTCTGCCTTGGGCATTTTGAATGTCTGTACCTAGCCTAGGAGAGTCTTGGATCTGATCCAGTCTGGAAATCCCTGTGTCCCTCGGTCAGGATTTCTGGAATGGCTTGAGCTGTAGGACTTACCCTGATGTACCCTAATCCCACCCAGAGCTCCTTCCCTGTTTAGGATGGGGTTAGGTCAGTCATTCAATAAGAAGCCCAAGGAAATCACTAGGTGCTATGTTAAACTAGTTGCTCCCCTCTGTGCTGCACAAAAGGAGCCTGTATTTAAGGGCAGAACATTGCTAATGCCTGAGTTGTAGTAGGTTTCCCTTTGTTTTCTGAAAGAACCAGTCCTTTTGATAGCGATGTTGAATGGCAATGCTTGAAATGTGAACAGTTGCATATGCTTGAGAGTCATTAAAATACAGTTGCAGAGCAGCTGGTCGAGTGCGAGTGTCGGGGAACTGGAACCATGTGTCGCTTGCTGGCATCCTGCAAGAGGTTCTGTCTGTGTGGTTTTACAGCAAGCTGGATTTGCTCTTGCCATCTAATATGTTTGTTAAAGTGTGTAAACATTTGTCAGAGCTTGAAATTAAGGTACCGTGTCCCCTGTCTCTATATATAGAATGAGAATACAGAATGAAAGAAATACAGTATTATGGGTCTAGGACAAATATTTTTTCCTAACAAGGGGAGTTATTTTTTCCTTGAGTCTAGGTTTCCATGCTGTTAGAAGTAACAGTCAGTACAAGACAGTGGAATTTTGGCATCAAACCACACCGCATGTGTGTATTTTTGTTAAAAAGACATATTTTATTTTTGTGTTCAGATTTGGAGTTTAACGATAATTCAGAAAACAAAAAAGCCTCTTTGTACAGGAGTCTCTTCTGTTTCCCTCTTTAATCTAAGCAGCTGTCTTTCCTCTTCCCTGTGGGAAGTTGTGAAGGGTAAATAGCATGGAGATTCATTTGAAGATGGAGACATTAGAGGTTGGCACGGGCAATTTATTTGTTGCTAGACCGACTTAATTTTATTTGATCCCTTTGCAATTTTGTTGCTATATATAAATGCAGCTGCTGATGAGTTGGTGGGAAAATGGTGTTGTTGATCAGCTTTTTGAAGAAGGCAAACTCTGTGAAAGGGGGTGCAGATATGTCTTCTTCCTTAGCTAAGGGCTAAACAGATATTGCCATCAAGTAATTGGCTTTGCCCAACCTGCAGAGAGAATAAATGTCAGCTATCTTCTCTGGAGGCATGTTACCTAAACCTCCTTTCTTTGCCTGGGTGATTGGACTATTGGTTCCTCAGACATTCGTCTTCATTGTCTATCATTCAAGGCATTCTGCTATTGACTGGTTTAAAAGAGCTTTGCTTGGCTTGATCTGTTGGCAATAACAGGTGACTTCATCTGGAAAAGAAATCGGAAGAGTGTTAAACCTGCCTCGTTATGAGCCTTTCTGGAGCTGAGAGTTGGTGGAACAGGAAGCAGTGAGAAAGGTTTATAATCCTCAGATCTGGTTCCTTTGGCTTATTGACTCTTTTTGACCTTGTCACTCACCAGTAGCCTCCTTAAGAAAGGATTTGAAAGATGGCTGCACTGGCAATCAGCTTTAACAGACCTGACTTCAGGACCGGTGCTAATCTAGATACATGTGATAAGAAGTATCTAATGGATAGAAAGAGCACTGGATTTAGGACTCGGAAGACTTGGGTTTTATTCCTGGCTCTGCCATTGACCTGTCTGCGTAACTTCAGACAAGTCACTCACTTCTCCATTGGATGCATTGCTTGCCCTATCTGTAGCATGGAGGTAACAATACTGGCATACTTTTGCAATCAATGGATGAAAAGGGCAGTAAAAAAGCTAAATATTATTGTTGCATATTATATTGTTTAGTGGGGCAGTTCCTAAGACAAGAATTTGCCAGAAAAGGGTGGTTTTTTGCACATGTTCACTTTTGTCTACTTCCTTATTCCTTGTTTTAATTCTTTTCATCCTGCACTACCCTTGCTGGCCAGTTCTTTTCACACCCGTCTCCTGCTTATGATAGGTCGTTGAACTGAAGTTGAAATGTCTGGAAAATGAAGCCTATGGGAGATAGTCAGTGTACTGATTGTGGTCAACCATGGGGATTTTCAAACAAGAAGTATGTGAGGAGATAACATGTAGGTGCCAAATCAATTATTTATGCTAGGCAGTGAGATCAAGAGGAAACGGTCGGTTTTATGGATGCAGATATACTTGTGAGACATGCTGTAAATATTGCAGTTATATTTACTTTTAGGTTCTGTGTCATAGAGGGAGAAAATACTGTCAGTTCAGCGGGTATAAAAGAGAGAGACACAAACAGAATCCGTAACTTGTAAAGGCCAGAGAAATAGAGAGAGTAAACTTCTTGGTAGTTCCCATTTCCATTTCCAGAACTAGATTGGAAAAACACATCTACAGCAGTGGGGCTCAACTTTTTGGCCCTGAAGGCCAGATGTGGTGTGGGGCCAATCTGCAGGCCATGTTGGAGTCCACATGCCAGGATCAGGCCAGGGGCCCCATGCTGCTCCTGCCTGGCCCCAGCTGCTGAGATTGGGCTCTGTGTGCAAGGTCCAGCCCCTGGGACCCCATGCCTCTACATGCCAGGATTGGGCCCCTGTGCTGTCCCTGCCCAGCCTGTACAGGGGTTGGGCCCTGGGGCCCCACATACCCACTGCAGGCTAGGATCGAACCCTGGCACCCTGTGCTGCCCCAGCCCAGCCCCATGTGGTAGGATTGGGCCCCGTGTACTAGAATCTGGTGATACGGCCCCATGCCACTCCTAGCTGACCCTGCATGCTAGGATCAGGGAATCGGGGCCATGCTTGGCCCCTCATACTGGGATTGGGGGCACCAGGATCAGGCCTGCATGCTGGGATTGGGCCCCAGGGTCCTGAAGTCCTGTGCTGCCCATGTGTACCAAGCCATAGTCTTCAGCCCTCAGGGTTCCCCACAAGTCTGGAAATTTGGCAGCAGGAGAGAGGTACCATTGCTCTTCCAGCACCAAATTTTCCGACCCGTAGGGAGCCCCATAAGCATGTTGCTGGGGTGGGATCTAGCCCATGAGCCAGAGCTTGTGCATCCCTCTTCTACAACGTTTAGTAAATGAGATAGGACAGGGGGGTGCCTTCGCTCTTGCTAGAGAAATTCAAGGTTGGACTCGGCACTCATTTATTTCTCAGAAATCAATTTTGTTGTGACCAGGTGTAGAGGCTCAAGAGGCGAAAATGGAAAATAATGCTGAGAAGCCAGCGGTGCTACATACCAGTAGCAAAACGGGGGGGATTTTGGCATGAAAGCAAGCATTAGCAGGCAGTAACTGTCCTCCCACTTGTCAGGGAATTGGAGGTCCAAAGTATGCAAGATCTTAATGTTTGCGATAACCATCTAGCAAGGACAGGCCATCATTTCGCAGTCATTGGTCTTGTGAGTGTAAATGCGTCATGGTAACAAATGTGATATGTGTTTTTCTTAATGATGAAATGAGCCAGTTTTGTCTGTTTCTTGTATGTCCGCTTCTCTCTCCCTAATACTTTCCGACCTGGCTTTGTGCGCTTAACTCTCATCGCACCTCTTCACCCATGTGCACAAGTACAAATTCTCCATTCTGTAACATACCTGTTATTAAAAATGAATATCAGACCTAAAATGATCACTGCCACAGATAAGCCATGGCTGGAGTTTACAAAAACACAACAGAAAACCTGTTCTACCAGCAATGCCTCTTGGACACGTACCTGTGTAAAACTACCTCCAGCAGTACTTTATAGAAGCTGCACCAGCCACATGCTGATCAATGAAAGACATGCACTTAAACCAGTCAACAGTCTGTGCTCGTGGATGTCTCTTTTCTTCTGCAGATGGTACAAAGGGAAGTAGGTGAAATTGGGAAGGGAGAAGTGTTGGTTGAAGCGTAGATGGAGTGTTGTCTCTCCATGCTCCTTAATTTCACATTGGTGGGATAAGTAGTCTAACAACCTTAAAGGGGTTTTTCAGGGAGATTATATAAACATTAGTGTTTGAAGTATGAGCATATTGAATTTAAAGAAGAATAATCATGTTCAACTCAATGCAGTGGCTGATATTAAAGAGGCAATTACATATGATTTGTGAAATAAAAAGAGCCCAGTCGCCTTAGCGCGTGGTACCTGCAGGGTTTAACAGCACACTCTCTGATCTTGGCTAATAAGAGTGGTATATAACATTAGAGTTCCCCTTGTCAGAAAGCCCATTAGTATTATGGTGTGTGAGCTATGTGTATGCTGCAAAAACGAGAGCAGCTGCTTGCCTCTTGTTGCCACAGGAGGAGGTGAGGAGCAGCTCTTTCAAAAAGGTTGGTTTCCCTGCAGGGGTTTTAGTTACAGTATTAATCTATTAAGAAGTAGCGTGTGTGAGAGTAAATGATTTTTTTTCTTTTTTAAGGAGGAGGGGATATATGTAGTGTCAACATATGTTGTCCAGGCTGCAGTTGGAAAGAGTTTTATTTAACTCTTTCCTTTTCTCGTGTTCCTTTGAAGATTTTTGTTAATAATTAAGCAAAATAGTAGTAATAATTTTTTTAAAGTTCTAACTTTTCTGTTGAAACAGGAAACGGAACAGCCAAGAAATTGAAACTCCATGTTTCTTCATCTTTTACCAGCTACGGATTCTTTTCATGTCTCCCTTGGCTGGATCCACTGAACTGCTATCATTTTTTTGGTCTCTGGTGCTTGGAATTTAAAAACTAAATACAATCTCGGTTTTCATTATGTGTCCCACAAAGGAAGATGTCTGCGCACAATCAACAATCAAAGCTTTGATTGTGAGGGGCCTTCAATTAGGACTCCATTTGTTTGTTTTATATTCAAGCTGTAGTGATCAATATTAAAACCAAACAGATGGGTATAACCAGTGGGATGTGCAGCTTCAGAAACGCTATAAAATTTCGGCCCTAAAACTACTATGTAGAATAATAGAAGCTGACGCTTCTTTCCAAGTTTGCATTTTAGTGTCTCTCTGTATAGCTCCTGCATTTTCTCTTTATGGAAGCTATGGTAGGCTGCTCTGTGGTGTGCTCCGAGTTTTCAATTACTGAGTGATTTTATGTCCTTAATCCCCTTCTCTTTCATTCTTGGCACCTTTTACACTCAGGGTGAGATGACTGTGTATGTGAGATGCTACAGTGGCTGCTCCTAGTTCCTGGAGCCAAGCTAATAAATTGCAGGCCATATAGTGTGGAGCACAAGCTACTCAAGGGTGCAAGTGCATATAGCTGCTGTTTGCTAGTTTGGAAGAGAAGTATACTGTAGCTTTAAAATTAATGGGATGTAATTTGCATGAGAGCAGTATGAAGTACAAGTGGATTGTGAAATCTGTGCATTCCTCCATTTACCCGTGAATGTTACGGATGCTCTAAGGGAGATTGCATGAACATATCCGCCGCAAAATATGTAGCACCTTTGTGTAATCTTCCCAGCCATTTTGAATGTGAGGTTTGGACCATGGCTGGAAGCGTATAACAGTCTAGGTGGCCAGTCCCTTCCTGAAGTGTCAGAGCCAAAGCAGCGAGCAGACATCCTTGTTTGAGGGGAAAAAAAAAAGATCAGCTGTGAATCTAGCAGCAGGGAAATGTTTGAGAATAACATTGTCCTCAGGAAACAGAAGCTAAAACTGAAATAGAAATGCAAAATTCTAGAACTCTTGGTTCAAAGATGATACCTCTTATTAGACCAGCTAAGAAATTGCAAAAAAATTATCCTTTATTTTTATTTATTTATTTATTTTTTGCAATTTCTTAGTTGGTCTGATAATTTTTTTCCGGTTTCTTAGTTGGTCTAATGAAAGGTATCATCTCTGAACTAAGGTCTAGAGTTTTGCATTTCTTTTTGTCTCAGACCAATATGGCTACCAAATACAACCCTGAAGACTGGAATAGAGCACTTTCAACTGGTAGAAGAGGAGGCAGTATGGTGCAGCCTACTGCCTCTAATAGTGGGGAAACAGGCTACTTTGTGAGTTCCTTCTGCAGTTTGGAGGAGGATCTATACTTAAACCTTCTGCTTCCCTGTCCAGATGATAATTACTTTTATGGCTGCAGATGTTTTGCCACAATGAATCAGTGCCCTAATGCAGCCCTTCAGAAAGATGGTCATAGGAAAATGGGCCTAGAAGGGACTTTAAGAGGTCATTTAGTCCAAGCCCTGCTCAAGGCAGGGTCATCTGTCTAAATCATCCCAGACAAATTATTTGTCTGGCCTCAACTAAAACGACCAATGAAGAGATTTCTGCAGCCTTTCTAGGTAATCTGTCCCAGTGCTTAAGTGCCCTTTTGGGCAGAAAGTACTTAGAACACTCTCATTAAAAAAAAAATAGCCATAGCTTTGCACAATAGGGGCTCCAAGCATTTTAGTACCATGACTGTACATTATGGTGATTTGTATCATTACTGTCATCAGCAGCAGCAGCAGCAGTCCGTCACGGTCAAGGATGATTGTCTTCCACGATTGTCTTATCTGTGGGTCTGAAGACAGCTGATGAGGCCGGGATCAACAGACTCTGTTGCAGCTCAGACACGTGTTTCCATGCGGGGTGGGTGGCTCAGGGTTCTTGGTTCAGTCTGTGACATGTTGTTTCTGCCGTTCCTGTTTTTCCATCTCCTATTGTCATTGTAAGGTTTCAAAATACTGAGAATCCTTGCAGCAGACTCTTCCTCCATTTGGAGCAGTCCTAGGCAATAGTCTGCCACGAGTTTGTGTCGATATTGCATTTTTTCAAGTTGTTCTTGAAGTCGTCCTTGAAGTGCTTTCTCTGCCTTGCTCTTGAGTGTACACCATGACCGAGCTGGGAGATTAAAACTTGCTTTGGGAGTCTAGAGTCAGACATCCAGATGGCATGGCTGGCCCAGTGAAGTTGATGTCAGATGATCATTGCTTCGATGCTTGTGATACTTGCTTGCAAGAGGGTGTTAATGTCAATGCGTCTGTCTACCAGCTGGATTCAAAGGATCTTCTGCAGGCAGTGTTCATAATACTTCTCCAGTGACTTGAGGTCTCCTGTCCGTCATCCATGCCTCAGCTCTGTACAGTAAGGTGGAGATCATGACTTCTTGATAAACCATGAGCTTAGTCTTGGATCTGATGTTATGATCTTCAAACACTCATTTCCTCAGGCATCTGAAGGCTGTATTTGCATGTTTGAGGCAATGTTGGATTTCTTAGTTGATGTCAGCCTTTTGCTGAGAGATGGCTTTTGAGGTACAAGAAATACTCAGCATTTTCCAGAGTCTCACCTTGGATCTGAATGACTGGAGCTGGGGACTGCTCATTAAAAGCTTGTTGGTAGGATGACCTTAGACTTTTTAACATGCAAAATTTATAATCCTGCTGTAAACTTATGAGAGAACACTTCAGTTATAATAGGGCATGGTCACCCGCACATGTAGAGCCATTTCAGAAAGCGGGGTGCTGACTGGGAGCACGGAGCAGCTACACATGCAGCACAACTGCTCCAGCATTAAACCTGGATGAAGCAGAGCTAAAATTTGAGCTGTTCTGCTACATTTGTATTGTTCATTTGTATTGTTCAGTTGTCCACACACAACTGCTAGGATGCAACAGCTGCTTTGTGGACCAAGCTTCCCCCTCCTCACCTTTCCCTGAAATGGCTCCAAATGCATGCATATCCATATTCTTAAAAGCGCTGGGTAGACTGTTTTTCAGGTTCTGTGCGTTTCCCTAGCCAGGGTGGTAAGACTAGTTTTAATAATTTCTAAGAGAGGATTCAGCCTACTTCCGGGGGTGGTATTAGATTTCAGGATCTAGTGTTGGTGCCTGCCCAGTGGCATAGTTGCAGGCTTGAGAGGAGCTCTGCCTTAATCAGATATTTTCTCGACTATTTCTCTATAGTTACACGAACTCGTTCTAAGTGCCTGGGTTTGAGTGACGGCAAAGCCCACTGATCAAAGCTGAACCTGCTGTCCCTGAAGTCCTTTGCTTCCCCCACCCTGTATCTTTTTGGATTCCTTCCATCTTTGAACAGGATGGATAATAAATCCAAATGACAGATCCTATGAGCCAGCCTGTCCATACCGAGTCTGAGGTAGGTAGGATCGATACTTCTCTAAATGTAACTGTCAGAGCTTTGAATGTGCGGTCAGTGATGGACCAGCTAGTCTGGTGCCTACCTTTGTGTGCCTCGACTCATTTATATTTGCTCCTGAGCTTGCCTGTACCTTTGCAGAATGTTTCAGAAACCCAGCATATCTACAGATATATAATACCTTGAAATGTGTAGCGATGCTGGGAAAACAGTGACAGAGTTTTTATGTGTTGGGGTAGGAAATAAGGCACCAATTAGCGCCAGAATAAGAAAAATAATGTCGGCTGCTGACATGGGAATAGTTTTTTGAGGCAAAGGAAGTTGACAGGTGTTGATGTGGTCATGAATTCCACCCAGGTGATTGGGCCTGATCTCCCTTTGTCTTCTGATCACCTCTGAACTGAGCATTAACTGGTTTCACATGGATTGTAGAGGCTTTTATGAGCTGTTTGAGGTAGGTGTTAAGTTTGCAACTGCCAGCACCTCTTTTAGTGTTAGTAAGATGAAGCTATTGTAGAGAATGATCCCACCAAGTCACTGAGTAGTGCTGGCTAGGTTTATTCTAAAACACTTAGAGAAGGATGGCATTTTAGTAGGTAACAATGATGGCCTTTTACAAATGGCATAGAGCCAAAAATATCATCAGGCAAGTGACTTCATTTTAAACACGAATCCCCGTTGAGTTGAGGATAGTACTAAAGAAAAATTGGCTTTGAGAGAAGTGCTTGCACACAGCATAGGAATTCTTTGCTCCTGGAGACTTGAACAAAAATCACAGTGTGTGTTTGCTTTGGTATTACTGTATTATTGGGGGCTGTTTTTACCCTTTGTCTTCATGATGGCTCGGGTTTTTGCAAACTGAAAGGTTCTGCAATCTTGACAGCAGTAGGTGCAATGCACTCTGCCCTGTCCTCCTGGTGGATTTGGTGTGGGAAACTCGAGTTCCCCATTATCTCTTCCGTACTGAGGAAGTTCTGTTTCTCCTGTTTGTCTTGTAATATGCAATAGGGCAATTAGTTCTCCTTGGTAATTCAGTCCTGGAATTTACCAGGTATATCTCTTGTTAAATGGGGTCTGGTATAATAAGGATATTTTCCCTTTGCCAGGCTATTCTAGTTTAAAGAAACCTTCCTGTTTCTGCAGTTGTACCTTATCTAACATACTTAATTTTCTGCCTCTGGGTGCAAGTTGAGTCGGTCCCCCTATAGTTCTAGATAGACTACAGGGCAGCTCTGCAACGTGCTAACTTCCGCCCAGCATGAAACAAGGCAGATGTATTTGTGGCAAAATAGCCTTTTAAACATTTTGATTCTGATTTCTAATGCAGTATAGCTTTGCTTGAAAATGCAGTGCAATTAGCAGAAGTGTGTATAATTTTACAGGCACATATTAATTAAAAGGAAATGCAGCTGCTTTGTTTTTACACATTTAATCATTGTTCCCCCTCCAGTGTCTTAAAAACAATACGTTTTTGCAACTAATGTTTTTCTTTCTGTTAAACTGTTTTTTTCCCCCCTTCCCACTTGCTTTTTTAATGAAGCTTGACTTTGGTGCTGTTTTGCTTTCTGTCTGATGGCTTGAGCACAATGTCCTTGATGTCAGGACAGTTCTGAGGAAAGATTTTGTTAGCTTAATGCTGCAGAACCATTGGAGGGAGAACAGAAGAAGAAAAGACTGTTGTTTGGACGAATTAGCTAGTGTTTGCACATTGCTGTGAAAAAAGAAAAGTCCTTGCTAAATGGTGTGTAATATTGTTAGAGTCTATATATGCTCCCTCACTGGAGTTTAATGGTGATGGATTCTTTCTGAAATATTGAAATTGTGGATGACCATGTAATGGCCTGTATAATGAAGGTTAAAGACTGCCTTAATAAGAGGTGGAGAGAGGTCCAATGATCTGTCATAGATGTCCAGTGTTTCCTCTGATTTCCATTTGTTCACCCCCCCGTCTATAGTGCAGAATGAGAAGGGGGTTCAGAGAAGGGTGATGAGAAAAATCAAGGGAGAGTGATCTCCTTCTCGTGTACAGGGAAATTGCGAAGATTGGAATTGTTTATTTGAACAGGAATTGAACAACAAGGGACACGAGTACGTATATGAAATTATGATCCAGAGAATGTAGAGCAAGAGCAGGAAGGCATACAATTAAACTGTCTTCAGCACTGAGAAAAGGAAATCCTGTTTCACCGACCGCGGCGAGGTGGTGGAATTAATCACTACGAGAAATTAGCGAGGTCAGAATATACCAAGATTCTGAAAAGAGCAGATCGTTATGTGGATAACAAGACTATCCCAAATTGTTGTTATTAATGAAGATAAAAAAGTTGGAAGGAATATTAAATCACATTCTTTAGGACGTCAGCTAATTTTTCATTATCAAAGATGAGTATGAGTTGTGGAGGGACACAACAGTCTTCCATTTGTCCACTACTGGCTTTCTGTCATTTCTCTGAAGCATGTGGTCTATCCGCTGTCGGAGGCGACAGGCTGAGCAAGGTGAACCTCAGGTCTGATTCAGTCTGGTATTTTTTATATTCCTTTTTGTTGGCCTGCGATGAAGTTTTATTACTGGAGTAGGTGCCCGTGTCCTGACAGATCTCTACTCTAACAGCTGTAGCCGTCTGCACAGCTGGCATGGCCTGCGCTGATTACATACAGAAGGCCGTTTTAGGTGTGTTGTTTACAGGGTTGGGTGCCTATAGCAGTCAAGCCTCATGCCATTTACTTTGTTTTACGTTTGAAAGCAAACCCTGAGGATCAGAATCAATATGTTTAATGAGATGCATAGTTCTGGTGCCAAGCAAACTGTGCTCTAGGGTGAAATGGTAGAAAACTGCTCTTAAAAGGGGGCTGAGGAAAATATTCAGACTTGCGTGCTACTTGTGCTTTAACCTTTTCGGTGGGTGAGACTGGCTGTTTATTCAAAGGCTGTAGCTAGTTATTCACAGATTCAAAGGGTAAGCGTTAAAACGTGTAGCCCGCAAAGTATTGTGGAATTATGTACATCACACAATATTTTGGGTATGTTTGAATAATGTAAGTTTACGTATGAAACAATAGGTCTGGGTTACCCCAAGTTACTCATTACTTATTGATTCTTATTCCTCATTTGCTTTGCACAAACAGATGTGCTCTTAACGTCAGTTAAAATAGATTCATAGATGTTAGGGTCGGAAGGGACCTCAACAGATCATTGAGTCCGACCCCCTGCATAAGCAGGAAAGACTGCTGGGTCTAGATGACCCCAGCTAGATGCCTATCTAACCTCCTCTTGAAGACCCCCAGGGTAGGGGAGAGCACCACCACCCTTGGGAGCCTGTTCCAGACCTTGGCCACTCTAACGGTGAAGCATTGATGATATATGATGATAGCAGTGATGATATATGGCTTCTTGGGTTTGAATTCAGGCTCGCAGCTGAAATTCATGCTTATAAGGGATGCTGAGCTCAAATTAGAGCGGCAAGTTGTTTGGTCTTCACTGCTATTTTATTTTATTTTGAAGTGAGATTAGCCTGTCTGAACTAAAACCCCACCCTTTGTGCTTAGGCAGTTCTGAATAGGAACGAAGGCCTGTTCCTGGTGCAGAAGTTGCAGTGGGAACCACGTAGGTCTTTGGTGTGAATGTGAGGGGTTAGTAAGATGCTGGTGTTACTCCACATTTCAAGGAGTGTGAGTTTGGACCACTGCTTTAAAGCACAATATGTTTTCCTTTTTCATACAAGGCTTTGCACAGAGGCCCATTAGTTACTTGGAAACATCCTAGGGGAATGTCCAATCCCCCCTCAGCCTTTTCACTGCCTCTCTTCATATGTAGAGAACTTTTACACTGTGGAGGGAGATGCATGTCGTAATTGTTGAAGAAATTAAGCCCTAGGTCAGGGAGCAAATTGTAATTCTCCGGTTGGACTCCTTCAGAGGTAATTTAGATGCTCTGCGTGGGGCGGCCCAAGAGCGACCTGCTCATTTAGAACTTATCAAAATGCAGGTCTTTTATTTAAGCTATTATGACCAAGCATTCATATGCAGAGGAGGAGCGTGGGGTGTCATAGGACAGTGCTTTCCTATAAATATTGCCAGTCGCGTAACGGCAAGTTTCTTCAATAGGAAAGACTTCTTAAAACTCTGCAATTTGAATCTGGGAATAAGGGACTGATCTCAGCTTTTGGACAAGGAACTGGCAGGACTTGTTGAACCATTCTGTTTCTTCATAGGTGGCATGTCCTGCTCACTGGTGATAGTCTGTTTTTATAACTGCCATTGACTCAGGATGGCATCTAGTGACGTAGAGAATTTGCCCAATAAAGACAAGCTTAAACCATTTACATAGGGGTCCGGTAGTTTTTTTTATGATGTCTTTATGGTAGCAGAGGCCAGATCCCTATTGTGCCAAGTGCTGTATAGTCTGATAGCAAAGAAATGGCCCTGCCTTGAAGAGCCCCATGCTGCTCTACCCTCTGCACTAACCTGTGGTGCTTTTACCTTCCATTGTAGCCTTTCAATTGCAGGCACTTACCCCCAACTTCTAGTTTAAAAATTATATGCGACCTTTCCTGCTTCCCTCCTTTAATTCCCAGTGCTGTTCAGCACAATTTGCTCTTTGTATGAGGGTAAAAGTAGGGAATTTGCCCCACCTCCTTACCTTTTGATTGCATTTTTAAGAAGCAAATAAGACTCTTTGAAGCTTGTTGCAAGAATCCAGGGTGCTTTCATTCTCCAGAGGACAAAGTTCTGCCCAGGACAGCGGGGCCTGTGCTCAGGCTTCGTGTTTTGCTAGAGTACTTGGTGCCAGCAATTTTCTAGAAAAAACTGTTGATTTGTTTCATATTTTGACTGGGAAAAAGAAGATCTATAGGTGACTGAAAAAGGGCAGATTGTGTATATTTGAATGTCTGGGGAGCTTAGGAGGATATGATGGTTATGGAAAGAGCTGTGATGGGCACTGTCTGTGTACAGGAGGGACTACAGTCTGCTAAGATAAATCACTATTCTTGAAGTGTTTTAATGTAGCGCGGGCGGTGACGTGACTTCTGAAGCATCAGCTAAAACACTGGGTTTGTTCTTTGCACGAGGCCCCAGCTGCAGCACTTCTAGACCTGGGGAAGGAGTAGGACGCTATTTTAAAAAGCAACTTAACATTCTTCATTGAGCTGAAGGGATAAACTTGTTCGTCTGACTCACCGATCCTCTCAAGCTCTCTGCTCAAAGAACGGGCTGTCTGCATACATGAATAAATGCAGGATGCTCTTCAGTACTTCAGATACAGTTTCTAGCGTGCCGTTTAATGAGAGTCCTTATTCCACTTCTCCTCCCTTCCCCCCTGCCCTTTTATAATGGTAGCAGCGCTCGCTTACTGTAGAGCTGAGTTGATTTTCTTGATCTACAGAAGATTGGTTAATGTCCCTTAACGGTTAAACTCTATGAAACTAGTTGTCACGCAGGAGATTAAGATGTCATTATTTGAGGTACTTGCTAGGCAGGTGGGAGAAACAAAGAGCAGAGGGGTGGATGCATGTGTGTTTACACATTGGTTTGCTATAGGTGCACTTAGAAGACCAGAATCTAATGCAGTCTTACAAAATTTACTGGGCTGAGTGATTTTTCTCTGAATGGATGATCTTTTTTATATTCATAAACAGAGATGAATTGAGATATTTGCCCAGGCAGATATATTTTCCTGGAAACTCTGCATTTCAGCATTGCCAGCAATGAGAATCTGTCTAGCAGATCAGTCCGGGTGAGGTATGGGGTTGTTCAGCTTTCCTTGAAAGTATTAATTTAGTTATGCGAGCTTGTAAGAATGAAGCATAACTCTTTCAGAGTGTACGAGTTTGATTTCTGTGCGAGGTCTGTAAATAGACCTGACTTCTGCCTTTTGCATGCAGTGAGATTTATCATGAAGGACTTGAGTGGAGGGACTAGGAAATGTAGTAGAAAGCTCCTCTTGAGAGGCCAACAGTGCTCTGAGACAGAAACTATGATCTTATATTGCAGAAGAGTTAGGGCTGAGTGGGAGTAGATGGGAATGGATGGACAGAGATGAATGACTAATAGAAGTAGGAGTTAACTTCATTGTAACTTTGTTCCTGCATCTTATAACTGTAGGTGGTGTAGGAAACATAACTAGCCAAATTAAGATGCTTGTGAAGCAAGACAAGCTCGAAAGAGAGAAAAGGACAGAGCTGGCTTAGTCAGGAGATATTTAACTTACTGCAGGATAAATTGTATGACGGTTTGCATGTGGCTTCTAGGTATAGATCAGAGGTTCCCCTACTTAGTGCGTACCCCCTTCCAGAATTACCAGCCGCCTGCGTATCCCCACCATTTTATGTTTTAACCCCTTAAATGCCAAGTATTATTATTATAACGAAAATTAAATCTGCCATTGCACAATTTCTCCCGCATACCCCCCTCCATCCTCCCTCCCCAAGATGTCTTCATACCAGGGGTATGTATACCACAGTTTGACGACTTCTGGTGTAGATGGAAGCAACTTAATGTGTCTCAGAGTTTCTCAAAGTGACAATCTGTGAACAGGTGAGTGAAAGAAAAATGTCTGCAGTGGAATTAGTCACTGGTCAGTTAAGAGGGTATAAAGTCAAGCTGGTCCGAGCATGAGGAAGAGTCAGGATGGTATGGAAGATAGTAGCCTGAACAGGTCTTGGCTTGTATCAAAAGAAAATCCATGCAATGAATAACATTACCTATTGAAGAAGAACATTCAGGCGGCAGGGACTAGCACCCAAATCTAGGAAATGGCAGAATGAATGATGAGTTCACATGCTACCAGTCCCTACCCCTAATCCAGTCTCGTGGCCCAGCCAATCCTAGCTTCCCTCCCTGCCTCTCATTGCATTTTCTCTCTTCCATACAAGCTCCTTTCTTTAGGAGCTTTGCCCCTGAGCCCCTCAGCTCATCTCTCCACCCTCCCTGTTATTGCCCTGGTCCTTTTCGACACATCTGGGGCCAGCAGGGGAAGCATTGAACCTTTGAGAGTCACGTACCCCCTTTTAAATGTGTTCTGCTCCTTTGTGTGCCTATGATTCCATGTTGCAGATACTAATAACTAAAAAAGTAAGTCTTTTTGCTCCTACAACCTCACTGAAGCCACTCCACCAACCTAAGAGACATAGTTAATTGGATTTTTTTCTTTTCTTTCCCTCCATTTATATTTCCCCATTCCTTTCTTCTGCTTTTCTACCCCTTCTCTTGCTTACCCACTAGGTGTTTGCTTCCTACACCTGGGGAGATGCACACTGCAGTCTGAGAAGCCCTGGTACTGGGGAGAGGCTCCTGCAGTGATTGTGGCAGTGGTCAGGAGAGTCCTGCTGTGCGTCTGCAGCCCTAGGCTCAAACGTACTCAGTGCAAGCAAAACTTTGGAGACTTCAGCTGTTAACTGTCCTCAGCATGGAGGGACTGAGATTTTTTTTCAAAGGCTGTTACCTTGGCTGAATGCAGACGTTGTTTCACAAGGGTAGGAAAAGGCACATCGCTAGCACCAAAGCAACTCCCATGGCAAATGTTAAATACATGCGTCAGCACTAGAGCTTCTCATCCAAATCATTGGACTAGTCTTTTTTTCTAATATGGAGAAAAATGTATCATTTCCTAATTTATTCTTTGAGCTGTTGAATCCTTTTACTTTGTCTCAGGCAGAATAATTTAAGCCTGAGACAGACGCCTGGCACAGGGCATTTCGGACCAAACTGTTTAATTTTAGCAAAGTTATAAGAAACTGAAGACAGCATCTTCTAATGGAAAGCACCAGGCCACCTCAAGTAGAAGTGGCTCTGCCATCTCCGTGTCTCAGACATGTTAAGTCCTTTCAAATTTGGTTGATTCCAGGGTATAGGTATAGGGTTTGGGACTCTGACACAACATGAGCTGCTTGTTGTCTGGAAAGCTGGTGTTAGTCCTTAATTCAGCGGTGTGTTCCTGAGCCAGGCTCAATGAAAACTCTTTCATTGTGTGTCATCATCACTCTTTCATTGTGATAACATGGGAGAGAAGGTGAAGTGTCAGAGGGAGGGAAGAACATCTGCTGTAGGTAATGGGATGAAAAGGAATCTTGCTGGTAGACAATAAATGGGGAGAGGCTATAACAAGGCTCCTCAGTTTATGGCTTGCTATGCGAATGACTGCACAACACATCTGCTTGTCTTGTCACGTCTCCCTTGTATCCAGGTTAGAAACAGGTAAGCTTGATGTGGGATGATTTATAAAAGAAAAATATGGGATGGTTAAAAAAAATAAAAAAGCTGGAGTCTTTAATCTTCTAGAAAACTTAGGTTGAAAGAAGCCCAGATTTCAGAGCATCTTCCCCTAAGAACAAGATGCCACCGGTTGAGAATCAATAACACAAGGAGAGGGTGGATGTGCAGAAGGGTGCGTTCGGGGGATACGAATCACTTGGAAAAATGAAGTCTGCTGAGCTCCTTGGTTTCAGTGCAAGGGTAGTAAGAGCTTCTTGATATTTTTATTATTGTGCAGTTAGACTGGAGTCTTTTTAAACACTGTTTTAATTGAGGTCTCAAGCAGAAAGTCAATGATGTGTATATACATATGTGTCTGCAGTTAGTTCTAATTTGCAAAGTAATGTGAAAATAGGTCAGCCACGGAGAGAGCTGTTAAGGGAAGGCTGTGCCTGGGAAGGAAATTATTTTGAGGTTTGCAAATAGCTAACTTTGGCTCAAAATGACCAGCTAAACACATAAAGAGGGGAGGCTGGTGCCTTTGTTACATGAGGAGGCTAGTTTGTGTCTTCTCTGGAAGACGCTAGTGATGGGAGAATTAGTAAAATGAGGACATCAAAGAATGAAGTCTGAGAAGTGAAAGCGTTTTTAGTTGGAGTCGTTGAAACTTTGAGGGTTTTTTTAATACTTACTTCAGGCCAATGTTGTGTGTCTCTAGCCACAGCCATGTCTTCTATGTTCTCTGTCTATTGGTTTTCCTGTCATTTCACATATTTTAGCTTTTTTGTTGTTGGTACAGATGAGGTAATAAATGGTGAAAATTTGCCTTTGGAAAGGGAAGTCTAACTGCAAAGTACGACTTAATGATATAACTACTGCATATTGATGCAATCACCCCTTCAAAGAGAAGTAATGGTATCAAGCAACAGGGCACCAATAGATTGTGTTAATTTTCATATTACCGTCTTCTCTAGAATGAATTCTGTAAAATCAATTTTCTCACTCTTTTTACTGCTTTATTATGTACCTTCTGAAGGAGGAGAAAGCCTTCTCGGTGGTTGGCCCAAGACGGTGGAACTGACTCTTGCAGGGACTTAGGGACCACCAATTATGCCACCTTCTGCTCTGCGAGTGAGATGCATTTCTTTCTCTTTTTCTCTTGACAAATATATGCGTAGCTGTGTGTGTAGTAGTAATAAAAAATCTATCTCGCCATGTGTGCGTATTTTTCCCCCCAGGGTAAGAGAAAATGTACAACAGGTATTAGTCATGTTGCTTAATGCACTACAGCAAGGTGCCTTGATATAACAATGAGACCAGCATGAGAATCTATATAAAACAGTTTCGAAAACGTTTGTCCAAGTAACGAATATAAAAGGTGTTGATTGTTCTGACTTCAGTAATAATAAATAACAATTGACTTCTAGGTCAGTTGTTTTTTGGTAAGTTAATTTTTCTTTCATCTCATTTCCACCTTAAAGCTACGGTAGTTCCTTTACCTAAGATTTTGTCTTCTTGAAGCCTGAATTATTTAGCAATATATTTTATATGCTCTGAGATGAAATTTTGTCATGAATTTGCATCGCATATTTTTGCATGCTAATTTAGATTGCTTTATATTAGGCCTGTGCAAAGCAGCCAGTATTTGATTCGGATTTGGCCAATTTGGGGGACAGTGATTTGATTCGGCGATTCGAATCACTGTCCCAAACCATTTTGGCCAAATCTGATTCAGAGATTCGCCCACCATTGAATTGGTCAAATCAAACAGGCCCCATCCCTGTCAATGGCTGCCCCTTGTGGCCCTGACTCCAGGCTCTTAAAAAAAAAAAAAAAAAAAAAAAGACCTGTACTCACCAGCTGCTGCTAGTTGTTGGTGGTGGTGATCTCCACTGCCCTGCACGCGGGGGTGGGGTTGTGTGTGTGTGCTCTACCACAGGCCCTGACGGCTGCTGCAGCAGACAGTGAGTGGGGGCTTTTTTTTGTTTAGGGAGCTGGGGCCAGGCAGGGCAGCCATGGTGGGGGTCTGGGAGAGCGGGTGGGGTTGGGGAGTGCTCAAGGGGGGCTGGGGGAGCAGGCAGGCGATGGGGCTGGGCAGGAGTCTCCCCCATGGTACTCTTCCCCCCCCCCCCCCCCCCCCCCCCCACACGCACACACTTACCAGCATGGAGTCCAGGTCCAGCTCCCTGTGGCGGCAAGTGGGGACTGCCTGAATCTCTGAAGTTCTCTGAATCTTTCCTGAAGTGATTCAGAGAGCTTTGAATCAATTTGGACCTTTTTATTGGTCTCCCCATTCGATTTGGATTCAGAGACTCGACTGTCAAATCGGGCCAGATCTCCTCTGAATCGAATCAGCACCTGAAGCTTCACACAGCCCTACTTTACATGTATACTAGGGCTCTGCAAAGCTTCAGTCCCTGATTCGATTCGGTGGAGATTCGGCCCGATTCAGTGGCTGAATCTCCAAATTGAATCAGGAGACCCTTTCCGAATCGATTTGGAAAGATTTGGCAATTTGGACATAAGACACAGCTTTAAATGCGTTTTCTATGTACTGCAAGGTACCAGGCGGCTCATGAATACTGTGGTGGTGGGGTCCCACAGCAGTGCAGGGGGTTCCCCGGCGTGCTCAGCTGCAGACCCAGACATAGACCAGAAGCATTTCTGGTCCACTTCTGGTTCTGTCGGGGAGCGTAGCATCGAATCTTCAGATTCAGCTGAATTGAATTGGGGACAGTGATCTGATCAACAAATCGAATCACTGCCCCCGATTCGGGCTGAATCTGAATCCAAATCCGAAGTGAATATAGCCCACTTTGCACACCCCTAATGTATACATGTTTCAGTAAAGAAGTTGCATATTTTACAGTCTGATGCAGTAATGCAGTGTACAGACATCAGTCTGTTGTGAATGGACCCAATTACTTGGTCCTACTTGCTTCCAAGCCCTGTGGATCAGGGCAGAATCTGAGAATTATTTTCAGTTCTGGGACTTCAGGGCACACTCTCAGGCCTAGACCTTCTATGAAACCCTTTTTTAGATGGACCCTTTTTTAGATAGAGCTAGAGATACCTTCATCCAGCTTCTGTAGATCCTGACAACCAGTTTTGGAGTCTTATCCCCCTCCCCTCCTTGGTTGCTTGCATGTATTCTTCCATCTGAGCTGTTAGCACTCTGGACGTTGTTTCTCCCATTGCAGATGAAATGACAGGAAATGCACTTAAAATCTTCTCTTACATTTTTAATTTACTCTTAAAACACGCTCAAATGATACCTCTAAAAATGTCAAGTCTTGAGATACCTTTTCCCCTGTTTTTGTACATTCTTGAGAGTCGTGGGTTATCTTTGTTTCAAGCTGGGCAGAATATGGCTTGTCCTTTCTCCTTCAAGTCTATCTAGCTTGTGGCAGTGATTAGCTTTCCATCTCATCCATACCCCTCAGTAGGATTTCTCCTCTGTGTCCTGTGCCCATTCTGAGATGCTCCAACCACCCTCCCCATGTACACTTTGTCATGTTTGCCTGCCTTTAGATTCCCTTGTAGAAAAGAAATTGTTCCTTGGAGGTGGCTCAGCAGGAATTGTGCTGATGGCCCAAAATTTTAGTCTTGGTGTTTTCTTCAAGGAAGGGTCAGACACCCTTCCTGTTAAGGACAGCTCTTGGAATTCACTACGGCAGGTGCTCTCAGATGAGGTTAGATGTATGCTCAGCACTCTATACAGAACTGAGCACATAACTTAATAAGGGTATAACCTGTTTTGCCATAACACCTACTCTTTATTACTTGATGCTTCTTATTGCTCATTATCATTGTAATATTATCTCTTTGCAATATATTTAAAAGCATCTAACCTAAAGCATTAAGCCAAACCCTGACTGCCAGAAAATTAAGTATGTCCTACATGTACATACTAACTTTTGTAAGTAGTTATGTCCCATTTATTTATTTATTTTATTTATTTATATACATATATAAAATAAAATATTATAGATATATATGGGACATACATACATATGTATATAATGGGACATAAATATTTACGGAGTGTAACGTTCATATTCATGTTGGGGACATACTTATTTTTCTGGCAATGTGTACTATATATAATATGCAATATATGGGAAAGGTCTTTGCTTACTTGATATTACAGTCAGATTTCTAGCATGCTGTCTATTTTCATGGATCATAGAAATGTATGGCTGGGAGAGACTTTGAGTTCATCCCTGACACAAGCGTGGTCTCTAAATCCTCCAGTGACTGAATTCCACAGCCTTCCTAGCTAACCCGCCCAGTGCTGACTATCTGTCTAGTTAGAAAGATTTTCCTAATATCTAATCTAAATCCCCTTTTCTGCAAATTAAGCTGATTACTGCTCATCCTACTCTTGGTGCTCATGGAGAACAGTTGATTACTGTCCTCTTTATATCAAACTTCTATAATTCCCTATCCATTCCCTTTATTTAAAGACAGATATTATGTTTGTCCTTTTCCAGTCTTCTAGGACCTTGCCCCATCCTTTATGAGTTCTCAGAGATCATCATGAATAGTTCAGAGATTGTTTCAGCTAGTTACTTGAGCACTCCAGGGTAAATTTCATCAAGGCCTGCTGAATTAAATGCATCTAATTTATCTAAATATTCTTTAACTTGTTCTTCCCCTATGCTGGCATGTGTTCTTACAATCCTTGTTAATAATTGTTAAATGTCCCGTAACGATTAACCGATTATTGTGCAGATGGAAGCAAAAGAGGTCAGCAAACACTTTAGTCTTCTCTGGACCAGCTCAGGACTATGGCAAGGGGTACTGCTGAGAAGCTTGTTGCACCTACCCTCCCTCGGTTTCCCGCAGGACTGGATGTGATATGGCCACCTTAGTGCAGAGCTGGGCATGCCACTAAGCCTGTAGGATCTTATGATATATATGCCCAGTGCCACGATACATCTTATTTGGGGATAATGCAGGCGGAAGAGACATGGCACGGTTCACTGTGTTCACTCCCTTGATCGATTTGGAGGTGGTTTAGACAGGCACTCTGTGTCATTTGTTGTTTGTTCACCGCCTCCTTGTAATTTTGCTTGGGGCAGAAGTACTTGATTGAATTAAGCCTGATCGTGAATGATGATTTTTTTTTTTAATGTTGCAACTCCATCCTTATTATTTCTCTAGTTTTGAAATTTCTTCTAGTTTGCATTAATTGGACTTAGGAATCTGAGGAGAAGGAGGGAAAAAAAATCTTTGGTTGATTTCCTCATAATGAAAGAGTCTATTAACATTCGCCTTAAATCATCTTTAATTAAGCAAAAGGCAAGTCTAACGCTGGGAATGGGAACGCTTCCATACCATCAAAAAGGCGCCGAGTGGAAAATATCATTACGATTTGTACTTTCCAAAGCGGCTCTTTCAGACTCCAATCCATGCAGAAGTGAGAGAGCAAGTGAGCTGTGTGTTTGTTTTTTGGATTAATAGTCGGAGTTCACTCATGTGGAAATAAAGCGGATTTTACTGTGACTAGAATCTGTCATTAAAAAGCCATTATCAAAACCAACCAGCACAATTCCTGCTCTGTTACTGCTAATGACAAAACAATCTCTTAAAATAAATAAATAAATTTTAGAAAAAGCCCAAATCTTTATATTTTCTTTTAGAGATCGGTGCAGAAGACTTAACAGAATAGGTCCTTGGTAAAGTGAGGCAGCTGAGAGATTTATTGATCAATAAAGCAGACAATTACAGCTTGTTTATAAAAGGGAAAAAAAAAAACCCCATGGCCCTTTGAGCAACATTGAGACTCTTATAATGATAACTCTGGCATCCAGCTTGAAACTATAAAAGTCAATAGGAAGATATAGGATTTCAATAAAATTATGACACTAGATAAACTTTACCCTAGGAACAAATTTTCCCTGGGTATGTGACTGACTCCAGTTAGATTTGTAACTTTAATTTCCCTCTTATTGATTTTTTTTTTTTTTTTTCTTTTTTGACTCAACTAATTAGAAAGCCTGTGGTGGATCCTATATGTGTGCTTGGGGAGGGGTTAACCAGCACCAACAGCGATAGGGGGCAGCACTCAGACGACGAGTTTGTCAAATTGCTTTCTTAAACATATTTTTAGTTGCACATTTTTTCCTCTGGTTGTATCCCCTGTATCCCCAGGATCCCACCTCTCTTGCTCATATGCTTGTGTTATTGAAAGCCAAGGGCTGGGTTTGGAGACACTCAGTAGTACTACTTCGGTGATATGAGACTTTTGTTAACATCCGAGGCAAGAGCTACGTTCATATGTTAGCAGCCAATCTTCCCCTAGCATCTGCCTGTAGGTAGAGGGGGTCACCAGTTATTGTATCTCCTGAAACAGTTGTCTTGTGCTTCTACTCGGGTCCAAAGTAACCTTCCCTTACCTATAGCTGTTCATTCCTGACAGGCAAGTTACAACTTTAAATAAGGAATTAATATCCCAGGAGGAACTGGGGGTAAAAATTGACTTGCCTTTCTTTGAAGATGTGTGTTTATATGTTAACATAGCTGATTTTCGGGAAATTGGATGCAGCTCATGGCTGAGATCGCAACACAGATTTGACTGCAGTTTACTTGGTGTATGGCAGTGACAAGGCAAAAATCCCTTTGACGGGTATGCTATTAGCAGGTTTTGCTCATTCTGCTGCTGGTTTCTGCATCCTTCCTTTTTTCACACCTTATTCTCCTCTTCCTTCCTTAGACTCCATTTCACAGCGATTAGATGTTCTTTAGGTTTCAGGTTTCTTTAGATTAACAAATGCAAATGGGCCAACACATATGGCAGGTTTAGATTGGGCTGTGCTGTATCCCAGGGTGAATTGCAATCATGAACAGGCCCACATGGTGGGGTCAGTGGAGGATTTTCTGGTGGGAGAGAGTAAAAATGTAGGGTTAGGAGCAAGAGAAGTTATTGTGGGGGTGAGCAATTGTGCCAAAGGCACTTGGGTGGTGTGCGAGGAGGTGGTTTCCAAAAAACGAGAGAAACATGATAATAGATACGGTTCAGAAGTTGCATGCTGGGGCCACTTCACAGTGACTCCGTGTCCTCTAAACTTTTGGAAAGGGCAACAACATAAAAGGCAAAGGTGGCATCATTTGAAAGATCCAGTGGGGCAAAGTGGAGAGGTTGGCGTACAGTGACTAAGTGGGATTCCTCAGCAGATACAACTAGATTGGGATTACATTTCAAGGAATATTGTTGGGAGCAGGACACCACTATGAGGATGTCCTTGCCTTGCTAGACTAATACTGTCTTGAGGAGTGAGGGAAGAGTTTTGAGTGGGTTGTTAGTGAGTGGGGATTCAGAAAATGGAGTTGGGGTCCATTTGTTGGGAGTGGAGAACAGATCTCATGATAATATTTTTATTCAGATAATTAAAGACGCTCTGTCTATTTTGACTTACTATTAGCAGAATGATTGAATAACACTTTTACAGTGGTTAGCTGCACTTTCCTCCTTACATTGTTTTGCTCCCTGCTTTACCTGTGGCAGGTTAGGATGTTAGGTCTAGCTGGTGTCAGGGTTGAAGACAATCTTATTTATATCGCTTTAGATTATGGTTGTATGGGATGGTTTGGCTAGGGATGAATCTGCTTCAGGCTGTGGGTTGGACTAGATGACCTCTGGAGGTCATCTACTTCTCTTGTCCATGGCTCCTTTCAGGAAAGATTTATACAGATGTTTTCCTCCTACAGAGATTTCCTGGTCCCAACGTCAGAGTAAAATTTGCCTTTTTTTAGTTAAGCAACGGGGGAAGTTGCTAAAAATATGAATGGAAATGTCTTTTGAAGCATACATCATTTGGCAGTGGATTAGGAGCCAAGATTTGTACTTTATAAGTCACTCTGTACAAGTAATGAATCATCTCTAAATGCAGGTGGCTTTCCTGGTAGATAGCTATCTAGGAGAGGATCCATCCAATTGATGTCTTTGGGGGTTCTTAGTTTGAAGAGGATTGCCAAGGGTCCTGTTTGATTTTTGCAGTTGAAACAGTACTAAGTCTTGTGGGAAAACAAGGACCAGAGGGCTAGAGAGGGAGAGGATGTTGCAACTGTAGCTTGAGTTGCAGCTGTTTTCAAGGATCAAATAAATGCTAAGTACATTTTCTGCTGTGTTCCAGTTCTTTGCTGTGGAATAGTCTGGGGGTGGGGAGAGGCTTTTCTGTCATCTTTTTCTCTTGGGTTGGAGGCAACTTGACTTGAGAAAAGGAAATACATGCAGGTTTAAGTGCAAGAGATATCGAAGGAGCCTGACAGAACTGCATTTATACTTTACACTTAAGAGGTGGTTGGTACCTGTCCTCCTGGGCCAGCATGAAAGTAGCTTTCCTTCAGTATATCCGTCAAGTCCATGCAGTTTTGTTTCCATAGCTTATGACAGGAGCTTCTGGTTTTACAGAAAAATCTCTTTTTTCCCACGCAGGTCTGAGCAAAGACCAGTAATCGGTTCTGACCATCATTTATGGTTAAGTCCTGTTTTCTTTTCATTAATTCAGTTCGTCCACCCAAGGGCCGTACTAGAGGCCCAGGCCCCTTTGTCTGCTGAACCAACCTCAGCCAGCTTGCATGGCTTTTCAGTATGATGCATGTTTTGAAGGAGTTTTGCAGCCATTTCAGCAAGCACCCTAACCTGGCGTCCTCACATCCTGAGTTTGAATAGTCCTTCCCCTTCCCAGTCTTTCCTGTCCCCCCCACTCCCTGCGCACACAATGTATTTTAAAGAATTTGACATTTAAACAGTAAAGCAGAAGACTGTCTTGGCTTAGCAACTTGCTGGGATGAACTGGTAGCATCGCATAGACTATTTCTGAAATATAGCCCTTTTCATTTTGGGAGGAGGGGAAAATCCATTGTCATTCTGCAGTTTAGGTAAAATACACTGATAACTCCTGACTGGCTGCCTCCCCAGGGGGTGGGCTACAGGAAAAACATTTCAGCACTGCTAAGCTTGGCAAACATGGGCAGATTTATCTCAATTATTTATAGGACGTTGGTGCGGGAGTTCACATCACAGAGGTTCCTGTGGTACTTGAGGACACATTGCGAGGAGGCTCCTGCTGCCGGATTCCCAGAGGCATTGGCAGGAGGCACTATCTTAGGGAAGTCCACAGTCCTGATGTCCAAGATGTTGTCACTTGTACAGTATTTCAGAATAAATGTTGAATAAGTAGCCTGGTCTGGAATCGGAACTCCACAACTTTAAATACTAAACTATCTCTTGCTACTGCCTTGGTATTCTTTGGTTTAGGGGAACTTGCAGGTCCAGCTCCATGGATGCACCAAGCCATGTGATATGTTACTATGGCTAAATGCAGAAATTCGGGGATGTTAGAGGGAGGTTAGATCAGGTTCAAAATGGCCACCCAGTCTCACTTGGTTGGCCTTGGGTACAGACCTTACACTTACACCTGGTCTCGGTGATCAGAAATCAGTCTAAACCCTTACAGTACAGCAGTTTTGTGCGCACAGACTGGTCTCGAAATAGGGGAACCCGGTCTGTGATAGACCTGGATCGGTGTAGTTTCAGACGTACTTGATCGAGGTGAGACCAGGCGTGGAACCGGTACAGCTACCTGTGCAGCCCTGGGGCTGGGAAAGCCCAGCTGCTGACCCCGGCCCCGGGCTGCACTGCTCAGCCCCATCCAGCACGCGGCTGTTCTTAACCCTCAGCACCCCTGTCCTCCCCACAGCCAACCAACCCCCCCGTCCCACAAGCTGCTTTGGGTGCTGCCTGATTTTTCAGTATGCTGAGAGCCAAGCAAGTAAATATTGGTGGGGGTGACATGGAGATGTAGGTTCTCCAAGGGGCTAAAAATAACCCCTGATCCCACCAGACCCCCCTGCGAACCCCAGCAACCTCTCCTGGATCCTGCCTGCCCCCCCATGATCACTTCTGCAGATCCTGCTTGACCCCCATTCCCTGCACAGACCCTCAATTCTCCCCCACACCCAGCCTGCTTGCCTCCCCTCATCCCCCCCAGCTATCTCCCCCCCATTCCCCTTACTTTAGATCAGATGGCCATTTTGAATGCAGTCTAAAGTCCCCCTAATCTCCCTGAATGTCTGCACTTAGTCTCTGATAGAGTGAATATGCAAAGGGAGGAGTAGGCCATGCAGAAGATCCTCCTAAGAATGTCTGCTCTTTGATTTTTATTTTTTTTTTAATTCCCCCCACCATGGGTCTTGCTTATTTGTCTTGCTCTGCTCTCTAATCTGAATTCCCCAGCATCTAAGTTCCCTGACATGATTAAAGGTGATCAGATACCTCATCAGCCAGCTAATCTCTATATGCATATCTCAGTGTAAACAGGAATCTCTTGTTAAATGTGCCTGACCTTTTGTATTGCCATTCAGCACGTTGCCCTCACTTCTCTCCATCAATATCTCAGAAGCAGGCAGCATGGCTGTCTGGGGTTGCCGATGTACGGTCAATATTTTAACAGAGAGCTACCAGTGGAAGTTTCCTTTGGTCTGTGATGCAGCTTGCATATCAGGAGAGTGGTTTTTATGTAAATTGGGAAAGAATTAAATAGGGTCCCACTTATACAAGACCCATTTCTTATAACTGCCAGCAAGGAGAGAGAGAGTGGCTGTAGGCAAACACATTTTTACATGCACACCATTCTGGGGGAGAGATTTATGACAAGCACAGAATATGCCAGTGTTCAGCTCTGTTTGTTTAACATAGGTGAAGTGTCAGAGGCCTTGAAGAGCAGATTTGTTTCCAGGAGATTTTGTTTAAAACATTGGCACTTTGGTACAGTCTAATTTATCTGCAGGCCAGGCCTGTCTTGATCTGTTCTGCTATCTGGTACCATGTAAACCAGTACAGCCTATTCCATGGTCAGGTTGTCGGCGACTAAACCGGCACCCCAACCTGGGCTAGCCTGGGTGAGGAGGGTGCATGGACACCCAGCAGGACTAAAAACAAGACCTGTCAAAGGGCGCATATGCTCCCTGTGAGCCAATGGCCATCCATACCTGGAAAGGAGATGGGCGCCATCAGGTCAATTTTGTCTGAAGAATCACCAGTGATGTACAGATCTAAGGTGCCCCAACAGTTGCAGCGGCCTCAGGACTGATTTGACTTGACAGACTAATTCAATCCAAAGCTTAAAAAAAAAAAGTCAGAATATTGCTGTGAGCCCCAGTTTTCTTAAGCAAAGAAAGGGGTGATGCTATCACTTTAGGGAATTGCCCCACCACCTTCCACTTAAAGAACAGGAGCACTTGTCATTAGAAGAGCTTTACAGTCATTTGAACCTCACTGTTCATCGTGTAAAATCCCGATTCGGCTTCGGTATAACTCGCTGCTTCTTCTCAAGGCAGCCATGCTGACACTGAATGGTGTCTCCAAGAAATAACTTCTGCTTGAGAGCTCAGTCTTCACTTGTTGTTGGCAAAAGGCAGGGTTGATAGTGTATGCCTGGTGCCTTCCTTAAGGAATGTATATGTGTATGTACAGCAATACATTTTTTCCACTCTTACAGCAATGTGATTTTATTAGAGCTCTCAGTTTACGTGAGTGTAGGCTCTGTACATACAAGTGAGCAGCAGGAAATACAACTGGGAAATAGACATTTTTAGAGAGAGAGAGGGTGTTTTCCATCACCTAAGTCAGCAGTAGTGAAAGGTTGTGAACTTTGGATGTCCCTGTTCGAAGATGCTACCACCTGTGTCTAGTAGAAGCTCTAACTGGGTTGTTTCTCCCATTTTTTAACAGGAGCGTGATGGAATGAGAGCAATTTTGGAGTCCTATGACAGCGAGCTGACCCCATCAGAACATTCGCCGCAGCTGAGCCGACGAATGCGCGAGGCCGAAGAAATGGTGCAGAAGGTGCACGCGCACAACACTGAGATGGAGGTAGGAAAGAGGTGCTGTGCTCCAACCCCGGCACGTGCTTACTTCAATGACAAACACATTTGTTAATGTAGATTGAAGTTTGTCCTGTGGCATCTTGTGCTCCTCCCTTTTCTTTCCCTCCCCCCCGCAGTATGTTAAGATCAGCACAACTTAAAACTCCAGCCATTAATAGCTACAGTTATTTTTCTTTATTGGTCACTTGATCTTTATTCTGAAAGCTGGCCATAGCCAATGGCAATTATTTGAGATCATTTCAGCTGTATTTTTATATTACGTATGGCTCTGTTGAATGATTGGAGGGATTAGTTGGAATATCGTAACAGGATTGTGATTATGATGCAGGCAGTCTAAAAGGGCCAGATACTAGAGGCAGAGCTTTGTGCACTCCTCTTCCTCAGGTGGTCCAAAAGTAGGTTCAGAGAGGCATGAGCTTTGGCAGGCCACAGCCTTCTTTGTCAGATGCTAAGCAAGTAGGTTTTTGCTTACCAAAGGTCATGCGTGTCTGAACCAGGTAGTCTCTAAGGTGCCACTCTGCCTGACTTCAGACTAACAGAGCTGACCACCTCTGTGATCCTAGGTGGTGTGATCAAAGCAAAGAGGTCCTTCCAGAAAGTCTCAGTTTGATTTTGTGGTGTATAGGTTGTGTCAGTAGTGGGGTGCAGGAGTCATCTTGCAGTGGGCAATGGCAACAGCTAATTGTTATTTCTGTGGAGTGAGCTAAATTTTAGGGGTATGTGAAGTGGGCCCTATTTGATTCGGATTTGGCCCAAATCAGGGACAGTGATTCTATTCGTTGATTCAGATCACACTCCATGCTCCCCTGCATCTCAGCGCTCGCGAGCCCTTGCTACTTAGAGGTATGCAGACAAAACATTTACACCTGTCTCTACGTCTAAATCTCTGAATCTTTCCGAATCGATTCGGAGAGATTAAAGGATCCTCTGAGTCAATTTGGATTTGGAGATTCAGTCACTGAATTGGGCTGAATCTCCACCAAATCAAATCAGGGACCAAAACTTCACAGAGCCCTACTAAATGTTTCTGTAGGACAGCTTTTTTTTCAGTATACTTTTAACAGAAGAATGTAAGTAAGTATGTGTTTCAGGACATTGCTCAAAGAGCACAGAGGTGAAGGTATGTGGCTGTTTGTCTTAACTCTTATTTCCTAGGGTTCAGAAGTTTGAGCTTTGCCAAACTCAACATTTTGCCAGAGGTTTGATGCCAGCGGGCAACTTTAACTCTGTAGTAACCAAGTTGTCACTGAATTTCCTTCCATTTTTCTTTTAAATGAAAGAAGACTTGTAGCAGTCTGATTATTTAGGCAGTTATAATTTTGATGTAGATTTGGAGTTGCAAAACCTGCCATGGCTAGGCAAAGGATGCTGTTTGATCTGTAATTACTTTTCCTTCTTTATGTTTTGTCATATTTTCCTGCCTAAGCAGCGGGTCGGACTCGATGATCTATTGAGGTCCCTTCCAACCCTAACATCTATGAATCTATGAAAGAGGGCTAGGGCTGTCCATGGAAACATTGGGTGTATATAGTTGCTAAGCGACTAGTGACATCACAGACTGGTTCAGCACAAGAGTGGCAGAAAAACCAAAGCCCATCTTAGCTGTGTCCGTACAACAGCTTTTAATGGAGCAAGCACAGGTGCAGCCACATCTATTGGGACTCTCAAATGCAAAAAATCTTGTTGTCCAGGCTTTAAGATATTGTTTTCTTTCTTAGGAGTAACAAGCCAATTATCTGTCTCTCTGAGTAAGACTCCTGTCTAGAGAGCTGCTCCTACCAGTTTTAAACAAAAGGTTAAAGCTGCTAGGATCCTTTGGAAAATCTGTGAAGAATGTGGATCTGTTACAAGTACTGTATGCCTCAGCTTGCTTGCTATAGCTTAGCCTACACCACCAGCTTCTGCCCTGACACTGCTGATTGAAGAAAGGCATCTTGTCCTACCAGCTAAAGCTGCATGTAGATGCTTCTGTGTCTAGACAGTTGCCACGGTCCATTTGGCAGCTGGCTTCTTTTCCAAACACCTGTCACATACTCTAGTGGCTCAGGTTGTTGAGTGGAGCTGTGCAGAACCAGCAGAGGCACGTTTTGGCAGCTTGGGAGCAGCAGGCCACAGCTTCTGGTGGTAGAGAGAGGTCAGGATGGGCTAGCTGATTTGGTGGAGTTCAGTCAAAAGAACCTGTTAAGACAAACGAGCAGGAAATAAAGTGCCGTATTTTCTCACATACAGGGCATCCTAGAATAAGATGTGCACCCCTTTTTTTGAAAGGCAGAACGAAAACAAAAAAAGATCTTTCCCTGTAGTAAGTAACTGAGCAGCAGCAGCAGCAGCGAGGGAGCTGAGCCAGCTCAGCTCATTGTTCTGCTCCCTGTGGATCATGCGCAAAGTTATTTTTGCATTTGCCTGGCAGAAGCTTAAGCAGCAGAAACTGCTGTTACCATATTGCCTCAATTATAAGGTGCACTCCCATTTCCAGCAACTGGTTTTGGAAAAAAAACCCCCATATGTTGTATATGAGAACATATGATAATGCCCAGAGAGAAGTAAGGCACTTCAGGTAAGACAAGAGTGTTGAGATCAGTGGTATGTCATTTATTGGGAAAATGCATCCAGGCATCAGCTAAAATTACCCAGTTTGATCGGCAGAGCTGAGGGCCGAAGCTCAAAAAGACACAAAGCAGCTGAAATACTCTCTTGCCCTTGACTGGGAAGGTTTTCTGTTGTCAAGGGATTGCTTGTAGCAATTGGATGAAGTGAGTCAAGCTCTGTGGGATGAATCTGAGGCAGTTAGGATTGGCAGACTTTGAGGAAAATCGTAAGCTTTAAGTATCTCCCAGATATTTTGTTGTTTTAGCCCTTCTCTGTGATCGTTGTTTGCCTTTCGGAGGAAAAAGGCACTTTATTTTGGAAAGAGCCGCTTTGGTTCGCTTTAACGAGTGGCTGGTCACGGGCTCTTGGAAAGGATTTTCTTGTAGGTGCCAGATTCAGTTGGGCCTGTTGAGTTAACACTGTTGGAAGAGAGAGGCTGCAACGGGGTCCAGTCTGAGCTCCTGGTGAGATATGAAGCCTGTCCCTTCAAGTGTTCGCTCCTAGGGGACCTCCCCTTGCCCTGCCATGACAGAGACTGCATCTAAGCAGGAATTTTGCTTTTGCTTTTTCAGTGTGCCTGATTGTAGTTCTGGCTTCTCTCTCTTGGATCTCTGCTTTGTAACTTGGTGAACTTTTGAAAATCTTCAAGGGTTTTCCAAGTGTTTGCAGCCCTCAGATTCTGAAAGGCTTTAAACCTTTTATAGGGTAAGGGTCAGGAAAAAATGGTGCCTGCCTTCCTTTCTTCTGTTTACATTGAGCTAGTGAACTGTGCTATATGAGGAGTAGTTAAGTGATTAAGGGAAGTAAGGAAAACTCCCAAAGGGAACTCTGTTCTCTTGAGATTTTAGCTGGGTGTGATATCACCATTCAAGGACTTGCCAGAATCAACCATCCAGGACCTGATAGTTCTTTTTGGCTGGAAAAAGTATGGCTTTACTTTCTATTTGATGACATTTGTCTCTGTCCATAATGTGGTAGCATCCAATCCATTCCAAAATTTTAGGGAATGTTCCAGGTGTCTACAAGCAGCAGGTAATTAATCATATTTGATGAAAATACAGAAACTGGGAATGGAGGAAACCGAACTTACTTGCATCAGATTAGCAGAGCCAGCAGCTGCATCCATCTCTGTAGGTCAAAGAACTGGCTGACGGCAGCTATTCATTCCAGCATGACATCACCTCCCATCCATGCTCGGGTGATTGTCTTGGTACAGTTTAATAATGATGGCGCTCTTAAGTCATATCTCCGTGACAGAAATAAAAGAAATGAGAACCAGAGGGCATGAGCTAATAGTATACTGGGAAGCATTAGTCGATGCGTTGCGAGCAGGGCAAAGGAAGTGATGCTTCCTCTCTGCTCGGTGTCGGTGAGATGCCAGCTGGAGTACTGTGTCCAGTTCTGGGAACTGCACTTCAACAAAGACATGGAGAATCTTGAAAGGGTCCAGAGAAGGGCCACAAGGATGATGAAGGGCCTAGAAGACAAACCTTATGAGGAAAGACCAAGGGATCTTGGACCGTTCAGCCCAGGAAAGAGAAAACTGAGGGGGGACTTGGCCATCTATAAGTATGTAAGGGGTGAATATTGAGAGCTGAGAAAGAAACTGTTCACTAGGGCACCACAGGGGAGGACAAGGAGCAAAGGCCAGAAACTATTAGAAAATTGTTTCAGGTTGGATGTAAGGAAGAAGGGTGACCCGAATCTGGAATAGGCTTCCCAAGTAGGTGGTGCACTCCCCAGCCTTGGAAGTCTTCAAGGAGACTGGACTGACACCTTGCTGGGATCATTTGATCTCAGCCGTATTCCTGCCCAGAGCAGGAGGGTTGGACTTGATGATCTCTCGAGGTCCCTTCCAACCCTTGATTTCTTTCTGCGAGTCACTGGAACCCTGTACAGGGACTGATGAGAGATGCTGGGGCTTTCTGTTCGTGCAAGTGCTCGCAGGCAAAGATACAGTCGGCTCCAGGGGGCTGTGGGGAGTCCTTTCTTTGTTCTGGTGAAACCAGTCTTTGGCTTTTGCATCTGCCTCCCTCCTGTGCACTCTGTAGTTTTTTGCTGTTAAAAAGTCATTGGTGGTGGTGGGAATATGACATCAAATGTAAGTCAGAAAAGCATTTCCTTTCCTTCTCTGCTGTCCTTGCCAGCTGGATAGTTATATGAGCAGTAAGTACCAGTTGTTATCCTCCCTTTTCTCTCTTCTCTTTTACTTTGTTTCTGTGCTTAGATTATAAATTCTTTGAGGCAGGAATCTTGTCGTCTTGTGTACGTTGTGCATATGCGTAGTGTATCAGTTCCTCACAGGTGTTTCAGCTCTAGGCACATTAGAAGATTTACATCAAACAATTGCAATAAAATATGCCCTAGCGCCCACTCATCTGTCGCAAAGAAGAAACCTCGCATCTCCTGTATTATTTTCGAACCCACAAAATGTCTTCTAAAACAACATACCTTATCCTCCAAGTAAGTTCTTCTGTTTCCCCAGAAAAATCCTGGGAGGTCAGGTACATCTTGCAAACATATCAGACTGTGCTTGATATGGCAGACCAAAGGTCATGCAAATTTATAGATTCATAGATGTTAGGGTCAGAATTGACCTCAGTAGGTCGTTGAGTCTGACCCCCTGCCCTGAACAGGAAAGAGCGCTGGGGTCAGATGACCCTAGCTAGGTGCTTGTCCAGTACAGGTGCTTGTCTCCTCTTGAAGACCCCCAGGGTAGGGGAGAGCACCACTTCCCTTGGAAGCCCATTCCAGATTCTGGCGACCCTTCCTGTGAAGAAGTTCTTTCTAACGTCCAACATAAATGTGCTCTCCATCAATTTGTGGCCATTGTTCCTAGTTTCTCCAGGGTGTGCCCTAGTAAATAGAGCATCTCCTATTCCCTACTGCCCTCGCCTGATGAATTTACAGGCAGCCGCAAGATCACCTCTCAGCCCTCTCTTGCAAAGGCTGAAGAGATCTAGGTCCCTCAGTCTCTCCTTGCAGGGCCTTGCCTGCAGGCCTCTGACGATACGAGTAGCCTCCTCTGGACCCTCTCAAGATTCTCCGTAGCCCTCTTGAAGTGCGGTGCCCAAAACTGGATGCAGTATGCCAACTGCGTGCCTAGAGGGGAAGCATCACTTCCCTGGACCTGTTCATCATGCATCTGCTAACGCATGATAAAGTGCAGTTAGCCTTACTGATCAGTTCGTCACATTGACGACTCATGTTCATCTTGGAGTCAACTATGTCTCCAGGATCCCTTTCCGCTGCTGAGAAGGTCATCTCCCAGCCTGTAAGTGTGTTGGTGGTTCTTCTTGCCCAGGTGCAGCACTTTACACTTGTCTTTGTTGAACTGCATCCTGTTTCGTTCTGCCTATTTTTCCAACCTGTCCAGATCCGTTCCCTACTCTCTGGTGTGTTAACTTTGCCCCATAATTTCGTATCATCTGCAAACTTGGACAGGGTACTCTCTGTGCCTTTGTCCAAGTCACTGATAAAGACACTGAATAGCACCGGTCCAAGGACCGAGCCTTGCAGGACTCCGCTGCCCACATCTTTCCAGGTCGATACCAACGTGTCCACCACCACTCTCTGTGTGAGACCTGTAAGCCAGTTTGCAAACCCACCTGACCATGTAATCATTCACATCACAGCCTGTCAGTTTATTTACGGGAACAGAATGAGATACCGTATCGAAGGCCTTCTTAAAGTCTAGGTATATGACCTCTACCTTGATTCCTGCGTCTAAGCATTTTGTGACCCGGTCATAAAAAGAAACAAGGTTAGTCAGGCAGGATCTACCTGCAATGAACCCGTGCTGATATTCCTTTCAGCATTATTTCCTCTGCTGGGCTCCTACAAATGTGATCCTCAATGATTTTTTCCAGAGGTTTCCAAAGGATTGAGGTGAGACTAACTGGCCTGTAGTTTTCTGGTTCCTCCCTCCTCCTTTTCTTGAAACTAGGGACCACAGTGGCCCTTTTTCAGTCCTCTGGGACCTGACCGGAGCACCATGAGTGCTCAAACAGCCATGCCAGCAGCTCTTCTATGACACTGGCCAATTCCTTCAGCATGTTTGGATGAAGTTCATCCGGGCCCGCTGATCTGAACACATCCAGCCCCTGCAAGTGCCCCATCACTAAGTCTGTGCGAACAGTGGTGGGCTGGGGTCCCTCCTGTGTCTATCTATGGTGCAGTTGGGAGATTTGTCTTGGTCTGTGTCTACGAATACAGATGCAAATAACTCACTGAAGAGCTCATCTTTCTCCCCCCTCTCTGTCACCAATTGCCCTAGTCTATCCTGTAGGGGTCCTAAGCTACCCTGCACCTTCCTTTTGCTCCCTGTATACGTGAAGGAGGACTTCTTGTTGTCCTTAATGTTTGTCACCCGCCTAAGTGCTAATCCTGCTCTGGCCTTCCTAACTGATTCCCTGCAAGTGTGAGCCAGGGAGGTATACTCCTCCTTGGTAGCTACCCCCTATTTCCACACCCGGTATACCTCTTTCTTGCCTTTGGGCTTTCGTGGACTTCCCTGTTCAGTCAAGACGGCTTCTTGGCTCCTTTACTGCCTTTATGCGTGATGGGATTGTCTCCTTCTGCGCCCATAGGATCGCTCCCTTGAGGAACGACCACCCTTCCTGGACCTCCATTTCGCCAATGCTCTTGAGCTTTAACACCTCACTAAGTAATCTCCTGAGCACACTAAAGTTAGCCTTTCTGAAGTCTAGCACTTCATTCCTGCTGGTTAGTTTACCCACTCTTCACCAGAGAGTGAATTCAATCAATTGATGGTCACAATCCCCTAGGTTACCTTGTACCTGCAGATCCCCCACCAGGGCATCCCCTGTAGCTAACACCAAGTCCAGAAAGGTGTTTCCCCTAGTCAGATTGTGTACCTCTTGTGTTAGGTGGAGGTCTTGTATGCAGGTTAAGAACCTACGTGAGCAGTTAGACTTGGCTGACTGCTCCTCCCAGCAGATGTCTGGGTAGTTTAGGTCACCCATGACAGCCGTATCTCTCGACCATACGGCCTCTGAGAGCTGCCTGGAGAATTCCAGGACTAGCTCATCCTCCTGGTGTGGTGGTCTGTAGTAAACCCCCACTACCAAGTCCTTTTCCCCCCAACCCCTTTGTATCCTGACCCACAGTACCTCGGTTTGACCCTCCTCTGATCCCATCTTGATTATAGAGGATGTATATTCTTAGGTCCAAGAGACTCCTGCTGAGAACACTGTACCCGGAAGACAGCTTGAAATGATCTGAAATGCCGTGATAGCTCATGGAGAGCAAGGTATGTTGCAACCAGAAGCCAAACCAATTAGGGCTTTATACATCAAAACACACCTAATCTCCTCTGGAGTTGACCACCACCCATCCTCTATTCCAGATACAATCAGATCTTAAAAAGTAGACCAATGCTTTCTGTATTACCTCAATTTCCAGGTCCCTTAAAGGTGTACCTTTTGCTAGTATGGAAATGAGCTGATAAATACAGTTTGAGTAGCATCTGTCATCTAAATGGGATCAGGACTCTCATAGTAAACTGTTGCAGACAGTTGAGTATTAATAAATGAGTAGCCGAGTAGAATCTGTGTTTGGACACGTATTGAACAAACACATGCATGAATAGCTTGTTTTATATTTTGCTGCATTCTGGTTGCAAAAGTTCAGGAATGCTCCTCTCCAAGGGATTGAACCTAAAATAGGCATAAGAAAAACGCCCTGAAGAAATGGTGGCTGAAGAAACCAGTGGAGTATGGTTGTCTACCTCAAGCAGTTAATGACACATCCCTTGCTATGTTCTTAAATGTATGTTTTGGCGAGCATTAAGGACCAACAAGGGATGACTGCCTCTACAGAGTGCTAATTGGCATGGTACCTAAATGCCTAAAATAAACAGAATCCAAGCTGTGTTTGTCGCATGTAATGGATTTTCATTTTGACAGGCAACTGTGACATAGCAGTGTTTGTGCCGATCCCTGTCATGATAAATTTTTGCTCCCCCAGCATTCACTAATCCAAATGTTCATGTGAACAGGACAAAGAAAAAGGCTTCCTGATTAGGTCTTCTGCTCGTGCAGTGATTATTGTGACAAAGCCCTGATGTGGGGTTCAGGGCTTGAAAGTTTAACTTCAGCTGCACAAAAGAGAAATCATCATAAATATAACTCCATTAATAGCCATTTTATTACGACACATTTGGCTCCATATGAAACTTTAATGAAGAGAGATTTGCAGGGAAGACTCATGCTGACACCTTCAATAGTCTCCCGCATTTTTTACATTGAGGGATTTATACTGTCGGTGAGCACCATATGTACTCTAATCAGTTAATTATGAGCCTGACAGTATCAGCACATGAAATGCCATATGTTCGGATTCTGTTCACTAGAAACATCGGGGGCTCTGCTAGTGACCTCAAAACTCATTGACCAAATATTATCAGCTTATCTGTACCTAATAGCTATGGCGCATCTGCTGGTCATGGAGTCTGGGCATTGCTGATGCTTGTAATGTTAGTCACAAAACTGATTTTTGCAAAGTGAGTTACTTAGAAGTCACCCTGTGGTTAAAGTGCTTAAAATTTATGTGGAGGGGAAGTAAAACATTTATCTGAACAGTTAACAGCATCCTCTCAGCTCTCATCCAACCTTCTCCATTATTTCTTCATTTTGTCACCTCCTTTTCCTATTTTCATTTTAACCCATCGTTTATTCTCTATACTTATCTTCCATCTCATTCCTCCTAGACTCTTCCAGGCCTCTTTCTATCACTCTTTCCTTTACACTATATTGTTTTTTATTGGGATTTAGGCATTTTTGTGAAGATCGAACCTGACAGAGAAACTTCTTTATTTCTGTGGGAGGAAGAGAAGCTTTTTTTAACTTTCTTTCTTCTCCCTGCCACCCCACCTTTCTGCACCATTTTCTTCTGTGACATCTGCAGCTGGCAGATGAGTACTTTGAGAAGTCTTCTCTGCTCACTCTGGGTGCCCATCAGGAACAAGTCCCAGTCACTGGAGCTTTCCTGCCACTCCAGAGCGTTACCTCCTTCACTCTCCCAGCCCACTGCTGTCACTGAATCATCTTGTCTGTGGCTCAAAAGGGAGAAAACAGATTCCCTCTGGAGGCTATGCTAATGTGCTCCATGCCTCAGCTACCACTGAGCACTGAAGCAGTCACGGAGTTGGCTGTCGTCTTCTGACAGAGCAAATGTCTCGCCTAAATAGCACTCCTATCATGAACACTTTGGCACCTTTGGTAAATTTGAGCCCTTCTACAAGCCAGTGCTTTATGTTCATTTACTCTGCTGAAGGGGAGTGCAGGTTGAATATCTTGTCTTCAGTGTATATGGAATAGATTATTTTGGATTATTTTTCCTCTTCTGCACGCTGCATCTTCTTTTTGATATTAGCAGACTTGTCAGGCCTCTAGTCCATCAGTGTCCTGCTTCTCCCATTTCCTTTCATCTGTCAGTGATGATTGTTTTGAAGTGGTTTGCATAGTTGTGCAGACTTAGGTTCCCATGAGGTCCTCATGGTTAAGCTGGGGAACTGTGGCCTTGCCCCTCTCATGATCTGATGGCTGGAGAACTGGCTCTGGGGTCAGACCCAATGAGTACTAGTCAATGGGAGCAAATCAACGTGGCGCAAGGTGACCAGTGGAGTCCCTCAGGGCTCAGTTCTTGGGTTGGTACTCTTCAGCATCTTCATCTGGATTCAGGCGTCAAATGCAAACTGGTAAAGTTTGCGGATGACACTAAACTGTGGGGGAAGGCGGTCAGACTAGAAGACAGGCTGGGGATACAGACTGACCTGGACACCATTGCAAGGTGGGTGGACCAAAATCTGATGGCATTTAATGTAGAAAAGTGTAGGATGCTCCCTTTGGGAGGAACAACCAGCATCATACGTATAGGCTCGGCAGTGCTACGCTCACTAGCACCATGACCGAAAGAGACTTGGGGTTCTTGATTGGCCACAAGACTAACATGAGCCACCAATGCAATGCCATGGCCGGCAAAGCTAACCAAACTCTGGCATGCATCCATCAATGCATCTCTAGCAAAACCAGGGATGTCATCCTCACACTTTACTTGGCCTTGGTGAGGCTGCAGCTGGAGTACTGCGTCCAGTTTTGGGGCCCCCAGTTCAAGAGGGACGTGGATAAGCTTGAGAGAGTCCAGAGGGCCGCTCATATGATCAAAGGCCAAAAGAGCGAACCTTACCAGGAGAGGCCACTAAATTTTTTGGGCTACAATTATTTTAAAATGCTTTTTTGAGAAACTTGTTCAGTTTGGATCTGCCCAACTGATCAATGACAGATCTAGTGAAAGAGATCATGATCCTGACTAAAGTAAGGGTTTTGATTTTTCTGTGCCCTTTTTTTTAACTGATCCTAGTAGGCGTGTAGACGCATCACAGTTCAGGAATTTTTTTTTATATTCATTTAGCTTCATTTCTTACTGACACAGACAACACTAAATAAGCCTACACCACTTGTAGGTCCTTGACAGACATTACACTTGAGACATGATTAACTGGTTAATTGTGTCTTAAGTAGTGACTTGGCTACACGTTCAATCAGTGAGTGATGTGATAAAATGAGGACCAAGCTGCACAATACGTTTTGTGTAAATAGGTATAATAACTTTGTAGCTGGTTCCTGTTATGCCTTTAGTTGAACATGTGTCAGTGCCACACGTTCAAGACTTCTGTGTGCTCCAGAGGCTGGGAGCACCCTCAGCTGACTGGGACTCCCAGCCAGGGAGCACACCTTGCAGTCCCTTGGCTGGGAGCCGTGGTCAGATGGTTGGCGCTCCCAGCTGGGGAAGCACTGGTAGAGAAGCTTGCTGTTTGCCAGTGCAGGGGAAGCCAGGATTGGGCTGCTTCTGCACTGGCAGTGTGGCACAAGGGGATCTGATGCAGAATCCCACAATCCTGCTGCCTTGTGCATGTGTGGCATGGCAGGAAGTGCAATTGTTGGGATCCTGCATCAGATGCCATCATACCTTTGCTGTAATGTCTGTCATGGGCCTCAGACATTCAGGATTCTGTTTGCGCACAGACTCGGACTGGGCTAACTAAAGCTTTCCAAAGAACATCTCTTGTATTTTTGCATGGATGCAGCCTAGATAAAAGACTTGCTGCATAACTGCTAGCAGTAGAGGGTACCCTCTTAGTCCCATCAGCTGGAGATGAAAGTGGGCTGGCTCTTTGTGTACACAGGACCGAACTGTCTTATCATGTGTCATGCTTTTTTAAGTCTCTTTGAAAGTGGTTTGGTTCTGCTGGTGCAGTCATTAGTTGGAGAGACCTTTTGCTAACAGCTGCATTCCTTTTGTAGCCCAGGACTCCTTGCCTCCTATTTCTTGTTCCTGATGAGTCCACCTGCCCCAGTCCTGCCTATACTAAGAAATGTTTATGGTGGCTAAATTATTCACCTCCATCTGAGTTAGCAATACGGGGAGCATAGGTAGGACTCCTGTAAACTCCACTTTTTAAAGCGCGTTGTGATGTAAACCTCTTTAAAGCAATCTGTATTGTTCTTTAAAAGGTGAAGGCTGCAAAGACCATCTATGTTAGGGCAGCCGTATTGCCGCTAGCCTGTGTCTGATGCATAGAGGACGAGAGTCCATTACAGTTGTCAGCTAGAGAGACTTTGTGGATTGGCTTGCGCAGACTAACTTCTACCTCTGGCAGCAATATTGTCTGGGCATTTATACACATACTTTTTTTGCACTGTGATGCACCGGAGATCCAACATGTCAGAGCAGACTCGATCGAGTCTGCTCCGCATGCGAGCTGACATGCACCACGCCATGTTGCTTGCAGTTGTATAAGCAGCAAAATGTGTGTCGGCATGAAGAAAATGGCAGTGGTGCGCTTTTGAACTAAAACACTCATGGTGCCTTTTAGTTGAAAAGCAGACAACTGCCCTTTTCTATGTGCTGATGCGCATTTCACCGCTTATACAACTGGATGCATCGCAGCACCGGGTGCTTTTACATGCATGTGCAAAAATGCCTATTTCACCAGCTATGACAACAGCAGGAGGTTTTTTCCAAAAAATTTCCCTGGCATCAACAAAGCCTTCCCATAAGTTGGTTCTGCATGAGGTGTGCCCATTTAGTCTAGTGACAGAACTCCTGTTGCATCAAAATCTGCTGCTGACTGAACCCAGCTTTCCATGATTCACCTGGGTTTTTGTCTGCAAAATAGTTAGTTGAACCACATTTTTGCTGTCGAGTCCTAAACTCCATTGGGGATGTCATGAAATGTTAAATATATAGTTTGCCTGGAGTGGTCTTGTGAATTATAACAGTGGATTTGTCAGCATTGTTGAAGTTATGAGCAACCACAGTCAAATGAGCCTCAACCTGGGGAGCCTGGATTGGCCCTTAAGTGTACCTGGCTCTGGAAGACTAGTGAAGCAGATGATGAGCAGGGCCTGGCTTTCTATAGAGGATTTTAAATTGGGTTCTTTATTAGTGAAGATTTGGAAGTAGGAGATAACTAATGTGCATTTACGATTCACAGTTGCCACAATAGGAGCAGAAGAATTTCACGCGGGGCTGCGAGTTTTAATGGGAGCTATGTTGGAGAGAGTTTGCCTGGGCTTGGAGATAGAGCATTTACAATTAGATGCCTTTCCAAAGGAGAGTGTATTTTGCGAGTGAAAATGTTATTCCAGTGCCCACCAGATGGCAGTAGACAAAGGCTTTACAATAAAAGAGCTTTTATGTGACGCGGTCCAGATCTACCCCTTCTTTAAACGGGTAGCTGCAGGAGCCAGGAGGATGCAACTTTGATGTAAATAATGCTGGGATGACAAGGCTCTTCCCTGTTAGCACAGGGTGATAGGAAGATGGCACAGGAGCCAGAACTAGGCACCTTTTGGGGAACAGGGCCAAGAGCTGGAGCCTACCAGCTCGGAACAGGTATGGATGGAAATTACGTGGGAAGGACGGTGTGGGTACATGCGCGTCCCTCCTCTGTGTCTATTCAAAGCCGGCTAGTGCATTTTGACCCAGGTGACAGCCTGGTTGCCAGCTTCCTCCATCCCCTCTCAATACAACAGGTTTAACAGGATTAGGAGGCAGCAGGGCAGGCCCTCCAAGGAGAGGCTATGGGAGCTGAACCTGTTCAGCCTCCATAAAAGAAGGCTGAGGGGATCTGGTGGCCGCTTATAAACTTGCCAAAGGGGACCAGCAGGCAATGGGAGAGTCCCTGTTCCCTCGAGCACTACCGGGGGTAACAAGGAACAACAGCCATAAGTTGACTGAGAGTAGATTCAGGCTAGACATCAGGAGGCACTACTTCACAGTCAGGGCGGCTAGAAGCTGGAACCAACTTCCAAGGCAAGTGGTGCTCACCCCTGCCCCCGGGGGTCTTCAAAAAGAGGCTAGATAATCACCTAGCCGGGGTCGTTTGACCCCAGCATCCTTTCCTGCCCATGTCAGGGGGTCAGACTTGATGATCTGCTTAGGTCCCTTCCGACCCTATCAGCTATGAAACTATGAAACAGTCTCTTCCCATTCAAAGAATTAAGACTTTTCATTCTCTCTCTGTAGTTAGGATTGAGTTGTTCTGAATACCGGGATTTGTCCTTTTTTAAATCTCCCTAGAGTTTGGCCACATGGGGCCGCAATTGCTTTCATGCCCTCCATATAGTACCAGTCTCACTAATGCAGGTTTTTAACTTGCCAAGTCAGTGCTAAGGTTGATTCATCTGAACATTTCTGTTGGGGAACCCAACTAACTGGGTAGTGCATTCTGGGTGGATTGAACTGTACTGGTGACTCTGCCCCTAAATGGTTAAGTATAAAAGCATTAAAGTAGGTGCTACGTGCCTTCCTGTGGTTAAACGCATTACATGGGTGCATTCTCTGAGGGCTTCTTGGTGAGTGTATATGTCTGAGACTTATGATGAACTAGGACATTCCCCAGTTAGGAACTACTTTGAGATGGAGTTACGGGTACAAGTACTCATCGGGATAACTTAAGGGTAAAGAGATGTTGTAATTATTCCTTAGCACTGCCCTGTTAGGTTGCCCTGAAAAGTGGGGAGGTAGCTTTAGAAGTTTTGTTTGGTGGGGGTTTTTTTGGGTGGTTGTTGGGTTTTTTTGTTTTTGTTTTTTAAAGTAATCTTGTTAAATACTAGTTCAGTAACAAATACTAAAATGCTTAGATTGGAAAAGTCTTCTCGCTGTGTTGTGACTGTAGGGCAGAAGTATTGTTTGGATGCTTTAACTGTGCATTTCAAAGCCTGTTGGGATTTGGTTTTTTTTTTTTTTATAATCTTCACACTGAATTTCCTTGATTTATAATGGTGGGTTTTAGTTAATTACAACCTCCCTATGCTGCTTTCTTAATCCATACATTAGGAGCACGCACTTTAAAACTCGGTTCCATTGTAATATAGTTTTGTCCTGGAGCTACAAATAACTCTGTTTCTCGTATAAATCCCAAGGATTCTGAGATACGATATGGAAGTTACAAGGGTAATTAAACATGTTCTGGGCTCCCTGATGTAGAAACAGATGAAAGGAGAGAACCTAGAGAAGAAGAGCTGGTAGAAATGGGAAGCCTCAAAAAGTTGAAGGTAGAGTGACCCAGTTGGCCTTGCCCACTGTGAATTCTTTGCTTCTACAAGTTCTAATCTTACAGGGACACTTGACTTGAAAATCACGTTTGTGCCTGAAATGTAATGTGTTAGATGGATGTAATTAACCTGTTATTAATGCTGTGTATTTGCCAGCAGTTTGTGGCTGAATTGTGCAGTTTCTGAAAAGACCCTTATGAACACAGACAAGAGAACAGGAAAAAAACCACCCCCCAAACTCAAACTAGTACCTGTTAAAGAATTGTTGTTTTTTAGAGAAAAGCAATCTGGGCTTCCTTTTTAGAGTTCATGAGATTTCCCTGCAGAGCCTAGTTGTTCTCTTTAGAAACAAACTTCAGTCACGCTTTTAGATGTAGATTGGCGCTATTTAGACGCATCCAATCAAACTTCAGAGTGACTAAACAAAAATGCGTGTTTTCAGGATGGTGTCAGCCACTCGAACCCAGTGCTCACGTAAATTGGTAGAATCTTTCACCTTGTTAGAGGTTTCAGTAACTCTTTGACCACTATAGTTGTAGGCTCCCAACTTCAGAGTTTTGTGGATGTCTTATGACAAGTCATTTTTTACATGGTGAAGCAAAGCATGGCTGTTAAGAAAAAGAATGAACCCAGGTCTGTTTTTTTTCCTGTGCTAAGCTGCTGGTACATCACTCCTTTACTTCTCACATGCCTTTAGACTGGAATCTACTTGTGCACTTTAATGAGCATTAGCTTATTTTAATGCGTATTGAAGCATCATTAAAAATGCATTGGCTAATATAATTAGTTAATTAGTTATATTACCTAATTAGTTACTAATTAGCTAATAATAGTTATTGTGCATTAGGATAGGCTAATGCATATTTTCCCAGTAACTCACAATAGATGTACTAGATTTAATGAGCATTAACTAAAGCGCATTAATGCACATGTAGACATGCCCACAGAAGAGTAGGGCTGGAAGGGACCTCAGGAGGTTTGGTGCATCCATGTAGGACCATCCTGATCTGAACCATCCTCGACAAGTGCCTGTCCAACCTCTTCTTAAAGACTTTGTGAACAATCCTCTCTCGCAACTCTGTGCCTGAAATACCAAAAACATCCTAACTTGTCACAGACAATGCAAGAGGACTAGCGATGTCCTGGCACTCCAGTGTCCTGCGTGAAGTGCTTTGTTTGTGGGTATCTTTCTTTTTTTTTTTTTTAATAATACTTCATTTTGCTGCAGCATTGGACCAGACAATCTTGCTTCTTTCATTTTATGCTGGGAACTTGTAGTTCTGCTGGTGCTTATTTTTGCTTCTAGCTAAGACTTATCAGGAAGAGTGTCTAAACTAATTAGTTTAGAAGGCCCTGGTTCTTCAGAGTGTGTAAGTATAATTTACATCTGTCAGTAAAACAAAGCACTTAAGTATGTGCTCAGATGTTTTGCTGACTTAGGGCCTAAGAGCAAGGGACTTGTTGCAAGTAGCATGGTTTGGGGAAGATATAATAATTTGCCTGCGTTAAGTACACTTCCGAGGTCGAATGTGCAGTTGCTCCCTTGCTCACATCTCCATCTTTTCTTGCTGGAGTTATATCTGCACTGCAGCTTTTCTGTTTCTCCCCCACTGTTGCCAGGCTCATATTAATGAGGCACTAAGGAGTTTCTGTGCTCCTTCAGCAGGTGCTCATTGTGCCTTTTGCTGGAGGGGCTGCACACCTCTAGCTTGAAAGATCCAGCCCGGTTTCATCTCGACTTTGTGGCTTGGAGTATGGATCTATTGCAACTTTTACCTTAAAGAACAGCACGCAGAGGTCTCTGTGGGTTTCGGGTTTTTTTTGTCTTTTAAACTTGGGTGGGGTTAGCTCACTCTTTTGAAAACCCCAGCTGGGAGCAGAGAAATCATAAAAGCTTAGAATAGTTTGCGCCAAGCCAGGAATAAAAACCAAAGTGCTGATAACATCTACCCTGTTGCAGAAAACCTAGTGGTCTCAGGAAATTGTAAGGAGCCATTCAATTCTTTCAGCAGCTTTGCAGTTTATCCATTTTCTTTAATCAGTGTCAATGCCAAACTTGCTTTGACTGGCATGAGCTTTTCACAAAACAAACTGAAAACACTGACTTTTGGAGAAAGTCAGCAGTGATTCTCTGCTAAGCTGCAAAATTTTTCTCTTAAATTTTATTTATACTGTTTAATAAAACAAGCGGTACTGCTGCACACTACATGTGTCATGAATCCTACTGTGATGACAGTAACATAGATATGCAGTGCATGGCACATTGATTCAGCATAGTGAGCTGATTTATGTTTTCAATTTATTTAAATGAGTGTAATAGTTATAGTGAGCTTAGCTTTGACAGATGTAAATTCAAATTTCAGCTCTGTGCAACCCTGCATTAAAAAAATCTGATTTATATTTTAAAGCATTGATTTTTATCTACTCTGCCTTCTCTTGTCCGTACCCAAAGCTTCCCGGTCACAAAGATTAATTCTTACTAAAACACTACATTTTCTTTTTGAAGAGCGGAGAAAAGAACATATTTTTATTTAGAATGACTGTCTCTCTGGAAAAGTTGCTAAACATCTGTTAATTTTAATTTAAAAAAAGCCAATAAGAAGCTTTCCTTAAAATAGGACATTACATTATAATAATGATTGTATATAGAATACATTTAGTGTACATAGTGACTGCGCATATATACATAGTAATTAGATTTAAATTTGCAGAGGATCCATTAAATACAGTATATATTGGGAAAGGAAGAGAGAAATTTGTGCAGACTGTGAATTTGCAGTGATTGCCCTTGTATATTCATCATGTTCATGAAGAAACCACCTATATCTGCAACCATATCAGTTTGTGAAAGTACTGATGACTTGTTAGATACTAGAGCAGTGGTTCTCAACCTTTTTAGACTCAAGACACCCCTGGATAGATTTGAGGCACCTCTTGGAAAATGCCAGTTCTTAGTTTTATTTTTCTGTAGTCAAAAAAAGAGTGAATAGGGCATTTTTCTGCTGCAAAGATCTCCAAAAGACCACAACTGTGGTCTTTAAAATCTCTGGGATAATCTTGGGAATCAGGTTCACACACATAAGGGTACTAACATTGTGTGTCACCCCACAGCATCCTTGAAAGGATCTTCAGGCGCCCAGAGTGCTGTGATATCCTGGTTGAGTACCACTAGCCCACTAGCCTAGAGGCTAAATAGGTTGGAGAAAACGCAGAGGACCACTTAGAATAGTTGCTTTCTTCCCTTCTCTTTGAGGCAGTACTAAGTGCAATGTTCAGTATAGAGTTTGGGGCAATAGCTTGTTGATGAGACCATGGGTGAAATATAATCCATTGGATTGGTCTTGAATACATTACATCAGGGGTGAGCAACGTAAGGCTTGTGGGTTGGATCTGGCCTGCAGGTGCCCCCACAACACTCCGCCTGGGGCAGGAGGAGGAGGAGATGCTGCTGGAAGTGGGGGAACTGAGCAGTATCCTGGTGGCTACAGCAGCGGTGCTGTGCATGCTGGCTGGGGCTGGGGCCCAGGGCCAGGGTGGTGCTGTGGGCAGGCATGGGGCTGGTGCAGGTAGGAGTATAGTGCAGGATATCCGGGTGGGAGAGTGTGAGGCTCCACAGCAGCAACCGTGGGCTGGATATGGGACTGGTTGGTAGACTGCACCTGCACCACACCACCCAGGTGAGCTCTGCAACATGCATCCACTGCCCCCACTTTCCTTACTCCTCCCCCCCCCACACACACACAACATACGGGAGTAAGACTGTATTTTGAGCTATTATGAAATTGCCTCTATACACATTACTCAAAAACTTACATCAGGACAAAAAATATGTTTTGAAATAAAATTAAAATGTTTGGTTTTTAGTAAATGATTTGGTTTTTTTTATCTATAATTTGTTAAAATGCTATCTTTTGACATATTGTGTGTGGAGCCCTCAGCAGCTCACCATAACTCATTAAGTGGCCAGCCAAAATAATTGCCCACCCCTGCATTAGAACTTTTTTTTGGGGGGGGGGAATCCTATGGCATACAATAAGTTAACTACAATAAGTTAATCCTGGCATTCTGGATTGCATTCTTATTGAACAAAAGCCATACCTACAGAATTGGAATTCTGAAATTGCATTGTGTTTTGGGATCTTTGTGTTTTGGAAGGTTTTCTAGCAATGCAAGCAGTGTTGGGTGTAAGAGAATTGACAAATTGATATTCCTCTTGGTAGATGGACAATCAGTGGTTAAGCAGCAGCATCCTCTTTAGGGTGTGAAAATTGAATGTGCTGTGTACTTTCATTTAGCATATCAGGTTTGTTCTTAGTGTGTGGGGGGAGAGGAAAAGGGAGAAATGAACATCCATGGATCACTTACATCAGAGGTGGGCAAAATGTGGCCCGCGGGCTGGATGCAGCCCACTGGGCCATTCTATCCAGCCCGCAGGGCCCCTAAAAATTTTAGAAAATTAATGTTTATCTGCCCTTGGCTGCCTGTCCGGTGGCCCTCAATGGCTTGCCAAAACTCAGTAAGCAGTCCTCTACCCAAAATAATTGCCCACCCCTGACTTACATGGATTGATATTGCTAGCTTCAAAATTACTGGTGGTAAGTATCCCACTATTCCAGATTTCCAGTGTTACTCATTGCTATTCCTATTCCTGCTTCTGTTCACTAAAGGATTTTTCTGAGTGGACTTCCTTATATGTGCTTTTGCTGTGTTCTTGAAGCATGTCTACGTGACCTAAAACTATGGGTAGGAGGCCTTAGCTGGGGTGTTGTGTTATTGAGTATTAACTTAGTTTCAGTAAAATAATAGTAGGTGTACTGAGATTTCATATTGTGAATATCTATTTAACTTGTGGTCGTGTATCATAGCATATGTTATTTAATACACACCTTATTTACCAACCTTGAATTCAGGGCAAATTTCTAAATAATTAGATTTTATACATGGAAGATTATATATAGAAAAACAATTAGTGGAAGGTCATTTTAAATCCCCCCTACCCCCAACTGCTGTGGCCAGACCCCTTCCCCTTGCTCCCCTGTCCCTTGTCTCCTTGCTGTCTGCCTGTCCATGCCTGTCTGTGCCTCCCACCCCTGCTCCCCACCCCTTGTCTTGTATGCCTGTGCCTCACTCCTGCTGCCTGTCCTGCACCCCCATGCTGCCTTCTCACTCCTCGCCCACCCTCCCCTTATTTTCTGCTCCAGCTCTGGGGGAGTCCACAGCAGTGGTGGCCCTAGCCTAGCCCCAATCCCAGCCCAGGGAGAAATGGCAGCAGTTCCCAGGCAGTCTGGACTTGGGCTAAAGGGACTCGACCCAGAGCAGAAGGTTAAGGGAGTTAGGGGACAGCTGTGGGGAGTGGAGCAGGGAGTGGGAAGGCAGGCACAGGCAAAGGCACAGAGTGGAGGGGACAGGTTGCAGGTTTTCCTCCACCATCTCCTGGCCATGTGCAGTCCAGTGATGGACTCCCCCTGGCCCTGTGCCCCATCCCCTGCCAAAAGAGCCATTTTAGCTGAGCAGGCAGTGACTCAGTTCTGGCCTCAGCCCCAAGCTTGGGGTCAAAGCCAGAGGTGAGCTGCTGCCTTCCCTGGTTGGTACTCAAATCCAAGACTAGGCTTTTTTTCTCCCTATATTGATTGGGAGGGAAAAAATCTTTGCTTGGATTTGAATAAATCCAGTATGGGCCAGTGCATACATGAAACCCATACAGATTCATGCATAATTATATGTATTTGCATATTTGGCCATGTATAGTGTGTAAATAATGATGCGTATATTAGAAGAGTTTAAAACTATTTGGGGCAGAGTAAAGGCTATTTGAAGATGTAAAGTGTTTTTTTCTTTCCTGTCAATCTTGCTTTTAACCAAATGTATGGGTAATATTTATGTAGCTGGTCTATATGTGTGTATGTGTAGGAGTTTGTGTACTTTCGGCATTTATAGACGCCAGTACCTCCTGGAACTGTTTATTTTGTTTTATGCTTTTAAAATAACATCGCATAGTGGAATAATTCTGCAGTCATTTCATTCCTTTATTGTTTACAGCACATTTCTGCAACAAAAAAAAAGGAGAATTTCATCTATACACAGAAATGCCATTTGTCTTCACAGTGCAGGCGTGCTTTTATCGCACATAAGTGCCATAGTCCCATTTTTTGTATAATGAAGACCCTGGGTTGTTTTTTTTTTGTTTGTTTGTTTTTTAGTCAAGCCGAAGTCCAGATTAATAGCATTTGATTTCTATAACCCAGCTTCAGCCTTTTTGCTTTAAATCTTTGTTATGTGGTATTTGCTCCTAAGGTTATTTCCTATTACTGGGGGAGGACAGTCGTAATCCACGCACCATGGAGAGGCTTATAAGTGGAGAAAAGATCCCTCCTGAAGTGGAATCTTATTCACTTGTACTTTCATGGCATCGACTTCCATAAACTGCTTCGTGGCACGCATCCAGCCAGTTGAGCAGTTCTTTTCTATACACTTCCAAGGTTACCCCTTCCACAATTAGGAAGTGTGTCAGGAGCAGTTTTGGCATCTGTCAAACTAACGCTGTTGAGCAAAGTAGTTCCTTCCTGATGTCAGGAGTGTGAGCGAGGCACCCTGCCCCAGGGAGGAAGGTTAACAGTTGTAGTGTTGTAGACACGTTGTTATAGAGAGAGACAGTTTAAGCATGAAACTGAAATTAGAAAACTGATTGAGGATCTAGTCCCTTCTCCCAGTAAATATTACAAAATGAAACTGCCCGTTGCTCACCATGACCCCTTACACAAGAGCTATGGCTTGCGTATATTTTCCTTGCAGCATTAAGTGCCTATTTTGTGGTTAGTTGTATGCACTAGGGTATCTAGCCACCAGTTGTTAGACACTTATGCCTGATATTATTGTCAGTCTCAAAAGCTTCCTATGTGGGAGCAAAAACCATTATGTTGCATCTTCATGGGTGTGACCCCATGGTTAAAATTGCCTTGTTGTGGGACATTGTGACTTTATCTGGCTTTCATGGCTCTGCAGTGTAGTCTTGCAGGACAGTGGGGCATTTACATCAACATTTGGATGCTAGAAGGCACCTAACAAGGTAAATTGGGCAGTAGACCCCTTATTACCTTTATGTGGCCAGTGCAAATCCAGCGCAGGTTGCTGGTGAGTGTATGCTGTTGTCATCTGGTGGCTGTTTGGTTGCTTCTATGAAGTGAGTTCATTTCGCTCAGAAAAGACAAATGTTCCTATTCTGAAAACATCACCCCAGTCTGAAATCTTTGTTGTCAGCCTCAAAGGAGTGGCCCAAGGATTGAATGTCCCATGTCTAAAACTAAATTACACTGTTACCCCCTAGAGGTGATTCTTCCAGATCAAAATTGAGATATGCTGGTGGGGTAGCATGGGGAAACTTGTACTTCTGTTCCTCGTGCTGTATTTATTTGGTGGATAAAGGAAGGACCCCAGGCTCCAAAGCAGTCAGTCCAACACTTTTCCTTAGCACTAAGTTCACTAGCAGCTTTTTACAAAGGAAATTAAACTGTCAGGTGAATTCATAATGGTTTCCAGCCTAGCATGCGAATCGCAAATGGCCGGCAGCTAGTATTGTACGAGGATGGCTTGTTTACCTTCTCTCCGCTCCTGCCACCAAAGATTGTTTGTGCCTTTTGCTTGCACTTCTTAATCTTTTCTTAATTAAGGAGAATAATTAAATGGTAGATTGTAGAGGTCAATACCAGAACTGTCTATTGAACTACTGATGGGTAACTCCATTGTCTTCACCCTTCCTGCTTTCCAAGATGAGGTCATTTTACTTTTAGAGACGATTGCAAATACGTACAATATTAAGGTTGTATAAAATGCTACACAGATGTTTTTCGGGGTGTATGTTGTAGCCGTGTTGATCTAAGGATAAGATTCTTTGTGTAAATCCAATTTGAGTTGGTCTGATAAAAGATATCAGATTTTAAAGCTGTTTTAAAGCTGTACAGCCACACAGCTGTTCTAAAGTCAAGCCTTTTCTACAGTAGTAAGTTAAGTGTATCCATTTTTGGAAATATTTCAACAATTTTGGATTTTTCAGTTGCGTGTTTTTCGGTGAATTGCTTATATATTATTAACTTTGCTATTTAACGATTTGAATATTCACGGTTCTAATAATGTGTGGGGTCACCTAAATTTCATAGTTTTGCTTCTGTGCTTTTTAAAAAATAAATCCCAACCTGCAAAGATTTGTCGAGATGACTTGTGCGAACACTTCTAGCTTGCCACTTGAATGGCTCTGCTAGCAATGCACTGTATCCATATTGCAGAGAACTCACCCTAGGTTACCATAGGGCTGATTCAGGATCTTCACTGTAAATGCTATAGTTTTATTAGAGGATGATCTAAAAATAAGAGTAACACAGGATTCCTGAGAAAGAGAAGGTATGCCTGGATTTGCGTGTCTTCGGCATTCACATTCTCTAGTTGCTATCATATTTTTCCTGTAGGCTTGTAATTTAATTCCCAGTTTCTGTGTGTCCTCTGAAAACAGTTCCATCGTAACACTAGTGCCAAGACTGAGTATTACGGAAGATATGGGATCCGACCTGAATTAACTTTCTTGCTCACAGAGCGCTGTCCCCATGCAACAAGGTATTGCATTATAGCAGATGGGCTGTGGTACAGTTTCTGGACTGGGCAAATCCTTAGTTACCAGGGAGGGTCTGATTCTGGTTCATGTGCCCGCCAGTATAACTGAGTATCTTGGTTCCTGCTTTTTTATGCAGCTGAACTCTACTTTGTTACCAGTCTGCCTGCCAGTCACCTTCCATTGCTTTGCCTTTCCCTTATTTCTTTCCTATTTTTCTGACTGCCTCCTTCCAAACTGTTTAAAAAACCCCTGCTTACTTCTCCCAAGTACTATTTATAGACTAATTCATTTCAGCAGCAGCAGCAGTCAATTAGATAGGTGGTGAATCCTTTCTCCGGAGTTTGCCGAAGAGAATCTTTTACTTTAGTTGTTTGTTCCTGAGATTCTGCTGGAACTTTTACAGTGTTTTGAAAATCCCTTTGGGCTTTGCTTATTTTGACTATGTTCTCAAATGTAAGTGTAAGGGTTTTGCTCTCCTCCTTTCCCTTTGAAGGAGGTTCAGAATAATGGAGCATGGACATGTTCATGATAGGGGTCTGCTTGACTTTACTTAAAGATGATAAAAAGAGGAATTTTGCTTGAGTTTTCTAGTCAGTTGTTCATTTACTGAAAATTGAGGGTGGCCTTACAAAAAGCTGGTGTTAATGGCTTGGTTAATTCCAGTGTTAATTCCATGGTTTTGGCTCTGCCGCCAGATGACACTAAGCTGGGGGGAGTAGTAGATACTCTGGAGGGTGGGGCTAGGATTAAGAGTGACCTAGACAAATTGGAGGATTGGACCAAAAGAAATCTCATGAGGTTCAGTAAGGACAAGTGCAGAGTCCTGCACTTAGGACAGAGCAATCCCTTGCACCGGGACAGGCTGGGGCTGACTGGCTGGGCAGCAACTCTGCAGAAAGGACCTGGGGTGACAGTGGACAATAAGCTGAATATGAGCCAGCAGTGTGTCCTTGTTGCCAAGAAGGCTAACGGCATACTAGGCTGCACTGGTAGGGGTGTTGCGAGCAGATCAAGGGAAGTGATTATTCCCCTCTATTCAGCACTGGGGAGGCCACATCTGGAGAACTGTGTTCAGTTTTGGGCCCCCCCACTACAGAAAGGATGTGGACAAGTTGGAGAGAGTCCAGTGGAGGACAGCAAAAATTCTTTGTGGGCTGAGGGACATGACTTGTGAGAAAAGACTATAAGAGAACTGGGCTTTTTTAGTCTAGAGAAGAGGAGAATGAGAGGAGATTTAAAAGTAGCCTTCAATTACCTGAAGGGGGGTTCGAAAGAAGATGGAGCTGGACTGCTCTCAGTGGTGGCAGATGGCAGGACAAGGAGCAATGGTCTCAAGTTGCAGCAAGGGAAGTTTAGGTTAGATATTAAGAACAATTTTATCACTACGAGGGTAGTAAAACACTGGAACAGGTTATCCAGAGAGGTGGTGGACTTTTCATCCTTGTAGGTTTTTAATCCCCAACTAGACAAAGCCTTGCCTGGGGTGATCTAGTTGAGGCTGGTCCTGCTTTGAGCAGGGTTTGGACTAGATGTGACCTCTTGAGGTCCCTTCCAGCCCTAATTTTCTATGATTCTGCGCATGGTATAGCGCCGGTCTGCAGACTGCATCAAGCCTTGTGTGCCAGTATTGGGCCACCGCCCACCTCGTCCACACATGCTACGATTGGGGTCCATACCACCCTGAGTCCCCAGTATAGCATGCAGCCTGTGGGCAAGTTGGCATAGCACTGGGGATATATCTACGTCATGGGCCAGATATTGAGCACCTCTGGCTTATTGTATTAATAGAATTGAGCTTTGTTTTGTTTCATAGTGTAAAACTGAATAGGATTAGCAGTACAGTTTATCAGACCAGGGTAAGGGACTTGGAGGGAGTTCTGCTCCCAAATTGCGGTCCTGGCTTTCCCTGAAACAGTCTCTTTGTGTCTTAGTTTTCCGTTTTATCGTCTGGGGGTTGTCGATAGTTATCTCCAGTGTCTCACCTGGGTGCTGTGAGGAATTATTAGTTTAATGAGTGATTTGGGAACATAAGTGGTAATATTGTTTTTGTCAGTAAGAAGGGTCTAATCTCTCCTTTGAGGGAGAGTTGTGTCTGGAGAACGTGAGTGGCACAATCATTTTCTCAGATATAGACTTTTCTGGTAAATAGTAAGCTTGTTTAGTGCCTTATTTTTTATTTGGAAAGCAAATACTGTTTTAAATTGCGGTCAGGATTGATGCTGAATTAACCAGGCTCTCTGCTTCATCTACAGAATGGGGTCTAGGGCCAGCAGCAGCGTTTCACTTTCTTTTTGTTAAAACACCTATGTTTGTTTTTATGTTTTATTCGCTTTTTGGCACCTCTCTGGAGACAGTCAACCAGGAGGGGAACAACCAGTTCAATTGTAGGGTTGGATTTTGTGATATTACAAATCCTTGGCCACTAAAAACCAGCCTTAAAACTATTGATTTCCTTCAAGCTGACCAGGGAAGAACCATCAGCTGGTAATGAGTTTTGGTTCAGTGCTTATTTGGGCTGGATTTGACCTAGGGAGTAGGTGCAAAATCCCATAAACGTTTTGCTAAGCCTTCCTGAAAACACAGGTTGTAACCTGAACTAGGAAAGCCTATCTTTCATAACTTTTCTCATCACCACGGTGCAGAGAGAGAAATTGAAAGGGAAGGAACGTGGCAAATGCAGAGATTTCTCTCTTCAATTGTACCCCGACAGCCATCGTTTATTCTTCAGTTCCTAGTACATGACTTTCCCACTTACTTGGCCCCACAGCCCAGATCAAGTCCATGGGGCTTCTTGCAGGCTGGATGATCCACTTCCAGTGATGGGGCAGTGGCTTGTTGGCACTGCCCCATCTGCTGCTTTGGGACCGAGGGCACGAATCCTACCTTTGATGTCAGTTGTGTCAACTGCAGTGACCAAGGACCTCAGATTTGGCAGCAGGCAAGGGGGTGGGGGTAAGCGGCAGAGTCGTGCTAATTCAGGGGCTCTGGTGCCATGCAAATAGGCCACTGCCCTGCTGCTGCAGCACCATGGACCGCAACTGAATGCCTTGGCCAGCGGGCCACCCATTAGATAGCCCCGTTCCTAGTAGAGCACCTCATTTTAGACTAGTCTTCTGAGAAAATCATTTGTACCTAGTCTCACTTTCCTCTTCTCTAGTGGTAAATCCTTTTCAGAACAAGGTGTGATAAGCACACTTCTACTCCTAATAACATCAGTTAAATCCAAGGTAGATTATTTACTTTTTAAAGCAAATTTCAACTACGTGGTCAAGTTGTTGGCTTCCAGTATTTCATCAGTAAGAACGAGTGGTTCTAAAGTAGTACCGTTGCTGTCCTAGAAATAGCAAGGGTAATAGTTGCAAGTATTACCGTGTCAGAACAAACTCCTCCTTGGCCATTCCTATCCGAGGCCACGACACTGTTTCCTAGCAACTTCTGCGAGGGGATTAACTTGTAGATTAGATGCAGCACAGCTACCTTACCAGGTTGAAGCAAGATGTAATTCCACTGGTTTTTGAATGGACAGATGATAAATACAAGGTTGAACATTTTTGCTGGGGACATTGCAAAGAGAGTTCAACAAATAGATTCATTATCTTTCCCTCGGGGCATTTAACCTACCTGAAGCTGGCTGGTACCGAGGGAGAACTTGCATCCAGGGATGGGGGTGGAAGTAATCTGTCCGGGAGGGGGAGGAGCCGCAGAAAATATCACCATATAGCATCATATGGCCGCAAGTTTTAGCCTCTTGAGTTTCATACCTTTTTTCTTCGGCATGCGTAAGAAAATGCCAGTATCTATAAAGATACAGGCTTCAAGCTGGGAATAATCCTGTCACTAATTCAGTTGAAGCAGAATGCAATTTACCTGTGCTAGTATCTGGCCAGGACGTTGCAAGTGTCACCTTGACTATTGCAACAAAGTCCAAGGTATTTTTTTAACCCCAGCCTGTTAGGACATCTGATTTCTGACCATTTTGAAAGATGGCATCCCTAGCAGAATAGTACTTCCTCAGACCAGGCTGGTTTAGTCCAGACTGAAAGAATAATCTGATATTGGATAACCAGAACCACTTTCTGCAGGTTAGGTGATCGCTTGAGGATTCCCGTTTGAATCATGCTCTGGGTCCAGATTTTGAAAGCTTTTGGCACCTCAGTTCCTTTTAGGTTCTGGGCTCTGAGTCTGTCCAGCTCTTGGCTTTACGGGTTCCATCGCAGACCAGTGTAATACGGATATTTCTGGTCAATGCCCTGATCTCTCTCTTTTTTTTTTTTGCTCCTTGAACCTGGTGCTCACCTAGTACTTCTTATTTATTTTTTTTTTAAATCCCATTGCCATGACCAGAGAGGAGTAGTCAGTTTGCCATGCTTGAAGCTTGTGTAAGATTATCCGTTTATTGATGAGCTAAAAATGTTGCTAGAGGAGCAGTAAAAGAGAAGGAAATCCCTCACATTCCTATTGTCTGTTAAGATGGCACATTTAGAAGCTGTTTTGCAATTGGAACATTTCTGAGCCCAGCAAATGTGCATTAATGGCAGGGTTTCTCCTCTATTCCAATGTTCCAATGATGTAAAATGAGTCCGTTGGAGTCCATCAATATTGGGGATTCACTCGGGTGTGACCAAGGGCTGTTGTACTGGCCTCCTTCATAACTCTAGAAGCAATTGGCTTGGCAAACTTTCATCACTCAGGCTGCTTTTCGTTGTTGAGGAAGCAGCTGGAAATTCATATTTTGTTTGGCAGCTTCTTCCTTCCCCCAGGGCTGCAGTGCCATTTGATTAGGCTGGAGAATAGCCGGCCTTCAGCAGAAATGTAGTATTCCCAGTAGAGCTATGCTAATCTTCCAGTCTCTCCCTGCTCCCTCTCAAGCCAAGGTGTTGAAGGAAGACATCAAGGAAAAATAGAAGGAAATGAGGTGCTCTGTTAAGTCTCTGCCTCTCTTCTGAAACTCCACCCCAGTTCAGAGTCTAACATCAATAGCTGCTTCCTCGAATTCTGTGCTCTTCTTGAAAATCAGCTGTGCCTGCTTCTGTCCCAGAGGCCTGAGGAAGGGTACTGTGATACCCGAAAGCTTGCCTATGTCTATATAGACCATACAGTTGTTCCAATACAACATATCACCCACAAGAGTTCTAACTTCCTTGAAAATCAGGCACCTTTTGCTCACACGTTGAGATCTTTGCATGAAAGGAGATAACTAACTAATCATTGTACAGAGTGGGCATGATCTTCATTGTACTGATGGGGAAACCAAGTTTTAGAGAAGCTTAGTCATTTGCCCCAGGCCCCATACCCATCATTTTGACAGTGCTGGGAATAAAAGCTGGATCTCAACTCAGTGACAGAGCCAGGGAAGTTATTTCAGACCAGGGTAAGCCCTTTCCTAGGTAGTTAAAAGAACTTTGGGCACTTCTGTTTTGAAGCCATCACGTTCCACTTTATGATATGAGCACTTGGGTTTTTTAATTGGTTCCTACTGATTGTAGATGATCCTCTGCTCACAGCAGTGGTGCTGAGACCTCCAGATGAGTTAATTGTAGTAAACTTGCAACCTGAAATTCTTGACATTGTCACCAAGTGAATTTGTCACTTAAAACAAAACAGAATAAGACCGAGATTGGTCTGTCCTTGAGAGCAGGGGAAAGATTTGGCTGTTATCTGTCTGTCTAGTAAATCTTGATAGTGACTTCCACAGGAGTCTGTATCTTACAGATATTTTCTCTGTGCTTACAATGATTATAACTGGCCCTTGTGATTTCCCAATTTCAAGTGTCATATTTTGTGTGTTTAACACCCAAATGCCTCTGCTTTACTCCCGTCTCACACCCCCTGAGTTTACAAGCTGCCTTTGCGTCTCTCACTTGGGGGCGGCATTCTCCCACAACACATCAAGTCCAACAGGCAGCTATTTCTCCAATAACTAGCAGCTCTTATCTGGAGGAAAACACACTTTACTAGTCTGTGCAAAGCAGTCGTCTTCAACCCTTGGGTCATTAGGTTGCGACAGAGTGTCTTGGGATTAGTGGTCCTTTTGCAATGGTTGGGACTGATCTCTTCCATGGATGTGACTTTCCTTGGGTTGATGTTACTTCTCAGAGTATTGGGGGTGGGCTGTGAAGCCAAATTACATTAAAACACCCAGAGGCAGTTGCCTGAGAAACCTGCTTTTGCTCCTTTATACAAACTTTCCACATGTAGTGAATCATGACAGTAGGAACATGGCCCTTGTTGTGCCAGTTACGACGATGCTATAACTCAGAGTGAGTTTTGCCTTTATAGCAGCTGTGGATAAACTTGTGAAATGCATTTGATAGGCAGTGGGGAATTTTTTTCCCCATCCGTGTATGATTGTTACAGGGAGACTGATTTTCTCTCCACACCCAGCCATTGTTAGAGTACATTGGGTACGCTTTTGTGCTTGACGCTTTAGGGGCTATAACAATATTTATTTGTAGATGTTATTTCCCACTAGTGTAGTATATGTATGCTTGGTTTAATAACCAGAAGAACTTTCCTGAGAGCAGTAAAAGTAAAGTTTTGAATCTTTAAAGCAGTATGGAAATCTTTCGACAGTCTCTGATAGCAAGCTCTTTCACTGGCAGTACCTCCAATAATGTTTCCTTGTACAAGAATACCAGACACTAAAGCCTCTAAAATAACTTATAATATTGGCAATGAGTGTTAAACCTACTGTACATATGCAGTGCACTTTGGTCTCGTTTAAAGAACACCAGATCTCTGCTAATTGGCAATGGTGCTGGGCTAAAGGGTTGAAGAGAGAAAATGAAGGATACCTGGCTATACACTGGGGTTTGTACCTTTAAAGGACCAAAGAGGCAAAGTGATATTTTAGCTCTTGAAAGCCGTTCCTCATGTCTGCGATGTCAGATTGGCATGATATACTAGTGAAAATCTCTCCTCATTTCAGCTTTCACAATATTTTAATACATCGGCTTGCAGTATGCAAATAAACTGAAGCCTAGCTGTGACTGGCTGAGTTACTTCTGTCACAATCCCTACCACCCACATGGATGAGCTGTTCACAGCTTTGTTGAAATCAAAGTTTTCCTCCTGTTTCCTCTAACACAAGAGAATCTTATAAAAATTCTGCATGTATGAGGGCACCCATGAGTTTCACCGTCTCTTCACGTACAATCTCCTGATGATTCTTCAAACACTGTACTTAAAACGTGACCGTAGTGAAGAGATTTACACCATTAGACTCTCAACACGTTACCGGACAGTTGAACGGACTTTCGTTATTGTGGCGCCCTCGGAATCGGTGGAGTGCCTAGAGGTGCTCTGTTACCCAGCCCTGTTGCTGGTATTTGAACCAGATCCTTGATGCACAGCACCCAGCATCGCCTGGGGGACAGCGGGAGAAGTGGGGCATCACAACACTCCTCTGCACTGTTCCTCCAAGTCAAGGGGTTGCTCAGTGTCACAAGTTAAAGAGGACAACCTACAGCAGCTTTGCACTTAGAAAGGACATATCCTGAGCAAAGGCTCTAGCCGTACATCTTTTTTGTGCACGTGACATGGAAATATGAGCGACTTGAAAGCTATACATGGGATTTGGGGCAACTGCAGAGGGAGATCAGAACACAAGTACTGAATCTGACTGGGGTTGCCCAGATCGCTGTTTGTACATTCAGAATAACAGACGTTGTGGTCTGTAACTGTTCCGTTGTGTATTTGGTTTTTCCTTAAAAAAGAAAATGTCTTCTAGAAGTTGATTAGACTCAGGAGCTTGACTAAGACTTTGTATAGGAGCAGCTTTCCTAATTAAATGGGCCAGTCACCACAACTGACTACTTCAAATGCAACAGCTCATCTTACCTTGGTTACATTGCAAGAAATATTACCTTTTGCAGCTATGCCAGAATGGCTCCCCTCCTTCCTCCCACAGCACTCCCATGCTTGCTAATTCAGGAGGCAGCTGGGCCCACTAGTCCTTTTCCCAGGGAGACACCTCTGAGTTATCATTGGGGTACCCTAGGAAACCCCTCAGCAGAGGCTGTGTAAAAAGGACCCCAAATCATTGTTCCTCCTGACTATGCCTCTTTCTTTTTGAGTATGTGCTGCCTGCCTAGGCACTGCAAAGGACTGCTCGTGTCTTTGAAACCCCCAGGCACTTAAGAGGTGGCCTTTACTCCTTGGGGTCCTGCAGTCTCAATTTATGAGTCTGCAAGTTAACATAACCATGAATATGCATATGTATATCACTCTGATGACATACTGATCTGGCTCTTCCTTTTATTCATTACAATGGGTTTTTCGGCATATTTGCATTCATCAGAAAATATCAACATTTAGATCAGCACGACTGTATCAGGTTTCTTTGTGTTTCTGAATGAAAACCTCAAACTTAGAAATGCCATGCTTCCAACTGAAGGCAGGGTTTGATTTACTCCCTGCATGTTGTACACATAATTTAGTGTTTCCCTTGCTCTTTGTAGTGAGTTTTAATTGCATGTCTCTTTGGCCGCTGATACTGCTGTGGTCTATCTACACGCTACTGAATGTGCGACACCGAGGAGTAAATTACTGTAGGTTCACAAAGGGAACCCTTAGCTTTGCTAATTGCTCACAGGACAGCGGGTTTTGTTGCGAGAGACTGCTCATTAGAAGTTGACTAGCTTAATTTTCCCTACAAGTGACTCTCCTGCTTGAACAGCTTGTCTATCACATAGGGCAGTTGGCTCACATTCAGCCTCCAGAGGAGAGGTTGAGGGTGTTGATGTGGCCAGTTTAACCACCTGCCTCGTAATGAACAGATTGTTTGGGACTTGATTCATTAATTCTCAGAGCTCCACAGCCCTTGCTGACCACAGCTTTCTGATTTCAGGGCTGATATTAATGGCTGTTTGACAGATACAGCAACAGATACAAGGAGAGCAATGGTCTTGACCTCTTTGATTTATTCCTGTACGTCTGGTATTTTTCCCTGTGTTTGTATTTACTCTTGAAGGTTTGAAATATAGCTGATGTAGCTACAACCACTGGGTTTTGGAAAGTGGATGAGACGAGCCATTAACTCAGAAAGCACAGCAAAATAAAGTGAATAATTTAGAAATGTCTCACTGGTATCTGAATTGTCTCCCATTTTTCCAATATCATTTGTATTACAGCTTTAGTGATGGGATAGCATATCCTGAGTAGGGTCAGCGTACAGTTTCTCTCTCTTCTGCTGCCTCACTTCTCCAAGGAAAATGAGAACATGGAATAGGTTAGCCAGTGCTGTTCCATTGGCTAAACGTTTTAAATTGACGGATGATTTTTTTGAAGGTGTGTTAAAATAATTTGTAAAATTTTTAAGCTGGAGTTTTTTCTGATCTAACTTGCTTCACTGATTCTCTTAGGCTGGAAACAGACATTGCCTTTGTGACGCCATTAACATTTTTATGGTGGCACAAAGCCCAAGCCAACGGACATCCATGCCACTTGTTGCGCCACAAATGCCCAAAGTTGTGGTTGTGACAGTAGGTGGTAAACGCTTGTGCCACTTTTTTGTGGCAGGTGTATGCTTTATGGCAGGAGGGTGCAGGCAGCCCGGAGCTGTCCATGGTCTCCAACTGCCCCAGGGCTTCAGGGGCCAGATCCTACACCCTGTGGGAATTCCCCAGGAGCCTCAGGAATCCTCAGACGGGGTTCCCTGGGCACACATCACACTTGCATGCCTCGACTCAGGACAGCGGATGGCATCTGTGTCGCTCAGTGAAGGGGATTATCCTGGCACAGCTGATCCCAGTGCAAGGATGATACCTGTGCATAGCCTCACCTGACTGTGCTGTATTTTCTGCAGGCACACTGGACACCAAATTCATTTGCCTGTCCAGTTCTTTAATCCTATGCATGTTTGCTTTTCAAATTGAGCTCTGGTCTTCAGGAATTTAACGTGTGCATTAGGTAACAAGAATTTCCCAGAAGCTGAAAGGTAGCACCTTGTTGTCTGAAACAGGTATGTCTTTGCTACTGAGAGAGATTCTGCAGATAACGGAGTAATAACGTGAATGGATGGAATAGGCCCTTACCTGCGGACTAGTGGTCTGCATGGGAGAACACTGTTCTGAGGTGCCACCGGCATACCTTGCTCCAGCTTCTGCTATGTGTCTTATTCCCCCGTCCTGAATGGAGCTGCTTGTGGAGCCAGTGAGGTTTTGGGAGACTGGTAAGGTGGAGATTGGTAAACCTGCAAAGAACCTTAAGTGGCTTGAGCCTATCTGGCATTAACTGGTCTTGGGTGCCAGGGAGCGAGAATGACCATTGATGCACCTAAAGGATGAGCTATGGGGAACGACACGATAACATTTCCTTGTATGACTTCTGAGGAGGCATTTTAATCTGGGGGTGCAGCCGGCTGCTCTGTGCCATTCTGGATCTCTGCAGCTGTTTCCTTAAGTCATTTTGGTGGTTGGCAGCATTTCTGAAGCACTCTGATTAAGTGAGATGTTGGGGAAGTTCAGAGCCTAATTTCTTCTTCATAATTAAAAATGTGTGTGTCTGTCATGCTGACGATGATTAGTTTGTATTTTCTCGTGGCCTAGTAGGAATATGGCAGTGAATCACTTTGTAAGCAGCTGTCCTCTAACAGCTGAGCTAGGTTCAATATTTGATTTAGGCTAATCAAAGGGCTGGGGTAGGGCTAATGTTTGCAGACTGATTGTGATAAAGCATACAGATCAACTGCTTCACAGCCTGGCAGCATCATTCACAGGGGACCATGGATTATGTGGTTTATCCAGTACTTGAGTAGCCAGTGGTACAAAAGGCAGAGAGAGAACTGGGAATAATGTTTTTCCGGTATGTCGGTTCTGTATCTTACATGGGTTCGCAAAAACTGTGCTCTGCAGATCTCTTGCTCTTGTCCCGTGGGAGGCTGGCTGGTTACATTGTCCTAGCATTCCCTTATTTCCACCAGCCTGATTTCATTAAAAGACAGCTAAGAATAAATTGTGTTCCTCTTGCTTTTTTTTTTATTAGTTTTAGGCAGATGATACATATTTAACTGTTCTTGACAATCTTTCTTTGTAATAGTTTCCTTCAGCAACCCAATCATCTAGTTGATCTGTCTTAGTCTTTGGCAATTAGATGCTCAGAAATAAATCCAATAAAGCAATCTGCTTTGTGATTAGTACCCCTGTGTTCACAATCCCATGTAACACTGGCCTGCCATAACATGTTGCAAATTCATCTCTGACTTGCAGTCCACTGTTGCCTGTAGGTTTAGCAGCTTGATAGATTTGTTCCTCCTATGTATATACGTGTTTTGAATAATTTTTCCCAAGCTATATTTGCTTATTTTTTGTGTTAAATCTAATGTTATTTTTTGTCCATATGTCTAATTTCTCTTAATCCATTTATGTTGTGTTTCTCTTCCCTAAAGGTCTTTCCAGCCCTCCTCCAATTTAGCATCTATACGAATCACGAACATATTTTGTTGTCTTCATTTCCTAAACACAAAGATCTGTTGTTTAACGCCAGATCTTAATAAACATTCGAGTAGCATCCAGTTAGTCACTTCCTCAAATAGATACATTATCTTGATGGTGTATATATAGTGTATATTGCTAAAACAGGAGATTGAGCCTTCAAGTAAATGGATTTCATTTGACATGGTTTAGCTATGAGAGGCAGCGATGGAGTTGCATACATTCTCCTGCTTAATATTTCCAAGAGCTGAGGAACTGGAACGTGAGGTGTCGAATCTAATCTAATTGTTTGTTGCTTAATATCATGGTTTTACCGGGTCAGGATTAAAGCATCCATGCAGGTGGGGCTAAGAGAAAAAGCTTAACTGAATGTTATCCCTTCCACATCTGTTCTCCAAACAGACTCTTTTGCCTTCTCAGTACAGAACTTTTCACCTGTGCTTTATGCTCATTATAGAAACTTATGCTAAAAAAATCATATTATAATTTAGAGATGGATGCTTTGGAAAACTCAGACCCCCCAGGGTTGAACTCCATTTTTTTTTTCTCCGGAAGCCCTTATTTTGAAATGCTTGAGAGAGAGAAATGAGAAGATATAAGAAGCAACTAGGAGAACTTCTTATATCATGATTTCTTGTCAGTAGAGTAGGGAAGTTTGTTCTTCTATTCAGGCCCGTCTCTCCCCCAGCCTTTTCCTTTCAGTTTTCAAAGCTGTATAAATGTTAATTTTTGGCAGCTGGAACAAATAATCGCCTCGATACAGTATTAGCGTGTTGTGCGTCAAGTTTAAAACTGTGGAAGGGAATAGGAAAAGGAATCCTTACCTGTTGTGGCAGGGGAGAGGTACAAAGGCCAAACCAATATGCTGAGCAGCTGTCACCCCTGGTCCTCAACCTCCAAATGCTACATTAAGTTATAGACAAATTCATTATCTTGGTGAAAAAATATTTTATGAAATAAAACATTAAAGTGAATGACGAGGTTTGCGGTAAACACAATTGACTTTCTTAATGCGCACCTACAGGTACGGGGTAAAGATACGGCTTTAGAATTTGTTGGGTCGGGTGCTTTCAAGATCAAAGCCCTATTTCTTTCACATTAATGTTGGTGAAGTGCCCGCACTCCTCTGTGTTTCACTCTGTTCACGGATTGCTTCTAGTGTCTTTTAGGCTAGGGACAGAAATTACGCACAAATCGATATAAGTGATTGGAAACTGGTTCAAATCTGAAATACAACAGAAGTTCAGCGCGCATAAATTACTTTCAAAATGATGGAAACTGGTTTAAGATAAAGCTGGATGGATGTAGTATGGGACTTGAACCGCCTTAACCTAAATCAGTTATTGACCTTCTGTCCCAGATCCCCTCCAGATTCAAGTTAACTCAGTCCCCCAGCATCCCAGGATGCTTTGCATCCTCCCTGCACCCCCCCCCTTGTAGGGAGAGTGGGCTAGCCTTGGCCCAAGCTGTCTGCTCCAGCCCAGCAAGGAGGAGTGCTCTAGCACCCTCCAGCTTCTGGCCTGGGCCACTGCAGGCATGCGGCTGCATTTCTGGAATCAAAAGTGAATGTCTGTTCACTTGCTTATTGGTCCAATCTACACAGCTTAGACTAACCTGCGAAGATTGAGTCAATTCAGTCTTGGGCTTTTTGACTGTCGGTACTTAGCCTTAGTTCTGGGTTTGTTTGAGTTCTCCTTGGTTAAAGAGATTCTCATACTCTTACAACTGGGTATAACTGTGGCGTGGACTAATATGTAACCCATAATTGCTGCTTGCTTTTGGCTCAGAATGGTCCAGTAGTCCTTATCCAAAGGTTAAAACCTTCTTCATGCAGAGATGGGTCCAATAAAGATGTTGGAAAATTGATTTGTTTTCTGTCCAGTGTATTCGTTCCATCCTAGGGTGTTTTGCAAAGGCTATTCCAGCCTCGGAAAAAATGACTTTGTAAATGCAGTTTCCAAGAAGTCTTTCTAATTCTTCTCCACGTGGCTCTTTTCCTGCTCTGTCCTGCTGGGGTATAATTCCACCTGATTAAATATTTGTGAAAAAAAATCACTCCCAGGTGCCTCTGAATTTACAGTCTCCCGATGTGTCCGCATCAGACCTTGTGGTAATTTCATTCTTGCCTCTCGCTCGCTTGTGTGCGCGCTCTGTGTCTGCACAGGACTGGCATCTCCTGCAGTGTTTAATGAGTGTGTTTCATTTCCCCACACCAGGTCCCAGGTTTATGTTAAAACTACATTCATCTTGTTTGAGTGCCTTTTTCTTTAATAATGTGACATCATTAACAGGCCCTGCACAGCCAGAGCCCATAACTTTCTTGAAGCTTCCACTGAGCTCAAAGGCTGAGCCGGTCGTGGACTGCACCTAATTGTCGTGTTTGTTTGTTTGGGGAATTGAACTGCTCGTTTTATGCTGAACTCTGAGACTGTAATTTTTTTGTTTGCTTGTATTTCAGCGCAATTAGCTTTGGAAACTTAATGTTTTTCATTTCATTGTAGCGAGCGGCTTGCTGTTTGCTTCTGCTTGGGATGCAGCTCTCAAAAAGGCCCGTTTCATATGGTAGCAATGTTGTTAGAGGGACTCCAAAGGGTCGTAATAAATCTCTTTCTGAAAGGAAAGATTTTTAGGTCTCGTTGCGTGTGCTTTGGCTGTTTCAACATGTTTTTGTGTCATCCACCGCGATTATTCTTGGAGCTGATCACAGAATGGCTGATTGGAGACTAGCACGGTGCCATGAAAGAGAAGAGGTCAAAAGTGGCATCGGAGCATTGTATGCCACTTTTGTGAATCAGAGCCCGTAAGCCACCAAGGATCACAAGGCCCTTTAAAGGCTCCTTCTCTGGGATGGGACTCGCCTCTGTCTTTTATTCAGAGGCTGTCACTCAGAGAGAAGGTTTTTCTGGCTTTCACCTAAGGGAGCCCATTTCCTTCATCCCGGTTCTGGCTAGGGTTTTGCTGGAGGTTGTTTGCAGGGAGCATTCACCAGACGTCCACATATTACAACGTGATACTTTCTCCTTATGGAAAGCAAAGCCATTTCCTTTCTCCTTCCACTGTTACTCCAGGAAGGTATTTGCTCCATCCATCTCCCCATCCTCCTTTAGGAGTTTTTGGACAGACTGTTTAGTCTCCAGTTAGGCTGCAGGAAGTGAGGAGCTTTGGGACCTCTCTTCTAGAGGCTCCAAAATATTTGTAAGGATCTTCAGTACCTGCTACCACAAGAGGAGGTAGCATTTGTTTAGTGGTTGGGATACTGCCTTGGGACTTGGAAGAGAGAGCTTCTGTTCTCAGCACTGCCTTTAGCTTATGTAATAACCTTGAATAAGTTGCTTCTCCCCTCCTGTGTATTTGGATGGCAGTTCTTTGGGGCAGGAACTCACATTTATAGTGGAACTGTCATTTGGGTTTAGCCTTTATTCATTACAGTAGTGTTCGCTTGACAATTATAGCTTTTTTGGAAGAGTTATTAGAGAGGTCAAGGCCAAAATGGTCCTGGAAACTGGCCCATCCGTATCCCAAACAGTAATCCTTTTGGGGTGCAGACACATCACCAAGATGGTGGAGTAGCCCAAGTTCAGTTGAGATCAGTACTGTACACATTTTATCTATAACTAGCAACTTTTGTCTTCAAGCCTATGAATCCAGCATCCTTTGCCAGCACTGGGGGAAGGCAAGGAGAGGAAGAAAGATGCATAAGTCTCTTTTCAATCAAATACAAAAGGCAACAGAGAATGAAAGCTTTAAACTTAATATATCATCTGGGCAGAAGCAATCATCCTGGCTCTGCAGTGTTTTAGGTGTTTAGGTGTTACTTAACTGAGTCCACATTTTCCAGGACTGAAGTGCTGGAGACCAAAAGGTGGCAAACTAATAACTAGCAGTATCACTGAACAGAGATCACAGCGGCTTAAATAAGCTTTCTGACTTATTTTCTCTTTTTTGTCTTGAAGGCTCAGCTGTCTCAAGTTGTGGAAGAAGTGGGAAACCAGAAGCAAAGAGCAGATATGGTAAGTGTGATCTTCCTTTTATTCCTTGTTTTGTACTGCAGTAGAAGAGTGGCACATACAATTTTAATGCCTTTAAATAATATTCATCATTCCCAAATTCCAGATGTGAACAGCATATGAGTACTGTAAGGAGGGGAGCGAGAGAGAGCAAGGAAGCCAGCAGGTGTCTGTGCCCCATTAAAAACTGTTGCAGGTCTGGTACCTTTAGGAGTTTCAACACCTACTTGACATGCACTCTTTACTCTGCTGAGGGTTAATGGTACTTCTGACTCTTCCTGGCAGTTTGCCTTCTGTTTGTTAACAGTTCTAGAAAGGAAGCAAAATTATTTCATAATGAATTAGGTCCCTTCCTCAGGCAGCTGTTTATTGAGTCTGAGATGTGACAAGGGACCGTAGGTGAGATGAGACAATAGTCTGCAAAGAAAATTTTATTATTTCTGTTAATTTTTCAGCTGTGTTTGTCTCTTCTATCAACTGTAATCCCCAGAGGAACCAGAAAAACACACAGGCCGCAAAACAAGGAGGTGGGAGGGGTGACATGGTGCGGTTACTTTACTGTATAAGCTCCTTCATATGCAGGAATGAATTAAACATTAGCATTTAACCATTCACCTCCTTGTGGTATGCAAATGAGTAAGTCGCAAGGGCTTCATCTGCAGATTTTTTTTTTCCCATAAGCAAATCTGAATAGTGCAGAACAGAAACAAGTCAGTGTCTGATACTGCATGATATTAAACTGGGTGAATTTTAGCAGTCATGAAAAATGAATGGCAACTGGCACTGCCAATTTGGAGCAGGTGCGGAACAAGCCTCTGGTCTAAACCCCAAGTCATAATGTACATTATGTCTTGGTAGTATCCTGGATTTTCTCACCACTCTGCTAATGTACATAAATCCCCCCTTCAGTGCTCCTGCTATTCTGGTAATGGGTTGCCTCACATCTGTCAATGTTTCTCAGCTTGGCTGTGTTGCTCTTTGCTGTTCTAACATTGAGCTTTTTTATAATAGGAGACTGTCAGTGTTGTTAAACTGTCTGGTTCTTCTGTGATGTGGACAGATACGTTTGAAAGCTTAGGCACTTTCTCTAGTAACATAGGCCAGATCTGAACCGAGATCTCCAGAGAAGATGGTATTAATCCCACGTGCCATCTTATTACATGCTTTCTTGTCATGGTTTTTAATTTTGAGCGCTGAGATTTGGATATACCTGAACAAAAAGCTGTTACATCTTCAAGATTCTGATCTCTGCTTCACCAGAATGTCAGAAGCTTTCCCTTGGGTTACGTGAATGAGGTTTCGGTTCACTATGGATAGGGAATTCCCCAGGGTGCTGCATGCCTCGCTTTCTTCTTTGCAGGCCCCGTCTGGACTGCTGGACTCTAGGTTGGTAGTAATTTAGAAAGGAGGCAGCAGATCGCTAAACTTTATCTAGTCTGGTTGTTCAACAAACTTAAGGAAATTGCTTAATGGATAGTTTTTTCTCCCTCCCTCATCCTCATATCCTCCTTGGGAGGGGCTGACTTAATGTAACGCTTTCTCATTAGCAATGGCTATTGGCTTTGCAGAGGTTTTCCCTCTTTCCACAAATAAAACATTCCTCCTGGAGAAGAATTCGTCACTCCTCCTCTCTTACCGCTTGGCAGGTGACAGAGTAACGTCTCCCTTGGCAGATTGCCTGGAGCCCCTGCCCCAACCTTCTCCTTACTAGTCGACACAAGACTTTTCCTGGCTTGTTTCTCCAGCTTAGTGTGTCACCTGCATGGCCTTATTTTCAGACTCGTTTTTAGGTTGACACTTCAACAATTATTTTCCTGATTTGGGTTCCTTGCATCTCACCTTCGTTCTTGTCCCCCTCCACTCGCTCGCCTGTGATCCGCTCCTCATTATTTGAGGCTAAGCTTCCATGGCTGGGGAGGTGCAGAAAGGCCACTTCTTGCCCTGTGTTCTGACAGGCACGGATATTGCTTTTCAGCGGCAAGCCTGTGGACAAGCATCTAGCTCTAAGTGAAATGGAAGAAACACCTGTCAGGTGCTATCACGCAGGTCAGTGGGTCTTCAGGCTGCTCCTCGGGATAAGCCTCTGCTCAAGAGACGTATCTACAGCCACTGCAAAGAGTGCTAATGGTTCTCTCACCCTCCCCAAAGTGGTGGAGAGGAAGTGATGTGCTCAGCAGTCCAGGCTCTTGCTGGCTTTATCTTAGCAGCACATTTGATGGGGCTTCTGCAGTTATGCTATTGGGAGCACCGGAGGTGCCATGGTAAATAACTCATTCGTTACATCCTGATCATTTCGGTGCAAGCCCATGTAGCAGCAGTCTGTTGGAATGGTGGCTTGGACTACAGAGAGCAGCACACTGTTTCAGGGAGTCGTGTCTGCATAGAAAACCCCAGAAGTGTTGGCACGTGCAGCTGGGTGGCAGTGCAGTGGCTTCGGTCTGTAACTTGCTGCATCAAAGGCATAATAAACCCCCTCTGCTAACTGGAATAGCGTATTCCAGCCCACGATTCAATTATTTCCCTGCTAAAAGTCAGTTTACTACTGGAAAGAAAGAAATTTAAATATCTTCAGCTAATTGCAGTTGACAAGACAAAGGCAGTTTGACTTTCCAGTATTAATTAGCAAACCCATACTAATTAGCTTGTATAAGCACAATTCATGCTTCTTTCCCTAAATGCAATTAATATCGCAACTGAAGACGTCTCTGGGCTGTGCTGCTGTATCATTAACATACTTCACCCTAATTAGACACGGCCAGTAGTGGCTGGAGAAATGAGTTTGTGATTACAACCATAAAAAATCCTCTAATATTTTATATCCTTCAGGGAACTTGAACCTAAAATTTATTTTCTGATTTAAGAGAAATTACCTCTGTCCTCGTGCTGTGTAATTATAACAATGGATCTTTGATTTTGTCTCTCACCCTTCAGTTGTTTATTTTTCCTCATTTAGTTTTTGTAAGTATTCCCGTTGGGAGCATGCCATGTCTGACCGACTTCCTGATGGAGTTTTGTACCATACAGTACAGGAGAGAGTCTCCAGTCAATCTGGCAGGACACGGCCTGAAGCTGGGTCACCAACTGCTTCTGGTTTTGCAATAAAAAGGTTGTCTGCTTTGTTTGTTCTTGTTGAACAAAGGTTTTGCTTTGTTAAGTTAAGCTTGTTTGCCCACTTTTTTTTTTTTTTTTTTTAAGCAATTGTGTGAACACAAGAGTTGTTGGATTGGGTTTTTTTTAAATTGATCTGGAGTCTGATCCTTTCCCCAGAGCTTGCAGTTCTGTCTGGAGGTTGTCCATAGTATTTGCCAGCACTGGTAGATCCCTCGCCTTTGGGTCCCAGGATCTTTGGGCACATGGTGCTTTAGTTTAATACTTCTTTGGCATAGTGGGTTAAGAGTCAGTGGCCTGGTTCTATTGCCATTTGCCCTTGCTGAGAAACCCAGCAAAGTGTCATCTGCAGAGGGTTGTTTTTAATTCCTTTCCATAATTTTATTTTCCTTTCTTTGTATCTCTTATCTCCAGGAGGGAATTCTCTGGCTCATGCTTGCTATACAAATAGTGGTCCAGGGTCCTTGATCTTCAACTTCCTTTCAGTTCTGTTTTATAGTACTAGACATTTCTGTGAAGACTTTAGCCACCACTTAATCTTGGAGGGAAGCAGTGTTGGTGTTTGGGCACTGAACAGGTGTCTGAATTTTCATTGTATTGAAGTCTTCTGGGCATCTCTGGCATTTCTTTCAAAGGAGTTCATATTAAATCCCAAATCTTCAGCCTGCTCATTGGAAAGAAATATGTTTAACCTGCTGAAAGATTTAAGGGGACTAGTCTGAAATGTTGCTTAGCAAGGTGGGAAGGCAAAGAAGTTTCTTTAAGAAGTAGCTCTAACAAAATAAGAAGAATTTCAGGACCTAACAGAAGAAACTAAGAAACAGGAGAGGGACAGAAAGAACACGTGGAAATGGGGAATGCAAAGGGCAGGTGTGGAACAGCCACAGAATCAAGTGATATGATGAGTATGATGAAGGCGGAGGGAAATGCCTTCAAATGGCCGAATTTTGAGCCGCATTTCTAGCTGGAAGGAGACTCAACCGGGCTTAGGAAGGGATACAGAAGGAGCAGTAGCAGTAAACATGGAGAGAGAGCTGTGATTCTTTACTAGATGTAAACTGGAAAGCTGCACAAAGCCCACTGTAGAAGTGGAGTTGAGAAGGATCCTTAATGTGCAAAGTTTAGTGGGAAATGCATGCCTCAGATGTATTTTCTGATTTAAGAGGAATCACCAGTAGCATTGTGCAGTGTAATTATAACAGTGGAATGGTGTCTTCTCTCCCTTTCACCTTCCCCTTATTTATTTATCCTCATTTACTTTATAAGCAGCAGCAGGTTTCAGAGTCGGGCAGTAAAAACCCACGTTGTTTAGAAACATTTTTTTGTAAGTGGAATCTGCAAGCTTTAGCTTGGATTTGATACCCAGCACTCACTAGGATTCAGTCTGTGGGTGTTAGGAAGAGTACACCTCAAAATAGAAAGACCTCAGGTGGGGAGCTGGGCAGTCGTGCTAAGATATAAAACATCCGTCTTATCCCTCCTTAGCAGTGAAAGGTGATCAAACATACAGTGTAGAATATCACCAAGACAACAGGAATGATTAAAGTAGAGACTTGCAGAGAAATGTAATCCTCCAGATTATCTACAAACGGATGACACTTAAATCTATAGGAATTAGAGCGCTGATTTGTTGTAGGTATAGGTAAACTGACACAGTTCATGACCTTGTAGATCACCTAGGTTAGGGAAAGGCTTTAAAAAGAACAGGGCATTGTTCTGCTTCAGGCGGAGGCTACAGAAAAGGGAATGGGCAGGTAAATTCTCCATCCAGAATGACAAGGCTTTAGTTTCCAAATTGTTTTGGATGACAGCTCTATAGCATTTGACACATTTGATCCTAGCATCTCATACAAGTCTAGCACAGACTGATGACTAGCCGGGTATTTATTTTAGCAACAGTGTGATCATCACAATCGTTTAGTAAGTCAGTTTTAGTAAAATATCCAGTGCCAAAATTAGATTGGAAGCATGAAGCTGTTTATAAAGAGCAGAAAAAAATTGAAAAAAATGAAAGAAAGGATGGGAAGGAATCTCCTGGATCATAAAGTCCAGGTCCCTGCTAGCACAGACAACCTTGTTCATAAACTTTTCAAGCTCTATCGTAGAGCTACTTGGGGTTGTTTGCCCCACCATTCCTGCCAGAAGACTGTTTCACACACTCGGTGCTTATGCGGTTATAAAACTTCTTCTAATTTCCAGCCTAAATTTATTCATGCCTGGTATGTAGCTATTTGTTTTTTTGTGCCAACAGTGTTCTTTAGCTTAAATATATTCTCTCCCTTTGTGATGTTTAATTCATGATATAGTTATAGAGAACAATCCTATTGCTTCTCAATCTTTGTCTTGCTCGGTTCAGCAACCCAAATTCTCTGCTTGTACGAGAGGCAGTCCATTCCCCTGAGCATTCTCATTAGCCGTTCTCTGAACCTGGTCCAGTTTGAATTGAATTTTATTGAACATGGGTCAGCAAAATGATGCGTGGTATTCTGGAGGCACCGCCTTTCCTAGAAATATTTTGCTCGATGCTTCCTAGGACTGCATTTGTTTTTCCTGAAGCTACATGGCACTGATGGCTCATAGTCATCTTGGGCATTTTTACACGTGGCTTGGGATGTGGTGCTGGGCGCTTTAATTAGCAAGCAGCGCTAATAAAAAGCACCCGCGCATCACGGGTTTCAGCTCTGCCATGTGTCCCCATGTTGAAAAATGGCAGTGGGGTGCTTTGAACTAAAGCTCATCGAACGTGTTTTATTTCATAGCGCCCCGTTGCTATTTTTTCAGCATGGGGGATGTGTGGCATCGCTGATGCACGCGACGCGGGAAGCTGCCAGCGCAGTCTCCCTGCATGTCTACAGGAGCCCCATATGACTGACTGACCCACCCAGGTGTTCGTGCTCAGTCCTTTCCAACTGATGAGCTTATAGCAGAAATTCTGTTAGTCCTTAAATGCATGGTTAGACTTTGAGGCTGCTTACAGATGTGAAAACAAACAAAAAGCACTTTACTTTCAGCTTGGTGTGCCCCCACACTGAGAGCACTCATGCCCAGAAGAGGCATCGCATTTGTTTGACCCAGCTTGACCAACATCTGTATAGATCACGTGCCTCAGCGGAGCTTTCTGTTGCTTTTACCTAATAACTGATTCAATCATCTATTAGATAAAAGTGCCTAAAAGCCCCACTGAAGCACCCAATCTATACAGCAGCTGGTGAGCTGGGCCAAACTAACACGATGCTTCACATCCGGTAAAGCACTGCTTTTTGGGGGGGGAGGTTTCCCCCACACCTGTCAGCAGCCTATATGCCTATGGTAGGAATATTGTGAGACCGTTTCCCCTTAGCAGAAAAGAAGACACCTCAGTCAGGTGCACTGGGTCCAAAACCAAAAATGCTGATGATGATATCTACCCTGTACCCATCTCAAAATGCTGTACTGATTGAGGCGCTGGAAATTTGTGCCTAGGAAGAAAAACCAAAAGGAGAAATGAAATAAAGTCATATTTCCCCTGTGTGCAGATTCTGTCTCCTTCTCTTTCCTCAATTATTGAGTGTGACTTTTCATCTCTTTTGGAGAACTGTTAATGTAGGAATCTGGATTGATGAGAAGGGGAGAAAACCCGTGTCATATGGTATAGATAAGTGTTTCTCCCCCTTTTCCTCACCTTTTTTGATCTCCTTACCTAAAATGAAGTTCTGGCTCTCGGGGCAAAGTACTGCTTTCTTAGCGTAAGGGAAATAGCTACATTAATATTGGGAATCAGTCTTCCCTAGTACTGTTCCTGGGTGGGAGCTCTGCCTCCATACCTGTTATGATATGTATACAAAATTCAGCCTGTTCTGGTCCTCTTGAAGCAGGCATGCAGCAACCCTCTAGACATGAAGACAGTGCCTCTTGTTTCCCCTGTCTTAGCAGATGAAATGAATGGCCCTGCAGAATTCCCTCTGCTAGCTTTGTTGCATCTGCTGTATGTTCCAACTGCGGAAATTCATGCTCCATAGACAAGGCTGTGGCAAAATCAGAAACATCTGCTGCATATTACTAGCAGCAGAAGAAATAGAGACATGGAAACACTGGGACCTTAAGTAGGTGAATGAACAAATGTCTTCTTACATAGGGAGGTGATCAGCATGGTGCACTTTGACTCACTGGCATCTCAGCGCTACTTTAATTAGGTTACAAACGGAGGCTCTGTGACTCAATTCTTTGTGGCTTATCTCAGTTTTAAAAATCCATCCAGGCACATGGGATTGAACAGTATATTCTCTTCAAATTAAAAAGAAATAAAATGTCTGTTTAAAAGTCCCATTACACAAATGAACCTGCTGTTGGAACCATTAACATTAAAGTTTTATGGAACTCGGCAGCACTGTTTGGTTTCAGCAGGCCAGTTTTCATTTTCTTGTTGAAGGCAATCACAACTGACATGGGGTTAAGGACTTTCACATTGTACTGGAAAGCGCTTACGTAGCTTTTTGATGCAGGGAGTCTTTCTGTTTTTCTTGTGTTGGAAAACCCTTGGAAAAGCCAGGCATTTCAGCATGTGAAAAGGTAACCTAGTCCAAGCACTTTATGGCAGCTCTTCTGCAAATCAGATGCATGGAAGTTCATCTCATTGGAAGCCCAAGACTTTATGGTGTGATTTGGCCTCGGTGCTTCATGTACACTTTCAGCAGTCGACTATAGAGACAGAGGTAACAAGCTGCTTTTCAATCAAAAGGATTGCATTGAAACCTCTACTCTTCAAAATTACGCTTCTGGTCAGAAAGTGGATGACGGTTCATAATGTGCCATGAGTTTTACAATACAAGTTTATGTCTGGAATTGTGTTTTCCAAGAAGAACCAGCTTTTTCTTCTTTGTTGGGACACAGTAGCATGAGTTGAATGCTGATGAGCAAGGGACAAAGCTGATTTGTGAGCTTTTGGATTATGTAGGTTCTGTTTTCTTGCCAATGCTGAAATTGGAGTATGTCAAGACAGTAAAATGGATAGGGCAGAAAGGAAAGTTCCCTTTCTATAATCAGCTAATATTCACTGATTATGAGTTGGCATCTTGAATAGTCCCTACCATAAAAGTCTTGGTGATGTTGCCTCTTCCTTATGGTAGGAAAATGCAGAGATAAATGCTTCTTAAATGTAGTGCTTTTCCATTCTTGATGGCATCTCATTAAATCCACAATCTCAGGATGACTGGAAGTGATTGTATTAGTCAAACTAAACCGTGAGAGGAAGTCATGGTCTTCCAGTCGCACTAGATTCTTGATCAGAGGCAAGCTGGGAATCGGGTGCAAGTTCCTAGATACTTTGGGATTCTGGGATTTTGGTGTTTTTAGTATTCCTTGTCTGCAAGAGAGCAAGCAGGGATTGCTTCATCTGGGTATGATGAGTAAAAATGGTGCTTGTATCCAAATGGGGAAGAGCAGCCCTTGAGTATGCTCTGACCAGCACTCAGGGCTGGGGCATGCAACCCTTAAAGTTCACCCTATATTACAAGAACAGGAGTTGATCAGTCTCCTTTCCATCCACACTACCCTTATCACTACTGGGAAGAGGACATCTTGCAATCTTCAGTGAGGGAAGGAATGGCTAGCAGGACCTTTTTTCTTCTATCCAAATCCCCCAGGAAAGGAAAGAACCCCTGTGTCACAGTGGCACTACCATGTCCGATCTGACTTTGCAGCCAGTGCAGTTTTGTATACCTAGTTGTTTCTGAGCATGAACATGGCACTCAGATATTTGGGTAGCTGATTTTGGAGTGTAAATGAGGGTATCTGTGGTGGGTGTGCCCACAGATGGGTTATCTAGATGTCTTTGCACCTATGGACACCCAATGAGAGTGGACGAGCAGGGAGACTCTGGTCTACTAAGCTGAGATTCAGGAATGCCTATCTTAGCCTTTGAGGCAACAAATGAGAGCAAGATAAGGGACAATTCCCCTGTATTTATGTTGCCTCTTGTCTATGCTTTGTCTCAGTGACCTTAGAATAGATTGCCCCAAGCCTTTGTCATTTTGGCTATTAGAAGCTTGGAAGTAGCTTTGGTTGTAGTCGGGGTCACTCTGAACTATCCCATCAGGACAACAGAGTCCTTCAGCAGAAGCTGCAAAACCCGATTTATCCCCTGAGACTAAAAGGTCCTATAGCAGAACTTTTCCTGTGACCTCTTGATAAATAATGAATGGGTTCCCCATCCCTTTTTTGAATCACTTAATTGAAGCTGACAATTCTTTGTTGGATTACAGGATCTGACTTGTCAGGAGAATTTTTACTTATTTATGAATACTTCATTAACCTCTAAAGACTGGCTGAATAAAATTGGGCTCCTGCCAGGCATTGTCCTGTTGATGCTGTTCTCGGTCCTCGTGTCATCTTACATCCTGCACTTTTTCTTCCCCTTTGTACTAGGGGTAGGACTTTACTGATGGTGGCAGGGGGGACGGTGTGTCCCAAATGCTGGGGGAGCCAGGCTTGCGTTCTGGCAGTCATGCCAAACCAGTGGTATTCAAGGGTGAATCACTGTTTGTTTTGCTTTCTGCAAATTTTTTGACAGTGACAGTAGTGACTGAAAGGGGTCATACACATGCACTATAAAAGGGAAGTCCAACTTAGCAGTGCCTGCTTTATTCTTTGTATTTTGCCATAGAAGGGGAAGGTCTCTCTATCCCCTGCACATTCAGAACTGACCCCTTCCTTTGCTGTAGCAGGAAGGTCTCCTGTTGGCTCATTTAGCTGGAAAACTTGGAGTACTTCTAAATCAACTCTTCTTCAATCTGTTTTGGGGAAGGACTTGGGGAACAAGAGCAATGACTTCAAGCATCTGCCACTGTTTCTTGGAGGCAATTGGAAGCCTCTGCTGAGAGAACTTCTTTTATGTGGCACTAATTGGATTTCCTGCACCATCCCTTTGCTTCCTGTAACTGGGACTTCGGAAAACACACTGAGCAAGAAATCCTGATGTCCCCGGCTCGCTCTCCCTCCTCCAGCTGAGCCAGAAATGAGAAGAGCGCCTCCAGCAGTAGAGAACACCGACACATTCGTGGTTGCAGCATGTATACAAGGTGAAAAAAGGGCTTTTCCTAAAAGCATGTTGAAGTATTTGCCCCTACATGCCTCTCTTCACCCTCTGAGGGTATTTATATTTGGAGAGAGCCATCTCCAAATGAGATTGTTTCAGGCTGCAAGCCCAGCACTCAGCCGAATCAAGCAAGGCCTTACTCCATCATGCCCATGTCCTTAGAGATGGAGGAAGCAGAGATGTCCCAGTTGACAGCCCTGTCCGAGGCCACCGCAGAAGCGCTCACAGCTCAGCCGTCAGATTCCAGCAAATCTGCAAACTCTGCTTGGTACTTTGTCACAAGGACGTAGGAAAGGGGAAAGGCCCTTTTCTGTAGTTTAATCAGAGGAAATGCATTTGTTCCTCACTTACTGTTTTTCTTTAAACACTTGTTATTTGGGGACTGACTGGCAAGGACCCTGAAGAAGAGGAAAAACTGAAGTGAAGTCAGAGGTCACTATCTAAGACTTCGGTTGAATGCATCAGAAATCCCCCTGTAGTTTATTTCCAAGAACCAGGAGCCAAATCTATTATAAGCAGACTTGGCACACAGCTCCGCAGCTTCATTTGTGACATGGGGTCTGCATCGAAAGCTCCTGAGAAGCCCAGCGTTAGCAGCTATACCTGTTTCTTGGAGAGTTTCGCCCTACCCTGGAAAAGGGACCCATCTGCTGCTTTGTCCGAGGGCACAAGTGATGCTCCGTTGGTGTTGCGGGCTGCAGTGATGGCATTCTGGCTTCCTGGCTCCAGGAGCCTTGTCGTGCTCCCTGAAGAGATTGTTATTCAATGTTGTGCTGTTCCTAACCAGGGGTAATGGGTAGGAGGTGTCAAGTATTTAAGTCTAATTACTCGGGAGCATCGTTCCTCTCAGTGGACACCAGCTGGCTTGCTGTCCCTGGTGGGAGGAGCTTTCTGTAGCAATTAAAGGGAACAGTCTTTCTCTCTGCCGGTGGAAGCGGTGAAGCAGGTCTGATGACAGCGGAGAGACTCGGCACCGACGTGGAAGTCGGATGCTTCCTCTTCAGAACGAGCTGCTAGAAGAGGTTAGGACCTTCTGCTGATGCGTGCCCTGCCGTTGGTGCGGGAGGGCACAAGACTAGCAGTAAGGAAATGGGAGCACAGCTGAGCAAAGGGGAAGGGGATCCATGCTTACTACTTTCTGTAGATCTGGGAAGAGGAAAATGGGGAAGAACGTGGTTTTACAACAAGCTCTCAGGCCTCACAGCTCTCCTAATGTCCTCAGTGGCATAAGGCGGCTTGCTGCTTTCCATTTGCCTCTAGTTCTTTTGCTCAGGATGCTGCTTTCTCCCTAATTTAGCCTCTTTTAATTTCTGAAGTCAGCTTCTTTCCCTGGGAAGTATCCATTATGGTTTTCCCCAATCAGTCATGCCTAACACCAATCCCAATGAGACCTTCGATAAAAGAAAGTGCATGTGGGAAAGGCATGAAAACAAAGACAAAATACCAAACCCGTCAGCTGACAAAAACCATAGCTGGACCAGTGCTTCAGTAAGTAAAGCTTACTAGGTTGAAACCTTTCATTGCAGCCTATTGCATAACCTATTTTTGTCCTGAATAAGGTATTTGAACATCTTAGAAGAAACCAAAGGGATTCCTGTACTCACGCAGATCATTTTGTCTAAATTGACACGTTTAGATATAGCCAGATTTAGAAGCATAACTGGGCAGTTCGTACTCTGGACGCTGGCAGCGGCAGTGACTGGACCAGTGGCAACAGCAGTTATTTTTGCATCCGGTTTCTTACTCCCCCTCCTTCCTCGCTTAGCTGGTGTCCAGGGCTGGTGACCCACTCATCCTCCCTTCGGTTCATGAGAATCAGCTGCTTTCTGTGTAACTTCAGACTCTTGATTGTAGTGCCCTGTCGTGTTGTGCTGAGACATTGAGACCTCTAGGTAATTAGTTTTGTGTAACGTGTGTGTCTGCATACCCGTCCGCACCAAATTCTTATCACTGCAGTTGCGTCTCTTTGCACCAGGGTTAAATTTGGCCCTCTCAATTTGTTTGCAACTTCACCAGGAATGTCTGTGACTACAGAGCATGAAATGAGTCATGTAACGAAAAACCATGGACTGCTTTGCATCTCTGGAGCAAAGAAGGGGAGATGGGTGAAAGCTCATTAGGGCTCTCTTGAATTAGATGAATTAGTTAATGACTGTGCCGTGCTTTGAAAATGCAAATGCTGTATCACTGCTAAGTCTGATTATAATAATCAATCTTCCTTTCTGAGAGGGTTCTGGAGACAGGAGGAGCGGGGAATGAGAAGAGCAAGGTTGGGACCAACTTTGTAGATCCCAACTGCATTTCATTGCTCTCAGTTACAAAACCTGATGCTGCCTGATAGTCCAGCAAAGCTGGAACCCGAGGCAAAGTGCGTCGGGAAGGAGTGACGTTTGCTATCAGTAGCGGCTCCCTGGCAGGTCAAAGTAATTTTGTAATTTATTTTTTATGACTGTCCTGGCAGGAGGAGAGGGGTCGCCTCCTGTTCCTGCATGTGAGCAAGTCTTGCTAATGGGGAAGATGGAAAGTGCCTCAGAGGCAGGATCCTCCTGGGGGACAGCAGAGAAGGGAGGGCGGCTGCTGCAGATGTCCGGTGGTGACAGCTCCTTCTCCCATGGCACTTGATTCGTTTGTAGCAAGCGCTCCTAGTAATTACACCTCTTAATTTAGGAGAGCGAGTCAGAGAAAGGAATATAAATTTGTGTATTAACTTTAGAGATTGGAAATAGGGCAAGCGAGCCTTCTCTCCAGGAGATTATATTTGGAAATGAAATAGAGTGACATTCAGTATAAACTTGAAAAATTGCTCTCTTTAACAGCAACAGGAAGAAAAAAAACACAATCCAGACTGTATTGGAAAAGAAGCCCAAGTCAGCATGTCTCCGTTCCTCTGTTGTATCCCTACAATAATATATACACCCGTACAATAATATATACACCTGTAGGCTTTTTATTTTTTTATTTTTATTTTTTATTTTTTTTAGGAACTTATTTGTAGGGAGAGTGTTTCTCCCCTCTCCCTTCTCACCAATAAAAGAACTTTGTTACAGACCAATTAACTCATACAGACTGTGGGATTATGGGTAAGGCTGATCCATTTAGCCACTGTGGCTTTTTAAAAACACTTTCTATGGCTTTTGTTTCATTGGAGTGTGAAATAGGTAGTTCTAAAGCACTGTTATTGGGTATCCAATTTTCTTTTCTCTTCCCTTTTCTCAACAATAGCATCATGGATTAGCTTTCCCTAAGAATAAGCAGTAACTAATCCTGTGCTGCTTAGTCCATTTCTCAACGGCAGGTCGTGTAGCCAGGACTGTTCTGGTTCTGTCGAGCCGTGGGGTCAAAGATAATCAACACGTGACTTGGTCATTGAGAAATCTGGTGCTGCTTGACTCTTCCCCGGGATGTCTTCCTTTGACAGTTCAGGACAGCTCTTGTACTCCACTGTCACATTGACAGGTCATGGCTTAGGCCGGGGGTGGGCAATTATTTTGGGCAGAAGACCACTTACTGAGTTTTGGCAAGCTGTCAAGGGCCGCATAACAGGCAGACAGGGGCAGATAAATATTAATTTTCTAAATTTCAAGGGGCCCGCAGGCCACATTTTGTCCACCTGTGGCTTAGGCAGATGTTCATGTTTTCTTTGCATGGAGTGATTGATCAGAAAGGGACTCTGGAGTTTATTTCTCCACTAGTATTGCCATGTGCCCGGATGAAAAAGTCATTGATGGTGCACCAAGTTATCTGGGACCTTTGGTTGGGCATCAGGAAATATGGGAGATGAGGCCACCAAACACTGCAGCAAGGGAGGTAAATACAATAATACAAAATATTTGCTACTGTCTTCATAGAACAAGAGCAGCCAGCCTGCAGCACTCGTGCCACAGGTAGCCTGTGTGTGTGACGTGGCAGATGAGGGAGGGGACAGAAAGCACAGCAGCAAATATGGCAGAAAACAGAAAGCAGAGCAGGAGATTGGGCAGGGAGCAGAGCGGCAGATCAGATAGGGAAGGGGATTAGAGTGGTACTTGGGGAGGGCACCGGACTAATTTGTGGCATTTTAGTTAAAAAGTTTGCCCCCCACTATTGTAAGAGGGTTCAGCTAATGCTACAAAAAGAATTGGCATCTTGAGTATCTGCTGGAGGATGACATGCTCGGTTTCCAAACTTGGGTGTACAGGTCATATTAAGGGTCCCCTTTTCTTGGTTCTAGTCTTCAGGCATTCATGCTTCTCCCTTCCAAGCCTGCTTGGTTTCCATACGCTTAAATATTTATGAATTTAAATAGCTTCCCGAATGGTGTTGAGACTTGCAGTCGAACGCAACCTCTCAATTCACCTTTCTGTGCTGTCTCCATATGATTCTCTTATTTATTTCTGCCTTTTAAAATCAGGCTCTTTTGGCTGAAGAAGGTCTTTCAAAGGATGTTGCATCAGCCCATTGTTAAGTAAACCTTTGGACTTGTAGAATGGATTCATCACTTCCCCCTTTTTTACAGTTCTCTGCATGCTGAATGACATGCAGACAGGCTTCATCAGTATAAGGCTGCTGGATCAGACCCTCACTGTAATTCATTCATTTGCAGCACGCCGGTGGTTTGAATAGTCACTCCCTTTCTCTAGGATGCGCTCTTGTCTGAATCTGTGTTTACAAAGAGGGCAAGTAAACCTGACCCTTTTTTCCAGCAGGCAAACAAATGCTGATTTTGAGCAGCAAGCTGAAATACTTTTGACATAAAATAACAAATCTGCAGCAGTGCTTTGAAACCTGTGCGCCCAGAACTTGGTACCCAATTCTTGTTTCCGTGTATAAATAAGTGCCCTGACTTTAACAGGTGGCTTAAAAAGCACCTTACATCCAGTTTAATGACTTAGGAGCCCAGGTCCCTTGAGAGTTTTGAAACTGGGATGTGGGCTTCAAAGTCACTTAGGTGTTTTTGAATATTTTAACTGTTTATGAGCAGCCGCCCTTCCAGTGGAGGCAGCCGGAGCTGTTGGGTACCCAGTGTCACTCAGAATCAGGTTGCAAGTCATTACCAAGGCACTATATTGGGAGAGGAGGGTCCTGGGGCTAAAATGGACAAAATGCCACATGTGCATCTTGGAATCCAAGCATCTCAGATGCAGGATCTGCTTTGATTCACTGCCTGGAACTGCATCCATAGTTGTGTGTTTCCCCTGCCCGGTAGGGGTTGTTTTGGTCCTGCATGTAGAACAGGGAAACGGAAATAAATGCATTCCCTAGTTTGCTATAAGTGTTGGTAATGCCATTAACACTTGCAGGGGTACAGCCATCTGGAAATCCTGTCCAGGCAGGTTTTAAAATGGAGGTGGGAGGGAGGAAGCCAGTCTATTTAATTCTAAAATGTATAGTAATTTTAAAGCTTCTCCTCTACTCTGTTAATGATAAAGATTGACTCATGGGGGTTTTATTTATTTATTTATTTTAAAGCATCATTCCAGTTCACTGTTTTGAGGTTGAGCACGCACACACACGCATGCACACACACACACACTGTGGCCCTTTCATCCTTAATGATAACAAGAGATTTAAAAAAAAAAAAATAAGATGTGCACTGGTTACATCTAGTCACTAGCTCTAAAGTTTACTAGAAGTCAAGAAAATGAAAAGGGGCTGGATATAATGGAAGTGTTTTGAGGGAAGGGCTGGAAAGGCGTCACTGTGCCAGTAGTCGGAGTGTTTACACACTGGTTTATTTTTTCTCTCCAGTAACGATCTCTGACATTACTTGTCATTCTGCCTTTTCTAGTGTCAGAAAAACCTTGGCTAACCTAAAAAGAATAGCCCAGCTCCTTTAGAAACCAGTAATATATTCCAGTCAGTGGAGACAAGAGTATTATGAAGGGACTGATCCTGAGGAGTTGGAGCTCGAAGTTCATATAGGAGTCACATTCCTTGAGCATTTCTCAGGATCAGGAGAGGAGATAAAATGCACTGCACATAGTGTTGTGCATCAGTAATAAAGCAAAATGCTGATTTTTGCATTGGACCTCTTTTTGACGGCTAAAATAACCAGAACAACTTCAGTGGGCCTTAACACCCCGAGATCTGTCCAGAACAGAATTTCCTTGGTGCAGGAACTGAATAAGCCTGCCTCAGACCATCTCCTGATAAGCTGGTGTATGGGCTAGGCCTGGGTTAAGGAAGGGATGACGGGAGGGAGTAGACAGCACAGAGAAGGATTCTGGACAGTCCTGTTGCCTACATTTGCTTTAAGTTAAGATGCCCTATTGTGTAGAAGGTGAAGGTGTGAGTTGTCCAAGGCAACAAAGTCTAGCTCAGTCAGTTAAGTCAGTTATGTGAAAGATAGGCAGAAAATCTGAATTAGCCCAAAGACGCCTACTGAAACCACCCAAGGACTGTGTTAAGGTCATGTCTTGTAAACAAGTTGACTGGAAATTAATTGATCAAAATTGATGTGCTGGAAATTAGGCCTAATTGGTGGACAGAATAACATGAGGATGGGCTATTCTATCCATCACTCTTTTGGGATCCATAATTTGATGCTGACAGCCAGAGGACGCAAGGACTGGAACTAGTGACCTTTTCCCAGGCAGGGGTCTGCAATTCACCATGCCCATTAGTCCTTCACCCCAATCGTAGGAGGTATCGAGACAAGGCTGAGCCAGAGAGGTCCTCAAATGAGAGGTACAACATGACCTCCCCAGGGATGCCGGGTCCTGATAGCCACCTGCAACATGAGACTTTCATCTCTGTTGTCATCCCCTCCCACATGTCCTCTTTTCCTTTTTTCTCCCCTTTTCTGACTTAGCAAGCTAGGACCACATCTCTTGCCATGCTTCTTGCAAACCTGTGACTCCAGAGATAGCTAAAAGCATGCCTTAAACAACCTGATGCTTGCAGAAGCTTGCTGGTCTTGGAGTTGCTAGTAGGGCCAAGTGCTGTCTGTGGCTCTCTCTTTTCTCTAGCAGGATGAGATGGCTTGTACCAGTCAGCACCCGGAATATGATTTTCTGTCTTTGCTGTCCTTTTCTCTCTATTTTTGTGAGTGTTTGTCCTGTTTTACCTTCAAGGAAGCAGGATCAGCCTCCAGCAAGAGCAACAGCTCCAGCCCGTTGCAATCAGCTATTTCTTTTTCCTGGGAAAGGACAATTAACACCCTCTAAAAGGTTGTCAAATGCAGGAGAAGGCGGTGTTCCTTAAAGAAGCTCTCTATAGCTAAAGGAGTTGAGGCGTAAGCACTGTTGTTAGAGTGAAAGCCTTGCTGAACACCGTGCTGTTCAAACGATCCACTGTTTGGGTTTTTTTCCTTTCGATAAAAGGTTTAACAGATTTTTATAGTGATGATTTTTGCCTTGAGACTGAATAGATAGAGGTCTATGCACTCAAAACCCTGAATCCTTTTTATCTATTAACATGGCCATGTCTGCATACACCTCTTACTCTGATTTATTGCATGAATATTAATGCAGTCCCCCCTGCCCCCATTCTCAGCAGCCACATTTAGCCTTGGGTTGCCTCAGCCCTGGAGCAGGTTAAAATCGGGAGGGCATAAAGATGATGTCTAAAGCCCCCTTATGCCTCCCTGCCCATGTGCTCCTCCTCACCTCCCCTGACTTGTTTTAACACACGCAGTACAGAATCTCACTCGGTGTCTAACGGAGCCACTCGCGAGGTAATTGCTACGCAGTTATCAGGAATTCCTGAGTCTAACCTGTCATCACCAACATGCCATATAAAGGACCTGCGCTGATGCTTTCCATTGCAGCACACTCGTGTGTGAGCAGGTGCACACCTGTTGCCTTGTTCCATTACACACTCAAACTTTTTGCTTGTCCACACAGTGACCGCACACAACCCCAAGCCACAGCAGCAGATTACTAACCCCCCGTCTTCTTCAGAGGAGCCAGCAGTGATTTATCGGCTCATGTCAGTAAGCAGGTGGCAGTTGGACTCAAGGCTGAGGCCGCTTAGCTTATGATAAATAACACATTTACCAGCCCTTCCATCTTCAAATGCTGTCCACATGCAGCCTGGAAAGCAGTGCAAAACTGTAATAACAAACCTCATCCCAGCCTTGAGCGGAGATGGGAAGCAGGGTGTATAATGAATGTTTTCCTGCTAGAAGTAGGTTGGAATTGAAGTCTGCTGCCAGTGCTGGTACCTTGATTCACATCCCTGGAATTATCTAGAGCACTTGCTTTATCCCAGCCATCTGCGATGGGCTGAGTGGGGAGAGATAAGCTTGGTAATCAGAAAATTGAGGAAAACATTTCTTGCTGTGATAATCTTATCAGCTAGCTAATATACATTAACATTTTTACAGCACGGTGGTACAGGTGAGCTTTTGCGTTTTTTTTCTCCTCTCTTTTCTTGAAAGGGGTTTGGCAGGAAATGGGAGCAAAAACATGCATCACAGTTCCAAAGAAGAAGGTGTATAGAACATCTTGCCCCACTCTTTCTCCCTAAAAATACGGGAAAATCTGACCGCTCCCTGCTGCTGCATCTGCCTGTACCTGGCTCCATGATCTTGATGCATTTCATGGGGCACCCAGGTGGGCAAAAGTATATACATTGAAACGTGATTCCCGGCTAAGTGTTATTACTAGGTGCAGCTCTGCAGTTGTCCATTCGTTCTTGCCTTCTTACTCATGTTCCTTTCTCCGGTTGTAACTTGGTACCAGCTTCCTGCATTCGAGCCCTGTCTGCCAGTGCAGAATTGTGATGCTCTACAGGCCTGATCAGTACAGCTGAAGGAACCTGTGTTAATGCATTAATCTACCTGATGCCGAGTCCTCTGTGTTCATATGGTTTCATCTGTAATGAAGGTTGTGTTGTTTATTGTTTTCCTTATAAGTGAAAACCACAACATCTGGCTATAGATTTATGAGCAGGGTTAGCAGTCAGGACGCACGTGTCAGATGAAGGAAAAACCAGAGAAGTTCACACTGTGAGGTAGTAATACAGCTGTTGCATGCGCTCTGTACAGTCTTTCTCTGCTTACAAGTTTGGAGGCTTTTTGGGGAGTGAGTGCTGCCATTTCCCCTTCCCCTGCCCATGGTGTCTTAGCAGCTGGGTGGAGAATACAGATTCCAGTGGTCAAAGAGACTGAAGAGATTTCTCCGTTCCTTTCCTTATGTCCCCAACTAGAAAATGACAGGGCCTGGATAAAGAAGTATTCACATGTGAGATGGTGGATCTTCTTGGTTGAGAAGCTTGAGGTAAAATGCTTCCTTAATTCTTAATCTACTGGCCCCGTCTCACCTGAACAATTTAAGTTACAAGAGGCCTGTGCATGTGAAGTTGTTGGAAAGCATCTGCTATCCAATGGATATGCCATACAGGAGCTTCCGAGTTGGTCTGGACAAGGCACCGACATCATCTTAGCTGGGGTTCATTTCCTTGGGGAGGAATTGGTGTTAAATGAGGTTTAAATTCCAGCTCTGAACCTCAGGAGCTAAGCCAGTTTTAGGTTCATATAAGGGGTTCTCTGCCTTAGATGATTTGTGGAGAGTCATAAGGAACATGCCTAGAAGAGGAGTAGTGAATGTTGAATAAAATAATCCCTTCGCTGCCTTGGACCAAATGCCAGGGAAGCTAAATGGAGGCATTGGGAGAGAGAAGAGTGTTAGCTGTGGAGCTGGCACTTGACGCATGAAATTGTACTTGCCATGGTACATTGAAACGATTCCAGTTTCCAGTTCTGTCGCCTTCAGGTAGAAGAGCCACAAGACTAAAGATACTTGCACAGCAATAGAGTTGGATATAGGAGCATAGTTTCCATTATAGTGATATAACGATGGGCCATTGAGTCCAGCATCCTGTCTCATAGAGTTACTGCGATCTATGATGTGTCAGAGGAAGGTGAACAAAACCACAATGCACCTGGGCACTGCAGCTGCACAAATATTGCATGTTTTAAAGTCCCCAAAGTTTAAGGAATCAGATGTTTAGATATGGTATAGCACTTAAAACTCTCCTCCCTCCTTTCAGTATTTACAACGGTCCATAATATCTCTGAATTTGTTGTGTGAACTAACGTCCTCTCCTGTTCTGCAGCTGGAGGCAGAGCTGAAGTTCCTGAAGTCTCAAACTTGCACAGCAGATCAAAGCCTCTTCGTCACACAGGAGGAAGTGAACATGCTCAGGTGAGCTATGTGCAGGGAGTTGTTTCCATTTGCTAAACATTTGGGGAGCGAGCGGGGAAGGAACCATCCATGGGCTCGAGACCCTGCTCTACTGAGAGCTATACACAACCATGAAACCTGTCCGTGTGCTGAGGAGCTTGCCATTTAAATGACAACACATTAGCATTTATCATTACACACTTTTCCTTGTAGTGTATTTCCAGAAAATAATCCTTCTTTACCAACCGACTCCAATCTATGAGCATTTCACCTTGCCTGCTCCTCTTCCCTCCTCCCTCAACAAAAAAAAAAGGCCCTTACAAACCTAAGTCCCTGAAGCCACAAAAAATTTTGAGTCCTCTGATCTTCTGTCTGTCTTGCCTCTTTCTAGCCCTTTCCCCCCTTGGGTCCCTCCACGCTGTTTTTGGAATCTGTCCAAGTCTCTTGCACTCTGTTAATTCATACTGCAGTGGCTCCTTCATCACGTATTCCTCCTATTTACTCGCTTCCCTGTGGACCAGCATTGCTGTTTATGTGTTTGGTTTTTGCCGGATCTGGACTTTAGATGCAAGACCTGTTGGCATCCTTGTAGAGGGGCTCAGAATCAGCCTTTTGTGATACTGATGTGCTTCCAGCACTGGAGAAAGAAGAATAGTTCCCTGAGTGTGCTGTTGCAGATGGCAGAGGGATACATGTTGTGATTCGATGAGAGAGAAGTTACAAAACAACATTTCAGCAGAGGATACATAAGCATTTACAAAAGCTACAGTCAAACTAGACAACCTTTCAGCCTATTTATTAAAGCATTTACAGCTCCTGTTCCAAAGCAGGTGACATAATAAATACGGAGCACAGAAAAGTTCATCTATGTCCAGAGTGTTTTAATAAGGTTCCTTTTATTCAAACTGAGCAAAATCAGTTAGATCTTGACAACCTGCCTGTTCATTACTGAGCTGATGCAGAGCTTTGGCTGGATGATTTTCCCTCCTCTTAATTCTTTTATATTTTCCGTTCCATCACCGTTAGAAGTATTGCTGCCTCTCAGGCCTGAGAGCAGGAGGTTGCATCAGGCACGAATTACTGACCTATGTCTTATGAATTTTACTGAACCTTTTTTTTTTTTTTCCCTGCAGCTTGTTTTATAGCTTTGCAAGTGCAGCTCAGTATTTGATTGGAAGGTATTTGAAAACCACAAATGTTCAGCTAAGCTATTCCAATGTAACCTAAAGCCATAAACCTAATCTTGGGGACGGACTCCTTGAGAGGCAGTTTTTGCCAATCTTTACAGCAGAGTGTTGAAGGCCCAGCATCTCCCACATCCCGTTTTGAAGAAGGTGGACCTGGAAGTCATGCAGTTTTCTTTCCTTCTCCCTATGTTCTTATTTGTGTTTAGTGTTGAAGATCTGATTTCATTTCCAACGTCTCTCAGGCAGGCTGGACCATTCTGAGGCAAGATGTCTGTAGTGCTGCAGGGGTGTACAGCATCTCATTGGCAGCAATCAATTTGAGCCTTCCTTCTGGTTGTTAATATGCTTCTCTATCAGTAAAACCAGCATCATGTTTGCTGTCTTCTGAGAGCTGGAGGCTTTCATAAGATTTCTACAGTAACTCCCCAGTCTCCCCCTCTCTCCTGGTTAGTATGGGCTGCAGCACCCTTTCCATTTAGGAGAAGTTCCAGTCTCTTTATTTTCACCTCCAAGACTCATTATTCAGTGTTTATCTTCATTGAGCAGCATTTGCCGTCTATTAGCTGAGAAGCTTCAAGGACGGCAGGAGAAGAAAAACAGCTGGATTTCTACATATTACAGGACGTCATTATATTGGTGGCAGATTCCTGACAGTGGGAATGGATCTCTTCTATCCCAGTGTCCATTTTTATGAGGTCTCAAATCCATAATAGTGATTCTGTTATAGAGCTGCCCAGCGTGTGCTGTACAGAGGTAGCCCCTGAACTTTTCTCCTCTTAGACTACAAATACCTTCAATCTGTTTTCAAATGGCACCTGTGGCTGTTAATCCTACAGCTCTTCTTCTTCCTGGTCACAAAATCCAGCTTTCAGTGTCCTAGAAGTGGTCACTTTTCTGAGCCATTTCTAGTGAGAAGCAATGCACTGAAAGCACAATGGAAGCTGTGGAACAGGGCATGAGCTGTGGCGGTCCCTAGCAGTGCATGCTCCCTGCCTGCTCAAGCCTTAAATCTTCTCCCTGCAGCAAAGATGAAGTTGGTCAAATGTGATAAGTGAAGATAGGAAGGATTATGTGGGGAAGGGATGGGTAGGGGTGAGACATTGGTTGGTTTGCCCTTCCTCCCTCCCTTCTCTCTGGTAGGGCATTAGAGGAACTCTCCTGGGCGTCTGAACTGCCAGTTCACTTGGATGCTCCTTGTAGGTGGTCTCTCTCCACTCAGGGAAGGCACTCTTGCCTACTGCCAGAGGCGTCACAGGAGCAAGGAGCATGCACTCTACATGTATTCCTTCCCTTAAACAAAATGTTGTCACAAATGCACTGTGGCAGAAAAAAAGATGGAAGAATACGAGCTCTCCAAAGTGGAAATCCCACATCTGGTGAGGGGAAGGTTTTTACGGACTGTAACACATCATTAACCTACACCGCGATAGCTTGCTTTTCTGCACTGAGCCCAACCCCTCCAGTTAGCGGCTTTTTTGGTACCTGAGAAATGGAAGGAAAGTAGCAGAAAATGGTGAGAGAAACCTGAAAAGCAGGAAAAGACTGCGCCTCCAGGCGTTTCCATATAAAACTCCCGGTTAAAAGCTAACTTCTGAAAACAAATGCAGGATAGACACAAAGGACAAAGAAATCCACATTAATCCTCTGAATCTGTATTCATGGTCTGTAAGTGAGTGCAGGCTTCTTTTTTTTTAATCTTTTGTCTCATTTTTCTTTAGTATGGAAAGTAAATTTTCAAGTGAGAAGCTTGTGAAAGACTTTATCAGTTTTTCTCCTTCTCCTTTCAAGAACAATGTGCTCTTCCGTCAGACCTTTTATAACTTTAAATGTGAAATTTTTCCCACCGTCATTTCTGAGGAGGCAATTAAATACAATATTAATACTGCCATTCCTCCCATCTCTCCCTCCCCCACATGCTCCTGTAAATTATATTTGCTGTGGTGTGCTGGTCTCCTAATAGAGGTAATGGTCAAACAGTTTGGTTTGCTGACCATGGAGTAGGACAAAGTGGACAGAGTTTAGACAATAGCATGTTTTACTGAGCTGTTAATAAATGTGCAAAGGATGCCATTTTATAACCACAAATAAATAAAAATAATGCATTAAAAAAAACTTCACTAAAGACTTAAGTTGGGAACAGCTGAAGGACCTTTTCAGCTGGAACAAATCTGAACTTTTTCTTTCTGCTGTCAAACAGCAACTCCAGTAAATCCTAAATGTTTTCTATGGATTTAGCAACTGGGTAGAGTTACAGTAATTCAAAAGAAATTCATGTCCTTGCCAATGCCTATTAGTCACAGTTGCTGGAAATCTCTCTGCTCCACTCCTAACACCGTCTCCTTGCCATCTGGATCCTTTAATAGTGGCTTCCCAATACATACATTTTTCTGCTCCATTCGATAGTTTCCTCTTCTGTGATAGCTTCTCCACATGGCAGGGCGCTCTTCACAGATGGGGCGTGCTGTGAGAGATGCCCTAAGCAATGGTACCCACAGTATTTGCCAGTGTTTTAGAAGTGTGAATAAGGACAATGGGGGAGAAGAATAGGGCCACCTTTTAATTCTCCTGGAATGAACTGGACCCAGAGAATTTCTAAAGGGAAGAGTTATCTAGCTGTCCTTCTTAACATTTTCCGTAGATGCTCTGGTGATGATGTTACTGAGTATTTATTGGGCAAATTATATTTGCTTAGAAGGGCAAATGTTTTTCTTGGGCATGTAGGGTTTTTTCCCCTTATTTTGGTCCCTTCTACATTGGGCTTTACACGTGTGCTTTCTCTGGGTGAGCAGCACCTCGATGCTCCCAGCTAGACAGCACTGGAGACCCTTGTGAGGACAGCCTATTGGCAACAGATACACAGGTCAGAGCAGGTGCAAGTCCTCTGGATCTTGGGCTAACCAAATGTCTCCCCGAGGCCTGGGAAGGTGGCTTGAAACAGCGCTGTGATTGTACTGCCTCCTTTTCTAGGTTATTTAATTCTGCTGTATGTGCTGCAGGAAAATCCTTTTAGAGATTTGAAGCAATCTTGTCAAGAGTTTAAATGTTTTCATGTTTTCAAACCTCTCTTCAAAGAGCGAATTGGTAGATTTTCAGGAGTGAATCCCAATGATTTTTCCTGCAACAGTAAAGCTCAGTGTTTTATAGCATCAGTATTTTACAGAGCAACTGATATTTCTTCTTTCTTGCATGGAAAACTGCTTTTAAAGCAGACGCCAGTCTTCATTCTAAGCTAGACATTGAATTGACAGGTGACTGTACTTTGCCCCGGCCCCTCTCTCATTTACTTTCTCTTGTTCATCATATGATTCTGCCTTGAACTGTTCTCTCTACTTTAAAGCACCTATAGGGACTATCCACAAAGGAGGCGTAATTGCTACATAAAACATTGAGAGTTCAGACTTGGGTGTAAAATGGGTACCACTATATCTTATTTTTGGCATCTAGTCAGGTGGGACACAAGGTTGCCTGCAGACTACCATTGTCCTTATGCATATTGGGAAATCTAAATACATCGCCGTCTTGGCCCAGTAACTGAGCTTACAGGAAAAATCCAGTGCCGGCCAAGTACCATCTCATCATTTGCTTGTTGTAACTTAACTACTAACCACAATTGCTTTGCTGTGCTTGTGCATGGATAAGCTCTCCCCTGCCTCTCTCTCTGCCACTGGGAAGTGCTCTCATGGACTGTTTGGGGAAGACCTAGAGAGTTTGTTAATGGGTCTTAACATCCCCACAGCAGAGATCCAGGGCACTTTACTGTGTGAGAAACAGGCCAGGAGAAGAGTGTTCTGTAAATAGCTAAAGCATTAGTGAGTCTCTAGAAATCCCTCTGGCGCAGAGAGCGCAATGATGGCCCCAGCTAGCACTGTGGGGAGAAGCAGTTCCCCAGTTAGGAAGGAGCGGTACCAACCGAGGGTGGGAATGAGGTTGCACTTGGCTCCCCGTTGCACTGGAGCAGGTACTGTTGGGTGCTGCAATACCCAAGAGCACAGCTCTCTCTGCAGAAGGAGGCAGAGTGAAAATTAAATGACTGAAAAATTCAAGTAGCTGAACTTTCATAAGAGAACAGCTAGGAAATCTCACCCGAGGACCAGGGCTGAGAGCAATGCTCGGACTGTGCTGCAAAACGTCACCGGCTGCAACATAGATATTCTGAACACACATTCTCTACCCTGACAAAACAGCACAATTATATCAAGTACCAGCCCTCTCCAGGCAAGAAATTAAGGGTAGGAACAAGTTATTAAATCTTAAAAATACAGAATGAGAACTACATAAACATAATGGCTTAAAACTAATCCAGTTACAGCTTGATCCATTCTGATAGCCTGCTCTTTCCCGAGGTTCCTCCATCGGATGCTAGAAGGCAGCAGAAGGGCTCAGCTGAAAAACACAATGCAGAGGGCAGGGTCCTCTAGGCAGAAACACCACCTGCTTGGAGAGGATGGGTGGTAAAGGTAGATTTCAGAGAAGACTTGAGCCAAAATACACTATGTTGAGCTTGGGGGATGTCTGGGAATCCTGTGCTGCTGATGCTGACCTTTTAGTAGCTGCTGTTTTCTGTTTCCTTATTTTATATTTCCTTAGAAAGAAAGGTCTCTGTTCCCCTGGCATGTTTTGCAAACCATTCGGAACTCACAGTTAAAAGCACAAAATGCATTTCTAGTTTCCAGTTTTCCCACCCTCCTCTTTCTTGTGCTTCCTCAATAGCCCACCTCTGCCTCTTAATATCTGCACTCTTTATATGCGTCTTTCTGAAGTGATCAAATGCTCTCCTTATCTGCTTGGACAATTTCAGTAGCCAGTCGTCCGCAGTTCGTAACTATTCCTACGGCTGAAAACGACTCTCAAGACTGCTATACTTTCTGAGAATGACCAGCAGGGGGCACCCGGACAAATACTTTGAACACCAACTAAAACAACTGAAAACCTATGGTGGTGCAACACACTTATTTGAAGTAAAGATGGTTAAAACCTGCCAGATTCTCTGGAGAAGTTTTGCAGGAATTTTTCCTTTATAGATGTGGCAGAAGGCCTGACTTTAGGGTGACGTGCATATGAAGATTCTGCCATATCACGGCCTTTTGTGGCAGAATTAAGCACTTAAGCTGTTAATGGTTTCTGTGTAGTGGACATGGAAATATCATTCACTCTTTTTCCAGCTGAGAAACATACCTGATAGGTACATTAATAATCAAAATCTAATTTGCACTGATGTGAATAAATATTATTAAATAGAAGAATTAACTATTTTCTGTCTCACTAAAAAAAACAAACAGCTCATACAAAACAAAAATGCCTAGGAAAGCTAGATCCAAAACCTCACACAGGTCCATGTTTGTTGTGTGGTAAGTGCAAGAAATGCAAAGCACAAGGTTGCTGTCTGTTGTGCTGCACGCTGTCCATGTCATAATATCTTTCTAAAAATATAAATGGAAAAGTTGTACAAAAGCAAAGAACAATAGGAGTTTGTACATGTATGTGACATGGCCAAGGTCATTTAGTTGCCATAGGAGCTGTAAGTGTTGAATTTCCCAACTATTTATGTCTTAACATTGCATTGTTAATGGTGCAATAGCATGGCTTTGTGCACTCAATGAGTGTGGTGTTCACAACAGGAAGACTATTTTGTAAATGGTGTATGACTTGGTTCATTGATCCATCCTCATTGTGCTCTTTGTAGTGGCAGGACATAGCACACTGGGGGTTGCAATGTCTTATTATTTTTTCCCCCTCCCTCTTTACAGGTTGAAGATCGAAGAGCTGGAAGCTGAGCGAGGGAGGCTGGAAGAGGAGAATAAATGTTTAGAAATGAAATTGGAGAAGCTAACGCTTCAGGTAAGGGACAGGACCATGTTAAGGGAGACTGGTCAAGCTTAGAGAGCTTGGCATTGTCCGGGCTTGACAGATGTGCTGACAGACTGGCAGATATGCCTGTGACTGGACATATCCTTCCACTGCAAAGATCAAAAGATCTTTGGAAGCCCATGCTGAGCCAGCCCCATGTACTTTATCTGTGTACAAGCTTGCGACATTGCTGTTTGAGCGTCTATCCAGTCACATAAGATCTGAAACTTTTTCCACTATTCCTGGTTAGGAGCCTGCCAACCCTTACCTGTCTAGGCAGACTCCACCCCATAACACCATTGCTGCAGCGGTACTGGCAGCAGAAGCTGCAGTGTTCACAGGGCTTCTGTGTTTGCCAACATTACAGCAGGTTGGTAACAGTGACTGAGCTGTAGTTACACCACAGCTTCCACCCTTGTCACCATTAATGGAAAGCAAAGCTCACAAGTTTGACCTGGTCTGGTAGGTCCAAATCGGGATATGGTGGTTGAGTTGGAAAGCATGGTGGCATCATTCCATATTCAAGGGACAAGGAGGAGGAAGGCATGAAACCAGACACTTTGAATGGTAAAAGAGCTGGAGGCTTGATTGCACCATGGCTCTGCTGGCTGTCCCTGTCATTACCTTATTACTGAGGCAGACACTTCCCTGTCACAAGCAAGAGCTTCAGCTTTTCATTTTGGATGTGGCAGTGAAATCCCACTCTCCCCGATGGAGTGCAGGGGGAGCGCACAGCAGTGGAGGGCACCAATTCCACTGTTCGCTCTCACTTCTCTGACACTCTTGCTCTGCGTAAGAAGGGGGCTGGGGAGCGGAGAGTTGTTAATGGCTTTTTAAGCATTTCCGGCTTGAAAGAAGCTGGAGTGAACAAGAACCTGAGCTGGTCTGTTTTTAATCAAAGCCCATCCTGCTCTGAGCGGTGTTATCTCTCCCTGCTGTTCTCTCAGCATTGTTGCATTGCATTCTTTTAATTTTTCTTTCTCTTTTTCTTTCTTTCCTTTCTTCCCCCCCTCCTTTTTTGTGTAAATTACTTCATGGTAGAAAACCCGCAGTTTTGAAATTACCCAGATTTCAGACAGACCATTGATTTTATCTTGACACCTATTAGAGGGAAATCAAATCTCTTTTTTTATTACCAATTCCTGGAGACGGAGGAAGTGACAGCTTTGATAAAGCAGGGAGCCGAGAGCTGCTGAGCGCCTCTGCTGAGCCACGTTTAGCACGAAACCTGTCACCCGGCTCTCCTTTAATTGGGTTTCAGTCATCAGGAGGAGATGAAAGCATTGGGTTTTGTGTTCGGATGCTCGGGTCTCCAATGTACACAACAGCAGCTTTGGTTCCAGAGCAGGTTACAACTCATTTAAGTCATATTTAATCTGTTGCTGTTGTCTCCAAACGACTGCTGGCTCACTGCACTAGGCCGGCAGAGTCCTGGGCACAGTTAATTCTCCAACTTGTGAAAAAAACCTATGCTGTTTATGACTAGCATCAGCTATAGCCCCTGATGGCTATGAACACCAGACTTTTAAGGTCTTTCTGCAGCAGGAAGGCTCCTAATTGTTCCATTCCTTATGTGATTGTGTGTGTGTGTGTGTGTGTGTGGTCATTTTGGTAGCAGCCTTCTTAGAGTAAATATAATAGAAAATTCGAGACTTGGGAGCAGGATATCAACACAGCAATCGGAGTCCTTATGTTGCTGTATAACCGCTCGTCTCTTGAGTAACCAGGGTTGTGGGAACACAGTGACCGCTCTACTCTTCGCAGGCAAGAGACCTAGGCTCAAATTCAAACAGATAGGTAGAACTTCTCTCAGAAGCTATTGGCCCGTATTGCACTGGCTTGCAGCAGTGGCATTTCTCAGAGCCACAGGACTTGATGAACGGGGTAGTGTGTATTAGGGCTTTCTGAGGGGTCTAAAAAGTAAAAGGAATGATTCAGTGATGGAAAAGGTGTGGGGAAGAAAGGAAAGGGGGGTCCTGGCTGGTCCAGAAAGGAGAAACTAGACTTGCCCCTTGGAGGGGAGCTGGAGGCTAGAATTGTGTTAACCAGAATCTTGTTTCTAGATCAGAAGAGCTGTTGTTTGGCATGATAGAGTTGGCGGGCACTGCACAATAAATGGAAAGAATAGAAAAACTGGGACTCAGAAGTGACCTCAGGTTAAGTATAGATGGAGGTCCCTTTAGGAACTTGCATATTTAGTTGTCCCAGCTCCACCTACCCTAGGATGATAAAGACTGCAAGTCTCAAAGAGGGGAAGAGAAGGCATTCAGAATTGGAAGCCAAAGGAAGTCCCCAAGGCACTTGTTGCAAATGGACAGTTTGTAGTGGAGAAAGAGTTCCTGGAAAGTAAGTGGTCTGAAGAGAAGAGATGTTGGGGGGCAGGGGGTGAGTGCCACAGATGAAACATCTGGGAGAAGGAGGACCCTGAGACCAGATCAAGTCAATAGGCTGTAACTAAGCAGGGCCTTGGGTCGAGAGTCAGAATAATAGGGCAGACCTGAGGCTCCTGGGTGCTAAAGGGAACAAAGGTGTCTCTGAACAGCAGTACAAGAGACGCACTTTGTTCATATCTTAGAAACTTGGATGTCTTGTTCCTCTGTAGCAGAAAGCAGTTAAGAAGAAATGGAAAAAACTCTAAGTTAATTCCTTGGCACTTGAGATTTCCTCTACGGGAGCTGCTTATTTTAGGGGCTCTGCAGCATGAATCCTGAGATGATGTGAATATTTATCCATGCCCACCCAGCTGCGTGGTCGAGTTTTCAGAACTCCTCTGAGAGGAAAATACAGCCATAATAATGGAGATTTTTGCATTTGTCCCTTGACTGCTAAGTTCTTAGCCAAGCCAGCACTTAAATTACATTTCCTATAAACACTTCTATTGACTCCAGGTGCTACTGTAGATTTGGTTCTATACTGATGAACCCCATTTAATATGAGTCGCTTAGCAATTCATCTCTTCAGTCACGTTGTTCTAGGAGAATATGTTGGGAAAAGGTCATTCTGCACTTGAATGGAGTCACTGGAACGTTCCCAGGTTGGTCTATTATGTATTCCAGGGGTGAGGTACTGAGGAAAGGAAGGATTAAAATCACTTTCCTCCTCTTTGAAAGAAGAGAGAGAAAGCAGAGCAAATAGTGAGGTCGCAAATAACTTTTTTAAGAATATATATGTTACTGAGCTGAATGTCCCAGTCGAAATCACGGACTTGACGAAAAGTAAAGATCAAAGCCAATAAAGGAGTGAAAGAGGTAGGGAAACGATGACAGAGTAAGAAGACATAAATCTCTGGCGGATCTTAATCTTCCTTTAAGTATAACGAGCTAAACTGTAGTTGGAGTGAAAGATTGGACTGCAGCACATAAAAGGCATTACGGAGAGGTACAGAGCTCGCCATTATGGCAGCGTAAGGCATGGGGAATGTGTGTGAGACAGGATGTAATTCAGACCAGTTCATAAGCCCTCTGCAGGCAACTCAAACTGTAGGTGACTTCTCCAAATTTCTGAGTTAAGACCCATCAAGGTTTGACTTTGTTGACACAGGGACAACTTCAAATTTTTTTTAAATGGTCAGGGCATATTGTGAACTATGTGACCCTCGCTTTCTGGACAGGTGTGTACTTCAAAAACTGCTTTTGCATTAGTAAGCATGTGATTTTACCCCCTGAGTCTGATATTAGCAAGTAAAGACATGGAGATATTGATGACTATCTGCAGCAGCGTATATAACATCTGACATCTCTTCGTATTCTCAGCTTGCATGGGGACAGCTTGAATTATGGCTGGAGGCTCCATCCACCTCAATACCCCTCCTCTTCCAACACCCCCTTGGCTCTTGACACCTAGCTGCAGGCCGTATTGATTTTCCTTCACACCTATAAAGACTGTAGCACGGATATTGCTCACTGCTCAGATCTTTATGGCTAGTAAAAACCTCAGGTTACAAAAACACACGAGATGTTGGGGATGTAGGGAGATGATAGCCCCTCCATGGCCACGTCCTATTGCCCAAGACCTATCCAACTGACAGCATATGAATGTGGCAGTGGACGTTAGTCCGCCTGTGAAAGCAGCAGGGGCAGTCGGTCACAGACGGGTTTGATGGTTTCCACACCAGCAGTAGCTGTTTTCTTTGTAGTGACTCCTGCCAGCAGGCTTGTTGCCCCAACTGTCCTTTGCTTCTGGTGGGCAGACTGTTGATGGTACCCCAGTGGCTTTCTTGATGAATCGCCTGAAATGCTCCGAGCTATCCTTCCTCCTGGTTCGTCGGGGTGGATGCAGCTCGAAGCCAGGAACAAAAGCAAGTGATCAAATCAGTGCTTTTCGGATAAAGTAGGAGGAAAGACTTCTGAAGAGCGCTCAATTAGCATTTATTACTGTGAGGAGCCTTGTGTTTACAGGCGACCAAGCGGATGTGAAGTGTTCCTTATGCAAATACCACTCTCCTGCCTTTCCTGCTCTCCTCAGCTCTTGGAGTTGAAGGAGAAGAGATTCTTCAAGTTTGGCTGCTTCAAGGAAGATTGATTAAAATCAGCTGCAGTTTGACTTAATTGGATCCATATGCTTGGAGAGGGAGCTTGACTAGTTAGAACTTCTTGTAATTAGTTCACAGCTGGTTGGTGAGAAAAACAAAACTCCAGTTACAGCTCAGAGAAGTGGATCTGTAAAGAGAAAGAACAACATCTCCCTGTCTTTTTTGCTCATAAATTTCCAGGCTCTGAAAATTGTCTAGTCCTGTAACCAGTCTGAAGTTGATTCCTCTGTGTGCATGCATCTGTGTGTAAAGCAAGCTGTACTGGGTGATTTCCGCCCCCCACCCCCCTTTTTGTTTCGGAGTGCGAGTCGTCGAATACAGTTGAAATAGAAACGGAGGCTGACAGTCAAGGAAACCTGAGTGCATTTCTCAGAGAAAACAGAAGAGGATCTCTGGTGTGTAGGCCTGTCTGCAGTACTTCTGATGGTCTCTGACTCTCAGTTTGCCAAGAAGCTGTGAGCAGAATGATTGCAGAGCAGACAGTCATCCTGTCTGACAGTCCCCCAGTAGTAGGGGTAAGAAGTAATTGTATTTATTTAGGTTCCCTACTAATATGTGGCATAATAGAGCCAAATATGCAATGATAACATTGTAATAGCCACTAATAGCTGGTAATGTAATTGAGGATGCTAATTATCCGGGGTTAAGAGAAAGCGGTATTTTGACAACCATCTTTGGGCAGGAGGGGGCTGCCATCTGACGTGCTTCTCAGTAGTGAGGGTGGACAGTCAGAAGGGCTTCAAGGGGGCCACATCACTCAGCGAGTTGGAGCCTCTAAAGCTTCATCTAAAGCAGGATTTGGGTCTTGTCTCCATGGGAGAAACTGCCTGGGATCACTCCTTGCTTGGCTGCTCTCTCCGGGAATGAAAGCCATTTGTTCCAGAGTAAGAGCAGTTTTAATTTTGAAGTGCAGTGCTCGTGCAGAGAACTATGCTGGAATAGCCTATTCTACAATAACTCGTTAGCTTCTCCTGAGCAAAGGGGATTATACTAGGTCATTCTTAGCTGTCGGTAGCACATGCAGTCAGTCATGTTCCTCAGGACACATCTGCACACAGACTCACCATTGCAGGCAGTGGCACGCACACTCACCCATGCCTCATCACTTACTCGGTGGGGAGCTGTGTCCTCACATTCATGCGGCACTGAAGGAGGGTGAATGAGAGTCTTCCTGGAGCACCACATAAACGTGGCTACACTGCTTCCAGCTGGGGAAGAAGTGTGCGCGGGCAGTCCAGTGCATTGCTGTATAAACAATTAAACATGTGCTAAGTTAAAATCCCTGGCTCCTTTCAGGCTTTAAATGGAGCATCTTTGCCTATGAGAAAATAGAAAGTGCCTCATCTGCTTCATGCTTCCAGAGCATGTTAATTAGCATGCGTTAGCTAACACCTTCTAACAACATGCCTTTGCATCCTGGGCTAATCAAAGCCTATCTGCCTAGTGGCGCGTGAGCGCGCTCTCATTAGTTTTGTAACAGAATTTTCTCCCCAGCTTAAATCCTCTGCAGGGACGGTGGGGCTCTCACGCTCTGCAAATAAAATCAGGTGGAGGAGGGGGGCAGGAGAGGACTCTAGTCCACTGTCTTTGGCTTTTCCTCTCCAGAAGACCAGTGCTCACAATCTGAGATCCATTCCCCCCCAGAGTTGTCTTTCTCACATTTCTACCTTTCTGTTCCCCAGCTGCCCTACACTTCTGTGCCTGCCTGGCTTCCCTGTACTTCTGGCAGCTGGAAGGTTGGTACTTGCCACTAAACAAAGCACGGAGTCCCCTGTCCCTTCCCTAGGGGATGCAGGCATCAGGGGAACATTGCTCCTCTTTAAGCATTAATGACTCATATAGTTAGGTCTTCACCCGCCAGGCAGCAACTAGCTTGGAGTTAAGGGCCTGAGGCAAAGTTGAGGTCACTTAACAGTCTAACTGTTCATTATGTGACCAGTGAAGAATGATGAATGAATCATTTACACAGTTATAAAACTCAAAGGGACAGTGGCAACCTTTCAAGGTCTCCTAATTGACCTATTAAATAATCCTGGGTCCCATTTCTTAGCTTTCCCTGATGCCATTCCTTCTTTCTTTCCCCTTCATTCCTTCTTTCTTGCCTCCACTCCTTGTGAGTCTCCATTGCACAATGCGACCTCAGTGGAGGCCTCCATTGGGCCGTGGTTCCAGCCTCCATTTCCCCTCTCAGACCAGGACTTCTTGGATGCAGGTGTGACTGGTGCAGGCTGCAAGGATCTTCCCGTGAGATCCCAAAAAGGATGGCATTTTGGCTAAGGTGTCTCACTGGCACAGCTGCTTATGTGTGTGGTCCATAAGGATTTAATTACAAGGTGGAATAGGGGCAGAGTAAAAATAAAATCAATTAAGCAGAAAAATGCAGGTACAACTCATACTCGAGACTGGTGCTACCAGAATGGTGTATGACCAGTATACTGCCACTGACATCCAGTAAGTTGCATCCAATTACACCCTGTGGAGATGGCCCCTGGTGCTCCAGTCCTGTGTTGCCTCCCAGAACCTTTGCTGGACACGGCAGACTTCTCACTTGCCAAGTACAGACAAAAGTCCCTTTGGAGTGTAACACCCTGCACTAGGTCATGTCCTAATGCAACTGGACTCTCAGTTCCACTGAAACCACAAAATGAATATGAGCCACCAATGTGATGTTGCAGCTGGTAAAGCGAGCAAAACTCTGGCTTGCATCCATAGATGGTCCTTAAGCAAATCCCAGGATGTCATCCTCCAGCTGTACTCAGCCTTGGTGAGGCCGTAGCTGGAGTACTGCATCCAATTCTGGGCCCTACAATTTAAAAAGGATGTGGAGAAGCTTGAGAGAGTGCAGAGGAGAGCCACGCGCATGATCAGAGGGCAGGAGAATCGGCCTTATGAGGAGATGCTGAGACCCATGGGACTCTTCAGCCTGGAAAAGCACAGGTTCAGGGGGGTACCTGGTGGCAGCCTATAAGTACATAAGGGGTGTGCATCAGGACCTGGGGGAATGCCTGATCACCAGAGCACCTCAAGGGATGACAAGGTCAAACGGTCACAAACTCCTCCAAGATCGCTTCAGGCTGGACATAAGAGCTTCTTTACTGTCCGAGCCCCCAAGGCCTGGAACAGCCTGCCTCCAGAGGTGTGGTGCAAGCACCTAGTCCGGACTCCTTTAAGAGACATTTGGACATTTATGTTGCTGGGGTCCTGCCCCTGGGGCAGGGGGCTGGACTCGATGATCTTCTGAGGTCCCTTCCAGCCCTGATGTCTATGAATCTATGAAATTGGTAGTGCCCATTGACACCACCCTTGGTTCAAGCCACACTGTGTCTGGGACTAAATAACATGCTCAAAATGCTAAGTGGCTTATGTGGTTTATCTGTCTGTTTCCTCAGGCATATGCTCTTCGCCATGAAATATTTGATGTAATCAGTTAGTTTTGTCACAGGCATCTGGAGATTTGCATTTTCAATTCACAGCCTCCTTGAAAGTGTATTTTCAGGTGTTTGATGCTACCCTAACCCTGTATAAACAGTCTCCTTGTGGCCTGAGTGCTACTCACAGTCTCTCTAGCAGTATGCTTGTGCTAAGAGGCATGTGAGTTTGTATCACATGCTTTAGGGCAACGGGCTCACTTCTAATTCTGCATTGAGCCTTACTTTTCTTGAAGAACCCACTGATTACAGCTGCATAGCAAGATGACATGGTGCTAGTGGCACGTGCTAGCAGGCCTGTGCTGGCTTAATCTAGCTAGCGTGCGTAACAACAGTATAGAAGATGCCTCAGCACAGGCTTTAACACGTGATTAACCAGAATCGAAGCTCTCCCAGGGCCCTGGGACATGCTATCATCCATCCTGGCTTCTTAACTGTTGTTGTTAGCTTCATGCTAACATGCTTCACTGCTCTGTATACATAAAACACAGCGGTGTGGTGGTCTGCTGAAGACAAGCTGGAGCCCTTCTGAAGTGGTTTCCATGGCCTGAAGGGAGGGAGAGCTGCCAGTGGATCCCCCTTGCAGCCCACAAAGCAAAGAGGCCCTAGACTCATGCACATATATGATAGCATTGGGGGCAGATCTAGAACTTCATCCCCAGGGTGCAAGAGGATGGGGTAGAAGGGTATAATTTATTATACACTGGTGATAGCTCCATGCCTTTGGCTACCTGAGAGATCAGATTATTTGGAGGATCTGGCAAAAATGTCCGCACGTGAGATCTCAGTGCAGCAGGGCTCAGAATTTGAAGGGGAGTGTAAACTTGCTTTGGGATAAGGAAGTATTTGAAGGCCAAAAGACAGTTGGGATGGTGCTGATTTGCTTCCAGATAAGCAGAGGTCAAGTATTAGGGTCAAACTTGCCATTTTGAGGTTGAAAGAGAAGCCTGTAGCCTCATATTGGCCCCTTGGAACATGATGTACTAACCAGATGTCTAATAAATCAAGGACTCCCACTCCAGACTTGCTAATGTTTGTTAACATCAGGGACTAGAAACGCACAGAGATGCACATTTGTGCAGTGAAATTTTAACAACACGCACTGCCTTTTTTTAGAATTATGCACACTGAATATTAAATCCCGGAAGTTCCCCATTGCACTGCCAAAGCCAACACCAACTTGTTTATTTCATGCAGCGCCTTCCTGGAATGTATGCAGACTCTGATTAACATTCACATAATACATTTAACATAACAAAAATACATAATAAATTTATTAACATTCTTCCAGTATCTTGGAGAACATCAGCGGTTGTGCTACATCACACAGCTAATTTAATGAGTGGAAGAGAGAAAGGGGGGGAGCACATTGGGTTTTTCGAGTAGCTCACAGACATGAAAAGGTCACTGCACTTAATGTACCCACCTGAAGAGAGAGCAGTGTCAGAAGGAAGTGACCATCCTGCACTAGTTTGTGTGAAAGGCAGGGGAGGGCAAGAGTAGATCTCTGTGCAAGCACATGTGAATGGGTTGTGCCGGCACAAAGAAAAGGTCCTTGGGCTAGTGCGAGTGAAGAGGCAGCATGGACTGGAAGAGGAAGCCATTGTATGGCATGCCAAGAAGGGTTGCTAGCATCTTTCACATGAACAGAGCCTGCGGGGCATGAAAGCAAGAACACTCCTGGAGGAGTAGCACAGTACGAGGAGGGCTGGTATTTACTTTCTAATCCATGATCACATGGTCAGGTTTAAAATAACTCTTTGCCTTCACACACAGCAAGGATCAGCAATCCACTAAATCCAGCAATTAGTGCATGCACTAGTGCTGTTGGTTCCATCAGAAGCCACAGTTAGGGGGAGGTCGTTTCACTAGAGCGTTTGTACAAGGAGGAGAAAAAGGACACAAGAAGAAATAAACTAAGTATTTTCAATAATTGAAGTATTTGAATAGATTTAGATTCAGAAAATAAATATATGTAGATTTTTAAATGTCCCCCATTACTTATGTGCATTAAATAACAAAATATTAGCAAATATTGCGTACAAAAGGCAGCTCTACTCGTATCCTGTAGTTGTGCTCTCAGGTAAAAGCCAAGTCTTAATAAATGACTTCACTTGTACTGAAGAGAAACTTTACTTTCAAGGATCTCTGATCTCCTGTGCAGCATAATTAAGAAAAAGTAAAGTTTTATAAAATGATGTAAAGATTACAAGAGTGACTGTTCCTTTCTAGTTTTCTGGCATTGCTATCCAGCATCTGAAGTTAAGAATTAGTTTTCAGTTGTTCTTTTTCAATTTTTTATTATTCCTCTGCTGTTTTGAATTTCTGGTGTGATGCCACAAAGACAAAATAATGTCATTTGGAACCTTAGGGAAAATAACATTTAGGGAGGTTTATTTAATTGTATTTTTCCCTTGGTTTCAATGAATAAACACAGTGTCCAGAAGAAGCCACAATCCTCTCTAAATGTAGCATTTAGTTTTCAGTTCCTTTGATATCAGTTCAGCCTTACTTTGATGACCCTATTACTTACGCATTTTTAACCAGATAATTCAAAAGAAATCACCGTTCCTTCCTGTTCTTGTCTTAGCTACTTTTTCTGTTGGTTGTTGGTTTGATCACTTTTTTTTTACTGATGATACAGGAATGATCTTCAATCATTTTATTCCTCTGAAACTGGCTGTCACAAGCCACGTAAGATTAGTTCAATGAGAATTTGATTACCAAGTAGACTTTGCCCTCCACTTCCTGAAACATGTAAGAGCCTCAAGCAATCCCGGAGAGTTGAGCGCTGGGAATAGGCTATATGGATTGTGGGAGAGAAATTGAAGTGGAGCCTGTCCGATGGGGTCCAGTGATTTGGAGAGGAGAAAAATCACCTGGTAACTTCCATTTTCACAGGGAGAGGGGTGGACTTTAGGAAATAGAGATGTGCATTGAGGCATCTTCTGTACTGAAGACAATTGTGGCAAATGGTAACGGTGTTAATACCCAAGGGAAGACTGGCCTCTTACCTGCTGGAATCCCCTCCACAGAGGGGACTACATACAACCGAAAAAGTGCTGGTGTAAAGCATTTCACCTGAAACCCCCAAACTCGCCCTTCTCAAGATGAGCAGTTGCAATCTAAGCGAAAGTCTAGCAGTCGACCTGCCGGATAATGAGCTAAAGCTGCAAAACAGCCGATGTAACTTGGCAGTCATCACTGAGCCAAATGACAGAGTGAGGCTACGTGGAAAATAGAACAAGTTTTCTAATGTGGAAGTGAAAGTAGTCCTATTAAAAGAGAATCCCTGTCCAGTGCAAACTGCCAGTCATATTCCATTTTACCTGTGATTTTGTTTTCTGAAGCTTTACAAGACCACAAGGTTGGGCACAGCCCGTCTCCCCAGCAGGGTTTTTTAAAACGGTTCCTGTTTTGTCATGCTGAAACTCCCCTGATCCTGTTCCTCCGATCTTTGAGCTAAATGGGAATGGTGGTCATAGCCTACAGGCAAGTTATTAGCCTACAGTGAACAGACTTAAATGCTGGATATTTAGATGTATGGCCAGTGTCTGATTATTTTATTTAAAGATAAAGGTTAAGTATCCACACCAACAGAAAGAAGATTGCCCTGCTTTTGATAGGAAATTCTAGCCAAGTCTGCCTATCGGCAAGAGAGACAGGGGCAGCAGAGTGGATATCAGTGCTTGATTTGAATAAAGGGAAATGGCCCGTTTAAAACAGGATGGACACTCAGGACATGAGGGTGGGGGAGGTACCGTATAAAGGAAGCTTTGCTTTTTCCCCCCACTTCTGTATATGCGGTATGACGTGCCAAATGTTGAAAAGAGAGAGGTGTTGTCTTTGTAAACTTTGCTCCTTTAAGCAAAGGAGGGTTTCTTTTTGTAAATGTTGCTCGCTTAAGTAAAGTAACAGAGGGTTTCTCAGTGATCTGTAGCATCTGCAAATTCACCCCAGCACGGGGCTTTTGCATCAAGGACACTGTTTCATACCCCTGATTAATGTTTAAGCCTCAGGTGATGTTAAGTGATATAAAAGCTGTGTGTCTGTTTATTGTGTTTTTGGCAGTGTGGTCACAACAGAACAGATGAAAGCTCCCTAAAAAATATTGTGTGTGTTGGATGCTGAACTAAGATGTTCCATCAAGATGATGACCCTTCAAAGTCAAGTCAGTATATCTCAAGCAGTAGGTTCATCATGCTGCCCACTTTAGTAAGACAAAACAGACTGGAGAAAGCTGGAGCGTTACGGCTCCCTAATGCAGATGATTTCCACAATAATCCCCTCTCATAATTTAGGTAGTCTCACAGTGGATAAAGCGTTTCTTTCTGTGCGATACCATTGACTTTTGCAATCAGTACCAATTCAGATATATACCCCCTGACTTTAATGCAGAAGGTGACATAAAGGGCCGAGGGCAGACCACTCTTCAGAAGGGAAGAGTACTTCTGAAGCTGCTTCCCTTCTGATCCATCACTGCTAAGATTGGCTGGCGTTGGGGTGTCTTTGAGAGTGTGGATGGGGGAGATATGAAAATTATGATTAGAAATACAGTATGCCAGAAGGTAGTGGTTACATGTGATAGCTATTAGTCGCTATTTTGTGATTATAGTGGTGGGTAAGCATAAATATTTAAGTACAACAGCAGTGGATTTAATTATATGTATGTATATTTGCATAATTACTTGAATGTGTATTATTGTATGACATTCATGTAAAAGTTTTCCTGTTTTAATATTGGTGAGGTTTTTCATAGAAAAATTTTTGGTGCGAGATAGAAGCCCGAATAAACAAAATTGGGGCCTGTGAATCAATCAGATGACTTGTCAGGGGGACTCATTTAATTATTGCAGTCTTCCCTTCTCTAAGACCTGTGTTGTTGCTGGTCCAAGCGATTCTCATATACCAAGAGCCCTCGAAGGCATCAAGATAGAATAACGAGGCCTCAGTGTACATCCAACAGGCCATTTTTTTGCTGCGTATCATAATAAAGAGAAGGCTTTTTGCCTCTGCTTCGTTTCCCAAGGAATGTGCTAATTAGGGTTCATTGGAATGGAAATAAAATTTTCTGTGTTCTTTCTCGGGAGAGTAGTTGGGAAATGGAAATACATAAAACAGACTACATATTTGCTTTCCATTGATGTTTAGCAGTTACATTATTATACTATCTACTGGCCACGTTTTGGTTCTGGGTAACTGTCATGGATAAAAATCCTACTTGTTCTCCCAGCCTTTTTTTCATTTCAAAGTAACGTGATGCTGCTGATGCTGAGAGAACTGCCTTACCTTCATATCTGGACCTTGCCAGGTAGAGAACCAATATTTTCCCTTTCAGAAGGGGGACTTCTTGTTCATTGGGCTCTGTGCGGTCTTCTGCTGAGCCCGTCCTTCCACCTCTTCCTCAAGTAGCCTCTTGCCTATGAAAGCTTATGGTTTTTGAGCAAATTAAGTCTTTAAGGTGGCCACCTGCCCTGCCTTCTGCCTATCTTCAGTTGGCTTTGTTGACTTGACAAATTGTTCGTCTGCTTCCACAGCTTGAGAGAGAGCAAGCGAGTGAGCCCTCAGGTACATGCAAGAGGTTGTCACACCCCTCCTGCCTGCTCACAACCATTCAGTGAAAACTTGGGATGACTTGGAAATTAAGTAGTTATTTCCACAGACAAATTAAGCTTAATGGTGAATTTACTGCCTCTGGTTTGGAGCCATTTACCCAAAGTCCCAAATAACCCAGTAGGTTGCCTTCCTCTGCCTTTATAGATGTTCTTTTTATTGTTTTAGTTTATCCATAAATCCCTCTTGTTCTTTACAATGCTAAATGAAGATATGACTTCCCGGTTGGAAAGCCTTCCATGCTGCTTGGAGTCCTCCTTGCGCTGGCAGAAAGAAACAATTGAGCTTTGAGTTTGAACAGAGAGACAGATAAGATCACCATTAGATTTTCGCAGCAAATGCAGAATACATTCTTCACTAATAGGTTTCTAGTGCTATCTGACAAGTAATTGAATTGCTGGGGTGGGGGAGCTGATTTTGTATTGCTCCCAAATTTTGCAGGAGAGTCAGAAGTGAAAGGCTGTTTCTGTGCGTGTGATCCCCAGAGATGGCTGTCAGAGATATGGGGAGCTAATTAAAATGTCACTATATGTACATGAGGGTGACCAGGCGGAAAGGGTTGCTCATCTCCTTGGTTCAAGGGGCTCACCTGTGTCTTTTCTCCCATCTACAGACTGCTTAATCTGCTGCAGCAAGTAATTTGTGCTTTGGGGGTAAGAATGAGGCCACTGGGTAAGCCTGGCCTATTCTTCTCTCCTGGGTATGTCAGAAAATAAATTAAATCTTCTCTTGCTCCACTGTAATTAATAGGGCATTTTTACTCCAGTCAGGCAGGAGCAAGGAGGTATTTTCTTCCTCTCCCTTAGCAGTAAGTACAGTTGCACCATGCCTTGCCTTGGGGGAAGTTAGAGCTGGGTTGGGTGTAGGCTTTCCACAACTTGCACTTGATAATCAGCAAAACGGATATACTCCATTATGTGAAGTGGCCAAAGCAAAGGTGTTTCCTTCTTACCATGTTCTTCCCTCTCCCCTCCTCCTAGGTTTAAAGCATAAGATGTCCTGGCCAAACAATAGGATAACTAAGAGTGATATAATCATTTCTCCCTCAGTAAATTCCTGTAAAAAGACCAGAATATTGGAGGAATTGTTTAATATGGCACCAGAGATGCTGCTAGAAGCGTGGAGTAAAATTGAGAGTAAAAACAGAGTTGATCTTTGGGGGAAAATGTTGTAATTATATTTTATGATTTATTACTACTACTACTACCACTGTTATTACAGTTATTAATGATTAATTAGAATGCAGAATGATTGCAGTTGGACTCAACAGAGTGCTGGTCAGTTGAGTACAGCGAACAATCCTGTATCGCTAGGGATTGGGCAAGAAGATGAGCTAAAATTTTTCCCCCCATATTAATAAAGAAAACTTTCCTGGCATCAGTTTCACGTTTATTGTGGGCTCTTCTTCACTTATGTCTGCGGAAGGGTTGTCAACTTTCCCTTCTCTGGCAGAGGACCTTTGCGTGCAACATCATGATATTCCTCCTGGTTGTAGAGAGAGAGATTCTACTTCATGGTGGGTCCTTTTATTCTCTTTAGTAATAGCTAACTCATTCAAATGCCAGCTCAGGCAATGTCCTGTTTCTTATGGGGGGAAACCAGCTGTTCCTAGAAATACTAGCATTCAACTTGGTCCTGGGAATACTAGCATTCAGTACTGGCATTCAATTTCAATTTGTTCTGAGGACTCTACATTGTCTTCTCAGTGAGAAGATTTTGGCCTGTAGGATAGAGGTTGGCAACCTAAGGCCCACGGAGCCATTGGATCTGGCCCACAGAGTAGGGGCTTCAACAGTGGCAGTGCTTCACCTACACCACTCTCTATCATGCTGCAGCCAGGTCCTTTGCCCATGCCGTGGCTGGGCAGTGGAGGGAAGCTGTGGCAATTGGATCCTAGCACTAGCTCATCTTCCACCTAGGCTGAGTTGTTTCAACCTGCTGCCAGAAAATGTTGCTGATCCCTGCTATAGGAGATCCAGAATTGACACACTTCTAAAATGAAACCAGAAGTGCTGCTTAATATTGGGACACATGGTTTAGTTCCTGGATAGCTAATGTACATAAAGGGGAGACTGGGTGGTCACTTTGCTGGGGTCACGTGCCCCCAGTTGTCTTTCTTGCCTGGTGCAAAGGGCTGGACCTGATGATCCCTTCCAGCCTTACAGTCTATCAATCTGTGAATCTAAGACAGCACTTCCATGTAAATACGTAATAGAAAATCACCCCGGTATTTCTTGTCCAGAGACGCCTCACTCAGTCCTTTATGGTTCTCAAGATCGAGATGATGAAAAAGGTTTGATGTCAAGACGATGGTTCTTCACCAGTGGCCAGCTTCTGGCTGTGGTTAAGAAGCAGATCTTCAGGTTGAAGAGGATCATGGAAGCAATAACCTCTTGGTTCTTCTCTGCTATTTGCAACAGATCAGTAACAGTTTGTTCCTTTTGCCTGCCAGTAATCTCTCTTCCCCCTGGCTAGCTCCATTTGGACCGTAAGCTTCCATGCGTTTTTGTTAATTGCTTCTGGGTAGAGCTGTGACATTCCTCCAAGATCTGCCAGCTGGTAGGCCCTTGCTGTGTGGATGCAGGCACGTGGCTCTTGTCTGACATTTATGAAAGGGAGATCAAGTTAGCACAAGGAGCTTACATTTTCATGGCTCTCGCCCAGCTGCTGCGTGCTGCGGAGATGCAGGCCACCTGATTGGCAGGTCTTGGCTGCAGAGCAGATTAAGCCTGATGATGCTTTATGGCAAAAAGTTCCCTGACCTCAGCAAAGGCTTTCTTTTCTTTTCCTCCCCCACCCCTCCTTTCTAAGTAAATAACCATTTCTTTTTTCTTTATGGAAGGAGGCCAGTCTGCCCAAATTCCCTTTCTTTGTGACATCAGATCCAAATAACTGCACAGGGCATCAGGCCGTGCATTTGCTGGAAGAAAAGGATAAGCCTGTTCTAAAAGATCTGCAGCCACACAACTGTGCAGTGAACACGTAAAGACTTTTTTGTGCATGTTGTATTCCTGGATTATAATTTTCTCTCCCCCTCGCCCTACCTCAGATGAAATCCCTCCACTTCCTTCATCCCCGTGCGTTGGGCAGTCAGCAGATACAATCTAAATGCGTAGGGATCTGCAGGCATACAAAGCAATCATGTGGAAATGAGGAGCTAGGACTAATGGGGAACAATACCAATAACAGAAGAGCAAATGAAATGAAATATGGCAGAATAAAATTCATTGGAGATCAGATTCAATAACTGTAAAATGATGTGAAGTTTATGATCAAAGGCTTACTTCTGGTGTTTTAATGACATAGCAGTTTAATCCCTTTAAAGCAGATAGATAAGGAGTTAACTGAAATCTACAGCAGCCTTCCTCCCTCTGAACTGTTTATGAATTTACTAGAGGATACAGATCGCTTTTGAAGGCGCTGGACAGATATCAGCTATGGTAATTACTGAGCCTTACATAATGGGCTACCAGTCTTCATACGCCGATTAGCATATGAGGTGAACAAAGCTTGATGCAGGGGCTTGCCTGTCATAAGGCTGCCGTTTGTCTTCAAAGCACTGTGCTGGAGATGCTCGGAGGAGCAGAGGTTGTTTCGACTACTACCAGGAGGTTGGCTGGGAGGGAAGTCAGCAGTGCTCTTGTTACCTGGCTGGTTTGTGATTGCCAGTGGTTGCAGCTCTTCCAGTGGTGGCAACAGCGCACACTGCTGCATAGACAGGACTCAACTGGGCTCAGGCATTTTAACCACAGTGTCACCTACTACAGGCCTGTAAAAAGACCCCCAAAAACAACAGCCTAGCAAAGACAAGGCACATGGATCACCCGAGTCTCTTCTATCACATCACACTCTACTTCCCTTCATACCCTTCCCCAACCGAAAAAGAGGGGGGTGTTGTGTGGTCAGCCGAGCCTCTCTCTTTCTCGCTCTCTTCCCTCCCCTTATTTCCCCCCACCCTCCCACCCCCAGCTTTAAACCATTTGGCAACTTGGAGTTAGTTGCTCACAGCTAACATCCGGTTGGGGAACATGAGGGTGGTTGTACCTTTGTGTTTGAAGTATTCATCACCCACACATTCACCCACACCTTGCTCATTATGCTGCCATCAGGCCCCTCCACCCCTCACTTCCTCCTAAAACAACCATTTTCCTCTCATTAAACACTTAGCCAACATACACACATTTTTCACAGCTGTAGAAAAGCAAGCAGAGGGGGCTCTTTCTCTACTCATTGCTTTAGGCTTGTTGAGCCACTGGAAGCCGAAGAGCTGCTGCTGCGGCTGCTGCATTGTTTAAGGCAGTGTTACAGCATTGGCCGGGTATGAATCAGACACTCTGGCGGAGTTAGTATCAAGCTGGGAGGAAGCGGACAGAATTGCCCAGAGGCTGTGGGCCATCTTGTTTTCCGCTTCTCCTGAGCATTGCTGTTCTGCGGTGGTATTGATTGGTTTTCAAATAGGGAGGTGATGAATGGAGATTTCATGTTATTTTGGTAGCTGTCGCTGCGATGGATGGAATGGTTTAAAACTAACCTCTAATATTTCGCTTTATATTTTGCCACATTTATCACCCTGGGAGGGGTCTGTGTCTTTGGGCCCTGCTGCACATTCAGATTAAAAAGCTGGGTAGAAGCCAGCTCTAGAGTTATTACACATTTTCAAGCACTAACTTTATAGCTGGTTGGCTCGCTTTATAGCTGGATAGTCATTTTTGTGATGTGCTCATTACTTGGCACGTGTGGCTGGTCTAAATGTATTGTGCAATTAACCAGTTAATTGTGTAACGTATATAATGTATCGCAGGGGCCTTTATGGCTAGTATGCAGGAACAAATGATCCAAAGGAGCACATTCACTTCTAATCCCCGCCAGCCTCCTTTGGTGCTCTATAGCGGAGGCACCCCTGTGCTGCTTGCTGTTGAGTACTGCCCGTGCCAGCTCTGCCTTCCTCTGTCCTAAGGAGATTCTCGGGGTTGCTTTTCCAATGCTAACAGAATTGAGAGAGGTGATACAAGACGGTGCCACTTCCACAAATTACTGGTCAGTTCTCTCGCTCTCTGCCTTGGATGCAAGGTGAAGAAAGGTGTTTCCTCCTCACTCACCTGAACTAAGTTTGTCTCTTAAAAAAAAAAAAACCCAACAAATTAACACCAAACAATCTGTATTGCAGCTTACTCTGCTTCCCTGTCACACTTGGCCCTCCATTTTTCCTGCTTGTGGCTTTGTTTTGAAGCTCAGTTATTGACCACTTGAGATCTCATTTCTGGTTTTATATCAAAATGTTTAATATAAACACGAAAATAGAAGACAAATTAAAAGCCAAATTTCTCACTGGTTGGGGTGCCTGCTGCCGTCACTTACTGGGCTATTTCAGGAAGCAGAGGATGAGCTGAAACGGCAGGAGCTGCCCAAACTGGGATTGGCAGTACAGCATAGGGACTCTTGCAAGTTAAATTGGTTTTCATTTCCAAACCCATACTATTGAGCCAGGATGACCAAATTAGTAATCAGGCAACTTGAAGCAAAGATTAGCCTGTTGATGGGACTCCAGCTAAGTGCTATAGCACCTTAGAGATGCCCATCAGTGACAGATGCGCATTTCAGCAATTATGTTCTTATGAACAGAGCCCAAAGGCTCATGATGTTTGTGGTCTCTCTTGTTTGCTTTTTATAATGGTTGGTTGAGCAAATTTATTTATAGAAAGTGAAAGCATCACAAGTGCTAGAACAAATAAATGCTTGCAAAAGTCTTTGCACCAGAAAACCTCTGAGGGATTTCCTGGCTGCTCTTAGCAGAGGGAGAATGGGGTTGTCACAGAGGTGTAGTTGGGGAAGACATCTGCTGTAGGAAGGAGAAGTGGTGGGACAAGGTGTGCTAGCAGCAGCAGCACAGGGGTTTCTAGCTTGGCAGCAGTTCAGGGTCAGAGGAACATCTGGTTGTCCAGCCATGCGTGGAGTTTGGTCAGGTAATGAAGGGAGAGCTCCCCTGGAACCTGCTGATAATAACAGCAGGGCCGAACAGGAGATCGGGGGGAAGGAAAGGCAAGGCGGGGCAGGTTGGGGCAGTGGATAGACAGGTGGGGTAGCGTGTGTTCTGCCGTACGAATCTCCTGAAAGAAAGCAAGCTTCCCCATTTTGTCTGTGGACAGACATGTGTAGTTGGTGATGACTGTAGTTTAAGGCCTGTGTATTTCATGGTTGGTTGGCTAGAGAGTCCACTTCCTACCTGGAATTGTTGCAGTATTTCAGCTTCCATTATAAAAATGTTTCTAGCTCTGTGGTTGCAGAGAGAACCGTGCAACCATGAACAGAGTCTGCACAGAGTTTGCAGAGAGCCTGTAACAATAGCTTTGGAAAGTGTGCCACGGGCCATTCATCTCAGTCGGGGGTCTGGTAGCTAAGTGGCAAAATGCAGCATTTTTGCTGTAGAATTTTCTGTTCTGCTGAAGCGAGAGGACCATGATCTGCTGGGATTTGTCTGTAGAAAACATCACAAAGGGGCTGGGGGTCTTAGTGCCAGTGCATGCTTACTCTTCCAAAGCTGCAGTACAGCTTGTAACCAGGGAAGGGAGGAAGTCAGATGTGTAGGGTGGCAAGGTGGTTTGTCACCGGCAGCCATGGTCTGACAAATGAGATGACTCACCGAGGCAGAACACAAGCGCCCCCTCAAAGAGCTACTCAACGCAGCTCACAAAGACACTCTCATGGACCCAGAGGGACAGACTTCCATCTTCAGCTCTCTCTGTGCAAGAATGAAGTTTATTTCCTACCTATGGGGACCATGTACCATCTTGTACCATCTACACTTTTCTCAGAGCCTGACAAAGGGACTTTGATCCCAAAAACTTGCAGAAAAGGACAGTTTGTTTGCCATTTTCCAGTTGGTCTAATAAAAGGTATCGTTTTGGAACCAAGAGTTCTAGTTTTTTGTATGCCCTTTCCTTGATGTGTTTAAGAGAGTTTCTGTGCAAGGCGGCTTGGCCAATATCACAGGATCCAAGAGATGCATGGTGACCACAAGCAAGAACCCCCATCCATAGTATATTTGAGGAGACCCATGCTAAGTTTATGGTCTATACCTGGCCTTAACATGCCAGGCCATGCCAAGCTGCTGAATGGGTTTCTGCTGAATACAGGGTTTTTTTTTCTTTTCTTCTTTTCTCATTTCTTTCATTTTCCTGTTTTCCCCTTTTCCTTTTCTCTTTTCCCTTTCCCTTTTTTCCTTTTCACATTTCCTTTCCTTTCTTCTTTTCCTTTTCCCTTCCCTTCCCTTAATCTACTAGGCTCTAATACTGTCTTTTTCATTGGTCTCTCTGGCACACTTCCTGGACACAGACTCTGCTTGTTACCCGTTTGCAGAAGAGGGACCCCATGGCCCATATGACTACTCCCCAGGACCAATGCAGACCGTCCAAGACATCCCAGGAACTTAAGGGCACTTTTTCTTAGCTCTCCAGTCTTGTGTGACAATGCTCTGTGGTTTACCGTTTCTCTCTTCAATGGACCCTGTGATGTTTTTGCAGAAGCAATTCTCAACCTAACATGTGCTTTTCTTTAAGACGAGAGCACAAGAAAGTTGCAAACCACCGAACGCCTTGCTTCTCACTATGGCACCCACCCTTTGGGGCTTATTTGGGATGCATCCGTGTTCCAGTAGAAAGCTTCTCTCATTAGGCACCCTGAGTGTTAGCAGGTACGGTGTTGAAATGGTGCGAGAGGTTAGAGCCAGTCCTGCCCTTTGAAAAAAATTCCTGTTCTCTCTGCTGTGTGACCCCCTGATCAGCTTCATCGTGTGTCCAAAATCCCCTGTCAAATGATCTTCTTTCGGGCTACCAGCTCGCTTGGCAGAAATAGTTTTCTTGTTTTTGTCTTAATCGTGCTTCTATTTGAAAAGGAGATGAGCCAGATTCAATGACTCTTCTTCATTAAGTTTTTACAAAGTGCAAAGTGCCTTTCTGCTGACACCTTCTATGCTTTGGCTTCATGTGGGGGCTATAGAACCAAAGGAAACGTATGGAATTAGCTTTTACAATTTAAGTCATGCTCCGCATACTAAGTAGAGATTGCAGTTTGATAAAACTACTCTTGGAGTTTATCGTTTCAAACAGTATTCATAAACTATATGTAGATAAGTTGCCCAAACCATCACGGCACCCATAGGTTTTTTTCAACTCTCATATTAATTTAAACAGCTGCAGTGTTCAGTATCACTGCTCTTACAAATTTCTCTGAGGGTGGTTGTACCTCCCATCAGTGTGCCTCTTATTTCTGTGATATTTCTGTATCTGTACTTTCATTTTCCTTTTTACCAATAGGCCGATGGACAGAATGACCTACCTAAAGCCAGCACCGTCTCCACTGACGAGCCTCTTGGCCCTGTTAAAGGGTTTCAATTATGATGCACTGATAGAAAGCCTGGTTGGCAGCATGTTGCTCATACAGCTGGTCCAGCATATATGGCATGTGGAATTCTACCTTCACTTGGTGGTGGGGAAGTTCATGCCTTATTTGAAGATCTTGGAGGAAGTAATGTGCAGCATAAGACAAGATGAAACCCATTCAGATCTTCTGGACACTTGTCCCTTTTTAAACCTCCGTGGAGGAACGCCTTCATCATTAGTTTGCACCTGCACAGGAGGAGGTCTGTGTAGCATGTGGCTGCCATGCTCTGTCTTTCTTACATTTTTGGACAATATTATGGACAAGAGAGGACATTACGCACCATCCACAGGTTTTTCAGTGAATTAGTTGCACTAACGAACCTGTTATCAGTGTTTTAGCTGCCAAATCTATTCACTCAGTTCCTGTTTGAATTTTTAGTTTTGTGTCCAAGAGGTGGCAGACTTTTTTTGAGTGATCATGTTATAGTGTCTGCTAGTTTTCTTTGAATGTATTTGAATTAATAGCACAGGGGATAGATTTCCTGCATGTAGCTTAGTGGCCACAGCTTGCTTTTTGGAGAAGGTACATTCATATGACTGGGTTGGGTTGGCTGTTGGAACCGGCTTTGACAGCGAACCCCTTCATAAGATTCTGCAGGACTCCAAGAAGAAACTAGAGCCAGCAATGGAAAAGCTGTTGGCAAGCATTTCACCCACCGTTGTTTGATAAATGTAGAGTAGTGTGGTGGGGTCATGGTAGGACAGCACTGATATAAGAAAATTCAGTGGCGAAGTTATATTTTGAGTTATCTTGCCTTCAGCGGTTTTCCCAATCTGTTGGCACAAATGACACCTGACCCATTCCACTCCATAGTTCTTCCGTTTCTGGAGTACCGTGGTCTCCTAAATGGCACCAATACAAGAAAAGTAAACTGCAAACTATACCTTTAAGGGACAACTGCAGAAGATGTGTGCATTGGCAACATGCTGTGAGATGGGAACATAATAAATCATTTATTAAAGGTCTGACAGCTGAAAAAGGAGAGAGGATATGTGAGTAGAGTATTTATATTATGAGGAGTGTATCACATGTAGGAATACCAAGTTAAGTGATTTATATATAAAATCAACTGTCCATTAAAAAAAATCCAATTATTTCAGACAGTGATATAACAGAAATGGGTAATGTATATGTATGTGTGGGAGGGTGGGTGGGTGTTCGTATATGTATGAAAGCTTATTCATCGGACTCAAACACTTGGTAATTTTCTTAAACAAATAAGTATGGTCAATAGAGGGCTGCATATAAGACACATTTTCCCTAATGTATTTCTTTGTGTACGTCTGTCTTTTATCAATACTCTCCCAAATGTACTTGCATGCTTGAATTTAATTACCCCTACTCCTCTTCAAAAACCCGACTAAAGATACTCAGACAGTTAGATACAGTGCATCAGTGAATGAATGGTTATGCTTCTTGAATACATTTGTTTTCAGTTCTTGATTGGTGTCTGCAAAGTGAAAACTTTTCCACATGTGTATCAAGATAGTTAGCTAAAGTCATCTGTGGCATCACTCCATTGAGTTCCCTAGAATTAGGCCAAAAATGAATTTGGATCAAGGAAATGTAGGCGAGTGATTTCCTTATGGCAGACTCGGGGAAACCTGTTGATCAGGTGACCAGGAAGGATGGAGTATGAGACTGCACTCGTCCCCTCTTGTGTTTTGGGGTTTTTCCCCCTTCCCTTATCACCAGATGTCTTTTAAACATTGTATTTCTCTTTTGAGCTGGAGGGGATTGTATTTGCCTACGTGCATTTTGGTTGTCACGAGGGCTGTGAAAAAAGTGGCTTAAATTGACTGAACGCACCTAATGATTGTGCTAAGTGCCATTCTCCCCTCCCATTGTCCTGATGTTTGAACTCCTTTCCCACCAGAAGTATTTAAATATAAGCATATATTTGAAAATATTTTGATACAAAAGGACCATTTTTAATTTAATCTTTGCTTTTGCTCCAAAATGATTAAAATGGCATTGATGAGAACATCTCAGTTCTGCTCGTGTCCATTAGGAGTCAACAAGGAAGTTATAGAAGGGTCTAGAGCCAAGAAATGAATATGTGGCGTCTGTGGCGTTAGAGAGAGGGGACAGAACCACTGCGTGGCATACATTTGTTGAATGTTGGAGGAGGAGGAACAAGTCGAATTTTCAGGTTCTGTGGTCAAAAGAGAGCTAGGAAGCACCTTATAAACCAACCAATCGAATATATAGCATAAGCCTTCATGAGCCGCAGGCTTACTTCATTAGATGCTGTGAAAGAACAACACAAAGTAAGCTTATTGCTTATGAGAATTTGTGATATACATCTCTGATTTAGTTAGTTTATAAGGTGCAAATCAACCCTGCCTTCTTTCTGCCTGATGTCAGACTAACATGGCTAACTACCTTTCTCTGCTCTCCTCAAAAGAGAGCTCCCATTTAGCACATCTTGTATGCCAAATACTGACTTGCAGCAATGCAAAATTTATCTTCTTGGTTATCCATCCCTGTTAGAAGTGTGCATCTTATTTCCAGTTTACTGACTTCAGCTTTTAGCCATTAAGTCTTGTTATGCCTTTGCCTGCTAGATTAAAGCCATCCACTAGTTTCAGATATCTCCTCCCTTTGTAGGTAATTATAGACCATGATCAAATTGCCTCTTAACCTTCTCTGTGATAAATTAAATTGAGTTCCTTTAATCTCTCATTGTAAGGCATGGTTTTCAGAACTTGAATCATTCTCGTAGCTCCCTTCTGAACCCCCGCTAATTTTTCAACTTCCTTTTCGAAGTGTGTGCACCAGAACTGGACACATTCTTCCTGCATGTGGTCCCATCAGTGCCATATTTGATGAAAAGATCATTAGCCTCTTTCTGTATGACACTCTTCTAGTGCACATGCAGGTTGACGTTGGCCCTTTTTGCCTAGGGAGATTGCATTAACTTTCTCAGCAAAGTCCTTATCTGAGTCCTTGCTTTCTGGATGTTCTCCACCATGCTGTAGAAAGGCAGACATGCTTTCCATCTGTCTAGATCTGTTGTTCTCAACCTTTATAGATTCAAGGCACCTCACAAGAGGCTCGAGGAACCCCTCAGTAGACTCAAGGCACCCCTTGTAAAATGTCATCTCTTCGTTTTCACTCAGTTTTTGATTCCAAAAAATAGTAGAACAATTCTTCTGTTGCAGAGGATTCAGAAAGACCGCAACAGGTCAGAATATTTTTAACACTGTGGGTTCCTATTTGAAATCTCTAGATTTATCTTGTGAATCGCATTTACACACCTAAGAGTGCTAACATTGCATGCCACCTTTGAAAGGATCACAACACCCTGGTTGAGACAACTGCTCTAGACAATGTCTAACAATGCATTTGTCTATAATGTGCAAATTTACCCTGCCTTCTACTTGACCTCAGACTAACACGGCTAACTACATCTCTCTGGCAATGCATTTGGACATAGTTGACCTCATATTGAGGGATCATGCCCAGCCTGGCTGCTGTATAACGTTGATTTGTTCTTCCCATCAGCCTTGGTATCATCTGCATATTTTATTAGTAATGATTTTATATTTTCTTCCAGATCATTGATAAAAATATTAAATAGTGTCAGCATAAAAAAACAACTGGTTTGTGTCCGTAGTATTTAGTGATTTCCCATCACCAGTCACCTCCTGAAATCTGTCAGTTCATCAGTTTTTAATCCACTTATTAGGTGGCATGTTTTTGTTTGGTTTTATACTAACGTGTGTAAATTGTGCAAAGTGTTACTAAGAAAAAAAATCTAAGTGTGTTATGTTGATGCAGTTATCTTTATCAACCAAATATAAAATTGTGTTCAAGGACAGTATCAGATTTGTATGGCAGGACCTGTTTTCCATTACTCTGTATAGCTTTTTATGTCAAATCTTTTAATTCTTTATTGGTAGAGTCATGCATCAGCCCAGATTTGAGACTTGTCAAGGGGATTCAGTTTGCTACAATGAAGAAACGTCATGGAAAGTGGACAGTAGATCTGATAACTTGCTTCTCTATACACTGGCTAGCCCATCTAATTTTTCAGTCTTCAGAGTATTCATTCACTGGATAGAGGTTTTTCATTTTAATTGTAGTAAATGTGAAATGCACTGATCAATACTGCCAATGCATGATGAATGATTTTGAAACATCAGTAAGTTAATTTATCTGATTCAACATGCCTGAAGTTGGAGGAGGTGTTAGAAAAGAAGAAATTGAGTGTACTGAAGTAATAAAACCAGATAATTTCTTCCAAAGTAAAATGAAAACATTATTGAGATCCATTAAGGAGGAAGAGAATAAAGATTTGTGCTCCTTTCAGAACAGTAAAAAACACCCTGTTTTTTTTAAATTTATTAAGATCAAATATATCCTTCCTCGGGTACATTTTCTGATCAAACAAAATGTCGTCTGTTGAAGAGCAGAACATTGATAAGTTTGATTGGAGAAGGGAGACTTTTTATGTCATTGTTATCACTGGAGCTGCATTCGGATGGTTTAAGTTGCTACATTCCAGGGTGCCCGGCAGCTATTCAACATCGGCTTCATTTACGAGCTGCCTCTCTTCGTTATTAACACCCAAAAAGTGTTAGAGATCAGTTGGTGATTATGTCACTGGAAACAACTGAAAAGGAATGAGTTGAACTTGATTAGAAAGGGATGCAACCTTCTTTTATGCTACCACCTCCGCCTTCTGTGTTGCACGGAATTAGCAATTTAAAGAAATGATTGAAGGACTGTGACCTGGATGTACTATTTCAGAAAGACTTAAAATACCAGTTCCATTTTTAAGCACTGCAACTGAAGAAGCAGAGTTTAAGTTAAAGAACGACAAGACTCAACATTAACTGACCTCCTGCCTGAGGTCCAGCTTCCAGAATGTTTCATGCATACATGCAGGTTTCCAGACAAAAAGACAAATTCCTACTTCCTAGCTTTACAAGTGCACATCTGAAAAAATGCTACAGAGAACTGTGACCTGATATCTCACGGTGCCATCCAAGAACACACAGTTCATATGACAAACATGCCTTTGGATTCAAGAGGGGAAATTAAATGAAAAAGACAAATTATTTAGTTTCAGCGTCTAAATTTCTGACACGTGAGGCTGAACACCAGATGTAACTAGGGAAGATGCAGTACCAGACACAGTCCAAAAGCATGTTGTGGATGTTCAGAAGTTCTTCCCCAGTTACCATCGGCATCATGATGATTTGGTTATATGATGATTAATGTCCTAGTTTCTTAAACATGCCTGGAAGATGGTGTGTCTTTACCTTCTGCACCATAAACTAGACTGAGGGCCTTAATGCCTGAGCTTTATGCAACAGAGAGGCACTCTCTTCTTAACATGATTTTGGTGGCACCTAGCAGGTGATAGGTTGGCACTCAGAGAAAGTCTATAACAGTACATGATATTTTAAAATAGAATTGGAATTTTAGCAGAGCAAAATGGAAGAATGATTCAGACAAGAGCTTTTGGAGCTTTTTCATGTATTGTGTATTTTCGTGTATTGATCCTCACAAAAAAGGAGAGATTTGAAAACATAACTACTTTGCTGAAAAAAATGGCTCCCTTAATCCATTCCTCGAACTTAAAGTAATTGGCTACCGTGTTTCCACACATACAGCACCCCCCCCCCCAATAAAATACACACCCTAAGCTTGCAAAAAAACTTTTTTTCCAACTACTAAGTTAGTCTAATAAAAGATATCACATCTACCCAAAGAACTGTGTCCTTAGACCAACACGGCTGTGACCAAAAACCCAGCACGCCTTAGTTTTGACGGTCAAAATGAAGAAAAAAAGATCTTTGTTTGTCATAAGTAAATGAATAGCAGCAGCTAGGAACCCGAGTCTGCTCACTGTGCAGATTTTACTTTTGCTTTTGTCCTGTAAGCAGCACAATCTTCTCTTATAGTATTGCTTACATATAACGTGCACTACAATTTCCAGCGGCTGTGTTGCGGAAAAAGGCGTGTGTGTTGTACACGAGAAAATACAGTATTCAGATTTGTTCTCTCAAAATGTTTGTGAAGAAGGCTGTGCTGTCTTGTTCACTGCATCAACGGCAGTGGAAGAAACAGAGAAGTAAAATCATGGAGGACAGCACACTTGGCCTTCAGGATTTTGCCAGGGGTTTGTCAGTGTTAAGATCTGCACTCTTGTCCAGACAATTTAGTGTCAATCAAGCATGGTTTTAAGGTTGATTTGATCTGAACTTTGTAAAAGGCTAAGTGCTGAAAAAGCAAATTTGTTGTTAAGCATGAATTGGTATCTAAAGGGCAGATCCAAGAGACTGGTAATTCTGACTAATTAGTAGACAGTCGACTCCACTATTGCATTCTTGTGATAATTTACTTTAAGCTTTTCATGTAGCATGATACGTGCCCCTTTTTATGTCTGAAAAGTAAATGCACCAGAAATCATCTAAAATAGAAAGGCGTGTGGGTGCCACACTTCTTTTTCTCAGAGTTTGTGTCTGGTTTCTGTTGTTTTCTGTGTTTGGTTCTTGTTTGTTTTTCCTGTATTATTGGGTTCAGTAAATACAATCTTTCTATCTAGAGGAGAGGTGGGCTCAGTGGGTTAGGCCTTGCTTACCTAGAAAACTTGTTTCAGTATAACCTAAAATAAATTTAAACCTAGCTACAATAATGTAACTCCCGCATGCGGATAGCCTTGTTCTGGTATAAAAGTGGGGTTCCTGAATATAGTTTCTGTCACCTAGGAGGGAGATGTAAGCTAACCCCAAAAGGCCACACTCCTAATGGAAAAAGTGTCTTCACATGGTGGGGGAAGTGATATAACCTAGGCTGGTATAATTGGTAAAACTATGCAGCCAGGGCTCGGGTGCTTTCCTTGCGCTGTCTGTCTGGCACAAGCCCAAATCTCTTTGCCTTCCAGTCTGTCTTTTTACATCCTGATACCTTACCAGTGCAATCCCCTTTGCATCATCCCTGCAGTTTTCTCATGTACTGAGATTTTCCAACGTCTCATCTGGAAAACAAGTCAAACAAAAGTAAGTTACCAGCTCTTACTTTCTCAGGCTGTATGGAACGGGTATCGATTTACTGTTGATGCTACGTAGTTTATAAATATGCATGAGGATTTGGGGTTATTTAACTGTGCTTTTTAATTCTCCTTGCATTGCTGACTCTTCCAGTCAAGGGTTTCTTTGTATGCGTAGCAAGCTGCTATGTGACAGCCCTGTTCTCACTGGCTGGGCCCTTTCCAGTGTTTGCTAATCCCGAGTCTGCCGAAACTTTAATGTTCAAGGAGTAAAAGGGCAAAGCATCACCCTTTTGTGAGATAAACAGGGGACCAGAGTCTATCTCTTGCTGGAGAGTAGAACAAAAAGCCTGGGACCAAGGGGTACTCGCATCCATCCTGGGCAAAGGAAGAATAATAGAGGTGTCTGGCTGCCTTTCCTCTAGATATGAGAGAGATGTTAATTTAGCTCAGGATTCCCTACAGCTTACTTAAATGAAGGAAGTAACTACTGCCATGAAGAAAGGGGGAGTAGAAGGGAGGGCAAGAATATTGAACAGTGTCTGAAGAAGGTGGAAGTGAAAGAGGTCTGTACATGGGCATGGGAGATCCCAACTCTAGTAGGAAGAGTGGGAAGCAGGGCAGGTTTCTGCATATTCACCACAGCCAATAAGGGAAATTAGAGACAGCATTTCTAATAAATGCTGTCGATAGCAATAGTGATGATTAGGGAGCTTCTGTAAATTAAGTACTATATAGATTGTGTGTGCGAGTGTGGGTGTGCATGTGTACGTACACATGCTCTCGTGAGATGTTGGAAGCTCTGGATGCTTTCCCCAAACAAAATAACTCACTTCAGAGGAGTCTTTTCTGTCCCAAGAAGTGAAGGGTTGGTGGGTAGAGAAGGTTATGTCCTCAAACATGGAGAAGCTGTATCAATACCAGTGCTGCCCCAGCGGGCACTAAAACCATCAAACTAACCGCGACCCTAGGGAGGAATTTGGGATTCCCCTTTCCTTCCTCTGCCATTCCCCACATGACAATAAGACAAGGTTCTTTGGGTAAATCTGATCTCTTTTATTAGACCAACTCAAAGATTCTTCCAACTATTTGAGTTGTTTTAATAAAAGAGATCAGATTTGCCCAAAGAACCTCATCTGCCTATGTGCTTAGACCAACATGGCTACAACCTACACCCCTGCCATATGACAGTAACCAATGTTTTCTTGTCTTGCTCTTCACCTCATCCTGAACAGAGGAGGAATACTTGGGGGCGGGGGTGATAATCCCTTGCTCTGCATCACTTACCAAGTATCTTGTTTGTGATAGTTGCTTCATTACAAGAGGATGGATCCCATTTATTCTGGAGTAGGTGTTTGCTAGAAAACCCACTAGGAAACTGGCTTTCTGTTGATAGCAGGTCTCAGAAACAGGTTCTCCAAGCAACTTCTGGTCTGTTCTGCATGCTGCAGTGATACCCCGAAAGCCGTTTGATTCTTCTGCAGCGGAGGTTAAATAATTTCCGACACTGATTCAGAGAGCACAACCCATGTCAGCAGAAGGTCACTTTCCTAGCGTAGATGGGAGGAAAGGAGTCCACTGAAAAGCACTGAAGCAGTCCTAGGCTTCCACTGTGCTTCACTGGAGGTTATCCATGCAGAGATCGTTCTTAATGGTGTTTTAATAGGTGTTAACTAACATGATTAAAAAGCCCAAGTGTAGATGAACTCTTTGGGGAGTTTAAGTCTCATTGCTAATGGGATGATGGTTAATGCCAGTGACTAACCAAAGGAATAGTGTTTGCTATGTAAATAAATAGCATCATTTACTGCTCTCTCTTTAAACTACGGGCTTCTTTCATGCACGCCTGCTTCCTGTGAGACAAACTGCCATAGGACCCCCAAGATGGTGGCTTCTTTCGTCACTGTTAATTACTCATTTTTCTTGCTTGCAAGACGCCATTTAAATCAAACTTAGAGATTCTGCTCTTTTGCAATATGAGGCATTAACTGGAAAATCTTATTACATTGCAGTTTTACTTTCCTTTAAGAGACATAACAGCTTGAAAGAAGAAGCTCCTGTACCATTGCACACTATAATTTGTCCCTTCATGTTTGAATAATAAGGGTTCCAGGCTAGCTCGGAAGATTTGTGTTTCTTTTCTCCCCTGGGATCTCCCCTTGAAATCCCATCTGAATTCATTTCAGAAACGAGCTTTATGGGGAAATGGAGAATTACTCAGACATGAAAGGAAGACTTATAGTATACCATCAGGAGCTAGATGGCTATGTATCTGGAACGGAGTCAATGCGAAGAAAAACCTCCCCTGGATATTTTCTGGTTTGTTGGTATATATGGACTGTATTGTTTATATAGATTTTGCTTGTCTGATGAGGTAATGTCACACCAATGGGGGATTTAAGGTTGAACCGTGCCTTTTAAGTATAAACACTAATTTTCTAGCACACACTGTTTTCTGTAAGGAAGGTTTTGGTGCAGAAATTTCATAAGATTATTTATAACCTAAAAGCGATTCCATTTGTACAACATTTGGCAAACTTATTTGACAGATAAACATATGAGAGAAACACTTATTAGCGCAATTCTCAGTCTTCAGACAAAAAGCTGGCATTTTTAAACTTCCCTGGACTTTGTCCTCAGTTAAAAAAAAATGACCTTTGACTTTTTGAAGGGACATAGTTGAGAGCTTTTTCAGTTCTAAGCATTAGATAATGACACATGATGTCAGAGCAAAATCTGATTTATTTTCCTCTTTTTTATTTTTTAAAGAAACAATGGAGGAACAGTGATCCAAATTGGACCACTGGGCACTTGAATATATCGGTGCCCTCTCCACCATTCAAGCTGCATTTCCACCCATCCCAATTCTGAACCTTCTCCCTCTGTTGTGTTTACGTGTGTTATTGTTACACATCATTTCACATTTAACTTCCCTTTACTATGGGGCTTGTGGCACTGTACTCTCTAGAGCATATCAAACTTGGCACGATGTACGGAATTTAAAACGGCATGTGAAGGGCTTCAGCACCTTTTGGCAGCTTTTCTTTTATTACTAATAAGAAAGCAATGCCCAGAAAGTGCTATGTGCTATACCAACATCTAGGAAGATGTGATTTGGGGTCAGAGTGATGATAGTCACAGGGTGATTAGGGTTTTTTGTTTGTGATGCATCTAGCTCCAACTGCCTCTGCTTAGTTGCTAATTTGCTGTAGGCGCTGCAGTAAAAGTGGGTCGTAGGGAGGAATTTCAATGAGATGTGTGTATTGTGGCCTTGCAGATCAGCTCAAGGAGGGCAAGGAAGAGACTTTAGAAAAGGTTGTGGAAGAAGCAGGTGAGCAGGGTGTCAAGGGTGGCATGCTTGATGGGGCTAAGGGGAATATCATTTTGAACAAATAAACAGGGCAGAATTATATAGGTCCTTGAATGACAGAACAAGAGTCTTAAACCCTGGAGTGCTGGAGAAGAAGAAAACTATGGAAGGATTTTGTGGGGCGGGCATGAAAATCATAAGTCACATCTACAGTACACAGGGCACATCCACACGTGCAGGCATGTGCGTTTGCAGCAGCTCAAATAGCAGCGGCACAAATTTGTGCCAGAGATTTGTGCCTAAGCAAACGTGCCTCAGCATGCACTTTGGTGTGGGACAAATTGTACTATGTGGGGCAAAGTGACCCTGCCCATCTCCTCCCGGATCTTCAGCCAGGGGAGACTAGAGGCTGGGTGCTGGCTCCAGCAGTATAACAATCTGCCCCAGCAGCTCAGGGCTACCTGCCCTCAGAAGCTTCTAAGGTCTAGCCAGCTGGTATCTGGAGACACTAGCCCCTTGTGGCTGCTGGACTGCTGAAGCAGCCCTAACCTAGAGTGGCACCTGCACCCTCTACCCACTGCAGCAGTCTGGCAGTGGGGGCTGCTGCCTGCCTGTAGCCTGCTGCCACTTGCGACAGCATCCACTCCCTTGGACTTCCAGCCTCGTGGCTGCATCCCTGCCTGGGCTGTGGTATGGGCACTGCAGCAGAGCCATCTGCACCTCTGGGCCAGCTGTCATTGGGCCGTATCTGCACAGCTGGCCTTCATGTGGCACTTCTGCCATATCTTCTGGTGCCCCCGCTCTGCCATCTGGGCAGCTGTCGCCCAGAAGATGTGCTTGCTGCACTGGTCCGCTTTGAACTGTCAAAGTTTGTCCTCCTGGCCCCAAATGGCCAGGAGGTCAGCCACCTCATCTGCCCTTCAGCTGGGTTCCTGGTGCTGGCCCTGGGCAGGCTCCTCTGCCTGGGTCCTGCCACTTGCCTCACTAGCAGGGATCCTGGTGTTCCTTGTTTAAAAATTGCAGATCCTCTGATTAACACCCCTCCCACCCCCAAATTCTCTCATTAAAATACCAAAAATCTGGGTTCTTCCGTGACCTAAAATGAAACACCACTATATAGAGAGAGATCGGTTGGGCAATGTTTTATTTATAAATTTACCATTTTAAAGCAATTTGGAAGCCTACCATTACCTCTGTCATCATAATAAAATGAATTCTAAATATCTATACACTTTGGCAGTTGCTTTTGTTTTGTTTTTTTCCATGGAAAAATCAGAGCTGCCTCTGCCCCCTTCACTCACCAAGATGTGGGGCGCTGAGCAGCGCTGGGATGCCAGTGCCCGGCCCATGCCTTTGCCTCTCACTCCCAACCCACAGCCCTGCCAGTGCCCCTCACCCCTGGCCCGCACTAGCTCCCTCCTGGCCGCAGCTCTGTCCCAGCATCAGGACATGAGTTCAGCTGCAGCTGCACCACCCACTGCTTTGTGGCTCTGAGCAGTGTCAGCCCTTACTGTTCTACTCCCTGCGCCTGTGCCCAGGCCTCAGTGATCCCCCAGCTATTCCTGGGAAGCCCTTGACTGGGGCCCAGGGACAGGGCTGTGCAAGTCCCTTCCCTTCCAGGCTGGCTTCCCCCTGTGCAGGCTGCTCTAGGGAGGCAGGGGGGCTCTAAGCCTAGCTCTGGTGGCCTCTCCTACCCATCCCTGACCCTCATCTCCCTCTCTCGCGCACACACCTGCTGCCACCTCCACCCCTCCCCACAGCCCATCACCCCCCCCCCCCGAGTAGTTCCTGGAACCAAGAGCGCCCCCAGGCTGGGGCTGAATGTCCCAGCACCGATGTGGGCATGGGCCAGGGCTGCAGTGTATCAGTTGCCCCTGCAGCCATGGCTCCTGCCAGCAGGTCCTGTCCCATCTGGCAGCTGGCCACACAAAGTGTGAGATGTGTAGGGGGGTGGGTGTGGGGTTTGTGGGAGGCGGTTTGTGGGTGGGTGTAGGGTTCGTGGGGGTAAGGTTTATGGGGAAAGTGTGGGGTTTGTGCAGGCCTTTGCAGGGTGTGGGGTTTGTGGGTGGGTTGTGAATGGGGGTTTGGTTTGTGGGTGTGGGGGAACTGTGTGGGGGTGGGGAGGACTGTGTAGGAGGGTTGGGTCCCCACATGGTGCACTGCCCACTTCCCCCTACCCTGCAGCAGCAGCGGGCCATGGGGCGCTCATGGCCTGCTGCTGGCAGAGACCCCCAACAGCACACAGCACCACCTGAGACCCAGGAGCTCCATGTGGTGCACGGACCTAGCCTGGCCCGCCGGTGCACAGGGCACGTAGAGGCAGGAGCCGGCCCAGCCTGATGGCTTGCACCTCCTGCCTCTGTGGTGCTGGGAGTCCCAGGTGGCAGCAAGAGCTGGCTTGGTCCTGTCTGAAGGTGCATGCCAGGGGGCTGGGCTGGCTCCATGTCTCACATGGAGCCCTTGGGTCTCAGGTGGCACCACGCGCTGCCGGGGTCTCTGCTTGTAGCAGGCCATGAGTGCCCCAACAGCCCGCTGCTGCTCTAGGGGGGGTCTGTGTGCTATGCAGCGGGCAAGTGGGGGACCCACCCCTCCCACACAGTCCCCCCACAACCCACCCACAAACCCAACACCCCCACACAGTCCCTCCCACCCCTGTGTCCCTGCTTACCTGGGACAAAGCCTGGGTCTGGGCCAGCACTGCAGCCTTGCTCCACTCCTATTCCCTCCAGCAAGCTGAGGCAGCGTGCTGGAGCTGCAGGGGCATGCGGCAAGCATAGAGATGCTCTGGCTCTGTGCTAGAGCATCTCTCTGGAGGGCTCAGCCTCTGGTTGCTTTAGGGCACGCTCCAGGAGCACGCCCTCCTCTGCTTTTTTCTGCCATATTTTTTTCTAATACCAGCATTTCCCAGTATCAGACTTAGAGTCCACACTGCAAATATGCAGCACGGGGAACATTTTTTCTTTCCTAACACGCCTCCTGCAGCATCTCAAGCTGCTTTGAGATGCCACAACAGGCATGTGCTCCCTCATCTGGACGTGACCACAATGATCATTTTTGTATCTTTGGTGTTTAAGGACTAGAAAGGGGCAGTCCAGGTGTTAGGAGGCCTTGGAGGAAGAAGAGGCTGTGGTAAGGAAGGAGAAGCATCGTGTTCCATTGTTCATGTTGTTGCGGAAGATGTAGCAGGATTTGAACCCAGGATGGAGAAGGGGCGAGGCAGGACCGAAAATGACCTCAGTGAAATCTGCCCGCGCTCTGCAGAGGTCACGTATCCGAGAGCCAAATCTGGGGAGGAGAGAGGAGTAGGCACGAAATGTGCCGCGAACAGTGAACCCCTTCACAACATTCCAGCATCCTTTTTTTTCAGCTGCTTCTGATTCTGCGTCTGTGTGTTTCTGGCAGGGCTGCGAGGAGCAGGTGGTGTTTGTTGGTTATTTGTTAGTTTGCTTTGTCTCATCTTTGCAATCCATTTTTTTCTGAATACAGTTCCTGTTCCAAGGGCTTTAAAGATCCATTGGTGTGGTTATCTTCTGTAACAGAGGGAGCCGGGCTTCGGTCAGTGTGTTGCGCTTTTGTACATTGGGTCCGGGGGGAGCTCTTTTGGATGCTGTTTAGTTTGGGTTTTGCTCTAATCACTTTAACAAGCCTGAGCAAAGAAACAAAAAAGAGCAAATCCAAGAAACAGAAATTCCATTAAAATGACATTTTCTAGGGATGACTTATGCTTCGTTTGGTGGCTGCCATGTGTGAATATTTAGTCGGGGATAGATCTTCTCTTTTTCACTCACAACAGAAAATTAAGCACAGACAGTGCTGGGAGTAATCGCAGGCAGACACCAGCCTGCTCCCGCAGAAGGTTAAGGACCGGCTAACTGGATACGATGCAAGCATACCGGATTATCGACTGCAGTGGCAACTGTGACAAGCTGGTGAATACATCTACTCACAGTTAATAGATTCTGCTTGAGATGATGTTTAGAAACCGTGCAAAGCCTGGCTGTACTTGTGCGTCTGTTTGCTCACAATTGCGTAATTTTCTGGATGAGCTGAACGGAAAACCAGAAACCTGAGATTCTGGGGAAAGGTGTTTAAGCTACACCTTCTTTCCAGCAAAGGGGAATGGAGCTTGGGGACAGGTAGGTGGACTCTCAAGTCCAGCTCTGAGAAGGTGCTAGGCACAGGGTCTGCACCCTAGGATGTGTCTGCAGGCCCCAAGGTTGAAGGTGGTGCCTAGCCCCCATTCGAAAGAGCCTGGAGGCTTAAAACTCTCAGGAATTCAGAGGCAGTCTGGGGGCGCTTGGCCATATTATGTCATGTAAAAAGCCACCACCTGGAAGCATAACAGTTCTGCGAAGCAGAAAAGACCCTTGAGCACTTTCCACCTCCCTCTTTCAAGAGACCATCCAACCTCCGCCTTATCCTCCAGATCTCTCCTTGGAGTTTTCTTCCACATCCACCCCACTACGAGAGTTTATGCAGGGTTTTCTGCTGAGGCAGCCTTCCCTTTACAACTGGCAGAATTTGCTAGGTTGCGTTAGATTTGCGTTGTCCTGACTCCTGGTTAGGTACCATTGACAGTGCCTGTCGAGTGCATGACGTAGCCAGTTCCAGAAATCTTGTGGGTTTTTCTATTAAGAAATCAGTGTGTGAACAAACGCCTTCAATTGTGAGGGAGGGGAGCTGGATGCCGTTTGCATTTTGGGAACACTGGTGGTGCGCTAGTGTCCACACAAAGGATGAGATGGTTCCTTCACTGAAGAGCTTATGATTCAGAGCCCCCTCTCAGCTGGGGATACCACCATATGTTTCACTGCAAGCTAACAGAGATTAAACTCCTCTGGCCATATGTTCAACCAAAATCCATTGTATTGCCCAGACAGTCTAATCTCTCTTAGTTTTATTGATATCAATGGTGTAAGAAGCGTGGAGGATACATTTGTGATAAGTGCCTATAAGGCTCATCTGTGGGCGTCAACCTGTTTTTCTTTTCAATGCAAGGGAACATCATTACGGTATATAAAAAGAAGCAAATGGTTTGTTAAAATTCCCTGCCGATGTTTGCCTTTGTTCCTTCAAGCCGTACGAACCTTGCTGGGGCATTTGAGCCTTCTGAATTTTTGTTTCATTAATATTGCTGGACAGACTTATTCACAGTAGTTGAGAGCGTTTCCTTTGCTAGCTCTCCTCTCTTCCCAGGGACTGAGAATATCAACAGCATACATGTAGGATTAAATGCTTGTGTTCGGCATTGAGTGCTTCACTGAAAGCAGGCTGCACAGTTTTAAGTACTTCATTCTCACCTGTTCACCCCTGAAAATAATCTGCGACTAGATATCCTCTGGAGTAAGCTTTTATGACTGTAGGAGAACGGCCTTATGTGAATCAGGATTCTGCAGCTCCTGAACGCGGGCAGAGATGTCAGAACAGGCTTTCGTTGTTCAAAGTGCTGTCTCCGTGACCTCTCCTTCACCTGGGTTCTTCTGTAGAAAGATTGGGGGGGGTTAGAGGTTAAACAGTTCTTGTCCTCGATCACAATTTCGTCATTGGGTGATGCTAACATTTTCCATCGTAAAGGAAAAAAAAAAGAATGTGCGTCTTCACTCTGGGATTTAAATGGGCAGACTTACTGCACGCAGCTGTCAGGAGTGGAGGTCTTTCGAAAATGTCACACGACCTCAGCATAATGGTTTTCTTGGGGTCCAGTTTTCCTCTAGGCTGTTTAATTGGGTAAAGAGTAATGGAGTCTGGTCCGAATTTACAGAACCCAAGTCTCGGACCGTGAACTTGACTCTCCCCAGATCCTTTCCCAGGAAGACTGTTGCAAGTCAGTACCTCACTTGAGCAGCTCACCATTCGTGCAAGTATGTGCTTGTGACATTTCAGGAGGTCGAGCTTTTCACTGTGGTTTTCATGACTGTTACTTCAGGTGTTTACATGGGATCAGGTGAGAAGCTTTTTGGCAATTTGCAGCCTCTCACCGTATAGATTCATAGAAATAGGGTCAGAAGGGACCTTCTAGATCATCAAGTCCAACCCCCTGCCCTGGGCAGGAGAGAAAACTGGGCTGAAATGACCCCAGCCAGGTAGACGTCAAGCCTCCTCTTCAAGACCCCCAGGGTAGGAGCCAGCACCACTTCCCTTGGAAGTTGGTTCCCGATCCTAGCTGCCCTGACTGTGACGTAGTGCCTTTGGATGTCTAGTCTAAACCTACTCTCTAACAATTTGTGGCCGTTATTCCTTGCTGTCCCAGGGGGTGCCAGGGGGAACAGGGTCTCTCCCAAATCCTGCTGGTCCCCCCTGGTGAGTTTATAGACAGCCACCAGGTCCCCCCTCAGCCTTTTCTTGTGAAGGCTGAACAGGTTCAGGTCCCGTAGCCTCTCTTCGTAGGGTCTGCCCTGCTGTCCCCTGCTGTGTAGTAAGAGAACTCTATAGGAGTCGCCATTGCACTAGACTAAATCACATAGACCACATCTGGATCAAAGCAACACACTATTTAATGTCACAGAGCATGGCACCTTGTGACTCAGTCAATCATCTTTATGAAATATCTTGGGCACCATCATGGCTAGCATAGCCAAGCCGTTCCAGTTTGGTGGAAATGAAGAGAAGGTAACGATCCATTTTCAGTAGGGAAATGTTTACAAATCAGAGCCCCCCTATAGGCAGGAAGTCCTTTTGTCCTAGCATGGATCTGGTTTTGCTGCTCTAAGCACCAAATCAACTAGTTAGCGTCTTACTTTCCACAAACGAATAATTCACTGTACTGCTCAAGTGTCAGCCACACCTGGCTGCAATCAATCAAGTCATTCATCACTCCTCCGTACTGAGGTTCTGAGTGTGTTGTTCTGTCACATCCGAGTTACCAGTTCAACATTATTCCTTGGAGGTAGAGCCTGTGTGTGTCTTTACAGTGACTAGTTTCTAAAGTTATTTCCTTTGCTGGGGAATTATCAGCCAGCACATTGTCCCTGACACACAAGTGTATTGTGCTAATTAGAAATCTACAATATAGATCCCCGGTGTGAGAGACTCTGGTTGTGAATTGTTGTTGAAAGGAACCAGACAGTTTGCGAGTGCAATTGCCAGGTGAAGTGGCGAATCCTCTTTCCGTTGTCCTTCCAGCACTCAGCTGGTCTCGGTCTCATGTAGGATCTCTGCCCAAAACCATCTCATGTTTTCACGTACGGGATGCTTGGAATTTGGGAAGGGCCAGTTGCTTCTGCACGTGTAAGGCCCAGGTTGCCATCCCTTAAAAACAGGTGTCTTACAGTTTTGTGAAGGCCACGAAACATGCTTCACATCAAACTGCAGCACTTTCACTGCTGGGGAGGAGATGCCTCTTACTTTACTAAGGTGCAGAATTGAAGTAACATCCTGAGCAGCTGCTTGGGATTCTGGGTTCTTGTTTGAAGAAACATTCATGCAGTCTCGCGATTTGCCATTCACGCAGTCTTAACAAACACATAAGCACATGTTGTTGAATCCCCCTTTTCTGAATCAAAAAAAATAAATCCATGGTTTAGTAACAAGGATGATGTGTTGCCTGAGGGGATTGTGCATACTGTAGATCTGCAACGATCCAGGAGAAGATTGTGTGCCTTCTCACCAGCATGAGGGCTCAGTTTTCCCCTAAGCAGTACTGTACTGTTGATGCTTCCTTGCAGTCCAGCATCACTGGTAATCACGTGGGTCTGTACCTAAAGCCAGCTCAGTTTACTTCTGGCCTTCTGAAGTTTAAAAAAAAATCAAGGTAAAGTCATGGCAGCATTTTTTGCTGGCTAATGCGCACACGCCAGTTTTCCAAAGCTGCGATGCCTTTCCAGATGCATCATCTCCTTTGTACGCTGTGCTCCCCATTTATCTGAAACCCTTGTAATGTTGCATGCCCCCAAGTGGTACTGTATAGGGGGCTTATACATCATTCATTTTCAGAGAGGAAATGTGGTTTGGTGGTTAGACTCAGGAGACCTGCATTCCCTGCCATGAGACTTTGGGCTCATCAGCCTGTGCTTTTGTTTCTCTACCTGTTCTAGTCTGTCTTGTCTATGTAGTTTATAAACTGTTTAGGGAAGAGATTTATCTCCTATGGTATAGCCTCTAGCAGAATGCAGACCCAATCCCACTTTCAGGGTATGACTATAGTGGAAACTACATATTTTTACATGGATTCTGTCAAGGGGTAAAGATACTGTCTTCATATCACAGTGGGTTTCTGAGTTGTTTGCCTGTCTGTAAATGGAGTGTAGCATCAGACTAAGAAATCCCCCAGTGCTCAGGCTTGCTGGTGGGCCCCAAGCCTGGGAGTGTATCCTGGTATTGCCTTGTCTGTGCTCCTTTTCAGAGCTTGCTCTAGCAAGGTGGGGTGGTGGTGTAGAAAGGAAGAATATAATAGGCGGGGAGAGAGATAGGAGTCAGTCCTGCAGTTTTGTGGCAGCGCCCTGTAGAAAAGCTGGAGCGTATTGCCACAAGACATTGGAGTGAACGAGCCAGTGACAAGCAGGTCAAAGTGATCTCAATAGGGAAGGTGTCAGTATTCTCCAGCTTTGTACCATTTTCCTCTAATGCTGAAATTCAGTGCAATATCCAGCATCTGCCCATTATGTACGAGAGCCCAGGTTAAGTTGCTCAGCTTCTGCACTTATCGGGACTGCATAAAATCATAGGCTGTGTCTACGCTATGGACTTCTGGCAGCACAGTTATGTCAGTCAGGGGGTGTGATCCCCGACTGACACAACTGTGCTGGCAAAAGCCCCCAGCATAGACACAGTTATATAAGCAAAATGACATTTCCCCGGTACAGCTTATTCCACTCGGGGAATGGTTTTACTGTATTGGTATGATAAGACTGCACCCACAGCACAAGGGTTTTATCTATATAGTGCGCCAGGATCCCTACGCCCCCAAGCCCTCCTAGCAAGGAGCTAGCCCCAAGAAGCAGAACAAGAACCACACCTCGTCTTGCCTAAGCACAGCCACGGAGTGACAATGTATGGGGCAAAGGAGTACCAGCGACTCGAGCTTTAAGCGCTCATTATCACCAGGCCACCTAAACACGGTTGTTAACTGTGCTTTTGAACCTTCTTCCTGTGAAAAGGAAGCCTAGCGAGCTGAGAGACTAGGAGCATGGGAGAGACAGAGCCCCCGCCCCTGCTTGGTAGCCTGCCTTTGTACCGGGCGAGGGCAGGGAGAGTCCTTTACACAAAGACAGCATACAATCTCAGCTGGGCGGCTGTATGAGGACCAGTCCACGGCTTTAGATACCAGTGTGTGTTGCTCACCAGGAAATGTCTAATGAGCTGGTGCAGCAGCCCTGTTCCAGTTTATTTTGCTGCACACTCCCTAGGCTGTTGTGATGGGTTCCAGCCCACTGGCCTTCTGTGCTGCTAAGCTTCCTGCGGCCTGAAACGGGCTGCTGTGATGTTACTTTTGTTGGCATCTATTGGCTCATTGTCTGCTACTCTTGCACAGGAAGAGGTCTGTGAAGCCCAGTGCTTGATGTTGTCAGAGCTAACACTAACTCCCACCCTGGCTCATCAGTCTTCTCCCAGGACTGCCCACGATGAGACTTGATGGGTTTAAGGTTGAACTCTCAGCCTGTGCGAGTGATGCAGCACACAACACAAACATACTTTGCATAGGATGTAAAACAGCTTACCCTTTACCTAAATAGGACAAGTAGTGCACAGTTCTTGACAAAATAACGATGCTCATGTGTGTTTCTTTTGCCTCGGTTTCCTCGCAACACTGAAGAGTTTGTTGGGTTTATCGGCGTCATCTGTGGCTCCTTGGCTGGTTTTGGAACGTCAGCAGATCCCCAGCCATGAAAGCACAGTCCTCTCTCTCCTGCCCCAAAGCTGCCTGTCCTACTTTGAGTCACATGAGGTTCTTTGGTCCCACCACTATCTTCCCATTCATTGAGCTTTTGTTCCTCTGCCCCAATTCTTCTCCCAAGGTGATAGACTGGGTTATGCTCACTGTACAACAAGAGCATCCTCCTTAGCATTCCTGTTGTTTGGAGGCGCTCGCATAACAACTTTGAGCACAACTCTCTTCTCCCTGGACAGTGCTGTCTGTGTATTCCCCATGCCTCAGTGCATTACACAATGCAACAGTTTCCCAGCAGAAACCAGGCTGTGCAAGTTGTGCACAGGCTGCTTCCCCAGATTGCACAGTTGGCGTTCCGGACTTCCAGCTGGTGGAGGGTCATGTGTGTGTGCATTGTGTAGAGTGTTACAGGCTCTTTCCTCCTCTGAGCAATGTGTGGGGGTTGGGAATAACCTAGCATTGATTAGCGTTCATCCCCAAAGCCTTGCCTGACTTGAAATACTTTTCCCCTTCATTCTCTTCCTCCCCTCCACTCTGAACAGCTTCTTCCCTTGCCAGCTTCCTGGGCAACTTGCTGCATTGGGTGCATCTCATCCTCTTGCAGAGCCAGCTACCGGGGTGGTGTTGTGTCTGGACACTAAAAGGGACGCTGCAGGCTGGTTTCTGGAAGGGGAGGGGAGCTGCCGAACAGAATAGGTGGAGCTGCCGGTCCTTCCCCTTCCGAGGTGGGGAGAGCACCTGCCCCCCGAGCAGCGGTGCCGAACGTGGGCACTTACACATCCCTGGGGAGTTGGTCTTGTTAAAACAAGGACACCGAGTAGCGGTCTGAGCCACTGGAGGGCTCTGAAACAGCCCCAGGATATTACATTTTTACCTTTCTGTTTTTCTCACTGAAATTCGTCTCCCGGAAGAGAATGGGGGAAGGACATTGCCTTTTGCTTGATGGTTTTTCCTAGGGGAGTGGATATGAGATCAAAGATGGAATATAAATAGCAGAGGTGTCAGAGAAGTATCAGGCAGCATGGGGTTGGGTTAAATGGTCCTTTTACCTGCTGTTGTCCTGTAATGGCCTTTTGCCTGTAAATAAAGCATGCACTAGCCACCTCTGTTTCCTGCTAACACAGCATAGGTCAAAAAACCCATAAATAAAGGGATCCATAGTAGGGAATGGGTTTGGTGATTAGATATTTAATTGAGAAGCAGGTCTCCTGGGTTCCCTTTCTAGCTTAATCAAAAACCTGTTGACCCAGCTTCTCTGAGCCTCAGTTTGCCAGTCCGTGAAATGTTAAAAAAATTAACACACATTTAATGCTAAGTAAGAAATGAAATTGGAATAATAATGCTGGTGTTGAGGGTTAATTAACATTTGCAAAATCACTTTAGGTTTCACCTGGCCAAGGTGTAGTGGAAATCAGGATGAGCAGAGATGTTGATTTTTTTTTTTTTTTTTTTTTTTTTAAGGTTTTGAGACTCTCCAGTGCATGTGAAGACTGTGCCTTTGAAACCACAATATCAATATTTTCCTCGTTGAAATCCTTTCCCTGCTGAAAGGATATTAATCTCTTGTTTTAGAGTTTGGCCTACCAGTTAAACTACTATAAATATAATTCACCTGTAAGAGAAGTATAAAATGAAACGTCTCTTCGCTTCCTTGGGACAGGCTGATAAAACTTGATAATGATTCCTGCACTGGACTCCTGTGGACATCGTAGAATTGTACTTGTAATAAATTAGGCTAGTGCTCTGTGTCCTGCTGTAGTGTAAGGCTGCCTTGGCATGTTCATTATAATCTCCTGCTATCAGGGGATTTAAAAATGAACCATAAAACTTCATTCCTGGAGTTAAATTTAACAATAGAGGTGTCACCCAGGGGGCACATCTGTTGCTTTTAGGGAAGAAAAGCAGCCCCTGCTTTGGCTGCTTTTCATTCTCAGAACTGAAACATTACCACTGCTTAAGCATGTAGCTCCCACATGTGTGTTGTTTTTTTATGCTTTCTCCCTCCGTGTAGTGGATGGATGGTGCATGGAGCATTTCATAGGTCCACGCTGTACTTATTTTCTTTGTGTTTTTGCAGGGTGACTACGACCCCAGTAAAACCAAAGTCCTTCACTTCAGTATGAACCCAGCAAGCCTGGCCAAGCAGCAGCGGAAAGAAGAGCAGCAACAACTCCAGGAGGAGTGTGAGAGGCTGAGGGAGCTGGTCAGGGTGCTGGAAGGAGGAGGCTCCATCTCTGATAACCCCGAGGGGGTTGGAAGCTTGCATTCGCCGCAAGAAATTGCAGGTGCATTTCTGGTTTCTCGTCACGAAGAGTCTCTTTCCCCTTTGTCGTCACAGTGTTGCCGTTCAAACTGATAATACCCCCAGCCAAGTTAACTGGGGACCCTGCACATCATTTGGTGTCTGGGGTGGGCAGATACGAATAAGGATTGGAAGGCACCAAAGGAAGTGAGCGTGGGGTAGCAGCACTGTGATGGTTTGATGAAGAGGATGTCTGGTAAGGATAAATAATAATAATACTTGGTACTTGCACATGATGAATGAAGCATGGACAAAGTGACCTTGCCTGGACAGTGCCGACAGTGGGCAGAGAGGAAATATCTCCCTCTTTTCAGGGCTGGGCTGAGCCCTTGAGGTCTTGTGGACAGCAGGAAATAACTCTCCCTGCTGTGGGGAAACAAGTGGTGGAAATCTTTTCAGACCTGGCTTAAAACAAATTAATATTGTTTATCAGTGTATATGGGCCCCATTAATCACAGCTAAATTCAATATGCCGTGAAAATAGAGTACATCTTTCACTAGGTTTAAAAGCAGCTCGCAAAATCAGAGTCTCTCCCACAATACAGAGCCTGTCTTCCATTCACATACATGAATGAGACCTTTTAGTACAATAACCATGAGGTCAGCACCTCCCATACACACTCTAACTCTGTAAATCAAGGTAACAATATCAGTAGCGTGACCTGTCATCTAGAACGACGAGTGGTGGCCAGGCAGAGATTATTCACACTGCAGAACCCAAGAGAGCTTATTGTTGTAACTGAGACCCACACATGCTTGCCCTCAAAGCATCTGTGCTGTAGCTGAACAGACAAATAAAAGAATCTGCACAAAAGGCAGGCAGGGCGGTGAGGAGCTAACCTGTGGTAGTGCTGGTACCTGCAGATGGCGGTGCACTATAAGGTGGGTGGCCAAGATGGTAGCGTTTTTCTCGCAGGCTGTATACACCGGAGATTTGAGACTCAAGCAGTGTCTCAGCCTTGGGTGAAAGAAATCTTGTGATGAGATGCTTTCAGCACGGAAGTATTTTGCAACTAGCTTGCTTGTTTTTCATTATATCAACCAACAGTGTTTATTACCGAAAAGAAAGCATTTGCCTTCACGCATTATAATGGATACTGCTGTTATACAAATGAAAATTACAACAGAAAATCTATATAGCATACTTGAGGTTGTGGAGTGAAACCTCCCTCTTTGGGGAAGGAAGGGATAAGATGCCACTGGACCTTAAAGATGCAGAGAGTCTCTCTCCCTAGAGGCATTTGGTTTTGTTTTTCAGTAGCACCCCAAATTGCTAGATACTTTCCAAACACTTAAGGAAGACAAACGCTGCTCACTGGTGCTTCCAACTTAAGATCCCAGTGGAGCAGTTGGGCTTTTCAAGGATAGCATTTACTGCAATTTGAATCTGAATTTCATAGCTGTTAAGCTACAGTAAACCTGGCTGTTTATTGCCCCATCTCGCATTGTGCTGCTGCATAGTTTAGTGTGTCAAATGTTGCAAGTATATATGTGTGTGTCAGTGCTCCTCAAACCCAGTGGGGAGCATCCTAGACAGTGGCAGAGAAGACGCAGAGGTGAGGCCATCTTTGTGTCTCTGTGACTGCGGTTTAATCTACAGCAGGGAAAGCTAACCTGCAGCACACATGCTACAGCTGGCCAGGGCAGCCTGTGTGCGGCATGCAGCAGATCCAGGAGAGGGAAGACAGCACAGTGGCAGGTAGGGCAGGAAGCCAAAAGCAGAGTAGAAGATCAGACAGGGAGCACAGGGCAGGGAGCTGAAAGCAGAGCAACAGAGCAGGCAGGGGAAGGGGGATTGGGGTGTCACTTGGAGAGGACATGGGCTTGATTTGTGACACACCTGCCAGAAAAGTTGGTCCCCCACTGATCTATAGTAATTGGACCATTGCAACCGAGGTATTATATTTCCCATATATGCCCCCTGGGGTTTTTTACTCATAATTTCCATCCTGATTCTACTCATTTGGTTTGTCCTTTGCTTCCCATCAAGCATTTTCCATGCCAGTGTGTTATTAAGTTTGTCATAGCTTACGTGGGATGCACTTTTAAGCTGTTTTTTTTTTTCCCCTTTTGAGGATTCAGACAGGAAAACAAACAGCTCTCTGGGGTTCAGCATGCTTTCAGCTTGTCAGATGCAGTGTGCTTGTGTCCCTTCTCCCCTTAGCCCTCTGCTACATCATTCTGGCTTTTGTTCACAATCTTGTAAGGAAAGGAGAACATCGGTGGCAGCATCTAGCTGGGGTTGCGTGTGCTTTGGCTGCAATCTCTAGCAATCATTTATCACAGTCACAGAGGGACTTTGGCAGGCTCCAAGTGTCTCTAAGCACATATGAAAATGGCTCGTGTAAACAAAATGGAAAAACAATACCGAGGGGACCTGTGTCTGGACGGTCGCTCTGACCAAGTCGCACTGTTAGTTTGCATGCAGTCAGATAGGAACTTCTTCTTCCACTGCTTCCTGAACTTGAGTGAATCCCTGCCATGCACAGACCCTATTGACAGTATTGCAGCAAACAACTCAACCCCTTCCCTCTGCTGCAGAACCATGGTTGTTTTCAACGATGTAGTCCTGCAGGGAGGGTTATTCAACTGGTTGAATATATGGATGTGCTGAATGCTTGGGACCTATACTGCTAGGATATTAGTGCAAACAGTCCAATTATATTATTTAGCACTGAGGGGGTTAGTTGCACCTTGTCATTGGGTGCGTCTCTGGGACATTCATTATGGCTAGGTACAGACTTTACATACAATCCAGAGTAAGTGATTGGAAATGGAACCAAACCCATAACTGTACAGAAGTTTGGGTCTAGTCAGGTGTAAAAATAGCAGAACCTGGTCTGAGAGAGTCCTAGATCAATGTGCACTCAATCGTATTCGAATTAGGTTAGTTTTGGTGCATTGAACTTCGGTACCAGATCCCTTATCAAATCATGTTAGGTCACTGTCTGCTGGCATCCCAGGTGCCTTTGAGGCCGGGCCCCCCCCCGCTCCACCTTGCAGGTAGGTGTGCTAGCATCGGCCCATGATCAGCTACTCTGGCTGAGTGCCCAGCTGGCCTTGCCCCTGGGCTCTTACAGAGCGGAGTCAGCACAGTGGCTGACAGTGGAGGGAGAGAAGGGGCCCTGCAACTTGGTCAGGCTCCCTGGTCTGCACCCACTTGTGGGGGGCATGGGGGTTCCCAGGTCGGGGTGTGGGAGCCCACCCAGGGACCCATGAGCCTCCACGAGCAGGTACAGTGCCATGGAGCAGACCCAGCTGCAGATGCCTGTGACTGATGCTACAGAGGAGGAGGGCGATGGGGTAGTGGAGCTCCACTATGTCCTGCAGCTTGGTCCGGCTCCCTGGATCTGTGCCCACTTGCAGGGGGCATGGGAGACCCTGGGTGGGGGTGCAGGAGTCCACCCAGGGACCTATGCCCCCATGAGCAGGCATAGCACTATGGAGCAGACCCATCTGCAGGGGATGGACAAGCACAGTAGCCTCCGCTGCCTGCCTGTGGTTTGACAGATGCCAACAGTGGGAAGAGGTGTGCTCACCTGTGACCTGCAGCCAGTCAGGAGTGGTCCACATGCTGGGCTGCTCTTAGCAGCCTCCAGCAGCCCAGGGAGCCTGCAGGGCATGCTGGGAGGTGTGCAGGGCACCTCCAACCTCCTGGCCTTGGGCAGTGCAGGCAGCCTGCCCGCTCTCCCTCCCCTATACTGTGTGTTCACTCCCAAAGTAACCTACAGTGTGTACAGAAACCTGCGTAAGTCTGATCGATTCCACCTCAAGCTTTTTGAACGTCTATGCCTAGCCTATGATTGCAGAGAAGTGTAGACCTACCCATGCTAGTTAAACTGTCTCACTTGAGTATTTCTTGCTGCAGCAGTATAGTATAGACTAATTGTCCAAGTATTAACCATCCTTATTAGGTGGGTTTTCAGGCGTGCAAAAATGTTCCCCCTGGCTACTACTGGTTCCCAAGCTAGCAGGGGATATATCTGCACTATGCTCCAGTCACTCTAGGCATAAAAACTAGGGATGCTTGAAAACATAGATGGATGCACATCACAAAAATAGTAATGTCTCCCCACGTGGGAAATAGGAGATCCAGGTCTAACTCGCCAGCCACGCTGCCTACAGGAGTGGCAGTGCTGCCATGCACCTTCCACGGTAACATTCCTGCAAGGTGGGAACCAGCGGCTTGCTGCAGAAACTCTTCATTAACATCAACTGTAGCTGGTGTGATGAGCAACTTTTGCAGTTCACTTAACCGTGAATTGTAAGGGATCACTTTTCAGTATCTCTCATGGAAATGATTCTGTACAGAACAGCATGGATTAGAAACTCAGCAGCATCTCTTGCTGCTAGTTGCAGTCTCTATAAAGAAAGGGGCAATGCTTTTTGGAGGTGGGAAATCCCTTGCTTGCAGAACTGGATAGGAAAAAGGTGAGAACTAATCCCTCCTCCCAACACAAGAAAAGAGTGACTGTGGGTAGGTAAAGGTGAAGCAAAACAGTGAAAGCCATGTGCAGCTGTGCCTACGTGCAGCAAGTGGGCAAATAAGTGGTTTTATTGTACACTTCTGCAGAAAAGGACCTGGGGGTTATGGTCAACAGTAAGCTGAACATGAGCCAGCAGTGTGCCCTTGTTGCCAAGAAGGCTAATGGCATACCAGGCTGCATTGGTAGGGGTGTTGCCAGCAGGTCAAGGGAAGTGATTATTCCTCTCTATTCAGCACCGGTGAGTCCACATCTGGAGAACTGTGTCCAGTTTTGGACCCCCCACTACAGAAAGGATGTGGACAAAATGGAGAGAGTCCAGCAGAGGGCAACAAAAGTGGTTAGGGGGCTGGGGCACATGATTTATGAGAAGAGGCTGAGGGAACTGGGCTTATTTAGTCTAGAGGAAGAGAAGACTAAGAGGGGATTTAATAGCAGCCTTCAACTCCCTGAAGGAGGGGTTGCAAAGAAGATGGAGCTAGACTGTTCTCAGTGTTGACAGATGCAGAACAAGGAGCAATGGGCTCAAGTTGCAGCAAGGGAAGTTTAGGTTAGATATTAGGGAAAACTTTATCACTTGGAGGGTAGTAAAACACTGGAACAGGTTACCCAGAGAGGTGGTGGAATCTCCATCCTTGGAGGTTTTTTAGATTAGCTAGACAGAGCCTTGGCTGGGATGGTCTGGTTGGGGATGGTCTTGCCTCGAGTAGGGAGTTAGACTAGATGTGACCTCCTGGGGTCCCTTCCAGCCCTCATTTTCTATCATTCTAATCCTTGTGCTGTGATACACGCTGAATGGCTTACTGGCAGAAATGAAAAATTTGGGTTGCCTTTAGCCAGTCATCTTTGTTATGTTCTGCAAGGTTGTGTGATCTGCAGCCATTGCACTCAAGGTTTGAAGGCTTATAATTACAGCAACCAGAAAAGGCATTAAGAACAATGATGTTGATGGTTTTGATAATAATGTATTGGCCATTATTAAATTCTTTCATTGGGCTGGAATGCAGCACGTTTTTCTGATTATGGTTCCAACTCCTGGATAGGCAATAAGGAAACTATTGCTGTGGACGCAAAAGCCCATTAAATGTGACTCTATTAAAAAATCAAGGTTATGCCGGACTTTAAATCTCTTTGAGCGTAACCACCAGAGGCTGCAGCACAACTTGGCAACTTGCCATAGAGTTCACTGGTCCTTTTCTCTCATTTATGCGGTAATAGTCTCTATTAAAATGGGTAATACGGCTATTGCAAGGGAGAGTGTTGGAGAGTGGGAGCTATAACAACTTATTGTCCTTTATTCTGCAGTATAACAATTGCACACACAGGGTCATGGAGTATTAATGGGGCAGAGCCGTGGCAGCCCCATTATCGGAATGGTCTCACTTTCTGGGTGGCTCACTTCCCTCGCAATGCCATCTGGGGTCTGCATTGTAAAACAGGGAGGTGTGGACCAAGGTCAGGATGCCACCTGGGGTACTTTTCCAAATTCTTCTCTCTGAAGCAGCCATACAGATTGTGACAGTTTTGAGAAGTTGGCAAAAGGGAATCAGTGTCCTTGGGGAGCATAGACTCCAATCCTTTTATTCTTTTTCGCAGTCTCTTTTGATTGTCCGCTTCCCTTACCTTTGTCTTGTTTCCTTGGCCCACATTTTTTGCTCTTCCTTTTCTCTTTCATACATATGGTTGGGTAGTGGTTTTCTATCTGGCCACTTCCAGACCAGTCCCTTCAAGATAGGTGGCAGTACCAGCTAACAGGGACAAGTTGGTTGCACCTGTTAATAGGGTAGAAAGTGCTTATGTTGCTGTATGCTCCTGATGCGGATCTCTCACTGAAAAATGCAAGGTTTTCCACCTTGGGAGGAAAAACCTGCAACATCCTTATAGGCTCAGCAGTGCTATGTTGGCTAGCACTACGGAAGAAAGAGACTTGGGGGTCATCATTGACCACAAGATGAACATGAGCCTTCAATGCGATGCTGCAGCTAGTAAGGCGACCAAAACGCTGGCTTGCATCCATAGATGCTTCTCAAGCAAATCCCGGGACGTCATTCTCCCCTTGTACTCGGCCTTGGTGAGGCCACAGCTGGAGTACTGCATCCAGTTTTGGGCTCCACAATTCAAAAAGGATGTGGAGAAGCTTGAGAGAGTCCAGAGGAGAGCCACACGCATGATCAGAGGTCAGGGAAGCAGACCTTACAACAACAGGCTAAGAGCTATGGGGCTCTTTATCCTGGAAAAGCGCAGGCTCAGGGGTGATCTGGTGGCCACCTATAAGTTTATCGGGGTGACCACCGGTGTCTGGGGGAACGTTTGTTCACCAGTGCCCCAAGGGATGACGAGGTCAAACGGTTATAAACTACTGCAAGACCGTTTCAGGCTGGACATAAGGAAGAATTTCTTTACTGTCCGAGCCCCCAAGGTCTGGAATAGCCTGCCATCAGAGGTGGTTCAAGCATCTACTTTGAACACTTCCAAGAGAAAATTGGATGCTTATCTTGCTGGGATCCTGTGACCCCAGCTGACTTCCTGCCCCTGGGGCAGCAGGCTGGACTCGATGATCTTCCGAGGTCCCTTCCAGCCCTAATGTCTATGAAATCTATGAAATCTTCCCCTACTACTGTCCCTATGAAGTGTGGCTCCATATGTGTTTGTCAGTGAATATTATAAGTAAAACACAGGATCTTGCTTCGGTTTTTTAAATTTAGTGTTTCAATACTAATTTTCTAATAGTTGTTTTATCCTCCCCTCCCCTCCCCACCTCATCTTTTAATTCATACTTGATTAGAAATAATGGGAACTCATCTTCTATTTTGGGAAGATAAATCAGAGTAGGAAAGAAGAGCAGTGACTTGGGTTTCTACCTTGGTTAAGTGCCTGTGCCACAAGCTTCTGGAAAAGGAGTATAGTGCCCAGGTTGCATGTTTGGCCATGCACAGAAGCACTTGAAAAACAGATTAAGCTTTTGCCTAACGTGCTCACACTGAAAAGGGAAGTTAAAGTCTTGTTCATAGTTGCAGTGTTCTGCCTGTCACTGATTTTTGAGGAAACCAGGGGCAAGAGGGGGCAAAGAGAATCCTCTGTTTGGAATAGGAGCAATGGATTTAATTAGAATAGGTGCCTGACCTGAGCAGAACCGCAGTGACTGTACAGCAGAGGCTTTCCTCGTCGTCAGTGCCATGTCAGGGCACTGTAATAGAGAATATTAATTGGAATTAAATTGGGTAATAGATTAATATTAAAATAATCTAATCTTGTTGAAGTGACAAGCTGGAGATGTTAAAATTTGTCATTGTCCAGCTTGGCTCCGCTGCTGATGAATATATGTCTGACTGCAAAGGAGGCAAGGCATGGAGCAGACAGCAGAAGAAAAGGTGCAGCTCTCCATGTACTGTTGGCCTCAGTGCTTCCTGACCTGTGTATTGAGGATGTCCACATTATGGATGCTGTGTCTAAACATGAAAGAACAGTGTCCAGTCCATAGTCATGGATTCTGACTGTGTTTTTTTTAGTTTCTTTGTCTGCTAACAGCATCCTACCTCATGCTGTGTTTCCCCACGAATCGTGTTGGCTAAGCAAGGTTGGATGGCATCAGCGTTGGGTAGGAGGCCCTCCATTTTCTTCTCTAAGGGAACACTAGACATTTCTGGAAATGATGGTGATGACACAGTAAGGGTACTCTTCCCTTGAAGACGGTCATGACTCAAACACCATTAGAGTGCTACAGGGCTTTTGGAGATGCTTCTTTTCTAAATGGAAAATCAAAGTCCAGGCCAGTGGTAGTCACTCAAATGTCCTGGTACGTTTTGTTAGTGGGGTGTTAACCATGATATCCTGGCCATGTTGCAGAATAGATAATCACATCCTGCTCATCCCCCTGTAATATTATAAATTATAAAAAGAGCAGTTTCACTTCCTGCCTTACGCTATTTGGGATGTTACGTGTACTGATAAACACAGTAAGAAGCAGCTTCAATTCACTGGCAAGTGAAACAATCCCTCTTCCTTATCTGCCGTGCAGAGATATCGTTGAACCTTAATGTTCAACACACTTTAATAACCTCAGATGAAAAATGCTATAGAAAAGCAGAGCATAATGAATGCTCAGGAGAGGCAGTGGATGCAGCACTGGGGTGGGACTCAGGTGGGTGCTATTCTTGTACAGGTTACCGAAGGGCTGTCTCCTGGGATAAGTTGCTTCGTCCCTCAGTGCTCTTGCATGCCAGTCAGGGATAAGTGTACAGTACCAACCGTTTTGGCTGGTGCTTCAGTATCTACAGAAGACAAGTGTGGTGGAAGAGCTAGGTGATGCCTTGTTACTTGTGGTGCTCGTTTTTCCACTTCAGACCACGTAGACCAATATGGGAACTGAGTAATGCACTGGGGCTGTGAATAAGCTGGTATTGGACTCCGATTTCCTTCCCTGTCATAAGTGTGCCTTCTTCCAATCCAGCACTATATATAGCTAGTTGGCACTGTTAGGTGTACCTTCATTTGTCCGAAAGACTTTAGCCAAAGATGGTGTTTCAATATTGACTGTGTCACAGTTGTCAGTAGGCATTCTCCATAAATCCCCGTCACATTATCCAGTTAGGCAATGAAATCGGATGGCCCAGCCAGAAAGGGAAAATATTTTATGAAGTGGAACCTTAACTCCTCAAGTGCCCGTTTATTTCCTGAACCAGCAGCTCTATGGCCTTTTAATTGCAAGCGCTCTGCAGTTCTTTTTCCTTGCCTTCAAAGTCACCGCAGGGGCTTATTAAAGCCCCATCTCCCAGTGCGCATGGAAACATGGTACCTCATATGGTGTGAAAGCCATAAATGCATATAAAAAATCTTCCAAGGTAAAGAAAATCTTTCAAAATAATGTGCGTTACCCAGATGGATACCTGTGTCCTTTATAGACCACACACGGCTTCAGTCATACACCACCGAAATACATTTACTCACAATTGGAAATAATGCATCTTTTCTGGGGCAATACATCATGGACCAATTAAAGAAGGAAGGAGACAGGCCCCAGATCCCAACTTAGTCAGTGTGCAGTGAAAGACAAAAACCCAGGCAGTCTGATGGTAGCTGCTGACTGAAGAAATCCCGGAGGACACCTCAGCCTTGCGGATCGTTGGAACCATGTGATGTGAGGCTCCAGCAAGACACAGCAGGGACTTTCAAAATCCACCTGCTGTCTGGGGAGCCAGAGGTTTGTAATAAATCCTGTAACTTAGTACTGTTGTATCTACTGAATCTGTAATACTTGGCATCAATCAAATGTTACCCCATGGAGTGCGCTTATCCTTCATGAAGAGCAAAGGAGCTGCAGGTTTTCCTCCTTCACCCTCTCCTCCTCATGACTAGTTTGGACTTCTAAGAAGCCCAGGGTTGCTCTGCACTTCCGGAGGGGGAGCAGGCATTGCTGTGCGAACGTGTCTATAGAGCTCCAGAGAACCCTAAAAGTTCTGTACGACGTGCTTTTATTTGACTTGTTTTATTCGTTTAAAAAGTGGCTGCCATCATCTCTCTGGGCACTGCATAAAAGTGAAAAACAGCCATAAAAGCCAGAGCCACTTGGCCTCTTCGCCCACAGACGGAGAAAGCAAAATAACTCCTCAAGATACACTAGGATGGAAAAGAAAGTATAAAATGGGCAGAGACCAAATGCAACCAGCAAACCTGGAAGGACAAAAGGACTTCAGTGGGCATAATCAAGAAAGTAGTTCCCTAGAGGAGGGTGCAAGAACCCAGGAGGTCCAGCTGCCATCAAGGTGAACCCTCCGAAGGAAGAGCCCAATTGGGGGTCAGTCGTCCTTCGGGAGCATCCTCTTGGAGAGAAATAGACACTTGGGGCGCTTTTACGTGTGCTCCAACATGTTCTGATTAGGACGCGTAGGAGCGGACCCGATTGATCGCGTCTGCCGGAGCATCCTAATGGGAACGCTCCGGCGTGCTGCCGTGTCTCATGTACCCCACGTCCCGTGTTTCAGAACGGTAGCAGGGGCACCCCCGCTGCCATTTGAAACACGGGGTGCTGAATTCATGAGATGCTGTCAGCATTTTAATTAAAGCAGCTCTCAGGAGCCGCTCTAATTAAAATATTCCCCTCTTACCCACACCCCAGAGCATGTGTCCTTGTTGCTTATTTGGCAACAGGTGTCCTTGTTGCCTATTTGAGTATCCTTGTGTCCTTCTTGCCTATTTGGGTATCCTTGCATTTACTGTAGAATTAACGATGTGACATTTGTCTCTTAGAGGTCATGTTTGCCTGAGGCAGGGGGCGAGGTTAGAAGGGACTGTTCTGGGACCATAAAAGTCAGGCAAGCCTGAATGGTTGCTGATGGAAAAGCATTTAGTGGGGTAGGTGTTCGCCAACCACAGCCAGCTTGCTAAGAAGGTTGGTGAAGCAGAAAAACAATGATAGGCGACATATTTATAAGTCTCTGCTCCCTGGGGGCTTATAATAAAGGGCTAGGCTGAGCGACACATGAAGGGGAAGTGAACACAACCCTATACCTAGCTGCAAAGTATACCACTTCAAGCTCCAGAAATCGCCTTGTCCACCATTCTAGCCGGAAGCAATACTGCCAAAGCCCAGGTCCTCTGTGGGTTATGAAGTCAGTGAGAAATGAAGGGATCGTAAAGCTCTCCCTTTCTCATGCGTCACCCCACACCTCCCAAATCCCACACCCGTTGGAATAGCCATGCGGTAGATAATGGCCACGGTCCTTCTACGTGCCCCTTTCTGCTGATGGTTTCCTGCTCAGATAGATGCAAGCTGGCAAGTGGTACTGTTTGCCCCGCAGGTCGCAGTAAACTTAGCTGTCCTGCTTGCTTCTGAGCTTTGCCTCATGTATGTTTGAAACGAGATCCAGATACGTTGATGTACAGCCCCCTTTCCTGTCGGTGGTGTTAAAAGCCTGGGTGTTTACGCTGGATCCCTCTCTGCAGCCCCACAGATCCACTTAAGAAACGGAAATGCGGTATGATCTCCAGCTGCCCTTCGGATCCTGGGAGGTTGTGATATGAGCTGCCTGTTAAAGCAGTTTACATCACAGAGCAGCTTTTGATTAGGAATGATGTTCCATAAGGCCCCTGGACGTACACAATTGAAAATGCTCTTTCATTCATCAGCAGGATTGAGAAGAAAGGCTTGTGCTGATGTCTCAAATTCGGGCCGACACAATTTCCCTGACATTCGAAAAACCAGGCTGCCGGCATGGCAGAATGCTCCAGCAGGGGAGAGCCTTAGATCTTTGCTCTGCATCTTGTCAATGTATTGTTTCTCCTGGAAATCAAAGCTTGATAGCTTTATGAACAGCGCTGAGTTGTGGAAATCTACCGGAGAGAGGCTTTGCTTTGGGTGACCAGGTTACAGAAAAAATGTATTCAGACACATGGTGTCAATGAAGCGGTGGTTACTTGGCTGGGAATATTTAGAGCTTGCTGGAGTAAACGAGGAAAGGCAAGTGGAAAGAGGAGGCATTGGGCGTTCTGGTCTCACCCGCAGTTTCTGTCTTGACAGAATCCAAGATGTTCTTGCTATGAAAGGAGCACATCAGGGGGTAGGGGTGACGTGACTTGCTTCATTCATTTTTTATCTCCAGAACCCTGCTTTTTCATTTCCAGGTAAATATACTTTGCTGGCAGCTGAAATCCACCCACCTTCACAAAGCAAAAAAGGAGTCCTCAAACTTGAACTCCCAGATGAGAGGGAAACATGGCATTTGGAGAGGGAGAGAGAGAATACCTCTTGTTTGCTTCCAGAGCCTTAGAGAGGAGTGGGATAGAAATGATCTGCATAACCCAAGGCAAAACTCTGTCTTCTGGGTTTGCTGCTTGTCTTTTTGTGAAGCCTTTCCTCTTTGGGAAGGATAGCCCTCATTTGTACTCCCACAGTCCTGAAATCATTGCTGTGATTATTCCAGGGTTGTAAATGATGTAAGATCAGGCTGTGTTTCTGTATTCTGGAGCAGTGGCTGTATTTAAGAAGTTTATATTTGACAAGTAAGTTGATGACACTGCATTATGTGAATTTGATGTGCAAACTTGTCACTAAAGTGTAAACATGGTGACAGCAGGACCAGCAATTCCCAGCCTAATCAAGTAAACTGAGTAACACATTCTTTGAGCTATGGAGTAATAGAGACTGATTTCCATATTAAATGAGGGAAGCTACACAAATCCAACAATTAAGTTGATATTTTAATTGCACAAAAGTCAGGATATTCTAAGTTATGGTTCCTGCAGCAGTTGGATTGGCACTTGGATGTGTTTGTTACGTTTTCAGTTACTTTATTTGCTATGTATTTAATGTGCCTTAAAGCATGTTTGGTGTTGGCCGAATCACAGCTCTGATGGGAAATGTAACTGAGTTTACTGAATCTGAACCACTAGAATTGGGGGAATTTGTAGTTCTGTTTGCAACCAAAAATAAATCACAGGCAATGGAGTCCTGGTCGGCATGTTTTCCGCGGGTGAGGCCAGATCCAGAGGCCACACAAGTTAATGAAAATAAAATCATTGATTTTGATTGGCTTTGAATCATATCTTTAATTTCCTTGTTTTCCTTTAAAGGAAAAAAATATATTTAATATCACTTTTTGATGCAGAAATTTGCATTGATGGATGGAATCTGTCCTAGGTGCATACACTGGTTGCAGCACCTATTTTGCATTCAGATATACATGGATATATGCAGTGATGGCTAGCTCAGCATGCTGTTGTGCTGATGTATGGGTGCTTGTTCCCTGTACTTACTGAAAACTATTCCCATGCCAAGTCTGAAAGGTTTGTTTTTTATAATAATCCTTGTTTGAATTAGACTACAAAAAGAATGTGTCTGAGGAGTTTAACTGATGGGTACACTTTTCTTCCTCATGATGAATAGCATTTCGGATGCCTAAAAAATGGTCAAGCTAAGTTTTGGTTTTTTTTAATCAGATTTCCCAAATCAAATCCCTTCTGGGCTGAGAACAAACAGGAGATATTAGCCCCAAAGAGAAATGATTTGGAAAGCAATTAGTGTGTGAATGTAGAAACTCATCATTATTTTTGCAGTCTTAATCATGATGCTAATATTGTTACCATGACTCTGTAGTATTGTGATAGCATTTTGGATTTGGTGCTGACATAAAATTTATTTATGAAGGGAGAGCTCTTTACGCTTAATATCTTCAAACCCTCCCCTACCTGTTTTGTTAATGCCAAGATCTGCTTGGCAGCTGTTGCAGAAAGTTAATGACTGAGGGCCCTGGAGGACTAGTAGAAAGGAAATTAGTTCCCAAGCTACAGACCCTTCTTGGAGAACATCCAGAACGGCGTCCCCTCTCTTTTAAATAGGGTGCATGCCCCGGCTCAGGTGTCTCTGTTGAGAGCAGCCGTGGTCACTTTACATGGCAAAAAGACAGTCTCATGCACAAAAGAGATCCAAGACCCTCTCAACACCTTTTAAGTTAAAGCCAGCACTGTCCTTTCCCTCTGGAAATGCATTGGCAGCCAGTGCAGTGTAGTGAGCACTGCTGTAATGAGCTTTCGACATGTGTTACAGCCTAATAAGTGGACACAGCAGTCTGTGCTAGCCTTGGCTTCCCTGCAGCCTCCGCTTGCAGCTCTGTTGTACTAGTCTGACCTCCTGTTGTGCTTAACGGTACAAGGGTCAGAACAGGGAGGAGAAAGTCGTGCCCGTCTCTGCCCAAGATTAATAAAAGGTGCTTGACCACAACTTTTGCCTGGACATCTAAAGTCAGCCCAGGATATATAAATGCTACGAGGTGTGTGCTCCATCAGGCAGTCAATGATGACGTTGATTTGGCCACATCCTTTAGCTAGCTCCTTTCTGCTCTCTCCAAGGCCTCTCAAGTAAGCAACGGGTCTTTCATTCCACTGTAAAGCCAAGTCTGCCATGGTGGGGGCATAGTGCAGGATGAAATTAGCCTACAAAATACCCAGCACTGATTTTCTTGGTAGCTTTTTATACAGTGTTGAATAGAAAGTCTTGCTTCACATCCCTACGATACCAAGCCTAGCAGGTTCAGCGTAGCCAGTTCTGCGGGCTAGTAACTGCTGAGAACTGCCCAGAGGTGATCAGATACTTCAATATAATATACTTGCTTAAATAAAATAGAAGAGACCTCCATAACGAAAAGACCAGAGGCACTCAAACATCATCATCCACCCTTGCTAAAGCCCGGAAATTTGTGGTCAAAATCTTGTGGCTAGTGGTATCAAAGGCAGCTCACAAATCTAAATGGATCAGCATGGGCACTTTGAGTAGGTTGCTAATGGTGATGATATGTAATTCCCCTTTCGGACTTTGTTGTAATGCTTTTTTGGATGATAATGAAATGAGAGAAAAATTGGATTTTTTTTTTTAAAGCCAACTTCCCTCTGCTAAGGACAGGTTATTAGATCAGCAGTAGGGATTCTCAGCAACTTAATAGGTATATGCCCGTGTAGTTTCATTTGTAGCCACCGTTTTAGCTGACCCCCTGGAGCGGTTACATTTCTTCCCCTCAGAAGTTTACCTGCCTAAAATGTGGCAAGTACATCAAATGCACTGTTAGCTCCTCTGAGTATGAACTTGGGGCCCGGTGGTGCTACCATCGTTGGGCATTCCCGACTCTCTTCATTCTGAATACATTAATCAGGAAAGGACCTGCTTTAGGATTTTACTTAGGATCCTTCCCCTTTCCCAGTCACTCGGCACAATGGGGCACTAGCTTGGTATCTGACACACGGTTTCCATGAACAGCCTCAGAGTTTTCAGTCAGGTAGAAAATGTTTAGCAGAAAGTTTCTCCAGGCTTTGTCCTAGGTTTTGTCCCAGGCCAAATAAAGAGAACCTCTGCAGTAGTTGGAAATGGACTTCCACCTAGTGCAGGAGGTGTTCGATCCCACTAGGGGAAATGCCTCCTGGACTTGGTGTTAGCTGCAGGGGATGCCCTGGTGGGGGATCTGCAGGTACAAGGTAACCTAGGGGATTGTGACCATCGATTGATTGAATTCACTCTGGTGAAGGGTGGGTAAACTAACGAGCAGGGCTGAAGTGCTAGACTTCAGAAAGGCTAACTTCAGCGTGCTCAGGAGATTACTTAGCGAGGCACTGAAGATCAAGAGCATTGGCAAAATGGGGGTCCGGGAAGGGTGGTCGTTCCTCAAAGGAGTGATCCTATGAGCACAGAAGGAGACAATCCCATTGCGCATAAAGGGGCCAAGAAGCTCTCTTGACTGAACAGGGAAGTCCAGGAAAGCTTAAGGGCAAATAAAGAGGTATATAGGATGTGGAAACAGGGGGTAGCTACCAAGGAGGAGTATACCTCCCTGGCTCACACTTGCAGGGAATCAGTTAGGAAGGCCAAAGCAGGATTAGCACTTAGGCGGGTGACAAACAAGGACAACAAAAAGTCCTTCTTCAGGTATACAGGGAGCAAAAGGAAGGTGCAGGGTAGCTTAGGACCCCTACAGGATAGACTAGGGCAATTGGTGACAGAGAGGGGGGAGAAAGCTGAGCTCTTCAGTGAATTCTTTGCATCTGTATTCGTAGACACAGACCAAGACAAATCTCCCAACTGCACCATAGATAGACACAGGAGGGACCCCAGCCCGCCACTGTTAGCGCAGACTTAGTGCAGGGGCTGGATGTGTTCAGATCAGCGGGCCCGGATGAACTTCATCCAAGCATGCTGAAGGAATTGGCCAGTGTCATAGAAGAGCTGCTGGCATGGCTGTTTGAGCACTCATGGTGCTCCTGTCAGGTCCCAGAGGACTGGAAAAGGGCCACTGTGGTCCCTATTTTCAAGAAGAGGAAGAGGGAGGAACCGGGAAACTACAGGCCAGTTAGTCTCACCTCAATCCTTGGGAAACCTCTGGAAAAAATCATTGAGGATCACATTTGTGGGAGCCCAGCAGGGGAAATAATGCTGATAGGAAATCAGCACAGGTTCGTTGCAGGTAGATCCTACCTGACTAACCTCGTTTCTTTTTATGACCGGGTCACAAAATGCTTAGACGCAGGAGTCGAGGTAGAGGTCATATACCTAGACTTTAAGAAGGCCTTCGATACGGTATCTCATTCTGTTCTCGTCAGTAAACTGACAGGTGGTGATGTGAATGATTACACGGTCAGGTGGGTTTGCAAATTGGCTTAGGGGTTGCACCCAGAGAGAGGTGGTGGACGCGTCGGTATCAGCCTGGAAAGATGCGGGCAGTGGAGTCCTGCAAAGCTCAGTCCTTGGACTGGTGCTATTCAGTGTCTTCATCAGTGACTTGGACAAAGGCACAGAGAGCACCCTGTCCAAGTTTGCAGATGATACCAAATTATGGGGCAAAGTTAACACACCAGAGGGTAGGGAACGGATCCAGGTGGATCTGAACAGGTTGGAAAAATGAGCAGAACGAAATAGCATGCAGTTCAACAAAGACGAGTGCAAAGTGCTTCACCTGGGTGAGAACCACAAACGGACTTACAGGATGGGGGATGACCTCAGCAGCAGAAAGGGATCTTGGAGTCATAGTTGACTCCAAGGTGAACATGAGTCGTCAATGTGACGAATTGATCAGCAAGGCTACCTGCACTTTATCATGCATTAGCAGATGCATGATGAACAGGTCCAGGGAGGTGATGCTTTTCCTTTATGTGACACTGGTCAGGCCGTAGGTGGAGTACTGCATCCCGTTTTGGGCGCCGCACTTCAAGAGGGATGTGGGGAATCTTGAGAGGGTCCAGAGGAGGCCACTTGTATGGTCAGAGGCCTGCAGACAAGGCCCTGTGAGGAGAGACTGAGGGACCTGGATCCCTTCAGCCTTTGCAAGAGAAGGCTGAGAAGTGATCTTGTGGCCGCCTATAAATTCATCAGGGGAGGGCAGCAGGGAATAGGAGATGCTCTATTTACTAGGGCACCCCCTGGAGTAACTAGGAACCATGGCCACAAGTTGACGGAGAGCAGATTTATTATGTTGGACGTGAGAAAGAACTTCTTCACAGTAAGGGTTGCCAGAATCTGGAATGGGCTTCCAAGGGAAGTGGTGCTCTCCCCTACTTTGGGGGTCTTCAAGAGGAGACTGGACAAGCACCTGGCTGGGGTTGTCTGACCCCCAGCGCTCTTTCCTGCCCAGGGCAGGGGGTCGGACTTGATGACCTACTAAGATCCCTTCTGACCCTAACATCTATGAATCTGTGACTCAGTAGGGTAGGTGACAGTACCTTAGCTGCAGTTCATATAGATCGCTGGCTACGCGCCCCAGCTCTCTGACCTCATATTTGTTAAAAATGGAGAACCAAACACTTACCAGTCCCTGCAGCATTGTAAACAGTGCAGCACAGCTACCTCTATATTATGGGTGTCATTAGCAAGGGTATTCCTTAATGGTAGTGCAAATGAACAGTTTGCAAAGAGTAGCAGAAAATGCTTAGCATAAAGTTGTGCTGAGAGCTATAAAAAGTCTCTCCCTGCTGTGCGCATGGTTTAGGGTTGGAACGTTTGACACTTAACAAAATCTGGCTAATTCCTTGTTGTTTCTCTTTAATGCTCAGAAGACAGGGGAGGGTCGCCCATGACAAGCTGCAGAAGCGTTGCAACATTAAGTGAGGTTTTTTTCTAATTAGAGAGTCCCTCGGATGATTTACTTTCCAGCGATTTGAGCGCTGACTGGGTTGAATGTGTCAGCAGCACTGACCAGTGCAGCGCAGTCCTGTCAATGCAAGTTCTGTTTTGCTCTTCAGAAATCGAGAGGTGAAACCTGTTCCAACAAGGAGAGACTGTGATGAGAAAAATTATAACTGCAGCCAGCCGTGCTAGAGACTTCACCATCTGCTGTGAAGTCTGTGGCTGGAATTCCAGCACGATGGGTAGCAAGCATAACGATGATAATGCTTTGGACTTCTGTTGTACTTTCCATCCAAGGGTCTTAAAGCACTTTACAGACACTAATTATCACCTCACGACACCTTTGGGCAGTCGGTATTAGGCTCCTCACTCCTCTTTTCTTGTTTGCAGAGTGGAAAGGGATTGTGTGTCACTAATGTTTGACAGCCGTTCCTTCCTTCCTTCCATTACCCGGGCTGGCTCCAGAAAAAAAGTTAAAACCTCTTATATTATGGTTGATGTGGGTGAATTTAAGTCAGGGATGCAGGTTGGAGGAATAACCTGGCCGGAGCTATAACTGTAGGAGGCAGGACTGGGAACGATGTTAACAGTCCTCCTCCTTGTGTGGGCTTACATTGGGATCATTGTAAAATCCCAGGGCTCAAAGACAGGTTCAGGTGTAAGTGCTAGGAACTGCCCTTTCTGGCCGTCGTGTGTTTAAGAATAGCACAGAAGTGCTGCTCCATGCTTGTAAGCCAAAGGAGCTGTTTAATTCAGCAGCCCGCCATCTGTTTTGCAGGGTTTGCAGCCTCTGATGAACAAGCCTCCTATTTCAGTAGTGTAATTTGGGGGAAATATAACTGAAGCTGAGCCAGCCTAACTGCACCGGCTCCTGGAGAACCGAGCGCCTCTTCAGTATGTTGTGCAGCCGCCGGGGTTAGGGACCGCGGATTCCTTCCACTTGGAAATCAGAGGGAAACGACGAACCCCACTGGATGAGGGCGCTGGAAGAAGCCAATGCTATTCAGCATGCCCGAGAGGAGATGCTGCGCTGCGAAAGATGGTGGGGAGTATGTTTGTGGGGATAAAAGACAGTTACTTTCAAAGGCTTCTAAACAATAAGTTGAAAGAGGGGGGAAAATGCTCTGCTTAATTATTGCTGGGTACAAAGTGTGCTTCTCTCTGTTATTTACTTAATCTTAAATGCCAGATACTAAAGGGCGCCCGCATCATTAACTGTTTAATTGGACTTTAAAGAAATCGTGTAATTTGGTGACGTAGTTTACAGACACATACTCGGTTAAAAAAAAACCTGAAAAAACAAAAACCCAAACCTGAAACCCCACCTGGGCTGGGCTGTCTTTTCAGTCATTCTTCTTGATAGATCCTCTCTCCATCCATCATTTGTTTCTACTGTACGCTTGGGTGTGTTTGGAGTACTCTCTCTGCACCGTATTTCTTTCAAACATAAGAAACTCTTCCCAGGTTCCCATAACACGCTGCTTCAGTTGTTCTGTTCTTGCTTGATTTAGCTTCTGCTTTCTTCATTTCCTTCTAAATTCCTTTAATTGAGTTTGGATCAGATGCTCTGTGTTGGCCAAGGCACTCAAATCTGAACGCTGCCCACCTGTGACTAATCACTGAATTTGGCCCTTCCTCTTTCTCTTCCTGGCCCGCACGCTTTTTGATGCATGCCCTGGATGGTTATTCCATTGAGAACGAAATGCCTTCCAAACCTTTCTTCTCCAAGGGGATCATTTTTGTTGCCAAAGCCTTTATTCGATTACCAGGCCTATTGCGCAGCCAGGGAAACCCACCTTACCAATCCCTGTAGCAAAGACAGCCCTGCTGCCTTCAGCACTGGATAATGATGGGAAGCAGCCTGTCTTTATCCTGTCAAGGCTTGTCCTTTTCTCTACGGTATAGAGGAATTCCACAGAAGTAGGAGATGGGTTTTTTATTTCATCGCATTTCAACACTTTGAGCGCTTACCCCCTCTTTCGGGGTGCCCCAAGTAAATAATGGTCACAATGCCTCAGTGTCCAAAGGGCCCATTATCTTTGCAGGCACAACTTCTTTTCTGACCCTCAGTTCTTATCTCCATTTTCACATCGATATCAGCAACATTATGTCATTTAAGTGGTTTGCGGCTTTCCGTGCCTTACACCTCCTATTTTCTTCATCTTTAGGTGCTTAAAGCTGTTGACGTCTTTTTTCGCAGATATCCCAGTAGCTTTCTGGAAGCGAGTACTGTTGGGTTTCTCAGAGCTTTGTTCTTTGCGGCCAGGCCTGTCTCAGCAGTGCCCTTTTCTTTTCCAATGATGATATTTAGCCCTCGCGTGGTGTTTTATATCTTCAAAGAACTGGGTAGGCATTAGCTAATTAAGTATATATAACATGTGGATGGAAAACTGCGGCGGATCATAAAATAGTTTCCAGTTACTTAAGCCAGTGTAAAATCTGATTCAGTTTCTAATTATTTCTTGAAAATGCTGTGCCCCGTGACATGCATCAAGACAGGAGGGTCAGAGGAGCAAGCCAGAAGCCCAGGCAGCTGCAGCCAAATAGAGAGGTTTATGTGGGTACGTTCTGTGTTATTGCTAGACTTGTTTTGAAGGCACACACCAAGGTAATAAAACAAATGCCACTAGCTACAGCTCTCTGATCTTTCCTGTTTTGATACGTATAATCAAGCCTGCATTTCCTGTTGGAATTTTCATTAATATTGCAGCCCCAGTGATTACACGCCTGCCTAAATCTCAGATATTTTTAAATAGCACCGTATAGCATAGCTTCCTTGTTTACAGTGTTATGATTAAGTGAATTTTATCTGAAGTCATCTAAGGCATTAGTGAAAATCTCAGGATCTTTCCTTTTTTAAAGCGTTGTGACATTGAACAGCTGCATGTAATACAAGCCATCGGTTTATTTGTTCGTTATCTTTTTCTTCTTGGTACGGCATGCTTTAAATGTTTGCAGCCAGCTCAAGGAGCAGCATAATTACATGATTTCTTTATGATTTCTGTTAAGCCATTAATCGATTGTTGTTGTTTTGTTTTTGGAACCTTATTCCGAATAAATACAGTGGGGAGAACAGCATGATTAAGGGCGCTAATAAAAGCACACCAGCTTTGTTTTCAGCTCATTGCAAACTTTTGGAGGCAACTGTTGATCATGTACGTCAGTCGAAATGCTTTGATGATAGAACTGACACACTGACACGTACCTAGCAGGGAGATCATAATGCCTGAAGGATGAAAATGCTTTGAGGGAGATCATGCCACCACGGTTGGTCATTGCCAGCTGCGCTGCAGGGATCCTGTTTAAAGTATTTTCAACTCTTCTTTTAGATCTTCGAGTAATGCTCAAGTCTGTATATGTTTGTTTTAGTGACTTGGGCTGTTAACTTTTCTAATATTTCTGATTCCTTTTACTTGCTATTTAAAAACCTGGCAGAAATCTGCTGTGTTTGTTGCAAACACTACAGGAAAATTTCTAAATCAAAACATTGTGGGAGAGAGAGTGGCTGAAGTAGCAGATGGCTTTCCTATCTCTAACTTCTCTGGTTCTTTGAAAGAGCTGACAAAAAATGAACAGGTTTCTATAAATAACTACATTTGGTAAAAAGCTGTTTGTGTGCATGTGTGTAGTTTTGTTCCTAAACTACTTGATAGCATTCCTTTTAGTTGTTAATTGAAAAAATAAGACTAATTTTGGTTCTTTTTTTAATCATATAGTTATGGTGATGTAATGGGTCCCATGGGTAGGACACAATCCTAGAAGGCTGGAGACCCAGGAGCAATGCAAGCTCTGCATTGGCTCCATTTCCAACTTGAACACTCTTCGTCTCAGTTACCCTTTCATAAAAGGGGGATAGCATTTATAAAACCCATCGAGCTCTCCAGGTGAGATTGCTCAGTGGTGACCAGATGTATTTTTAATGTTGCTGTTATTTTATTAGCAATAAAATGTATTTTCATGTGACATCTCCCACTTGCAAATGAGATTACAGTGTTCGATGTAGCACATGGCATGTGGGACCAGGCAGCTTGGCGTTGTTACTCAGATATTGCGCTGCGTGTTCTCGTGTACCTTATAACTTATGCAGTTATGGGAAATGAAATGCTTTGAGCCTACATGAGAGCAAGAATGGATTGGAAGAAGGTGGGAAGGGCTCTGGGCTACAGATGCTTGTTCCGATTCTCTCAGGGATTTGATTGTATGGGTTACGCTTACCTGACCTCAGTGGACAATCCCAACTCAGTGCTTTAGATGAAGAGGGAAAATCTATAAGGTTGGGGAAAGTATTAAAGGTCTTTTGCAGAGATTGCTAATGCATACAAGCAAGCCAGCCTACAAGCATGGCCTTTAGTGGTAATTTTTCTTCAAGCACAGATTGTACTTTACTGAGCTTGGTCATTGATTTAGTTGAGTAACTACTAGCCCTTAGTTATGGATCCCACATACAGGGAACTTGTGTGTGCGTCTCGGTCTCCCTCTCCTCCCTTGCCCCATCAATACAATTTTTTTCTAAAACTCCAGCAGAGCTGTTCCAGCAGTTTGCTCCATTAACAGCGAGTAGCACTTTCTCCGTGACACTCGACTCCACGGACTCCCTGCGGGAAGGATTTAGAAGAGTGCAAATAGAAACCTTTCGAAAAGTATTCCCTCATCAAAATTAATCTCACTCTTGGAAACCGAGGGGCACCTCTGCATGTGCTCTGAAACAGGCTGATTAGAGTGCGCCGAAGCAGACTCGATTAATCGGAGCGCTTCAGTGTGCTGCAGCATCTCGTGTATTCAGCGTCCCTGCGTTTCAAAATGGTGGCAGGGCGCTTTAACTAAAGCTCATTGAACAAGCTTTAGTTAAAACATCCCCGACCACCATTTTGAAACTCAGGACGCTGAATATACGATATGCTCTATGCGTTTTAATCAGAGCGGCTCTACTTAAAACACCTCTCTCGCCCCCAGCCCAGAGCACGTGTAAAAACTCAAGCTTGGTGTATGTGGTTGCACCTCCAATGTGTGATGATTCTTGGGAATCAAAGCTTGGAGAAGGATATGCAGCTCTCATCCAGCTCCAGAAGGAAAATGCCCTTCCCGTCTAACAGTTGAGGATCTGGTAAGGAATGAGCTGGGAGAGAGGAGCAAACAAATGATCATTTAAACCACAGATACCCAGGGAGGAGAGGAAGGCAGAAGGAATATGGGGTACGGATATAGAAAATGCAAATCTTGTTTGAAAAGAATAATGACAGTATTCTGGGGTAGGCTATCCTTAGAGCCCGCTACAGCAGCTGCTCTTGGCAGAGCTTGCTGCGATAAGTATGTCAGTCTCCCAAGGGATTCCCAAAAAGCTCTGTAAACTTCAGAGCTATACAAACTATATAGAGGGATTTCTTCATCCATCACAAAAATGCATCCATGCCTAGCAAGAAGTATAATAACTATTTAATACCACATACCAACCCCACATGTTGTGGGCAGAAAGTGAAGAGAGTGCCTTTTTCTGAGCTGAAACTGCAGGGGGATTTTAAATAGGTGGGATGAAATGAGCTGGATTCGGAATGGGTTCAGGATGCTAGGTTGAAAGGTATAACTCGTACCCGCCTCCAAAAGTTAAAAAGCACCATGCAGGACATATGCTGGGCCGGTGCTGCTTTTTGCATCGGTTCTGTAAAGTGGTGCCTGCAGTAGGACAGTGCACCCCTGCGGGCTGATTGAACCCACCGTTGTGGCTCTGCTTATGGAAGGGCAGGTGTAACCTTTGGTCCCCCACGATAAAAATCCCCAGTCATTAAGTTCATGTGCCTGTGCATCATGGGAGTGTAGGTGCGAGGCTGCGAAGCTTATAGTTTGGTACCTGCACACAGCTTTGTTTTAGGAGAGTGATGCCGAGGGGATTGGCAGAGCTGGGTGGTACTAGGGACAAGCTGGCCCCTGGAGTCGAAACAGTGATTGATTGCTTTAATGATAGCAAGAGCAGAGGGCAACATGGGGATGGCTTGAAAAGAGGAACAAACTTCTCTGCCCTACTGGCACAGCAGAAGCGAGGAGCTGGTCATTTGTTTTGCTGAGAAGTTCGGCATTCCCAGACTCGTGATTTCCCAGCACTTCTCCATCTTTTCATTCACCATCCATATTCTTTATAGCTGTCAACAGCTTTTGAGCTGCGTCTGCAGTCCTTTGAACTCTTATCTTGTCACCTTCTGTCTTTGATTTGAGCAGAAGACTAAAATGTCTCCTGCCGATAAGGAGGGAAGAGCTCTCCCTTCAAGAAGAGCACTGCCTTCGATATCTATTCTGCGTGTTAGGAGATCTGTGATGATAAATTGAATAATTCTGCACCAGCTCTCTGGGGTTTCTCAGCTGTTACCAAGTTCCACTGCTTGTCATTAGCAGAGGTATGTTAAGTTTGTGGTCCACATCTCAGCAATTCTGCATCTGACTCATCATGAGCTAAAAGGTTGCATGTGCTCCATTAAGCTACTATTCTGTATTTGCTTATCTTCAGAGCTTTATTTCTTTAGAACTTCACTATAGATATGATTTCAGAGTTCTCCAATTTCAGGTTGAGGAGTGACTTCTACTGGTAAGCAGAAAGAGAGGTCTTGTGATGTGGTCTGAGCCTACATTTGTGCAGTTCCTGGGCTCTTAACCTACCCCTACAGCTTGACTACTACTGTAATACTAAGCCACGCCAACTTTTCTACATCAACTTATTCATCTGTAAAATGGGTGTATTCCTCTATAACATGGGGGTAATACCTAAGACAGGAGCAGGCAATTATTTCAGGCGGAGGGCCGCTTACTGAGTTTTGGCAAGCCATTGAGGGCCACATGACAGGCAGCCTGGGGCAGATAAGTATTAATTTTCTAAACTTTCAGGTGCCCTGTGGGCCAGATAGAATGGCTTGAGTTGGTGTGAGTGTTGGCACGCCATCGAGGGCCGCATGACAGGCAGCCAGGGGCAGATAAATATTAATTTTCTACATTTTTTAGGGGCCCCACGGGCCAGATAGAATGGCTTGGTGGGCCACATCCGGCCCTCAGGCTGCATTTTGCTCACCCCTGACCCAAGGCTTTTGTGATGTGCAGGGTTTGTCCAGTTCTTCAAAAGTGAGGAGCATAATATAAGCGCTAAATATCTTTTCATTTAAGGGATGTATGCTTTGTACTAAGATGCTTATTTGGGGTCTTAGAACAAGATCACCTGAAAAAGAGACCGCAGTTAGAAGCAACAATCAAAAGAAATTCCATCCATTAGAGACTAAATGTTCTAGGACTTTGGCAATGCAAGTTTTCCATCAGTAGTTTTTGGAATAAGGGGGCTTATTTATGTAGCAGGAACTAATTTCCTTTAGTTATTCATTTTTCACTTAGAGAATTACTTAATCTTATGAGAGACTAGTAGGAATGATTCATTTATTCTTCGTCTTGTTCAGCCCCAGGGCAAGCCTGACGATTCCCTGCCTTCGTTCTCCATTTTTCAACAGATTCCATTAACAGAGCTTCAGGATTTTCTTCTGCTGGATGAAAAGGGTTAACACTCCTCTTTCCCTCCTGCCCTACCCCAAGCCTTTTTCTGGAGAGTTCTTTTTTGGGCATCTCCGGCTGTTTCTATCATCTTCTCCCTTAATCTGCCACTATCTGAAGAATTCATTACATTTCAAATCAGAGGCCTTGCTGCATACATTAGCAGGTTTTAATAGACTTGCCACGACTCAAAAAGGAGGAAAAAAAGAGAGAAGATTTAAAACTCTTGTCTTGCCGAAAGCAGACAGATTGACTCAAAAATGACTCAGTCAATAAAAGATGAGTTTTGAAAAGGCTTCCCTCTGCTCAAAGGGAGCTCGCATTCTAGGGAATTAGGTTTTTCTAAGCCCACTGTCAGAAATTAATAATACATACAGCATGTAAAATGGATTTAGCCCTCCACAGCCTTATACAAACATATCTTTGACTTGCTAAATGTGACACGACTACCAGGATTTTCCAGTCTTTATCCCAGGAGTTTGTCATCTCTCCAGAATGGTGACCTCAGTGGAATTTTTAAGCACATCAAGAAACTTCTAAATAAGGTTTTCATTAAGAATATGTCTCCCTTCCCTCCTACCACTCCCCTTCCCCACCCCCCAAAACACACCTCTGTCAGAATGATTTTTACTTCCACTCAACATTATACCAAAAACTGGAGTAGAAATAGTCAGGGAATAGAGTCCTTTTTAGCTAGTGCCCTTACATCCAAGCAGGAGATATCAAGACTTCTGCAGTATAGCCCAATGCCCCAAGTCTATGCTTGTTGCCTTTCCCCCCCACAGCTACAAAAGGTCTGCAGGCCATTCAGATTTGTATTTCTTATAAAAGACAAGCCTCATAAATCTGCCCACAATCTTTGGCTTTAAGGGTCTTCTTCCCTTGTGGAAGCCTTTCCCACCGCTATTTTGAAAGCACAGGTCTCAATCACTGTCTAACCCATTCTTGCTGTTTACCAAGTCTCAGTTGTTACTAGCTGGAGTCAGTGCCACTTTTAGCATCGTTCATGTTTTAGCTGCTTCAACAGATCATTAACGTTGCTTCGGCATTGGGAATGTCCCGAGTGAACTCTGCGACTCTTTGGCGTGCGCTCCGATACATGGCTTGACAGGGAAGGATGTACGTAGCTTCGGAGACCAGGGGCTCTGGCAGAAGCTTGCTGGTATCGGGATGCAATCAGTTTAGTGAAGGTTGCATCTAGCCGTTGGATGTTGTTGTTTTCTGTCTTCAATCATTTTTCATTCTCCGGGAGTCATCAAACACTCCTTTCTTTCGTTCTCGAGCAGCCTACCTGCTGTCTAAGTCTCTTCTTCCTCCTGTCTATAAACACAGATTTTCCCCCCTGGTCTTCTATCACATATTCTAATTCCCCTTCCCTCTTTGTTTCTCTAAACCTATCCCACGTCCTCTCCTCCTGTCACAGCCTCTCTTTCATCTGTTTGTACTCTGCTAAATATTTGTTTCGTTGCCCTGTGCACACAAAAGGTGCTGTATGAAACGCATCGCAATAACATGACACCTATGTAAAACTCTACGGTTCTTCAAACACTTGAAATACACCCTCCAAATGAAGTGGAGCAACCTTTTTCAATAATTGATGAAGAAACAAGCGTTATGAATGGCTTCTTTTTGAACTGTTATATATTCTGCAGATGCTTCCTCATTTGGAAGTGAGCAAAGCTGAGCATTGTCGTCTTCCACTCTTGGCTGATTCTGCATGAGATCCAACTTGTTAGAAGCATGGACACAGTGCACCAAGAGGTTACAGTAATGGCTCTTTCTCCTGGACCTCCCCATGCGTCAGTGGGCCTCACAGCAGAGAGTCCTGAACATAGATGTTAGGCTGCTGGTTCTGGGTGGGTCTGTCTTGAAGATACAGAATATCACAAGAGAGGTTTTCATGACTAATCCCTTGAAAAGCTGGTTGAGTAAGTGCAAAAGCACTTCAGTCAGCCAGATCTCCTCCTTGAGGTTATTTTTCTTGACGGTTAAGAGTAAATTGCCTCGAATAAGAAAAAGGAAGAAATGATTGCACTTCACTTGGAAACAACCTGGCCTGATAACATTAAATGCAGAAGTCTGTTTTCTTGCCTCTGCTTAAAAATGCGTGGCATTAGTTTCCTGTCATCCTTCTAAGTGCCGACTCAGGACCTGCTCCTTTTCTTGCTCCTTGCCTCTTCTGGGAGTCTTTGGCAGGTAGCGTTTGTTTAAAATTAGGTAGGGCCTCTGCACTTTGCTCCGCTTCGCTGCTGAATGTTATCCCTACGGACTTGGGAAGCCCCATGCATTATTCTTCCTAAAGTATAAATTCTCTCATGTGGGGGCGATGCAGCTGGGATCCCAAGAAGAGGAAACTTGGCTGATTTGCAGCTCTTTGTTCTTTGCTCACAAACTGGTGGCATTGGAGGGACCCAACATTCAATTCAGCTGAGTCCTTGTAGTTCATAGACTCATAGAGTAGAAGGGACCTGTAAGATTTTCAAGTCCGGTCCTCTGCCATGGGCAGGAGGTAAATGGGCTCAAACGAGGACAAGTTAGAATACAAATTTAGGTCATTCCTCAGACTGCTTCTATCATATTACCAGACTGCCTTCCAGGAAAAGAGCCCCTGAAGGTAATGTTAGACATCGTGTCCTGTCTGCCCTAGAGGCACTGCAACTCTGGCATGGTCAGGAAGGGGAGGTTCTCTCCTAAAGACCTATTGCTACTCTTTAAGTATGGAGGTCAGCAAATCCCCAAAGGACAAACGTGGCTGTTTCCTTCGCTCTGTGTTTGTTTGCATTTCAGTTCAGCTTTGGTTTAATTTGTTCCATGTTTTCTTGACTTGGGAAGGGAGTTTTCCCAGTGAATGTTATGTCACTTTAGCCCCCAGCTGCTGTGCCGGGACATAGCCACCCAATAATCTCTTTGGGGGATAATTACTGGTGTCTCTTCAGATCATTTTTGTGAAAGGTGACAAGCTGCTCCTTGGAGTGAGATGTTAATAACACAGAGATACCCCTTGTTTGAAAGCCGGCACAGAAACGAACCAGTGCAGTTGTGTGAAAGTCTGGAGTTGTGATGGTGAGATGGGAAGAAGAGAGCTGCTCATTTGCATATAATTCCAGGGCTTGCGTGTCATCTTTTGTGTAAACCATACAATTTCCGTCGCAGTGGGGAATGTGTGCTCGTAACCGAGACGGGAACATGCTTCAGGGTTAAGGACATGGAAAGCGAGAGCTTCTAGGAAAGAACCGACAGGCGCTGTTAATGAATCCTTCATTTGGAGGCAGGCCGCGCAAAAGGTTGCGGCACCCTTTTGTCCAATTGTCCCGTCAGGAGGAAGAGAAGAACCTACTTCTGTCCCCTCAGAGACCATCGTTGCCTTTCTCTATTGATCTGTTTGATCTCAGTTGTCCGCTTCAAATCCGAACGGGAAGAGCACTCGCCTGAGGCAGACCATGTAATATGCCCCGTGTGGACATGCCCGTTGAGCTGAAGATGCACGTGCCTTTGCAACCTGTTCCAGTTTCTTAAGTTTTGCAAGGGAGAGGGCTTTTGGAAAGTGGGCAGCCCAGTTCTCCGTAGTTATACGGTGATTTGGAGCCTGACTTTTCTAAATAGGTGCGTTGTTTTTTTTCCTCTCTTTAATAAACTTGAAAGCCTCTCTGAGTAGCCAGTCAGTTCCCAATGATAAACTTAACCATTAGAGCCTCAGTGCCTGACTTCCAAAATCTCTAATAAAATTGCATGAATATTTAATAGCCAATTATTAAATATTTAAAAATTTAAAACTGAAATAGTTTGGAAGTTAGCATGCGATGAATAATTCAGAATCTGAAAATGAGACTCAGCTCTTAGGCTGAGCCTGATGCTCTGTTTCTTATCTCCCAGCCCAGCGATGCTTTCAGTCCCACTGCTAGTGTTGGGACAGCCATCGGGGAGGGGAACTGGTGGAGACTTCAGTCCTGCATCTCTAACCCAAGCAGCACGAGCCCAGAACGCAGAGTTATGGAAATAACCCTTTGTATTCGTAGTAACGCTTCAGGACCGTGTGATGGAAATATGACAGGAAAGCATGATTGAAAGCTTGGTTATCCAGAAGATGGCTCTGTTTCCAAGCAGCTTGTCACCCTCTGGGGAAAATACGATTGCTCACCCTTACATCTTTGTCACAAACCTGCAGTTTTGTTGTTGGAAAGTACTTTTTTCCCCTGTTGCTGTTTTTGCTGCTCCGTGCTGAACCGTCGTTTTGCTCAGCCTCAGCAGTATTGTCTTTAAAGAATGGTTTTCATAAAGTGGACTCCAGGAAGTGAAGTTGAACATGAAAAATGTACTAATAAAGATGGGGCAGCACCTGCTCTCCTGTGAGGAGAGGGCCAGGGCACTTTGAAGCGTGCACAAAGGAAATGTCTAGTGCGGTTAGCGAGCAGAATGGGCGCCTTCGGGGCCTGATTACAAGAGTAGGAGGAACAAAGGAGGAACTGGGGGAAGCTTAACTGGTTGGTATCAAGAGCCCATGCTTCCTTGGTGTGAAACCTGATTGAGGTGGTGTCAGTTCTTGTAAATCTCATTGAGGACTTCGACGTGAGTAACGAGGGATCTAATGGAGGTTGCACCTTGTCTCCACAAAGCTCAGCAATAAGTGAGAATCTTCCACTTTAGATAATACAGCAAATGAAAAGCTTTGCTGTGGAGCACTGCCCTTAGAAGTGCTGTTGGATTATTTTTCCTGGTGGTTGGGGAAAATGGAGTGCTTTTTTTTTTTTTCCCCTCGCACTCTTTGAGGAGCCACATGCTTGCCTCCTTGCTGTTCACAGCAGAAGCAGTTCCATTAGCCCGGGGGACAAGTACAAATGAAATGCCGGTCTGACCTTTTGGCAAAGCCAGATTACCTGGGGGGTGAAGGGGCAGTGCTATGCCTAGGAAATGAGTGCTGAAGCTTATAATGGTATATAAAGTCCATCAGGAAGAGAAGCCCTCCAGGGGTCAGAAGGGGCCTTAGTTCAGTGCGTCGGGAAATGCACTTGTGTATGACCGCACACAGAATAACGAGCGAATACACGGGGTGACGGTAGGGTTAAAGGTTTAATCAATCTGTGTGTGCTAGCTGCATGCTAAATGAGATCCACTATAAAACCTGTATTCTCCCTCATCCCATCATGTATTCTGTACGTGCCACATAATTTACAGAACAGCTATTTTAGAAATGAATTAGAGTGCTGTAAATGCTTTATTAGTGCTATTTTTAGATCCCTCTGCCTATAAAGCCAAGATACCTTAGTAGCATCAGTCCAACAATACAGGCTTTGGCGGGGAGGGTTGAAGAGACCAGATATCATTACTAATATGTATTAGAAACCTGGAACAATGAACTCAAATAGCCTTTCCATAAATAGCAAAGTCAGGGTTTTAAAGTCCACTATCTGGGGGACTTTCCATGAGTAAAAGTACTGTGTACCCCCAGGAAGCTAGAAATCGCCTCTTTCCAGTAGCATGCAGCTCCTGTCTCTAATCCTGGCATAAATCATAAGGTAAAAGATCTTAAACCTGTCTGTATTTCATGACTGATTGTTTTTCACCTGGGGACTTGGTGGAGTGTAATCCTGGGGAGAAATTCCTCATTTTCAAGGAGAGAAGAAACAAACATTTCTAGTACAATGGTTTTTATGTTTTTCCCTTTCTTTTTATGGCTGTTGTTTGAAGAGGTTTAAAATATTGGTGGCAGTAGTGTAATAATAGTACTGTCCCAGGGGAGATGAAGTAGTGAGTGGGCAGAGTGCAGGGGAGGTAATCAGTTTGTGATAAACTTCCCTATTAGATGATTCTGCACATGTAACTACAATGGCTCCATCATATATTAAATTAATAGACTTCAGAACTAATTTTCACATTAGGCCGTGCATTGACAACGTATAACCTGTGGAGCCACTAGATCTGGGACCAGGCAGTGGGGAGCTGCAGTTTCAAAACCACTGGTTTTTTCCTTAAAATCAGCATGCTGGAGAAAGGTTTCCCCCTTCTCTGCTGAAAAGTAAAATTTCCCCCTTTTGTTTCCCTTCAGACTGCTCATGTTCCAATATACTCTAATAAAGCACATTTCTATGTTAGGTTAATCTGTTGATTTCATGTCTGTCAGGTTAACAACCGGCTCCCATTATAGATAACGGCATTTTGCTCTACGAAGTGTCATTTATCTGCATGTTGTTAAAGAGCAGTTCGGGGGCTAAAAAGGGTTGTGCTAACACTTCTGTGGAACAACCTGGATAACTCATTTCACCTCTGAGCGTTGTGTGACTATCTTAACTTTTGGCTTATAAAGCTTTTATGCTGTCATATCAACACTCACTCGCTCTCTCTGTTTTTGTAGAGATGAGGCTGATCATTAAGGAAATGTTATCCAGTAGGCTGGAGAAGTGAAAAGCAAACTGTGCTTCCTGCCTCCTGTGCATAGTAAGTCCTCTTAGTCCTTGTCCATGCTGGAGAAGCAGGAGTACAATGGGAGTGTCAAGGCTAAAGGATGGGTATGGGCTCCAGGAAAGCAAGGGAAGGGAATCGGCTAACATGGGAGTGCACCTGCGGACGAGATTCTGTAGGACCGTGAAGATGAGGATAAGGCTGAACTGGATGCATTAAGACACAAAGTCAGAGTGAATCCAAAATGTGTGACAGATAGTAGTTACCACGGAAACTGGAGACTTGTGGGTTTTTATACACTGCAAGGAGAGAACAATCTCTGCAAGGCTCAAGAACTTTCAAGTGACTCTCCCCTTTGCCCTTTGCAAATTGAAAGAGAGAGAAAAGGGCCGTCTTACTGCCCTTGCTGCCTACCTCAGCAGAGCTTAGCAGGAAGATGACTCCTCCTTTCCTCCTTTGTGGAGCCATTGCACTGCAGAGTTAACTTGGGGGCAGAGGTCAAGCCTGAAGCAATTCCCATCTCGAAGGTGTCTACGCCACACTCACTATAATGACTGGAGTTTTCTGTAGCGATACCTGTGAGATCTTTATGCTAGCTACCTTGGGTACTAGTCATAATCTAGGCACAGCAGCATGGAGCTTGGTGTGGTTTAAATTACCCTGCTCCCTGGGTGTGTCTACACATGTATTTATGCCAGTTTAAATTTGCTGCACAGCAAGTGGGAATAGGCCAGCGTCTACACATGCAGGTGTTAAAGCACATTAACACTGTGCATGGACTGACTTGTGACTAAAGTTAGTTCCAAGTCAGTCCACACACATAGTGTTACTGCACAGTGAGGCATCTACATGTGTGTTACTGCACAGTAGCTAATGAGGCGTAAATTTGATACCCAAATGATGCAGGTCTCAAATTGATGCTCAAGTCGGCATAAGCTGCTATATTTACTGTGCAGTGCAGGTGTGCACGTGTAGACGACATGTATGTGTACTGCACAGTAATTTTGGTTACTGTGCAGTAAGTGCACATGTATAGATGCGGGTTTTGTAGCCAATGCTATGCTGTATGCTACTGCAGCTGGGCAGTGGCATAAAGCTGGGAGTGGAGCTGAACTACTGAATTGGGTGGCAAGCTGTTTAATCACAGCTGACTGAAAGCCAAAAGTACAACCACCCCAACCTGAATCACTGAGGTCCAGTACTCTGATGATGCTGTAGTGTGTGCTTACTCAGAAACAGACCTTCAGGCACTTGATGATGTCTTTACCAAGGCATACAAGAAAAATGGATCTGACGCTTAACATTTGGAAGACTGATGTCCTTCATCAACAAGCTCTTAATGAGAAGTCCCTGCTCCAGTAATTCAGATTCACAGTGAGACTGGAGAACGGTGAGTACTTCCTGGACCTCAGAAGCCCTCTGTCACAGAAGGCTGACCTCCATGAAGAAATCCAGTATTTCTTCAAATATGCAAGCGCAGCTTTCGGACACCTGAGGAAACAGGTGCTTGAAGATCACAACATCAGATCTGAAACCAAGCTCATGGTTTATCAAACAGTCATGATCCCCACCCTACTGTACAGAACTGAGATATGACTTTGCTGGAGAAGTACCACTAGTGCTGCTTGCAGAAGATCCTTCAAATCCAGGGTGTAGACAGACACGCCAAAATTAGTGCTCTCTTGCAAGCAAACACTGCAAACAGCGAAGCGATGATCATCCAACATCCACTTCACTATGCTGGCCATGTCATCTGGATGTCTGACTCCTGAACAAATGTTTGTTCTCCCAGCTCGGTCAAGACATGCTCAAGAGGAGGGCAGAGAAAGCACTTCAAGGATGACCTCAAGGCCAACTTGAAAAAATGCAATATTCACATCAACTCATGGCAGACCATCTCCCAGGACCACCCCAAGTGGAAGAAGAGTCTAATGCAAGGATCTTGGTACTTTGAAACTGTACTATGACAACAGGAGATGGAAAAGTGGGGCCAGCAGAAACAGCATGTCGCAGACTGAACCAAGACCCAAAGCCACCCATCCTGCACAGAATCATGTGTCCGAGCTCCAGGAGAGTTTGTCAATCCCGGATAAGCCTCATCAGCCATCTTCGGCCCCACAGATAAGACAGTCTTGGAAGATGATCAATTCATAGGCGACTTGTAGGTAGGACACCGGGGGGGGGGGTGCAGATGGCCCCCTGACAGGGCTGTCCCCGCCGCCTCCACCACTGGCAGCATCTGCAGGTGCTCGCCAGCCCTGTCCTTGCTGCCGATGCCAGCTTCTACGGATGCCCCCCCAGACTCAGGAGGCACCAGTCCCCCCTGACAATCATCCTCAACTGTGAGAGATTGCTGCAGCTGAAGATGATGATGCTACCAGTACGTCAGCTAGCATGCTACCTTTACACCATGCTAGAAATGTACTACAGGAGCTGGATGTTGACCAGAGCAGCCTCACTCTTCTGCACTCACTCCAAGTGCCTGCTAGTTCTCAGCTCTTTGCTTACTATGACATAGCCTGTGACAGGGTGTTTGCCATCCCCAGACTGAGAACCCCGTCAGTAACCATTCAACCAGGTGTGATTCTTGTATCGGATCAGAACCGTGCGTGTGAAGAGTCTTTAAACAAGTGTGATCTCCTGTAAGTGAGGATGGCATTCAAAGTCCTTGTGTATGTTGGTAGGAAAAACCTGCTGTGAAAATCACCAGGCATCTTAGGGTCAGAATTGTGGCAACGTGGGACAGTAGAGACCCTTAAAACACGTACCGTCTGAAAATTCACGTCTAAGCGAGTTGAAGGGCATGGTATGGATGGAGGATGGGGCGGAGGGACAGTACACAAGGGGAGGTGAAGGCTGAACCATATGGTACATGCAGTTTAAAAATAAACAAATGTTGACTGATGAAATAAATACCACTTAGGAGCTAAAGCAAGCAGCCCGTGCAGTCTGTTTTATATTAAACTATTTTTTACCTTTAAGAAAAGTTATAATTCATGGTTGTAATGCCACAAATTGCAAGTTTTCCAAAGCTTAATTCAAATTCACTAGACCATAGGGTTGTACAGAGCTATAAGCATGGTAGGGAACTGCCATGCCATTCAGATTGCACGATCTCCCTCCCACTGCACCACACCCCAGGTATAAAATCGTCCTATAAAATCCAGCAAGTGAGTTTTATCTTTAGAGAACAGCGGTCATAAACTTGTCTAGATCAGAAAACACTTTGCTCCTCTCCTATTAGCCTTTATTTAATACTATGCAATTTATTTTTATATGGTGTCCTTCACACAGTATCACAAACCTCTTCACAGAGAATATCCATCATAAACTAAGCCGAAAAGGAAGATTTCGGCTCAAGGATGGAAGGGGAAGTCTCTACAAGGATCCCAGATGTATAAGGCAGCACAAGAGTTGTGGAGAGTTCAACAGAAAGGACAGAATGGAGGTTAAGAAGCTAGAGGTGTCTGTCAGTCTGATCGGTGAACCACTTTGCAAGCTGGACTCATGGAGCCAAGCTAATTGTGTCACGACTTCTGGTCCTATAGCTTGTTAAACTGAGGTGGTGGTGATGACTTCCACTCATCTGTACCTAGAAGCAGGGAACCAAGCTGTCTGTCTTCGTTTAACTTGGAGCACAGTGCTTCTCACAGCAACATTAGCTAGCACATTTGAATGCAATCTCATGAAGACATGCTCGGATGAGATAGAAGGAGGGTAGTGTTATAACCTGAGAAGCATTTTGTGCTTAGAGAGTCGGGATGAATGACTCCAGACACTCCAAACAGGCAGGCACAGTGCGAGAGAGGACAGCAACTGCTGACACCTGCTCTGGAGCCTTATTTGCTCTTCTCCAGTTCCAGTGCAAGTCCTTTTTATGATGCTGCCTGAAGGCAGCTCTACAGCAAAGCCAAAGGATATGGACGTACTAGCTATTTACAATATCATATGACAGCCACTCTGGTGCCTGTCCAAATGCATGCTTTTCCCCAGCGATAAGCAGATGCTAAGTTCTGGTAGTTTAGTTCTCAGTGAAAGAGAGTAAGAAACTACTACACACAGGCAGTTACTGTGGAGCAGCTAACATACAGTAACACCCACCCTGTTTTCCTCCAGAGTAAATGGTTCAGATGTCCACGCTGTAAGCCAGCTAGCTAAGTCCAATGCTATTTTTATCTTATTCATAGCACCCTTGTTTCATGACTCCTTGTCAGATACAAGAGGGGTGTCAGATTCATCCAGGGCCCTGGGCTGGATTTGGACCACAGGGCTTTTTGTGCGCCCAATCCAGCCCAGGGCATGGGGGTGGCTGCCATGGCCACTGCAGCAAGGGCCTAGGTGCACAGTGATGATCCAGGGGTAATGGTGGCAAGCTAAGTTCACCACTGATGGCCACAGCCAGAAGAGCCAAAGGGCCCGACTTCTATGGCAGGCCACAACCCCACACTCTTTTGGTCCGGCAGACTGAATAAAGAGGCTCCACAGGCCAGTTGTGGGGTAAGACATAGTATAGCTTGGTTTTCTTTACTTATGAGACCAGAGATCTAATTGACTGACCTAACTAAACACTCATTCAGATGCTGAACCCGAGCCAAGATATTTCCAAGTTGAACCTGTGACACTTTTTTTAAACTTAAGGAACATAAAAGCAACGGAATAAAAAGCAGTGACATTTTCCATGCGAGAGACGAAAGATGCCCACTTCATATTTTATTTATTTATCCAAACTAGTGTGAATTATTCATTAAAGTTGATGCAAGTGTTTGAAAATACAAGATGTTTGAAGGCAAGGTATTAACAAGAGGAAGTTAATAAGTTGAAGATATGAATTTCTTAACAAATTGTGATTTTTTTTTTTTTTTTTTTTCACAGAGGATTTTTCCCATGATCCTTTTTGGCACAGTCTGGATTTTGTAGGACTTGCCCAAAGTATAAAGCAGTCCCTGGTAGTATGATGTTAGAATTCATTCTCATGCTTTCTACTCCTCTCGCTCCCTATCCTTTTCTTAAGCAAAAATAAACCACCACATTTATTAACTTTGACTGAAGAAACAAGCAAGGCTCAGACCTAGCAAGTATCCTCCCTTGAGTTTAAAGTTTCTTGTTGTCCCAGTAGGACAACTCTGTGCAGAAAAGCCTGTTGTTCCCTCGCATGGACGTCGGACGCATCTGCAGTATGCACCTCCTGCATCCCAGAGTTCCTGAGATTCAGCCTGCAACTCCTCCTGGCCATCTTGTGCAGGAGCAGGAGTGTCAAACAGCGTGCGCCAAACAGAGATCTGAGTTTTCAAACACTGTCTTTTAAAGATATAATTAAATGTAATTCTTGGGATGTTGTGAAAGAACTAGAGAATCCAGACATTCGCTGTTCTGTAGGTGGCATTTGGAGTGGGTGGCAGAACTAATGGTGTAATGAGAAAAACCTGCTCTGCTAATATACCTCGATCCTCCCCAGATAGGATACTTCTTTGTCAAACCTTCCTCATAGCCATGTCTTGAGCTTTTTCCCCTAATATGTGTTAATTTTGCACCCCCCGCCCCATGCTAATTGCACTTTAAAGTAGGCTGGCCTGCCTACAATAACGTAGGCAAAGCCTGACAATTATATGTGCAACTGCATCTCAGGAACAAAGCATAGGATGGGTTGTCTCCAAGGTTAACACCTTTATTTGGGGCAGAAGATATTAGAAAGGAGATCAGTTAATATCCCTGTAGAGAGATATATTAGGTATTTATATAGCATTCATTACTATAGTGCCTGGATACCTCCAGAATGGTTCATGAATGTAACATATTTATCCTCAAAGCATCCTTGTTAAGTGGGCCCTGCTGTTATCTTCGTTTTGCAGATGGAGAACTGAGGCACAGGGAAATTAAGACTTGTCCACATTTCTCACATTACAGGACTGCAGCAGAAGCCCCTAATAATGGTGCTGCACATGGCAACAGAGGGGGCTTTTGGCTAGCTTTGCCCCACTACCTCTTCTAGTGACAGAAGACATCTCGTATAGGCAGAGCCACATTCAGACTGAGGGTTTGCTATTATAATTGTGACGGCAAGGGGGTGTATTATTTGCACACCTGTAGCTGAGATGGTGAAGTTTTGTAGCACAGACCAAGCTTACACAACTTGCCAAGGTCAGACATGAAATCTGCAGCAGAGTAAAGATTGACTCTGAATCTCCTGAGCTCCAGGATAACACCCACCCAATGGGTCTCCCTGCCAGAAGGGCCTCTTCCACCAGCAGGCCTCCCCTGGAGGGTAGAACAGTTGGAGATGTGGGTTGCAGCCCTCTTTGCAAAGAAATATTTGTGTGATGAGAAATAAAGGCAGAAAAGAAAAACAGGAACTGTAGTTTCCTGCAAATCTCTGAAGAGAAGGGCGAGGTGTTGGGGAGAGAGCGCTTTGGGATGATCTTGGCAAGAAATGGAAGTCCTGCTGTTCGGTATCTGTGGGGGGCACAGCTGAAACGATACCCAAGTGTGATTTTCTACAAGTGGCAAAAAGGCTGAGCTGCACTGTATGACTGGGGTCTAGTCTCACTTTTTGAAATAGCACTGAAGCCATTTTGTCTCTATGTACCCTTGCAGCTAAGTGTTCAGTTGCTGTACCAATTGCTGATACCTGTTGCCTGCAACAGGTCATTTTCCCTGTGTTTACAAAAACCCTTTGACCAAGTGTATCTGGAATGATAATAAGACAAACCCATCAAGGCGACCTGGAATGTATAACAGGAAGAACACAGAGGAAAGGATCCAACAGGCTAGGTCAGAGGAAATGAGTGCTCGCTAGAGCTATAAGCCTCTTGTCCTTCCTGTAAATCTTAAGATGTACCTTCCAGGCCAAGTCCCAGGCGTGGGACCAGATGCATTTTGCCAAGTGCTGCCTTTGTCCTAGCCTAAGAGACAGTGGGTAAGGGTGGGAGCGGGGGAAGCATGACAAGATTCTTGATAAGAAGTTTTTGGACCCAGAAGTCCTTTCCCATAATGTGAGTTGGTTGCAGGACTGCAGCCCAGTGGACACGCTCTATTTGTCGAACGCCTACTGTGTTAGCCAAGTTTAAAGGACAAACAGTGATAGAGGCACTCGCTGTACATTATTACATCAGTGAATAACAAGAATCCCCAGTTATGTACAGAGCTGTTCAACCAGTTCATGAATTAGGACCGCTTCTACCTCCTGAGATTATAAAAGTCAGGAAAGGCAGCTTTTCAGATCAGCTGGAAAAAGGGGCATATTTACTTCTCCAAGGCTAGACTTTGCTTATTAGAAAAAATTTAATTTTATCCCTGTTGGACATCTGAGATATATTAAAGCCAATGCCACCTCTGACAGTGGTGAAATATTACTCACCACTGAAATGTGGTCAGTGAATTTTTACTTTTATGCGTAGGGATTTTCTCTGTAACCGTTCTGTCTTGGGAATGCATAGCTGAATGAAGACGGTGAGCATATTGAGGTCAGAGTGGCCAATTAACCTTCTGATTTCAGAGGATGATTACTCGATTAATCAAGGGGGGCCAGGACCAACCAAAATGATGGGGAAGGGTTGTAGCTGCAAAATAACAATCCCAGGACTGACTCTGGTTGTACAGTGATGAATGTGACTGAAAGTTAAAGCAGGTGCTCAGGACACGCATGGCCTTTGTGAGCCACCAGCAGGTGCAATGCATCAGTCAGCAAGGAGAGCCTCTTGCTCGTGTGGACAGGATTTTGAAGCATGCCTCTTGCCTTGTCTTCCTGCAATGATTGCTAGTTGCTTTTTATAGCAACACTTCAGTGAATGAGTTTGCACAATACATTTCCCGGGGCCCAGCAGATTCCTCTGCTAAATCAGAGTTGGAGTGTGGGGATGGGGGTGATCTAGGATTGATTAAATAGGGAGCCTGCAGGCTTGTCTACACAAGAACAACCTGGAAATTAACTAAAGATGTGGCATCGCAGTGTGTTAAGCTTCTGTCTGCATGCTTTCATTAGCTAAACCCCGAAAGATCTCTGAAGATTTAAGCTAATGCAAACAAAGGCTGCTGGACCTCTGCGGGAGAGTGTTCACACTGGGGTTTAATGCACTTCAACTTCATGCCTTGAGTTAATTTGTCTGGACTCACCTGAGTGTTTCTCCATACATCTGCCTTAAGTAAACCTTCCTTCCACCCACAATGCCCTGGCAAAGCATTGTAGAGTGGCAGGGGAGGCCCAGGCTACTCCTGTGCTTCTTAAGCAGCCCCGGAGGGTCAGGCTGATCAAATTGGACCTGCATTAGCACAGATCACGGGTATGCTATGGCCTTTTGTGACCCAGGTGCTTGTCATTACGTCTCCTCGTGTATGTCTGCACCGAAGCCAGGAGATGGGATGGCAGCAACTTCAGGCAGACCAGGCTGGCTACTTTGGGTGACAAGAGCAGTGAAGAGTCTCTGCTCAGGCTGCACGAGCCAGACTGGTACCCTTGGTATGTATTCAGGCAGTTGCCTGCAGTGAACTCCGTGCTGTCATGGCAGCTCTATTATTGATACCCAAACCAGCCAAATAAAAACTAGCTTGGAGATGCCTGCCTGTGCTGCAGTTACTCCTCCAAGTGCAGTATAGACATCATCTGAAACTGCAGGTGACAAAGAGGAGGCAGGAATTCTCCAATTGAGAGTCTGTGTATTTGCTATTAAAAAGAGCAAGCCTTTTTCTAACCCTGGACTGCAGTGTTGGTGAAACAGGCTGACTGGGGAGGCATCTCAAGTGTCTATTTAAGTAAAGCCAATCTCTGTAATTAATGGGGGGATAAATCGAGGTTTAATTACTTGGAAGGCACCTTGGGTGAAAGATTCATGGTAATTGTTGTGTATCCTCTTGAAGGATTCACAGTGCTGGCAGCTCCCTTTGCAGCAATAAAACACAGGGTGAGTGGCAGGCAGCCCCCGAGGGCCCCTCTTCCAGGGACTAGTCCAGTTAAGGCAGCAAATAGAAAGAGACAGTAGTGCTCTTCAGGCTTTTTGTAACAATAAAAGCCCCTTCCCCACGTCTTGGGGGATTGCTAGACAGTGTGACAATTAGAGACCAAAGCACTTAGAGTCAAATCAAGTGTGCGTTGAAGATTTCCCCTGTTATTGTCTTCTGTCACACATGTTTCCATACAGTAGTATTTGCAACAGCTTTTTTGTTTTCCTGCTCAGAAACTTATCCCTTTTTCTTGGGCTCTCTAGAGGAAATGGAAACTGAAGAGGGAAAGAGCGTAGCTTTGAATGTTGTAGCTTATTTTTAAAAGATGAACCAAGCAAAAGACAAATCCAGCCCTCGTGGAACTTGTCTGTTTCTTCAGATCCCAGTTTAACATCTTTTACTGACCCTAAAATATGCAGCTCAACTGTGGGTTATCCTTGCTTGGCTGGGGAAGAGCCCTCGGTTCATTGGATTTCTTAGACACTGCTTATTTGTTCATTTTCTTATTGGGGTAACCCTTGCATTTCACTTGGCTTAGCTAACTTCATAAATAAGGTGCAAGTCCCACTTGATGGTTATGTAACATAACAAAATGCCTTCTCCCTTCCCTTCCCTCCCCTCCCCTCTCCTCTCCACATCCCTACCTCTCTCCTTAGAGCTTAAGAAACAAGTGGAAAGTGCAGAACTGAAAAACCAGCGGTTGAAAGAGGTTTTCCAAACCAAGATCCAGGAGTTTCGCAAGGTGTGCTACACACTGACTGGGTACCAGATTGACATCACTACGGAGAACCAGTACCGGCTCACCTCCATTTATGCTGAGCACCAAGGGGATTGCCTGCTGTTTAAAGTAAGTCTGGACTCCCCTGCTCCACCTGACTCTGTGTTAATAGCATCTAGCCCAGAAGGACATGCTTTCCTTTTTAATTGCTAAGGAATTCAATGTCAGTAGCCCTATTACACAACACTTTTCCCACGCCTTTGGCCACCTTCCAGATTTGATTATAGTGAGGAGGGAGAGGCTTCCTCATTTTCAAAAAATCTGTGAAAAGATTTTGGGTCTGTCTCATTCTTCTCATTACCTCACACCTGAGTAAATTGGGGAAAAACTTAACTGAAGCCAGTGGAGTTGCACAAGAGTTTAAAAAAAAAACGTAGGTAGGAATCTAGGCTTGGATCTCACCTTTTCCTGCCATCAGTGATATATACTGGAGCAGTTTCTTCTTACCCTCTGTGTGCCAGAGGAATATATGAACACAAGGCTCGTCTTCCTAACCAGGAGAGGTCCTCACCCACGGAGGCAAGGGTCCAGTAATCCCATCTGCTCCTCTGTTTCAGGCTGTTCTTTGTTCAAATTGGGCTTTCTCCTAGAGCTAGCACATGTGGCCTAAAGGAAGTTCTGACAATGTAGACTCATCAAAGCATTAAACACGTTAGAGCTGTACAGCAGAAGATCTCAGTTGCACAGGATGAGAGATAGTTGTTAGTTCAGAAACTGTCATGCTCTTTACATTCATTTACTCCAGATTAATTAGAATGCAAAAAATCCTGCCAAAGTCAGCTACAGATGCAAGTCCTCTGCATTCATCGTTCCTCTTTTGCAATTACCTTTGAACCTCTGGAGCACTCAAACTTTATAGTTAGTTGGAGCGGGGTTTCTGAGTAGCTTTCTGGCATAAAAAATAGTAGCTGAGTACAGGCATAAGAGGTGAAGGCTATTTGTACTCTCCTGGCTAATAAAAGTTGGTTTTTTAATGACTTCCAATGGGGATTGTTTATGATAAGGTCTTCCAATGTATCATAATGTTAATCACACTGTCTTCCCTTTTCTGTTCTAAAACTCCATTCCTTTTAAACAACAGTCTGGGTAAAGTTAAGAAAACGGGAACACGTGAAACCATCAGTCAGGCAAACTCCAGCCTGTGTCTGTCATCACCTCCTGTTCTTGTTTTAACTTCAGTTGTATTCTCTTTGGGACAGGGTCTCATCCTTATTTGTGCTGTGTCACCATACATATGTGCATATGTGCTGTGCATGTTGAAAGCTTGGACAGATAATAACCATCATTTCCTACTCTAGACCAGGTTAAGTGCCGTAGTGGTCTGGCTGAATGGTTCAGGGTGGAGCAGAGATTTGATGGGCACTGCCTTCCTCGTGCGTCTGTTGTCTTTGAGGGTAAAAACAGTTCAATTTGAGTCAGTTCCGATTCACCCCAGTCACAACCTGGGAATGAAATAGCCCTGCACACATTCAGCATGTCCATGAAATGAATAGCAGTTAACTTGAATTAGCTGTGGTTGTCCCAGGAAAAGTGTTCTCAGATCCTTTGCAGGGACAAGGGCTTGTAGCCTGTAGGATCCCAAGGTAAAAGTCTTTGTCCCTGACGACATCTAAGGTCTGTTTCTTCCCCAAGAGAGCTGAGGTGTTATATCAGCCTTATCAAACTATTTAGTTGTATCCTTACATTGGGATTACATTTGATGCTATCTGCTTTATTTCTCTATATAGTAAAATATCTGTCTTCCTGGGTATACACTTCTCCTATCATGAAACTTGGAGGGTTTTTGTTTTATTTTAACTTCTGTTTTTATTATTCTGTTCTAAACTGTAAAGTCACATAATCAGAAGTGAAGAGTTAAAAGCAGACTCCATCTCCCCCAGTGTCTCATTGCTGGCCAGAAGAGCAAACAGATAGCACCTTGGTCTGCTCAGCAAGTGCAAACAGCCCAAGTTTACAGTGCAAGCGGGAGCACTTCCCCTTTCTCAATGGCAGCCATAATTAGCACTTAAAATCATATCTGCTTCCAGCTGATCCCACTAGGGTATGTGTCTCATTTGCAGGAAGGATGAGGATGCCTGAGGAGTTCAGTAGGGGAGGCAGAAGCTGGAAAAGTTTGGCTTCAGCAGACTTAATGCCACATACAGAGTATGGAGTGCTGGGGTCTTATTTCTTTAGGTAATGAGACTGGTACATTCTTGTTACTACACATTAGAGCCGCAAAAGAAAGCTTACCAACAAAAAGGGTTTAAGGGTTAAAGTAAGACAGCAGCTAAGAGGCTTGGCTGAACTAAGATAAGGCCACGTGTAGTAAAATGCTTGTCTTTATGGACTTCTGATTATGTCCTGTTGCCTCCTGCGTTAGCCGGGAAAGAAAAAGAACACGGGGCATGCTCAGCACAGCGGAGAAACTATCCCCAATTCCCCCCCATGTGCATTTTCAGGAAGTGCCTGAATGCAGTAGACAGTGAAGATGGAGCAATGAAGGCAGCTTTCGCACCTCTGGAATCCTGCATTCAAACATGCCTTGTCACAAGGTGAATGAAGTTTGACTCATCCTCGCACTGAGTCATCTTTTGTCTGCATCAGCCCCAATTCTGTCCACTTTAGTCCAACCAGCAGCCCATTCAGTAAGGAAGGCAGGGGTGGTAATAACAGCAGTGTTACAGGCTGATCTGGGCTGAACGCACGAGCCAGCTGCATATGTAAAGATTACACACTGCCCACCTGAATTAAGCCTGGGCGGCGTTGTCGTTCATTTGCCTCCAATAGCACCAAGTTTGACTTCACGCGTTGTCCAAATAAACGGGTCAGCTGCTAGAGCGTGATAACTGAGCACAAGCTCTTATCTTTATCTCTAAATACGGCACCTCCCTCACTTAAGGTTTCCTTCCCAAGAGTTTCCCCAGAACTAAATTCAATGTCACCAAAGTGAGCGGTGGAAGTTTAGAGTTCCTGCTTTTGCAGGAGGTGCCTTCATGGAACCATCTCCATGAGCGGATCGATCATGTTGGAGGATTGCCACACCTGTCTCGTCTCACCTCTCAAAGCCGAGGGATCGGTTGTCTTTATACAAGAAGAGCAGATGTACTGATAGGTGCTCCAACTACAAAATATTATTCTCTTTCCATGTCTTTTAACCAATTGCACCCCCAAAGCCTCTGGTCATGATTAAGAGCAAAGTATGCACAACAGATTCTTCTTTGGCCGAGTCCAGGCTGCTGATGCCTGTGCATACCTGAAGATGCAGATTATGGATTCTCAGTGGGGTTGTATGTTTAGCCTGTAGACTCTTTGAGCCAGAGCTGACTGTGGGGCTTCTGCCTGCTTTTCATTTACCTGAAGAGGTCACAAAGCAGGAAGCGCTGTTTGTGTTCATGCCATTCATGCAATTTATGGAACAGGTTCTATGTAATTAAATCAAACAAGTCCCTTGGCATTTTACAAGCTTCTGCAGCTTGCCCATAAACTTTAGGGTATGTTTCAGTAGCACTGCTGGTGGCATTTAATTTTCTGTAAAACTTCAAGAGTCAGATATGCAAGAGTAGCTACTATGATGCAGCTGAAGGAACCTGAAAAACGTGCTGGTTTTTTCCAAACAATGGATGCCTGTTTCCAAAATGCTTTTTATGCTGTAATTACCAATTGACTCAAATTAAGTGGAGAACGGTGCTGGACCACACAAAGCAGCAGTGAAAGAGTTAAATTGGAATGGTGCGATATGAAAAGTAGAGCCCATCTCCCTAAATGAATACTGAATTCCAATTAATCCTTTATCAATATTTATTGGAGATCCCTCTGGACACAACAGATGAGCTCATCAAGTTGAAGGGTATTACAATGATTTCAGAACCCCTGTGTGTGAGAGAGCGTAGGCAGAAAGGCACATCTCAAACTTCACAGCTCGCATGGTCTCGCTCGCTCTTTCTATTTCTCTGTATTTTTTTTTTAATTAAATGCTGTGGAATGTCAAGTACAGACTCCTCAACAGGATTTTAGTTCAGATGATTTTGCGGATGGTAATACATTACAATTACCGAGTTACTTGGCAGCTTCATATTCTATTACGGTTGCTGGTTCATTAGATACTTTAGTTTGTAATACATATTCTTTGCATTCTGCATAAGTGCCTGGAATATATATCTCAGCAAGGCAGCCCAAAGAGAGATACCTAAGTTGTACTCAATTTATTTAGTTCTTTCATTTTCCACCCCCATGAAAACTTACCAGTTTCTCTATAACAAATATGTTAGAGATGCCTGTTTAAAGTAAAATCAAATATCAAATGACCAAGAGATCACCCATAATTCAGTTTAGTCAACATTGTTTTAAGCTGGAGTGTAGGTGAAGATGGCAATATTTGCGCATGCGTGTAGCATGATATTGAACCCAGTCTTTGGATGGATCCTAATCAAAGAGTAGAGTGCTAGAGGAGAGCAATGAAAATGGTTAGAGGAAGAGAGGTATGAAAGAGGCATACAAAATAAAGAAGTGTAGGGAAATTATGTACCATTTTTAATAGCCCAAGAACATGGGACTGATCCAAGAAGTTGAAAGTCAATACCTTTAACACCAATTAAGGGAAATATTTTGCTACACAATACAAAAGTTAACTTGTGGAAGCAGCTGCTACAAAATACCCTTGGAAGTCAAGAGCTGAGTTGACTGCAGAACAGGATTAGACAAGACCAATGAGTATACTCACATTTACACTAAGTAGGAAAATTGGGAAGTGTAAATCCATTTGTTTCAGGGCAGGAGGCAGTCTCTAACTAAGAAAGCTAGAAAGAAGCTCCCCCTGTAGATAGGCTGTTGCAGAATGATCTGTGACATGGTTTCTTGCGCCTTGCTCTGAAGCCTCTGGTACTGGTTTCTGTGGTTGACAGGCTGCTGGGCTAGACAGGCCAGTGGCCTGAGTCCTCATGAAATGTTCTGTATTCCTGTGTGCAATCTGACTGATTACCTTGCTGGCTCTCAGCGCCTGTGCTTGGTCAATAAAGGAAGGACTGCCTCCTCTAATCATCCTTGGGTCCTATTGTCTTGATAAGCAAATTAAACCCTCTAATTTTTCCATTAGCATTGTGAGGTTATGTTCCTGAGCTGCTAAATACTCATGGCTGAAAGGCTGAATTTAGATAGCCTGTTAGCGGGTTGTTCACTCTTATGTTCTGCATCCTCTGAGTCCAATCCTCCAGGCTGTAATGCTCTCTGCCCGGTTCCGCTACTTAGCCGTGATTTTCTTTCCCAATGCAATTACCCAGCGCAAGCCCTGCTCCCAGAAATGATGCACTGGGAATCATCCCCAGGATGAAGCTCACATGGCTTGAAGGAATCTCCCCAAAATTTTTGACAGCAGATGCAAACAGAAGCCATTGTGCAAAAGAGATGCAGACGGGGCTGGCACAGTTTGCTGCAAAATAAAACCTTTATTGGTGTCCAGTCAGAGTGGGTTGCATGTAGTCATAAAACTAACAGCTTTTTTCCCCCACTTTTTGCAGCCTATTAAATTAACAGCCAGTGTGCACACTGAGTCTTTGATTCACGGTGGTTTAAGGAGCTATGTAAAGGACTGAGTTTGAAGATACATAAAGAGGAACTGTTGTTATAAAACTTCAAGGCAATCTGAAGAGCTAATGCATGCTTCTCATGTGCTTAACTATTGTTTACAGCAGCAGAATGAATGACAGGGAATGAATAAAGACCTCCGCCGTTTAGGGGACCGCTGATGTTACGGGGAAGCACAGAAAGGACAGACATAAGCTGGATGCTAATTATTGGTGGGGAATGTTGAAAGAAAAAAGTATTTATGATCCAACTAACAGCTCTCGGAGGGGAGCAGCTACTGGAATTTAATAGAAACGTCTGTACTGTTGCACCTCTGCCTGTTTCCTCCTCCCACTCCCTTCTCAGAGCGTTTCCCCTCTCTTGCATACTGCTCATTACATTAAAGGATGATCTATATTATTTGCTTAGAGGTTTGACACCTGTATCGCAGGTCAGTAGCTTCTCCAGCATCACAGGCCTAATACCAACTTCTCATCGTTTTTACCTCTCTCAGCATTTATATTAATGCTGGTGCGTGTGCAATAAGGAGATTTCCTCCTTTTTGATGCACATTTGTAGCAGGAGCGTGGACAGGCTTAGATGCTCTAGGTAGTTCACATAAAGTCTTATTGATTGATTGTTTCTGTCATGTTCAAAAAGCTGTATGTTTCTATGCAGATGGATGTAACCCCTTGGCAGGGAGCTTAATAGAATCTCTCATTACAAAGCAACAATATAAACCAAGACAAAATTACTAAGAGTCACAATACACTGCAGGCATGAATCGTAGCAAAAGTGAACTAGACTCCATGTGTACTGAGTGCGGGAGCCCTAAGTGAATTGTGCCTCCTAAAAAGCTGTTACTGAAGTTGTGATGGCATACCAGCAGTTACATATGCCACGTATTACACAAACCCTACCTACCCAAATGTATGAATTATAGATATATATGAGTTATCTATCTATCTATCTATCTATCTATCTATCTATCTATCTATCTATCTATCTATCTATCTATCTATCTATCTATCACTCATACGTTCCTACAACTCCTATATATCTGTACCATTTGTCATCACTCTGTCCTTCATTATCAGAGATCCAAATATATGGGGCTTGGAGAGCAACAGAAAAAAATGCTGCAGATCACCTCATGTAGCTCTTCTTTGCGTAAAACCAGCTTCCTGTCCACCTGCAGTCCATTTGCCTCTTTCTTCCTTCTTCATAGCCTCGAAGTCCTTGTTCACCTCTCCTGTAGCCCCTGCTGGCTCTTATGGTGTCTCTAAAATCAGTATTGGAGGGGGTGTCTGTGCAGGGTGGATCGGAGGATCGCAGGCCTCAGCAGGCAGTAGTAGCTCCCTCCTCCTTCCTTGCAGAAAAAAAATAAGATTGCCCAACTTTGAAGTTCCCAGGGGCCTCACACCACACTGGCTGCACCAGCAGGGGCCACAGGCCACCTGGGCTGTCTGCCCCACCTTCTCCCCATCTCCCCTCCCCTGCACCATGTTATGCTCTGACCCTCACTCCAGCTTCCTAGCCAGAGGCTCCCTAGACTTCAGGAGCCCATGGCCCTCCAAGCTGTGCCACGCCACGCCACGCCACCCCATTCCCTGCAAGTCACAAGTTGGACAGCCCTGCTCGAAAGCTGCCTTTTATCTGTTCTGCTCCCCAGGTGTGCGTGGAGTTTGCAAGACTGTGTGTTTAGCTAAAGAGACCTGAAAAATACTAGCATTCAGGGGTCATTTGGAAAAAATGAAAAGGTATGGGCAGGGGGAAGGGAGGGGAATTATTTTGAAAAGTGTCTTCTGACAAAGATATTTTATTGTTGGCCTAGAAATTATGAAGGGAAGTTCAGTTACTCTGCAAAGAGTTAGTTTAGGGGAAGTGGAATACAACCGTTTAAGTATGCAAGAGGAAATTTTAGTCCTTCGTTAGTGTAGGCCAGGGCGGTCCAACCTCTGAGCGACTTGAGACCCTTGGGCTTCATGCTACAGGTCTCCTGCACTGTGCTGTGCCACACAGGTGACCCTGGGCCCCACGGGCCACGCCACCCTGCCCCGCTCCTGGGAGCAGCAGCAGGAGAGCGATAAGGGGAACAGCTCCCAAACTAGGAGCCTGGGGGGCCTGAATTGGACCCACCCGGTGTAGATCAGTGCTGCTTACTACTGAAGTCTCAACATGAGCAGTATAACAAGTGGATCTGTCCCAGTGTTTGGGCTTCCTTGTCACGTGTGGCTGCAGATGGCACGACTGTCGGGTTACAGAAGCTTTGTATCTGCCCGTACACATCCAGTGTGCTGGTTACTTCTCTGAACTCGCTGGCAAAGTAAAGCATCCTCGAGGAGCATGTTGTAGCTGTTTGTTTCTTTTTGTCTCTCTGTCTCCTCCTCCTCCCCCCTCCCTTTCCTCCTCTTCGCACTCGATGAGTCTTGAGAGTAGAAAGAAATCACCATTTTGATAGAGTGCTGTTCTTCCCGCAGCCGCCTTGCACTCTCGCACACACAATCAAAAGTAACAATGGAGCTCATCGGTGGAGCAGACCAGGCAGCGAGAGATTGATTAGAGAGTGCGGGCCTGCGTTAACTCCTCATTCTTGCTAATTGCCTGTTATTTTATTTTCATATTTTGCTCCTGGTTTCCCTGGACAGGTTTCTGAGCATTTTGTTCCCGCTCAGCTCCGAGATGCACATGCCGGTTTTTTTTGCAGGCGTGATGCCTTCCTGCCAAATGAGCTACATTCGAATTGCTGCAAAGGTCAGCGAGGAACTTTTTTGGTCTCTGTAATCAACAGCTCTAAAAGAGGATCTGTCAGGCAATCTGTTGGTGTTATACAAACGGGTCAGGGATTTAAACCCTGACATCTCATTTTGCTTCAGCCCCCGTCCCTGCCTCTGTTCCATCTTGGCACAGAGCTTTAATTCTTGCTACTGTCTTCATCTTGCTCTGCTCATTTCACGCTTTATCTCATGATGCGGTCTCTGTCTCGCTACATATGCTCCTTCCCTAAATTTTCCTTCCTGCTGGCAGAGTCTTAAGTGTGCAGCTGATTTGTTTTTCTTTTTAGTCCACTTGGAGCTCCTGAAGAACAGCAGGATTCAGAGGAGAACCTAGCAGAAGATACTTCTTTTGGTGCAGAGCTCTTCTAGGAGATGAATAGTCTAGCGATTAAGATGCTAATCCAGGTCATGGGAGACCTGGGTGCAAGTCTTGGCGCTGCCACAGAGAAGTCACTTCAGTCTCCAAGCCTCAGTCCTCATCTGTATAGTGGGGATAAGCACGTTACCCAACTCCCAGGAATGCTGCGAGGATTCATTCGGTGCTTAGAAAGTGCAGTGACGGCAGGTTGTTAACGATAGCAGTGTCTTCCCAAGCCCAGTGATGGAGCTTGTGCCTGATGCAAAGCGAAGGGCATGGACACAGGCTTCTGAAGCATCTGGGGTTTTATTTGCTGGTGCAGTGTAGGGGACTAGGGGCTCGTTAAAGTTTCTCTCGGCCTAAGAATGGCTGCTGTGTTAAAGCGTGGGTAGTTACACAGCCCTTGCTGTGAAACCCATTTGCAGGGGACCATCTGGTCAGTCAGTAGCACGGGATCCCTCCCTGTGCTCTGGCTCTTTAATCTTTTCGTGTTGGCCTCTGTGCTGTATAATCTTTTCTTGTTGGCCACTGAGCTGAGTTCCCAAGGGCCTGTGTCGCAGCTTATGGATGGTGCTGTTGATCTCTGCAGTGCTGTCATGCTCCCGGCATGAGCTCTATGCTTCTCTCCTGCCCTAGGCTGAACTCTTTCTTTTGGCAAAGCAACCATTTAAAAAACTGGGCAGCTTCCAGGTTGTCTATGTACAGTCTGCATTCAGCCACTGAGGCACAGCAGGCAGCACTCGCACTGACCTTCTGCAGTCAAATGGGCACTGCAGATATCAGCTGGCCCTGCTGAAGGACACCTGTCCCCTCCAGCATCTGTTGCCCCCACTTCTACCACAACAATAATTAACCTAATAACTAAGGGTGCGGGTAGACGCTGCCTTTGAAAGCTTCAAAGGTTAAGCCTTTGGAGTGCTCCATCAGTGGCTGAAACACTCTAAAAAAAAGAATTTAAATACCTGTTTGAATGAGGTATGGTTTAGAAGTGCTTTGCTGCTTCTGATGTGTCTATAGGTATTGAGCGTGACGGGATGCCTGTGTCCTCCAGCAGCCCACTCCCCCTCCCTAGGGCCTTCTGGCCATGAGACCCCTGCGCCCTTGCTACTCTACCAGGCCTAGAGTGCATTTATAAGTTGCCTGTGAGAGAGAAGTGGTTGTCTAATGATTGGGGCAGGGGACTGGGAGGAAAGACTCGGTGCCCATCTCTGCTATTTTACAGAGGTGTGACATCGGAGTAGATCACCCTGGCGTTGATGCCCATCTTGCTGGGGTCGTCTGATCTCAGCGGTCTTTCCTACCCAAGTACAGGGGGGCTGGACCCAATGATCTGTAAGGTCCCTTCCAGCCCCTAGCGTCTATGAAACTATGAAACTTAACCTTCCCATTCCCCCCACACATTCAGGATCGTCTCATTCACGTACTTCTGTGAAGGGCTCAGAAGCTTAATCGCATGTATAGCAGTTAAAAAATCTAGGGTGCAACTACACCAAATGCTTTTACTACTGGTGCTTGGGCACAGCACCCCGGTCCTTAGCGCTGCTCTCAACCAACCTGGGGTTGAGGCTCGTTGGTGGATCCGTGTGAAGAGGTCTGCCCATGCGGGAGGGTTTTTGTCCAGTTGCTTGGGGGGTTAATTTGTTTGTTTTTGTTTCTGTTTTGCACCTTCCACCGGCTCTAAATTCACAGCATGCGTTCTTAATCTTCTGTAGTTTAAAAGGGTATTCCGGTTGGAGTTGTATGATTGGCTCACTTGAAGGGAAAGGAGAGGACTCCAAGACAAGGTTTGGGAAATACAAAGGCCTCATTATAGAGCACATGAAATGGTTGTTTTAAAAAGCAGCTTTTGATGCACGCTTGTAGTTTTTCCTAACACTGCTGTGAATTTGCAGAACACACAGAGCTGTGTCACCAAACTGTAACCCTGCTGTTTCACTCGCAGCTCTTTATGTACAAAGCTGCAAATGAAAAGAAGGAGGGAACTTTGATTTGGGAAGCTGAGTTCTCAGATACTTGGTGTCTCGGCAGATTGTCAACTGAGCTCCATATTCCCCGAGTGTTTCTCATTCTCTGAGGGACTCCTTGGGGGAACATGCCAAATTGGAGCAGTGGTTATGACCCTTTGAGTCGTGGATTTGAAGGAAGCGAGTAAGAGTTTGCTGTTAAGACACAGTGGAAAGAGCGAGTCTCTACAGGAGCTTTACATCAGTTGCTTCCTTCTGTTGGTATGTCACAATCTTGATCTCATTATTAGTCAATTGTTACCTTGATTATCCCAGCCTCCCTTAACAGGATGGCTGTGACTGAGCCTAGACAGTTTTCAGAATATTGTATTTTCTTTCTTGAGTATAACCCATCCCTGAATACAATATACACCTTACTATGGGAAAGCCCCAAGAAGGAAAAAAGATCTTACCTTGGAGAGGGTGAGGACCAGCGGTCTGGGGTCTCCAGGTCCGAGGGCTGAGACTGGTTTTCAGGAGCCGGGGCTGGCCCAATCCAACACACCACATGGCAGGACCCAACCCAGCATGCTGGCACTGGGGCTGCGTGGCATGATAGGGCCCAATCCAGCATGCTCACCCATGCCTAGTCTGACCCTGCACGCTGGCTCTGGGGCCACACATGATCCTGAACTTGGACCCTCTCACTGACTCTGGAGCCATGTGCTGAGGTCAGGACTGTCTGGCCATAGACCAACCCTGCACATAGTCCCAATTTGTCACATAGTTGGGGACAGGGTTCCTCACGGATCTGGAAATTTGGTGGCAGGGATGTAGGGGGTAAGGAGGGAGTAGTGGCAGCATTAATTGCCGGACCTGTGGGGAATCCTTTTCCTTGCATATGATGCATATCCCAGATTTCCCCCATTAGTTGTGGGGTGGGAGGGAGGTACAGGTTATATGTGAGAAACTATGGTACTCTTTTTGTGGAACTGCAAGAGTGTTTTGCACGGAGAGGTTCTTATGCAAGTCGGGGTAGAAAGAGTAATTTTGGAGGTGTTGCAGCAACAGAGTTTTGGAGATAAGATGCTGAGACATTGAAGTAGAGTAGACCTTACAAAAGAGCAGGGATTTGCACTTTGTTACGCTGTCGGTCCCTGCCTGAAACAACCACGGGGTCAAATTCTCCCCTGCATTGAGTTGGGTGCAGGCCTTTCTGCTGATGCCCGTCAGCCCACAAGCCAGCTTAGCCAACTGCCGTGGGCAACCCCAAGCAGCGCATCTCCAACACCATCTCCCCTCCCTTTTCATGGCTGACAAAGGGGCATGGCTGGGACCTTTGCAATGCGCAGTTTCTCTGATGGCTCTTGAGGTGATCGTAGTATGCACAAGGTAGAAATGTCTCGACAGGATGGGCTCAGTGCAAGGTGGGTGCAGGTCCAAGTATCAAAAAGGTGGTTCAAAGTAAATTTTTCTGCCACTGTTCTTCCTTTTTGCCTCAAACTGGGATCACAGTTTTGAGGAGGGACCTCAAGGCAAAGCAGTCAACTTCAAGGAACAAGTAAGAACTGAGAGCCAGTGTGTCCCACATGACAGTACTACACCCAGGCCTGGATCTCTGGGACCGACCGGGGCAAGCGCAGCTCCCTGTAGCTGTATCTAGACAAGGTATCCAATGAGAGCGATCCCTTTCCTCCATCTCTCTTCTTTCATAAGTAAACAGGATGTTGTTTAAGTGCAAATATAATTAGGATTTATCTCTTGCATTGGGAGTTATATCTTCTACCTGCATTTGTCTGGGGGCGAAAGATTTTCTAATCTCCAGGAAAGAAAATGAACTGGAGGAGGAGGAGGGAGAACCTGTCAACAGGCACACAAAGCAAGCAAATGTTTCCCTGGGGAACGGGGACTGTGGTTTTTACCCATGTAAATGCCACATCCGCCGGCAGGATCTGGGTTTGTGTGGAGGTCTCTCTCTGATCTTAGAGATGATGGCATAGGCGTGTGGAGCCTGTTGCGCAGAACGCAGTCGTCTCCTCCCCGGTGCTTTTCCAGATAACAGGATTTTTCAGAACAAACGGAGACCGGGTGACAGGATTGCTGGGCAGTTTCCTGAAGGCCCGCCAGCCAGCACAGCAGGCATGAATATGGCAGGGGGTCCTTAGGGAAGAAGTCAGAACCAAGTTTAAATTTGATCACATTCCCAGCACTGTAGGAATGGAGCATTTGTGGCCACCATCTCTCTGTTACTTCGGCGGCCCCTCCTCCTTGGAGACACCGCATCATCGAACAGGACGAGCACAGGGCTGAGAGCCAAGACTCCAGAGTTCGGTTTGACAGTCTGATACTGGTTCAGTGCTTCAAAGCATCGTTGTTCAGATATCTGCCCTTAAAAACTTTGTGTTGTTAACATGGCATAAACTGGCTGTCAGGCCCAAGGGTCTGCCTTCATCACGGAGACCGATTTAAGATAAGAGAGCCCCTGTTTTAAAGCCTATTAGGCAGTGCCCGGTTTGCATAAGCTCCAAGTTCTCCATGTGTCTGGATGTCCCCTGAGACCTTCAGTTGAAGTTGCCCTGTACTTCCTTTCTCTGAACCCAGCCAAGGGAAATCAAAACCCTCAATTGACGCTCTCCTCTGTCGTGCTACTGCACCTTCTGCTTTGCTTCCAGGCATCCCCACTTGATTCCATGCCAGCAATTGCCAGGAGTGGTTGGGAGCACATCAAGCTTTCATTCATGGCAGGCCTCAGGATTCGGCGTCTTTCCTGGCATTGGGGACTTAGGCACAGCAAGCCATGCTATCTCTTCAGATCCATTTATAGTGTGCTGTGTCAGTGTTGTCATATGAAGCTACTAAACCATATGTCTGGCATGACACCACATAGGTGGTACTGCTGCAAAATGCAGATGTGAACCGAAAACCATTCTGAAGTACTTTGTTTCACAGAGTCAGGTTGTCATAATGCCAACATAAGTTGTAGGCTGCAGCACAGGTTGACGGTCTGTGAAATTTCACTCTTAATATATTTTCTTAAAAGGAGCTAAGTAAATAACTCAGAGGAGAAATTAATGTTGTATTAAATTCCAGTACCAGCCAACTTATTACATAGACTTCAGAGTCGGGAAAACCTGTTCCATTTGAGTGTTTTTGCACAAACCGGTCCATGGATCAATAGACAATAAACAAAAAAATCTCCTTCAATAATTTTGTCTGAGTATAAATTGTGGGAGGAAAAGTGACTAGCTACTATTTCCGGACTGTGGACATAGTTCGGCAGAACTCAAGGTCACCATCTCTTGTTGCCAGCTGAGGACATATTTAGGGTGAATGGTTCAGACTGTCTTCCTGCTGAGGGCCATGAGCCTGGGCCCGTGCCCCTCAGTGCCACTCAGGCTCTGACTAAGGCATGGGCAGAGCAAGAGCAAATGCGTGGGGTTTGGGTCTCAGCAGAGGTCCCAGATTTGGACTGGGACACGGTCAAAGATTTAGCATAGACATGTTCAAAGAGTTATTTCTTGTCACAAGAACGATCAGGAACCAAGTCACATACTTTCTTCTCCTCTGTGGAGGAAGCAGGGAAGATGAGAACAGAGGGTCACCTCCAGCTTTGGTAGCTTCCAGGGTGGTACCTTCAGCTCTTGTTTTGGAGGGGATGCATCAATTCATACCAGAAAATGGTTCGATTGAATGACTTTGTTTCCAATCAATATTAAATTGCAGAGGAAGTGAAGCAGTTGAATAGAAAATCTGACGTTAGAAGCAAGCGGTGGTGGGGGGAGGTCTGTTTGAGCTGTTCTGGGGAACTGCCGTAAACTTATCTTCCACCTTCCTTGGTGTAGAGCCCAAGATCATGCTTTGCTCTATAGCTGCCACTTTCCATTGCGGGGAAAGATGCATCTGAATCAGGAGAGGGAATGTGTGCTGGTGTTCGCAGGCAACGGTATCAGCGCGTGCAGAATGGAGGGTCAGTGACCGTTCACTAATGTGATCCGTACCCAACGCTTGGTTATGTTTAATGAGCAGGTCTCCTCACACCTTCTCCGATGCCGCTGTGATGAACCTCCAGCAGCAGTTAACAGCTTGCAGGCCAGCTGAAGGTTTGTTGGCCACTGTTAAAGCACTGGGTGCTTTTGGAGGTCAGGCGTTAAGGTGCCAGTTGACAGCCAGGCTGGGCTCAAGGAGCTTTGGGCATCTGTGTAAACAGATGTCCCTTGTTGTAGTTCACATAAGGTTGTCAGGCATCCTTTTATTGCTTTGACAGGGAGGAATTTTATCGTGTTGCCCTGGGAAGGCATGGGAGATGTCCTTGGTTTTTTGGCAGGAGAGTCACCGAAGCCCAAAGTTGTTTTGCTTTGTGTAATTCCATTAGAGCGATGACAGGTTGGTGTTGGAACAGAAAAAGACCTGATGAAAGGACCAGTATGTAAGTGGGAAAGATGGACAGAATGGAAGCAGTAACTGGCAAGGTAATAGACTGTGATGGATATATAATCTCTGAGGCTGCTGTAAGCAGTAAATTCCTAAATAGTGTCCTTTCAGCCTTAACCTATTTATTTGCAAAGTGCTAAATTTAATTTTCCTTAGTCTGCAGGAAAGCAGCATCCCAGGAATAAACCTTTAGCCCAGCCAAGAAACTGTGCCAAACTGCTTGTTCCAGCATTTCCATTTCCTCTTGCGTCGTTGCAGAGCGTCAGGCCTGTCTCCCTCTTTGGACACCACATCTACAGCGTGCGAGCAAGATGGACCTAGAGCCAGTCCTGCTATGAGATAGGGATTGCCCTGTGGCTCGTTCAGAAAGAAGAATTTAATGGCCACCGATGTTTTCGAGAGGCCTGCTCTGAATAAATTGCCCTGTCCTAGAGGTGTCGGGGTTGACATGCTGAAAGCATGTGGGGAAGGTAGTGTTGCTACTACTGAGGCTGTACCTGTTCTGCAGATATAGGATTACAGTGTTACCGCCTGCCAGCTCTGAGTGCCTTTAATACTGCGTGCCACGTCAAGGTCACCTCCTTGGAAAGTGTAAAAATGCCTGCAACTTCAAGAAGAAAGCTCTGGGCACTCTGGACAGCCAGCGTGTGGCTGTGTAAAAGCATCGCTAGGTGTGAAGTAAAATACAGACAGGGTCTACACCTGCCATGGGCATTGCTCAGTCTTTATGGCACCGCGGCGCACCTTATGTTGACGATGTCACATGCATGGGGCCAGTCAGGAGCAGGCCAGCGCAGGCAAGGTCAGGTTGCTCTCACACAGTTTGGTAGGACTTCTTGAAATATTGCTTCACTAAAGTATATCTGGAGAAAATGCGAATTTGCCACACTCCCATAAGCTGGGTCTCATGTTGGAAAGAACTGGGAAGCTCTAGTGCCAGCGGAACATAGTGGGGTATCAAGCCAATTGCATCCAAACCATGTAGAGGAGACTTTTATATTTTAAGTGGTTTAGATTTTCTCCTACCATCATCTGTGTTCTTCAGATATCCTTCCAGCTCATCTCTTTTTTTTTTTAAAAAGGCAGAAAAACTAAGTTTTCATTGGCCAATAGAAACCATCCTACTTTTGGACCGAGGCTCCATGTTCTTCCCAGTCCTCAGCACAGGCTGGCACTGATGTCTGAATGGAGATAGTCCATATTTCCTTGGGATGTGAATTAGCTGGCAGCTTCTCTGTGCATTGAGCCTTAGTGAGGTTTTAACTCAAACAGGTGTTGCATTTTTGGGTAAGTACTTGGGAAAGGGAATCTGCTTATTGGTGCCACTGTTCTTTCGCCTGTTGGCATGATAGAAAAGAAATGTCAGTCTCTCAAAATCTCTACCTGGCCATTTATTTTAAAATGAAAGTCAACAGCACTTGACTACTGAGGATTCCCATGCAGGGTAACCAAGTCAAATTCCTTAGACTGCTCGTTCATGCCCGGCAAAATAGATAATGAACAGCGTAGCCGATCACAACTCGACCAGCAGCCAGGGGGTCCATCTGGAGCAAAATCTGAATCCCCAGCTAGGGGCTCTGCTTTTTTGGGATAGGGAAAATTGCTGCTATGCCAGACTGTCACAGAAATCACTAGTGCTTTGGCTGTCCTTCTGCCCACTGAGTGGCAGGCCAGCTGATGGGCAGATCACCTTGGCTTGGGAAACTAGAGACTGCTTCCTGCTCATGACGCCACTCGGTGCTTTCATTAATTTTTCAAGCTCATCATAGGAAAATTCACTGGTCCTTTACAAGTCTTTAGATCTGCGCTCAGAGAGCGAGACGGGGGAGGAAATATAAATTGTTTATTAATAATAATTTTCTGCCTGGGATTCCCCCTTGTCCACTGCATTGTGTAAACAGTCACCAGCGCGCACACGCCTGGAAAGACTCGGGGCTGTTTCTGAAAGCAGAAAATCAAGTGTGGATGGGGAAGCACATCTGAGAGTTTCACAGAAGTGAAACCTGATTAATTTTAAAAACGCATTCCCCCTGCCAGATCGTCCCCCATCCAGGGAGGTCTGCAGGAAGATTTTACATGCAGGCAGCACCTGGGCAGCATGCCAGAGCCCCCAAACTGCACAAGGGGCATCTACAGCTTGCCTGAGTGGCTGCCATCACTTAGGGACTGAAATTTTAATCATTGAATTAATTTTTCAGAAACTGGAGTGCAAATCTGTACCCCCAGCTGGCATTAATAATTAAGGCAGGGAGGAGAAGGAAGGGCTGAGAAAATTTGGCTTGGGGAACTTTTTTTTTTTTTTTTCTTTTGCCTTTAAAGAGATAATCTGTGTATTAAAGCACATCATCCCAGGGCTTTTCTGCACGCGTCTCCTGCTTTGTCCAGCAGAGTCGGTTTTGTTTCTGTCCACGGCATCTTTTGATTATTTTTTTCCCCCATTGCTTCCACTGGATTTTTCTTTTTTCCAGAGTAAATAAGTGAGATCTGAGTAGGCTGGAGCGGCTTTTTTGTGTACACACAATCCCAGCCCTAATCTCCGCAGCAATCCCTTGAAGTGTTGCGGGGGCCTCAGCGCATGTGTCATATCTGTGCCGACAAACCGCTCTCAACACTTAGTGAAGAACAGCAGGCTGCAGGCTGCGTGTTCACCTGCTCCGTCAGATTTAAAGAGGACGAGCCCTGAACTACAGCCAAGACTCCAAGTCTTTCTGCTCTGCTGTTGGCGTCTTCCTTCCTCTCGCAAAGAGGGTGTGGATTTTTTTTTTTTAATTAAAAGTATTATATACCAGCAGATTAATTAGAAATGAAAGTGATTTTTCTGCTGCGTTAGTGGAAAAGGCCTCTGCCAGGCAACTGCTGAGGGGAGCTGAGATTTCTCCCTTTAATGGATTGCAGGCAATTTGCCTATGGACAGCGCTCTCATAAATAATCAATGTTCTCACAAATTTTCCCAATCCTCAGCCAGTGCAGGTGGTCTTTATTTTGCCATTCAGAACAAATCTGGGAACAGCAGGGCTTTTCCAGCTACAGCTGACATGTAACTGGGGCAATTCCTCACCCCTTCACTCTCCAGATGGGTAATTAGAAGCACCTGTAGCCATGAATTTGGCTTTTTTTTTTTCAGTTGAATTCTTCAACAGACCTGTCAAAGAAATGCAACCGCTCCCCGCCGCGGTACAGTCCTGCCAGTGAAGCAAATGTAGACATCCACAGATGATCAGGCAATTTTTCACAAGATGCACTGGTATTCTTCATAGGGCATTGGGTCGCCGGTGGTGTAAGCATGGCATGCACCCAGGACTTCACGCTGTCCTGTTAGTAACCTAGTAAGTGGGTGGGTTTTTTTAATAGTGCTCTTCCAAAATAAGGATTTGATCTCTGAAGCAAACCCTATGGTAGAAGGGAAATGTCCCAGAGGAAAGCTCCTCTCATGTTAAAAGCTCACAATTGTACAGGCCCGGCGCTGTCTCTCAGCACAGAGTTGAATCTTGCTCTGGAGGAAGATAGAAATAGCCTCAGATTTGCTCTCCACACGGTGCCTTTTGCTCATTTTACCTTCTTTCCATTGATTGCCAAAAAGTGCAAGATGCATATGGAGCTCCTATGATCATCAACCACTACATCCAGCCAGAAGCTGGGGATTAGTCCAGAAGCCTTTTCCACTGATCTAAATACGACGGTTAATGACACCTTCCACTCAGCAGGAAGAAAACAGAATTACCAGACTTGCAATTTGGCTCAGCAGGGATGGGATTCTGTCCTGTCACTTCCTTGTTGTCATGTATTTCCAAGAGTCTTTTTGTTTTCTGGCAGGTGGAGTCCAAGAGAGGGTTTTTCATGTTAATCCTTAAGAATATACAGGCGGTTCCATGGAAGACGGTCCGAAAAAACAAAGACTGAAGGTTGCAGAGGGAAATGTCCTGGCTTTTTGAGAAATACTCTGTGCCCCGACACCTTGGTAGGGTACTTGCTGTGAGTGATGTGTACCAGTGCCCTGTTCCCTGAGAAGTCATGGTCTTAGTTCAGTGTTGATGGAGATGCATGTATTTCCATACAGCATTAGTCATTTGTTGTTTAGTTTTGTGCTATGCAGACTTCACAGAATATTATTTTAGATGGCTTTGGGGGGAGAAGCAAGAAGGGGACCGAAGGCAAGGTTAGAAATAGCTGAGTGTTTCCACTTGAGCAAGTTTTACGCTTGTGTGCTGTGATAATTGAAGGTCTGTTGTTAAATGGTACAAATAAATGCTGGAAGAGACAACATGGTCTGCCTGGCCCCGACTCTCGACTGCTGCAAAGTCTTTTGCTGCCAGCGTGAGAAGGAGAGTTTCTATTTGACCTTAAGGCAAGAAACGCTGTTTCAGAGGAAATGAGAGGAATATTAATGACAGCTTATCAAGGACCGATTGTTTCCAGGGTAGCCTGTATTTTGTAAGGAAGAGATACTTCTCTCCTGGGAACAGGAAGTGGACAGATCCTGAAGATGCTACATGTTTGCAAATAGTCCCTGGCTTTATTTCTGCAGCAAAGGCTGAAACGAACCTGTTGAGCTCTGTTTGCCTAGATGATTATTGTGCCTATGTCCCAAATTCCCAAACCTACTTTCGAATCTGACTTTGTCCTAAACCTACTAAGTGGATCTGTGGGGAAGAGGGAAACAGACTGCTAAAAAAAAAAGTGCTTATTTCTTCAGCTGGTAACAAGACTGTGATTTTTGCTTAATTTGGTTAATTAAATTTTTTCCATACCCCACAACAGTTATGGCAGTACTTGTATAACTCTGAGGAGCTTTGCATAAAAGCCTGTAGGTTAGTGCTGAATAAATAACCCAAACTGTAGAAACCACAGGTAAGTGAAAGAGGGGATGGGGAAGAGAGCAACAGAGAAGAAGGGGAACGCTGTGGTGACTTGGGACATGGGAATAGCTGGTAGGAGAGAGAGACAAACAGGCTGAAGAGAGGGAGAATGTGGAGAGATGGGAAAGACTAAATGAAAACCTGAAAGGAGAAAAACAAAAGGAACAAGCAATGGATGGTCTGACATGACGGAGGATAATGATATGTATTTTTCTGTGTTACTTTACACATTGGATTTTAGCACGCTGGCAGGCACCTAACAGCTGCGTTAACAAGGAGGAAGCTGGAGGTGATGGCAAGGATGGTGTCACTGATGGGATTCAGATCAACTTATTGATGTTAAATTAACAGTAGAGTATATTGCCCTGTGCCCTGACCTGCCATGGGCTTGCATGGAGTGCCTTGAAAGAAGACTATAAGGCAGTGGTTCCCAACCTTTTTGTGCCGCGGACTGGCATGGGAGTGGCAGAGCTGGCTGCCTCCCTCCCGGGGCTGCTTCGCCCCCCAGCTTTAACCCCACACATTGCTGCCGGCAGAGGAAGCTGCTCATCTCAGCGGACGGACTGGGGACCGAGCGGGGGACGCATGCCATGACCTGGCAGCCAACCTGCCATGGCCTGATGGTTGGGTACCTCTGCTGTAAGGCACATGGATAGTTCTAAGGCAGCATCTATAAAAGGTTTACTGAATTTCTGCCACTGAGATCTGTAAAGTTGCTAATCATTGCTGTCCTCATATTTTTATGCAACAGATCCCTCAACCTGGGGCTGGATCCAGTGTCCATTTGGGAGGGCGGTCCATGCCTTTGTTTGTTGCTGCTAGCTAATTTTTCCAGAGTGAAGATTTGCCGAGACAATTTTCAAAGGAAAAAGAGAGGTCACTCACCATGTACCTGGAGTCTGTATCCTCTGCAGCGCTGCACACTCTTTTCCTACTTGCCCCCTTCTTCGTAGTACTATACAGACAGCGTTCAGGGAATCACACTTCCTTGCCTGCAAGGCAATTTAAGGACTTAAGTTACAGGTGCATCACCTTTCTTTCATGTCAAGAAGAGTCTTCATCCGTGCAGAGTCTGGAAGGTGTTGCTTCATCTCACTGCAGAAATGGACTTGGGAGGGTTTATTCCATTGAGATGAGTGAGCATTGACCTAACCAGAAGCCATTTTTTTCTCTCCGCCTTCAGGGCTGGAGAAGTGCTTACACCAAAACTCACTGCATTTCCTGGCCTCCTCATTCCTTTCCTCTTCCTTTTCCAAGAGTTCATTCTTCAACAGCGAAGCTTGCACCAGTATCCTTGCACTGGTGAAATGCACCCGTAATAGTCTCTGTCACATTTTCACTAGAGCAGGGAGGGGTATTGAGAGCGCCCTCAAAAGCTCCTCGTCTCTGGAGTCCAACTCCGAAGCAAGAAGCTCCGAGCTGTACGTACAGGGAATATTCCTGAAGTAGGAGGAAAGCTCTCTGGCATGATACACAGTGGCTACTGGCAGGAGTTCAAAGGTGGGTGGATTATCCACTGCGCTAGTGAAAAGGTGAACAATAAGGGTTTTAATGTAAGGAATGTTTTCTCTGCCTTCAACATGTCTCTCCAGCTTACGTCCCCGTTGCCTGCTTGCCGTGTAATCGCACTCATTACTCTGTGGCAGCAACCTCTTCTCCCTCTCTTGGAAGCTCGGCAGTGGAGAACCAGCAGCCAATTTGAGAGCTGAATTAAGGTGCTGACCCTCTCAGCTTTCCTTGGTTCCCATTGGCTGCGCGGAGTGGAAGGAAATAGACAGCAGGCTCTGAGCTAATTGTTAGAAAGGAAAAATTTCTGACCCCAAATCGCCTGTGAAGGTATTTTGCTGTTTGCTTTCCTGTGTGTATAGACAGTGTTTCGGCAAGGAGAGAAATGCATCTTGGATCTGTGGGATGCAGCTGCTTTTAATGGGTCCTACCGCATTTTCACGTGTTTTAGGGATCAGGCCAGAGCAACGGATGCATCTCAAGCACAACTAAGGAAGTGATTCTCCCGCTGTACTCGGCATTGGTCAGGCCGCAGCTGGAGCACTGCGTCCAGTTCTGGGCATCACCAGACTCTTCAGCTTGGAAAAGAGAAGACATTGGGGGGGGATTTAGTGACAGCTTATAAATGTATCGGGGCGAGGCGAACAACTATTCACCAAAGCTCCCCAGGGGAAAACTAGGTCGTACGGTCATAAACTCCGAGAAGAAGGTTTCAGACTGGATATAGGGAAAAACTTCTTCACGGTTGGTGTGACCAGACTCTGGACTAGACTCCCAGTGGGGGTGGTGCAGGCACCTACCCTGGAGATCTTCAAAAGGAGACTGGACACGCACCTTGCTGGGGTTATATGACCCCATCAGTCTTTCCTGCCCAGAACAGGGGGCTGGACCCGACGATCTCACGAGGTCCCATCCAGCCCTAAACTTCTGTGAACTGTGCACCCTCTTGTCTGAGGAAGGCAGTGGTTGCTAGCTGTTTCACCTGCCTGGAAAGAAAGCGGTGCTGGGAGGGGAGGACTATGCCCCAAGTTGATATTAGCAGATAAAAATGAATACCTCAAGGGAAGGGCTTATGTTGGAGGATAGGGTTGTAGTTTTCCTCTCAAACTGGGACTGAGATGATTCCCTCCCAGCTGATCAACCTGCAGGTTTGGGACAGCAGTCAACCCAATCCCAACCCCACAAACATCCAGCATAATTTTACTGCCCAGGGATGCCTTTTTTCTAAATGCCACGTTGGACAATCAGTTTAAAGAGGAGCTGCAAAGATTCCCTGATGGCGGTCAGTGATGGCATCGACATGTAGATGGAGCTGATATGCTTGCTCAGGGCTGCCTTGTGGAAGCCAATCCTGATTTTCACCAGGACCTGGAAGTGCAGACAACACAGGTCACACCGCACCCAGAGAGACTCCCCATCTCTACTCATGCTCAAAAGCAACCCCTACCCTAGCCCGCAATCAAATTGTGTTGCCTGGGCCTGAGGAACTTTAGCAGCAGTGCTGGAGCCTTAAAGGTTGAAATATAAAGCATGAATTTTGGAGGTATGCCCAAAGCTTCAGCAAGGACACAGAGGCCACTTCTCATCATCCTGGGAGTAATAAGACTATGTTGTATTTGTAGTGTTCAAAACTGTGGGTAATTATATTTTACAATGAAATAAGTGAACATCTGTTCCTCTTCCATTCACCTGCCAAGTCCTGAATTCAGGATCCTGTGTTGTTTCTGCAACAAATAAGGCAGTTGTCCCCTAAAATAATGGAAGGGAGTGTGGGGTGGAGGGAGCCCCACCTTGTGTGAAAAGTACCTTTCATTGAAAACCATGTAATGCATCAGGAGGAGGCAGGGGGATAAGGGGAAGGGGAGGAGAAATCATGTTTATTGACCTGACTTCAGTGGAAGATGTTGGCAACTCCACCCCTTTGCAAAGCTGTGCATCTGTTTCACTGAGCTGGGCTGTTCTGTTCAGGGCAGGACAAGGAGTTAAAATGAAGGCAAATGCTGAGAGTTTCCTTTGTTGAACTCAGAGCAAGTTTCTTTGCTAATTTACTATAACTGCACAGCGGCCGGCAATGCAGCCCACTCTCCTTGTTTATAGCACGTTGAATGATCATCGCCGCAAGGGGCAGTGTTGCAGCTACCGAATGGAAGCCTGCATGGCGGGGCAGGTAGTGCATAGAAGAACTTGACAAGCCCAGGCCTCCACCTGCCCTGCTTGCTTGGTTGCAGAGACTGGTTAGCGTGTCTCAGAATTGCCTGTCACGAGCGCCCTTGACTGATGAAGGACATTCAGTTGGTCAGCAACTCTCCTAGGGTTGTTTTGGGTGCGCAGGTGTGAGGTTCATGCTTCTGTCACCCCTTCTCGCCTCCCAGCTCCATCCATTCCTGCTTCTCTAGGCTGGAAAATTTAATTTTTAAAAAATCCTGATTTTAGCATAAATGTGAATGTGTGGTGTAGCCCTGAGCTATAAATATTTATCTTCATCGTCTCCTTTTGTTTCCCCATTGGGAAAGCTCTTGGGTGATGGCAGAGATCCCAGAGCAGCTGCAGCTTTCTCTCAGCAGTCACTGAGAAGCTATAATGATGGCTAGCATGTTGCAGATAAGAAGAATGTACTCCATTTAGGCTAGACTTCCACGGAGTAAATTGGAGTGAAAATAGATTAAATCTTTCCATAGTTCAATGGCAAAAAAAATCACCCATCATTTGCCTTCTCCTTCCTAGATGCATTACAATGAGGGAAATGCTCCATTTCAGAAACCCTTCATTTTTAGACAGGCTTGATTCCCTCTTCTCTCCCCACTGATTCTATTCATTCATTTTTAAGGCAGTTTCTGCTGTGATTTTCCCTTCTGCAACCCAGTGCAGGCAGGTGTTGTCTGTAACTTTGGCAAGAAGAATGCAGAAGCCTGAACTCAGGGCCTCATGGTCACTTGCCAGCTTTTCCCTCCACTGTGTTTCAGCTCCACCTTTCGTGGGGGAGCTTCCGCGGGACTTGTAAGAGAGCTCTGAGAGGCACCAACCACAAGTACTAACAGTTTTTCTGTTTTACATCTGCCATAGACTGTAGAATCCTAACCGGCGCAGGGCAGTGGCAGAGGATAGGATATATGAATGCCTTGAAGCAAGGAGATGAACAGCGATGTGGCAGAAGGCCTCTCACTGGTGAAATCCTGACCTCCCTGTGGAGGCTCTCAGCTTGGGCCTTTGGGTTTAAGCAATATTAGAGATGCTTTAATTTGGAAGCCTTGCCCTTGTCCTTCCTCTCCTTCCATTGACAGGCTTCAGGTTTATTGCTCTCACGGGAAGCTCCGAACACTTGATTAACTCATAACTCACTAGTTCTTGACACATTGAGCAGAAAATTCCACTCTAATTAACAGCTTTCATTAACCTGCCTCCCCCTTCCTCCCCCCTGCCTTTTCACTCAGGAGACTTTCTCAAGCCATTACAGGTTTTAAACTTAAATTCAGTTTTAATTTTATTTTTTTTTAATTGCAAATGCAAATGTGTGCAAACGTTGGGCTCTCTGCAGCTCAGTGGGCGGACGTTTATCTAATAAAGCATTTGGAAAATAAGCATGCTCACCTGGAGGAGGAAAAAAGGTGGTGACTCTTGGAGGCAGATAGTGGCTGCTTGCATGGCATGCGTGATGTAGAAAGGAAAGAAATAAAGACCACATGTATCCAAAGTAGTGCAATGCCCCCCAGAGGCAAAGGAGCTGAAATCCACTGTAAATCACTCATTGACTGACAGGAAGAAAGTTCAGCCCCAAAGGGCCTCCTCTGTGGGTGTAGACAGAAGTTACATTTGGTGCGTGATCGGCTCCTTGAAAGCGCTTTACAGCTGTGCCCTTACAGAAGTGCACAGTTGCAGAGAGCTTTAAAAGTGCCTGACCATGCAACAGTCTGAACTCTCATTAGATGAGAGTTCAGATAAAAGCGGTTCAAAGCAGTAGCCCTTCATTAATGTCTGTTAACGTGTGCCAGGAGCAGGGCTGGGTGGGAGCTCCAGTTCACCGTGCCACCCTCCAGCACAGGCTGGGCAAACCCCAGATGGAGCTCTCTCCCCTCCCTTCTCCCCCTCTCCTTCTGAAGATGGCACCAGAGCTGGGGGGGCAGGGGCAGGGGCAGGGCCAGGGGAGAGTGGCTGCAGACACAAAGGCACTGCAAACTAGAGCTTGATACCCCATCCCCCCAGACCCAGCAGCAAACATCTGTTGGGTCAGAGGGCACAGTTCTTGCTAAGTGCCATGAGTTACAGCAGGAAGCTGCACCAGGGTTGCCCTGGAGTCTCTAGGGATTAGCTATAAATCTCCAGGAGACTGCTGGAGTCACCCAGGAGATAAATGATAGGGCATTCATTAAAATAAATATTAAATGTTGAATCCAATTTATACAGTAGCCCAGCGGGTTTTTAAAATGTAATAGTAATGTGCATTTGCCTTCTTGACGTAAAGTCTACGCGCCGTAATCTGTAACTGATGTACGCAAGCGTGCGGGCCTGTTCGTGTTGTGTCGCGGGCATGTTGGCGTTCTGGAAACCCCCCAGAATAGATTCAGACAGAGTTGGCAACCCTAACCCTACGCCTGTCAGTGCCTTGTGTGTCTCCCAGCTTGGAGAGTGGAGTAGGAGGATCCACGTCTTCGTGATACTTGTTGTCAGTTGTGACGCCCACATGAGAAGATATCTGGTCTGTCCCTTAGGGACCTGGGGCCCACCAACCTTAGAGCAGTTATAAATATTGTTTATTCACATGAAAGTGCCTGGCAGAGCGGGGTAGCTGATAGAATAGTTGTGTCGATTGTATTGCACTTATAAAGTTTATACAGCTCAAGGGGCAAGGGAAGGCAGAATGCAACCTTCCTGTTCTTGGTATGTGCTTCTTCTTTCCCTGTTTCTAGTATCAAAGGCTTCTCTTGTCTTCCCAGCTACAACCATGCCACAGTTTGTGCGCGCTCCACGTTTGTGTTGGCTTTTGGACCGGTTTGGTTGAGTGCATTAAACACCTTGTTTGGTGCCTGGACCAGCAGTTTTGTGGGAAACGAGGCAAGATTTCATTCATCAGCAACTCAGTGGCCAGGCAAGCAGATGGGAGCAGGTTGTGACAAGCATGGTAGAAGAGGACTGTTCCGCTTTGAGGCAGTGAGTAGGGTGGGTGGAAGAGGGAGTGAGGACATCCCTTTAAAAAGCTGATATTTGCAGTTTTGGAGTTATCAGTGCTTCACACTGCACAGCAATCAGAGCATACCAATTAGTGAATGAAATGACCTCTGGTATATCTCTCCTTACAGCAGGTAACCAGGTGATTCTGTCTCTGTTTTAAAATACTGGCCTTATTCTTTTGTCATGTGAAAACATATATTCAGAATGTATTTGGCTGGACTTAAGCAGAGGTTTTAGAAGTTCCTAGATATTTGTCCCAGTTCATCTGTTCATTATTTAGCCATTGGGCTAGTCACTTGTCCCATTTGTCTTCATTTTCCTTCCCCATAAGACAGAAATAAGATTTACTTTCCCCATAGATATAGTGTGGAACATAATGTGTGCTAAGAACCTGTAAGCTGCTATCCAAGTATTACAGCTGACAAGATACACTACTCTTTGAAATGCAAATATCAGTGCAACCTTAACTATAGAGCTACTCTTCTGCTTTCATTGTTGTATTTTTCTCAGACACCCTGTGAATCATGATCCTTTTTAAAGTCCTTTTGCACTTTGACTTGAGTGGCATCTTGTAGCAATTAATTCCAAAGGTTAATTATCTGTTTTAAATGCTTGCCTTTTATCTATTTTAAATGTATCACCTTTTGCTTTCCTGGGGTATCCCCTTGTTCTGAAATTGTGAGGGAAGCTACATACCTTTGTTGTACCATTTGCTGTTTCATATGTTCTCTTAGGGCGTTTCTTCTCTGCTAAAAGCGTATGTTTTTACCTTGGAAGCAGCTAATGCATATGAGCCTACCCCCAAAGTAAAAGTACAGCGAAGACAAAGCACTTTAGTTTTACTGCAAGGTAAAGTAGACGAGGTCAGCACGGTGCCCCCAATTGGTAATGTCATATGCAAATCCTGCCATGCCATTGTTCATTCTTTTAACTGTATAGCTGATGAATATATTAAACACACTTGGTCTTTAGGGAATCCCAATACAGTCTTTTCTGTATAGAAAACTGATCATGTATTATACCTACTCATTTTCTTTGACAGCCAGCTTCTAGATTCATGAAAGAACCTTACCTCTCACTTACAGCTACATAGTTTCCTTAATAACCTCCGTCAAGGAATTTGCTCTCAGAGACTTTTGGAAAATCTGAATAATTAAACCTAATCTTTCTCCCCTATCCATGCATCTGCCACATTCAGAGAATTCTAGTAGATTGAAGAGGAATGATTTTTCTTCCTAGTGCATCTTATTACAACCTATTAATTTAGTTTTTCATCCTTCTAATTTTAGTTGTTAAAACTCTAATATCCTTAAATTCTTATTTAATCCATTCTTCCTGTACCTGAAGTCAGTAGTATGGGCCTGTTGTTGTCTGCATCTTTCCCCAGCACCCTTTACAAGAGTACGTTGCCACTTCCACCGTCTTGTCACTGCTATGCCAGATGATTCGGAGATTGAATATTTTTAGCAGCTCGGTCGCTTTAAGTTTCTACCGAACCAGAGCTAGCATCTCATCCACCCTTGGTGACTCATGATCCTCTGAGACTGGAAAGGGGTGATGAAAGGGCTGTCCAACAGTGTAATACAGTGGGTGGAGTTTGCCAGGTTACAGCCATATGACACCTAGGCTGACTCCTTAGATTTAGGAAAAGGACAAAACCCCCATCTCCATTATTAACGGGTCCTGATTCCACTTAACGAGAGGGCTCCAATCATCCCCTCCAATGTATCCACTCTGCTAACCTTTGTAAGGAAAATAATTGCAGGGTTTATTTGTATATCTCTGTTAATTGTGAAGACCCAGCTTCGGTAGGCTCAGAGCACAGCACTTCGTTATGGTCAAATGGAAATGATAGTTAAGTAGGATGGTCATTGCTTTTCTGTTTTAAGCATCCTACCGTGATGTTCTGCCTTGTCTTTTCCTTTGTGCAGACAAAACAAGAGCAAGTACAGTAATACTGCTTTCCTCCTTCACAGTCTGACAAGCCTCTGAATCTCTGCATGGAGGCGAAGGCAAGTCTATAAAGTAGCAGTAACCTTGAGGGGATCCCTCCAGGTGTGAGGTCTTAGGTAGGTGGAGGATCATTAAGGAAGACGCGGTGGTGAGTGGGTGTACTACACAGACACTTTATGAGACATATCCCAAAAAGGTACATCTGAGACTATTGCTGAGCCAGACTCCTTGATCATGCTAAGTTAAGTTAATGTTTGAACAGCTTTAAGGTGATTTTATTAAAACGCCTGTGTTCATCATCTGAGAGAGCTGTCTCTATATCTTCCCTTTCTATTCCCCTGAGTACCTTCAGTCCCTCAATGATAAACGGCCCTTAGGCTGCGATGGCTCCCCCTGTACCTTCCACTCGTATCGCTGGTACTTCAGATAAACACCAGCGTGTAGACTTAACAAACAAAGCTGTAATAGCATATAATGAGTATTTAAAGCTCTGTGACCCCATGTTCCATTTTTTATCTCCCTTTCCAGACTACTCAGAGCTCCCGATTAGATGAGCAGGTGCTGGGATCTTGTTCTGAACTTTTCCTTCCATTCTCTCCCGGCTGGAGAGTAAATGTCTCCTTTTTAGATTCATTGATTCAGAGATTGTAAGGGGCTGGAAGAGACTTTGCAGATCATTGGGTCCAGCCTCCCTGCTCTAAGCAGGAAGACAACTGGGGTTAGGTGACCCCATCGAGGTGACCATCCAGTCTTCTCTTGAACACCTCCAGGGTAGGTGACTGCACCACCTCTGGAGGAGTTTATTCCACCTCTGGAAGGAGTTTATTCCACAGTCTGGACACCCTGACTGTGAAGGAGTTTTTCCTGGTATTGAGCCTGAAGTGGCCTTCCAGGAATTTATATCTATTGGTCCTGGTCTTCCCCAGGAGAACAGTGCCCTAGAGAACAGTTGTTCACCAAGCTCCTGATGCACTCCTCTGATATAGCGGTAAGCCGCTATCAAGTCTCCTCTCAACCTTCTCTTCTTTAGGCTAGAGGCCCAGGTCCCTCAGCCTTTCCTCGTACGGCTTGCCTTGCAAGTCCCTGATCATACAGGTGGCTCTTCTCTGGACCCTCTCAAGCTTTTCCACATCCTTATTTAAGTGCGGCGCCCAGAACTGGATGCAGTACTCCACCTGTGGTCTCGCCAGAGCTGAGTACAGCGGGAGTATCGCTTCCTTAGTTTTACACGAGATGCCAGCATGTTGTTTGCCCTGCTGACCACCGTCTTGAACTGACGGCTCATGTTCACGCGATGGTCAGTCATTACCCCTAGGTCCCTTTTGGCCGTGGTGCAAGGCAAGTGTCACCACCGAGCCTGTATGTATGTTGAGGGCCGTTTGCCCCCAGCTAGAGTACCTGGGTACCTGGGAGTGACTCCTGTCTAAACGTGTTATAAAGGTCTGGAGAATCTTCTTTTGAGTTAAATTGTTTTGCTGCCACACACAGGTGGTGTTTGGGGACCAAAGTGCCGACTTAATGATTTTGTTGCTAAATCTTGGAGTTCTAACGAATTAAAAAGTCTGCCTTGTGACGCCATGCGACTTTCTGAGGTTTGTCTTGTGAATTCCTGCTTTCAGAAGCTGGCAGCTCTGAGGGTAATACTTTCTGTTGGGCGTTCAGACTCGTAACCCTCAACCAGTACATCCCCAGGGTAGTGTGAATCTGGTCTTCTCTGATGGTAAATGAGGAGCCAAGTAGCTTCCTTCTTGGACATTAGAGGCTCCTAATCCCCACCTCAACTTGGGACTGTTTGAAGCCTCCTCAGATAGACACCACTGTATTAGTTAAACTTTGTTTACGGTTTCAGGCCTTTCCATACAACCAGGGGAGACAGAAGTTTTAATAATCTGGAAGATGGGATGGAGCGCACCATCAGTAAATCCGCAGATGACACCACGCTGGGGGGTGTAGTAGATACGCTGGAGGGTAGGGCTAGGATTCAGAGTGACCCTAGACAAATTGGAGGATTGGCCCTGAAGAAATCTCATGAGGTTCAACAAGGACAAGTGCAAAGTCCTGTGCTTAGGATGGAACAATCCCTTGCACCAGTACAGGCTGGGGCTGACTGGCTGGGAAGCAGCTCTGTGGAAAGGACCTGGGGGTGACAGTGAACAATAAGATGGATGTGAGCCAGCAGTGTGCCCTTGTTGCCAAGAAAGCTAACGGCATCTTGGGCTGCATTAGTAGGGGCATTGCCAGCAGGTCAAGGGAAGTGATTATTCCCTTCTATTATGCACTGGTGAGGCCATATCTGGAGTATTGTGTCCTGTTTTGAGCCCTCCAGTATAGAAAGGATATGGACAAATTAGAGAGAGCCCAATGGAGGGCAACAAAACTGGTTTTGGGGCTGGGGGACATGACTTATGAAGAGAAGCTGAGGGAACTGGGTTCATTTAGTTTGAAGAAGAGAAGACCAAGCAGGGATTTGATAGCAGCCTTTAACTCCCTGGAGGGAAGTTGCAAAGATGATGGAGCTGGGCTGTTTTCAGTGGTGACAGATGCAGAACAAGGAGCAATGGGCTCAAGTTGCAGCAAGGGAGGTTTAAGTTGAGTATTAGGAACAACTTTCTCACTAGGAGGGTGGTGAAGCACTGGAACAAGTTACCTAAGGAGGCTGTGGACTTTTCATCCTTGGAGGTTTTTAAGACCTGGCTTGTCAAAGCCTTGGCTGGAATGGTCTAGCTGGGGATAGTCCTGCTCTGACAGGGGTCTGGACTAGATGTGACCTCCTGAGATCCCTGCCAACCCTAACTTTCTATGATTCTAAGTTTAAGCTTTTATTATGTTTCCAACAGCATTGCTTGATTGGGAACCTGGGTGGTAGGCATGTGCATATTGGGTCTATGCCTCTTTCAGCCCTGCTCAGCAGTGTGGCAACATCCCATAGGATAGAGCTTAAGGAGTTAAGGAGCCTGGTAGAGTGTGAGATTGGATTTGCAAGCATCTCTCACTGCTGTTGCCACTGGGGCAGAGCTTGGTCAGTGGGAAGAGCCCAAGAGAGTACCATGAATTTTTTTTCCTGTTCCATGGCTTGCTTTGAAGCACTCGCTACATCCGAAAGGCAATCTAACGGCAGCCCAGTGACCTCATTCCCTCTGATTTGCAGAACTGTGGTGGTTAGCAGCAGAACGGGTATGTTAGGCTACGAAGCCATCTCTCCACCAGTGCTGGATGGTTCCCCAAGGAACAATTTCGAGTATTATCGATAATCTCTTTCTAGCAGACTACAGACCAAAGCAGTTGGGCTTCTACAACTTTATTCCATGCTCTAATACATCCCACTGTGATTAAGTTTTCTTCCCCAAAATTCAGCTGTCTCATTAGCATGCTCTGCTTCGCAGTTTCTCCTTTCCATTGAGCATTTGTGTTTTGGATTATTTTCCCTTGGTTCCACTTGCAGTTTTCCAAATCAAATGTCATCTTGTTATGTTCCTCCCATCTTTTTTATTTCTTCAGATCCCTTTTATTTTTTCCTCTCTCTTTTGTACTGGCTGCAGTTCTTCCCACTTAAGTATCACCCACATAACTCCTTGCAGATCCCTTCAAGAGATGTTAAATAAGATTGGACCTAATATTGATGCCTCTGGTAACCAGTAGACACCTCCCATCAACTCTCGAATTATTTTTTACAATGTTCTTATCCTAGTCGATGTGAATTTAATTTCCAAGTAGGAGTTTGTGAGGCAGTATTAAATGCTTTGATCCATTGTTTAACTTGGGCTAGAAGAGAGACTTATAGGATGATAATTTCCAAGACTACATTATCTCATTCTGTTAAAGTGCCCTGTTGCCTTCTAGCAGTATAGGCAATATCTAATAGTGTGCGATATTTTTTTTTTATATATACAGCTTTAAGTAAGAATAATTAGGCACTGTTGTTCAAACTTAATTAACTGTCCTCCTTACTAACTTCCAACACAGCAAACAGGAAGCGGGCTCAGGGAAGGAGAAATTTCTTCTTCTGTATGAGAGAGAAATAACTAGATTGAAGACAATGAAAATACAACACCTGTAGCAACTTAGGCATCAAGCCACCTTGCCCAGGACATTGCTGGGGAGTGGCGTGACATTAGTTGCTCACTTCCCCAGCTCTTGGAGTTCAGCGCCGTAATTTCTTTGGGCTGGTGGCCTGTGCTACACAGGGAGGGTGGGGGGCTTATTGCCTATAGACATGGTTTCACAGGGCTAATTGTAGTACGCGCTAGCCTACATGTGTCAGCTCAGCTTGGATAGTATAGGTAATGACTGCACTGAGGACTCTGCCTCATGGGCATTAACCTATACTAGCAACCAGATGGAGCCAGGGTCCTGGAGAATTTGTATTCTGGTTCCTAGAACAAGCTAAGCCCTGGGGCACCATATATTCATTGATATTCTTGTCCCTGATGGCTTAATTATGCTAGCACATGCTGTAACCATGCCTTCATTTTATTAGTCAGTATATCACAAAGAGATACGGGGGTCAACCCAAGAGGGAGCCATCTTTCCACCACCCTGAGCTGAAGCCTCATAGTTGTATCCATCCAAAAGGCAGGGGTAGAGCAGCGTTTCTTCGACTGGGAAAGACATGGAATCGTAAACTCCATCTAGGGCTGGGTCTTGTTAAATCAAACCGGATGTTCCCAGAGCTCCTACTTTGATGGCTTAGGGAGAATAGCGTAATCAGGAGATGGATTTGTTATTGGAAGTATGGCAGTCATACATGGTTACTTAAGAATACGTTTTAGGTGAAGTGAAGTTGCCTGGAGAGCTGGGCGTATTAGGGTTAATTTCAAGACTAGACTGTATTTGGTAGTTTCAGTGTTTAGGACTATTGTGTCGGAAACATCTGAGCCCTGCTGTCAGATCCCAAAAGCTTGTGATGTTTTGACATTTAGTGCCTCGTAGTACTGCAATGAAATCTCACTGAAGCGTGGAGGAACAACTTGGGCGAGACCATATAACTCTGGCCCAGCGGGAGCCAGGTTTTCTTTTCCCACGGGGGTTTCCAAAAGACATCTGCTGTGTTTTGAACCTGCTGGTGATGGCTGGGTACATAAAAGAGGCTGATGTAAAATGGGGTTGAATGAGTATCTCATCCGCTTGCAAAAACATAGACATTTGGTGAGTTCATGAAACTGAATCTTGCTAACACCAGAGATGAGGGTGCTTGCTTTTGCCACAAGCCCATTAGATGTTTCTCTGTTTTACCCGTCTTCCTCCAGGCCCTGAAGACACTTCGGCTTCTTTAACCTGGCTCATGGGCCAGGCCAAGAGCTTAATACAGCTCTTTGGAGTAATTTTTCCCTCTATTCCAGCTGACTAGATTAGACCACAGATAGTCTGGGAGTGAGTAAGAGCTTCAGCTCAAAGGGAGATGGAACGTAATTACAGCAGATGAAGGGTACTCTCTGCAGCTTTTCCAAGAGTGCTGAGATTAGACTGTAATCACTGTTTGTAAGCAGACAGGAAGGAGGGGTAATCAGCCAGGCAGCCCTGACACGTTATTCCAGGAATTAATATTAGCTTCCAGAAGTAGCTCAACAACTCATACTTGTGTGAAACTGCAGCTATCACCAAGCCCTGCATGCTTCAAGCTGTTAGCACTGAATAGGCTTAGGGAGAGCAACTAGTGTGTGCCCATCTCAGCCCAACCAAAGCAGTTGGCCTGTACTGAGCAGAGGAAAGATCCCCAGGGAAACCACTCTAGGGACAGTCTCTTGCAGTAGGGGACTTTCTATAAGTTGTTTTATGAACATATCATCTTTAGAGAAATGCATGGCTATTCCCAAACCACCCATGAAAAACTCAGCTCCTGCAGTATTGTCTTTCCCAACAGGAAGCTCTAAAAGTCCTTATACTGGATTTGCAGCCTTCGTCACACCTGACGGTGTCAGATTCTATTCAATGAGAGAACCCTTTTCACTGTGCTGACAAAGGGAGGTAGCGGTTGTTTTCCAAAGCCCTCAAAGACCATAGCCACTACAAAACCAAGGCAGAAAAGAACAACCCACGTTAGTAGGAACTGGGGAAATTTCCTTTTGGTTGGGAGCAAATCTTTGCAAGTGTGCTTGGTGCTGCTTGAAATCCTGTCCCTAATTATAAGCCTGCTGGGTATCGGTGAGCACAGCAAGAACATTCAGTACAGACACAAAGCTAACACCAGGCAGCGAGCGTCTTGATGTTCCTCTGATGTGAAACGGGAAGAAGAGAGGGAATGAAAGAGCTGCAAATCCAGCCAGAAATCATTAGGAGAGTGAGAAAGGGGATTCATAAAAGCACTGCTTGGTGTGAAAAGCTAAAGAGAGAATTGGAGACCCCAGAGAAGACCCCAGGAGGCCTGGCAAATAACAGAGTGGATGATAAAATGCTGGTATAAGTCCCAGGCCTGTGGGGGTCATTCAGGTTTCAGAAAACAGATCTATAGAGGTAACGGCAGCTCGCTATTGCAAACATGGTCCTACCAGGTGCCGTTATGGGAGGAGAGCGGCGACCCACCTCGCTCTGCTGCTTTCAGCAATTCTGAGCGCAGAGCCCGTCACTCGGATCACTATTGAAATAAATCCCCCAGCCAACCTATCGATTGCATTGCTTGCGTTTTACATACATTAGTTATGTGCTTTGGCTGCTTAATTATGCTGCAGCTTTGACAAGTCACTAAATACAGCGTGGCTGTATGGACAGCAATACTAATAACTTCAGCAGTCAAAGGTTAGCCACTGTTATTAATGTTTATATTGCAGTAATGCCTATGGGCTTCATGCAGTGCTGGAGCTCTGTTGTGCCCAGTGTCATACATGTCCAAGGGCAGCCCCTGCACTGGCGTGCTTAGGGTGTAAAAACAAGAGCAAATAAAGGACTGGGGGTGATGCACAATATAGATCGGGTAACTGTGTTTTGCGGTTGTTGGTTCATTTGCTTTGTCAGTTGGCAGTAGAGGTAGGTCAACGGGGAGAGCAGGAATGTGGTAGTTAGTAAGAAGAGGGGCAGACCAAAGTCATCCCCTGCCAGTCTTGATCAGCCCACTAGGTTTTTGTAGGATTCAAAGCGGAGATGAGCCTAAAGGCCTGGACATGCCTTGCATTTATACCGGTGCAGGTTGCATCACGACCCAGAGAGGACACGGAAGCAGGATTCTGGGGAGAGCAACTCACAGGAGGCACTGTTAGATCACCTTGCTACTAGGTGGCAGGGATGCACGTAATAACTTGTTTGCCCATGACAGCTGGTTACCCCCTCCTGGACATACTATACTTAGAGTGGTGGACATTACACTGGTATAGTTTTATCCCTGATTTTCCCAGAGTAGTTCTACACTGGACCCAATAAATTGCACCAAAGCAGGGCTATATGTCGGGTGTCTGCTCCCCTTTTACACTGGCAAGATGTTGTGGTCCTTTGCCCTTTGAAGGGTATGGAAGTAGAAAGGCAGTGGCTGCACAGATTATATCAATGAGCTTTTGCCATGCACAAGGAATAGCATGGGAAAAGTTCAGTGGAGCCTGAGAATAAAGATGACTTTTGAACAGCCAAATTGGAAAGCCTTGGCACAGCAAATGTAGCTGCTGATGTCATGCGAAGTTACTAGAGCAGTAAGGTAGGGCAAGCCTAAATTGTGAGGATCCTGGAAATAGCACATAAGTGAGTATTATGGTACAAAGAGGGAGCCAGGCAAGCAACTCAAAAATAATTGCATTCCTTCCTGCTGTACCTCCCGTGTAGTTTATGGGGTTTATCTTCACATGATCCAACCTGGCTGCTGATTGTCACCACCCAGTACCATTCAACTGTCCCCAGGGATGGGGAATTGAAGGACAGGTTTTCAGGGGAGGTTTTGGGGCAGTGTCAATCAGGCCTTGGCACAGGGACACCTTAGGCAGCACCTGCAGCCATGCCTTTCCTTGTGTGCTTTGAATTCAAATGATGGACAGAAAGGAACCTTGTCCCTTGTGGGTCCTATCCCTTGATATATTGACTTCACGTAATCGCCCCTCCTGAGCCCTGGTAAAGTTCAGGCGTGGGGGACCAGAAGGAAGCAGCTGACGGGGAGCAAGGGTGAGGCTCCTCAGTGGCTATCAGGTTTTAGAAATGAATTGTGCTTTTGCTGCTGCTGCTATTCTGAGGGCCAGGGTTATATATTTCAGTTTCCGAATCTTTCCACATGACTGTCATGTTTCCCTAAAGAAAGGGCAGTCGAGAGAATAAATTCTGAGAACGGAGTGAGATTATATCTTTGGGTGACATTCTATCTAATCTGTCTATGCATTCAGACCGTGCTCGTTGCCTTCGTATCAGAGCACAGAAAATGTTGTACCTCTAGTACCTGGAGATTGGTGTCAGTGTCTCTTCTGATGGATTATTAATACTTCCCCAAGCTCTAGTAGCCTTTCTAATAAAAGTAATAAGTGTCCTGGTGCCTAGCTGGATGACTGGAAGATTTATGGCTACTAGCAGCAAAAGAGCAACTGGGGAAGGAGAGGTGTTGCTCAAAGAAATTTTAATATCTCCGGCCCCAACCTTCCATCTCATCTTTACCAAAGAGGATCAAATTAGAAGGCCTGGTGGGAACTGAGACGAGATGTTATCTGTGCGGCTGGAGTTAAGGTGGTGTCAGCACTTCTCATTAGAAACCTCTTTTTTCAATAGATTTTAACTACTCTGTGAAATCTGCTTCAGGCAGAAACTGAAACGCTCCTTACTTGAGAGTAAAATATATCAATTAGAAATGTAAAAAGAGGTGCACGTAGCCTTGAACCCTACATGAGGTGGAAGGGGCCAGTCAGTGTTCTGGATTAAAAAACAGCTCAAAATGCTGAGATTGGCTTAAAATGAAATTTTAAAAAGTAAATTTGGGATTCATTTGTATTTGTTGTCTGTGTTATGAGCCAGTGTACCCTACTCAGGCATTTTTAAGGTTTTCTTGGCACCCAAAATGTTAAAAAATGGATTTTATTTTTAATTGAAAACTGACATTCCCACTTAATAACTAGACTCCCAGATCTAAATCTTTACGGAAGATGCCATGTGCTGCAAGACCTGTCATAAAACTGAGAGTTGGCAACCGTTTTGAATAGCTGAGGCATCCATTTTAATGCCTTGCAAATTGGCTTTACCCAAGCTTAAGTAATTAATTCAGAAAACATCTACATAAACACAAACTGCTGTTGTACAGTTAGGTACTGACACAGTGCAAAATCCATATGCTGTTTCTCTTCAATAATACAATAGCTAGTGTTTCTCAAACTGGGTATGCTGCAGACTTGTAAAGCAGGGGTTCCCAAACTGTGGTATGCGTATCCCTGGGGGTATGCAAGACATCCCGGGGGGGGTGCATGGAGGAGAAATTGTGTAATGGCAGATTTAATTTTCATTCTAATAATAATTGGCATTCAAGGGGTTAAAATATAAACCATATGCTGGTAGGGATACAGGAGCAGGTGGCAAATCTGGAAGGGAATACACAATAAGAAAAAGGTTGGACACTTCTGTTCTGCAGGGCCCAAGAGAGGAAGGAATGGCAAACAGAGGAGGAGGGAAGGGGGGGAAATACAAATAGTGGACATGGAAGAAAAAGGGAGAAAAAGGACGACTTTGCAATATTTCTTTGGTTGGTGGAGAGACTGCAGCAAGCTTGTAGTGACATAGAGTGTTGTTACCTTTCTGTTATCCATTTCATGGGATTGTAGGGGTATGTAGCAGTGTAACAATCTTAACAAGAGTTATGTGACCCCCAAAGGCTTTGGGTCATTAGAACAGACTATCGTCATTCATTTTTCTGAATGCTTCTAGATGTGTGTAGCTAAAATAACCTGTGTTTGAATCTCTGAAGATTTAATATATAGTTTCCTTGGCTTTTACTGGGAAGAAAAAGGAATACTCCCCCAGCCTGTAATTTCAACTGCCACCAGCCAAGAGAAACTAGCACATATAAATCCAGTTAACCTCAGTTGGCTGCGGCCTATTAGGACTGCAGGCTTTAGCAAGGACCCTCTCTGCCGCAGCTGCAGTGCTGGGCAGGCCTGCTGGAACAGATTCAGTCCAGCTGTCCCAGTTGGGCAGGATATGCGTACCATTCAAAGGGGCACGCACCCCTGCATGCCCTGGATTCTAGTTCACCAACCCCTTCTGCATATGATGTGCAGGTGCCTAGAAGGGAGTCCAACCAAGTGCCACTTTGGTCATCACGTTCCCTCCCTGCCCTCCCAGAACAGGACTGCAGAGTAGCCTTGCTTTTGGGTTTGTGGCTTGGGGTGTGTGTCCTTTCTCCTAGCCTGGGAAGAGAGCCTGGGATTCAGCTTCATTAGTCCGGCTCTGTGCCAGGGTCCGTGATGTTCATACCTATATGCACAGCTAATGCCTACGCAGCAAATGCTTTTGGCTCATTCATCCGCTGTAACAGTCTCTCTGCTGCCTTCTCCCCAGAACTAATCACTTTTGCAGAGCTTCCAGGGTACACCAACTTCATGTGCAGCTAACAAGCTTCGGTGACGAGTCCTGCCAGCATCCTTCTCCAGAGCTAATCAGCTTACCCTTGCTCCAAAGCTAATGTGCCTGTGGGTCATGGCAGTGCAGTTAACTGCTTGCACACACACTCACTCCATCCATCTTTAATTGCACAGCTAACAGTCTAATGGAGTTCTCTCCTTATTTTCAAAGGGTTATATCTTGCTATTTGGAAACCAGTTTTTTTTTCCTCCCAAACATAGCCTTGTATGTACAGCTCAGTAATGGCTATTTGCACGTGAAGGCTGAATTTTCCAGTCGGCTGTTTTCCAGCTAGCCCGCAAAAACTGGCTGATGGTCAGAACTCATTTCCAATGGAAAAATTGTTCTTTGGGTGGCACGGGCTTGTAAATACACTCTTCTTTCACAGCCACTCCATCCCTGCCCCCCAAAATATTTCCTCCACCAGAGAACAGGCATGAGAAATGTCAGGTCTCAAAAGTGTGAGATTCAGTAAGTTTAAGAATATGTGAACATTATGGGGGTGGGAGTGGTTACTGTAATGTGATGCTGTCAAACTGTAATGCTGTATTTACCCACATCTCACTCACACATCCCCCTCAAATGAGCCATCTAGCATTAGGGCATGCATTTTAAATGAAGGAGTGGATTTCCATGCTGGTTTAGAGGCATGAGGAGACTGGAAAGGCTGCCAGGGGCTGTGCTCCCTTCCAAAGGCTGGAGTCTACTCCTTAGTGACACTTGCCCTTTCCTCGCTGCTCAACCATTAAGGGGGCTGGCATGGGTGCTGAGGTCACAAGTTTGAGGCTACAGCAGAAGTGCTCACAGTGCGGCCCGGTCAGATCCCAGCGAATTCTGCTGTATACCTTGTCACACAAGGACATGAAAAAGGAAAGGAAGCCATAAGCTAGAAGTCTAACTTTGTCGCAGCCCCTGCTGAATTGACAGCAGCTTTTGGCTGAGCAGCAAGGGGAGGCTGAGCGACTCTGATGAGTAGACTCTGCCCGTGCCAGGCAGCCAGCATTCAGCCCTGACTCTGGAAAACCCTTTTTCCTCTTCATTCTGCCTTCCCAAAACAAGGTACATGTCTTACTCGCGGGCGTGCAATATGCACAAAAATACAGTGTCGATTCCTTTTGTCGGTTCTGTTCTGTAAAAACAGTGAAAAGTTACTGGCAAAGAAATAGTGATTGTAACTCTCCCCAAAGGGTTGATTCGACTAAGAAAACTACAGGAAAGAGACCCGGTTTTCTTTTCCGATACCTTTAAATTATGCTAATGCTACAGGCTGGGGGCTTGTAAGAACTGTGCCTGGAATTTTATTTTGATCTGCCAGGGTGTTTTTCAGTTTAGCAGTGTCCCTGTATTTATAGCAGCTGCAGTCATTAAGATCAATATAAGCTAAAGGTTTTTATGAAATTAAAAAATAATTGCATTTGTACATTTCCCTGCAATGCTGTAAACTCGAACGCAGCAGTACTATGTTCATTTACCGGAAAGGTAAACTGACTATAAGCAGAGACCCTGATCCTTGATAGACCTGCACTTGATAGAAAAGTAGGAGGGGGGGCTAGTAAAAGCCGGGGCTTTATGGTATCCGTGTGCCTCCCCAATCCTGTGGCTCGTACAGACCCAATCCAATCCCTGGTGAAGACCAGATCAACCTCGCAGCCCCCCCGGTGAATTAAAGTATGTACTCTATTAAACATGTAAAATCACTTTAAATACAAAATGCCTTCAGTTTGAGCGTCTTTATGTTCTTTCTTTGAGAGGTTAGTAGTAGTTCCAGCTGACTCTCTCTATTCACTTCTGTCATATGCTCCTCATACTTTTCTCCTTTACTGATAGACTTTTGATTTCTTAAGATGAAGGCTCTTTCCCCCTATGTTAACTGTTTCCATGGTCCTTTCCTGGAGCTTTCCTACTTCTATGCTTTCATTAAATAAGGGAACTGTAATTCAGATAAGGATATACCATCAATTTATAAAATGGCATTAAAGTATTTTCTGCTTCATTTCTTGCTTTGTACAGCCCAATGCATCTTTGCTTTCTTGGCCACCCCTGCACAGTGAGCAGATGACTTGATAAAGTCATCCAGAGAGGGGGCCTACATCTTTTCCCTAAGAGTTTCTAAGTAGTTCAAAACTCATTAGCATGTCCAGGTAGTTTCAAGTTGCTACTTCCAACATCCATTTTCATCCAGTAGTCAGGGTGAATTGTCTGTGCGCTCATGATATAGCCGTTTACCTCATTTAATGAAGGGACTCTGTAGTTCCACCTAATCCTGCTTAACCTTGATTAGCTCGTGTAATTTAGTATTGGTGGCAGGTTTTGCTGCTGACTCTCTTCATGCAGCCACTTAAAGATACCTGGGATATCTGCAGTCCCAGCGCTGGTCTCTGAACACAGAACTGCCAGCCTCATACCTCGCAGGGGCCCAGCTATTTTTTTCCTGCTCCGTTTTCTATTGCGAAACAGTTTTTAATCCATGACAGGCCTTTACCTCCCTCTCGGTGCTTCCTAAGTTCCCTTAATAGCCTTTTTTGAAGGACTTTATTAAAGAGCCTTTTGAAAGTCTAAATAAAGTGCCTCCAGCAGTCTCCCTTTATCCGCTGTTTTGTTAACTCTTCGACTAAATGCTAACAAATTGCAAAGGCACAATTATCCTTTACCCAAAGCCAGGCTGATTTTTTTCCCACTTGCATTAAACTGCCCTAAAAGCTATACACACTTATTAAATAAGTTTCTCAACTACATTTACTGGCACTGAACAAGGCTCGTTTGTTTGGGGTTTTTTGGCTAAGCTCTTTAGGACCTTATTTTAAAAAGAGGTATGACCTAGAATCATAGAAAATTGGGCTGGAAGGGACCTCAGGAGGTCACATCTAGTCCAACCCCTGCTCAAAGCAGGACTAGCCCCAGCTACATCATCCCAGGCAAAGCTTTGTCTAGCCAGGTCTGAATAATCACTGCCTTTGACCTGCTGGCAATAATCCTACCAATGCAGCTCAGGTTGCCGTTGGCCTTCTTTGCAACAAGGCCACACTGTTGACTCATATTTAGCTCATTGTCCACTGTCACCCCTAGATCCTTTTCTGCAGAGCTGCTGCCCAGCCAGTCACCCCCAGCCTGTACCGGTGCATGGGGTTTTTCTGTCCCGCGTGCAGTAGCACTCTGTCTTCTTCTGCGGTACAAATGGTTTGCTTCAAAGACATATTCCACGCATGTGAAGCCATCTTTTATCATGGCTGTTAAAATTCACCGAAAAAATGCAGCTTCAGACACCCCAAAACTGAATTCTGATCAAATCTGTCCCTCCCCAGATTGAAACGGAGGGACAGGAGGGGTGGTGAGATCCCCATTCTGTGTAGCTCAATTCTTGGTAGCCTCATGTTTAGCGAACGCCCCTGGGAACAGAGATATGTAACAGAGGGAAGAAGTGAGTCAGGTCTCCCATTTTCTGATCTGTTGGGAGCATCACCACTGCTCTCTCTTCTAGATCTTGCTTTTCCATAGGTTTGGGTTTTTTTAAAATATCCCAGCCCTTTATATCACTTGTTTTACTTACAAGTGCCCAGGAATAAGTGTTTAATTTTAGCAAGAAAAATGGGGGGGGGGGGACAGGTCCCGCTTGGATTTGAATCTTTGTCTTTTTTTTTTTAGTTAAGGACCTAAAATGAAAAAGCAATTGTTTGCATAGTCCTTGTCTGAGTACCATGGTGACAGGCACACCAAAGTGCTTGTGTAGCTTCTGACCTGTAAAGCACCACTTTGTTTCTCGTTGGACCTTCTCTTAACAGAAATTCCCCTGTTATGTGGAGTGCTGCCGGCTGATGCAGCAGCTCTGGGCTGTGGATGAGCATATCTCAGAGATTGTAAAACTGCTTTCCTCTTGCTACCAGCAGTAGTGTAATGAGTGATGGGTGACTGAGGTATCAGCCCCAGGCACCCACTTAGTGGGGATGCAACAGTGGTAGCTGCCATAGACACGCTCAGCAGACCCTGGTTGTTCCACCTCTGGCTACTGGAGCAGAAATGCAGCCATGTGCTGCAGAGATGAAAGGTTTGCATACAGGGGCCAGAGAGTTGAAGTTGGCTTACAATATGCAACCTGCTGGTGTAAGTGGTGATCGGAGGGTGTTGGCCAGAAGGGCTTAGCCACCCCAACTGTCCATCTCTCACCAACTGACCTGAGCAGGGCTGGCATAGTCTGTTTTGGGCAGCACCTTGCACTAGCTATGCCCCTTCATTTAAAAAAATCAAGCCCCACTGGTGCCTTTAGGTTATTTCTCATTTCAGAAATGTTGACAAGTTTGTTTTGCTCTTTTGCATACTGTCGGCTGTCTCTGTAACAGAGCAACTCAGGAGTTGACTGGGGACATTTTTCCCCAGTGATAACCACAGAGGTAAATGTAGGCGCTATAGTACAAACTGTTCTCCATCCTCTAGTGACCAGTGGTTTTCAACCTGTGGTCCATAGACCCCTGATGGTCCGCAGACTGTACCTAAGGGATCTGCAAAAGATTACTATGATCAATCAAAAGTATGTGAACACCCACACTTACAATTCAGAGGGGTCCGCACCTCCATTTGAAATGTTTTTAGGGGCCTGCAAATGAAAAAAAAAAGGCTGGAAACCGCTGTTCTAGACCAGTGGTTCATACCCTTTTTGGTATCGAGATGCCCCTCAATACCTTACGTGAACTGAGTGCCACCCAGTTTCAAAAACGAGTGTATATATTGCAGTGCTTAGAGGGGCTGCGCAGTGGGGGTCAGACAAAGACAAGCCTAATCTCGGGTTTATCTCCTCACACCTTATGACACCCTTCAGAGGATCTGTCGGCCCCCCAAGGGTGCCCATCAGCCCAGCTGAGACTCGCTGCTCTAGCCAGTGACTGTTCCTTGTGATCTGTGGTGGTGGTTGCAGCTGCCAGCTATTGGCACAGAGTCAGACATTTGCAGTCACTACTAGAAAGTACTATAAACTCTGGAAGAAGGTAAAATAAAACAGATGACGCGTGTATGAGTCTGTATTTCCCTAGTTATTTCAGCACGGAGCTGTTTGCATACAGTTTGACACCTGCTCCATCAAAAGGTTCTGCTTCCTGGATCTGCTCGTCGGTGGTTGCTTGTGGGTAGTTTAGGTAGCGCTGTTTGCAGAAGCCAGCCTGCGAGGCCTCAGGTGGTGCCGTTCCTCTGTCTATAAAACCAGCAGTAAAAGACTTTGAAGCGGAGGTAGGGGGGCAGGATTGCACGGAGCATGTTTGTAATTAACAGGATCAACTCTGCCAGTTTACCGACTCCCCTCAGCTCATGTGAGGAGCGATGGTGCTAAATGATGATTGTAATTCATTACAAATGCACCCTAATTAAATTACCCATCAGTGGCTGAGAGATTAATGATAATAACCTGGGTTAGAACACGATTAAATTTAGGCTTGTCAAATTTTTCAATTATTATAAAAAAGTTCATTGCGGGGCAAGGAAGGGGAAGAGCATGAAGTGTGATCAGATAAGGCCTTTCCGGAGCACAGGGAGTCCAGCCCCGGAGCGCAGTTCCTTCGTTGTGAAGCAGAGCTCAGACCCTGCGAACAGAAGCATCCGTACAAGGTTTGTGTAACATCCATCACACGTGCATGATCCCGCCATCAAACTGTACGAGTGCCCATGCTCGGGGTCAAACCAACGACCAGCTTTGGGGCAAGGGAGGAACTTTCCCCCCAGGTCAGACTGGCCAGGGCCATGCAGTATTCGCCTTCTTCCAAAGAACGGAAGTGTGTGGTCCGCCTAGGGTTATCTAAGTATACGTTAAATCTAAGAAATTCCCCAGCATTATGGCAGGGCATTGGCAGCTGTCTTGCTGCCCCGGCTCTTTACCTGTGGATTCATAGATTGTCAAGTCAGAAGGGACCACACTGGATCATCGTGCCCGACCCCCTGCCCCTGGCAGGAAAGAGGACCGAGGTCAAATGACCCCAGCCAGGTGACTATCCAGCCTCTTTTTGAAGACCTCCAAGCTAGGTGATAGCACCACCTCTCTTGGAAGCCCATTCCAGATCCTGGCCACCCTTACTGTGAAAAATTTCTTCCTAATATCTAACCTAAATCCCCTCTCAACTAGTTTACACCCGTTATTCCTAGTCACTCCCTGGGGCACCGTAGTAAACAGCGTAGGGTTTCTTTTCCATAGGTTGCATGTGGCTGTTGTGTGTGAGAGGGGTCTGAGCAGACAATCTTGTGAGCCCTTTGGAAAACGATTGCTTGCAAATACAGGGGACTGAGCCTAGTTACCCAAGAGGCCTCTTCTAGTCCCATGTTTATTAAATGGACTTATCCTCACAGCATTGCTGTGATATCAGGGAAATGGCATATCCGCATTTTAAAGATGGGAAACTGAGGCACAGAGAGGCTGTTGCACAGGAAACCTTTGCCAAAGCAGGTCTTCTATGACCCTGGCTAACACATGATCTCCTGGGGCATCCTTGCTCCCCTGACCTTGTTTAAAGGTTCCTCTGGAATCAAGTTAAGTTCTGCATATATAAATGGGGAGGGGGGTGAGATTGGTTCTTTGGTGTATACGAGATGGAGAAAGGACTGGTGTGGAGGGATATAGGCTTGAATTTAAATCCCCCCCTACAGTGTTAAAAGTACAGAAAAAAGTACTGACAACTGGAAAGAGAAAGCTATAAATGGAAATTGAAACTGGCCCATCTGGTTTGCTGCCCAAGCTGAGAGCAGCACAGAAAATAAATAATCAGCGCGCAGCGAAGAGAAAACGAGATGTTTCAGTGTTCTTTCTCTCCTATCTAAGGTGGCAGTAGTAATACAGATAAGTACGTTTTTCTAAATATATGATTTTATCTTGACAATATCTCTTTTCAATAAGTTGTGTGTAATAAAGCAGTATTGCTGTGAATCCTCTCCGAAGGTGAAGCCAATGCCTGCCGCTAAATGCTTATTGATCCCTTGAGAGAGTGAATGTTTTCTGATACAACTCTCCTTTGCTCCTCATATTTCGCATGGATCATTCCTAGATGTTTCTGCAGCACCAGCACACAGCAACGATACCTCCCCATCTACTTCTAATGTGCTAATCAGCCTGATACCGAAGCATCAAATAAACAAATTAAAAGATTCACTTGTTCACATAGGGATTATCTGTTCTTCTCGTCCCTGAAGACATTGTATTCACTGGTGGTCTTCAGAGAGAAGTACTTATGGGACAAAGAAAAATTTACCAACTAATATGTCATTGTCTCTAGCAAGTGGAAGACCTTGGCAAAATAGTGGTTTGAATTTGGCTCCAAGAGGCAGGGCGTTAATTCACCTTAATCTCATACCATTGGAACTGCACAGCATTTACGCCTAAAAGAGGTGCCAGATCCCAAGGGTACTTTTTGATCAATTTAATTTTTGGTAAAAAGGCAGGTGCATGATCACAGTGGGAAGAACCCCTCAGAAGACCAAGCGGCTGCTTGTTTTTCTGATCAGCTCTCTGTATTTCCTAAAAGATATTCTGCTCTGTTTTGTTCTGTTCTGTTGTCTAATAAAAGCTATTTTATGTTTTGAATACTGTGCATCATCCCAGGCACCTTTGGTCGCTGGATTGGTGATGCCAGTCCAGCGACGTGCATCGTTTACCACCTGCAGGAATACTCGGGATATCTTAATACATCTTCTAAGTTCTCACGTTTTTGACCGACTCAGATGCTCCGCGGTGAAATTTGAGTACCATGGAATGGTGCTGTCCATAGCAATGGCATGGACTCATCACTAAAATACTGAACCCGATAGCCCAGTATAAGGACATCGGAAAGAGGTGATATTTCCAAGAAATAAGATGAGGCCGACACAGTGGATATATGTTGGAAGGAGACACCAGACTAGAGAGATCTACCCAGGGTCTGTCTTCAAATTTTGGGGCCTAGTGAATTTTTCCTTGCCAGATGCACTAGCTGATGGGAGTTGTGCCTCTGCAAGTGAGAGGGGTGTGTGGAAGATGCCAATAAAACAAATGATTCAAGAGACGAGGGCTGATATCTCATCAGTTTTATCACTCCAGAGTCACAGATGCTGAGGCCACATTGTGGCAGGCATGGCAGGCAAACAACACTTATTAGCTGTGCAAAATTAATTAGTTCACATTGAAGTTTGCAGAAGACATTTCTCCTGGGAGCCTCTGGTTAGAAGGAGGGTTAAACCCTGCTTGCAGGGGCTGGTGTTAATATTGAATATACCCATCTTAGGGTTTCTCTGTCCTTACTGCTGTTGATAAAAAGATGCATTTTTCCAGGTCCAGCTGATTCCTTTCAACAGCATTGTTGAACATAATATTGAAGTGATATCTCTGGGGGAAAAAAGGCAGGGGGTGACCTCGGAGAGATTTGCCGCATGAACTAGGCAAGTAAAAGCAAGTAAATAGGCCTGCAATAAGCATTCATAACAGCGGACTCAATGGATCGGATGATTGGAATCAGAGCTAGCTGGTTTCCAGATTTGTGGATTCAGTACAAATTAGCGAAAGGATCATCTCCAGTTCAGTAGCCTGATGTTGGCTGTCAAATCAATAGGCTCCTTTTGCACAAAAACAACACAGTCTGTCGACTCCACGCAGCGTAAAGGTAGAGGGGTAGCCTGCAGCATACGGTGTCCTGGTCATATGTCATCTTTCTCCCAGAGAATTTCGGGCTGTTTCCTACACCCCACGGAAATGGAAGTACCTGTGCAAAGAGCCGCTTGCCAGTCGGAGGGAGCCTCGCCCCCAAATTTCAATCACTGCAGGCAGATCCCATCAGCTGGTATTGGAGCCTCATGTGTTCAGCCTGCCGTTTTGCCTGGGGAGAGCTGTGTGACCCTGCTGTGCCAGTGCGAAGCTGCACATCGATCTGGCTTGTTATTGGCTTATGAAACTAAAGAGTTTTCATCACGTGTACATGTTTCTGTGTAGATCGCTCAAACCTTTGGTCTTTGCCTGCCCTTTGATTCCACCCCCCCCCCCCGCCCCCAAATCAATGCTTGCAAAAATATTGGTTTTCTCTGAGGATTAGGTGGGCAATCACTAAGGTTTGCCTGTACAGTGGAGCTCCTGCAAATAGGAAAGTCCCTCTAGCAAATGTACATGATGGCTGCGCTGCCAGTTCTGAAACAAATTAAAAATTTGAACTGTGACTGCCGGCAGGCGGTTGCTGGCTGCAGGAACTGATGAGTCTTTCACCTGCATTGTCCGTGACTAGTTTGAATCCAGTCTGCATAGACAGTGATTAGAAGCCGTTTACCTCCTGACCACCTGTTCAGTGACCCCTCTGAAAAACATTTAGTTGGAGTCCACTGCTCGGTAGAATGAGCCTGTTCACATCACAGAAAGCAATTAGCACAGCTGGCACCTTGACTGGTCCTCCCAGCCCGGGGATTAAGCATTTGAGCAGGCCACGGGCACTGGACTATTCTCTTGCCACAAGAAGTGGTCAGTTCAGGACAGCGCTGTTGGTGACACTTCTGTTACCTGTTCTGCGTGCTTCAGTCTTCAGAGCTCTCAGTCTGGCACCTTTCACATGCACAGAAGTCAGTGCAGAAATCACCAGGGTCTACTGGGGCCATTGCAGGAGGGAAGAGGAAACCAGGTAGCAGCCACAAAAAGGCTGTTTCCAGTCTATGGCCGGTGGAATTTTTCAAACAGGGTCCCTGCTTTTACTTCTGCCTTACTGGTCGCAGGCTACTGAGCCCAGTTATGGGAGATGATTGCAGATAGGTACTGGCTATTTGCTGATAGCAGAGAATTTACCCAGTTGTTGCTTCCCCCTCCTCGTGTTGGATGAGTGGCTCCTTTCCATTCTGCCGCAGCTCCTTCAGAGCCGTTGTGGGTAAGCTCTTCCTCCCCTGCCTTATCTCAGTGGCAGGCATTGAGGAGAAGATACAGTAGACATGGTAAGCTATCCTGGCTCAGTGCTTAGCTTATGCCAAAAACAAGTTGTTTCCACTCCTGTCACCTTGCAGACAGGGTGGTATCTCATACACCCCTTGCTGATCTGCTCCGCAGTAAACAGAAGGGCACCACAGGCTATTTGACATGAAGGTAGCTCCCATTTAAATGACACTGCCCTCTGTGCGTGCAGTGCCTGACGGTCCCCAGACAGCTGGCAAGAGCCTTGTGAGGACTGAGCTTTTCAAACTTTCTATCCAGCGTCAGGAGTCCCGTGTGGTTCAGCCGTGGAATCCTTGTCTGCCATCCAGGAGTCCGGGGTTCGATTCCCAGACACTTATACAACTACAGCCATGGAGGCACCGAACATCTGGACTCAATCTGGTCTTTGCATTTCATCTCAATGGCCTAAAGGGAGGATGGAAGGTCTGGGCAGCCTCCACTCCTCCAGAAACTCCTGCCCTGGCATATGCATCGATGGTCTGGGTGGCCCTCATGCATACACCGTGATCCAGGAGGATTGATGGTTGCCACCATCCAATGTCAAGGTGTTCACTTGGGGACAAATAAATCTTCACTTTGAGTGGGGTGTACTTCAGGCTGATGAGTGGTCTGAAGCCATAACAAATGCATGGCACGTCCTGTTGTATTCCCAACGATGGCACCTCCTCGAGGCAGAGCTGATGATCCTTGGGTGAGAGCCACGTCGGAGAGGCCTAGGACTGAATGAGCATTTGGACTGATTTTCCCTTTCACCTTCTGCGTGCCTGGTCCTGCCAGCTCTTGGTTCAAGTTTTCTGGTTAAACAGTGTGTCATCTGAGTGGTCAGCAGATGGACAGAGCATTCAGCCTGATTAGCCCTCTTCAGTCAGAAAGACTAAGGCAAAGTTGCCGCCCGCCCCATCCCATATGGTAGCTCCTGCTGCTGCTGCTCTTGTGGGAAAAGCTTTGAGCGGCCTTCTGGCCTTGAGTCCAGCCCCGGCTCTTTCCTAGCAGAATGAAAGCGGATACTGGGAACACCCGGTGCATCGCTATCAAGTGCGTGTTGCACACAAGTAGTGACACTTGACATCTGGTTGTGCTGATATGTGTGAACTGCTGCTCCCTTTCCCCTGATGGGCACCCCCTCCTTTGCCTGGCATAAGCTAGCCTCTTGTCACAGTTAACTAGTCCAGTGCCCTCTTGTACTCTCCAGGGGCCAGTTCATGCTTTCGATCCCCAGTCTCAAAGGCAAAAGAGGCTAATGAAAATGAATTCTGAATGGATGCCCGCAGGTTAGTGCGGTCATCAAGGAAGGAGCTGAACAGCTAAACTGAGGCAATTTGGGTAGCTACAGTTTAATCTTCTTATTTTATGTTGAAAGCTGTCACTCAGGATTAATTCTCTGTATTCGTTATACATTCTTAGGCTTCCCTCAGTCACCACAATAAGCTGAGGAAATTGGTCAAATGAGCTTGGTCAGAAATTCCTCTGCGATGTACAGGAGAGGGTAGAAATATTGGTCTAGCACACTGGCATGGAGATCTCACGGGGGGAGAGGATGCTATAAGGGAGGAGGTGCTTGCATTGAAGGAGTGGTGTTCAGTGACGGTCTGCAATCAATGTGGGTAACACCCAAAGTGCTCATGAACCATCATCCTAATATGCACCTTGTATCTGTAGACATCCCTAAAACCGAGCCTGTGATGGCACAGCACTGAGTGCAATCTGTAACACTCACCCCCACCCCACTGTTTTCCACGCAACTACCCTTCCTCTTTTGTCCTCTTCTCCTTTCTTCATTCTTTTGTCAATCCATCCTTGAAGTTTTTTTGCTCTCCCTGTCCAGCCTCATCCCGGTGCAGTGAAGGCGCTGTCCTCATGCCGTTGTCTTGCACGCTACTTTCCATCAATCACCTGTAGCCTCAAGCACTTCTCTTCGTCTGGCCAGGTGGACAGGTGCCTGCAGGCTGGTACCTAACCTGTCATTTGGGGCATGCAACTCCATCAATTCATTATTACTCCTTTAATCTAATGAAATAGCTCCCATGAGCTTCTGGTACGATGGGGAAATGGGTTTAACCCTATTTTTGCCTGCTTGTTTTCACAGCTTTTATCATTCTTTCTTGATGATCACTTGAATGGTTTCTCACTGCATCTCTGATTCCAGCTTGTTTTCCTCCTCTGCTCATTCTAGTTTTGTTAGCAGTGCTACTTATTTATTTGTCCCTTAGTCGTAGGCTGAGGCAGCTTTTTGGAGAATGTGGGAAGATTGCCTTCCCTAAATAAACCTCAGTCTGTTGTGTGGCTGCCTATGGGAAGGACATGATACGCTATTTTGGAAAGTTTATAGGAGCAAGAGAGATTGGAGACAGGAGGTGACTCGGGAGTCCCCAACTCCAGTATCCCATAGCAAGAGGCCACATTTTGGCTTCCAACTTCTTGCTCTTCCTAATTTGACCATTGAAGTGATGTAGAGATGAAGAAGCAAGAGACCTTTGGTGTTCAGCACTACCAGCCTTTCCCAACCAGATGATACAGGAGCTGGCTTCTGAAGAACTTCTGCCTACCTAATTCCTAGTCTTTCCCAGTTAGGAGCCTTCCCAGTGCAATACGCTGTACTGGCTCTGACACGACTTAAGAGCATTCTTCGTCTCCCAGGTGTTAGGGCAGCTACTGGTGTAGGACCATGGACTGAAAAGGAAGTTTACAACTCTTCCTTTCCCTGTAGAAAATGATGCAGGAGCTGTGTGTTTCTTTCCCAGTTGTGAAAGAGATGCTGGCTTCACTGCAAGATGTACAAGGAAGGACTGATGTACTATTTCCTGCTTTTTCTGAGTTCCCCAGAATAACCTTATCGTATCTTCGTTGGCAACACCTGACTTGGCTCCTTGGTCGTGGCTGGTCATGGAAATGTGGAGTTTCTGTTCTCCTTCCACCTGGAAAAACTGGAATGGGGAGACAGTTGCCAGAAGCATACTGCCGGGCTTCCTTCTTGCAGACTGTCTGAGGACAGAGTGGTGAAGAGCGCTCACCCATGGCTCTGTCCGTTGCCCCCAATTTCAGCCGAGGGGATCATCAAGAGCCATGTTTGGTACTGAACTTTGCAGTTCAAGATGACTCTTTAAATAGCGACCTTCCTCAGTCTTGTAGTTGCTGGCTTGACACCCAGGGAAACCAGTGGGTTGGAAATACAAAGCACTGATTTTTTTTTTGTAATGCTTTCAAATTGTATGTTTGTTTAGAAAAAAATTAGCAATATAATTACTAGGTTAAAAACCTTTTCCTGTCCTGTTTACTCTTACTCACGTGGCAAATGTGTCAGCCATGAGTGGTTATCTCCAGTGGACAATTAAAGAGAAGAGACAGGCTCATATAGTTGACAATTTCCTTGTCTATCTTGCTCTTTATCAAAAATAAATAAATTAGAGGCAACTTTATCTGTTCTGTTTCAAATAGTTTCTCTTTGTCTGTGGTCTTCCTTGCTCTCACATGCTTAGTAGGGTCCACCTTGGCTAGTACTGGGATGGGAGACCTTGAAGGAAGGAAGGAAGGACGGACCTTGAAGGAAAATTGAGGGTTGTGTAAGAAGCCATGTTGTATCCAAGAAGCACCTTCTTTCTAAGCCAGTAGTGAGTCCTACTCTGGTATTAGGAGGTGCTGAAGAATCTACCAAAGTAATAAAATTACTGGTTCTTCAAGCTCCGTTGAGCCTTGAGGACCTGCTCATCCCAGCATGGTAGCAAATGTTAATGCAGTTATCTTCTGCTGATCTCATTTTCCCCTGTATATAGAGTTGAATTTGGATGCTGCTGTTCTAAGCTGTTTTAGCACTGATGTATGTTATTAAGCTGTGCAGTAAATATCAACGATTATTCAAAGTGCTTTGCAAACAATAATTTTTTAACCCTTCTTGATGCTCAGATGAAGGGATTTTTTGGTGCCGTTTGTGAATCAGCTGAAGTTTGTAAATCCCTCTGGGTCCGTGCAAGGTGGCGGGTCCCATACGCGCAGTCATTATTGTTATTACAAGGCACAGGGTGCCTGCCTCCGTTCTTGGACTTCGTTGTGTGTGTGATCAGCACAGCTGGTTCCTCTATCCCGTATGTTAAAGGTAGCAGAGAAAGCTAGCACATGTAGTGGAAGAGCCTTCTTGAATCGTGCAAGGAGCTTATCAGGAAGTCACCAAACTACCCATAGCATGGGATTCTTGAACAGCCAGTGTAAGGTCAGTGAGTATCTGTTAAGTTACCTAAAGCAGCTTGAGACATCAGGTCTGGATTTCAGAAAGAGGATTATATGGATGACTCAGTTAACACTTGTGATTCTAACCAGCACAAAAGCTTGCTCCTGGAGAATGTCCTTAAACCAGGGGTGGGCAAAATGCAGCCCGCCAGGCCACTGTATCCGGCCCACAGGGCCCCTAAAAATTTAGAAAATTAATACCTATCTGCCCTTGGCTGCCTGTCATGCAGCCCTTGATGGCTTGCCAAAACTCAGTAAGCGGCCCTCCACCTCAGATAATTGCCCGCCCCTGCCTTAAACCTATGTCCTTAGACCAACACGGCTACAACTTACACCTCTGCTCCTGGAGAAGCATTCACACAGACTGGATACACAGCAGGTGCCATGTTTTACTGCTGTCTTTCACCCCAAGCTTGGTGGGAGTGACCAGTCCGTTCTGTGCTTGAGAGCTGTCAGGGCAGAGTCTCTTCCATCTGCCCCTCTCTATTTTAGCTGAGCGAGTAGGAAGGCACAGCACACCTGATCAGTGTTCTTTGTTCATCATCATGCTTTTGATTACCCCTTGCATTTGCTTAGACCAGTGTTTCTCAGCCTTAGTAGACTCAAGACACACCTTGTTGGACTCAAGCACTCCTCATTGGACTCAAGGCACCCCTCAGAAAACGCCAGCTCTTTGTTTTTACTCTTTTTTTTGACTACAGAAAAATAAAAGGGCAATTCTTCTATTGCAAAGAACTCAGACTGCAACAAGTTAGAAATTTTTTAACACACTGGATTCCTATTTGAAACCCCTGGGCTTGTCTTGTGAATCCTGTTTACACACCTAACAGTGCAAACACTGTGCCACACTCTATGGCACCCTTGAAAGGGTCTCAAGGCACCCAAACATGCTGCAGCACCCTGGTTGAGAATCAGTGCCTTTGTACCTTCATTGATTTCTGTTCCCCCAAGAGCAAAATCAGAGTTTACACCATCTCTAATAGAAAATGAATGGGCCAGTTGTGAGATGGGCAGGGAAGAGGAGCCCACAGGCCACGTGCTTTTATTCACTAAGGTCTGGATCCAAGGAGATTCCCCCAAGCTGTGTTGTGTCATTTCTCCTATTCAGCCCATCCAGACCTGACTGTCTTACCATCTGGGTGAGACCTCTCTCTTGTCCGTTCCCAGCAAGCCTAGGTTTTATCAGATTGTGATAGCAAAAGGATGCCTTCCTTTTGGCCTTTTCATTCCCTTTCAGCTGTCAGCAAAACAAGTAAGAAAGGAAGTTAACATGCTCCTTTATTGTGAGCTCCGTTTAAAAACCTTGCAAGCTCTGCTGTCCGTTACTGCTTCGCCTCCTTTGAGCGGGTTTAACACTCGCTGAGCTGTGGATAAATCCGCTAAGGTAGGTGAAGGCAGCCCGAACAATGCAAAAAGTCAGAGATTGGAAGCAGGCGCCACCAGTTGGGGACTTGGGATTAAGGAGAAGCGGAGGAAGAAGATTAAAAGCCTGGGCGGTGTTGAGAGAACGGAATATAAATCTGGGCAGCGCGGAAGGAAGAGAGTCGGAGTGAAGCAGCATCCAGGCGGCATGTTCTCTCCGGCTCCGAGCCTCCCTAGCAGGGATGGTTTCGCTGAGGCCCACCCGCCATTTGAAAATAAACTCGACTTTTGTTTTTAAACAGCTCAGTGCCCAGGAGAGCATCAAATAGCTTCAGTTTCAAATCAAACTGAGATTGCTGCAGTTGTGTTGTCATCGTACCCGTTCCGCTACTGTGATCTATGTGAGGAGGAGGAGGCGTCTTTGGGGAGCGGGTCCAGCTAGGCACGGTTGCTATGGTAAAGTCTCTGCTGAAGCCTGTTCTCCGTCTGTAATTGCTATTCAGCAGCTGTTTCCAGTGGTCGTCTCGGGGAGCTCGCACAAGTTATGGGCCTGAAATCCCTCACTGTATCTCTGCCTTTGCCAGAGCTCGCCTCTGACAAGCGAGATGCATTAACTTCCAAACTCTCCAGTAATTAAAGTTGGTTTGAGACGCGCTTTTCTGGAAGTTAAAGTGGCAAGGTGGGGGGAAGTGGCAACTTTAAAATCAATATTGCAAATGCGATGCAAAAGAGTGTAATTAGCATGTTTTGCAGGGCCTATTAATTCCTCTGAAATGCTGTTTATTAGGCAGAAGAACTTGGGAGCCCATCAGTGGATTTAACAGGTTCTGTAATGAAATGTAAATGGTGTAATTGGGCTTGTTCGGAAAGTATTTATTCTTCACCTGTGACCCGCTTGATTGCGGTTTGACAACACGAAGGAGTGTGCATCTCCTCGTTAATGACAGCTAATTCCCTAGAGCTAATGGAGTGGGACGCCCAGGCGCCCGGTGCTGGGAATGGCAGGTCGTGCCTGGAGCTCTGCAGTGATTGGCACCAATCCGAGCACAATGTAACTTTAATTACAGTAATTCCGAATCCAAAGCGAGCATTTAGCTGCCAGAGAGAGGTTCTTAATTTGGCAAATAGATGCTTTCTAATGGGCTGACCTTTTATTAGACAAATATTGGGTTGGGTGAGAACGTTGTCCTCCAAGAGGCAGGTAACATGGTTGGTTCTCATTAGCTCCGTGAAAATGACAGGGGTGCTTTCTCCCCGCCAGGTTAAACATATGGATTTGCTCCTAAGTGTAACACCCAGGAGCCAGGAGGGAAACGTAGCGCTGTATAGTTCTTGAACATAATCTTCACCCTGAGGCATGACTTTGCTTCCTGGACTCTTGCTTGGGCACGCTTCTGTTTCTGCAAGCTACCAGATTTTGTTGCCTTCTAGTGAGCTACCTTATCCCAGCTCAGAGATGCTCAGTGCTTCCAGATATCAAAGAAAGGTCCCTGTGCTCTCGACTCTTTCGGAGCAGGGGTTCACACCTGGAGCTAAACATGCTCTGTACTCTGTTTAATTTTGCATTATGGCAGTTTTCCTGTAATTCCCAGCCTTTGTGATCGCTATCTCAGCTCCACTCATTTTATACCATGCGGATATGCACAACCACAGACAAGCACAGACTCCTTTAGCAGCAAGAACATGGCGGAGATCTTCCTTTTGGTGAGCTTGTGTACTGGGAAGCATTGGAGACAGTGAAAAATTCATGAGGTCAAAGGAAAAAGAGTAGATCTCTGAGTTGATAAATCAGTAGGGAGGGCCACTCTCCCAGACCTCCTTCCTTACTTCCTCCAAGCCAGGCAAGCTCCAGCTTTGTCTTCTAAGGCTGCTCTTTATGCCATAACCTCCCCTTAGAGCAGAAATGGAACCAAGCATGGAAGTACTTCGGGGTTATTTGGGTTAGGACTTTGTTTCAGATCTGTCCCTACCTGGGAAGTGCAGTGGTACATACTTTTTAATGTACTCTTGCGTGGAGAATAGAAGCAGGACAGTGCTTTTGGGACACACTTCTCTTCTCTGCTTTTCCTCAGCCCCTTTCTATTAGGAACAGCGATGGGAGTGAAATTGTTAGTTGAGCTGTCTGCATTCAAGACCTCAGACCCATCCTCTCAACAAGCAGGTGCTGAAGGTGGCCTTCCCTCCAGACTGACTGGTATTAATAGAAAATCACACCTCCCCTGGTTGAGGAGCTATGTAAAATCCCCTGCACTAATTCTCAGCAAATCTGCTAATTCTTCTTAGCAAATCCACTGGCACACATCTAGGAGCCTGGGGCTAGTACAGCAGAGCAGCGTGGCTCTGACTGCAGTGTCTGCCGTGGAACAGGATTCCGCCGGGGCAAACGTGACTTAATGGCCTAATGAAGGGTGGAAGATGCCGCTGCCTCGGGGAAGAAGGTGGCTGAGGAACGCAGCTCAGAATTTGTGCACGCGGCAGAATTTGTGCGGAGCGCAGAAAAACCAGCCCCGTGTTCAGCCGGCTGAGAACGGAGGGAGGCAGCACTGCTCAGTGCTTAGACTTGCACGCCATTCCTGGCTTGTCTGGGGACTTGGGCAAGTTGCTTGACATGGCTGTCTCTGCCTCACCGCCCTGTGTAAAACTTAGGCAATGAAAATGCCCTGCTTAACGGAGAGGCTGCTCCTTTGCTCAGCTTTGTAAAGCACTTTGTGATCCTCGAATGAAAGGCAGTATGAAAGCTCAAAGTCTTGTCCTCATGCCTGCAGAGCCCACAATGCGAGTGATCAAAACCCAGGCCCCTTACCTCCTGGGAGTGCTATTCCTTGTTAATAGCAAGAGGGCTGGCTCTCCTGCCCATTTATTTTTATGATAGAGGAAAAGGAGAGATTAGGTAGGCTCCTCTGCAAGCTGCCAGCTTTGTAATGTTGGCTAGTTCAGAGTGAAGTGTGATGGGCTGAGGGAAGCCAAGCCTGGAAAAGAGCTACACTCTGACCCTACCCAGGGAGCCTCAGCTCGCAGTGGTGACATGGGTGAGTTAAGCCTGGATGGGGAAACACCATGTATCTGGGTCCATGAAGGCAGTTTTACTTAAGCGTTCCTGGGGATAACTGTTCTTCTGGCATGGTTTAGTACCTGGTGAGGTGTTGGGGCTTAAAGCCCACTTTATGGAAATGGGAGGCTCCTCCCTAACTTGCTTCTGCAACCATATGGCTGAGGGCAGGCAAAACTTGGGGGCACATCTGAACCCCAAGCCTCCGGGCTTGGGCCTGCACATAGGATACCTGCCAAAAGACGCTGGAAATATCTGAAGCCTCTAGTGGGGGTGGAGGATGTTTGCCGGTTGTAGGGCCACTTATGGTTCTGGACTGACTCACAGATTTGGACTGGATTTGGCTTGGGACATGAAAAATTTTTAAAAAAAAATGACATGAGTCTACTTGCCTCCAGTCAAATGCTTGTAGGCTGAACAAGAAACTCCATAATGCCCTTTATCTTACTTATCTCACTTACCTTCTCCCATGAAATACTCCTATCCCCTTTTGCAAGAAAAGTGGGGAGCAGCTGAGCACTTTCCTTGAGTGTGGCCATGTCTGTATTGAGCTGCCTCTGAAGTCAGAGGTTCTCCCAACGGCCAGCAGCCGTCACCACCCAACTGCCCTTCATGTTGCTCCATGCAGCACACGTCACCAGTGCACCCCAGGGAGGTGCCAATGACTGTATGGCCCGTGGCAGCTGGCTGGCAATGCAGGAGTGTCTACACGCACCTTCAGCCAGATGGCAGCCAAAGTGTTACACCGTTCGGCAGAAGTGAAGTAACTCAGTAAGGGAAGTGAAGGGCAAATGCACTTGGAGTTTGGCCAGCAGAACCGGAGTTTTCCAACAAACTTTGCCACGTAAGCTAAGCTTCAGACCATCCTGCTACCTTCCGCCCCTTGTCTCCTTTCATGAATTGTGTCTATTCTTAGCCCGAGAGCTCTTTAGGGAAAGGACTCTGCTTCCCTTATGTTCTCACATATGCCACTTGCATTTTGGGCACTAAACAAATAATAAATAATGCCGATCACACTGAGTTGTCAGCCGGGTTGAACATCCCTCCCATAAATAAACAAATCTTCTGGCTGGAGAGCATGCATGTTTCTCAGTCTGCCTCCACTCCGGGCGAGCAGCCGTTTCTGATCATTAATATAGACCTTTGATCTCGGAAGTAAGAGATTATTCCCTTGTGCCCCCTTGGCATGAGGAACCAGTGACAGACTGACAGCAGTAAAGCACAGCCATTCGAGAGGCTCCTTCAGCGTTTTACCGACATTAGATCTCCAACAGGAGCAGTTAGAAAACAAGAAGTGATGGAGTGTCAGCTTATGTGACCACTGTGACTCATTAATATAACACAATTTATGTCCAGAGCACTGAGCACCACTGGTGGGAAACCAACTCTTAGGAGTTGATTTCTTTCCTTTCCTGAAGCGGCTATTGCCTCCAGGCCTCCACGGGAAACGCGCCGCATTTTTTTAACAGCCTCCCGGATCCATGCTCACCGCTTTGGCCGTACCGTTGGGTACACAGTTAACATCTTCCTGCTATACCTGAAATGTTGTGCAGACTTTTGTAGCCTTTGTGCATGGCAGTCTCCTGTTGAAGCAGCCAATTAAAAAAGGGGTGGCATGGAAACATGCATTTTACTGCTTCTAATCTCTTTGCTTTTGTTTCCACGCTCCTCTTGTCAGGCTAGCCGGGTAGCAAGGCAAACTCTCAGAGTTGCGACAAAGGAAGTACAAACCCAGAGCCCAAAGTGATGGGAGGAAATGAGCTTTCACAAGCCTTAGCACTGCCAGAAGATCGGTCAATAGAGACCAGAAACTTTCACCTCCGGGGTAATCTGGTCAAATCTGGCCCAAGTCATTAGTGACAGAAAATCATTAGCACCGGACAGCAGCTCGGATGCAAAATGGGCTTTTGCTTTCCATCTCGGTCCTAGTTAGCAAAGTGCACAATGCTGATACTGCTATCACCAGCGGCATCCTTGTTTGCGGGCTGTCGGCAGCCGAGAGCCCGCCATGCTAGCTGTCAGCCTTGCTTTCACAGGAGGTGGGGACTTGGCTGAACTCTCCGTACCCAGAGAACGTGCCTCCGGAGGAAGCTGGAGGCACGTTAGCAGGGGATTGTGGGAAAGCTGACACCACTGCTGCTTTGCTGTGCTCCTTCCACGGATAATTAGAGTTTCGTTTTTACTGTTCGCAAGTGGTTCCTTCCCATCGACACTAAATTCACTTTCAGTTGAACTATCTAAATATGTTAGGAGGAGAGTCGTGCCTATGGTGAGCGTTGGGCTTGATTTTACCACGCGAGGCAGAAATCTGCTAGTAATAACTGGGGAGGAAGCTATAGAAAACAAGTGTTGAATTCTGTCCTTTGAACCGACCAAAATAGTGTTTAAAAACCCCTCATCTCCTCAGTGATGTTGGGTCCTGTTGTGCTAAGTGTTGGTTTAATGTTTACAGAAGAACAAAACAAGACCAGGAAGAGGAAAGAAAGAAACATCAGAATATAGATTATTTTTTAATGTCCATCCTGTTGCATTCACCGAGATTTTTCCTGTCGACTTTGCCCCAAGGTGACCGTCGCCTTCCCTGCCAGGTTTGCCTCCTTCACAGAAAGCAGATTAAAATGATAGGGCAGAGAGAGTCTGCTCCACACCCAGCATCTTCAGCGCTCTTACTGCTTCCCAGTTCCTGCCTTTGCTGCCAAAAAGTTTGATGCTACTTCTCCATCTGAAGCCCATTAATCTGACACTTGATGCTGTTTACATTTCCCAGCACCTCCTGATTTGAATTTCTAGACAAGCATTGCCCGTTGTTTCACTGATTCCACCCCCCTTCCACCATATCTACTCTGGGACCCCCTCCTCCTGTCTCCATGCTGTCATAACTGGCACACAACTGTACAACACTGACACAGACATAATTACCATCATTTCTGATGTCTGGAACCACCATTACCAGTCAATTTAGAGCAAATCAAAATATGCCTGTGACTGCACTCCAGTTCACAGAGAGGAGAGAGATGATTAATGATAAATGAAGCCTGCTAGCATGTAACATGAGCTAAAGGGAACAGCTTCTTTGGAAGACGCAGCTCGGCTACCATGAAGCGGCGTGGGTGTGGGAGGAATCCAAGCACCGGGACCAAAGCACAGCTGTTCCCACCCTTCTTCCTTTCCCCATCAAGCAAATTATAAAAGGATGTCGCTTGGGAATCCCAGAGGTGAAAAGGCAGCTTTACTTAAGGAGCTGGACCTCCATCTGTGCATGTATGCTCCGGCACTTGTCCACAAGCTACGTTCTCATAAAAAGAAATAACAGAGAAAGGCTAGGTATTGCCATATTGATGGTAGATGACCTCAGTGTGAAGAATGGAATTGGGAAAGAAGAGTTTCAACACGAGGTCAGAGAAAGCATGGGTTTGGAGTACCTGAGGGAGGGGGTGTTAATGGTGAGCTAGCAGCAGCAGCAAATACAGAAAATATACCTGGTGCAGCATGGAAATATCAGCGCTTGTTAAGAGAAGCATTGGAGGAGATGAGGTATCCTGTGGATAGAGATCAGCACTGAGAGGAGGGGAACACAGATCGATACCTACGGAGGAGAGGAAGAAGCAACGGGGGAGAAAAGAACATTCTTTGAAGGCAGATTGTCCAAGAGGAGAAGGAGAGGGGAGAATTGGTTGGAGGAGAGGAAGCGCAGACAGTGGAAAGTCTCTGTGCAACAGAACTGGGAGAAGACAAGAAAAGTGGTCCATGAGCTCTGGGAAGAAAGAGGGAGCCCAGGTAGTGTTAGGAGAAACGATCGTCAAGGTAATCAGGAGCATGGACAGATAAAAATAAGCAATATAGCCATAGGAAGAAAATCACAGCTGGCAAAAGGGCCTTGGGAAAAGGAGACAGGTGCTTAGTTAGCAAGCAGCCTCTTCTTGCAAAAGCAGTAAGTTCACGGTTGGATTTTCAGTACTGAGCAGCGTTCTTTGCAAGCAGTAAGAGTTTGCCCCATCCCCTCCTATTCATGGAGCCTGTGAGCCTGAACCCAGACTTAAAATGTGAATCATCTCCTGACGGAGGTGGGAGGGAACACAAAATTAAGGGAGCTGAATTAACATGCAGAAGGCACAGAACAATAGTCTGTATTTTGTCTCATTGCCACGTTAACCAGGTTGGTCCTGAAAACCATGGAACTTCCTGCTGGGTGGTGGGTTTTTCTGGGGCCTCACCTTGAGATCAGAAAGCGGCTCAATCTGTTTAGCTTAATAAAGAGAAGGGTAAGAAGTGATTTGATCATAGTTGAAAAATCTGTGTGGGAGAAGGTTTCTGATTAGTACAGGCCTTTTTAATCTGGCTGGCAAAGGCATAACCAGACAGGACGCCTGGAAGATAAAGCGAGACCTTCAAGTTAGAATTAAAATAATATTTTTCTTTCTTACAGTAATTAACCACCGGTGCAATGTGATTTACCTTGGTATGCGGCAAATTCTTCATCACACTGAAGTTCTTAAATAAAAGAGCAGATGTCTGTTTCTAAAAGCAATTCTGTAGCTCACCCAGGATTTGCAGAATTTACGGGGTTTAATTCCCAGGCCTGTGCCTTGCAGCAGGTCATGCTCGATGGTCCCTTCTGACCTGAAATCCCATGAAGCCATGAAAAAGCAGAAGCATCACCAGTCCCGTGCCTGATGATGAAAACATCAAACTGGGCGTAGGGGAAAGAGAAAGAAGTGTTTGCGCCCTTTTAGATTGAGTAACTAAGCTCAAAGTGGCACGGGACTTTAATGGCAGCTGGATCATTCCCTTGCCATGAAAGTGGCCTTGCTGTGCTGTAACAGCGATCATCAGGCTTCAAATGTGCCTGTATTTGAGGCAGACAGAAACACAGTCACGTTAACAGCTGCATCGCACCTGATACTCACTTTAGCATGAGATTGAAAATGCGTTCCTTTTGTGCGAAAGAGAGCAGCTTTCATCTTCCAAGCTGTTTCCAAGCTTAATTAATCCTCATCCTGAACCTGTGAGGCGGGCGAGTCGTAGTAACCTTATTTTACCAATGAGGGAAGTGAGACACCGGGAAGTGTGGGGGCTATTTAAGGTCACAGGCAGGGGCCTTATCGAAGCTGGACTTCAAACTCAGGAGGCTTGGTCTCCAAGTCCTGTGTTTAGCCCAAAAAAGCAGCGTGTCCCTTATTCATCTGAAGAGTGAAACTAGAAAAACACGTGTTGATGGTGTGAATTTGATTTTTCCTTTAATAATGATAATAAACGCAAGTGGGGATGTGTTTGGAGGAAGCAGAAGTCTGAAGCAGATTCCACTGGGAAGCCTGTTAGCAAGTGCTGTGGAAGCGCCGGCAGTGATTTGTGTTTCCGTCAGCCTGACCCTGCGGTGAGGAAAATCAAGTTGAAAATTAAATCAAATTTCAAATGTTAACGCCAAGCAATTAAAAAAGCAATCACATAGAAGCATGCATTTTTTAAAAGTTTTTTGTTTATTCTGTCATAATTAATTTATTCAGCAAGGAAACTTTTGTTTGTGCAAAATGGATCGTGAGCAGCTGAGGTGATGAGATGCAGTTACGCCCACAGAGGCCTTAGGTGGGAACTATTTTTACTTAAAAAAAAAAAATACCCCAACCATCAGGCTTAAAATCTGAAATCAGACTTGTCTGCACAAAGCTTTTAACCCATCCTGGACATTTAACTTATCCTGAACCAAATGCAGTGCTTAGACTATCTGACTGGGAGTCTGGGCTTCTGGTTTTATTTGGATGTGCTCCCTTGATCAAATAACTGAGTAGCTCTTTGCCTCGGTTTACCTATTTATAAAATATGAATAATAGTGCCTACCACATTCAAGTTAACATCCTGTGCTGAGCTGTTTGGACGACAGTTCCTTTAAAGTGATTGATATTAAGTCCCGGGCATGGTGAAGAGATGATTGCCTGTGGTTGCATGGAGTACAGGTTGTCTGCCTTCTTTTTCTTTCATGGTTTGGGTTTTTGGTTTGGTTTGATTCGTTTTGGTTGGATTTTTTTTGCACAGAGCAGAGTTCACAGACGCGTTTACAGGTAAAGAGAAGAAAAATGGAAGTTTTTCTTGGCATTCCATTTTGGGTTTGCAAAGCATTTTGCCTTTTTTTCAGTGGAGCAGAGGGGTTTCCATGTCCGTCTCTTGTTACGTGTGTATCTCAAGTTGCAACAGCGTAAACCTTATTTTACCAGGGACTTTCTGAAAGTTTCCTGATGAGAGCAGCTTTCTTCCCACTCACCACCTCTAGGCCCTTCCTCTCTCACTTCTGTCTCCTCCTCCCAACCAAAAAAAAAAAAAATTAATTCTAATAAAATCTGAAAATAGCAGCAATCATCTGCTTTGGGGTTTCGCAAAGTAATCACAAAGTGTGACTTCTCCATATCTATTATTGCTAGATTGCATACCAACTTCCTAGCGATACGAGTGGCTTGGGCGAGACTGACACATGGATATTGGTTATTTCGTTACCCTTGATAGCCCTTGAAAGTGAAAATGACAAGTGCAAATTCCTAAAATTAAAGCATGAAGAAGGAAGCGGCTACAGAAGCAGTAGCACAGACTGGTTCATCCAACAGTATATAAGGGCTTGGAAACTGCTTGGATGCCAGTTGGCCAGAGGCTAAGGCCTACCAGCCAGAGGCCAGTAGGAAAGAAAATGCAGAGGAGGGGCATCATCAGTGAGGTTCAGAGAGAACCGATCTACCATTTCGGCTGCTACGTATAATTTTCCCAAGCAGCAAGGATATGAAACTTGATGCCCTTCATGTCTGTTGTTCCCCACCGGGTTCCACATAACTGCAACAAAACTAAACAGAGCAAAACCTTTAGAACTGGCTCTTGAAGATTTAAGGTTCATGCAATAGCTGGATTTGGTCTTAGTAAGGGTTGCTCTCTGAAGCCTGGGTAGAGAAAGCTTGGGTTAACATCTTTAATGAAGAGTATTTCTTTTGCATCCTCCAGGAGGCAGTCAGTCAGGGAAAGTTTAGGGATTTGGGGTTCAGAGACTTGAAGCAGCCCTGACATATCTCCCCATCTCTCCACGTTTGTTCGGTAAAGCGTGGGGGCTGAGAGCAACCATCGTAAATTTGCAGTTGCCTGAACTTTTCTTTATTAATTAATCCTATTTTTATTCACACAGCGCTCTCTTTGCCTCAGACAGTGGGTAATAAACACAGATCAAGCAGGCAGCGATGATAAATTATCTATTTAATAATTAACAAATTAGTCCTAACAGATGGAACCAAAACAAAATCTTCTCTCTGTATACACAGCACCAGGCTTGCCTCTCCTTGTTCCTCAGCTGTGAGATCTCGCCAGGCATTTCCAAATGACTCTGATTGCAGGTCATTCTCCCTTGCTTTCTGTGCTTGGATATCTGGAGTTAATCTCCAGGTCACCTGCAGCTGTCTTAAGATTTGGTGTCCTTGGGGTATCGAGGGTGAAAAGGAATGATGTAGCACTGAGAAATTCAATGGAGGTTTCTCAAGGATGGGAGGACTGATGAAGGGAAGAGGCTATTGTGGACATACATTGTGACAGCAGGATAGACCAGGGAGATCTAGAGTTCACAGGGCAAGATCCCCGGTCTGTTGTGATCATCAGTCACGTTGGAGTGGTAGAAACTCTTTCCTCAGTAGCACTCTCACCATTATCCCACAAACACTAGAAAGCAAATGCACAACCAAGTTACATAAATACGAGGCACTACCGTCCTATGAACTTTGCAGTATCCTATGAGCAAATTGTGCATGCATTATTTATGTCCACTTATTATTCATGACCTTTTCCTAACACTGTCATGGTTCTGTCATTTATAAATTTTAAGGTCATCAATAATGAGTGAAAATTAATAATGAATTTTGCATAAGTCAATGGATACATTTTCAATGTTCATAAAGCATTCAAATCCCTGGTTGAGGGGTAAAAAAAAAAAATTAAAAAAAAATGGTTCTTCTGGGGGCCCTTGCCATGGTAGTTTTGAAAGGTTCCTATTGTAGCTAAGAAACCTTCATGTCTTTGTGGCCATGCCGTGTAAAACCGTGGTTCTTAACCTTTTCAGACTCAACTTGCATCCCTCGGAAAATGCAAGTTCTTAATTTTCTGTCATTTTTTTTTTTATTATAGAAAAATAATAGAGCAACTTTCCCCTTTGCAAAGAACTCAGATAAAACCCACAACAGGCCAACATGCTTTTAATACTATGGATTCTTATTTGAAATCTCTGGGTTTATCTTGTAAATCATGTTGCGCACCTAATGGTGTTAATATTGCATGGCTCCTTGTGGCACCCTCGAAAGGCTCTCAAGACACCCTGGTTGACAGTCACTGGTGTAAGGCATGCCAGGTGCCACCCTAGGGCTTATGAAGGCCTGAGTCAGAGCAGTAAAGAGCATTATACAAAATCAAGAAGCAAATGATTCTCAAATGAAGCGTTAGCAAAAACAATCATGGCATACTAGGGAAAGGTTAAATACCACTTCTGCGTTGGTTGCATTTATTGGATATTAGAAGCCAAGAGATTTCAGTGACAGAGGCAAAGAAAGCTCACAGTTTGTCTTATTTCCTTCCCACCCCCCATGTTTTAATTGTTAATGGTAAATGGGGCAGACATCAATGGGAGGGACCAGTGGCTTGCTGCTGCAGTTTTCTCCTGTAATTGTTACACGATCCTGTCTCCAACTGAAGCAAAGCATCATTGCTTGCTTAATTTTGGTCCAAAAACTTTCATTCTGAGTTCATCAGGAGAGAAATAAACGTCTGTACGCATATTTCAAGCTTTTCCCATTACGCAGGGAAGCGGACAGGTTTTCTGGGGGTTCTTTTTTTGTTCATTTTTTAGTATTATTTTACTGAACGTTGATCCATCAAAGCCACACATCTCCTCCATACAATAGCTGCAAGATCTTCTGTAATAAAGAGCGGCTTTTCTTGAAAGGTCTGTATTCTTGACATTCAGAGCACTTGTATTGATATTTTAAATAAAAATATTGGTTAAAATAAATTCTTACATTTACAATGAGAAAAGAGAGGGAAATTTGCCTCATTTGAACCCATTGGACTCCTGGGCAGTCCTGGAAAAGGGTTTATTTTAAACGAACAAGACTACACAGATATGGTTTGGTTTCCTAATTGGCAGAATAAATACCAAGTCGCTTCCTCCGAGTCCCCGACAATTTTGCAGCTTGCTTCTGGTGGTCAGAAATATTTTGTAACGTCCTTCATTTCTCCTTTTTTCTTAAAAAAAAAAATAAATCTCTTAAAAAAAAAAAAAAGGACAAACCCCCCCTTGCCTTGGTTCCACCCCCTGCAGAGAACCGCTGTGAAATGAAATAGTCATACACTCGGGAAGTTGTTAAGTTGATCATGTATTGTTACCAAGGAAACTAACAATGCAGGTTCTAGAACCTCTCCTGGGAAGAATGAAAAGGCAGTTAAATTTAATCTCTCAGATCTTTTGGGAGAGAAAACAATCTAAGCCGCAGGCTCCTCTGGTGAATGGACCGGAGCGCTGAATACCAAGGGACTCCGTTGCCACTTCTAGATCGTGAAAGGCAGGTCAAGCCGTGTGCTTGACTTCATGGCCTGTTGCAGGTAGTAGACAGAAAGTGAAAATAATACAGCCAAAGGCTTAGGATCATCCCAGTAGGTAGATCATTAAAGGTTATAGCCAGCCCTAAATCAATTTTGCTTTCACTGTATCCTCACTTAAGCATTAGTTCTTTTCCTGTTTTTATTATTCTTGTTTTCTTTCTCCATCATTGTTTCAAGTTGCATTTTCTTAGTTTTATTTTCTGTTCATAGCCCAGTGATAATGTTAGACTCTGTAAATAAAATTTATCTTTTTATCTATTTTCCCGTCCCTGACATAGGCTGTTTTGTTGGGTTGTTTTTTTTTAAATAGCTTTATGAATGCTGAGTGCAATGAAGGTTTCCAAACATCAAAGCAGGCTACTTGATATTCAAAGAGAGGACAGGAAAAATGGAATGGAGTCGTGGGGAATTTTATACACTTAAAACAAGAGTCATTTGGGTGTCAGCAAGAATTTATATTATTTTATTCTCCTAATAATACGGTCTTTACAGGAGCTCAAACTAGATGGTGTGTCTGACTGACTTTGCAGCCATGATAGACATTCAGGGTCCTCTGTGTGGGAAGCAGAGAGAGGGCATTGGTAGTCTAGGTGTTCAAGGAAGACTTTGAAAAGAGGAGAGAGGTTTTTGCTTTGGCTTTAATCAAAATGTCACAAAGAAGAGTAGAGCATGGGAGAGCTGCTGTTGGCCTTCGTCTGTGGGAAGGTACAATACATCACACACTATCTTTTAAAATTGTATTTGAAGGCATGTTCTCCTTCGTCTTCCCGTTCCAAACATCCGTTGTGTCTTGTGCTGTTATTTTGGGGGGTTTCAATTACCAGGCTGAGTTGCATGAAATTCTCTCTTTCTTTCTGCTCGCTTGTTCACTGGTGATTGTTTTCAAAGCCCAAATCAGTTGAGCACTCTGTGCAAGTGCCCTAAGTTAGCTAGGAACCTTTGCTGCCACTTTTTCCATTGGACAACGTTGTCAGAACAAGCCTGCCGGTGACTGATGTGGTCTGGAGTCAGCGAGTGTGTAGAGTGGATAAATGTGCCTGATGCTTTGTGATAGAGCTGGTAATTACATTTCACAATGAGTGATATTAATAGTGAAAGGAGGCTTCGGTGCACCGCATGAGAATTGGTAATATGAGAAGCTGTAGGGAGAAGGAGTTATTTATTAACCTGATGAATTACCGAAAAATGGACTTTCCTTAAAATCTAGAGTGGCTCCCTTGGATAGGATGCCTCCTGAGATGCTGCAGGGGCTCTGATGATGTTCCTGACATTGAAAAATCCTTGTTTATCCCAGCATGTTCTGCCATACCTAGATCATCTCTTTCCCTCTCCTCTTGATCAGTCATTGAGCAAACGTTGCTAGTTGAGAAGAGGTAAGGCTTGACTAGTGACCAGGGCACTCAAGTGATCTGAAGATCTCTTAAAGTTTTAAAGACTTAGACTCTGGAAGAGAGTGGGTGTCACTGAAAGAAGGGAAGTTATGATGTTGGTCAAGCATGGTCTCTTTAGCAGATGATGGGCACATCGGCAGAAGCTAGCACCGCTGGCTATGATTCTGTTTTCATGGGGACTTGGGAACAAGTGTCGTCTCCTGTGGGAGGACAATCTGCAATTCCAGTGGCCTCACTGGGGCCTGAGTTTTGTTGTATGCACATTTGTCGTTGTAGCTTCCATGAGAATAGTTTTTATGGGGGGAAGAATTTCACCCCAAATGTCCTTCTTTGGTGCGTTCTTCCATCCCTCCTCCTCTCCTGTCTGCTGACCTCCCATCCTTCATGCCCCAGCACCATTCCTGAATCCACAAAGGGCTTTGTCAGTATTCACCAGGCAGGCTGTGCATGGGCTGCTTCTCCAACGTGGCAGTTGCAGTGACAGGTGGATGCAGGGGTGCAGTGGTGTGGATGCAACCCCCTTTCAGTCAACCATGTTGCAAGAGAAGCAGCCAGGGAGAGTGAGAACATCCCCCACCCTACCCCTCCATGCTCAGCAGCACATCCTTTTCCCTCCCACCACTGCCAGTGTCTCTGACTGCCACGATGGGTAAGCTCCAGAGCCACTCCTGCACAATCCACCAAGCTGCACGGGGAGCCAGACTCAGTCAGGAGCAGTGGCAGCAGTGGGCAGATCCCTCCTTTCCATCTGGTCTTCCCAGGGTTCCCTTCCAGCCTGGGAGCAGGGAACCTGCCCGTTGCTGCCTCTAGCTTCATGTTCAGCCCAGCTGGGGTGAGACAGGAGTGGCTCTGGAGCCTCCCTCCCTCCCAGCTCAGCTGGGGACAGTGGCAGTGGTGGTAGCAGCAAGGGAAGGGAAGGGGAGAGGGACATGCAGCTGCACATGGAGGGGAGCGAGGGAAGAACATTCTTACCTGCTTGAGGGACGTTTTAAAAAAAACAACCCAAATATCCCCCTGTTACTGCTCCTGTGGTGCTGTCTGGTCTGCCTGCCTTGGCATGGGGTGGGGAAGGCTGGGAGTCAAGGTGCAGCCACCCTTGCAGCACCCCCCTTTTCCAAAATCCCAGTTCCACCCCTGTGTATGGGTGGCAGTCCAGTTCCATGTAGCCCATGATGTCTCAGTACTTCTAGGAAAGGATCCAACATGCCCTAGAGCAAAACCTACTCAATCCACAAAGCCCCTGGGCTGCCTCAGCCTTTGCTGCGTTGTACCATCTCTCTTGGGGTTCGTGAAAGGAGCGGCCTGCTATCCCCAAGTGGGAAGACAACAGAACAATGCAAATGAGCCTGCGCCTGTGAGAATCACAGAGTTTTGACGTTATTAGGAATGCTTCAGAACCGGAATGATTTAACAGTGTGATTACTTCTTAATGCAACACTTCACAAGGCTTTTTATTAGATTTTTTTTCTCCCCTTCTTTTCTTCCAAATGCTGCAGAAACATGCTAGCTGGAAATAAACACCTGGGGCCGTTATATATTATATCACTCAGTTTAATTAACTTTTAAATCATATAATGTCACCCAGATACTTTTTTAAATTCCACATTCTGTGAGCTTAGGAGAAAGCAGTGGCGGCTGCAGCTGTATTCAGGATACCGCCTCTGATAAAATAGCCTTCCATAGACTACACGTTACCCACCCTTGCTTCCTAGCTGTCAGAAGTGAGTGAACTCGTTCAAAGAGAACCGGCTCCAAAGAAACAAACTGTGGTTCTGTGGGCTTGAAAAAGCGGGCTCTGTAGGGTCCGTGTTGGGCAGCGCCAGAGCAACTTATTGGACTTCAACACCGGTTGTATTAAACACATTTCATGGACTCTAATTATGTTGGGTTTTTTTATGCTTTTCAATTATTAAAAGAAAATGCCCAGCAGATGGCAGACGTTTGGGACCAAGCCTGCGAAAGGAATAATGCTACGGTGTTTTCATCGTGGGTAAAGCTACTACGAAGGAAGAATCTTCCTGGCATGTGTTTTTTTTCTCTTAAGTCCAAGCATTTCTAGATCAACATCTTTTTCTTGATCATAAATATTTTTCTGGCACCATTCTCTTACTTACCAAAGTTTTTCCTGTTAGTTGTCATGAGCAAAAACAAAATCTATATTTTTTTGCCACTTCTTGGAGCATTTACCAATGTTTTTCCTATCCGTTTTCATAAGAAAAGACAAAATGCACATTCTCCCACCACTTTTTGGAGCATTTAGAACCAGAAAATATATAAGTAGTATTCATCTCCACTACATTTCCTAGTCATTTGATGAGAATAAAGGAGACAATTCATCTCTCACAGCTAAATCATAAGAACAGTGCTAAGTCCCTGTCCCAGGTCCAGGAATAAGGTGTATCTCATAGAAAAGTTATGAATTAACTGGTGGGGATAATCTTTTAGAATAAGGATTATTCTAAAAGAAGGATAGTAAAGTTGTCAGTGCTGATGGAGAATAGTTGCACAGGATTATGAGGCAAGATGGTGAGAGTAATGGGATTTACAGAGCATTTTATATTTTTCAAAATGCCATGGAAACACTAAGTAGAGTTCAGTTTATAAGAAAATGAATTTTAGATGGCTTTGAGACATCTGAAAAGAGAGGCCACAGAAGTGACAGGAAAGCTTTGGAAGAATTACTTGCATAGAGTTTAGGTCTTAAAGCCATGAGAGCGGATAATGTTGCTGAGGAGGTAAGTATACACAGAAGAGAAAATGCAGCCCTGAGGGGGGCAAACAGATGCCAGGGTGGGTGGCGAGATGGGCAGGAAGCGATCCTTGAGAAGGAAGCAAAGGAGTTGAGATTAGAAGAGGAACAAGAGCTGAAAGAGACCAAAAGACAGGGGAGGTATAGAGACGTGGGAAGGTTACTAAATTGACAATCCTAGAAGTAAATAATAGGATGAGGGGGGAAGGCAGTGGAGTACTGAAGAAGAGGAATGAATGGTGGACTGTGTGGGACTGGAAATGGAGCTTGGAAAGTTCTCACTTCCATTAATTTCTGATTTTGAGGCATTGAACTGAACCCCCCCCCCCCCTGCATAGTTTCAGCTTCATCCTATTTAGCTTTATGTAAGTTCCTTCCTTTGTACGTCTGTTCTTTTTGCTGGTTCAGCACTGTGGGTTGAAGAGAATATAATTTCATGCCAGCTATCCTGGCTCCTGCAGTTCTCTTGGCCTCTCCTTTGATGGTGCATTTCTTCGGGTAATGCAGAATTGATGGTCCTGGATGTCACCCTCAGATCAGTCCAATTCCCAAAGACCCCAAGCACTGTTCTGACTAGTTTTTCTTGTGCTCTGCAAAACCTAAGCTTTCCAGATCTGTCCTGCCTTAGAAGTGGGAAATCCTTACAAGTGCAAGACAAAGCCAAAAAGATTTCCAAGGCCATCAGCGTGTAGCACCATGTCTCTATGACAGTGAGTGGGATCCTTGTCACGAAGCTCTTGGCAGCTCAAGTGATAATGAATTTGTGGGATGTTGTTGAACTCCCAGGCTCTCTCTGTGCTAGTCAATGAGTAAATTAAAAAAAACCCATATCTCAGTAGGGTAAGAGAGGAGGTGGATGTTTGCAAAACAAGTGTTTGGAGTGAACTGCGCTCCAGTGATGGTTGAGCGTGCAGGAGGCTCTAACTGGGCAGGAGCCATTAAGCAAAGGCATTTAATTTTGATCCCTCACCTTCATCGCTTCTGAGCCCAAGTGCTTTTTTCCATCTTTTTCCGTCCATCTGTGAAATGGGAGTGAGCTGAAGCAGCTGTTTCGCATCTCAGCATTGCTGAGAATACCCCAAAGAATACACTGACATTGTCTCTTTATGTTGTTTTTGGGAAGGTCAAAGGCAGCACTGGGAGCATAGCAAGCAGGAGCTCCAAGGGGATGATCAGTAGGGGGACATGGGGGATGAGAGCAGGAGTGTGCGATAACATCTAGACGGGGTTCAGTAAGAAGTGGGAATAGACATGGGGCAGGGGCGAGGAAGCCAAGACCTGGTGAGGCTCTGCATGATAATGAGGCATAGGTGATAACAAAATGCTAAGTCAGCAAAGCTTGGACTATTTGGTAACATCCAGCTTTTCAATTCTGGGCAGGTAGTGCTGCGTTTGCAGCTGTGACTTCACAGGAGCTGGAAGCATGCATCTGTGAATACCAAAACCCGGAGCAAGAGGACAGGGCGAAGGGGAAAAATCTGGAAAAGGCCCTCCAGTTTGCTCCCTGCTGTTTTTGATTTGGGATAAGCACAGGCACAGCAGGACCCCCACCCCAAGCTACATCCAGACTGAATGAGGAATAAGAAGGATCACCTCTGTGCTCTTTTAGCTCCTAAAGGCCCCTAAAATGGCAGCTACCATAGCTGTGCTTAGTGCTGTATTAGGTCAGTGCAGAATTAATTTCAAAACTTTGTGCAATTACCTTTGTTTTCACTGTGCGCTGCCTGGCTATCTTGCCATCATTCTACAGGCTGCTTATGGATAGGACAGTAATGGAACTGTACAGGTTTTACGGAGCCAAAAATTAATAGCCTTCTGACAGAGCGTTACAGAAAGCTGAATCAGTTAAGCACACTTGTGGCAGGCAACAGAAGGGGGAGAGGTTCAGAGATGTCTGTGTATTTTATGTTGCCTCCAAAAGTCTCCTTCAGTGGCTTAAGACAGCAAGGGGCCAGTTAGATTCGGGACTGCCCTGAAAATGTGAACAACACAAAAAAATATTTTTCATGGATCCGTGAAGCCCTAGGCCCCACCCCGTTTTATACAAGGTGAGTCCTATGGTTCTTCAACCCTGATGGCTTCACCATATCTGTTTCTCACCGGGGTTCCTTTGGTGGGTCAAATGAGTTTCAATCCTTTTCAGGGATTTGCCCCGTCAGGGGGTACCAACCAGCAGATGCTTGCAGCCACCCAGGGCAGCCTTTTTGAAACACACCGGCTTTCATTCGGGGCTGGACCTGATGATCTTCCGAGGTCCCTTCCAGGCCTAATGTCTATGCAGTGAGTCCCCTGGAGTACACAGGTTGAGTAGAAGAGCACAGCTAACATGCACGTTTGTTCCCTGACCCTGCCTGCCTCTCTTGGCTAATGGTCCTGGATTTGGTCTCCTGAGCGTACAGCTCAGCGCACTGCCTGCATGTTAGCTTTCTCTTTCAAGCTGGGCTTGCGCTCTTCTAACACATTCTGTATCAGCTGTCATTAAAAGTTAATGTCCATTTGTTGGTTGATGGCTTCAAGGTAGCTCCATTCCCATGTTGGCTGTTCCAGTAGCTCCTTCATGCAAACCTAGACATTGCCAGGAAACCTAGACATGGTTTTCCTTTCTGACCAGGAAAATGAGTAACCCCTTCCATCCCAGTAGGCAACCATACAAGAGGAAGTAGGGAAATCAAGTCACTAATTTTTCATAAATACCACATAGACATTTCCCCACGTTCTTCACTGTATTTTGTCCCTGGTTGGTTAGTGGAACCCACAGTCGGTTCCAGCCCTGGAAGGGCCTAAAATACTTGACTGCAATTTTATGACACATTCACCTGGAGAAACATGGTATTAGGTCATTTTAAAGGTCTGCCCTTTTTTCTGCGTCCTGTGTTTTTGGATTCATAGTAACAAATGAGTTTGGTTTGTCAAGTGGAAGTTGTAAAAAGTAGTTTGAATAAAATTCTGTTAAACTTTGAAACATTCCTAAGCTACGTATTGGGAAATACCATTGTTTCCTGAATTTAATTTTCTTCTTGATACCTTGTAGCATATAGCGTTGAGAGGAAGCACAAACTGTAGGCCGGGATGGGATAAAGTTGATCTGATCCTGATGATTGATGTTCCGGTTTTATGGCTGACTTGACTCAATCTGCCTCTAGGTGCCATTCCTAGTCAGAAGTTCATGGGTGCTCTCTTGGTGTTGAAAGACCGTATTGGTTGGACTTTGTCAAGACAAGAAGCTTTTTAAAGCTGATTATCTGCTTGCTTATTTAAAGAGGAATCCTTGCAACTTTTAGCTCTTCGGGTACATAATTTCCTTCAAGTTTTGTGGGTGCTTACCCAAATCTCTATAGCAAATTTTCTTTTTCCCCACTTGCCTTTGTCTTCTTTAGAGCATTTCTCAAGGCGTTCTGATGCCAGTATTGCTACAATGGGTCTCTTCATCTTCACGTCCTCTTTCTAAAAATAATTACAGGTTCAAGAAATGTTTGCCAGGACTTTGGGATCTGAATCATTGAAACAATTCTGAACATACATGTGAGAAGTAGAGAGGTTTGGTTATACCGCGGTATTTGTTTATGAAACCTTTAGCTGGGTTGCACGACTAGCTGTTACGACTCAGGAAAGAGACCTGTGAGTCATTGTAGATAGTTCTTTAAAAACGTCAGCTCAGTGTGCAGTGGCAGTCAAAAAAGCCAATAAAATGTTGGGCATCATTAAAAGGGAATTGAAAACAAAACAGTGAACGTCCTTGGGCCATTATGCAAGCACCTTGAATGCTGTATGCAGTTCTGGTCCCCACATTTCAAAAAGGATGTAGTCGAATTTAAAAAAGGTACAGAAAAGGCAACCAAAATGATCAGGGGCAGTGGCCATATCAGGAGAGATTAGCAAGGCTAGGACCCTTCAGGTTGAAAAGGAGAAGGCTGTGGGGAAGGTATGATAGAGGTCTATAAAATGATGATGGGTGTGGACAAAGTGAACAGGGAACCGTTGTTCAGCAGTACTAGAGCTAGAGGACACCTGCTGAAATTAGTAGGTGGCAGATTTAAAACTAACAAAAGGAAGTACTTTTTAATGCAAGGCATAGTTCACTTATGAAACTCTTTGCCACAGGAGGTGGTGGAGGCAGATGGCATAACTGGATGAATTCATGGATGATAAATCTATTCATGGCTATTGAACAGAATGGTTGGAGAGGTCTCCTCTGGCATCTCTAACTCAATAAATAGTGGATGCCAGGTAGATTGCTCTGGAGATATTTGGTTCGGTGCTCCCCCTGTATATCACCGATTCCTGCCACTGTTGGAGACAGGCGACTGGGCTGGATGGACCGTTGGTCCGACACAGGATGGGCCTTCCTAAGTTCTTAGTATTAAAGTGTTGCGATAACGAATGCAAGCATCTGCATAAGCTTATGAAGCATATCTCAGAAAGAATTCCCTTGCAAAACCAAGAATGAGAGAAAGCTCTTCTTTTTTTAAAGTGTCTCTTCTGGAGGTTATACTGTAAATAGCTCAACTGAGGGGAGATGCTTAACCAGATCTTGACTATGTTTGAGTTTCATCCAGGGTTGTATCTGCACAGGTGCTTTGCACCACTAAATTCACTCCAGAGCTTACTAAAGAGGTTCTTCTTTTATTTCCAGTGCTGTTCTCTCATACAGTGCTTGTTCTGAGACTTCTCAAGATCTGATTAAGCCATTAACCCTGGAAGGAACTGCCAAGGCCGGTGGATTTTAGACAATGAGCTTCCGGGGGAGAAGTGTCCTGACGCACTGTGGCAACAGGACGCATGTTCTGCATTTTCCATGCAGCACATCATTTCTGACTGGCTCTACATAACAATCGTTCATCTTAGAGCTGGCATAGTAAAAATACGTGTGTATCAGCCATACAGATCTGGTCCAGCATACTACAGATACAAGAAAAATGCATTTGGTTGCCTTTTCCTTTAGTTCTTATGCGTTGTCACTGCCTTCCCCCATTGTGTCCCTGGCTCGTCTCTTCCTCCAATTCCTCCATGACAGTAAAATGCGGTATCCCCTAAAGAAGACCGTCATGCTGTTAAAGTGTGCTGGATTTCAGCTTGGTCCTCCTTTTTCCTTTCTTGCTCAGTCAAGTATTTCTCTTTCTTGCTCAGCCACACTAGGCCCACGCCTTTAATTGCCTTTAATTGCAATGTCACAATTGCATCCCTGATTAGTCATGAAAGGTGGAGGGGCTTTTGAAAATATGGGCTTGGTAGGCTCTTAAACATAAACTTTGGCTCTTCTTTCTGTCCTCTGGAGGTCTTCCACTATGTGCTTTATGTAAAATCCTGCCAGGGCAGACTAATTAGAGATGGAAAAGACACACAAGCCATCCCCACTCCATCCTTCTGCCAATTCAGCATTTGCAAGTCTTTCGTTGAGTTTCATGCGACTTGAGTAACGGAGTATCCCACAGACAGAGACCTTAATGGGAAGACATTTCGGTATTCAGCCCCTTCTTATTTCCTGCTTAATTTAAAATCTCTGGAATTATTTGTACCCCTTCCTTACACCTTTCTCCCCTTCTTTGCCTACCCCCCTCTCCTTGGTACACTTTTTAAATCGTAGTAAGGGATCATTATCCCCTGAGGCAACATGTAGAAATGCCCGTTAGTCACCAGCGTGCTGGCAGTCCCCATTCAACATGCCCGTGTGCTGCTCCGATAGAACAGACCCAGGCTGAGGGGCAGCGCAAAGAAGCCACAAGGATGGGATCGTAGTACTGAAGAAAAAAAAAATTAGACGGGTTCTCATTTTTTTAAACCATGGTGCAAAGCAAAAAAAAAAAAAAAAAGAGAGAGTTGAGACCAATTATGGTTTTCAACCTGAAATTGAACACATTTTTCTTCCAGGTTGAAGAGAAATGCCCTCTCCGTTGCCTGAAAAGTCGGAACAAAACCAGAAAACAAAGCTATTGATGTGGGTCCCACGCAAAATCATTGATGTTTGCCTTTGCTATCCTCTTAAAGTACTTTTTTCCGAGGCGCGCCTCTTGCATAAATAAAGTAAAGCGTGTTCATTCAACCCCTTTTACAAAAACATATACAGGGAAAAAATGTAAAGCTTACTAAGAGGAAAGGGCAAAATCAGCAGGAAAAAGAGATTATTTCCAACAGTGTCCTTTTAATTAGAGCAATAATTAATTCTCCTTCCTTGACATGTACATGCAGATTATTCTTTTAAAATATTCCTAGTTGAAATATAATGACTTCCAGATACATGCAGGAGGAGATGAAGGGAGAGGAATGCAAATCCAGAGCAGGAAATCCAGTGCCGAATAGGATTTGGAAATTTTTTATTTATTTTTTTTAATGAAAACAGTCATGGGAAAGCAGAGTCCTAAGAGATTTTATTGCAACAAGAATAAAATCCCATAATAAAATTCAAGGCTCATGTACAGGTACATGAGGCCAATGAAGTGGAAAATGCAGTTAACTCACTTTGCGCGTGCCCACAGTTTCTATCAATTGTACTAATTTCACAGGGAAGCGGTGCTTCCTGCCCTTGTTTGTAGGGCTTTGTTTTGGGTTTTATTTGAACTTCCTCTGACGTGGAGTGTAGGGCCTCCCCGAATCAAAGATGGAGCTGGCTCAGAAATTTGGCTGGAGGTGGGAAGGAGGCCGGCCTTTACCAACCAAAGGATGAAGGACTCGAGGTTCAGAGGTGCCTCTGCTTAATAGCAGGTCTGAGAAGCTGGAGGTGAAGTGAGAGTACTTTAGTGCTGGCAAAGGGCACTGCTATGGTGGGGAGGAGGCAGAGGCACAGTCCATGCCAGCGATTGGGATTAGCAGCTGGTGGTGAGGGTAGGGTGGCCATCATAGAGGACATTCCAATTTTCTGCTAGTCCTCTATTGATACGAAACCCAACGCCTTTGTCCTACGTAAGGACATAAAGGCGTTGGGTTTCGTATCAATAGAGGACAGAGGACAACCGGACTTTCCTCTATGATGGCCACCCTAGGTGAAGGGGAGCTAGGTTATCCCAGTTTTGGTGGCCTGGGAGTAAAGGCAGGTGCCAAGTTGGGAGGCAGGTGAGAAGCTGGGGCAGTAGAGGGCTGATAGCTGGGCTCAAGGGAATGGAGCAAGGGCAGAGGTGAGGAAGGTCTGTGGGTGGTATGTTTGGGTGAATATGTGAATTGGTGTATGATTGAACCCCGGTAGCTGCTACCCCTGCCATTTTGATTAAGTTCGCAGAGAGTTTCTCTTTAAATCTCTGAGCTACGTATTCAAAACCCCCCATGACATACTCCATGTGCGAGACCTTTGCTTGTAGCAATTAGTTCCATATTTGTTGTCATAATCCTGCACCGGTGCTTCAAGCGCCGACTTTTGTTGCCTTATAAAGCCACTGAAATGGATTCAGAGCTGCAGGGAAGCATCTAACTGAGTCCCTGTAATTACATGTGTGAGGACGCCTCTGTGGGGAAGATGAGCCTGTAAGGCCTGCTCTTAAATGGGAGCTTTTCTAGAGACCTCATACTCCATGCAGGTGAGGAGGGCTCAGCAGGGAGCAACTCAGCTCCGAGAATTGCCTCTCTGAATTCTGTTACCCAAACACGCTTTGATTTCTTGTGGTGCTGATTAAAATTAGTCATTTTGGGACATGAAAGGAGTTGACTGCCTAATTGTTAATACAGACGTTTCCAGGCATAACCTGAAATAAGGCAAGGAAGCCACAAGTACGTAACTCAGCAGCTCTATGCAGAGAGGCCGCAAGTGCCAAGGACGGAGAGAGCTGGACAGAAGCGAAAAAGCAGCTCAAGATTTTGTTTCCTCTAAAAGAAATACGTCTGAGAAATGGCTGTAAAGGCTGAGCCAGGTCCTCGCAAAATAATCTGCCATCTTGAAGGGAAACAAGTCATAAAATGTGAGTCTGAGAGAGCAGATAAAGCATTTGTGTTGTGCTTGAAGCTTTAGGCATCCTCCTGCTCTCCGAGCAGGCACCCACGTCCAGCGAAACGCAGTCGATGCTCCTGCCATGAAAGCTCCCCTGGCCTGATCTCTAGTGGCATTAATTAAGAGAGAAGAGGGGCTTTCTTTTCGTCTCTGACACAGAGATTTCTGTACATGACTTTATTCAGTTATGTTTTCCCTGGAGACTACCAGGCCAGGGAAATTCTGTTTTCCTTTGCTTGGTGCTGTTAATTAAGCTAGACCTGAGAGGCTTGGTGAGCAGCAGGTGCCTTTGAATCTGCAGAAAGCTTTGCGGCTCCGCGATGAAGCGCTGCAGACCTTGCGCAGCATACTTTGCGATGAGCCCGTGGTATTCACGGCTCTCGTGATTAGAGGAGAGAGGAGAAGCCCAGCAGATCCGGGCTCCGTCCAGACATACAAAGGACAAATCTTCCTTGTAGTTCTCCTGCCCACTTGAGTGGCACAAAAATGACTTCTTCTTTCAAGCAAAATCTAGTGAAAATGTTTTTTGAGTCTCTGTTCCCTGTGGGGCACTTTTAGGGTCCCAGAATTGTACTTTTTCTTGACATTTTGGTGCCGGGGTAAGCATAAAATCTTGTAGGAACTCAGAACAGCTACTTTCTCGGGATATTTTGAGACCTAGGACAGGAACTTTCTTTGAAATGTGTCTGCATGTGGAGGAGAGAGAACAGAAATTCTTTATAGTACAAGAAGTTACCTTCTTTCGCTGGTAGAAATGGTGACGAGCTCTCAATGCAGCGGATGCCAGAGAACAGGAAGTAGAGGCTCCACATTGGGGAGATGCATCTGCTTCGATGAGAAATGGGGCTTCGTGTGTTAAGCTAAGTGCACAATGGCTCCCAGTGGGGATCATAGCAATGGGACTGCACCTCCAGACTGCCTCTGCTTAAACCTGCTGTGCATACGTCCTGCCCGCCCTTACCTCCACCGCGCATCATCTCCACTCTTTAATGCATTCCTTCAGCTGTTCACAGGTCATGTTGACAGCTAGCTTAGAGTAGGTAGACCATGCCTGGCTTCAGTCATGTGGAACGGGTTACAACCACCGTTGCATGCATCTGATCTCACTCACCGTGCAGTACTCCACTGTATCTTCAGCTGCTTCAGTTCATGACACCCTTAGCCCACCCCTGCCTGCAGGGTCTCTGTAAGTTCAACCTCTAGACAAAAAGGAGGGTGGTGGTGGGCCTCACTGTAGAGTTTTATGGGTTATAAATAATTTGCCCTCCACACACCTTGACAAATATATCAGCCACGCACACCCACCCACATATCTCCCCCTCCCCGCGCATTGCTATTTGATTTATTTCAACCTTAAATCATAAAACTTCCTTTCCATGTGACATTGGCAGAGACTCATAATGTATAAAAATCTTTCTTCTTTTTTTAACCGCAGTTTGAATTTCGTTAGCATTAATGACTTGTTCTCATTCAGCACCTGGTAGTGAATCAGGCTGGGTTTGACTGTTATAAGATGGTAGCTGTTTCGCCTGGAAAGGCCTTCTCCATGGGGGCAGTATCTACAAATGAAGCCTCAAGGCATACTCTGTCACAGAAATAAATGGTTAAACCTGTCCAGGCATCACCTCAGAACAATTATTTTTTGTTTGGTGGCACTTTCAAGTTTCCAGGACAGCTGAAGGTGATGGAGATGGCAGCTTAATTGAAGAGGGTCAGAGATCTTCTTGTCTTTTTTGCATTAATATTCTGTGCATATTCCTTTGTAAACCCAAAGGCTCTGTCCATTGTTCTTCATTGGCCTTCAGAAAGATTGCTCCCAATAAAGGGCTTAAGGGCATCTATTAAAAGGGGAGCCAGGGAGTGGAATGGGAATTACAAACCAATATGCTTCTGAAAGTGCTTCTGAAAGTGGAAGAGATTTTTTGCATGGGGCTGAGACTGTGAGCGTGGCCATCTGTGAGAGACCCCACTCTGGAAAGTCTCAAGCACAGGCAGAAGCAGGGCTTTTCTCAGTGAATCAGTGAATGTGGGCACAGGAGGCTCAGCTGGAAAGCATAAAGCCAGTTTTCCAGTAGGTGTTGCAATGGTTTGTCTCTTGTTAGGCTTGGGATATCAGTGGAGCAAACAGCTGTAGGGAAATCTTCTACAGCTTGTTCTGCTACCGTCCAGCATTTTGGCAAAGGATGTTGTTTTGCAGAAACAAAGGCACACAACACGGTTTGCACTTAGCTTTCTCCTAGCATTTGGCTAGAGATTCTACCGCATAGACGAACCTGCTTGGGATGTAGCAATTCAGCGACTGTGCGTTGGGGTCTCTGGCATGCCACCAGATTTGGAGAGCCAGGGATATTAAGTGAATTCATCACTTCTGAAAGATTTGGGATTGGAAAGAAAAGAAGTCAGTATCCTCTTCTAGAGTTTAGAGGCTGAAAGGCTAGTTCAGTAACGATGGCTTCTTCCGAGAGTGTCGAACAAAGGAGCCAGTACTCTGATAGCCCTTGAGATGTGGACGCTTTCCCACTAGGAGGTGAACACCCACCACTCACCAGTTCTCAGACACAATGAATTTTCATCGCTATTAGCCTGCCTTGGAGCTGATCCCAGAATTTGGGGATTAAATGGGCTGATTCTCACTGCCGAGCAGTTGACCAACCAATGGCCATAACACACAGTTCTGCCTGCATGTTTTTTTCCCTAAACTCATTGATCTTACGACCGGATACTTCTCAGTTTGGACCTTCTCTGTCTGTGAATGTTCTTTATGTCTGAGTCTTTCATTTGAGTAGTGGGAAGGGCGTGGGCAGAAGAAATATGGTGCCCTGGCAAATCCCTCTGCGTGTTGCACATGAGAAGCAGCTTGCATAGACTTCATTGGAGCCTTGCTAAGAGCATCTGCCTCCAGTTGGGGTAATTGCTAGTCTCAGGCTCTAGGCGTGAGTATCTCGTTGATGGAATATGAAAGTGAGCAAAATGTCAGTTCAGCACTGCATGGAGGCCTCGCTGACACACAGGCTGCGTCTGAAATTGCTGGCATTTTTTTCAGTTAATTGCCTTTTTAATCATAGTGAAATTGCTCCTATTTGCATGAATATTCCAGCAGCGGGATCAGTTTGCTGTTGTCACAGATACTCACTACATATCATATTCATAGGTTTTGTTTAATATGCCTCGTTTTAGCGAATCAAACTTTTTCTCTTGGTCGTTCTGCCTGCCAGAGGAGAAGAAGCTCAAATGCTGTTTTATTTATTATAATAAATATTTTTTTCCTGTGGCACCCGGTGCCTACAGGCACCTCACAAATTGGAAAACAAAATACGTCTTAAAACAAAATCATAGACAACTTGACCTAATAAATAAATAGCAAAGCCAGTGGAGAAACAAGCCACACGCACGCACGCATGCCAGCCCCAGCCATGCAATAAACAACCAAGATAAATCTAAATAGGGCACATAAACCACCCGAGTGTCGCTCCACGAGACATAGTCTGGTATATTGGCTCTCATGCTAGGTGATGGCAGAAAAAATAGCGTGAGCAGGCAACGTGTGGCAGACCCACGGTCATGATGCTGCCAGTTTACACTGGCTCACTCCGTGCGAAGTGGCCCAAAGGTAAGATAGAGCACTATGCACCACGTAGGAATCTCTGCTGTTGTTATAGTATATATTGCTTGTATGACCACTGTATCTAATGGCTCCAGTCATGGACCAGGGATCCCATTGTGGTAATGCTGTCCAAAGACAGTTGCTGTTCCAAAGCATACGGCAAGACAACAAATGGAGACAGGCAGGTAGGTGGTACAGGGAAGCAGTGAGATGTCAGCAGCACATCCACTGTTATGTAGGGACCTGGCTCGGGTGGGGAGGGGGAGGGAAATATATATAACTCCACATCCAGCACTCTACCGAGTGGCCCGTGTGGTTCACTTGGCAGCTCAAAGCACATTACAAACCTGTTACACAGTTTGCACCGCGTAGCTGCGTGCCTGTGCACCCATTCCATGCCCGTACCCCCACCCACTGCCCTCCTCAGAGGGTCTGCTCCTGCAAAAGTCTGTGCCAGACCCCTCTTCACCAGATGAGGTCTGCCATTTCTTTCCCGTTGTCCTCTTCTCTCTTCCTGTAGATACCAGTCCATTCCACTTAGTCCCATTTTAATACAGTCCTCAACTGTGGGGTCTGAGTGTCTGTTTATGAGCAGGTTCCTGGCTTTCCACAGTGCAGACCTGAAGCAGGATATAAACTGGTTGAAGCGGGCTGTCGGGGTCCCTTGCTGTGACCCACAGTGGAGACAGACCTGGTCCCCAGAGCTGCAGAAGAGGTGAAGATGAGCTGCCTCCTGATTTGGCCCCTGTGCCGGGCTTAGTGGGGGCAGAAGGATGAGTATCCCTGGGAGAAGGTGATCAAGGTGTCAGAGACATCCACAGCTCCCTGGGGGGCAGGGAATTCCCACCTGAGTTTAGTGGCTTGACTGAAATTCATTACAGTGAAGACTGCCAGCAGCAAACCGTGCCCTAGTGCAAAATTATCCCATTGCTAGGCCTTGAAGCAACCAGAACTAACAATACAGGGGTCACATTGGGCTGCCACTTCCTCAGCAGAACATATGGCTTTCCATCTGGAGCACTGAATAAAAATTGATGGTCCAATAAAGTGCTAACCTGGAGGTTCAGAACCTATAGACTATTAGATGTAGCATCTTGAAGTAATGTACCTGGGAACCAGGCTGGTGGCATTGGTGACCCACCTAGGTTCTAATTGATCATGCCCGTAACAGCTAGCTTGCAATCATTAGAGCAGTTGCTGCCATGGTACTTTCTTGGCAGTGCATTCAGCATCAGTAAGGATAACATTGCAGGCACCTATACATGTGCCAGATGTCTGCTTTGACACAAGATTTAATTAGCATGCATTGGAGCAGACTCGATTAATTGAGTCTGCTGGAGCATGCTAATTAGCATGCTCCAGCAGCCTCTGTGTCGCATCTATCCAGCGTCCCTGCGCTTCAAAATGACTGTGGGAGCGCTTTAACTAAAGCTCATTGAACAAGCTTTATAAAGTTAAAGCGCCCCTGCCAACATTTTGAAGCACGGGATGCTGAATACAAGAGCCTCTGTAATTAAAGACCACCCCACCACCACCCTACCTTGGAGCATGTGTATATATGTCCTGTATTCCCCAATGTTAATTCTACGTTACCAGAGAGGTGATGATACATAGATTGAGAGAAAAAAATATTAGTTAAATGCAATCACATGACTTCCTCAAAGTGAGTCTTTGAGGTTCAAGCGTCCGAATGAGGAAAGACAATTCTCCAACAAGAAGCAAAAAGTGTTAGTTTAAAGTGAGCTTGCTGCTCAGACCACCAGTAGGCGAGTGGTGAATCCCAATGGATTCTTTGCACCGATGGAGGTATAAATGCATCAGTTGGGTACGTGGATGTAATCTGCTCTATACTCCAAATGCATCAAGTGTAATATGTTACTGGAATTGGGTTGCCTTCGTGCTAGTGACATTGGGGCTGAGCTGTGATGTGGGGCATGAATGGAAAGTCTTTTTCTGAAATGTAAAATTTGCCGCTTCTTACTTAATTACAGTCATGGCAGTTGCTATGTTGAAATGCTGCTTAAAAAGCCTTTGTGAGTAATTAGTGTCAAAAATATAAGATCTACAAAGCCATAAACTCACAGCTTGGTAATATTACCAAGTACTAATTAAAAAAAGAAAAAAGAAAACTCTCTCTTTCATGATCAGATTTCCAACATAGCAAAAGATAAAAACGATGCAATTTGCAGATGATAAGAAAAACTGTGGGGGAGGGCTTTGGGAGTGGGGTGGAAACAGGGCAGTCAGTACAAACAGGTCTGTTGAATTCAGGATGATTTAGCTAGACTAGGAACAGGGGGAAGTGAAGTGCTGCTCTTCAATACCTTAGATGTGTTCTACCCTGCAGAGCACAGATGAGGTGAAGGACATGGCGTTATGGGTGGGTGGGATAAAATCGTTCATGTGTTCAGGATAAAATACTCTAGCGCATGCCTCAGCAGCAGTAGAATATCACATGAATGTTCAAACAGGCACCAACAGAGATCGTTCCCAAATCAGAAGAACGTCTCCTGGCATCTTGTATTGGATGGCTGAGATCTCATTTGGATTTCTCTGGGCCATTCTGGATCCTTGATTATAATACTATAGGAATGGAGACAGTCCAGCAGAGGGCAACCAGAATGCTATGCAGGGACTTGGGGAATTCAGCTCTACTGAGATGAGGTGTTTATCCTCTGGAAAAGAGATTAAGAGGAGACCTCATTAAGGAATAAAGAAGACCCTGCTGGGAGTAAAGGATCAAGGCTATTTGGGTTACTGTCACGTACTGTGTCAAGGGACATAATCCAATCTGAAGAAGGGCCAGAATCCTATGCAGTGTAAGCAAGTTCTTTTTTCACAGCATATAACAACACAATTATAACAATGTTTTGCATGTCTTGCTGCCTTCTGACTTACGATCTGAAAATAGACATGAATGAATTAAGTCTCCCAACACCCTAGCGAGGTAAGACCAGTCTGAGTCTATTTTACAGGCTGAAAACATACAGTAGAGAGTTTATGCATCTAGACAGACTAAGTCAAGGGGAGATTTCACTCTCTTTAGGTTGAACCTCATCCCTGTGGTTGCTGATTAGCTGAGTATCAGGCTGGGGTCAGTGCAGATGGTGTTTCCAGCTTTCACTCTGCACAGCTCTTTATGCCAGATTCCCATGTGCTGCTTTTTCATTATCAATGTGTTTCCAGGCCCTGTGGCCTGAGCAGGTCTGGTGCATCTCTGCCCTTTTTCTCTATCCCAGGGCAGCATATGTTAGTGGCAGCAGGGGAACCTGAGGCAGCAAGGGAGTTTCAGGTCACGGATCCTTCCTGAAAGGGGAGAATGTTGTCCGACTCAAGTTTAACCTCCAAGGGACTTTTGCCTCCAAGTCAGGCTGCTTTCCTTTTTGCCCCAGCCTGACTCCATATGTGTAGCTTGGAGCAAGGGGGAGATTTCATGCCACCCACAGTATCTAAGGCCCATCTCTTGGTTTGCTTTTTAATTCCCAAACTCAGCAACAAATGTAACTGGGGCATCTCTAGACAGGAGGATGCTCACATGGAGAAGGTGCAGCCAAGTTGCGAATGTGCCAATTACCAGGGAATGAAGATACTGCTAGTTTCTCATTCACAGCAGGCTGGGCCCATGCTCTGAATTCAAAGGTGCGTGCTGCTGCTTTCACCTTGGCAGTGGTCTTGCAAGGGGGCCATTAGTATGGGTGGTGAGTCAGTAAGAGGCAGCATTTTCCTGCCAGTTAACAAGGCAGCCCTGCCTGACCTTGACGGCATTGTTTTGTTTCCTCAGCATTGTGAATTAAGTGGTATTTGGACTGAGATGGTTCAGGAGGGCACCTGGACCTTTGTAGACTGGTCAGAGGAGCGCTTGAGTGAGTGGGCTGGTATGTGTCCAGCAGGCTCTTCGGTGCTTCAGACTCTCTGTAGTTCCCATCTAATTCCTTTTTTTTTTTTTAAACCAAGCAAGGCTTATAGGGTTTCTTTCAGACATTACATGCTTTCTCTCTGTTTGCTTCTCTCACTCGCATAGTACCCCATTGCTGGGTTATTAAAATATCCTTGCTTTGACAGGTAAATCCTTTGGCTCTCCTGAAGGATCTCCAGTATCTCTCTGGGAAATAGATTTTGCTATTTTCTGCCAGCACATGGGCAAGTAGGGTCTAGGTGAGGGCGATGTGGGAGGAAGCTGCATACATACACTGAACCTTGTGTGAAGGAGAGTGCGTGCCTTACAGCAGTCAAGTTGGAAGCAAAACCGGGCATAGGAGAGATTGCTGACTTTTCTTAATGAACTCACCCCCCTTAGCCCTCTGGCCTTCCAATGCAAGTCTCCGTAAGGCTGACTTGCAGATGGCGAGGAGCAAATCTTTCATGCAAGGTTGTTGTGGGAGCCCCAGAAAGAGCTAAACCGGTGATTCTTCTTTTCTTTACATTGAGTTTGTCCTTCAACAGCAGGCTGAGGCCATTTCCAAGGACTTCCTCTTCTGAGCAGATGCTGCAGGAACTAATTTGTGGTTTCTTCTGCCTCTTGGAGAGGAGCGACTCCCCCCAGCAGCACTGCTGCCTGGAAATGTCCATTGGAGATGCCACCTTGTTTCTCTTCTATTCTGTGCATGTACCAACAAGTCGCACTTCTGCTTCCTCACTCGCGCTCACTCTGGGTTTTGTTCATTGATAAGTTTTCAAAGGAAACGCTGCGCTTTTCAGGGCTACCCTTGATAGCACAACCATGATTCAGTGTGCAGCTCACCAGCCAAGAAGAGAAGAGAAAGTTGTGGAGTCTCCATCCTTGGAGGTTTTTAAGACCCAGCTAGGCAGAGCCTTGGCTGGGATGATCTAGTTGGGGGTGGTCCTGCTTTGATCAGGGGGTTGGACTAAATGATCTCCTGAGGTCCCTTCGAGCCCTAATTTTCTCTGATTCTCAGAGCAACGTCCCTTTGCATGCATGTTGGGTATACCTGTATAGTGTTCACGTGTACATTTTGTACAGCGTCTGTGCTGTATTTCCTACTGCAAATGGTTAGATAAAGGACAAACCTGAACTCTTGCTTACATTAGTGGGAATCTGCTCTCACATCGTCTTGGTCCAAACTGCTGGCGATGGATGCGACTGTGTGACAACGTGGATATACCTCAATGCTGTTTTGTTCCATAGGATAGATCTTTCTTTCCTGTTTGCCAGAATATCGTGACCCTCTCACATTCCTTCCTTCATGCAGCAGATCTCTGTGGCTGTGTTTGGAATATAAGTGTAGATTTTTTTAAGGTTATTAACAAAAAATAGGAATCCAATCAGTGTTATGTCCAGCTGAAACCAAGCCTCAGAAACAAGGATAGGACTTTCTGCCTTAGAGGAAAGGACCATGGATAGTTAACAAGTAACCGTGCCCAGTACCCTGCTGTGACTATATTAATGGTGCTGGTAGGATGCAGTCAAAGTGTTGGATTGCTCCAGTCCCTCTTATGAAATGTGTTAGCTATTGAACAGTATCATAAAGCTGCAGGAAACAAGGATGGCAAGTTTTCCTAATGCACTCATAACTTTGGCCTAACTATTCCCATCACAGCCATTGGTCAGACTTCTCTTGAACTCAGTGGCAGCACATCTAATGTGATGGAAAGCCCGTACCGTGGAGAGCACTAGTGTGATGTGGTCTTTCCTGTCCCTCTGCACACTGAGCTGATCCAGATGAGGCTTTCATGTGCACTATGACTTCAGCTCCACAGAGTAGGGTCACAAAGAGCATGCTGGCTACAGGGCTGCAGCCTTCTGTCTGCTCTGAAATGGCAAAATGTGCTTCCAGCCACTGATCCTACGTGACTTTCTAGTAACAGCTGTGCATGTGGAAGGAACCGAAACCGCTGTAAACACCTTCAGTAATAGAGAAGGGGCATATTCCTTCAGTGGAAGATGTTGCTGCCAGGTCTTTCCTGCCAGCAACACCTCTTCTCTTTATCCAGGCTGAGCCAGAGCCAGCTGCTTTTCATCCAGGTACTTATCTCACTCAGGCACTGGGACATGTGAGTGATGGCCCTGCTCATGTTTAATGATAGCAGGGAGCACTGCTGGGTGTAAGCACAGCATTGATAGCAAAGCCCTTGGCACCTTACAGGCTCCCCTCACAGCTTGACAGAAATGTTGAATTAGGAAGGAGGCAGAGGGATTAAAAACTCTGCAAGCCACCCAACAAGTGAAGGCTTTTGGGGAGGAGGAATGGCTGCCCATCACAACCTCTTGTTATCTGCCTGAGAGGAACGGGCAGAGCCAGCTTAATGCAGGTCTGATTCCCATTACCAGCTCCTGTGGGCCAGATGCAACTGGACATTACCAAGAGAGATCGTCGTATCAGAACAGATGCAATTCACTCGTTCATGGCTATGATCTTTTTGTGCTACCAGTGTCATGCCCATGTGATATCCCGGCCCCGCGTGTGACTAGGAGAGTCCAGGGTAATAGCAGAGGTCAGCTGAATGTTGCTGATTCCTCAAAAGCATTCGTCATTAAAAAAGAACAGAACGAGGGAGGCGGTTGGCAAGATTGCTTGTGATGAGAGAAAGCTCCTTGAGCACCGACAAGTCTGCATCGTGATATAAATGTCCTTGGAAAGCAGCTTTCTTTGAGGAGTCATTGACCATTTCATTCAGCAGAGATACCGGTTTTCATGGGTTCATGAACTTCCCTGCAAAAGAGTTCATTTAATTTTAGTGGCTCTAGGGCACTTGCTTGCGCAGTCAGGATCAGTGCTATTAAGGTAGGTGCTGTGGTTGCCACCAGCATCTCCATCTCCTTCCTTGGCTCCTGAGACATTGTCCTGGATTGCATTAGTCTTTTTTGCAAAGCAGGCTGAGAGGCTTAGGCAGAAAGAAGCACTTGGATGAAGTAAAATCAATCCTGGTTGACTAGTTGACTCGCTGTTCTGGTGAGCTCCACTCGCTGGGAATTTGCAGACGCCGTGGGAGCAAAAGAGAGGACTGTTCGCGAAGCGGTGCAGGTTAGCAGGAGCTCTGTATGCTGCAGTTGTTAGTATTCAGTGCGAGTCCTGCCAGATCAGAACTCTAATCTCTTGTTTGTGCAATTTAGCTGAGCTAGGTTATCTGTGAACCAAGGTGACCTGGAAGGAGAGGAGTAATGCTAATATTGTGCTAATATTGTGTGGCACTCCGTGGCACCCTTGGAAGGATCTGAAGGTACCCCAGGGTGCCACCTTACCCCGGTTGAGAATCACTGCTCTAGGGAGTAAGGAAGGGAAAATCAACACCTTCATCCCCTCCTCTGTTTGGGAGGAAGGGAAAACTCAGACCTCTCTATGGTGAAGATACTAATGGGACATGAAGAAGAGCCCCATCTCTATTCTCACGAGGCCTCGGGGTGCTGCGGTGCAGCTTATCTTGTCCATTGTGGTCCACCGGGGGGTCCTGCTGGACCTCTTGCATCTTGGTCATGACTAGATGCTCCTCCATGGTATTACATGGTTAGCTCTAGGTTACTGTTGTTAGAGTACCACTCTCACTGTTATGACTATTATAAGGTTTCAGTGAACCTCTCATTTTTTTCCTGGATTTCTCCTCGAAGGGCCTCAGTCCTGTAAAGCTGTTATTTATCCCCAAACAGGGTTAGACTACGCCCTTCCACATAGTTGACAGCACCTGAGAAGGGCATCAAAGTCTGCGGCTCAGTTTGAGTTGTAGGTTTGTCTGATCCTTCTAAGAGTTGGGAATGGCTGTTTTGATGTCACCTCTCTGTGAACATGAAAGGCTACCTTCCCACTAACTGTGCGTAGAGCAGAGCCATGCCTGCCTGTCTCTCTTCATCAAAAATGTAATCAAAGATCTCACTTCTTGTAAAAAAATAAAAAAATTAAAAAAAACGTATTTTTAAAAAAGGAAAGAAAGGATGCAACATTTTTTTCTGTTGGCCTTACTGCTAGTGGCTCCGGTTTTGCTTTTATACTCCTTTCACCTCTGCCTTCCCTAAAAGAGGCCCCACCTTTGCTTCCCCCCCCCCCCCCCCCCCCGGGTCTCTGAGACTTACCAGAGAGGTTTAATTGCAAAGCATAGACCTTTGAAAACAAAAATCATTGCATTTGATTCAAGTGAAATATTGATTGTCCTTGAGCTCCAGCACAGCAGATATTGGCAGCATTTTGTCAGCCCAGGGAGCAAACAGCAAGATCGCAGCAAGGAAATAAATATTCCAACTGGAAAGCAAAGGAGTTTAGCCAGTCTAATAACAATGACCCAACTCTCCGTCTCCCACAGCTGCTTCACAAGAAATGGTATTTTTGACCTGATGTTAATGTGGCCAGTTTATAGTAGGCAGCGTTTCCCTTAAATAAACAACCGATGCAATGAAACCAGGGAGCAGAGAGTGTGGAGTGGATTTGCAAGACTTAGTGAAGTGAGAAAAATCAGAGCTTACCGTATATGGCTGGGATGTAAGAACGTGCCTCAGAGTGTGAATAAAAATGTAATGTATAGACGTATTCTCTCTATTCTTGAATCGCAGTGAATTATGCTGCCTATAATAATAGCATATACAAAATAGAGGCCATGGACCTTGTGAGTTTGATAGGCTTCTACAGAGCGCTGTCATTTGCCGAAGAGAAGGTGAGTCCATTAAAAAGGGTGATTCAAGCATTCCTTCCGCCTGTGCACAGAACAAGTGGTTTGTTTGAATAGAAACGATGCACTTGGCTTTGTTCATCTCCAAGTCCCAGGAGAAGATGAGTTCTTAGCTAGCAGAGATCAGATTTTCATAATAAGTGAAGAAGAAGGAACAAGGAAGGAAAAATCTGTAAAACATTACCACAGGATTGTTGGCAAAAAGGTTTTTTTATTGTTCATCCTGAGAGCTGCTCCCAATTGTCTTCCTTCCTTCAGTTCCTCTCCTGTCCTTCCTGAGGAAGTCACCTCTAAAAGACCAGTGCAGTATCAACAGACACTATCAACATCCAGAGGCTTTGATATTATAATGGATTTACTATCCCAGGCTAGTTTGGCAGGTGTATAAATAGCATGTGAACTACCAAGAATTAATAGTATCAATAATGTTCAGCTGCTTGTGCTGTTTTGTTTCTCAAAGTGCTTTACAAACATTAGCTAATCCCTCCAATGCCACTGCTGGCTGGGTAAGTGTTATCCCCTCTTGGCAAGGGCAGGCTGGGCACCACAGAGAAATGAAGAGACTTCTTCTAGGACACATTGGGTGTCAGAGGAGGGACTAAGGACTCCCAGACCCAAATCTTGTAATTCCACAGACCAGACTGTAAGTCAGTGGGGGGCAACCTTTCTGGCAGGTGTGCCACAAATGAGCCCTGCACCCTCCCCAAATGCCACTCCAGTCCCCTTCTCTTGCGCTGTCGTCTGCTCTGCTTTCTGCTCCCATCCCTGTGCTCCGTGTTTGATGTCCTGCTCTGCTTCTGCTTCTTTCCATGTGCTCCTTGCTTAATTTAGTCCTTTGCTTTCTGCTTCTTGCCCTATCTGCTGCTCCTTTGCCGGTCTACTCCCCAGTCTGCTACAACCCACACACAGAGGCTGCCCAGGCTGCTCGTGGCACCTGTGCCACAGGTTGGCCACCCCTGCTGTAATGTATCCATGCCCAGTCCAGGAACGCCTTTCATAGAGTCATAGACGTAGGGTCGGAGGGGACCTGAGCAGATCATCAAGTCCAACCCCCTGCCCTGGGCAGGAATGAATACTGGGCTTATATGACCCCTAGTAAGTTTAAGCTCATATGACCCCAGCTAGGTAGTTATCAAGCCTCCTTTTAAACACGCGTAAGGTAGGAGCCAGCACCATTTCCCTTGGAAGCTGGCTCCAGATCCTGACTGTAAAGTAGTGCCTCCTGAATCTACTCTCAATTCACGGCTAGTTACCCAGGAGGGAAGAAACTATCCCTGTCCTTTCTGTTCTATGCTCCTGATACATGAGCATCAAAAAATCACACGGCAGCTGCTGGAGTTTCTGCATGCACCTTTATCACCCAGTTACAGCAACTCTCTATAGGAATCCCACAGGTGGGTCTCAATCACAGCCCTGGATCTGGACTGAGCAAAAAGACATCCCCTTCTTTAAGGGTCAAAGAGCCTGGGGCCAACCAGCCCTGTGCAGTTACCAAGTGCCATGTAGAAGCAGTCTTCCCTCTAAGAGGCTGAGATAGTAGCAGGAAAGAGATGGGCTCCTGAGCCCAGGGGCTGAAGAAGTGGGGTCGAAAAGGTAGTGCCTCCAGGGCTAGTAGCCTTGGCTGGGGGAGGAACTGTTTTATGTGATGTTTTGTTTTAATTTTAAGTTGAGGAATAAAACTGTGCCCCAAAAGAAACTTGGGCCTGGCAAATTTCCTTGGCAGGGAGAAAAAGCCCAGCTGCTGTTACTTGCAGGAAGGCAGTGGCCTACCCAGGTGACCCCATTACATAGTAGAGCAGTCTGACATGTAGATCTGTGCTCTGTGGCCCCCAGCCAGCTCAGCCTCGTACAGGTAGACTCTTCCGATTAGCTGCCGTCTCCGAAGAGGCTCTGCCCACACACTCATGTCTCTCCTGCTCAGCATCTACCTCTGCTTTATCACATTTCCTTCTTCTCTGATCCACAGTAAAGGTTCTCCATCTTGATAAAGGGATCAGATATAGCCATCTTTGTAGTCCTTCTGTAAACCAGTTATCCTCCTGCCATCATTTGTGATAAAGTCATTAAAGCTGAACGCAGCATTCAAGGATTGGATGCGCTATCAATTTAGATAATGAAGTGATCCAGGTCTCCTGTCCTTTTTCTTACTATGCAGCCCGCTGACATCTTATTTGTTTTTCAGCGTGCCACTGCTTATTGTACAGTTGTCGTCTTCACACCAGCCAGTGACACGCAGCTCTTTTTCTAGAAGATGTTGCATCATTTCAGAGCTCATCAGCAAGTTGAGAATCCTTGAAGGTGACAGAACAGTGTGCGTGACATTGCACTTGTCTGTATTGAATTTCCTGTGTCATCTTGTTGCGCATTGTCCTTAATTACTTTAGTCCTGTCCAGAGTCTTGACTAACCTATGTAGTTTTGCTGGTTTGCAGTTCTTCCTGTCTTCCAGGTTATTGATAAATGTATTGAAAACCCTCAGTCCTAGTGCTTACATTATTGCTGTCCTCCAAACACCATGGCTTTAAACCCAGCCCAGAGCCTGATCTGCCTCAGGTGCTGATCCAAAACCCCGATACAGAAGAATAAACGGTTCTTGCAAGAAAAGCAGTGCTAAAAGAAGGAATCAAACCCAGACTTGCAACCCAGATCCAAACGTCGCAGGCAGCTCATACCAGTGTCCAGTCAAGCTAGCAGGTGGGTTTCTCATGAGTCCTGCAGAGAAGAACTTTACCTTTCAAACTAAGAGAGCTGCTCTCTGGGGTATCTGATACTGGCTTATTTCCATGCTGAGAATTGGCCGTTTATTTTGAATCTTTGTTTTCTTGTCTCTTTACTGACTTTTAATTCAAGACAAAACTTTACCTCTCACTGTGCAGTTACCAAGTTTCCTTAATAGGCTCTTTTGAGGGCCTTTCCAGAAAGCTTTTTACTGGTCTAAATAAATTGTAGCCCCTATTCTATTAACTCTTTCAGGGAACTCTCTCTGACAGGAGATGCCTGATTCATCCCTTGCGGGAGTTGTTCTGTTCCATCCCCATCTTGTCATGTCCATTTAGGTGCCACCTATGTTGATTTCTGTTCTCTTAGATATTTTTTCCTCTGTGCTGAACTTGAACTATCATGTTAAGGAAGAAGATTTTTCTCTTACAAGAAAACATAGCAACAATAGCATGGCAACAATAGCTGCTTCACAAAAGAGAAATAGGCAAATAGATTTCTGAAACGTGTTCTCTGTTGTTTTTATTGGCTGGTGGGCACGTGGGAGAGTTATCATGGAATAAGTGTGAGGATCGTTTACAAACAATTCATAAGAAAGTGAAAAAGGGAAGGTGCCTTATTGACTTTAATCTCCTGGCTAGCCCTTGTGCTGTGTTAGTCTCCTCGTGCATGAAGGGAAAGGTCACATCCGATCTAGACTCTTGTATATATTCTGTGCTTATCTATAGGCATGTCAGTAGTGCTTCGTAAGAGAAACAGCATTAATGAAGTGCCAGAGCTGAGTAATCAAGCCCCAAAAAGTTAAGCATCATACTGTTATGGCTTAAGACTCAGCATTTTTCCCCACATCCCTTAAAAAAATGTTGTTTCCAAAACTTCTGGATACAGAGTGTCCCAGCAGATAAAACATCAAGAGGTGTAGGTTCAGTTCCTAGCTCTGCTACTGTGCTGCTGTGTGACCTTGGGCAAGTCACTTCACCTCTGTGCCCCCTCACTCCCTCACTCTTTGTTTCTGTGGACTGTAAGCTCTTGAGGCCAACCACCATCTTATTTGTACCATGCCCAGTTCAGTGAGGCTTAAGTCTCAGCTGGGACTGCTAGGCCGTGCTGCCCTACAAGTGCAATAAATAAATAAATAGCTTGGGAGTTACCGATACTCCTCCTGCTGAGATTTAAACCAGTTTTGCAACCCACTGCCCAGGAACTCTGATTCTAGCCACAAACAGGCAAACTTTCATAGCAATCACCTGACCAGAAATTACTAATTCTGAAGTTTTGGAAAGAAAGCTTTAAAAGTTGAACCTCTTTTTTGATCACACTTCGTGGTGCTGAGTGAGCCTGGCTGAAGATGCTCTATGCAAGACTGAACACAGGAGATGCAGAGTCTTAAGTCATTAAGTGGAAGTTGATAGGCAATTATGATGTTCTGTTTTTTCTTACCACGGTCGAAGAGAAGCCCAGCTCCAGGATACATGGACAAAAAATGGGATGAGTGTGTTCCCTTTCTCCTTCAGAGATGACAAGCATCTTCTAGGTTCATGGCTAAACAAAATTAGGTGCAGGGACTACTTATAGGAACAGCTTACCAGCTTGTCTTGTAATGGCTTGGTGGTGCCAGATGAATGCGCTTTAGATGCATGGGGTTGTGCTCAGGCCTTAACAGGCAGTTGTTTACATCCTTTGCTAATTTATGCTGAGCCGCCACTTAGGACCTCCGATTACAGTAACGTGGTGGCCATTTCAGGTTGCATGATGGTAGCTTTAGACGGCCACACCACTACAGCACTTATATTGCATATTTTGCTGTTGTTTTTATTCAAAATCTATAATTTGTTGTGTAATCCAGTAGTGCAGAAACGGGTGGGTGAGCAGGGCACGAGCCCTGGGCACAGCTTGGGGGTGGGCACCACTATGGAGCTGGAGGAGGGAGGCATTTCCCGCCCCCCGGCTCTGGTTCTGACAGTGGGGAGGGCAGAGAAGCACCAGTGGTGCGTGGTGCAGGAATATGCTACCAAGGATTCACTGCTGCTGGAGAGATGCCACTTCCTCCTTTTTTTTGGTGCTGAAAACCAGTGGGTTTTGGCCCCTTGACACATCAGCAGCAAAAAAAGGTAACATCTCCACCCTCAGAGCAGCAAGTCTCCAGCTGCTACTCCTTCACCATGTGCCACCACTAGTCAAGGAGCAGTACTGGACTCTGGCGAAATCATACATGTTACACAGCCCCCTCTGACCCTGCGGCGTTGTTCAGTCAGGAAAATCCTGGTCAAAGGAGTGACTCAGGCAGCTGGAAATCAGGAAGTTTGAATTCTTCCCATGATTTCAACACCCACTTGCTGTGTGGGCATTGGCAAGTCATTACGCTTCCCTTGGCCTCCCTTTCCCTGTTTATAGACAAGGGATAATCCGTGCCATGCAGAGGTGTTAGGGGATATAATTAGCTAACATTTGCAAGGAGTTTTGAGATCTTCGGATTGCAGACACCAGAGAAAGCAAATTAGTTTCTTAATTATCCTTGTTACTATGAATGTATTTACTTTTGCAAGTTTGGTTATATAAAATGTAGTGAGTGAGGCTACTGATGTACTCCAGAGAACATAGAAATGAGGAAACAATAGCTACAGTGTTTTGGTTACCTCTGAGGCTTTCTAAAATGATGTTAAAAGCAAGCAAGTGAAACGTTGGGCATAGAACAACTTCAGTTAGTTTGTAAGACAATTTGTTTTTAAATTGCTTCCTTTTTAACATCTTTGTTTACAAACCTCAGAGAAAACTCAGCCTTTTGTGTTTGTATATATATTTGTGTGGCTAGGGACAGACATTACACACAAACCGGTTTAAGTGATCACAGACTGGGTTAAATCTGTAGCAGAACAGAAGTTCAGTGCACATAACCCAGTTTCAGCCATTTTGAAACTGGTTTAAGATAAACCTGGTTGAATGTAGCATCATACTTAACTGATTTGGTTCAAACTAGTTTATGCAACGTCTGTCCCAGACCTCTTCCTGGTTTAAGTTAAACCAGAGTCCCCTGGTACCCCAGATGCTTTGCAGCTGGGCTGGGCTAGGCTGTGCTCTGCTCCAGAGAACAGGCTGGACCTACCCCTCTCCTCCCTAGCTGGAGCTCTGGGGGAGACTGAAGGCACAGCAGGGTCTGCCTGGCTTCCCTTGCTGCTCGCAGCTCAAGCAGGGATCCCCCCCTCCCTCCCATCTCCCACAGCGTGGACCCCAGCCCCATGTGGTATGCTAGCTAATGCTGAGAGGTGTCTGTGTGCATGTCTCTGATTTCACTGGGACAGGCAGATAGGACAGTGTCCGCTGAAGGCTTTTTGGAGCTAATCAACAGGTAGCCAGTAATGTCCCTCCATTCCTTCCTTGGAAAAAGCTGTTTAAGAAGAGCTTGAACTAATGAGAGAGACTTTTGTTTTGCTGAAGGGCTGATAACAGTGGTTTCCTGATGGCCTGATAACACTGTGGTTTTATCAGCCCCCCTGTTGGTTTACAGCCCTGTCAGGTTTGCAGAGAGGGAGAGGGAGATTGAAAAGCTCAGAATCATCAACAGATGCATGCATTGCACACTTCCCGCCCCCCTTCCCGCCCCTTTTCCGCACAGGCTATCCCAGGGCTGGGGGCTGGTAACACTCCTGTCCCTTGAGCAACCAGTGGGGAAAAGCCTGAGACGGTACAGGAAAGGTGGGGGTTTACACCCTTTCCCTAATCAGAGCATCCTGCCGGAACTGGCCATGGCCCCCCTCAGCTCAGCACTGTTGCAGGGAAGGGAGGGCTGCTCTAGCACCACTAGCTTCTAGCTTGAGCCACTGCAGGCAAGTCCTACATTTCTGGAATGGAAAGGGAATGTCTATCCACCTCCAAATTAGTTCAGGCTTTGCAGGATAGACTAACCTGCAAAGATTGAATCAGTTCAGGCTTAGGCTTTTTGAATGTCTGTCCCTGGCCTGTGTGTGTGAGGGAGAAGGAGAAAGGGAGAGGGGAGAGAGGGAGGGAGGAAGGAGTACATCTCATTTATATTTGTGCATATACAAGCACACCCTACTTGAATTGCAAAATATTTTCTATTCTAAAATGCTGTCACTCTCATAATTGATTGTCCGCTATATTTATTTGCTCTGACCTTCCATACTTTCTCAATACATGTTGGCATTGTGTATACAACATATTTAGAGTAAAAATACCCTCGATTTGAAATGCTTAAACTTATAACAGCATTAGCAGCCTATTTCCTTGCTCTTTTGCTGTGTTTGTTTTTGAGAAAACAAGTATCAACACCATTGTTGGGTGTGTCACGACAGGAACATCTCCAACCACGCTGGAAGCCTGCAAAAGCTTTTGTGATTGCTTTTTTGTTCACGCTGTGTTTGTCCGGTAGTGATAAATACTTTTCTGGGGCCAAAGGTTCCCAGTCTGTGGTATGCGTACCACCAGTGGTGTGAGCCTGTCAGTGGTTATGCATTAACAGATTTATTATAATTACTTTATATGACAAAAATTTGCTGGTGGTACTTAAGGTTATATCATTTTAAATTGGTGGTGCACAATCTGTTAGAGTTTGGGAGCCGCTGGGTTAAAGTATAAAACTACTGCCCCACCAGGTAGACTTTGCTCCTTGGGGGAAAAAATACCAGGGCATCTCTTTGTAACAGCCTTACATGATTATTAGTCAGTAGGGTGACCGATCAGTGGTACAGCAACTAACAGGAAGGGGGAAACTATTTTTTGACTCAACTATTTGATAGTGTTAGGGCATCTGAGACAGTTAGACTTAGCATAGTATTTAACACAGAGAAAAAAGCTGGCGTGTAAGGACCTGGCATAGCCTCAAAGAAATCAGTGATGGAAAAGAGCTCCTAAGATTTTGTAACAGTATGGGTTTTGTTGGCCCCAGTGCCCTTGACCAGAATTTTTCCTCCTCCTCTGGTGGTCTGTATACCGATAAGGTACCGTCTTCTACATAAGAAGCAGCTGCTTGTGAAAGCTGCTAACTGCATGTAGACTGTAAGACCTCACTTGCAGATCTTTGGAAGAAAAACCTCCTGCAAGATGTTTAATTCAGTGCAGTCGTGTCGCTTTCAGAGAGCGATGGAACCATGAATGGTCTAGTTCTTGGGGGCAGTTTTGGATTTCTCCTTCAGACACAGGGAGTCCACAGAGGCATTTCCCTAGCTTTAAACCCTCCATCCCCACTATAGGCCCAATGCTTAAATACTGCAGGCAGAAACCAAATCTGAAGAGCATCCAACCCAGTGAAACAAATGCAAGTTGGGGGCTTTCATAGAGCCTTACCAGGCACTCGCCCTTTTCAACCAGTTCGTGGCCAGAGGACGGTGCTCTGTGTACTTGTATGATGATAGTTTGAAAGGGGTGAGGCTCAGCCAGTACATGCGGATTGGAACATATTCAAAGATAAGGAGCATTTGTAGCAAAGGGATTGCTTCCAGCCTTGGGTTGTTTCTTTTGGGGAGTTTTGCTTTGTTTTTGAATCTGCACCATTGGGGGGAGGCTGGGGGAGGGAGTGGAAGACAGCATCTTGTATTAGTGTTAACCTTTTACCACTCAGAAGTGTTGCTCCGATACCTTGTTGCTGAGGACCATGTAGGTTCCTAGATGGGTGGGTGGAGATGCCATTGTTTTGTCCTTAATTGCAAGAGAATCCTTTAAAATATATTAATACCCCTTATGTACAAGCCAAGCAAACACAGGACAAAGGAAAGCATGCAGGGCTTTAGTCATGGATTTTAAAGTGTTTAGGAAACGTTACATTTTCCTCCTTTCTAAAGCTGATTTGCTGCCAAAAGAAGATCTGTTCTGCAGTTAATTTTAGAAAGGTTAAATCTATTTACCAAAATAAACACAAGCACGGAGGGAGGAAAACCAGGAGGATAGGAAATAATGGGCTCATGATCTGTAGAGGTCATCGCGGGAGCCGATTTGACAGGGAAACGTGCATAATGTATCTGTTTTCCTTAAACAATACTCACATTGCAAGGGGACGTGCTGTGGAAAAGCTGTGAAGCTCAAGTTTTCCTCAGATAACCTTGCCACTTTTACAGTACATGTGCGTGTACATGCACACACATGCACAACCACACACCCAGCCACCCCCTTTCTCTGAGAGGCAATGGATTGTATGTATGTATGTTTGCAGATTTGCTGTTGGGTTTTAGTGAAGGTTGCTGAAAATCTTGGCACAAGGAAAGGGCAAATTTTAAAGAGCTCCAAGAGTAGGACAGAGATTGGTGTTTGAATGGCTTGGCTGCCTCGAGGTCATTGCTAATTAGTTGCGTGTTGCCTGAAGAACCGAACATTGCATTTTGAATTACATATGAAAACCAGTCGTTCTATCTCCCTTTGCATCCACGCCGCTGCCTGCTTTGCTCTGGCATCTGGAATGGAGAATACAGTCGCACCGGGGAGGAGAAGAGAGTGATCTTAAATGGTGTGTGAGAGTACCGAGGTGGCAGTAGAGCTCAGATGAGAGAGGCTGGAGTGTGACAGCTGTTACTGGGTCGTGCGTAAAGCCTGCCAGCAAAGCACATCAATTTGTGTGATATCTGGATGTTTTTCCTTCTGTATTCATAATTGCAGAGATGGTGTCTGCATAAATCTCCTCACTTCAACTCCAGCTAAAGGAGCAACACAGGGTATGCCAGTCTGTTAGTGGCAAGACACCAGCTTGAAGGGAGGGCAGTCAGACATATGCCTGCTTCCAACCAAAGGTGTGGAAGACCAGAGGCAACTCTAACTTCAGTGCATTCATGGAATGGCTACATCTTACCGTCGTCTTTGGGGTGAAGAGGTGTATCCATATGTAATGCACTACACCTGGCAGGACAGTTTGGGGAGGAGGTGAGCAGCCAACAGTGGCAAAAGAACAGGTGAAGGACTGTTTAGAAAAGCTGGATGTGTACAAGTCCATGGGGTTGGATGGGCTGCACGTGAGGATGCTGGCTGAAAGAGTTAGTTGATGTGATTGCAGAGCCGCTGGCCATCATTTCTGAAAACTCATGGCTATTGGGAGATGTCCCAGGTGATTGAGAAAGGGCAAACATAACACCCATATTTAAGAAAGGGAAAAAGGAGGATCCAGGGAACTACAGACCAGTCAGCCTCACCTCAGTCCCTGGAAAAATCATGGAGCAGATCCTCAAGGAATCCATTTGTGAGCACTTGGAGGAGAAGGTGATTAGGAACAGTCAGCATGGATTCACCAAGGGCAAGTCCACGCCTGACCAACCTGGTTGCCTTCTCTGATTGGGTGACCGGCTGTGTGGACACAGGGAAACCAGTACCTTGATTTTAGCAAGGCTTTTGATACGGTCTCCCACAGTGTTCTCACAGGCAAGGTAAGGAAGTACGGGTTGGAAGAATGGACTGTAAGGTGGAAAGAAAAGTGGCTGGAGCATCAGGTTCAGCGCATAGTAATCAATGGCTTGATGTCTAGTTGGCTGCTGCTATCTAGTGGAGCGTGCCAGGGGTCAGTCCTCGGGTCAGTTTTGTTCAATATCTCCATCAGTGACCTGGAAGATGGGATGGAGCAGTGGCACCTCAATAAGTTCACAGATGACACCAAGCTGGGGGGACATAGTAGATACGCTGCAGGGTGGGGCTAGGATTCAGAGTAACCCTAGACAAATTGGAGGATTGGGCCAAAAGAAATCTCATGAGGTTCAACCAGGACAAATACAAAGTCCTGCACTTAGGACGGAACAGTCTCCTGCATCGGGACAGGCTGGGGCTGACCGGCTGGGCAGCAGCTCTGCAGAAAAGGACCTGGGGGTGACAGTGGACAATAAGCTGAACATGAGCCAGCGGTGTACCCTTGTTGCCAAGAAGGCTACCGGCATCCTGGACTGCATTGGTAGGGGTGTTGCCGGCAGGTCAAGGGAAGTGATTATTCCCCTCTATTCAGCACTGGGGAGGCCACATCTGAAGTCTTGTGTCCAGTTTTGGGCCTGCCACTGCAGGATGTGGACACATTGGAGAGAGTCCAGCGGAGGACAGCAAAAATGGTTGGGGGGCTGAGGGACATGACTGGTGAGGAGAGACTCGGGGAGCTGGACTTATTGAGTCTCCAGAAGAGAAGACCGAGGGGGGATTTGATGGCAGCCTGCAGCTCCCTGCAGGGGGTTGCAAAGAGGATGGAGAACTGCGTGCAGTTTTGGGCCTCCCACTACAGAAAAGATGTGGACAAGTTGGAGAGAGTCCAGTGGAGGTCAATGAAAATGGTTCGGGGGCTGGGGGACATGATTTATGAGGAGAGGCTGAGGGAACTGGGTGTATTTAGTCAAGAAAAGAGAGGACTGAGAGAGGATTTAATAGCAATTTTCAGCTGCCTGAAGGGGGGTTGCAAAGAGGAAGGAGCTGGACTGTTCTCAGTAGTGATGGACGACAGGACAAGGAGCAATGATCTCAAGTTGCAAGCAAGGGAGGTTTAGGTTAGATATTGGGAAGAATTTTCTCACTAGGAGGGTGGTAAAACACTGGAACAGGCTACCCAGAGAGGTTGTGAAATCTCCATCTTTGGCAGTTTTTAGGACCTGGCTAGACAAAGCCTTGGCTGGGATGATCTAGTTGGGGATGGTCCTGCTTTGAACAGGGGGTTGGACTAGATGTGACCTCCTGTGTCCCTCCCAACCCTCATTTTCTATGATTCACGAATGCCAGCAGTGCTATCTTCCCAAGTCTTTCATGAGTTGGGGTACTAAGGGCAGCGCAAGCAGCAAGAGAAGCCTCCGTTGGAGAACTTCAATAGACATAATTTGCCTTGTGTGAGCGACGCTTCAAGGGATGAGCTGGGATACAGTCTCCATTCTGATTCAGTAATGGCCTTTCTGTTATTTCTTCACTAATTAACTTAAGCATTTGTCAGGGATGAGATGGGAATTCAACCTCTGTTTATTCAACCATGGGCTTGCTTCCTTTGTAGCTGATCTTAGCTGTCTGCTTGGGCGAGAAGGGAATTCTCTCTCTCGCTCTCTCACCTTGTTTGACACTTCCCATTACAAGCCCTTCATTGAGAAAACACACACTGTATTTGTGGTGGCAATTTGATTGGTCTCTTTGATGTTACAGTCCTAAGTTCCTACTACAGTTGAGGCTGAAAGTCTTTTCATAAGCTGAGTCAGTGGCTTAGCTGACCCCAGGTGTTCAAGGATCATAAATCATGAGATCAGCTAAAATAGCAAGGTTGTTTGGGGGCAGGAAGAGGGCATTTGCCTTCTGACCTTGGAAGCGGGCTTGTGAGGTTTAAGGGTTGAGCTCCAGCCTTGAATACACATGCGGAAATGCATCCTTTCCACCGGCTGCTCAAAGGGGACGCTCCTCCCTCATGCTGACCCCTGCGGATGGATGAACTGATCTGCTGCCCCTCTCTGTGTCCTGCACCTGTTGCTATCTTCTGCATCCCCAACACCACTTCAGTCTTCCTCCTGCTCCTCACATTATGCTGTGCCCCTTGGCTTCATCTTGCCCTCTATAACTCTTGAAACTGCCCCCTAGTCCTTCCTCAGTCTCTGCAAACACCTTGTACCGTGTCTCCACTGCCCTTTGCTGTCTCAGGTTCCTAATCATATCCCATCAGAAGGTAGGGTGGTATCCATTTGGCCCGTGGGCCTGGGTTTAGTCTCGGTGAAGAGAGAGAGAAGAGGCAGCCATTTGTATTAGGCTCGGTCTTGCCTCTAGAGGGAACGGCAACCGTATTGCTAACTCCTGTCTCAGTGGCAGCGAGGGCAGATGGTTGCCTTTCATTATGTTTTCATGAGACAAGTTAAACACAAAAAAAAAAGAAACATCTGAAAATTGCTAGACTAACAATAAAAATTTTAAGAGTCGGCAACTCTTAGTCATTGACATCGCAAGAGTGATTGAAGTCGCTCTAGTGCCAAATAAAAACAGAGCGATAGCAGGCTGCAGTTATACAAGGAAGGATACAACACCACGATTCAGTGCTGTGTAGGGACAGCAGCTGAGTAGCGAAAATCTGATACTTCGCCCCTGGAACCGCAGCAGTGCTTGTCACGTCTTCGCGTGGCTGCCTTTTTCCAGCTCCTTTTACTAGTAGTGAATATGATGACCTGCCCCCAACCGCAGCTAAGTACTCACCAGGCCTTTGCCTTATTTGGGGTTTAAACTTTAGTTTTGAATCAAACTGTGATAGATAATATCACAGCAGGTAACTAATAACCTGGGCATGATTTAGTGCTGTATTCTGCCATAGACCTACATGAGTCCTACACTGCAGGGGTGCATAAGAGCAGGTGTGTTTTTTACACAGCACCCTATCCATGATCAGACTTGTAAGGTTTAGCATTTGATTGTGATTTGGTTCCTCCCAATGGGCCCTCAGGCCCGTATTGGTCACAGGACCTTCTTGCTCACTTCCCTAGCCTTTCATCCTCCCTACTCATGTCCACAAGGAAACCAAAGAGACGAGAAGGATAAATGTATCAATTACACGCTGGCGTCTGCCGTATCGTGGAGTAGCTGATGCTCCAGTGAGACGTGCCTCCCAGGCATCAGATGTAATCTGCTCATTTAACAGTCCCAGCCTCTCTCCCTCCTTGATGTGCACTTGTCCGTTGTCCCCTGCAAAGCAAGAAGCCGGTCTCAAGAAAGAGAGGGTTTGCTTTCCAACTGGAAGCTAGTGAGTGGTGAGGTCTGCATGACCCACTTGCACCGTGAGTCACTTGGATGCACTTCAGCTAACGCTTGCATCTATTTTTCTACTATGGAGGGGTTTTCTAATTGGGGAGAAATTGCCTACTGTCTTGGGGACCAGATGCTTATATTGCCCAAGCAGCGAGGTCACTAGTGAAGTATTCCCATCCAAATTCACCAGTGCCACCTCTGTGTCCTGCACATGCATCGTTGTTCAAACTTTCCTACAGCTATTCTCTTGCTGGTCTTATCATTCAGAACTACAAAACAGAGTTCGGGATCTTCCCATTGCGGGCTGGCTTAGAGATCTGGTCCTCAAAACACATACAAATCATCCTGCTGCACACACTTCTTCCCAGGGCATGGCTTCATTTTCCCTGAATCACATCGTCTCAGGTCTTTGCTCTTTTTTGCTTCTGTTCCCAGTGAGAAAGAGGAGAACTTAAATGAGTCCATCTTTTAGTAGAGCAAGTTTCTCTTCTGAAATCAGGTACTTTCAGACTCACAGTTCTGCTCCTAGTGCTTGTCCTCTGCCTGAGGCTGCTTGCTGGTCTGGGTCTTTGCTGGTTTGCAGTGCTGGCTGGCCGGATTTGCAGCCAGATTTTTCCCATCTGTCCTGCTTCAGAAGTGCACCCTCTGATTTCATCAGCAGCCTTGGAGCATCTCATCTTCAGGCCTCAAAACACCTTTGGACTAGAGATCTCTTGAGGGGAAAGCTCTTGTCTTCTGCACAGAGGGAAAATGTAGCTGTAGATGAACAATCTAGCCCGTAGCATTGGAACAGGGGAGTACAGAGTCATTTCAAAGGAAGTAATGAGAGATTTTTCTGTTCCTAATTTATGCCTGTCCTACATATGGCTTCCATGGAGTTGCTAATGTTACAGACAGATGGGTTGGCATTTTGCTTTACAGAGCACATGGGATAGAGGATGTTCATGTTTTTTAGCTACTCATTCTGCCTTCAGAGCTTGTTAGCCACTCTGCAGCCTGACCAGTCCAATATGGTCACTTCACAGATGGTCAGGAAGCTACAGCCTGAGCATTTCATCAGGCCAGCTCTTCAGTAACTTTAATTTGACACTGGTTATTTTAGCACATATTTGGCCACTTTCTCAGTAGGCGCTTCCACTATAGGCCATATGTACAGTTCCTGGGGCTGAGAAGTATGTACATTTTTCTTGATTCTTGATTCATAGTGGCATTGAGGTTTAAAGGTGTCAAAGTCTGACAAAAGACAAGAAATTTGGTTGCAACTTTATTGTACATTTAGGATTTTGGCTTTGGGGAAATGCTCAGGATATCATGCTTTGTTTTCTTCAGCGCCCTTTTCTTTTTCTTTGTTAGATCTTTGTAAATGCCTAAAAAATTAGCTTCAAGCATCAACTATTTCTACTATCTAGAAGTCTGATTGGGAGCTATAATGCGATCTTTCATGTTTAAATGTACAGATTACTAAAAGCATGCTTGCTTTTTGCTCTGATCGCAGTAAGAGTTGTGTGTCCTCAGTTACTCTTATCAGCTGGATTCTCACCATGTCTTTGCTGCATCTGCTTTTGGGTATCGTCTCCACTGCTCTCAGCAAAGTTGAGTCTGTCTGATACTTGGCTTGGAGACTTCCAAACCCCAAGGGCAAACAAATGAGCCAGTTGAGTCCAGCCTCTTCCTTCCCTGAGTATGCTGAACTAGTGTTGGCAGCATGATAGTTGGAAGCGTTGTTCTTCTGAGGAGCCATCAGACCTTAGACTGAAAACTAAGGTCTGGACACTTGATAATACAGATGTCAAAGGAGTGTTTGCATGTGCATACTTAATAACCCCAATGTCTTGAATACAAGCCAACTTAATGTTTGCAGTTTAAATTGGATCTAGTATTTGTCTTTTCCTCTCCTAAACTGTTGTGTAGTTAAACTCTGTGTAGTTAAATTATTACCATGTTTCATTCCAGAGATGCCCACCTCAGTGGTAGCATGCGGAAAGTAAGGTGTGGGGAGGGGGTTGGTGTTATCCTTTATTGGATCAACTGTGCAGTGAGGAGACAAACTTCTGGGCACAAAGTGGTTCCTGAGTGGTGGTAAAAACTGTGGACAATACTACTGCACAGAGCACATCCTTCAGGAGGAAAAGTACTGTGTGGATATGCAAATGGAAGACGGCAGTACTACCAGTTAAACAGCGAAAATAATGATGCTGTTTTAAATGAAAGCCAAAGCTCTTTGCTCTCTTTTTTAGCATCTGTTTCTGTCCGTCTGTCCTCAACTTCCTCCCCGAGGACTAACATCCACTGGTTTCCTCTTGGAGAAAAAGGATCCAATTTCTGACACCTATCGGCATGTGTGTTTAAATGTTCAAGTTAGTGCTACCCGTGGCCCATGCAGAGGCATGCACATGAGTCAAAGGACATATGGAGGGTGTATAGTACCCCAGTAATCTGTGTCCTTGACACTGAGTTAGTGTGATAGCCAGTGTTTGGTCTACTTTATCACTCCCGTATCTAACACCTGGGTTGTGTTCCTGATTAAAAAGGGAAGCGGGTAAGCTAGAGTCCTGTACTGACACCCTGCAGGTTGTGGGTCATCTTAGTATTGAATAGTAAGGAAGAGAGAAACATTATTTGCCATAAATCTCGGTGTGCCCACAGGCCGGTATCTCCTCTGTCCCACCCCAGTGTTCAGCATCCTTCCTGGCATCACCAAGCCCGCTGTCCTCTTTGCTCAGCACCTGAGAGTAGCTTTTTCATTACATTTCCTGGAAGGCATACTTTATAGACATCCATCCCTTTCTGCCTCATAAATTCACTTTATGCGTTCAGCTTGTGACACGGAGGGTCAGAGGTCTTGGCAAGAAGCACTTATTATAAAGAAGATCTCTTCCTCTTTTAGGTTACAAAGAATATTATAGGAAAGGAAAATTTAGCTGGGGATGAGGAGAGGTCAGTTTGCACACGGCAGCACTCCTTGATTGATGAAAAATCATGCATCCTTATTAGAGCTCCGTTGTTCTGCCGTCCCATAGAGTATGGCAACATGATGTCACGGACTAGCTAAATCTGCCAGTTTCCACCAAATAAATCAGTAAAATAAACTAAACAATAGAAATAAATAGAGCCTTAAATCACTCATCAATATTTCCAGCTGTACTACATATTGTTGGGCAATTAGTTGTTGTTGTTTTTTAATATTTCTATAATTTTAAATGAACAGCCTCTAATTACAGTGATTTACTAGCTACCTGGGGACCTGATATTTGAGCAGAGCTTGATGCTTAGGAGAGATTGATTGGTGAGGCATAATTCAATTGGGGGATTTTGATAATGATATCACCGCCCAGGAGAGACAAGTTTGAGCAATTAGACAGATCCACCAAACCCTCCTGTTTGAATTGTTAAAACTTCAGCAGTCAGTCTCCTCCCCCTGTCTCCCTTTATCCCAGCGCTTCTCCATCCTTCATGTTTTAGAGAGAGAGTCGAGAGTCCTGTTGAAGAGGAAAAGGGGGCATTAGCAAGTATAACAGTCTGTGCAAAATCATGTCGCTGTGGGCACAGCAGCCTCACACAGTAAAACTGGGCATTGAATCCATGGGGGAGTTCACATCCCTGCACCCTGACACTGGCCTGAGTACAAGACATCACCCCTAGCTCTGAAGGGGAGCTTGACTGTGGAGTTGCCGAGTTGCTCAGACTTTGCAGATACATTTTTATATGAGCTCATTGCAGGGGGGGAGGTAGAGAGAGAGAGAGTGTGTATATGTTCAGGGGGAGAAAGCTCTGCACATACCTGCTATGCATATACAGGCACACACACACGTTTGCACACATGCGCACATACACACAGACACACACACCAGCTTTGGTTTCCAGGACACATTTTTTGCTGGGCACTGAAGCCTGAGAAAAGGCTCTGGGCCCTCTCTGAGGCTGCACTTGTTTCTCTCTCCCTGACAGCTGCACGTGGACAGTAGGCCTTTGACATTTAGAAAAATTTCAGAATCTAAAGCAAGAGACAGAAACAAAAAGATTTTCTTGTTTAAAGGTCAGAGCAGGCTGCTTTAAAAAATGTTTTAAAATTGGTTTGCTGGACTGTGACAAGGTTTAAACATACTAATGGGTGATGAGAACATCCGATCCAGACTGAGAAAGAGAAACCCTGCATTGGGCTGGATTTGGGAAACCACAAACACAAGTGGAGTGCATTAAAAAGGTCGAATGACCTTTGCCCAGCTCACACCGAGAGGCGAGGGGTCATGCCCAGCTATGAAGCCGGTCCACGGGTGTATTTTATGGAGCGTACTGCGATTGCAGTGTAGGGCGACACAGTGTTAGGTCACACGAGAGTATTGCAGAGTTCCTGAGAGGTGACCCGGAGGGACCAGAGGAGTTACGTTAGGTGAGAAGGGAGGTACAAATTTCTCCTCGGGGGAAGGTTTCTAAACACCAGGCACCTAGATGGAAGATTGTCATCTCCGCTTTATAGCACACTCAGAAACCATGTTTGTGTCGAGCTGAAGTGACAAGGCTGAGTGATCTTCCTCTGCCATTCACACATCACTGCCCCACCTTTACAAAACCCCATCATGGTCCTGCCAACTGCCAGGAGTGACCTCTTAACCAGGAAACTTTTTACTTCTTGCAGTATCTAATGGCCCAGCACATTGTGAGCATTGCCTGCTTTGGTCCCTTGTGTTAGAGGGGAGGGTAATTCCTGCTGCAGGTAAGGGCTGCTCACGGTTCGCTTTCCTACAATGCTGGCTGTTAGGGAGAATCTCACAGCCCGTCTGCGCATGCACAGACTTGAATAAATACAGGTATCACTCTTTTTCCAGGCACGTAGCAACGCTGATCATCTTAGCAGTCATCAAGAACAGTGGGATGACAGGGGCTACCTACTCCACTCTGTCCATCTCGTGACCCCAAAATAAATCTGCAGCTGGAAAGACAGAAATGGACTGAAATGTTTTGCTGGAGATGGGCCGAGCAGTGCGAGGCAAATAGAAACTTTATCCCATGGCTGAGATGGAGCTAGCAGTTTGCTCGCTGGGCAGCTCACCTTTTGGGCATTTGCTTTCCCTGATTAGTTTTAGATCCCACTCAAGCCTTCCTCTCCTGCACAGACAGATAAATAGAGTGGAACAAATGGAAAGGGCACACAGGTTCCAAGGTACCCAGCTCACTTAAAGGACTGAGTGCTGACACACGGCTTTATCTGTAGTGTAAGTCTGTGCCTTCAAAAAATAAAAAATAAAAAAACTCTAAAGCCTTGAATAATTTACCAATTTCCAGGGTTAAAAGGAAGATTTATGATGTTTTCTTCTGTCTGGAGACAGCTAATCTTGTCTCTTATGGAAAAGCAATTGTACTAAAGGCTCTTCTCTCTGACGAGATTGAAGAGTGACTGCTGGGAGTTCATGTCACCAGATGGTAGACGGACCCCTCTTGTTCGCTCCATACAACATGGGCAGAAAAAACAACTTCTGATTTTGTGATTGCTCCATGGGGTACCAGCAGCCTGAAAGCACACGGCGTGGGGTGTTTTTTGGAATCTGTAACAGGGCTTATGCAGACAAGTGTGACTGCACAGACACAGTCCTGTCTTGCTCCATGTGAGTTGTTTTTCTGATAGGTAGAGATCCTCCATAATCCTAAGAGCAGACTGGCCCGGCATGAGAACCAAAAATCAGTATTTCCGCAAAGTGCTGGTGCTTTGAATAAAGTAGAATACAGATCAGAACCATCCTTGGACTTGGTTTTGGAAACCCCCAAACCACTTTGGATTGCTCAAGGGGCAAAAGTAGGGCCATCATTTAGATGTTATCGTTGACCCATCTCTACAGTCCTTGTTCTAAATAATTGCTGCTTTATCTCACGCAACACGTCAAAAGTGGCAATGTGCAGTGACCATCTCGTCTGAATAAGACATTTGTCTGGTTTTGGCCCCAGAGTAGATTGCAGGGATATATAAAGATAAACTAGATCCCATCCCCGGGTGTCACCACAAAGAGGACCAAACGTGCTCACTCCTGCTCTGAAGGCACTACAAAGACCACAGGTGCCCCAATTTCGAATGTTCAGACCTTAACATGCATGGGGAGGGGGCTTTAAATTTGCCCTAATTAACATTCTTAGATTTGGAATCACTTCATCCTTGTAATATATTTGATTAAAAATTGTTGACATAATTGACATATTCAACATATTTGTATTATATTTTATATTTGTGGGGTGGGGGGCACAGGGAGGGGGAGTTGGTATTTTTTTTTTTACAAGTTGTACATCTGAATCCTAACAAGAATTGCAATGTGAATGTGAAACATGGTATCTCTAATGACCGAGATACAAACTATGTATTATTATTACTATTATTTTAGCTTAATTCCAACTTCAGGCAGAACGTGCAGGTGTACCCTGGCAGGTTTATGTCACTCAAAAGTAGCAGCAGCTCCTTCCCCAACTCTTCCCTTGCTCCTGCTCCGAAGGCACGTACCCTCCTGCACTCTCCCGACATTTCCCAGGAGGCCCACCCTGCTCTCTTCCCGCTGCGCTGCATGTCATAGCTACGGTGCAAAGCCTCACTTTGAAACAGAAATCTGTAGGTTTAATTGTAATTTATTGCCATTATTTTTCATAATTGTGATGATAATTTTGTATGTAAAGTGCTCCCTTCCACAAAACTGCTCAGGGTGGTAAAGAGCAGTCATAAAACAATTTCTCATTAATTAAGGAAAAACAAATATCCCAGCTTCCACCAAATTACCAACAGATGGGAAACAAAACCAGGAAAAAAAATAATAAAACAGTCACAGCGATAGCAATTTTCAAATGCCTCTGGGTGGGGGGGAAAACAAAAGCTTTTAGGTGTTTTTAGAAGTGGTTGAGAAGCAAAATGAGCTGGACTGAAAGTTTAGCTGTCATCAGAGGTCAGTTCAGAAAATTTTCCACTTTAGAGAAGTACGCGGAGAAGTCCCTTCTTCCAAAACGGCTACGCTGCCCTCTTTCATTGTCAGCCGCACCGAGGGCATAAACTGCCCCTTGTTAAGAGGGAGCCTTTAAAAGTGGATGCTGCTCCCAGTAAAAATGATGACAACCTGAGAAGATGATGCCGCCTTATGCTGTCAGGAGGCAGAGAGGAATCCATAGTTCTGTTAAAAACAATGGGAGATGACAGCCATTTCAAAGGAGCACACTTCTGCTCAATTTTATTTTGCATCAAAACAGTATTCTTTAGCCTCTGCTGCAGGAGGAACTTTCAGTTATGAAGAATGATGGAAGGAAATGACCATTAATTCTCGAAGAGGAAGAAATTATTCAAATATAGCCTGCCCATGAGATGTCAGTGGGTTTTAAGTAGATGGGAATTTTTTTGAAGCATTTGTGTCAGTCTTCTAGTGCAGCCGTGCCACACGGGACAAGTAAATGGGTTGAAACTGGGTGCTGAACTTTTTAGAGAACTTGTAATTAATTTAACTCCGAGACCAATTAATGGGTCTACATGTAAGATTAATACCATGCTCGGTTACTAAGTGCTGTGATTATTTGGGAGGATAGACTATATTTTTCATACATAACAAAGAGACTGAATCCCTGCCTGGAGTACCAAAGTCAGTCTTAACTATGGGGGGCACAGCTAGCGGTGCCTTAATATCTGGACCTTCCTCTCCACACCCTGAACTTTAATGTTTCTGATGGAGTAGACCTGCATTCAAACCACCCAGGAGGTTAGGTTTGTGAAACCAAAATCTGGCATCCGTGGCCCATTTCTGGCCCGTGGTGCGAATCGAGTTTGCATGAGAGCTCCATGTTGCGCCTGGTCTTTCCCATAGGTTGCCGATTTATATCCCTCTGACCCAGTTACCTGTCTCCTGGCCAGTTGTTATTTCTCTCCCTTTCCCTGTCAGTCCGTTCAGTTTGTCGCTATCTGACACAGCTGTGCCCTGGATGCAAGTCGGCTGGCTCCACTATCAAAATCTCCACCCTGTGGAGCAGCTCAGAAAGGGAGATGAACCCAGTTTAAACTGAGATGGAGCAGAGGAGATTTAGATAAGCTCTTAATTCATGTTTCCACCACTACAAAATCTTGTTTAAATTTCCTCCTTGGCATTAGCGCACTCTCCATTATCAGAAGTGACACATACATGAGAAGTTCATCACGAAACAACTCCAGACTCCTGAAAACACGACATTGGAAGCAAACACATCCCCGGGGCCCTTTTTGGTCTGCTTCACTGATGTGGTCCTCTTTCTTGGATCTCTTTAATAGCTGCTCCTGTCCTTACAGTGACAGCGTATTGACAGCGCCTTTATCCCCCTGCTTTATCTGTGGCAAGATAGGGTGTTTTTGACATTTTGGGCATTGTGCCTGATTGTTGTACAAGAGGATTGTTTGCAAAGTTTTTTAAGACTAGGTTAGACAAAGGCTTATATCGGATGGTTTAGACGGGCGTGATCCTGCCTTTAGCAGGGGGTTGGACTACAGTACCTCCAGCCCTACTTTTCTATGACTCTGTGATTAATGCTGTCCTTCTCTCTGCATATATAAAGTCCCTCCACATAGCAATCCCCATGGTTCACTCCATGTATGTGCTTTTTGGGAGAGAGCAGTCCCGCTAAGGATCAGGTTTCCCTTCACCCGCGGAGTCCCTATGTGAAGCACCCTATTACTGAGGCAGGCTGGACTCGGCTCCATCATGCTTTGCTGGGCTCAACATCTCGTTCCCCATCGTGGAGCGCTGTTAAAGGGCTGAGGCGAGGTCAGGGTCATTACAAAGGGGAAGCAGCTGACGAGAAAGTTTTCGGTGGTGGCGTTCTTTTCTGTTTTATCAATAAAACAGCAGAAAAACAGGGACAGCAGGCACATATGTAGGAAGCTCCAAGCAGGGTGCATCTCCTTCCGCATTGTGCTGCTCTGCCTTTTTCATAACTACTTACCATGTGATGAGAGGAGGCTTTGAGCATTTGCCCGCGTGTCGGGATTCCACGTTTCCATGCGCGCGTCTCGGGAAGGATTCTTGCATGAGCAGCCGGGCTGGTAAAAGACCTAGAGAACTTAAGGTGCGGCAGGGTGGAGTAAAGACGGATCATCAGCTCTGTTAAAGGTGTCAGGTTCATCGAGACCCTCTCCCTAACTCCTCCCGGAGCGCAGAGACTTAAGGTTAAAATGCTTCCATCTTGAGTGAAATGCCAGCTCTTCATGTTCCCTGCTAGCTGCGCCCAAGCTAGTGATAGATTCCTCTGCCAAAAGATCTCTGCTTCTGCACTTTCTGCTGTGGCTGCATGTGTTAATAGTGCAGCCCCTTTCAAGTTTGTTTTCAAGATGTTCGAAACGTTCTTCCTACTGCCTTATAATTCATTATTCACTGGAGGCTCACACAGGGGGTATTGTTCTGAGGTTTTGGAAATGCAGAACTTAATAATGGTCCAATTAAATTGTGTGTTGAACACCTGCTCTGCAGTAGATAACGTTGCCTTGATTAGAATAAGATACACAGTGAAGAAAACTCCAGAGCAAGGGCACTGGGATTTTCCAGCATTGTGAGGAGTGGAATGAAACTCTGCTGGATTAACAATTTCTTTCCTCTCATTTCTCTTCTCTCTGCCTTTTCCTTCTCCCCCAGGCCTCCAGCTCCTCCGGCGGGAAGATGCAGCTTCTGGAAACTGAATTCTCTCGCACTGTCCGGGAACTCATCGACCTCCACCTGCTGCACCAGGACAGCATCCCAGCCTTCCTCAGCGCTGTAACCCTAGACCTGTTTAGCCGTCAAACCGTGGCGTAAGCCGGTCTGGTCCAGAGCCATTTAGCCTTGTGCCCTACACATGTGGATCACAATCAAATATGACTGGCCTCGCACCGCAGGGATTTGTGAGCTAACCAAACCAAACCAAACCAAACGCTTTCATGTTTCGCCTTCTGTTGCACTGGGCTCTTCTCATTTCTGCTGAAGTCCCCTCCCTCACCCTCCCCAAACACTTATTATGATGGTTTGAGGAAACAACCAAGAGTTATTTTCTGCTTTCTCCTGAGCTGGAGTTCCTCTTTCCATCACCTATAGCCCAAGGTCCAGATGCCCTTTGACAGTACTGGGTCCAACCCCAAAGACTGTTTTTTTATGTTGGCTTTAATAACCCAGTCTGCCTCCTCTAGAGTCTCTGAAAGCTGCCACCTTACCAGAGACATACTGGTAGTCAAAGGCAAGTGTCGCTCCATCCCACGTTTCCCTTTTTCCAGCTGACCCCTCCCCCTTTATGAACAAGCCCTTTATGAATTCGTCAGCCTTTTAGGTCTCAACAGGAGCTGTTACAGGGACACATGGGAGAGTTAGTTTTGGGGAGCTTACAGCTCCTTGAGTCCCAGCTTCTTCTATGGGGGTCCCACTAACTTGGGTCTCAGCTTCATTGAGTATCAGGCACTTAAGAGAGAGAACAGATGAATGTGAGCTTTGGGGGAGCTGACAGCTTCCTGCTCCTCACAATTACAGATTTACTACCCACTGATGGAGGTTCAGGACTGGGGGCACTGGAGCCATGGGTTGCAGAGTCTTCTTAGATACGGCCCAGTCCTGCTGCTCAGTAGGGATTGAGATGAAGAAGACAGCAGAATGTAATGGGATTCAGGACCACAGGCTTCCTTAGCTACAGTCCCTCAGTCATCACAATTCGGCAGGTAAAGTACAAATGTAAATAGGTTTCCTATGAGCCCCATCCCTGTGCAGAGCTCAAGAAATGTACTCCCATGACATTTTTCTTGCTTGGACTCAAGGGTGCCTAGTTATCTCCAAAATGCAGGAAAAGGAGCAGGCAATGGAAGGTCTCTTCAAAATTTACTGCAATGCTATTTAGTCTGCTGGTACCTACTTGTGTTGCTGTGTGCAATCCTTCTTTCCCCAGTATCCTCACATTTGCTCTCCTGACTGCTGTGGATGGATCATTATGAATGTGGATGTTTTGTACTGCAATAGGTATCTGTCACTTGATTTCCTTTTTATGAATAAAGTGTTATCACCCTGCCTGGGTGTGCAGTTCTTTCATTTGCATTGTGCCCAAGGGGCTGGAAAGGACCACTTGGCTCACCAACTTCAGTGCCCTGCTCTTGCCCACAACTCTTCTGCTGCAGCTATGGCGTCACAGGTGTAAGTATGATAGTGACCCGGTGGTGCTTGGGTAGAAAGAGCTGGTTGGGGCGTTCTTTCACCCTCTACTTCCAGTACTCAATAGATGTTACTGTCAGTGCAATGGCTTCCACTTGCAATCGCATTAAAAATTGCTTCACCACCCAGAGGGAGGGCAATAACTCCTTCATTCTCAGCAGAAACAATATAGCAAAAATAGCTTGGAGGAAAACCATGATAACCATGGTCCTGGTCTTTCCAAGCCAGAGGCATCACAAGCGCCAATGTAAGCATAGGACCCAGGAAGGAAAAACTGGTTGCCCCAGCTCCAACTTATCATAAATGGTAGAAGCATTCACCCCTGCAGAGAGGTCTCAGTTCTCCCATCCCTGGTTTCTCCCCATCCCCACACTTGCAGGAAGTTATTGAAGCAGCTTGAGTGAAAGCCATTAGCAAAAGTTTGCCATTTTCTCTGCTGCTCGAAGAAGTCATGGCTGAAGATGGATTGCCTGGCATCCTGTGCCAGGGGAGCGCTGCCTGATTCATATGCGCGACATGGCACTGAGAGTCGCCTTCATCAGTCATGGAGAAAATGAATCATGACGTCAGCCACACTCGACTTCTCCACCAGCACAATAGCGGAGCCTGGCTGCTTCTGGAAATCTTTCCCCCAGCTCCTCGCAGGAGAAATGAAGTAATTAATAAGTTTACAATAAACCCACTATCTTAGCAAAACAGAGGTGATGTGAGAAGCCGTGCTGGAGACTGACAAGGGAAAGAGCTCCTGCCCACTGAAAAGTTGCCTCCCGAGGGTGAACAGCTAATAAGTTGGGTTGGAAGAATTACCAATCTTCAGAGGCTCTTTCAGCGGGGGGAAGAGACATTGAGATGAATTGCTGCTTTGTGCCATGTGTTTCCAATGAAGTTGGTTTGTTCAACAAGGTTTAATAAACTAGCACTCCAATCAATTATACCCTCTGTCCCTCCTCAAACAGACTTGTACATCAACATCCAAGGAGGCACTTGGGTCTATTAGACATTTCTGGTGAAGGGAGCTCCTGGCTAGAGGGCACTTCAGCGGTACAACCGTCTCTCTTGCAGGCGACATGTCTAGTGCTCTTGCATGTTAGTGCTCTTGCAGCAGCCACTCTGCTCAGGCAGGAAAAGAAACCCTGGCTGGGAGGGGAGGCTCTTGAAAGCAAGCGACAGTTAGCTCTGCATGAAACTGTGACCTCTGGGAACCTTAGTTACTCTGATTTTCTTATGAGGCCATAGGAATATTCGACTGCAAGCCAGCCAGTTGCAAACTGGTCCAACCGAAATGGCAGAGAGAGAGGCGTCATCTAGTGAAGGGCTGGGAACAGGAATGAGGAATTTCCCTTCCTGGCTGACAGAGATGTGTTGAGAAGCCTCCGGCAAATCACTTGACCCTGCTGTTTTCGATTCCCTTGCCTGCAAAGCAGGTATGATAGTGCTTACCTAGCACGCTTACCTAGCCTGACAGACATCATCCTCGACTCCGAGGGACTGCCGACGAGCACGTGAAGGGGCTGTGAGGAGCAAGTGTTTCTGCTGGGCCCTGCGATGATTATTTACTACGTGCCGAGCTGCTTGGGGCTACACTCGTCCCCAGCGAAGGCCTGCTTCTGCAATAGCACAGGGGCCACTGCTGCACATACATGCATGCGGGCAAAACAGCCTCTCTGGCAACACATGTGGAGGTGCGGAGTGTCACCTGATGCACCACAGTTTTAACGCTGTCCCGAAGCTCCCTGCACAAGCACCATCTGTCTCTGAGCCGTCACCTGTGAAACCCGGGTCCTGCTGTAAGGAAATTGGTTTCCAGAACCCCAGGCGATCAGGAGAAAATTTGCAGTCGGAAGGGAGAGGAGGCAGTGTTAACAAGTGCATGTGTGCATGTGTGTGTGCACGTCTGCTTGCCGGGCTTATGTGCCATAAGCTGTAAAATATGATTTATTAATACACGGCTGAGGGGACTGGCATGTGTTCAGAGCATTGCCTCGTTGGCAGCATTGCCTTGAGCTCCCCTTCTCTTGAATGGCGTGCAAGCCCCTTCTCCTCTGCTGATCAGCTGCTTCATTCACATACATGTATAAATATTTAACAGGGGAAAGGAGCCTGGCGGTTCAGCTGTAAAGGCCTTGAAAGTCAGGAAACTTTCTGCTGTAGCAGCTGCTCTAAGAAACATTCCCCTTGTAAGAAGCCTCACTGCATATGCGGCACCTCGGCCTGCAAATGCTCCGGGCTTTCTGCCCCTGTTGGCCCTGAAGCCTTAGGTTTGTGTGTGCGTGGGGCTATTGGCTTCGATAGAAGCACGTGCCTGAAGAAAGGGGAATCTAACCCACTGCTGGGTCATTCCCAGGAAAGCCTAATCTGCAGGTTGTGAAACCTCTTTGTGGATCACATCCGTGTGTGTGTGTGTGTGTGTGATGCACGCAGAGACAGAGAGAGAGATGTGAAGGAACAGGAGGGCACAAAGAGTCAGGAGAGAAAGGTATTGGTATGAACCAGAGCGACGGGAAAGGTGAGAGAGAGTGGGTGGGTGGGTAGGTAGGTGGTGAGGAACAGGAATAGGGAAGAAGAGGGGGCCTGGGCATGTGGCAGGCGAGAGAGAAGAAAGGGAGGTGGGGAGGGGGTTGTGGGAGTGACGACAAGGAGGAGTGGCAGAACAGCTGAGACAAGATCCAGGGATTAAGAGAAAAGCAAAATGGATGATTTCTCTCTTCCTATTGACTGACTTAACAGAGCAGAGTCCACGGCTGCTCCTGTCCTGGTCCCTCCTGGCCGCAGTCTGTGGAGGGATGTGGCAGTCATGGCTAACATTGCAGGGAGCGGATCCCTGTCTCCAGCTGCAGGGATCGCGTTTGGGGGATAGATTTTTTCCTGCGTTCTTTCCTGTGCACTGAGCGTCTCTGTTTCCTTATACCCTTAATTATCCCCATTCCCGTCCCCATCTTTCTGTGTTTCCCTGGATGGACTAATCCAGAAAGTGTGGTGGAGAGGGCTGTGTGGCTGTTGCTTCATCTTTGGAGGTCAGGAGAGAAGGGAAAAGCTTCCTGTAGCTGACCGCCCAGGGTGCCAGGGTCAGGGGAGTGCCAAGTGCACACGCACACTTGCACGCACACACACGTGCGAGCAGCTTGCGCTCACAGCGGCGCTCTCCCCCCACCCCACCCCAGCCGATCCCCACTCCAGGCAGGAGGAGCAGTGCCCAGCCCAGCCTGCCCTCCACCTCCAGGCACTGCTCAGGACCCAGGCTGGGCATGTGTGGTGGGAAGGGGGGTGAAGGAGACGCCTCCTCCATTTCCTGCCCGTCTTCTCGTGGATCAGTTAAAGGCTTGGCCCCTTGCAGTAAGAGCTCTGGTCGTGTGCTCAGAGCTGACTTGCCCTAGGAGCCCAGCCCATGGTGCAGTTGGCCAGGCATGTTGCCTTCCATGGGAGCCGGGTGTATTGGCCATGGCTAGAGGAAACGGTTGGCCCTGGTCTCGACCCAGCACGGCGTGTTCCCACATCCATGCCGCCAAGGAAGCAGATTTCTCACCCCTCAATGGAAGCAGGAGGAATGTCTTGATTGACTGAGGAGAGCAGAATCTATTTGGCTTTTCATCCGTGCCTTACATTAACGCTCAAACCACTTCGGTTTTTAACAGGCGATTTGCAGGCTGAAGTCAGGGAAGATGCCTGGGCTGAGGGCTGGCTGAATTGAAGCATGCATTTGCTTTTCCATTTTGTGATGCTGATGAGTTGTCTCTGACACCTTTGATACTGGGGCAGGTTTCCTCGCTGAGCAAAGAGCCAGCCCCACTCTGAAGTCCAGCCCTACTGCTGTTAGGTCGGTCGGGTCCTCTGAGCAAATTTGATTTGGAAATCATCTCCTGAGAACAGGGACGACATGGCGTGCCCAGCTGGCATTTGTTCAGACACATTTTTCTGATTGTAAGTGCACTTTAAATGACAGGTCTGGCCTCGTGTGTGAGCAACAGCAACAACTCTGCAGAGCCCGTAAGCTTAAGTATATTCATATGTCTTTTTTCCATCCCCGTCTCCATCCTACTGAAGGCCCTGGCAGTTTCCCTGTCTTCCTTCTGGCCAAGGCCTCACAAGGCACCGGGGGGCTTTGCCCCACTCTTCACCACCTTGTTCCACGAAGGCTGGTTACTGCTGCAGCAGCCGCTGCAATGTCGGACAGATGAGCCGACAGCTGTAGAGAAGGAAGAGAAATACCCAATGACTCCACATCCTCCTGCAGGACCCTGTGATTCAGGAGCCTCCAAACACACTTGAGGCAGGGTCACTCAGATGGCTGGGGCCATCTCTTCCCTGCCCCGCAGGCATAAAGGGAAAACACTCCCTTTCCAGAGTCTCACCCACCCACCTAAGTATGAAAGGATTGACGGAGCCCACCACATCCCAGTATGTGGGGCTTCCCGTGTGACTTGGGACGAGGCATGTCACCGCTTGAGTCTACGTGAACTGGAAGTACAGCTACATTGTCTCGCAGCCAGCTCAGAAGGCTTAATTAATCAGTACTCGTAATGGACTGAGCTCCTCACCGAGCTGTTTATTAGCATCCTCATTTTGCCACTGGTGGCACTGAGAATGGAGGCAATTTGTGGCTTGATTTCTTCCGTCCCCGGGGGCCGCAGCCCTGCAGTCTCGGAGACAGGTCCTGTTTAAAGCAGATGACAAGCTGACGCAGGCCAACTCGCATACAAGCAGCAGCATTACACCCCTCGAATGCCCCGATGACAACCCAGAAGGGGACTCTGCGTCCCAAGCTGGTGGACAGCTTTACGCTGCGGAGGGCTCTGTTTTTAATGCCTCCCTTTTCTAGCTTCAGCATGTCAAGGAAACGAGGAGAGGAGATGCAGCCAGAGACCTTTGCATTTCACAAACCCAGCGGAGGCCGCGGAGACAGCTGAAAATGGTGTGACTTGGGCTGATGGGAGAACATGCTGAAACGAGCCTTGGGGGGCAGAAACAATGCTTTCCTAGGACATCACCAAGGTAATGCGTTTCAGCCAACGGCATGAGGTGCCATCCATGACGCAATGCAGGCAGATTTGGCTCTGTTATGTCTTTTAGCTATTAAAACACATTAAGAGTGCGATGGCTCTGTCGAGATGCAAGGTGATCGTTGCTAATAGCTGCAAGTTTCCAGTGAAGCCCCATAGTCGATGGAGAGACGAGGGGAAGCGGCTCAGTGTTTGGTGTAAATCACTTTGTGCTGTCTGTCGGGACAGCAGATTTGAATTGGATAATCACGTTGCTAAAAATGACATGACGTGAAAAAGGTACAAAATGCACCCGCTGCGATCAAGGAGGGGCCATTTAAAGGAAAAATTCAGAAATGCTGTTTCACTGAATCCCTCTCAAAACTACAATCCCCTCTTTTCCAAAGGGAAAGCTTTTCCAGGCTAAGAGGAGCCACTAAACAGTGTATGATGATATTGCATTGACACAAGTGTCTAGAAAAATAGGGGAGGAACGTCTGATCTGTTCTGAAAGAGAGCCCTGTCTAATAGGAAATGTGCTGACGCTACACTTAACTTCATGACTCAGGTTTCTTACAAAATTGATGGAAATCCATATTTGAACTCCGTTACATTACGGTTTTTATTGTGTTTTTTTACATTTTCTCAAGGGGATTTTCATTTCCTTTGGGGAATGTCAGGGGACATGGAGTCGCTTTAATTGATTTTGCTCAAAAAATTCCTGCACCCAAGCAGGCTGGAGCAGACTTATCTCCAGAAATAGACTTGCAGTGGAAGCAGTCAGAAAATCCCTCTGCTAACCTGAGCTGTGAGGAGCTTCGGTGATGGAGGGTTGATCCAGTGACTCTTTGCATGAACTAACTGCAGGGAAATGGGAAAGCAATGGAGGCCTCTTCCTTCCCAGGATGAAAGTTCAGCCTTGTTCAGGCAGTTCAGTATTTATGGCTTAGCCCTAGACTTGTCTGGATCCAAGGGTCCCCCAAAAGTTCCGCAGCTCAGGATGGCCTGCAGATCCTCATGGACATCCTTCATGAAGGAAAGTGTTTAGGAAGATGGCTTGATGCACGAGGCACACAGAGACCTGGATCCTTTCCTAGACATAAAGGAGGTCCCTTTACATTTTGGTATCTGGTATTTAGATACTCCAGCAATGGGAAATGCCTGGCATTGTTAGATGAGGTAGGGCTGTGGCCTGGGTTACCACCTCCACTCTCACTCCCAATACCAGGGATGTGCAGGCGTATGGCAGAGGGGCAGTGCTGGAGCTCAGGAAGGAGGAGTTGGGTATGCTCTTCTTAGATGGGAAATGCATCCAAAGACATGAGGGCTTTCCTGAAAGGAAGAGCTGAAGAACTTGGGAGAAGTCTTGTACTTAGATGCCTGGCAAGGGAAACCAACCCCCAAAATAGGGACACGTGGTTAAACTCATTGCTCAGCCCTATTTCCTACCTACAGTATTAGACTTAGTGAAGCATGTCTGCTCAGGGCCCCTTGTCTTCCTTATCCTGTTTCAAGGCCTGGACTTCCATCCATGCTCGTTTTTAGTGTTGCTAATTATATCTGATGCTGCTTCCATCTCTTTGGCATACTGTTTCTAAAGTCTCTGGCTTGTGGATTGATTTCCTTTTACTATTTTTCATTATGTTTCTGAGTCCTGTCTCTGTTTGGTGTGCTTATTGCTGGGAGGGTTGTTTTTTTTAATTCTCCCACCCCTTCCCTTTCTTCTCCTTTGCTGCAGTACCTCTTGGTAGCTCCTGCCCTCCTTTCTCCCTGAGGCTGGACAGAAGCCAGAGACCATCAGGAGGTCATCGAGACACAGACGGTTGCTGGATTTAAATAAGGACTGGATAATTTTATGACCATTAACAGCATTTGCTGCTATGCAAGCTAAAATAATAAGGGCAATCATATCTCATGCTTCAGGGAGCAAGCTGATTGCCTGCAGGGATTGAGATGGCAATTCTCCACCCCTCACTCCCCCCAAATATTACCCAATTGACTAGATGCACTAAATGGGCCTGGGGAAGGAAGGGTGCCAACTTTGAGAAACATCAGGCACTGGGCACCGCCAGAGGCCGGGGACTCTTCTGTGCAAACACTGAATCCCTGTGTCTGGGACCTGTAGATGCAACGGGAGCTTCTCCCCAGCCTTGTGCCCTCCCCATCCCCATCCCCTCTGAGCTTCCTTCTTAAGTTGTAGCAAGCAGGTTTCCCCTTCTCAGTGGTTATGCTCCCTCTTCCACCTTCACCCCTTCCCCGGTGCATTTCTCAGCATCTCTCGCCCATATCCCCCAGGATATGCCTCTCTGTCTTGGGAGTCATGCTCCAGGCTTTTGTGATGTACTGGATCAGCTCTCCCTCTGATCCCGCTGTTACCAACCAGAGCTGGGTGTGATTGGCACGCTCAGAAGTGACAGCTTCTCTTGTTATGATTATTGGAATTTTTTTTTTCCTTGGGGGGAAAAAAAAGAGAGAGAAGGGGAGGCGAAACAAAAAAAAAAACCCCAAACCTGACAGACACATTGAAGTGAGAAGGGTTGATAAAAGGTCCCTAGATAACATCTCTCTCTTGGGTTGATTTAATAAACCTGCGCTTCTAGTTTGTCAAATCCTCTGCATGCCGCCTGCCAGGTGGAACTGAAATAAAATAATATAAAGAGGGGATAGCACGGAGTCTTCTTCGGGCTAACAGTGGCTTCATTTAAATGTCAGATCCACTTGCGCTGAGGGCTGATACCATCAACAAGGATTTCTGGCCTTTCTGGAAGTGTCACAAAATCTTTTGTGTACTTCCCGGCCAAGTGCCTGGCCCTGCTATCCATCTCCCAGCCAGGATACAGGCCTGAATCAGCAGAGCGCTCCATTGTGTGCTGCCACGTGTTAGTTAACAACCCGGAGGTGATGTTGAGGATTATGGCTCCAACAAATCACTCATTAACTACACTAACTCATTAGAATAGGCCAAATACAAAATAGTTCTTAAGCATGCTAATGACTGATTTTAAGGGATTATTGCTGTGGTAAACCATAATTAACAGTTTATAACAGCAGTTCTTATTTAATTATACTCAGGCAGAGCTGCAAGGCTGCATAAGGTTGGTGAGCAAATTAAGGGCCACCAGGCACCAGTGTCATCTCCATGCTCCCCGGCGGTAACCACAGCAGGATGTCCGCAGTGGTGCATCCAGATGCTGCTTTTGCTGTTAGGTTGGTGTAAATCAGGACCAACTCCCCTGAAGGCAGTGGGGTTGCTTTGGTGTGGAAGTGGCCCTGGACGTTGGTTCCAACTCCCACTCTTAAGTACAACAGCATCCGCACACAAAGATCCAGACGACCATCAGCTGGCACTTAAAGTGTGGAGATATGTACATGTGTGGGGGTGACAAATTACAGGGATTGCTTTGTCCACAGCCCAAGGAAGGGTCCTACCTGTGAGACGGCCCAGCCTTGGTACTGCCATCTGCCTTCTCGTGGGGTTTCCATCAAGGCAGAGCAAAGCATTGTCCTGCCCTCAATTGGTGATTGAAAGGCCATAGTCTATCATGGCATCCAGAGCCTCTCCAATGTGTCGGGAGAACCCTGGTTCTCAGCAGGCCACCCACTTTTGGCAGTCGAGGGGGTAGGGTCAGGAGTTATGCTGCTTCTGAGGAATTTTACTGGAGGAAGGCATCCAGGAGTCTCCCAGAAGATCTGCTAGATGGCCCTACTATGCGTGCGTATGAAATATTTCGGGGCTGGAGGGCAGCTTGGCTGCATGTGCCTCTCGGGGTCTGTACCACTGCTGTAGCTCCTGAGAGCACTGTCAAAGCACACCGTGCCTCTCTGCTCCCCACCACGTGCACCACGAAGCCTCACCTCCTTTCTCCTGCCATCGCTTTCAAGCACACCACATATGGTTTCATGAGTGGTAGTGGGAGAGGGAAGCTCACCTCCTTGTTTCCACATTTGGCACGCGCAGAGCAAGGCTGGGATGCGTTCCCAGTGGTACTCATGCACACTTTGGGAGAAATGTCACCCGCTGGGTGCCTGGGTCACATCCTCTAGCCTCCCAGCTGGGCAGGATCCCCAGGCTCCCCCATGCAAACGGCACCCACGCCAGGTTCCCTGACTTCGCCATTGCCTCTGGACTAACACAGCCCTCAGGTCCTGTAACCAGTGTTAAACGTAATGAATGATCTTGTCCTCCTTGTTTGTCTCCTCTTTAGTGTAACACTGTAATTAGCTTAATTACCAACAGATTCATTTTTTGTAACTTAAAATGGAAATTAAATTTTGCACCAGGTTTACAGGCTGTTAACTGGAATCGAATAATCAAGCCTGACTCCGAGTCCTTGAAAATGAGAATTAAAAAAGGTCTGAATTTGCATATTCATGTTTTTAATAGGGTTCAGAAGGTATATTTGCAACTGATGAAAAGGATTAATTAAGCCTGATTTGCATAGGAAGAGTAGTTTAACCCTTTGGATCCCAGCAAGGCTACTTGTTGCTTTGGATCGCACTGCTGTGTGCTGAAAAGGCAACACTGAACCATAGTAGATCCCACAGCAAAACCGGCATCATGCAAACATTTGATGCATCATCTTCATAATATCCCTGAAGAGTTCAGAGCTCCCAGGATTACCAACCCCCAATGGCCGTTCATCTCTGTGTCACTTCCTAGGTAATTTATATGTCGTCACCATGATAAATCATACGGAAGCTGGTTGTCAGAGTCAAGCTGCATGTGAATCTGGAGTTAACTGCTGCTTGGGAGATTTGGTCCAGCAGGTTGTTTATGTCTTCCTAGCCTCTTGTTTCAGCCTCAAACACCAGTCCCGGCCTTAAGTTGCAGGGCAGTCCAGCAACCTCCAAAACAGGGATCCTCACAGCTTGGGGTGGAGAACAAAAACCACACCCCACTTAGGTCTCATTGCAGTCAGGAGATCACCAGGTGCTATCCCTGGTCACCTGCTATCCTATCATGACTCTTATAGTAAACCTCCATAGATATATATTTAATCACACACCCAGACTTCTGTGCCAAGTGAGTGTGTGTCACCTCCTGGGGTGCGTTGTACGTTATAGCTGCATGAGTTTTGGTGACTATATTACTCATCGCTCAGTCTCAGAGCCTTGAGTCAGAGACTGGCTTGCGCTACCAAGGGAAAATAAGGCATGCGTCTCACTGCAGCAGGTGGTATGCTGCATTTGCTTTCTAACACTTTGGTACCGTGTATCTTGCTAATTATTTTTTGGGTGGAATTTGCCGTGCACAGAGCTGGGTTCATTAGACAGATAGAGCTTTGAAGTGAAGTTTGGAATTAATGCTGGCATATGTAAATGTTTCTTTTGCCATGCAGAGGATAGGCATAAATGATGCATGAGGTCCAGGGAGTGAGTTGCATTTTGTTTATACACACCCGTTGGGCTTCATTATGCCAGAAATGTGCTAAGAAAATTTAGTTGCATATTGTCTACTGGGGTATATGCATCACCACGATAATACATGAGCCTTTAGCGGAAGTTAGCGTGATACCATTAACACAACTCGCCCCAAATTCCCATGGCGGCTGGAGTGTTTGTTTGCAGCTCATTGTGGCCACTTTGCTTCCCAGTTCTCAGCGCCTTTCCCCAAGGCTTCTCACACTGGGAAGAGCAGCGCATTGTGTACTATTAAGTATACAGGTCTGCATCCTGGAAGCCTCGCTCAGGCAAAACTCAGAATCATCTGGAGTTTTCCTTGCGGAAAGTGTGTTGCACTTACCCCATGAGACTTGCTTATGGTGCTAAATTCATAGAAGCAGCTGTTATAGGCACTGAAAGTGTGTTCTTAATATAATGAAGTATATCAGGGCACGGTTACAGATTTTAAACCCACACAGCAGCAAGATCAAATTGAAAGTTTTTAAGCGGTGACCTTTGGTCTCTACTCAGTTCTTGGTGTTGGAAGCGGGATTTTTTCTTACATAGCACTGGGTAATGTGACATGCTGCAGCACTGGATAGATACAGTTTAGTGATAAATATGGACTAATATGTAGAATAGTAATAGGCCAGTTATTACAGAAATGAAGCATTCCTCAAGGGGTATTAGAGGTGTATGTGTGGTAATGAAGGAACAAATGCATTTAAATGTGTTTTGTAAAAGCGCATGAATCATTAAGATTCATTGTAAAAAGAATGACATCTTTATCTAAATGAAATCCCAAGCCTCTTCCAATATGTATTTTACATTGCAGCAAACTATCTAGTTTGGATGTGAAGCACTTCCCACTACTGAATGGATTCTGCGTGGCTCAGCTGTGAGTCATGGGCCTTGCAGTGCGGATGGTAGCAGGGTCTCTGGCTGCCTCCACCCTGATAGGGTTGACTTTATGGACACCCACAAGCCTGTATCTACTGACCATCCGCACTGTAAACACCTAACCCCAGCCTGGAAGGTCTGGACTAGGGTCAGTCCTTATTCAACCTCTGCTTCCCTCCTCAACAGCCTGTCCCTTCAGTGTTTGGGACTTGTCTGCAGACCACAAGACTCCAGAAGTCCACCACAGGCAGTCCCATAGCTCTATTTTCCTGACTTCCAGACTTCCTATACTGAACTTCATATTTCTACTGCCCATAATTAGAGCCAAATACAGAAGGAGAGACAAGTCGTGGGTAGTCTGATTCCTAGGTGGGCTTTCTCATACAACAGGAAGTACAGTGCCATCCCAATCCAGAGTGAGGGGTGGAGAATTGCATCTCAATCCAGCTGCCATCCAGCTGTGCTGGAGGCCTAAAGGCCAGACAGATAGGGGGTGGGGGGTGCAGTTCATATTGCTCAGCCTGGTTGAAAGCCTCTGGGGGTTGACCCTAAATTTCAGGAAAGTCTTAGCTTCTGTCTCAAGTGATAGGGCTTGAGGTCACTGAGGCAAGTGAACCAGTTGCAGAGCAGAAATTTGACTTTCCCAATTTATTTGTCCAGGGCACACTGTTTCACTGACTTTCTTTTTATATTACTAATGACATTAGGAAAACAGAATTCACAAGCCTCAGTTTCCAAGTCCCTGGGAACCCACAGCTTCCCCGACTTCTGCTGGAGTTGCAGGAACTCGGCTCTTCTGAAAGTCAGGCTCTGTGGTATTAAGAAGGCTTTACCTCCTGGTGACTGTTCCTTTTCTTTTGAGGGCCATATTCTGTATTTGCAATGTGCCTTTTAAAGCACTGCCCACCCATCTGGGTGGCACTTGGGGGAGGTCCCTGAAGACTGGAAGAGGGCCAATGTTGTGCGCATCTTCAAGAAGGGGAGGAGAGAGGACCCGGGCAGCTATAGGCCAATCAGCCTAACTTCTATTCCAGGGAAAATCCTGGGAAAATTCATTAAGGAGTCTATGTGCAATACTCTTGCAGACGGTAGGATCCTGAACAACAGCCAGCATGGCTTCACTGCAAGCAGGTCTTGTCTTACCAATCTCATCTCCTTCTACGACCAGGTAACTCCCACCTGGGTAAGAGAGAGGAGGTTGACATGGTATACCTAGACTTCCAAAAAGCCTTTGATCTGGTATCCCATAATGTTCTCATGGGAACATTGGAGGATTGCGGGTTTAACTGCTCGACAGTCAGGTGGGTAGGCAGCTGGATGTGGGGTAGGTCCCAGAGAGTCCTAATGAACGGATCTGTGTCGTCCCAGCAAGAAGTGGCTAGTGGTGTCTCATGGAGATCGGTGCTTGGTCCAGTGCTTTTCAACATCTTTATTGACGATTTGGATGTGGGAGTAAAGAGCTTGCCAGCCAAGTTCGCAGAAAACACCAAGTTATGGGGGAGCGTGGTCACGCTTGAAGATAGGCTACAGATACAGGTGGACCTAGACAGGCTGGCAAGTTCGGCGGATCAGAACCAGATGAAGTTCAACATTGAGAAATGTAAAGAGCTCCATCTGGGGATGAACAGTCCCCAACACGCTTACAGGCTCAATGATGCCAGACTTACTGACAGGGGCCTAGGGGTAATAATGACCATAGCATGAACATGAGCCGGCAGTGTGATGCCGTAGCCAGCAGGGCAAACAATACTCTGTCGTGCATCAACCAGTGCATCTCAAGCCAGACCAACGAAGTGATTCTTCTGCTTTACTCAGCATTGGTGAGACCGCAGCTGGAGGACTGCGTCCAGTTCTGGGCACCGCACTTCAACAAGGATGTGGTAAAGCTTGAGAGAGTGCAGAGAAGAGCCATCTGCGTGATCAGAGACTTGCAAGGCAAGCCATACGAGGAAAGGCTGAGGGACTTGGGTCTCTTCAGCCTGAAAAAGAGAAGACTGAGAGGAGACTTGGTAGTAGCTTACTGCTATATCAGGGGAATATATCAAGGGCTTGGCAAACCACTGTACACCAAGGCATCCTTGGGGAAAACCAAGAGTAATGGCTACAAACTCCTGGTAGACTGGTTCAGGCTTAATATTAGGAAAAACTTCTTCACAGTCAGGGTGTCCAGACTGTGAAATAAGCTCCCTCCAGAGGTGGTGCAATCGCCTACCCTGGAAGTCTTCAAGAGGAGACTGGACGGTCCCCTCGCTGTGGTCACTGACCCCAGTTGTCTTTCCTGTTCGGTGCAGGGGCTGGACCCGATGACCTTCCGAGGTCCCTTCCGGCCCCTTACAATCTATAAATCTATGAACCCGGTTAATCCCACATTGCTGTGATTTTAATTTAAAAGATCCAAATTGTATATTTAATTAACATTAAAAATATATGCTATAGCAAAAATACCCACGACCATTTCAGGAAACATCGTGCCCTCTTCCAGTCTTCAGGGACCTCCCCCGAGCGCCACCCAGATGGGTGGGCAGTGCTTTAAAAGGCACATTGCAAATACAGAATATGGCCCTCAAAAGAAAAGGAACAGTAGCAACCATGTTGGAAAGCAGTGGTTCCCAGAAATGAGGACTTTGGATGAAGAAGTACACAAATTTGTTCCTGGTGTTCAGCTATTTCTAGTAGACTGAAGAGAGGCAACACAATGGAGTTAGCTCTTCTATAATGGGCAGGGGGTGGCTGTGGGTAGAGATGCTCAGGGAATAGAGACACGTGGGTGGTAATTTAGCTTCTTGGCTGTCGACCTAAGGGGAGAATATGGGCTAGAAAGTACAGCTGTGCACAATAGTTGGAAGGAATTGCTGGCATCTTGGAGCATATGATGGAAGGATTAATATGGAGGTGTGTTTTGTCATAGACAATAAGATATGAGTGGCTCATTTCATTTTAACAGTCTTTCAAGTGCTTTATTCTTCCATTCATTCAGGTTTAAATGGTTTGGTGCGACGGGCACCTTTTGGTCACCATCGGGACCAGCATGTTGGCTTCTGTGCATTGCCCACCGCTCCTCCCAGAGCCCGAGATAAAGGCAGATGATCTAGGAACTGGCACCCCCGCACCCCTTCAGGCTTGCATTTGTTCCTCTCCTGCTGCCGCTGTGAAAAGAGGCTAGAAATTACCGAGGTGAAACTTTGTAGTCTATTTTCTCCGCAGTGTTTATGAAATTGCTTGCTCATCAAACACAAAGAGCTGTTTACTTTTTAAATAAAACAAACGCAAAATACCTCCGTTTTTATTGCGGTTTGAAAAGCTGCCTGCTCTCTCCAGCTTCAGCGTTTGCCAGGATGGGGAGGAAATAAAGCTGCTTAATCAGTCTATATCACCAGAGGCTGAATCACTTGTTCCATCCATCCGTGGAGATGTGAGTACTCTGGGACCGGTATTCACTGGGCTGCCCCGGACCCCAGCCAGCTGCTCTGCGCAGCTCCCAGCGTTTTGCGGGGCTCCCGAACCTGGCCTTTCCTTATGGACGTGTGACCTAGCACCCTGACCGAGCAGTGCCCTGACACGGTGCAATGCTTTCTCAGAGGTAATCTGTCCTCCTCTGCGCTCTTTCACCTTTGTGCGGTTTTGAAATGCAATAGGGCTGCACCGGGTACGAATTAGTGCAGTTGCACTGGCCGCACCAGCCCAGGTGGAGAGCTGTGCTAATGCACTATACTTCTTCCGGCACTCAAACTGGCTCACTCCGAGCGAGCTGAGGTCTCACTATACCCATCTATACCCGCTGTCCTGTACCGTGGGTAATGTGTATCGGGCACTCCTTCATCGGGCTCCCGTGTCACGTGGTAACGTGGACTGTAGATGGGTCCCTGACCTGGGCACCCTCAATTTTGGGAGCGTGTGAAGTCTAGGTGGAGCTGTCAGAGGAAATAAGGGACTCGCATCCTCAGTAGGCTTCCACATGACTGATTGAGGTAGGACAGCTACTGGGCAGTGGGAGGAAGATGCTGTAATGGAGGGCATGATTAAATGCATCAGGGCTTCTTTTTCTTGTCTTCCTTGTGTTTATTTACCAAACCTATTAGCGAGCAGCCAGCTCTTCCTTATGCTTTATTGAGATGCTCAGCTATGAAATAACTAAATGAAGCATCCCTTTTATTAGCCTTTGGACCTAGCTGTGGAGCAATCAGTTAATGGCTGGCCAGGTTTTGAAGATGTAAAGCCCATTAGAAGTGCTAAATAGTATTATTTTCCCTGCAAACGTTTTCCTGAATATTCATTTGAAATCACCCTTCCAATTACCTTAGCTGATTCTACAAATCCTACCCAGATTAACTGCAGTGCTGTTTACAGTTCAGCCGCACAGCTTGATTTCCTCTCTCTCCAATCTCTGTCCAAGCCTTTGACCTGCAATCGTAGGCTGAAACAGCGCTAGTTCTGGTGCTGTCTCAATCTGTGCCTTTACTGCTTAAAGTCAACCCTGCTACAGCTCTTCCCCATGGGCGCTTTGACCTGAGGCTTCCTTTTGCTCTTGTCTATATATTTTTCTTTTTAACGAGGAAACTCTCATGACCCTTGTATTTCCTTTCAGCTAAATTAGTTCCCTAGGTAAGCCGTATCTTCGCACAGGTGTCTCACTACTGTACCTCGTGCTGTTTTGATTTGCAAAAGGGCAGCGCGTGAGCCACCGTGATGGTAACTGTTCATTCTCCTGTGCCTGCTTCACTACCCTATGGCACCACGCAGTGCCATGCCAGATAGGTTAGTGGCTTTGCTGCTGAGGCCAAGACCACTGGAGCTAAACGCTCCCATGCCGAAGCATTTTGCAGATCCCTGTATGAAAACCTCCAAGCCTGCCTGGGGATCGGTGTCCTCCACCGCCCCAGTCAAACCGAAGCGATTTGTTTTTTCATGGCTCTAATGGAAGAACTGCCCTGTGTACTGGGAGTTGTCCGGTTGCGTGGAGTAGTGAGGGGCTCAGACTAGAGCCCCCGGCTCAGGACGCCCCAAAGCGTGGAGGGAGTCCGGGCGAGGATCTTGCTCCGTGGAGTCCATATCCAAATGCCACAGCCTGGACTCATCTCTGACAGAGAATGACATCTGTTTAATTGGGATCTGGACATTTCCTCCTGTCTGGCAATGAGCATATCCTCCCTGTTCCCAGCACAGAACTGTGGCTTCCCACCTCCAGTCTCTTAGTCCCTGTCTTTGGCACCTGCACTTAAAAGTGAGGATGGCCTTTCAGGAGATGTGAAGCTCCTTAGGGGCTGAACCAGTGTCTATGCAGCAGCTTAGGAGGCTTGTGTTAGCTGGGAGCAGTAGCAGAATCTCATACAAATTTATGAGAAGGGAGGTACTCCATTTTCAAGTCCCAACTCCAAGGATTGAGAAACTTCATGATATAACCAGTGACAGAGGAACAGGGTGAGTTATTTTGCCACCTCTAAAGATGTGGCTGTGAACAAATGCTCTTTCCTTATGATGCAGGGGTTTAGGTTGTAGCCGTGTTGGTCTAAGGCCTTTCCTTATGATAACATACATAAGCATACCTGGTAGGCAAAGATGGGTTTCCCATCATTCGGCCTGACCGTGTATTTATCATTCCTGACACATGAGCAACCTCTAGGCTACCAGAAGCCTAAGAGGAGACAACTGGGACTCAGACCATGATATTGTAAAGAGGGAGGGCAGGGAAGGGGTCTTGTCACGATAAAGAGCTGGAGCTAGCAGATGTGACACCAAATCTTTAAGAGCTCCCAAAGAACAGGTATGAGGCTCTGGAAGGCTCCGCGAAGGTTATGGAGGATGTGATCCCAAGTGGACAACTTTCAGAGGTACGGTAAAGATGGCCACAGGAATATAAAGGGGCAGAAAAAGTACACCAAATATCAAGAAGAAACAATAACTGTGCACCTTTGCGGAGAAGGAGGAGCAGGAGAGAAATATTAATAATGGACAAAGTAGAAAGGAAAGGAGATGAATCATGAGCAAGGCTGAACAAGGGCCCAAATGGAAATCTCATCGTTACAAAGAAAGCAATTAGAGAAGGATAGAGGCGCTGAGCTCCTTAATAGTGAGATGGGTAAAGGTGAGCGACAAATGGCCATTTTCCAGGCAGCTGAGCTGTTTGTGGAAGAACCAAATTTTGAAGAGATTCAAGAGGCAATCAAAGCGCTCGGGAAGAAGAAAGCACCAGGTGTTGATAATGTATCTGCTGAATTATTAAACAGGAGGCGAGAAACCATCTCAAAGATGTTATAAGCAAATGTTGTTCCTCTGGAGATTTGTGAAAAAAAAAAATTCAGAGGAAATGAAAGACATATGCCTGGTTTTGAAAAGAGGAAGACAAAATGGGCCAGAAGAGTTATTGTGATATCTTCTTGCTCATTAAAGTCTTAGGACACCACTTTGATACTTCTATAGACTTGCTCCTTAAACAGGAGGGAATTGATGGGGAGTTCTCAGCTGGGGTTCTGGAAAAACTGATCCACGGCGGATCGTGTATTTTCAGTTCATTGACTGCCCAAGATAAGATGGCAATAGGATCAGCATACACAGCTCTTACAGATTTTAAGAAAAATGGTGAAGGTATATTGCTAGATGGCCTCTGGGCTGCAATGAAAGAATTTGGAATCCCTGATAAAATTATGAGGATGGTACAATTGTGTGTTTGCATTTGAAACAGTAGAGTATGAACTGGCAGTGAAATATCTGCCTCATTTCCCACCAATATGGAACGCAGGCAGGGAGGTGCTCGGGTCCATCAGCGTGGCTCTGGAAAAAATAATACAATCATAGCAAACTTCTCAGGGTGAGTTGAATTTAAATGGCCTGCACCAGCTTTTTGGATATGCTGATGATTTGGCTTTTGTAGGAGAGACAATAGACACGATACAAAGAATGGCTGGAGACGTGAAAGAAATGATATGAAAAAGGGGAAGATAAATGAAGGTAAAACAAAAGACATGGTCATAAGCCAACGAGAAAATCTTGGGCAAGCTTACTTAGCAGATGGCAACCATAGACATCAACAAGTTTAGCAATTGAAATACCAAGGAGCATTAATGACTATTTTATTGCATTAGTACAGTTTTAGTGATTTGAACAATTTGATGGAGAGGAAATTAAAGCACAGATACAGAGGAGGACTACCTGTTGCTTTTCTCTACAGACAAACGTTTAGATCCAAACTGCTACTGAGAGAGACCAAGCATCAAATATACAAGATCACGATGAGGTCTCTTGTTCTGCATACACCTAGGACTTGGGTAACTTAAGAAGGAGCTGGTGGGACCCCGTGGAGTGACCGCTACACCCCCCCCCCACCTATCGAATATGGCTCTGCACTAAAACAGCTGCCACCCTCCCCCAGCAGCATGCCTGCCCCTGTTGTCAGTGCTTGTGCGTGGGGCTAGGGTTGTGCCTCTCTTATGTTACACTGCCTCCTGCTGCCCATCCTATGCTGAATCAGCTCCATGCACACATCAGTGTAACTGTGGGTAAAAGGCATGTCTGTCTTGACTGAAAGTGCATGTTTAGATGCACACACAAAGCAGCGGGTTGGCAGTGCCATCCAGGAGAGAGGAGCATATGGACTATAATTAGCCACATGAGACCTACATGTGCCTCCATCCTAATGCCCCCCTTTGCCCATCTCCCACTTATGCATGGGGCTGCCTCTGTGGCTGGTCCCTGGGCACCAGCAGTGTGATGCTGAGCTCAGAGAGGCTGCATGGGCTCCCGCAGAGGCGTGAGGAGAAGACGGGATTGTTTCCCCGTGTTGTCATTCCTTACTCTGATGAGCACTCAGAAATGTAAATAAATTCTGACTCTGGTTTCCAGACTCCTGCTCTGCCGGCTCTGCTAAAAATAGCCCAGTGCAAGGCCTGCTGCTTTCCAGCCCCCACCCTGATCTGCCTGCTTATGGGTCCAGCCCAGGAACGAACACAGGCTCTGTGCCAGAGCCTGTATTTCCCCTGCCCCGGCCTTGTCTGTGTGGGCCAGAGGCCCGTAGCCCTCTGCTCCTTCTCCGGCTTGAACTTGCTGCTCCTTCCAGAGCAGTGATTTATGGCTAGGCTGCCATGCACTGTAGCCAGGCTGCAGCTACCACCACAGCATGCAGACTTCTCATTTGTGCAGCACCCTGAGATGAGTTTGCAAGCCTCATGGAAAGTAGCTGGCATCAATTAGCAGGCTCTGGTTACATCTCCCCACTTGGTGTGGAGTGAGAGGCAGACGCACAGGAGGGGCGGCTGTCGGGCGACTCTGAGATAGACTAGCAGGTCAGAGGCTTCTGCAGCCGGAGCTGGTTGTGAGACGAAGGAAGGTCCTGTGATTCCTGACTCTGCTACACACATCCTGGCTGCTCTGCATCTCCATTTGAATACCTTATTTTCTCACATACAACACGGCCCAAAATATAATATGCACCTTGTTCTTGAAAGGTAAAATGAGCAAAAAAAAAAAAGATTTTTCTTTGTAGTGAGTGAGTGAGTAGCAACAACTAGGGAGCCAAACCTGCTCACTGGTCTGCCCCCTTTGAATCCATGCAGATTGTACTTTTGGTTTCAGCCGGTAGGCAGCAGAACCTGCTCTTACCGTATTTCTCACATACAATGTGCACCCCAATGTTCAGCATCCAGTTTTTTGGGGAAAAGAAGTGTGTTGTATGCAAGATAATGTGATAATGGGGATGCCTGCATTTTAGTACTGATGAGGGGAGTTGTGAGGCTGAATCCATTGCTATGATGATGGGGGCCATCAGCGTGACTGTGCTAGCTAGTGCAGGGTGCTGTGGCAGAGCCGTGTGAAGCCTCCAGCTACAAACCGCAGAGCTGCCTCAGGTTAAGAGTCTGGTGCATTGGTAGGTCTGCTCTGAGGAAACCTGCTAAGCCCTAGTCCTCCCCATCTTTAACCTCCTGAGTACTTCTAATCATAGGGAATGAAGACAGGGATGGCAAGATGCTGTGGATGGCCCCAGAGCAGGGATCTACATTTCAGAGGCAAGTTCCTTTCCTGGCATGCCCTGTCTTTAGCCCTAGAACTGCCAGGCTATCTGGGGGAGGCCCAATCCAGAAAAGGAAATAGGAATTTACTGTCTCCCACAATGCAAGAACTAGCAGTCACAAAATGAAGCTAGTAGGTTGTACTTTTAAAACTAACCAAAGGAAATTCTTTCTCACACAGGGGGTAGTTAAAGTTTGGAACTTGTGGCCACCGGATGTGGTGAAACCTGACAGTTTAGCCAGAAGGGATTCAAGAAGGGACTAGACACATTCCTGGAGAAAAGGGGCATTGGTTGCTATTGAGCATGGGAGTGAGGGGCACAGGAGCAGTGGAAAAAGTCCTGGTTACACCCAGTTTCCTCTCCCTTTCAGCATCTACTCGCTGCCCCTGTGTGACACAGGAGACTGGAAAAGAGGAACCTATGGTCTGAAGCAATAAAAGATAGTTCTTATAGCTGGGACTGTCGCAAATGGCCTGCCAGAGCTGTGCTCTCAGCTGTGCTGCTAGTCTGTCCTTTACAGAAGACAAAAAGTCTCCAGGACTAAGTATAGACATCCAAAAAGCCCGAGCCTGAATTGATTCAATCTTGCAAGTTAGCTTAACCTGTGTAAATTGAACCAACACGCAAGTGAACAGACATTCACTTTTGATTCCGGAAATGCAGGCACGTGCCTGCAGTGGCCCAGACTAGAAGCTGGGTGGCACTAGAGCGAGCCCTCCCTTCCCTTCAGGCTGCAGGGAAGCTGAACTGGGGGCGTGGGTCAGGCCCTGGCAGGCTGAGTAGGACTGGGGAAGGGTTTGAACCCCCACCCTGGCACGTAGGGTCCCCAGGTGGGATCTACCCAGCTTTCCCCCACTGCTTGAGGCTCAGCAGACCCCCAGAGCCCCCCCCTTCCAGCCAGGGGGAGATCCCACTTCACCTTCCCAGCTGCAGGGGCTGGGGTTTCACTTGGGGCAGCCTGGGAGCAAAGTCCAGATCAGGGGGAGGAAGAGGAGCAAAATGGCCCCAAGCCCAGGTGGGGACATACACAGAGGGATTGCGGCAGCAGTGGCGGCTCCATCCTGAATGTCAGCCCTGCCAAGCAGAGGGACCCAGGCTGGGGCTGGGGAAGGGGCTTGAGTATGTCCACGCTAACCCAGGGCAGAGTTGAGCTGAGCATGCAGCTAGGGAAGCAGCTCCTTCCCGGTGGCCCCTTCAACTCAGTAAAGAGTGGCACCTGGGCTGGTCCTGGCCCCTGCAGCGGTGCACACAGCATGGGCTTACCTCCTCAGCCCCGAGTGCTATTACCTGCGTCTCCTGGGCCACTGGACACTGAGCTGGGCATGTCCTGCTCACTATTCCCCGATCGCAGAGATGGGCAAAATGCTGCCCATGGGCTGGATGCAGCCCACCAAGCCATTCTATCCGGCCCAAAAGACCCCTAAAAAATTTAGAAAATTAATATTAATCTGCCCTGCGCTGTCTGTCATTCAGCCCTTGATGGCTTGCCAAAACTCAGTAAGCAGCCCTCTGCCCAAAATAATTGCCTGCCCCTTTCCTATCCAGTGTTGGTGGTGCAGCATGGCCCCGTGCACCAGTTGCAGGTGCAGCGCACTACCCCTATGGCTTCCCCGCTGTTTGGCAGCATGGGTGGTGCCTATCAGTATGGCCAGGGTGGGCCCCCCTGACAGCGGTGGCGGCAGGGAACCCATAGGGGTAGAGCCACGTGCCTGGCACCTGGTGCAAGGGGCCATGCTGCACCGCTGCTGGGTAGGGGAACAGCAAACAGAGCGCACGCACCACAGTGCCCAGCAGCCCGGGGGATGCAGTAATAGTGTTCAGGGCTGAGGGGGCACGCCCATACCATGCCTGCCACTACAGGGGCCGGGGCTGGCCTGGACACCACTCTCCAGTGGGTGGAAGGGGCCGCTGGGAGGAGTTGCTCCCCTAGCTGCAAGCTCAGCCTGACTCAGCTCTGCCGTGGGCTAGCACAGACACACTTGAGCCCTTTCCCCATCCCCTGCCTGGGTCCCTCTGCTTGGCGGGACTCATGTCCAGGATGGAGACATGCTCTCTGTGCGTGTCTTCACCTAGGCTTGGGGCCGTTTTGCTCCCTTCTCTTCCTCCAATCTGGCCTTGGCACCTGGGCTGCCCCAAGCAAAACCCCAGCTCTGGAAGCTGGGAAGGCGTAGTGGGATCCCCCGCTAGCTGAGAGGGGCTTCTGGGGGTCCCGGGCCTTGCTGAGCTACAAGCAGGGGGGAAAAGCTGGGCAGACCTCATCTGGGGTCCCTGCCAGTGGGAGAGGGGAAGCAGGGGGATTTAATTCCCCTCTGCCTGAGCCCTCCACTCCAGTGGGGAAAAGTCTGGCAAGGGCTGCTCTGCCCCCACCAGGCAGACCGGGCTGCGTCCCCCGCACGCTCACCCCCTCGTCAGCCGGCCGTCACTGCTCCAGCTAGAGAGCAGAGGAGCGGGGCCAACCCTGCTCCGCTCCAGCAGACAGCCCAGCCCAGCCCAGCCCAGCCCAGGCCGACAAAGCATGCTGGGATGCTGGGGGTCTGTGATTTTACTTGAACCAGGAAGGGGTCTGGGACAGAAATTCCATAAACCGGTTTGACCTCAATGAGTTAAGTCTGATACTACATTCAACCAGGTTTATCTTCAACTCGTTTTGGCCATTTTGAAACTGGTTTATGTGCACTGAACTTTTGTTCTGTTTCAGGTTTAAACCAGTTTCTAATCGCTTAAACTGGTTTGCATGTCACTTCTGTCCCTAGTCCAGCTGTTTGAGAAAGCCAGCGGCCCCTGATTTATTGTGCAACAGGTGCATTCGAACTACCCATCGGTGACTCCCCTGTGTTAAGTAGGTGAGAGGGGGTTTGCCGAAGAGACACAAAGTTCGGAGTCATCCTCCCTGGCTTGATTTGATGCACACCAGAAGGACCCAAAGCAGCCCTGCCAGGTTCCTGGGCAGCCGCCGTCCGGGTGGAGCACAACCACTGCCTCCACTGGGGCAAGTGTCCGTAACCACTGCCGCCATCTCAAGTTGCAGGCCCAGCTGAGAGGTCAAGCTCATGCTGAGAGACTCACCTGCTTTCTCCCTCCTAGCAAGGGGACATGGGAGGAAGCTTGCTGATTTTTGTGCTGTGTCATCTCTGACTAATGACTTGTCTTTCCCTCTCCAGGGCAACCAAATTCCCCATGTGAGATGCAGAGATAGAGGCGGCTGTTGTCTCTGTGTCCTTGGGGATGCTGCTTAAGCCTCACGAGTTCCTCCTGTTTGCTCGGCGGTGTCTGAGACGAATTCCCCAGAGGTGCCGACTGGAGACTCAAAAGTCCAAGCCATGTGCTCCTCTCTCCCTACTGACCATCCCAAAGCATTTGCCAGCGAAGCTTACTTCTATCATTTACCCTGGACCAGATTTTGGAAAGGTGCGCACAAATTCCAGCAAACACGCCCTGTGCTTTGCACGTGCCGAGGTGCGCGTGCCAGCCTCCGTCAGAGGCTGCGCACACAGCTAGGCACGTACCCTTTGGAAAACCTGGCCCTAAAATATACCTACCTATATTTAGATCCACTTTGCCACATTTAGATACTGCTCGTACATCACGGGCTCTAGCTTTGAGGCAGAACTTGCTACATGTGAGACTCCGGTTCCTTTTCTGTCTGGCACTGTGAGAATCGGGAGCTGTGGGTAGCAGGGTATGAATTACTTGCAAATGAAAATCTTCCTTTGCTTAGCGTGGGATGCCATGCAGTGAGACTGAGGGATGTTTTTTATTCATTCATTCATCATCCCTTTGAGGAATGCTGCTTTAAGCTAAAAAACATTTGGTGAACATTGAAAAGTTTCACTCGAAGCAGAAACTTTATGTGAAAGGCTCTTGCCAAGCCCTCGCTACTGCTGTCTCCTTTCCTTCTGAAGGGAACAGCACGGTTTCTACAAAAGCAGCAGCAATTCTCTAGGGGGCTTTGGCAGCAGAGGGTGGAATAGATTAGGATTAAATAGTAATTAAATAGTAATTGTGGCTTTCAGGGGTCTGGTGCACAGATAACCCAGCCTAGGCCAAAGAAGGTCTTTGCTTCTCTCCAGCGTTACCTTCCTCCTCCCGTCCCTCATCATCCTCTGAGCGAGCCAGAGAACTGAAAACCTGCATATGCCTTCTCCTCCTTTTCTTCTGATCACCCGCTCTCTTACTTCCTTTCTTCTCCCATCCTCCCAGACTCTGATATCATCCCTGTCACACACGATAGAGCTGCCAGCTGTTCCCTTTACCAGATCCATGGTCATTAGTGGAGGTCCTCAGGAGGACATTTTGCTCCAAAAACAGGTCCCCACCCACTTGGGCTACAAGACAATCCTTCATGCACTATAGAAATATTAAGGATTTGAGATCGCTGCGGCCTTTGGAGCAGAGATCCATCCAGCCCGTTTCTTGCAGTTCATTTTCTGGCGTCTCTAAGAAACAGCCTAGTTTTTTCCCCCCAAAAAGGCCAACCTAGCAATTGCACTAATGACAGCTGAATGCTTCGTTCATGTTTGCCACTGAGCAGAGCGAGTGCTCTGGTTCTGTTAGATGTGGTAAGATTGTCAGTGGGGAGCAGTGTCTGTATAATGGTGCCTGGGTAGAGAGGTTGGCCCCTCGTTCCTGCGGATAGAAGGACAGCAAACGGAAGAGCAAGTGGGCCCAGGAACCAGCAGATAGGAAAGGCAGCAAACACGGACAGCCTGTTGGATTGCAGGGAGCACAGCAATCCCAGCAGCGTCAGCACATCCGACCTCCTGTCGGAAAGGGGCAGTGTCAACGCAAAGGTGCACGAGGGCAGTGCTGCCATCTATGTCCTCTGCTCCCAAGAGGCTGGCTGGTGGTTGCCCATATTGTCATACCCCCCACGCGTGTACACACACACACGCACCCCTTGCCCACTCACCCTGCTGCCAAGACGAGGCAGCTAGGGAGCAATTTACATCTTGGCACAATAATGGAGACCGCTCTTGCATACTAGACATAGCCCCACGGTACAGGGATATCCTCCACTTTGGTTACTGATGAGCTACTGGTATCCGACCCCCTTCTCCTCTGGCCTCTACCTGCTGCCTCCCTAGCTGGCAGCATTGTGCTCTTCGACAACAGACGGAAGCTCCTGATCGAGGCATCGGTGTTTGTAGAGAGCGGGCGAGACTATCTCTCTGTCTCTCCTCCTTGGCCCCCAACTCAACAAATCAGAAAATGTCATAGGGCAGTTCAAGGAAGAGCCAGTGAAGGGTCCCTCTGCTCCTTCTCTCTGTTTCATCGCCTCCGGGAAGCAACTGCTCACTCTTAAGATCTCTCTCTCCGCACTTTCACTCTGCGCCATCTCAGCCTCTCAGGAGACTGCCTCCTGTCCGACAGGCAGGGCACAGCTGTTCTCTCTCGTTCCCTCGTTCTGTCCCTTTGTATCGCTCAGCCTCGCTCGCTATCTCTCATCTCCCCGCGTCTTTTCATCTCTCTCCCTTTCTTTCTCAGAGCCTTTGTTTGCTCGCTTCCCCTGTCCGGTGGCACAGTCAAGGCTGCCGAGCGGGGTGATGACGAGTGGTGTTCAGCAGCATTGTTCGGTGCTCTCCTTAGACAGCGAGGGCACTGTCAGTCTGGAGCATCTCTGTGGACCTATAGATGCTTTGCCTGCCAGCAGGATCCAGTTCTGTTTCGATTCCAGGTCCGCTGCCCCCACGCTCCCCTGCAAGAGAAGCCCAAGCCTGAAGGAGACGGTGGAAGAAACAAGAAAGCCTTCTCCAAGGCAGGTCCCTTTCTCCCAGGCCTGTCAAATCTTCCACACTGAGTAGTTGACACCTGCAGCTGCCTCTGCTTTTCCCCCTCCCTGTAGCCTGGAGTCCTTGTTCAGCTGTATTTTGAACTGTTGCTGCTGCTGGTGAGGGGGAAAAAGGGGCTTCGTGGGTTGGGACCCTGATGCACACTGGTATCTGCAGGGGTAAAAACTTGGGGATCTCCAGCTCTGTCTAAAAGGCTTTTGAATGGGAGTAGCAAGAAGATGCACACTGATCCAGGGGGCATGACAGTCTTCTTATTGCCCTGGGAGACTATCCAAGGAAGTGCTGGGTTTTGTGGTTGCCATTTCCATAGGAGGCCTGTGTCTGCTCCTGCCACTCTCCTGCCTTTGCTGCTTTTCACTTTTTCCTGGAAAGTACTTTCCCTCGTGCATGTTGGTGCTGGTGGAAGGTATTAACCCCTCTGCTCCGGAGTCCTTTATTTGTCCTCAGAATAGATACATCCGAGCAAGAACCCCTGCAAACGTTGCACACAAGCCATTTGCTGCCAGCTCACCTCAACCCAGTTTTGGAAGGACATCCCCTCACAGGGAGAGGGAGAGTTTGGCCTCCGCTCAGCCTTTGGGCAGTGGGCCCATGCTTCACAGAGGAAGGGATGTCCTCACTGCTCTGTCTGGTCCCCATCTCCGTGCACCTGTTGGCATCTCGTTCCATGGGATACGAATCTTTCCAGGTGTGTCCCTGGCCATAGCAAGGGCCTGGCTCAGTAGCAAGGTAGGGAGGGGATCAATGGCAGGTGTTCCACATTGCTCCCAATGTCAGCTGCAGACTGTTTGTAGTAAAGCTGTTTGCTCCTATTTCCATGCCAGCCCTAAGCCAAAGCCTGCTAAAGCCAATGGAAAGCATCCTGACAACTTTAATGGGTGGCAGGGTCTCTGTGTAAACTCACATCTGGGTACTTGGAGCTTTTCTGACCCCATTTTGTCTAATGAGCTTCTCACCCTGATAGGCGTTTTATCTAGCAAGAGCAATGCTGCTGCATCAAAATTTTGGCATTTTTCTCTGCTGGATCCTGACTAGTCAAACACTGGCATGAAAACAGGGCCACACTAATTTCATCTGCTCCTGCTGTTTTATAATACTAATAACTTTGTATTTCTATGGCGGCTTTTATTTGCATAGCTAAAGGGCTTCACAAACAGGCTACTAATTAATCAAGCCTCACCAATCACCTCATCCCGCAGCAGTGAGGAAGGGGGATTGGTGGTTCAGAAATCCAGCATCAGAAGCATAGAGAGAGGAAGTGATTTCCCCTAAGGTGAGAGATGTCCCGTGCTGCCGGCTGACTCGTTACCCTTCTCTGTTTTGTCACTGCATTATGATCTTTTATGACATCTCTTACCTGTTGTTGTGGAGATGATTATGGTGTCATGGGGATTAGGATTTCATTTGGGGAATAAACCTCCAATCTCTTGGATTCAATCTTAGTACAGCAGCCTAGTAAATAGAGGTCCTTGTGCTACACTGGAAACCTCTGGCTAATGAGAGGATCCCACCAGTAGAAGAAGCCACCCACAGTCACTATCCGTTAACATCACTGATGTATCTGAGCTCCCTTTGCTGCCTCCCCTGATCAAATTAATCTTCCCTGTGAGGTGCATGGGTAGTATTATCCCATTTTACAGATAGGGGATGGAGGCATGTGGAGCAGGAGGCAACTGAGTAGCAGGTGAACATCACAGCACTTCTGCAGTTCAAGGCAGTGAGCACACAGCGATCGCTCCACGACAGAGCTATGAATCCCCAGATTTCCCTAGGTGCCAGCCCAGCGCCGTAAGCACCAGATGCCCCTTGCTTCTACACCTTGTCGGCCAGCCCTCACTGCTGCCTTGGTTGGACTGTGGAAGTGCTCTGCCTCTTCTGCGGCTGCTCTGGGGCAGCCTTGCACAACCCTCCGGTGGGAGGCTGGCGAGCGGGATGCTCAATCTGCCCGTTCTCTGTGCACCCCTTGCAGGTCTTGCTCCCTGAAGGCAGAGTGACTCTTCTAGATGACCGACAGGAGGCTTTGCTCACAGCTCCGTAAAACCCGCACAGGCTTTACCTAAAACCTCCACTGCAGCAGGGAGCCCCCGTTGCCATCTCCCTTTGCACATTAGGAGGCAGGTTGCTCAGGAAATGATCCCACTCCAGAAGTTGTCGGAGCAAGATTTGCACCAGAACCTCAAGTCCTGGCCTGGTGATTGCTGCATGTGCCGGGGCGCTCGCTCTAGGCCCTGCTCTTTTACATTCAGGTGCACGTCCCACAACAGAGAAGCTGAGACACTCAAAGGTGGAGAAGAGGGAAACCTTTAGCAGAAATCTTGTTTCCTGCTGGGCCACGCACTCTTTGAGATAACTGGTGCTTTGAGGTGAAAGAAAAGCAAGTGAAATGCATGCCGAGCCTCGGATATGAGAGTGTTGCTGGTAGGACCACAATATTGATCTGTGGCATGAGGAAAACACTGTTGCTGGCTACATTTGATCTGGAGCAGGGGTGCCCCCATCTTTCTACAGACTATGGAGCATGCCCCTCCACTTCTGGCTGGAGATGAGGATATGGCATACACCCCTTCCTTCTCCAGTCCCTAGACCAGTGCATGGCACTCCTATTTTGTGTGTGCTGAGGCTCAGGCACAGCATTTATGATAGAGCCAGGTTATGGGACAGGCCTTGTTGAATTTGCTCCAGGACCAGGATAGCAATATGGTTTCTTTGGATGCAGCAGACCTGCCGTGTGAGGAGTTGGGGGTTCTGTAATGAGGAGCTGTCTTCTTGCCCTCCCGTGGCTGGCACGCAGTGACTAGACTGCAAGGCGTGTTTTTGTGTGTACCAAGGCCTGGTACACATGGCTTGTCCTTGCTAGTGCCAGGGATTAGGATGTCAGAGCAGTCTCAGTGGCACTGGAGCCGGACGCACATACTCCACGTGGACACTGAGTCTTACAGGCAGCCAAGTTTAAGACTTCCCTCCCTGTGGTGCAGCTCACTCGCTGGGGCTCCTAGCACCATCTGTCCCTATGACACGCTCGGTCACTGGGCAATGTCCCAAGCCCAGCGTTTCTCAGGGGAAGCTGTCATGGGGTCAAAGGGACCTCGCCACCCATCACTTGGTGTCTGTCGTGTGTCCTGGTCAATGGATTTGTCTGGACTCCCGGCTCCGCGGGAGTCCCCGGCGTACCTGAAAGGACAGGCAGTTCGGGTGAGGAGCTCACTTTGCTGCCCGTGGTAATTCAAAGGAAGGCAGCCCAGGGCAGGGGGCATTGACTCCCATGGGAGCCAGAGCTGGGATTTGAAGAGAAGGGGTGGCGGGGAGGTATTTCCCAGGCTCTTCCCTCTGACCGGTGAGGGAGATGCAGGGCCAAGAGGCCATGTGTGGGGACAAGCTTGGGGGCACTTAGAGGAGATGCTGAAACCTGCCTTTACTTCTGCTGAGCGACTATTTTCCTGGGGAAATTTTCTGTCTTGTATAATGAAAGCCTGTTAATGGCTTGTTGTCTACACAAATAAGCATGGGGAATGAACTCGTGCACTTCCCAGCCTGCTCCGTGTCTCCCTAGCTCAGCTCCCTTTCTGAACAAACATAACCTTTGCAAGAACGCCTGTCAAAATCACTTTGAAGTATTGAAATGAGAGTACAGGACGCCGCTCCTTCCTGGGCCCTAGTGCTCCTCTGGCGGAGCTAAGCATTTCCCACAAAGGAGACTCACGAGAGGGTCGCTGGAAAACACAGCCAGGCCTGAGGATTTGGTTGGATACAGTGGACAGGTCTTAGAAAACCACAGGGCTGATGAAGCCCAGCCAGCAAATGAGATGGCCGTTGTATACCCAGAGTGAACTCAACCTGCAGCCTCAGTCTTTTCGAAGCGGCTGTATCGATAGGGAACAGTGGCTGTGACCGCCTCGCATCTGGGAAAGGATGGGGGGTGAGGAACGACGGACCTTGCATTTACAGCCCATTTGAAGCGTGGTGCCTTTTTGTGTCACACTCTGTGCACATCTGATCTGGTGCAAAGAGCTGGGACATGGGGTGTGAGCCTCTTTCTATGACCAGGACTGGAACATGCATGGAGCGCCCGTCGACTCTTCTGACCAGGGACCAGAAACCCCGGTCAGCCTTGGGTACGAGCCCAGCCTTCTGCCTTGGGGAGAGGGCACACAGACAATACTAGCCCGGTCGGGCACCGTGGCTATATAGATTCTGCGCTCTGTGCTTGCATCAGCCTGAAAGTCCCTCAGATTATCCCTCACAATCCCGCTCTGAGCAGAACTTGTTTCCTCTCGCCCAGGAGCTAATTCAGGAAAATAATTTTACCATCCAGCTCACCCCTTTCCTACCCACCATTGCTTCTGCTTCAGCCCTGCAGGTGGACCTCATCCTCAGCGGTGGAGCCGGTGCCAGTGATTCCCCAGGTCCAATTTGGAAGTGCTGAGGTATGGCTCTTCCCAGTTTTTCTTTATAATATAATTCATTTCTTGCTTGACATGCTTTTGCGCTGGATCCCGGCCCTGCTGTCAGCGTGCAGAGCAGCCCTCAGGGGCTCATTTGGAAACCTGGGCATCATCACCTGTTTCTCGTTAAAGCAAGGACTGGCTGAGACCCAGGCTACCCCTGTGAAATGCCACTGGCACTTTAATTTCCACCTGGAAGATGTCTTCACAATATTTCAACCTTCCATAAACCTTCCCTCCTCACCTGAGACTCTCAAAGGTCCTTAAAAAAATACCAGTCATGAACTGAACCTTTAACCCTCTGTGAACAGGAAAGGTCGTGTCCTCCTTTTAGGGATGGGGAAGCCGAGGGACAGGGATGTTTGGCCCCAAACTTGCAAACGGGACGGCTGCTCTGGGAGAGACACTACCTGGGAGGCCGGTCAGAGTTCACTCGTTGTCCTGGCGCCTCTTGAAAAGGCAAGCACTTTTCATTCATAGAGATGTGGGGGGGATAGTTGAAAGCACATCTGAGGAGCAGATAGGGAACCCCTTCACTTCTTCATCAACAGTAATGAGTATATTGGACCATAAGGGACAAGACAGGCTCGCCAGTTCAGAATACTCTTTGCTGTTCATGAAGCGTCCAGCGTGCCCCCCAGCAGGGGAAGAGCTGGTAAGAGCCATTCCTGCTGTCTTCTCCTGGTCTGTAGCAGACAGGCAGGGACCAGGCGGGTTTGTTCACCTCTGACAAGCTGCAAAAGGGCTGGTATACTATCTGGGATGGATAAAGGCTCCTATCTGGCAATGTTATAACATACTCTGGTTCAATCAAGCTATCGTCTGCCTGCAGGAATTATTGTGTGCGCTTCTCTGGCAAGGGCTGGACTAGATGATGATAACTGCTCTTTTTTATGGCTGAAAGACCAGTGACTCTGTGCCCTAAACCCCCACCTCCCTCCCAAATGTTCACACTTTCTGCCACCTCCATCGCATGTCTATATAAAGAGAGGAGAGACTAGTGCTTTTTTGGTTAGTGGTTGAACATTGACTCCTGTGTTGCATGCAATGGGCTGAGGAAGGCCTGTATTGCTGGTACCCTTTTCAGCTCCCAGTGCAGACAGGATCCCGTCATCCCCTGAGCAGAATAATGAGAGGGAGTCTGGTTTTTCTATTAGAATGTGCCTTTTTTCTCAGTGCACTTGGAATCCATCAGAACTTGGACACAGACATTCATCGGAGGGGAGAAAAAAAAATCATAGCCAAATGAAACGAAAAAAAGAATTAAAAAAAAGAACCCAAAAGCAAACAGGCTAAAAAACCCCCAACCAACAAAAACCTCCCAACCAAATGCAACCTCTTTCTCTAAAATCCATGATTAAAACCTGGTACAAACAGGTGAATATATATATATATATATATATTTAGTAGATGTAGTATTGTTTTTTTTTTTTCTCTCTTCTCTCTTTCTTGTTATACAGCAAACATTGCAAATATAGAAATTTTCTCTGTACAATAGAACAACTTCGGTTTACAATGCCATGGGTGGTAAAACCTCTCAGTGAATAAACATGTGAACGGGCCTTCGACCGGATGAAAGTCTAAGATGGAAGACTCCGTTTGCAAAAAAGCCCCAAAGGATATTACTCCTTCTGGTCTCTTTTTGGTTTTTTTTTTTTTGTGTTTTTTTTTGTCGTTGCTGTTTTTTGTTATTTTTGTTTGTTTTGGAAGGGAAGGAAGAAGAAGACAAACTGTACACAAAGAATCCACAAAACCACGGAATAGGGACTCATGCGATGCATTTTGGGGTACTCCAGACCTTAGATCTCTGCCCTTTCTCTCTCACGCGCTCTCTCTCGCTCTCTCTCTCTCTCTCTTTTTATATTCATTTTTTCTTTTTTTTTTTTTTAAAAAAAAAGGAAACAAAACAAAACTTTTTTTTTCACTCCACAGTTTTTTTTTTCTTTATAGTGTTTGTGATCAAATTTGGTGCACATCTCACAAACGTGAGACCTTTTTTTAATATCTCTCTCTTTTATATATTATATAGAATAATTATAGATTTTCATAGTTTCTGTTTGAAAGTCTGAATAAAAATAGCTGCTGCAGGTTGCTTTTGGTCCAGTTAGTGTTCAGTCACGAGTTGTGTGAGGACTCAAGACTTTTGCTGGGCTGACACACCCTTCCAGTAGTCTAGGATGTCGTGAAGATCCTCGTCTTTGGCAAACTGGACCTTTTTGCGCAGGGCATGGCCGGCTGCCATATACTCCTCCTCGTCTTTGTGCCGCTTCCGGTTGAGTTTGAAGCGTTCCCAGATGCTGTGTGACGGTTTGCATGTGTACTCTGGGCTGGAGGTGTAGCTCAGGTTGTGGTACTGAGGAGAGAGCTGAGAGTAGGCCAGGTCCCTGGGACGGGGTCTGGTCAGGGGTTCCAGGATGGAGGGCTTGCGGCCCCCCATGCCATCGTGCTGCTCCCCCTGATGCGAGCCAGGGTATGAGTGCCGGTGCTCGCTGTACTGTCGAATCTTCTCCGCCTCTGCCCGCAGGATGGCAGCCGCCGGCGTCACAGTGAGGATGGTGTCTGTGGTTGGGGATGTTTTCTCAATGTATTTGGCTTCTGATTTGTGGCCGGAGCCCTCGGAGCGGAAGGATCGGGGGCTCCGTATGGAGCCGCTGGAGGACGTGCTGGAGCGTTTGGGAGGTGCCTCCATGCTGTGATGTCTCTGCAGCGGGTGGCTGTAGCTTTCCTTGTAGACCGGGGACAGGAAGCCGTGTTTACTGGGGATCTGTTCTGATAAGAGTACCAGCTGAGGCTCTGCCGTAGAAACCGCTCCAGATTTCACCCCCTGGAAGGAGGTGGACTCTGATTTCAAGGCATCGATGCAGTTGTTAATGATCTGGTTCACTTTGTCCACCTCCTTTGCGATAGTAGAGATCTCGGCCACAGAGCTCTGGCTGTCGGGCGGCAGGGACAGTTCACACTCTCGTCTCTCGGGCTGCTCCCCGGTCCGTACTTCCATATAGTTGCCTTTAGTGGCTTTGGGGGTCTCGCTGCTGTCTATCAACTTGTACTGCTCAACTTCCCCTGCAGAGGGGAGGTAAGGGATGCGGGTCACTGTCTCCCCACCCAGCATTTGCCCTTGCGACAGCTGGGTGATGCTGGTTGTCTCCATCTCCGGTCCGTACTTCAGCTCGATGATGGTCTTCTTCATGCTGCCGGTCGCTTTTTTGTGCTTCTCCTCCTGTTGACGCCTCTTACGGAGGCAGTAATACACCACCCCCAGGACAATCACCATGCCGAACAGGCAGCCCAGAATCGTCATGATGTAGTGGGTGGCAGTGGAGGGTGTGGGGACTGGCTCTTCCCTGTTTTTTCTGGTTGGGAAGATGGTGATGCAAGTGTGGTTGTACCTTAAGACCTGGTGGTGGGAGACGATGCAGTAGGTATAGTCTCTTTGTGCTTCCAGATCCTTCACCTCAATTTCCTCCTTCTGCTTTTGGAGCTTTTGGAGATCCGTGGAGAAGCCGTTTTCAAACCGGGCCAGGACGTACATCCTGCTGTAGGGGTACGGGATGTGCACAACCAGCACGGCCGAGTTATGGGTGACATGCGTCGCTTGGAGGTTGGGGCGCACCTCCATCTCCCCGGCAGATGTGTAGAAGGGGATCTGCGGTGTGGTGCCGTCCCCAGAGGAGCAGTCTTCTTCTGAGCATGGGCTTTCTGAGGGGGCTGTGGTCACCTGGTACCTGGGGGGGAGCGGGCGAGGTATTATGGTGTAGGGGCCACCAGTGCAGAGGGAGGAGAGCATGCTCAGGGCATTGCGGTAACCGGTCCGGCCTTGGCCGAGCAGGTAGTAGCCAGAATAATCTGGCGGGGAGTCACACTGCATGCGGTCATACGTGCGTGTCATGTTGGTGAAGGCCTCCAGCCATTGTAGGAAGCCAAGGAGCTCACAGGAGCAATAGAAGGGGTTGCTGTAGAGTTCACAGACAGAGAGCTTGTTCAGGCCCCGGAAGGTGTTGCTGTCGAGTCTCTGGATCCTGTTCATGGACAGGTCAATGTTTACTATGTTGGGGCACTCCCAGAAGGCATTGGGGGTGACTATCTCAATGAGGTTAGCCTGGAGGTACAGGTACTCCAGCTTCCCCAGGCCCCGAAGGATTCCCTCAGTCAGGTTCCTTAGCCGGTTGTAGCCCAGCTGCAGCACCTGGAGGTTGAACTGTCCCGAGAAGGCACCATCCTCAATGTAAGAGATCTCGTTCTTGGTCAGGTTGAGGTATGTCAGGTTTCCGAAGCGGCTGAGCGAGGAGTACTGCACGCTCTTGATCTTGTTGTCGTTCAGTCGCAAATCCACGATCGTGCTATTGATCTGCTGGGGGATGGACTCGTACGGGGGCTGGTTCTGGCTGCAGATAGCCAGCCACACAAAGCCCTTGTCTCCCTCAATCAGCCAGCAGTCTGCCCGCACCCTGCCCGTGTGCAGGATCGAGACAGCCGCCATGCACACACACAGCGCCGACGTCACTGCCCACCTACGACCTGCCATCTGGAAGAGCAATGCAAAGAAGGAGTTTCCCTTGTCTGCTGGAAGGGGGAGAGGTGCTGGATCTGAAGACCAGGGAAGACGTGGGTTTAATAGTCTTTGGGCAGCTTCACTTTTCTCTCCTTTCTCCTCATGGCTTGGAACCTAGTGGGCAGTGTCCAAGGGAAAGGGAGGACCTCTTTGTCCAAGTTGCACAGTGACTCCTTGCAGGGTGTTGCACCACAGGTTCAGCGAGGCTGGACCTGCATTGTTAGCCCTTCTGGCATCTCGTCCAGCTGCAGCTGAAGTCAGGCAGGCCAGGTAGGGACCAGGCAGAGGAGTCTTTCTGACTTAGAGACAAGCTTTTCTCCTGCTTTCTACAGTACCTCTCCTCGTTCTCTTTTTTCCACCCATCTTCAGGTCAGCACTGGGGTCCTTCTCCATCTGCCTGCCCGTCTGTATGTCTGTCTGCCCCTCAGAGCCCTTGTCCAGTTAGCTGCCTCACCTGCAAAGAACCAAAACGAGACACAAAAAGGAGTTAAGATGACATGTTATGGTACATGGTACAATGCAGCACCTTCAGCATGAGTTCTGAGGCCACCTCGCCATGGCCAGCTTTGCTATGAACACTGGGGGCCTGGGTTTGAAATGTGTTTTGATTTTTCTTAAAATTTATTTTACAAAAGCCCTTTATGGTGCCTGCAGACACTTTGGGGCACAGGCTGTGTTCATAGGGTGGGTACAAAAACTTCTGCATCCCAGCATTTGTTACCGCAGTTGTGGCAACCGTGCACCCACAGGACTGGATACAAGTTAAGGCCAATTACTTGACCCTCAAGATAAAACCTAGCCCCAGGAACTGAAGGCAGAGACTCTGGTAGCAACTTCAGGACCTCTTGGGTATAGGAACATCCTAGCACCGCTCTCTTACATCTATCCCTTTCTTGTCTTTGGTGGAGTGACTTGCCACCTCCCTGAAGGACCGCTCCCTGCATGTCCAGTGTCGGAGTGGAGAAGAGTTCAGATGACCATTCCCCAAGAGGCTGGTTTCTGCACAAGGGTTCACCCAGTCTCAGGAGACCGCGAGAGGCAGAGCAGAGGCTGGGGGCATTTCCTTGAAGACACCACTGGTAAGCAAAAGGCCTCAAAGCAGATAGTCAATTGTGAAATTCTCACCTGTGACTTTTTTTACTCTCAGAGTGGTGCAATCTAACAAATCCAGAATCAGGGATCAGTTTGGTTGGCCCCAGGGTTTGAAATGGAGTCAGTACCATGAACATTTCACTGCCTCAAATACCAGTTCTCCCATGGTTGTCCTGACACCCCATCGGCTTCTGAAGCACTCCCAGAAACTGCACTGTGAAAACGCGGTGAAGACCAAATGGGATGAGGGGGCACTGGGAGGGAAGGCAAGTCCAGGAGGAGATTTCTCTCTCTTGCCATGGGCTCTTTGGAACAAGGAGGTCCCTGGACCTGGCAGGAGACAACCGCCCTGTATTGCAGAGGCCCAGCGATTTTACTTGCCCTGACTCTCTCAGGTAGACCCGACCTAGCCTGGTAACCTGGATCTTACCAGGCTAGGGCAGGTCGAGCGAAGACCTCCATTACCAGGCTAGGGCAGGTCTAGCCAAGTCCTCCGGTCCTAAGCTTTAGGCAATGACACAACCCATGTGCAAACAAGGGGCTTGGTTTCATAACTCGCCCACAAAGAACAAACGAGCCGGCTGTCCGGGCTTCGTGGCCCGGCATGTCCCAAAGTGCTGCAAAACCTGGCTGCGTGGGAGAGTGCATGAAATCTGCTTTCTTCCTAGGCTAGGAAATTCCATGCCACTCGGGCCAGTCCTTTCTCAGGTACTGGGGAATAATAGCTTTAAACATGACCCTGGGATTAGTTCAAAGAACAGCCCAGGCAGTGCAGCGATGGCCCAGCATAAGGCGCTTTTCTACCCAAGCCACCCTGTTTCCCCATCTCCCAAACATGCTTGTAGCAGCTCCAGCTAGTACACGCTGGGTGCTTCAAGTCCGTGAGGCTCGTGACACTTGCTGACAGCGGAGCTGTAAGGGCAGGGCCGGGCATCTGCAGGCGGGGGCTGCAGCGATCGTGCAGCCGTGGTGGCAGTCATTCCTTCCCCCACAAAGTCAGTGCCCAGAGCAGCTGCCCTGGTCAGCAGTGAGATGAAGGGCTGGATCTTGTTCCTTTGCTGTACCTTGTTCTGCTAATGGTTCTGTTGAAATCAGGAAAAATCCATTTTCCCACCATGAGATAGCAGAACATGAAAGGGACGGTGCTTCGGAGCAGAGAGCCCTGCTTAACCAGTCACTTTTTATATCCTAGGAAATAAGCCAATAACCATGAGCGGCAGAATAGTTTATTTGTCCTTACTGAGACATGAACAATGAGTAGCCCCCAGTGGAACGGCCTGGGTGATGTTGCTGGAATAATAAAAGGTGCACTCGTTTCAGCTGTGCGGTGACCCAGCCACCCCCTCCACAAGCTCCCTTCAGTAGAGCCAAAAGACCGTTGCCACAGTCTCCCGCGCGGAGGCCGAGGATACGCTGCAATCTCTGGGCACGGGGTGATCGTTTTGACATTGCTGCACACGGCAAAGCCCTTGTCTGTGCTTGCCCAAATGGCCTTTGGCAGGTATATCCTGTACCTGCAGTGGCACGGTGTGCTGCATAGACCTATGGGCATCCTTTTCAATGTAGACTAAGCCTTAGACATTGCAGGGGATGGAAAAGGAATTCTAATCCCCCAAATCTTGCCAGCACCCCCTGCATCTCGCTGCGCACCCTCATACACTGTGCGTGCCCCCTCATCGAATGGAAGAAAGCACAGGCTAATGACTGAAACGCCAGGCCAGCAGTCACATGGGTTCTCCGCACAGATGTGCCACTGAATCCCCTGTGGCCTTGGGCAAGTCAATTAACCTCTCCATGCTTGAGTCTCCTCTTCAGTGAGATGAGGATAATGATACTCCTCCCTTGGTTCACAGAGGTGCTGGGAGGCTGCATGAAAGCACTTTGAACTCCTCTGCCGTCTGATGAGCGACGGCAAGGTCTCGTCTGGAGGGCACGCTGTAAACACGTAGCATTCGGTTCAGTCTAGGGTAAGAAGCTGTTGGGCTTTGGGCTCCTGATTGAGCCCATCTCCTTCCCTGTCTGCCCTGTGCCAGGTGCTTCGCCAGGGAAACACCTGGAAACAAAGCCCCCAGCTTGCCTTCAAAAAGGACCAGCACGGTTGGTTTGAGCTGAACCTGTGGCTGTTTCTGGCTACATGCAGCACCTTTCATTCCTAAGGATGCCGCAGGCTCAGCACCTGATTTGCAGCCTATGGTTAGACTTTGGCTGACCCATGCACAGCTGCGCAAGTCTCCTGTGTTTCCTATATAGCAGCCAGCCTCAGCTACAAGCTCCTGGCTCCCTTCGGGCCAGACACCGCTCCTTGTTGGCAACCCCTGGGGCACAAGCTACTTCCAAAGACTGTCAGACTGCACAGCCCTCTCTCCCCCCACTCTCCAGTCATTAGCTATCCCAGGATGTCCTATGAATGCTGTATTGTCCTAAGGGCTGGGGCAGTGGGTCCTCTCTTCCCTGGGCTGGGAGTGCATGGGTACCCTCCTGGGACTTCCCTCTGGCTTGATGTAGCACAGCACTGCCTTTGCTATGGACTTAGCCATGAATGATGCACATATTTGGCCTCATATACTGTATCAGAAGCCTTTACTGTGTCCAGTGGCTTACCACGCTGCAGCAAGACAACAAAGGAGAGCAGGGGAAGGAGTGAAGACCACGAATGACGTCTTTCCTTCTCTTTGGTGGGCAGGGCTCTGCCTCTTCATGCTCTGGGTTTGGACTGATTCACAACATGCAAAGCCTCCAGCTCTGGGAAGGCTTGTGCTTGGAGCCTGGGTCCAGTAAGTAGACCAGTTACCTGTCTTTAGGGATCTCAGTGCTGGCTCCTCTCTGAGCCACGGGCCCTAGAGCAGCACTTTGGTGCAGGGCAAAATGAAGACAACCCCACAGCAAGGAGAGCAGGATTAATCCCAAGCGGGTATCTCCTCCCCAGCACTCCTCCTCAGTCTGGTGGGAGGTGTCTGGGGCGAGGGGGTCTATCCGTAACTGCCTCCAACAGGTTCAACAGTGCTCATACTGCCTGTTTTCTCTTGCTTTCCCGCGTGCTGCTTGTCAGTTGATTTCTCTCCAATAACAGAAAGCAAAAAAAAAAAAAGGCTTTTTATCAGCCACCGAGTTTAATTTCAGCTCATTAAAGCAAGCAATTTGCTGGTTTATTTGCTTTGCAAAGTGTGAATAAAATGACAGCATTAAGGCTGTAACAGAGAAAAGAGGGGCTAATCTCCCTCTTTATTAGACTGCAGGGACACGACTGTGACAGAGGCCTTGTTGCTTTGCACAGAGGAGATCATTGTTCATAGTGTAGCTCCTGGAAGCGTCCTTTCCAGTACAGCCTGTGGGGTGGAAGGCAAAGGCAGGCTACGAGCCGACAGGCTGCAAAGCTGAGGAAGGAGCTAAGAGACCTGAAAAGGGTTGCTAATTTATGCCCCGGAGACCTGGGACGGTTCCTCCTTTGCTTTTCTGTTCCGCTCTTCATACAAAAATCCTACCCTTTGACTTGCTCCTCCTGTAAAAATACTGGATCAGCATAATCACTGGTGCTCCAGTGACTAACACTGCCTGATGATCGGACCCATTACGACTCCTGTCCTCCACCTGCCCTCGCAGCTGAAGGAATCCTTCAAGGCCAAGAGAGGAGGAAGTGTCCCAGGGTAGGAGCATTCAGTCTTGCTTTGCTCCCTGTTAGTTATCTTGAAGCAGGTACCGAAACTTTAAGGCTCTTCACCAGCCTAATTGCTTCCCCTGGTTTCTCTCCTTTCCCAGGCCATAATTTAGCTAGTTCTCCAATCATCCAAAGGGCCTTCCTGGGAAGCCAGGGTAGAAGCCACTTGCCATTCCAGGGTAAAAACACTCGGAAGAATAAAATCTATCAGGTCTTTATTTACTTCTCAATAAGAAACAAAAATGGCAAGAAAGACATTTCCTCTCTAGCATGCCATAGCAGTATGCTGTGATTTGACATAGTTTAATCTAACCTGGAGATCTTTTAAGCTCTGGCTTAGTGTGGCTTCTTTCTGTCATGTGCACGTTGTGGCTGACACCCTGCCGCCTGTTCGGAGCAATGCAGCATGTGAATACGGTGTCTCGGCTTGCAGAGGGCTTGCACCTTTTCCTAACTAAGCCCTTGTGGCTGGTGGGCACCAGCTCTTCAACTCCCTAGGGAAGAAGGCTGAAGCACCGCTACCTCTGTCCGAGGGGCAGGTGTCTCATTGCCAGGTCTGCTGTGGAACGATGCACTGTTATTGCTGTATTTCCCTTTCCTGCTACTTTTCTGAGGGACAATGGTGCATTTTGCTGCTTGAAAAAAGAAGGGTGGTGTGGGGAGCTAATATCTGGCTCTAAAGGCAGAAAGCATTTGTATTTCCTTTCCATGCAGCCCTGTTGAAGAACCTTGCCCCCGGTTTTCAATATCCCTGCTGAGACCTAAAAGCACACAGCTCTGCGGTGACCCAGCGCCCCTCTTATTTCAAAGCTGAACCGTTTCAGATCTTTGTCAGTAGACCTAGCAAACAGGGATGGCCAGGGTTTTGTAACACAAAGAAACACCCATGAGGGTCTGCAATGAGAGCATCAAGCTTATTTCACTTCTAATCAACTAAAAACCCAGAATGAAGGCCTCCAGAGGTAGAAGCATTATTGCCAAGGCCCCAGAAGCAGACTTCATGGATGTTGGGTTTTGTTTTTGTCTCTTGATGAGCAGCATCACAGTAAATCAGACCAGAACAGCAGCTGCAAGGAGAGCTACCATTGAAATCAAACAAAGCAAGCAGAGTCAGAGGGAGAGGGATCTGGGCAGCCAATATAATAATACGCAGTCTCTGGCACTCAATTCTTAATTTTGTTATTCTACTGAATGAGTTATTTCAAATTGTGGATGAGATTTACTGGTGGAGGGCAAGGAGCCAGGTGACCATGCACACGCATTCGTTGTGTCCTCCTCCTTGGCAGATCCATTCTTCCAGACCCCCCTCTCCCCCATTTGCTCCGCATCCTCCGTCTCCTTCTGGCCATATGTCACCTTCTCTTCGATCCTCTTTCACCATCACCTGGGTCATTTTATCAATAAATGAAGGAGCCGTGCTACAAAGAGAGCAATGGCGGAAAGGCGGTGATACATTACAAATGATAAATGTTTAATCATGCAAAGAGGTGGAGAGGGGAAATTTGGCTAACAGGCACCAAATGTTAAAATGAACCCAGGCTATTCATTATGTGTAAAATAATACGAGGAGACAGCTCTAAGATGGCAGAGAAAACATTTATTAATGATGAAGCTTTTCCTAAATGGTTTCACGTCTGTTCCGTATATGTCAGGTGCGGAAAGAGCGCTCCCAGGCAGGTTTTCTTTTAATTCATATTCCTGGCATCAGTTTACACTCCTCCTGCTTGGTGATATCGGTTAGAATTGCCAAGACAGTACATAATAAATGTGCCCGGACCTATAAAATCCAGCCCATCTTCAATTCAAGCTTCGGATTTGGATTCCACGGTCAAAGCTCCGTACTGCATGGCTCTGGTTTGCATCTCACCGTCCCTATGAGCCTTTTCTCCTTATGCTTTGCAGAGCTAGATAATAGAGATTCATAGTAATTCCTCCCCCCCCGCCCCCAACTTTCCTTGCTATTATTTATTATTTAAAAAGAATAGGCAAGGGAGGAAAGATACGTTTTCCACTGAGGTTTGAAGGGAGATTAAGAGGCAATGAGGCAGAGAGATACAGGGAGCTGATTAAAAGGACCATAACCGTATGAGAGAGAGAGAAGGATTTTCGTGAGGCTGTGGAGAGGTGTGTGGAAGAGGCCAGTTCTGTGGGGTAGGCTGGGATGCTCAGATATGAAGTATATAGCATTCGATTTGTAGACTAATGCAGTCACCGGCCCTCATATGAAGTGAGTGGCGAAAGCATTGTGATACGTCGGCACTTTGCTCACGGGTACAAACGACTGGACTGCATGAGAGCAGTGGGGAATCTACCCAACTCGGTGCCAGTTTGGGGTGCTTGACACAGGCCAGTCTCCCGTGCAGGGGGCTCTGTCAGCAGCAGAGCTGCTTGAGAGGTTCCCATTAACATTGTTTTCCAGCTGAAAAGGCTGTTGAAAATTTTCCATCCCAAGTCAGGTCAGCACTAAGCTCCAAGGTGCTGCAGTGCTGCAGAGGCACCGTCCTTCAAAAAGGTCATGCCCCCTCTCTCTCTCCTTTGGGCCAGGCTCCTGGGCTGGGCAACAAGTCGCATGGGACACAGGACACCGAAGCAGAACATTTCTGTACAGAAACATGAAGACACAATGGCTTGACGTCCCTGCTTAGATGTGTTTCTGGTCCTGTGACAAAAGTTGGTATTTTCAAGACATTCCTTCCCAATTTGAGACAAAACCAAATGTCAGATCTTGGGTGGTCTGGCAGAACGCACAGCGCAATGCCAGCCTCGTTCTAGTCTCCAGCCATCGATGCTACTCTACTGTGCCCCAACCCACCTAGCCTAGCTTTTAAGGAGTAACCGGATCCGAGCCCTATATAATGTGTCTGCAGGTCACTCAGGATAATTATATGTGGAGTTCAAGTGAATGCATCGAAGAGCTTCCTGGGAACCGAGCTTCTAAACCCAGCTGGTTACCTATGCATTAAACCAACCTTCTGAAATATCAGCATGGGCAGATTAAATGTCAGATGCAGCTTGTGGTGGACCAGCGGACTCTCAAAGGAAAAAGCAGCACAACAATTAAAAGAAAAGAATGAGAGGCAGGTGAAGAGGTGAAAGGTTTTAATAGATGAGGAGACGTCAAGAGCTCTAGTCCTGCATAACGGTTACGGCAAGAAATAATAGGTTTCAGTAGGGGGAGAATTCCCCTGGAACAAACTAGGCATTAGAAGTAATGGACTGGCTTCCATTGCACCATTACTCTGGCGTTATGCAGGAGTTGCATATAAGGAGTAATACACTCATGAGCCAGCCCTATTTTTTCCCCCCAAATAAGTAAAATGATATAGTTGGGAATTCACGTAAGGCCTCTACTGCCTCAGTCTGAAGGAACGAGCCAGGAGACGAGCTACTGCTCCTGAATCTGAACTGTGACTTGGCTCTGTCCCGCTGTCTTCTCTCAGCCCTCCGCTGTTACTTGAACCATGCCTTTACTGCTTAAGTTTTAAAATCTGGTTCTGTAACAGGTCTAGATGAGCCATGTGCCCTCCTGAGAGGGAAGCCAGGGTTTTGTTCACAATAGGATTTGGTGATGGATCTCAAGCAGGTAGAGGGTTAGTCAGCTTTAGAAACAAGTGTAAAGTAGCATTGGGTACTACCCCCCTTAGCTGTCCTGCAAGTACTTGTGATTTTTGTAGGCCACCATTTCCTATTTTTAAAAATGAATTCTCTTCCCTGTTTGTGAAAGATCCACGTTGTCGGGGAACTAATAGGTCTCCATCCAGCTGTTGGATGTGTTGGTTTATCTCTGGCCCCTTTGCGGTCTTCTTTAGGCTGCCGTCCGCTGCCAGCGTTCTTGAGAAGATCTCCTACAATCTGATCTCTTCAGACCTGGGCCTCCAAGCTGCAGCTTCAGCAATTCAGTGTGATGGGGCAGCCAGTTTGGCTTTAGTTCAGCATCTGCGGTCTTGCTTGTCTCAGGCCGGCTTTCATACAATAAAAGCTTGTTTGTTCAGAATAACAGCACTGCAGGGAAACCTTTCCAAGCAGTCATCCACCTTCTTCACAGAGCCTTGGTAGGGATCGTCTCATGTTTGTCAGTTCTTGGGTTTGAGTGACCTGCTCCTTAGGATAGGACACTCTCTTCCAAAGGCTGGAGTCTGCCTTGTTATAGCACCAGGGATTAGTATGAATTACCCACCCTGTGGCTTTACATGTCTTATCTGACCTGTTGAATCAGGAAGGCAACTGTGAGAGATGCATACCAGGTGGTACATTGATGCAACGATCTTCAAAGCATCTGACACAGGATCCCTTGTGCAAATCCTTATGCATCAATGGCTCCCATTCCAAGATCGGGGCCAGACTGACTGTGCAGGGGAACCAGAGAACCTGATCAGAAGCAAAACACTATCGAAGGGACAAAGGCAGCAACTAGAAATACATAACATCCTCTAATTGCTCTGGGTTATAGTTCTCTCAAGTGTTGGAAGTTGCAAAGGTAGGTGAAAAGTTTGAGTTAAGTGTTTCTCTAAGTAGATAATGTCCCTTTAATGTTCCACTTGATAACAACATCCCTTTCGTCACAAAGAGATCCTTGAGGAAATGTGATGTGAAAGCTCAGACTCAGGGAGAACTGGGGACATATAGTTCCTTAAAGGGACATGATGTGGATAAAAATAGTATTTTAGGAACAATTCTTACCTGCACAACTAACAGGTCTGAAGCTTATTATAACAGGAGGAATCACAGGCAATTAGTTTGCTGCACTGTGTATTTCAAAGCTTGGGCTGGTCTAATTCTTCAGCGTACAGTTAGCGTTGCATTTGCGTCTTGTGTGAGCAAGTGCCGCACGGTTGGTGTTTCACCGACTATTCAAGGGAGATCGTTTCTAAAAAACTAGCTCTGTTTCCTTTTCAAGTGTCCCACTCTTCTTTCAGTTGAGCAGCCCTGTTGGCCATCACAGTTATTAATTTACAAAAATCTACGTTTGGACACCAACCATTTGTTAGAAGAAGAGAACAAGTGTGGGTGGGAGGGAAAATTCCCTTGTATCATATAGTGACTAGGTACAATTTGACTAAAGTTCCTCCCCTCTTTCCCTGGAAAAGGACCCAGTCATATTCTTTACGCCTGGTCTGCAAATGATGGGCTCAGTCATGAACCACCTCATATGCCCCATGCTGGGAATAACAACGTGCAAGGTATTCCTTGCTTCCCTATATGACTTGCTCTATCCCAGGTCGCCGCACGGAGGTAGGCCTGTGTTCAGGGAGAAGTGGGCAGAGCTTTGCTTCTATCCACCCGCACATTTGTTTCTGAGCACAGAAAGGGAAGTCACTTATTCCCAGCATAGGGCCAGCTCAGCTGACTGCAGGAAAGGGGAGAAGGGATCTAACTGTGCTCTGATGTTGCAGTGTGGACTCTGTCCTGCTCCAAGGACAACACTGCTATGCTTGTGCCTCTTCCCCAGGGCTCATGGTAGCCATATGTTCCAGCCCTTTCTTGGTTTTGCTGCCCATCTCCAGGTGGTGCATGTTTGAAAAGCAGGCCGTTTCTGTGCAAAGGACTGTACGGCTCTCAGGACACTCGTAAGACCCATCTGTATGTCTCTGACCCATCTAATTTGGACACCGCAGTTCAGTACCTCGGTCAGCTGAGACTGGGGCCTGGATGAGAGTGAGCAGGTAGAACCTCAGCTCCAACAAGACTGAGGGGATGATGGTAAATTGGGGAAAGGAGACGGCAGAGGTAATACTGGTCCCTCTGACTGAAGGAGCGTGTCCACCGTTGTGCCGCTGAGCCCCCACTGCTGGCTGGCAAATGTTTCACAGCATGGTCCACGCTCCAGGTGGAGCTTAAGGTGTTATAACCCATAAAGCCTAAATGACCTGGACCCAGCCTACCTGATGGACTGCCTCCCTCTATAGCACGCTGCCGCTGCTGGAGTCGGTAGTGGTGCTCAACCTGGATCCCTTCATGGAAGAGCTGGGTGCCTGCCTGGCAAGGTCATTTCCCATGATGGCTCCCAAGACTTTGGATCCTGTTCCCCCAGCTCTCCAACCCCAAACAGCTTTTGTCCAGGGCTTTCTAGGCACGCTGCAAGAGACAACTACTAGGGTCTCTTGAAAAAGCTAAGGGACATGCTGCTTAGATGCTGAAGGGGGTGGGTGACTGGCAGCCCAGGCAGCCAGGTTTGTATGGAGCTGATTTTAATGTTCAATGTAATTGTATTTTTGCGTGATTAGTTACGGCAGGGCGCCTGGAGCCTGGGGAAGGCATCTTTATTATGTTAAAGCCAAGCAAAAGAATCAATCTATCTATCCTGCTTTCAGCCCTAAACCTCAAGCTCCGCTTTGCTTCCTTACAAGAAAACATCTGTTTAAATTTGACTACGCTATTTCTTTCTGGGCTGAATGTTTGGTCACCTTCTTACTTGGGCCCACTTGGGTAGAAGACCCATCCCAGTGTGTATGTGCATGCGCATGTGTGTAAAGCCCAGTTACCTACACATCTGACTGCCCCGAACTGTGAATGTAGGAGCCGACTCCAGCACATAGCATGGCATCCCATGGGCACAAAGCCAAGGTGGCTTTAAACAGCGAGAGTGGAAGCAGAATGAGGTCATCTGTATGCCAGGTTTCATGCTGGGGAAATCAGTGTGTTCCTATTGGAAAGCTCTGATAAATGGGCACAAGTAGAAAACACTCCTGGTCCCTCAGCCACGGCTGGGCACACCGCTGCATGGACACAGGGTGGGCGAGTGGGCAGAGCTCTGGGCCAGCGATCAGCTGACTTGACCTCCACGTTCACCTCTGCGGTGTGACCCTTCACTTCTCCTGTAGTAGTAAACTGTAGCATAAGATGTAACATCACATCTGGCTATAGACAGAGACTGTAAATCACCCTCCATGTACGTTTAATTCCCTGCCGGGTGACTCTGTGACTGCCAAAGGACATGGAAAGTTGGGAGACAGCTTGGAGAGTCCAAGACGTGTTGGGATGCCCGTCACCTTCGTAAACAATTCATATAGAGGTTACCCAAGCTGCAAACACCAGCGAACCCCAAACACCCACCCTCTGGAGGAATTGAGTTTATCGTTAATAATCTACTGCTAAAAGGGTAACATCTGTTTTGGACAAACTGTAATGAGATTTAAACCCCAGGTGGAGGGAGGACTCCACAGTAATAAATGACTTGCTGTATGTCTAAATAGTTTTAATTTTTTTTCTGGCAGAAATAGCTGCTTTTCACCTCGGGCTTCTTTTTGCCAGCTCTTTTTGTTTAATGATTGCTATTAATTTCCAGGGTGGCAGATGGATTCTAGCCTGGTGGAGTTTGAAATGAGAACAGCAGCTCATGAAGGTGTGCGCGCCTGCTATGGGTACGTGCATGCGAGCCATGTGCTGGCATGCGTGACATCTGTGTGGACGTGGACATGCCACGTGTGTGTGCGCGCATTTGCTTTGTAGGGAGAGCTACGGTTTTCCAGTAGATGTTCCCCAGATTGGGGACTCCTGGATATCAGTCTTTCCCTCTCTCTTTGTAGGGGAAGAGGAACTCGGTTACTTCTGGTTTCGGCTCTGATCACCCACATGGGGTTTCAGGGGGTGTTTATAGTAAATGCATATATTTAAGCGCCTTGTTGAACTGGAACAGTGGGGAGCTGGGGAATGGCCTCACCTGACTAGAGTCCGAATTAGTGAATTTACGCCTGATTTTTCCCAATTTACTAGCGTCAAATTGCCTGGTCTCACCTCCCGGAAGAAAGCAGGTCAATGTGCCACCTGTGTGAGATCTGGAGCGAACTGCTCAAATCTCACTGCCAGTTTCTAACATGCTTATAGCTGCCTTAGCACCAAGCATAGGCCGAAACAAGCTCCCAGGTAGGCACAGGGAACAGCTCTTGACCACAGACAACCTGAGCACGATTTGAACGGGTGACCAAGAGCAAAAAGGTTTTATGTGCCCCAACATTGCTGGGGCTAACAGCAAATCCTGCAGGATGTGGACCCTCAGACTAGACCTGGGAGTGGTATGAACACCAGACGGGTGGTGATTCCTGCTGTGGTCTATCGGGCTTCTCACCCCACGCAAATGCTGGAGTTAAAATGTCCAGGCAAGAGCAACTCCTATAGCCCAAAGGATGGAGACTTTCTCCAGCCCTCTCGGCTGCCGCTAGCACGTTCCTGAGAATTGCTGAAGAGATAATCCTGACTAATACCAAGACATGACAGCTGGGATCCCCCTCACGTCCCATTTCCCCTCTCTGAACACTGTGTCACGTCAGGGCATGGCATAAAGTGCCAGGTGGAGCCTGGATGCTAAAGGGAATAGTTCGTGCTGCGGACAGGGTGACACGGAGCCGAGCCCGGGTGATTGCCCCCTTTGAGTTTGGCGCGTGGCTGTCCTCCGATATCAGTTTGGCTAACAGCAGGTGTGTGCGTGTGCGGGGAGGGGGGGATTGAGCAGCGAGGGGGCTTCTGTCTGCTGGGGCTGGGTGAGGCAGGCTGACGCAAGGGGGGTAGTGATAGAAAGTGCAGCATCTCAGGTGATGCAGATAATCTCCTCTAATCTCCGGCTCAAAATAACCCAAAGTCAAGTAAAGGAGGGATTATATAGCCTAAGCCACTGTTATCGCCAGTGTGTAACAGACTTAGGCTACCTCTGAAGCTTTACCGAGGAGGAAAGGGTGGAGCAGCACTGCCGGGTCTATGAATAGCCTCCGTCAGGATCCACTCCTATTGCTGCCCACCTACCGCCGCCTGGTTTTGGAGAGCTCCTTCCCAGATGGCAGCGTGCGGCAGAGTCAGCCGTCAGGCAGCAGGATCACGGGGCTCTTGGATGAGAGCAGAGCCTGCAGCCCCGGCTCCCTATGCCTGCAGGGAGGCTGTGTTGCAGCCCATTCCCAGCACAGCCTCCTCTGCCCCGCGCTCGCTGGTCAAGCCTAAGGGTAGGGTCACGGTCCAAAATGTGTAGGGAAGAGAGGTATTTGGGAGCCGTGTTGGTCTGAGACAAAAAGAAATGCAAAACTCTGGAACTCCTGGTTCAGAGATGATACCTGTTGTTAGAGCAACTAAGAAACTGCAAAAAAGAAATCTATCTTTGCAAACTTTCGGGCACACGCGCCCTTCTTGAGGCTGAGGGAAAACTGAAGATGGTAAAAGCCCTCATAGCTGGAAATCAACCTTATTTTGCACAGAGGCAGCTGAGGGTGGATGTCTGTTCCTCTGAGTTTCTTTGTGTGAGTTGCTCTTTGATGTGCAGACGGGGCAAGATTCCTTCCCTGGTGGTGTCGGATGGCAGAAAGGCAGGGAGGTGTACAAATCGTTCTTTGTTGTTTAGCAATGAAGTTTATCATTCCAAAAATTGGCTAAAATTCGGCATCTCACACAAAGAAACTCTCATGGACCTGGAGGAACAGATATCCACCTTCAGCTTCCTCTGTGCAAAATGAAGTTTATTTTCTACCTATGGGGACTTTATACCATCGTTAACTTTCCCTCAGCCTGAAGAAGGGTGCGTGTGCCCAAAAGCTTGTAAAGAACGGTAATTTTTTTGCGATTTCTTAGTTGGTCGAATAAAAGGTGTCGTCTCTGAACCAGGATTTCTAGAGTTTTGCATTTCTTTTAGGGGAGAGAGGGGCACCTGGCTCCGGTCTCCATCAGCCAAGGGGAAAAGAGCAACATCTGCCCCTTCCAACTGCCCTTTTCATTTCTGAAGTCCTTAGCACAGAGTGGAGGAGCCCAAAGCACTTGACTTGCGTGAATTATGCCTTGTTCCACCCTCTCGGGAGCGGCGGCAATCATTGCGCCCATTTTACAGATGGGATACCGAGATAACAAGAGGCTCAATGGCACAGTGTGGTAATGCAGAGGCAGGAGCAGAGCCTTATCTCTTTTGTGGCTGGTCCCCAGCTCTACCCACTGCTCTCTGCTTCTCTTTCTCCTCCCTTCTGTCACGACGCCCTCCCTGGACTCTGTCCACCTTGCTCCCTCCCTCCTTGCTCTCTCTCCATAAGAGGAGGTGTAAAAATGCTTGTGCCAAGGCTTCCTCTCTGCATCCTACTCAGGAGCCGGTGAATTCCTGACCCTCCCTGTGCCTCATCCACCCTGGTGCCCACCCCCTCTTCACTTGTGCTGCCTGAGAAAACAAAGCCTCACGGGCCTATTCACCAGCTCCCGGTGCCTCGTCTGCAAGGCAGTGGCAGCAGGGAGCCGGGTTTAGCAGAACTGCGAGGAGAGGAGGGAGGGAGGGGAGAGCGTGTTCATTTTAATGAGCCTGTCTCTGCCTAAGGAGAGAGAGGCCATGCCAGTTTAATAAACTCCGGCATACGGATTTAATCAGATGGATCATCGTGCCTTGGTGCTGGGATGAATATATTAAAAATGATTCAAACTTTCCCCCCTTTGTTTTTCATTTGTATTATGTGCTCTGGTGTGATAAAACATCCTGAGGCCAGCAGGCAAGGCGGTGAGAGAGAGAGAAGGAAGGGGAGGATAATGTGCATGTAGCGCGACACGAGCTTAGCTCCCCAGAGCAGGGCTGCTCGTGGGGGATCAGGCATCACATTACCAAGCCCATCTCCAAGAGGCGGGGGGAGATGGCATCAGGCTGCTTGACTTCTGAGCAGTGGGAAGCTCCCTTCTAGACCTTGAACCCTAGGCCTCCGAGGAAGGGAGAGACTACAGAGATCTGGAAATATGACACTGCGACAGGGATGGGGGTATAACACTGAAAGGTGTCCCAGGACCAGCCCTAGGGCTTGCTGAGCATTGTCAGAGATGACCTAGGCGCAGCTCTCCTTTTTTCTACTCCGGGTATTTCCCATGCTTCTGGGCTTTGCTGGTTGCCACATGGGGCTGGGAAGGATTTTTCCCCTCTCCGGCTGCTACTTGTGTCTGGGATGTGTTTTTTCACCCCTCGCAGAAGCGCCGAGTGTTGGGGGCAGACTGCCCATGCTCCTGCTGGGACTGAAACCCAGAGCTTCCTGCTAAAGGGTCTTGCCTCTCTGCTCAGGGTCAGACCGATCGCCGTATTTGGGGTCAGGAGGGAATGTTACCCCATGGTCCGACCGGTGCCGACCACAGGGGTTTTGCCTTTTTCTGCACTGAGGGGTGCAGCCCTCTTCCTTAGGCCATTTCATGAATAGTTAGGTAGGAGGGGGCCATGTCTCATGCTAAGCTGTGACCTTTCTACTAGCTAGGTGTGGCAACTGTGCTTGGGAGAAGAAGCAGGACGGGGAACATGGCTTCTTTCTGGCCTGGCCCATCTCACCTCTAGGCAGCTTGAATTTCTCTGTATCTTTTCCTGTCCCTTCCTTCCCCTCCTTCATGATCTTACCTGCTGAATTCCCGGCTTCCCATCTGTTCTGATCTCTTTCGCCTGAGCTCTTGCCTGTCACTTTTCCCCTTGCTTGGCTTTTCATTTGCTATTTGTCCTCCACTCCACTGCTCTCCCTCCCTCCCTTTCACCTCGTACGTCTCCTCACTCGACAGCACTCCCTCCCGTCCTCCCCTCCATTAACTCCCCCTGGCTGCCTCCCTCCCCTGCACTCTCCTGTCACCCTTCTTCTTCCCATGCATCTCTCCATTACTCTTAACTTCACCTCTATCACGCACACATGCACACACACCTTCTCCCTCCCTTCCTGCACTGATGGCAGGCCATGACTTTGCGCCGAGCTGGGGCGAGTTAGGACCTGGATCCTGGCTTACTGGGTTCTTGTCCTAATTAAGTGGAAATAAATGCTTGTGCTTGCAGAAACAACCGGTCCAGACATCCAAGTGAACAGTGTGCACGGGTAGGGAAGTCTGCACCAAAGAGACCCTGGCACCTCCAGCACCTCTTATCGGCTGGGCTGGACCCCGCAATATTTCGTCCCTTTTGCCTCTGGAGGTTGCTGGGAGGTAGGGCGATGCTTACTGAGACAGAGGGGAGCTGGGTCTCAGTTTAGAGCAAGAAGAAAAATGAGCAATACTTTGCACCCTCTGTGTTTCATGGATGTGTACGTGTGTGCTTGCGTGTTCGTGTGCCCCTGGATGGTTGTACGCAGGAATGTGCAAAGGGGCACACGTATGCACGTGTCTGCGCATGCACATATGTTTGTGCATTAGCTCATGCATATTCAGCTGACCGTGCATGCCTATTAGTGTATGAATCGGCATGTGTGCATATGTTCAGCTGCAGGCACGCAGGAGAACGAACGTGACTGCATCGGGGTGTGTGCCCGCATGAGCGGGCAGGGCTGCGCGTGTCTTCAGGCACGTGTGTGTGTGCATGCATTTGTGTGGGTGGGAGATGAAGCCTGTTTGGGAAGAACGTTGTGCTGAATCCCAGGCAGACCACCTGTGCCAAACAACAGAGAGCTGCTGGCGCTGTTTCCAAAGAAAGAACGCAGCTCCCCCGCCCTCACTGTCCTTCTCAGGGGCTCCTACATGGAAAAGTCCCCTCCTTCCCATCCAAGGCGTCTTGCCTCCCTGTGCCCTGTCCTCTGGGAGAAGGGGTGGTTCAAAGCTGTCCCCCTGCTCTCTGCTCATTTCTCTTCCCCACCTGAGATAACTCCTGATCAATCTGAGTTTAATTGGATTTAATTCATGTCTTGGCCTGTACCTTTTACTTCCTCAGCTCCTATAAATGTGCTTAGAAGATGGTTACTCCTCCCATCTCTTCCCCACCCGCCTGGAACCTGCCTGCTGCTGCTCTATATGGGCTGTTAGTGCTTATAGCTTTTAATGGAGCTTTTCCTGTGGGTATACATGTCAAAAGCGGTTCCTACATGAAGAAATAACGGATGATTTCTAGCTCAGCTATTTGGCTGCGAGGGTGCGTTCTGCTCGGAGACGAGGGGACTTGTTTTCAATAGGCCAGGACAAGGCGTTGTGACTTTGTCTTAATTTTGAACAATATCCTAAAAGTGAAAGCATCGTCCTTCATGTCAGCTGTTGGTTGCATTCGTGCCTGGTGTGTTTGCTTCCAGAAGGAGCTGGTCGATTGTGTCTCCACCGTATTAAGGACAAGGGGGCTGTTGCACTCCAAAAATTAGTATTTCAGTAGAGTGCTGCCACCCCCGTCTCCATCTCTAAAACACAGTGATGCCCTTTCCATGATTAAAACAAAGGATTTAGGAAGGAAGGTTGCTTTTAGGCTTATGGTATGGCTCTGCAACTGATTTCCTGGTGAGCACAGTCAACTCCCTTGACCTCCTTGAGGCTCAGCCACTTCATCTACGAATCAGGGATGATACTGATAGCAACACTTCCTTAGAAAACAGTACAATATTCACAAGAACTGCTTCCTTTGCTTCAAAAAATGTTTCTAACCCATGTCATAGAAGAGTTGCTATTGCCCCTCGGGTGTTAAATGACCCTCATAAAACTTGGCCTCCTATCCTCACATATGTTACTGCCTCATTCTTTCATTTCTTTGTGTACAAGAATCATTAATTTATCATGTTTGCTATACCTATTATTATTTAACTGAGTATCTAATTGTGTTTTATATGCTGTCTCTATGCGTTTATGTATGATAGCTTCGCCAATATACCTTTATTAATTGTGATGGATTAAGCATGTTAAAACCAATTAAAAGTTTAGGCACTACAAGAGGGAGAGGATCCTTCAATAATACACTTGGATGTTGCTGTTTGACAGCTACTGTGGCACTGTGAATCATTACTGTAGAAAGCTGCAGTAGTAATTGGAAAGGTCTCTGTAAAAATAGATGGAGGTATAAACGGGCATATGTCTCTCTGTACATACAGGCTTTTTTTGGTTGCGTTTATGTATAGCCATGATGTATTGGTGTGTGCTAGGGAGGAAGGATCAGTGTGTTGGTGTTACATTGGTGAGAATTTTGCCTCTGATACAGTATAATGGTATTGGTTTCTGGCCGTATTTCAAGAGGCTGATTTTCCGAAGGGTTGATGGAAGGAAGGCATTAGTATCCTGAGATCTGTTGCTGGTTTTTATACTGACTTGCTATATAGCCCTGTAACCATGTAATATCTCAGGGCCTTGCTTTCTCTGTATGTAAAACTGGAGCTCCCTTGCTGAAGTATTGCAAATCTGACGGTTAGACAAACCTTGAAGAATTTCAGATGAAAATGGCTGCAGAATGGTAAACAATGGCGTTATTATGAAAAGGGTATGCTCGTTATCTTCTCAAATGGATTGGTGGATGCATAGGTGTGTGGATCTCTGGAAGCAATGGTATGTATGGTTGAGGGCATGTGTCCATGTTCGTGGTGTGTACAGGCAAGGGTGTACGTGCGCACGCGTGTGTGTGTGTAGGTAGTGGGTGTAAGGGCACTTAGCATCAGTCAGAGTCGGGAGGATGCTGGGAGGTTGTATCCATGTAATGAATACTGTTGGTCTGGTTCTCTGCCTGATGCGAAGACCCTGGCCATCCCAGCCATCTGTTGGCTTGGGCAGAGATTTCCTGCAGATGAATCTGTTCGAAGACATTTGTCACTCACCCCGGTATCAGCTCCATACTGCATAAAAAGCCTCAATGCCCCCAGTACAGCTGTTGTGAGTGCTCGTTAGGGGAAATCACCAATCTTGTTAAATGATAGGGGCACCATTTGTATAAGCCCTGGAATGGGTTCATTTTGTTGTATTAACTCTCCCGCTTGCATTGATGTTAATGAAATAAAGAAATATGATGGTTCCAGACTTTTAAACATCTTATAGCTTGATTTGCATAATGGCCACTGCCACCCCGAGTAGGAACTGATCTGTCTAGAAATATTGTTTCACTCCTCTATCATTCAGCTTGAAGGGAAGGCGCAGATTGGCCCACAGGGCCTGTTTTTTTGCTGATGAAAGGGAGTTTGCCAAGCGCTGAACATAAAAAGCTAAAATTAGGACTCCTTCCAACCCTGTCAAGAAGAAATTGGTTAAAAGTTATAGATCAATAACTGTTAACGCGACTCCGTTTTCTAGATAGATCATGTTTACTGCTAATAGCCTAGATGTTCTCTTCCTTTGATGCATGCGAGCCGGTCCTTTTTACCTAGCAGCCTTCAGGAGTCAGCCCGTGCCCCTTTGCTCCTGCTACCCTTTGTGAAAGACTCAGAGTAAATAAGAGAAGGAATGCAAAATCAAAGGAGATCTGGCTGGATTGAACGACGACAGTCCAAGGAGTTGCTTTAATCTCCGTGGCCGGGGGTAATGGAAGCCCCCCCCAAAAGGATGAGGAAAGAGGAAGCGGGGCTGGTGACAGAGACACTGAAGTGGGCTTGGTTTCAGTCTCATCTCTGCTGTAAGCTTCCTGTGTTGCCTTTAGCAAATGGATGAGGTTCAGGTTCTTAAAGCTCCCAATGCCCTTTGAAGAGGCTGGGGCTGTGCAATGGAGTCACCGCTCGCACCTTGCTGCTCTTGAACTCTGCCGGCTGCAGGAACGGGAGTCCTCCCGGCAGAGACCTCCTGTAGGCTTATCGGTTCAGAGGCACGTGCTGCTCATCAGTGAGAATTAAGTGTTCAAATCCTTTTGAGGATCTGGGCTTTAATTTACCTGGGCCTTACTCTCCCATCCAGAAATTGGGGTTTTAGGGACTCTTCATTTATCTGTGTATTTAGAACCATGATCTCTTTGGGCTGCCGGCAGTCCCTTGCCACACGCGTGTGTCGTGCTAGCACAGTAGGAGCTTAGTCCTGACCTGGTCCTATACATACTCTTGTCTTGCAGGTAATACCATCATGGTTTCTCCTCTGCTCATGGATGGCTGAACTTTTCAAGCTGCTCTCTACCCTTAGATTCCCTGTTCTTCACTCAGAAGCTTAGCTGTGCCCTGGCTTATAATGTTTCTCCTTTTTCCTGGGCTCTGGGATATGAGCTACAGAACCAGAGTTGGGAAGGAGCGGGGAAAAGGGACACTGCTATGTCTAAAATATCCAGAGTTCTGAAATTAGCAGCCAGTCGATGGACATCTAGATCCTGCCGACCGATTTCAATGGGCCCCATCCCAGGAGTAGGGGGCATCCTCGTGTGCATTACCCAGGGAACCTAGGATGGGGGAATCAGCCCAATTTACATGCCTTTCTGCTTTGCTGCATCAGGACCGATCTGTGTGACAAGCTGGGTAATGTGAAAAATAGCAATGTGGGAACCCTTGTCTGTGTAAACATACAGCTTGAGCGAACTGCTGAGGATCTAGCTATTAGCTACGGAAATGCTAACACATTGACTCAGCTGGATCCGATGCTGGCTTTCCAGGGAATTCTGCCTTGAATCTCAGGATAAGCACGTTGTGTTAGAAGAAGGCTGGGATGCGCTCAACGAAGAGGCTGGGACAACACCATGGAGATGCAAGCCTGGGCTATTGCAGTCTTTATGGCTACTCCACAATACATCTACCTCCATAAGGAGCTGCTTGTTTTTATCCCCTTGATTTGGGTGCTCATGGAGCTCTTGCCCACAGCAGAGAGTCAACTGGCATCATCAAGAAACAGCCCTTTTCACTGTACTTCCATGTCCACTTGACTAGCTGGAGTGGCAGCCCCATCAGATTGCAGTGACCCTTGCGGCACCTCCTCTGACCCCTTCCACCGTGGCAGCAGCCCTCATTTGTCATGCCTCCAATGATAGCGGAGCAGGGCTGCTGGGGAAACACGTTCCACTTCAAAATGGAAAATGTCAATGCTTGTTTTCATTCTGCATCAGAATGAGAGAAGCCTTTCATCATGGAGAGAGGCAGCGTCCAGTCCAGCATCACCGACATCCCAGTGGTCTCCTGGAAAGCGGAAGACCCAGTGACCCCTGCTTCATGGGCTGTAGTATCAATCTCTCTCCAGCTGGAGCTATGCCATCTTGTATAGATTTATAGATTGTAAGGGGCTGGAAGGGACCTTGCAAGATCTTCGGGTCCAGCCCCCCTGCACTAGGCAGGAAAGACAACTAGGGTTAGGTGAGATATTCAGGGGGTGAATATAACTCTATAACCTAGTGATTTGGGCAGCTGTCTGGTATGGGACAGACCCTACCAGCTCAGAGTCCTCACCAGCACTGATGAGGTGCTGTGCCACTGAACACACCTGGGCTGGGCCAGGTCTACGTGCCGTGTTGCTAGCCATGCTTGCATTTGGCAAGATGCAGGCGCCGTGCTGCTGAGTGTGCATGGCTCTGCGAGCAGGCATTAAGGGATTCTGTATTCTCAGGAGAAATTATTATTACTCCTGGATTCCAAAAGCAATTCTTTATTTTAAAACCTGCCTCCTAATTCATTTTATATTTATCCATAAAATCTTGGCTTGAGTTGCCGAGAGCTGCGGTCTTTGGAAAGGCCAAGTTCCAAATGGAGCTGACTCAGCGAACACACGCGAACGAACCTGCGCTGGCGCTAGCTGACACCGCTCCTGGGCAGGGATTACAGAGGGGAAGCTGCAACCGGGCTGCTCACAAGCCTAGCTTTTTAAGGATTTCCCAGACCAGGGCAGCACAGTTCACACCTGGCTGCCCAACCTAAAAGCCTGACTGGGGCAGACAGAAGGATGGAAAAAGAGATGGAGAGAGATGGAATTGGAGACCTCCGGGCCTGTCCTACTTTCTCTCTTTTGTACAAATTGTATTCTGTTGATTTAAAGTTCAGTAAATCTCTGACAAAAATAAAAAATAAACCTTGTAAGCAATTAATTTTCAGCTTGGCTGCTTGGCATCAGACTGCAGGAGGGGGAAGGGAGACAACCAACACTCCTCTTATCATCCTTTCTCCCTCTCTCCAAGAAGCTCTGGGACCAGCAGGCCCAACAGATGATACAGCTCCACCGGAAGGGGGAGGACTTGGACTCATTTTGTCTTAGACCCTGGTGTAAAGTCTGTTTCTTCCTTTTTTTTTCAGGGACCGGCTGCCTTGGCTTGCAGCTGTTGGGAGATGTGAAGTACACCCTGGCTTCTGGGTAGTACAACCTCAGGCCTCGTCTGCTTATATCCATGGGGTAGCTTTGCCTTTGAGTGTCTGTCGTTCGAGAGGTGACTTTCCATTGCTTGTTGTGAATTTAAAGCCTGGTCGAAAGTGCACTATAGTCACTAAAAATCTTTGTACTGACTCCCGTGGGCTTCCGATCACAAGTTTACCATGTGCTCCTCCTTCAGGGACTATTCTGGCCTTTCATTTCCACCCCCAGTTTGGAAGCCTGATCCCGGTGCAGTACAGTACCAATTGCTCGATGTGCCATGCCTCCTGTTTGGCAGGTCTCCGGCCCCTTTCAGGGTCAGGCCCACAATGGGCATCCGTCAGGATTACGCCCTCTGTTCTGTTCTGTCTTTGCTTTAAGCCCACCACCGTGTTAAGCTCAGAGTCTGGGTTCCCTTTTTCACTGTTGGATGCAGCAAGAGTTGCAAAAAAGGTCTGGAATGACACTGTTCATACTAGGCTGAGACATGAGGATCTAGCTGCATCCAAATGAAGCCCCTGCCAAAAAGGAAATCCCTCCTTCTTGGAGAAACCTGGGCTAGGGGTAGAATATGGGCTGCTCAGGTGGCTTGAGGACAGGAAGTTTCCCAGGTCAGTGTGGGATAGCCTACAACTAAAGACATCGGGAGGGTGAATTCCCATTCTGATCAGGAGAGTTTGGCCCTTTCTTCTAGAGCGAAGTTCGTGTCCAAATCGATGGAGGGAAGAGAGGCATGGAAGGAACCTCAAGGACTTTATTACACACCCTCTTGCTCTATGGAGAAAAACTACTCCACATATCACTGTGGCAGGGAGATCTCGTGAACTGCTTCTAGCCTGCAGAACCGTTCCCGATCGCCTGCAGAGAGCCGGCTGGTCACGAGGTGCTGATTCCTCCTTGTTGCACCTGCTCCGATGACATCAGCAAACAGCCCCCCATGAATATTAATGTCTTAATGCCCTAGTACAGGGGGAGGCCGCATTTTTTGGCTGGAATGCAGAAAAAAACCACAATGTCTACCTTGGAAGGTGCCGGCCAGAGCCTGGAGCAGCTGTTTGCAGCCTCCTGGCTGCAGCCGGCCCACGGAGCCCAGTCTGCTTGCAGCAGGGCTTGCAGCCTCCCGGCCGCCTGCTGGGAGCAGCCTGGGCTCCATGGCTGGCAGCAGCTGCTTGGAGTCCAGGCTGGCGGTGGTGTGCCGAGCAAAATGGCCTTGCGTGCCATGCTTGGCATGCGTGCCAGGGGTTGCTGACCCCTTCCCATTGTACTAATCTTCTAGCCCAGCAATGGCTGCAATCGTCACCAGGATTTGATGTGATTTTTGAATCAGGAAAGTGGCCTGTGGTGGGAAGCGTCTGCTTGAAGACCCTCTTTACAGCGAGGGAAGCAGCTGGGAACCCCAGGTGTTGAAATGGCACCAAGTACAATGTACAAGGCCAAGCTCTTTAGAACTGACTAATGCCTGTCTATGTGACCGCTCAGCTGACCGAAACAAAGACCATCCAAGGGTTAATGACAGCAATGTATTCCCTGTACTGCTATTCCTCAACCCATTGCTCATGGTGCAGTCCAGAGCAAGGTTTGCCTTCCTTTCTTTCAAACCAAAGAGGCCTTTCAACCCATAGGCAAGTGCTCGTTTAAAAACCTGGCACCAAAACTCAACTACTCCAGCAGTCATTTGCATTCAGCAAAAAGGTACTGGGCTAATCACTTAAACTGAGGAGGAAAATCACTGTTTAAAGCTTCTTAAGTTTCATGTCTATTTTTGTTATCTGCCGAGGCTTAAACACATATCATTTACCTTCAAAGGAAAATTACTAGATAGTTCTATTTCTGCTTAAGTCTCGGTTCCATTAAAGAGCTGCATACCCCATTTGTTTACTGCTGAATTACTCACTAACTCACTTTGCTCCCTGGTCTGTGTGTGCGCGCTCACACACACCCACAACCGAAAGCAAAGGAAAGGCTGAAACAAAAAGCAGTCGTACGCTCTGTGGCAGGCTAGTTGTTATCTATCAGAGGCAAATCCTTATTTCATTCTCCACGCGTAAGTGTTAAACGGGGGGCACTCGCTGTGTCTTCACGGTATCTTTTCTCAGAAGGGCATCACACTGGGTGCCAAAGCTGCAGCCTAATTTGCTCATTGTCCTGTTCACACGGACGTTAGCATGCAGTGCTCTGGGCAGGGTTGGTGGGTTAGGAGAGATAGCTGTCAATAGACTGAGCCCTTTAAGTCACACAAATGAGATAACACATTATCATTAACAAGCTCAGGGAAAGCAGAAGAGCTAGGACTGCACAAAGGAAAAAGCAGCAGAACAAAATGATCGTGTTTCTTACACAGTCTAGTCTTTGGCGGGGGATACCCAGAGTAGGCAAGACAGGTGGGTGCTTTACAGCTCAGCAGATAGTCACCATGTTGGTGTATTATCTTCCCCAACGGCACTAGGCCAGGAAGCTGTATTCATCTGTACACTAATGTGCCTTTGATTTATGCATATTCGTCTTACAAACATTTTGCCCTTTGCTTTATCCAGACTTGTGCTCCCCACTTCTCTGAGGTCCCCAGGTCTGATAAATTATAATCACCCTTCTAACTTGACAGTGATTAGCATTTACATCACTTGGTTGCTATGGTATTATCTGTGGCTAGTGCTTGTGCCTTGTTAATTCTTAAAATATCTCAAAATATTTATAACTCGGGTTTCTGGTTTCTTGCTTTGTACTTAGTTGACTGACTTAGCTGGCTCAGATCTTACTCCTGTGACCTGAGGTCACTTGCCCATCATTTATTTTCACCAACCCATGCTAAAGCTTTTGGCCTACTCATGCTGAACTGACTTTAGCACGCGTCCCTGGGCCTGCTCGCCACTACTGCAAAAGCTGCACCTTAAGCATTACCTAAAAACCTATGCACAGGCTGCCTGTGCAAAAAAAAGTCTTACGAGCATCCCACCCACTCCTAACTCGAGTATCACATTAGAAGGCAAAGGAATACAAGAGAGAAGCCAATTCATGTCCTGTGGCAGTGACGTGCAATCACAATGGGATCATCTTGAACCTACAGCTGAGACACCAGCCTATGATTCTTCCAGTCAAATGCTGCTTTCCACCTTAACATGCGGATGTGAAAGCTGGAAAACTACCAAAGGGAGAGACAGATTTCTAAATGCCTCAGGAAAATGCTCATTATTAAATGGAATGAATTATAATAAGGGGTGAGATTCATCACAGTATTCAGTATCTCTGTATCGCCGAAGCTTTTTAGGAAAAGAGCTGGGACGTGTTAAGAGAGCCTGAGTGAGGACAGGCTTGCCATCGGGCAGCTAGAGGAATGTGCTGGACTGACCGATGGGATCCTCCACGGAAGCGTGCTTAGAGAACGAAAAATTAGGCAGCTTAATATAAAGCACCCACAAGGAGTAACCACGGGCAGACAGGGACGGCAGAGCTCTGGTTGTGCCCCAGGCAATCTTGGTGCGCAAGACGGATTCAGGGCTGAGCCCCTACTCAATGAAAACCAAGAGCCTTTGAGGCGTTTCAAATCGGGAACCCTAAATCTTGTCCTAAGAACAAGTAACCCATGTCAAGGAGGGGAGCTTTGTGGGCAGTTGTGCTCAGACAGGGAAGGTGAGGCCCCGAGCTGCGCACCCCCCGCACGCTTGCAGACGCACACTCTGAGAGCAGCCACGGCTGGTTTCACGGTGTCGCGGCGCCGTGCGAAGGATGCAAGGCCATTTCCAACACGAGCGCAGCTGCCCCCCCTCGCCCCCCACGCTTGCGGCTCCATATTAAATCACAGCCTGCCCTTTTCCCTGTGTAGGAGCATCGTCTCAGGCCTCCGCCTCGAACAGCACTGGCATAAATCATAAGACAAATTGCTTTCTCTACATCTTTTTATTTGGCATGGGTGGGGGGGAAGGCTCTCTCTGCGGAAACGTGCCATGAGTTCCCAAACATCTATTGTTTGCTTCCTCCTCCGTTAAAGATAACTGTATTGGCTGTGTTTCTCCCTCCTTATTATTCCTATCCTTGTGAGAGAGAGCAAGGCGTTATCTTTGTCTTGCTTATTTTTACCCTGGCTGAGAAAAGCTGTTGCTTTTGGAAGAATTTGTGTGGGGAGGGAACTTCTGTATAGGTTCAGATCCCACCGTCCCTGGAGCTGCTGAGTGCTAGGAGGTGGCCTGTCCTGGCCAGGTCGGCCCCCAGCAGACCACAGCCTCCCTCCAAACCAGCAATGATGCCACTTGGATGCTCGAGGACTTGCGAGAAGCTGGAGAAGGACATACTGGAGCAGCCTCACCAGGACATGTCCAGGCTTGGAGAACACAAGTGAGCATGCAGGGCAGGGGCACGCTGAGTGCTTTGGTGTAGACGTGCCCCAAGTGCCCTGATTCACTTCTCTCGGGCACGTCCCAGTCCGTGGCTAATCCTGCCCTTAAGGGTGCGCCTGTTTTTGTGCATGCTACTGCAGTTGGGTAAAAAGGCTTCACAACCCTACCCCACCTCCCGGGAAGGAGGTGGGGACGTGTGGAGAAAGATTCGGGAGATCCTTCCTCGAGCGAGAACATTCTGCACGCAAACAAGCCAATATTAACCAAGTGGCCCTCCAAGCAGCATGGAAGTATTATTCATGTACCCGGTAATGGAGCTCACTCAATCCATAAAGATTTTAAGTCAGGGGTTTGATGTTAATTACGGACCAAAACATTTAATAGCCTGTTACGCTTCCACCAGGCATTTTTTAAATTAAAAAATGATATATTGTGCGAGGGGGAAAAACAGAGAGAAGTCATTAGAGACTGTTTTATTTATCAGCAATGGGAACAACCTGGGGGCAGAGAAGGCAGTGCGAGACAGCATGCCAGTGAGGGAATGCCACTGCGGCGAGCTTCCTCACAGCAGTGTCCAAGCAAGAAGCGAGCCATGCACAGAAATGGAGCCGCAGGGCTGTGAGCCCTGGTAGGGTGAGTTTTCCCTATCGAATACTAATGAGAACTCTCTCCAGCCCAGCAATTACTCAAGATACAGGCAAGAGGAGACACTATCCCACTTTTCCCACTATTAAACAAGTGCAACAGCTTCAGCAGAAGACACCGAGAGAGCCCACAACAACCTAGATCCTGACAGGTAAAACACTCCCACTTCCCAGAGGTTCAAGTCTCCTTCAGCACTGGTGGGACTGGAACTGGGTCCTCGCATCTCAGGTGAGAGCATCTCCTCCCCACCAGCTACCAGCTTGAACCCTGCCAGGGAGAGAAGTGCAGGAGTCTTGCAGTGGTAAATTCGGAGAGCACCGCCAGGATTTAGGCAGGTTTCTCCCTTCCTTGGGGAACGTAGGTATCTCAAGGCATAGGCAGAAGCTGGCCAGGGGTTTTTTAAAGATCTAAATTTTGTACTCGGCTTTCTCTCTGGTTCACCTCCTTATCTCTATAAGGGGAATTAATAATATTTCCATAGCTCACTGGGGTCTTCGGAGACAATTAGTTACTATGGTAATAGGGACTATAAAAGTACCTAAGATAGCAAAAACAATATACCAGCCACATTGGGGGCCAACTAACTGAGTTTACTGAATACAGGTGACATGCAAAGCAGAGGCACCACACAGCTGTAGCAGCTGTTCCCATGCAGAACACAGTGAGCACCACGAGAAGGCTCACACACGATTTAAGGGGCTACTACCGGCGTCCTGCAAGCTACAGAGCGTAACGGAGAGCAGAATCCGCCCCCAGAGTGATTCTGGATGGCACAATCATACCTCCTCTACACGACAGCAGGCAAAAGGCCCACTGCCAATTCCAGGAATCAGATGTTGCGAACAACAGCATTGTCACACACTCCCCGCAGATGTTTAGCTGATCACATTGTTTGACCAGCTGAACGTGCCAGTGTCCAGAACAGCAAGCTTGCCCAGTGCCTCGCTATTGACGGATTGTTCCTTTGTCTCCACTGAGCACGGAGCGTGTCTCATTATTTTTTTTAATTTATGGGTTTTTAATTGAAGAATGTATAACATCTGTGGCTGCTTAATAACACCTGTGCGCGACAAGGCGGCTTTTCAGAGCTGATTGTTGCAGTTCTCTCATTTGGGTAACGCTGAGCCGGTGCCTTGTGGCCTCTTCTGAATGGCACGGGTGGGCACAGTACTCAGAGGGCACGTAATTAACAGGCAGAACAAAACATGGTTAAAAACCTGGAGACGCCTGTTCTAAAAAGGACAAGACCAGGGACAAACAGGAATTGCTCCATGATGCTCTTTCCAGAGAGAAGTGCCTTCACGAGCCTGACTCTCAACTCTACCCCTTCATCGCTGAGAGCAGAGGTTAGATTATAATCCAGGGGTGGGCAAAATACGGCCCACAGGCCAGATCTGGCTCACTGAGTGACTGGATCTGGCTCGCAGTTGCCCCTGCAATGCTCCACATGAGCTGAGCCCCATCCACTCCCACCCAGGCAGCCCGGGCCTGCACTCCCCCCAGTCCCAGCCCCAGCTAGTGCGCAGCTGCTCATGGGTCTGTTCCCAGTGCGGCTGCAGCTGGCCAGATGTTTCTTTGCTATCCTCACCTCCAGCAGGAGCAGGGCTGAAGCTCCCTCCCTCCCCCTGCCCACAGCAGCACCGCAGGGGCAGGAGTGGGAGAAGGAGCGGCTGCTGGAGGCAAGGGAAGCACAGCATCTCCCGGCTGGCTGCAGCTGCACTGGGACCAACCCCTCCCCCCCCCCCCCCCCCCGAAGCTGCCAAAAAGGATGCCCTTCCCCACCCCCCCACCAGCTTTCCTCCCCACCCCACTAGCACACCCCTTGCTTTGAGGCAGGCTCAGGTATATTGAGAAAATCCGTGTTTAAAGCATCCAGTCCTGGAGCTGCCTTGCTGACAAAACCTTCTGTAGTGCTCATCCACCCTTAACGTTAGGGCTTGTCTTCTAAAAATCTCACCGAAATCATCCCACTGGCTGGGACTGACGGGGCTATTGTGCTCCCTTTGCCTCCATCTGCGGCTCCTGCTCCGCCACACTGCATTGTGCTGTGCCACGCTGCTTCAGGAGGGTGGGCAGGCAGGAAGCTTCAATGGGAGGCTACTGCCCAGCACATGGAAATCCAGCTCCAGGTCCCAGCCACCTTCCACTCACTCTGTCCGCCCGTCTGCAGGGGCTGCTCATTGAGCCAGGCAGGCGGAGCAGGTGGAAGGTGGCCAGAAGCTGGAGCCAGACCTCCATGTGCTGGGTGGGAGCCTCCCACTGAAGCTTCCTGCCTGCTCACCCAGAGCGGCGCGGCTGGGCAGGGGCAGGAGCAGTGGAAGCACCAGCCTGGAGGTGAGGGAAGCAGAATAGCCCCGCTGGCTCGGACCAGCATGCAGCCTGGCCTGGCGCAGTGTGGTTCCAGCTGCAAGGCCAGGGACTGTATGGTACAGCATAGGGCCAGCCCGGCCTTTCTCCTCTGCACTGTGCTGCATGGGTCCTGGCCTTGCAGAGGGAACCATGTGCTGCCGGGATGGGATGGGCTGCTCATGCTTCACTGCGTAGTTCCTGGCTGCAGCGTGTGATTCCCTGCTGCGAGGCCAGGATCCATGCAACGCGGCACGGAGGGGCTGGGCCAGGTTGAGCTGGCTCTGTGCCATACTGCGTGGGACCCAGCCTTGCAGCTGGGAACCATGCACCACAGCTGGGATGGGTTGGGCCGGTTCCAGGCCACGCTGTGAGGTCCCTGGCCCTGCAGCTGGAACCACGTTGTGCCAGATTGGCCTGGACTGGCCCTGTGCTGTACCATATGGGTCCCAGCCTTGCTACTGGGAACTATGCGCTGCAGCTGAGACAGACCAGCTGGGCTGGCTCCCCACCTCCCACCATGCCAACACACACCCACACTCTCCCATAGCCCCCACACACATTCCCACCCCTCACTGTAACCCCACACTGTACCACAGCCCCCACACACAGTCTCACACCTCCCCACCATAACCCCCCCACACACCAACACTCTCCCACCCTCCCACCCCATCATACCCCCAAACACCCCCCCACAGGCCCCACACACAAACTCCCACACTCCCACCACTACTATATTCCCACACACATCCTTCCGCACCACATACTGCTCTGCACCCACCCTCCCCCACACACCCCACTCAACACACCCACACCCTGCATACACCCCTCACACCCACTCCTTTGCCCCCCCCGACTATAGACAAGACTAAGACTGTATTTTGAGCTATTATGCAATTGCCTCTAGATACATTATGCAAACACACATAAATCAGGACAAAAATATATTTTTTAAATAAAATTAAAATAAGTTATAGTGAATGCTTGATTTTTTTAGTATATGATTTGTTTTTTTCCCAATGTCAAGACAGCAACCCACCCCTCCCAAAACAAGTACATCCAGGGCAAGGGGAGGAACTTCTGGTGGCAAAGGCCAGGGTTAGGGGCAGTACTTCCGGTCCCAAGATGGCAACCAGGAGACGGGGCAACTTTAAGGGGGTGGGGCTACCCATGCAACCCTTGACAGCTCACCGAAACTCGTTAAGCAGCCCCCCCAGTCGAAATAATTGCCCACTCCTGGGTCAGTGCTGCCTTTCTCCCTGACTTTTACGGCCTGACCAACAAGAGCAGGCATTTAGGACCCCGGTTTTTGCACCAGGGTTTTGGTGGGGCAAGCGAGGGGGTGTTTACAAATTGCTTTTCTGTCCATTATATGAAATCTCAACGTGAACTTCCTGGGACCTCATTGTATACCATCTCACACACCATTTGCACACGACTGCTGTAGCATTCCCAACAGCTTTCGGGTGTTCCTGTCTTGACAGATGTCAGCAGTGGCCCATAAATGGCCTTGTGGACTCCATCATGACAGCTGTCATGGTTGATGGCAACATGTAAGAGCCCCATGAGCTGTGGACAACTCACACAACGGAGTAATGACATCACAGATGTGCCTGCATGCAACACCGTACCTAGACTCCTGGCAGCCCTGGGCAAACTTTTAGTATTGGGCCTCCCGTTCCCCAGAGATAATGATAATAATAATTTAAAAATTACCATTTTTGGGCCCACTTTCTGACTGGCCCTAGGGTGGCCACCCAGTTCACCCATGCCTGTGTCCAGCCCTGCCTGCATGGTGAATGGCCAGAGCCTTGCAACCCTCTAGCACTTGTATTGAAGGGAAGGCTGCAGAGCTGTTAGCAGCAATCCCAAGGCCCTGATGCCCATCACAAGCATAGCTGCTAGAGGGCACGGCCACTTGCCCACACACCTAGTGAACAAGAGGCTGCTATCCACACCCTTCCTCCCTGTAATGAAAAGCTCGTGTTTGTGCAGCTCAGCTCCCAGTTCAGCACCCTCCCCGCCCCTGGTGTTTAAAGGGGGAGTTTCCAAAAGCACAAAGGGGATGTAGGCAGATGCCAAACTCCTGCTGCCCCGTTGCCCTGCTGCAGGTGCCCCCCGCGCCTGCTCCTCTCAGGACTTGTCCCAGCGGCGTCCGTGGCTGTCTTGCTGAGCCACATGAGGCAGGCTGTCTCTGAGTCTGTGCTTATGGCTTCCTCTATCATTTCTACATGATCAGAATGATGCTGCTTGCGGCAGCTGGGAAGAAACCACACATTTGCATAAGGAACCGCTGGTGGCATGAATGAGAAAGAAGTGCAGCGAGTGATGGCTGCTTTGCTTGGCCCACACCTCACAACACAGGGAAAAACACAAGTGGAACAGCTGGCTGGTCGCTCCCAGTAGCCGCCGTGCATAAGGCTCGGGATGTACTGCACGACTGCTCACTGCTACGATATCCTGCTCGTGTTAGCTTGAGACCCCTGTTCTCCCTGTAACCCAATCCTGGAGTCCCATCCATGGCTCTGACAGCAGCATACTACTGTCCGCTGCAATGACAGCACTGCCTCTGGCTTTGCTAATGCTCCCACATCACCCAGGGCAGTCCTGGGGACGGCTGGCAGTCTGCAGGCATTTGAAAACACCAGAGATGGCAAATCAACAAATGGGGCCTCCAAGGCAAAAACAAAGCCCTTGGCATCATCAGAGGGGCAGCAAGGGTGATAGTCTCTGCCTGTCTCCCAGCTGCTGTGGTGCTGAGATGCACAAGAGACGTCCTTCTCCTCCCCGAGGTCAGTAATACCTAGCAGCCCACCTCAGGCCATCTGCTGCAGCTGGCACCCGAGTCCTCCACCAGCTTTGGCTGCCTATAGCCTGACCGACACACGTGTTTCAGCAGGAGAAACGAAACCTCCTAACGCCATCCTGGAAGCAAGGTTGTATCAGCACAACGCTCCAACGTGCCCCGTTACTGAAGCCGTCCAACTCACGTGCTCTGTAAATATGGTGCATCTGTGCAGCACGGGCCTCAACCAGCTTCCACCACTCCCTGCTCTTGATGGAAAGGGCACGGCCGCATCCCTCTGCCCATCACGCTGCCTCTAGCTCTGCCACACCACAGTCCTGGGAGCTGTCCCCCCGGCCTTCAGTCTATAAATTCCCCTCATCTTTCAGAGTACATAAAAAAATCAATCTAATTATACAGCAAACATTAATTATGGCCAAAGGCCCACTGAAAGGGATTGATTTGGAGGAACGCGCTAGTTCTCGGTTAGTCACAAACATTGACTAACCTGCACGTAGCTGGTGTTGAGGCGATGATGAGGAATGGGGGAAGGGTGGGGGCAGAAGGATGGCACATGCAGTTCCCAAACAGGATGCATTTGAGGGAGCGGATGGTTTTAAGGCTGCTTATGACCCATAGTCTGGCTCAGGCTCCAACTGCTGAAGGCCTCTAGTGGTGTGTCTGCGTGGGTGTGCGGGACTTGGTGCACATGCACTGCTTCAGCATGTGTGCGTGAGAGCAAGCGAGCCCATGTAGGACTGCATCATTTTGTGATGATGTGTGGTTACGTGTGAGAGCAGCTGTCTAGGAAGGCAGCGCTTGAGCTGTGTATGCGTGGGGGGGGGGTGCCCACGTGCACCTGTGGAGGAGGGTGTGGAAGAATGCCTTGCTTCACAGTATGGTTTGTGCATGTGTGGGTGCATGCATGCATATATATACATATATATACATATCTCTATCTCTAGCTATATATATACACATGTGCGTGCGCATACACACACATACACTCATATATATATGAGCCTGAACACATATATCTGTGTATACACATATCTGTATCTGTACCTATACCTATATCTATATATATATATACACACACATGTGCGTGAGCATACACACACATACGCATATATACGTCTCTCTCTCTCTCTCTCTCTCTCTCTATATATATATATATAAAGGAATACATTGCTTTGCTGGGTGTGTGTGTGTGTGAGAGAGAGCTGAAGGTAGATGCACTCAGTAGTAGTGCAGTGTTTTGAAATGGCACCGGTGTCCCTAAGCATTTCCTCTGCTGGAGCTCCTGCTCCCTCATGGATCAGGGCCACTGAAGCTTTACCTCTCCATGGCTTTGCTCACTGGGGACCCCTTATGACAGTCAGCAGCTCTGTGTGTGGACACCAGAAGGACAGTCTCCCAGAGTCTGTCTTTAATCACCCTCCTGAAAGCTTTTCTGGAGACCGCTGCAGCAGGATTTAGGGACAGGGTTTGCTCAGGACCCTTGGTGATGAGCAAACTGACAATAAATTGTTCCCAGACCTCCTAAAGCACTTATCCTACCAATGCTGCACATGCTCAGGGAGCTCAGTGAGAGCTGGTATATAGGATATCACAACTTCAGGCCCCTCTCTTTGCAGTTTTCCCAGGAACAAGACTCCCAGAGTTACTCACACAAGTGGCCTGGATAGCCTCTGCACGTGGCACACAGCTGAGAAGGGAGGGAAGAAGGGAGCAGAAAGCAGAGCAGCAGATTGGACAGGGGAAGGGGCTCAAAATGGCAATTATGGAGGATGCAGGGCTTAACTTGTGCCATGCCTGCCAAAAAGGTTGCTCCTCTCCCCCCAGCTTCCCTCCGCCCATCCCTTGTTTTGAGGCAGGCTCAGGTATATTGAGAACATCCCTGTTCTTTAAAGCATCCAGTCCTGAAGCTGCCTTGCCGACACAACCTTCTGTAGTGCTTGTCCACCCTTAACGTTAGGGCTTGTCTTCTTAAAATCTCACTTAAATCATCTTTGCTGCAATTCAAAACCATTAGCTTTTCCCCTTCTCCCGGTGGGGACAGAGAACAATTCATAGATTTCATAGACACCATCCTCTTGATCACCATCCCCTTCATAACGACATTAAAAAAGCTGCTGCCAGTCCAGCTTGTCTAGATTCCCATTCCTACAGCCTTGCTAAGCCTCTCGCCATCCTTGTTGTTTGCCTCTGGACTCCTGATCTGTCGACATCTTTAAGAACATGTGATGTCCCAAGCTGAACACTGTCTCCCAGCGGGGCCTTCCCAGTGCTGAGCAGAGCAGAATACCTCTCTCTCGTGCCTTACATATCAAGCTCCTGTTAATATGCCCCTGAATGAATTTGCCTTTTTTTTCCCAGCATCATATTGCTGACTCATATTCACATAACTGTGCCGATTCTCACCCACAGATACTTGTTTCCAGTGCTGCTGCCTAGCCAGTTATAGTCTCCATTTTTTATCTATGCATTTGATGGTTTTCTTTCTAAGTGTAGTACTTTGCACTTGTCTTTATTGAATTTTACCGTATTGATTTCAGACCAGTTCTCCAATTTATCAAGATCAGTTTGCACCAAGGCATCATACAGCAAGCTATGCTCTAGACACTGTGCTGACAAAAAGATGTTACCCATCCAGTCGTATTAATCCAGCCCCCTGTCGTAGCCCTCTCAGTAGTCAGACAGCACCAAAAGAGGAACCACAAGGATGCTGAACAGTCGTCTCATAGTCTAAGGCAGGTAGAAATGGGCTTTCACTGGTTGCTTGGCCAGAATATCCAAAGGAGTGAAAAGACCAGGAAGAGAAGGCAGCGTTAGATGGGGAGAAAGCTCGGACAGCATGAGAGCAATGCTATTGGATGACTGTGGGGTTGAAACATGGTTGGGATATGCTAGTAGAGCCTGTGTGGTTTAGGTTTTTAGTGATGAGACTCACGACTGGTGTGAGACTGACATAACACCACCCCTTACTGCTTCACCTGATGGGGCCGATGGAAGGCATCCGGGGCCTCACACACTTAATGCTTTCCCCTTCATTTCCAGTTGGCCCATCCTTGACTGCCGGGCCCCTTATCCTCATCCCCTGCACCTCACTCAGATCCTTGTACAGAGGTTGAACCACGTCAGGTTTGGAGGTTATTCCCAGATAGCATGACCATCTGTCCCTAATTGGGCAGGATTGTCCCAAAATGGGAATATCAAGTCCTGGTGCCAGGCTGCATGACTCCAGGACAGCATTTGTCCTGGACTCCCAGTATCACACAGGGATCTGGGTTTTCTGTTCATCAGGGAAAGCCATGGGAAATGGTGGGTTTCCCCTTGCAGGCTGGCAGAGTCCCGGTTTGCAAGGGGATGCGGGGAGCAGGACGCAGGGGGTGCCACGTGCATGTGTGTGTGTGCACACCTGCATGTGGCCAGGAATACAGCTCCAGGCAGTGGTGGAGAGCAGCTCCCCCAGCTGCCTGCAGTTAAATCTATGGGGTAGGGAGCAGGGGCAGATTGAGGCCCCCATAGTGTGGGGGCAGGGAGTGGGGCAAGGGCTGGGCTTGGGGGCAGGCATGTGTCCTGCTTTTCCATTTTGAAAAGGTGGTCACCCTATTTTCGGAACAGAAGGAAACCTACAGCAGGCCCCCTGTGTCTAAGGGCCCCAACAAAGCCCCCAGCTGAGATCACAGATTAGACGGGTTTCGACAGCCCTGAGCAGGGGTGATGGCGTGGGCATCTCCTTACTCCCACCTGCCCATTGGATGACTTGCACTATCGTGGCGTAGGTGGCCTCTTCCCATGGCCTGGTCCTCCTGGACAATTGCCTTGGTTGCTCACCCTGGAAACCAGCTGGGAGAGCCCAGCCAGGCATCCTCACCAGGGAGGGAAGGAAGAAAGGACAGGTTTTGGGTCTCTGTTATCACTGCAGCATCTCAGTGCGGATGTCAGAGCTCTCCATTATTTAAAGAGCTCAAAGTTGAGCAAGGTGCCTAGACCACAATGCCTGCCCCAGCCATTCTCTGGCACTGAAATCAGCCCTAGCAAGTCCACTTGGATGCACTCGCCTCCTGGAACATGGAGCTCCCCCTGCCTCACTTGCTTCCCTCTCCTCCTACCAGGTGAACTACCTTAGAAACTTTCCAAAAGCAGGTCCAGCAGAGCATGTGCTCACATGTTTTTGCTCTTCTACGTGGGGGCGGTGAGACAAACCCAGACTCCCTGGGAAAGAGGCAATGCAAAGATGGTGTTTCAGCTTGAACAGCTGATGAGAGTAGGTAACAGCAAGAAATAATTCCCCCAGAAAAGGCTGAGGAGACTCAGGCCAAAGAGTGTCTAAAGGGGCCAGCGTGGAATGGGGGATGGCGGTGAAGAGGACTAGCTCTCTTTAAGCTGCAGAAACCCCGGGGGAAGACAGCAGAGGCGAGCAAGAAGATTAAGGCAAACCTCAGCAGGCCATACAAGTTCATCCTGGCCCTTGATAGTCGAATGATGCAGAGACAGACATACGATAAGCCCTGCTCTGCATACACTTTAAAATCTAAGTAGCTTATGAATAAATAATAATCCCTTATTCCCAGTGCCATAATCTATATTTAATTAAGAAAATAACTAAACAGTGGGAATAAGGGGGAGGGGGGAGGGGAAGAGAGAAACATGGAGACAGAAAATACAATAAGGACCAGAACAAAAGACCTACTCAGCAGGGCAGTGCCCACAATAGCCAAGAGGCCTCAGGGATCTTCGGTGAACTCAAGACAACCAGGGAACCTCCAGTGAGCTCAAGGCAGCCATGCCTGCAGCAAAATCTTCATCAAGGTCTGCAGCCTTAAAGAATAGATGAACCGGTGATTGGATCTGGGTTGGCTGTGTGCTACTGCACGTACCTGGGACCCCACTTTACCTATCAGTCAAGTTCCCGGGCTGGTTTACAACTTGAGGCCTATAAAGATATTGGCCTGGGCTGGCAACAGGAGATCATGAGAGTTTCATGCCAGCGTGCCAAAGCATTTCAGGCCCATGCACCAGAGCATTGAAGCTGGAGCGCTCTATGACAGTGTCCCAACGCAGTCTCTCCCACCACAGGCTGTTCTGTGCCACCACATTGCAGTATTCAGTGCCACTGCAGCAGAGCATGCCATGCCATGACACCAAGCCATTGCCATACTACCAAACCATTCCATGCCAGTAAACCAGAAGGCTCTACCAGCAAGCCAAAGCACACCAGCCCATCACCCCATACCTTCTGCACTAGCAGCTCAGTGCACGGGCTATCTAGTAACCAGGCTTCTGTGCCAGGATGGCAGCAGGACCCATACCATCACATCATCAGTGCCCAGTGTCCCGTGCCAATGCCCAGTGAAGCACATGTTAGCACATGGCCAACAAGCCTATGCCAGGCCAACAGTGTTCTGTGCCACCTCCCTGCAGCATGTCCGTTTAACCATTACCTGAGCATCCTGTGCACTAGATTATCCTGCTGAGGCGTCTGCCGACCCAGAGGCCGAAGGGTAAAATTCTGCATCGCCAGACAGAGACGTGGATTCGATTCTCATGCTCCTCTCAGGCTGGAGGATGCTGAGGATGGAGCATGCTTCACTTCTGGCCAGAAGGGTGAGTCTCCCTTCATTCGCCAACCACCACACTTGACAAGTGAGGAAGGGGTGGGAAGCAGGAGGACCATAAAAAGACTCCATGTGTTGTGCATCCACAGCCCAGAGTCCTTCCCATCTGGACTCTTCTCGCCTATGCACAGTGGTGCTCATCTACATTCACAGCACTTCCCAACTACCCACCCCCCAACCTGGCTCATCTAGGTCCAAAAAACCTCTATTTTTGTCAATGCTCCAGAGTCTTCCCTAAGACTATCCCAAAGCAGTCTCACCTCTGACCCCACAGCAATGTCACATTCAGGTTGGATGTAGCTTAAACACTTTTTGGCTGCTTGGTTTTTTTTGTTGAAAAAAAACACAGGGGAAAACAGACACCAGGCTTTGCCTCTGCCTCCCCAGTTTGTCAGGAATGAAATGTAGAGTGTGTCTTAAATGCTTGGTTAAAGAAAAAGAAACCCAGCTCAATCTGTATGCTATACATTATAAATAGGGCTCCTAGTTTTAAATTGAAAAACAGCAATAATCACCCCTAAGAGCCTGCTGAACAAAAGCAGCCTGAATGCCGCTGGGACATATTCATTTGTACCTAAAGGAAACCCAAATATTTTTCAAACTGCGCCTGGACTCTGCAAGTTGCCAACACCCTGCTGCGTGGAGCTGATTTCATAACAGGGAGCTGTCAGAGGCTGACAACTGTGGCTGAAGGTACTGGGATTTCTGGGAGTTGGGAGGTGGGGGGTTTAGCACAGTTAACAACAGGAGGGAGAGTTTCTACCATATCAGCCAAGGAAGAAGGGGATATAATGGAGTGCAGGGTTGCTACTAGGAAGAGACAGGGAAGGGAGCTCCTCTCATATTTTAGCCATTCTTCTCTCCATTCCCCTTCATTTGAACCCCTGCTTATGCCGTGGCAGGAGCAGTTATGTGGGTACTAGAAGACGAATGGAGTTGGCACGTGAATACAGCCGTGGAGCTAGGGCTTGGCTTAGCCCATGCAGGGAAAGGCTGGACATCAGGGCTGAGCAGTTGTGTGAACAAGGACGCAACGATGCAGGGGCACTCTGAATGACTTCGGCTTAGATGAGGGCAGCGAACAAATCAGAACATGATCAAAGTGACATTTTCATGAGAGAGAGCACAGTGTGCACATCTCCCCTTGAACGTGCTCACAAAATGGCAGCTGTGACGCCAAACAGGCTGGTATAGCATTATAGGTAAAGTGCAGAGAAAAGAGACTTACAGCAGCTATAAAAACAGGAGGGATTTGGTTCATTCTGGGAACAACTGGATGAAATTCTCTGACCTGTGTAATGCCAGAGGGCAGACTAGATGAGCTAAGGGTCTCTTGCGGTTTTAAAATAAGTGGATCTATGAATAGCTACATCCAAGGTATGACAGGGAGAGAGGTTTCAGAGATTGAGACCGCGAATGATCAGGAGCCTGGAAAGCCTTCCTCATGAGCAGGGTTGAAAAGACCCAGGGGCATCTGACTGGGACAAGACAAGTAAGAGGGGACACAACAGAGCCTCGGAAGTCAAGCAGTACTAGCAAGAGGTGAATCGCCTTGGGAGTGGAAGCAGGCAGCACACGAGAGGGATCCACTGTGCTGTGGCAGGGCGGGTGACCAAGAGGCTGGCCAGTGTAGGCACGGCCCTTTGCATTCAGCATCCATGGAGTGGGCACGGTGTCCAAAGACCTAGCCACACCACTCATGGAGGGTGATCCCAGCACTGACAATGACCAGCTACCATGTTCAAACATGTCTTGTCCCACTGTGTGCCAACTCAGGCTAGCTAAGAACGCCTCTGCTAACACATTTCCCCCTTTCCAGAACTGCCTACTTAGGGTGAGCACCTGCAGCCAGGCTCACCAGGAACCAGCAGGACCTGAAAACTTTTCCCGCCCCTGCAGCCGCTGGGAAATTCCTCTCCTCCCCTGCTGTTCCCACCGCCTAAATGGTTGTCATTAGTGAATGATGCCTACATGGCCCGCTCCATTTCTCCCATGTATCTCTAGACATGAGTACTTGTGTAGCAGAAAGGAGGGACTGTGCATGAGGTTGCTTACATGGAGGCCTGAGCCCCCAGCCCTCCAAGCCCCCTCCTCCACTACAGGACACATCCTGCTGGTGTTTGGGCAGGCAGAGACCACAGAGGCACTGCAGGTAGGTACCCATTCCAGCTTCCCCTGGGAAAAGCTCATGGCCCAAAGCCTGGCTTGGTGTATAGGACCCTGGTTCTTAATTAAACTTGACTCAGGCTTTTTGATGCTGGGCTGGCACTATCAAAGCACCATAATATGAGGCAGAAACAGCCCCTGAGCTCCCTGCTGAGCAGAGGGCTTCTCTGTCTGGCCTGGGGACTAGTGTCAGGGCTCTGCTCCTGACATATGGGCTGCAGCAGGTTAGGCAGACATTGGCTGGGATGGTTTTGTCAGGGATGATCCTGCCTTGAGCAGTGGGCTGGCCTAGATGGTCTTGATCTCTGTTCTAGCCCTACTTTCCTATGATCCTGTGTCAAGGACCTATCCAGGGCTACTACCTGCTTCCCAGGGGCTGGTGGGGAAATTAGTGCACCCTCAAAGAGCCAGGCAGGGCTTGCTCAGCCCTAGGATAGTGAGAGTGCAAAGGTGGTGATGTGGCAGCTTGCCCTTCCCTCACCGCTCTAAGCACAGCAGTGGTGTAAGTGAGAGCCGGGCCCCGAGGAGGGTGCCAGTCGCTCTCACACCCCCGAGAGCACAGGCTGCGTGTGCCTCACCAGGACGGCAGGAAGACGCAGGCGCCTTGGCTTCTGTCAGGGAGTCGCACACACAGGTGGGAGCCTGGCGGGATGATGCCTCACTTCACACAAGTGTCAAGATTAGCAAAAAGGAAGAGTACATTTTGCAATGGTTCCTTTTTTTTTTTTTTTTTTAAAGCAAGATGATACATCTCAGAGCCTGGAGAGGCCATCTCGAATGCCTGCCAGGCGCGGCATGGTGCTCTCCGTAGGCTCCAGGAGCCCACGTGCTGGCTGCTAGGACTAATTTGTCATGTGGTTCAGGAACAGCGGGGCACCCTGGAACTGAGCGAGGCGCCATGCCCATGGCTGATCACTGCAGCCAAGCAAGTGACATGAGCACATGGGATGCCAGAGCCCATGGAGCTGGTAGTATTTTATGACACCCCGAAGCTGGGAGCTCCACCCCATGCCCCACAATGGTCCAGGTACTCGCCACTATGGAGCAGGAGCCAGCATGAGAATCACTGCAGAAGCAGCTCATTGCTCGATGCTCATGTGCTCATTCCTCGATTGCTCCCTGGGTGCTGTTTTGGATGCTGTTGCCAGCCGGCTCAGGCTCTTGGCCTGCTTGTGTATTATAATCCAAGCAGGTTTTCATGGAGGGGGGTTGCTGAAAAACATCCCATGACCTTGTCCACACTAGTAGCTATGCCCTTGCTAGCCATGTGTTCCTGATTCTTGATTGACACTGGTTGGCCCTGCTGTAAGGAGCTTCCCATTGCTGGGGTCTTGGCACAGCCCTCTAGGGAGGAAGGCCAAGATAGCAAAGCTTTACCTAGAACAGGGCATTCATTTCACCCATTGAGGGGCACTGGTTCCTAATGTGTTGGAGAAAGGAGGGATTTGTTGGGGGAGGGAAAGGAAAAGATAAGGAACAAAAGCAGTTTAATAATGAATATACTATTTTGACCTGATGCGTTTCGTGCTGCTGGCATGGATTAATATCCATAAATCAAAAAAGGGAGGGATGGTTTTTAATGCTAGAGATGGAGGCTGGTCCTCAGAAAATTGCCAAGGGGGAATTAATAAGGAGAGACATCTGGGAACAGCTCCTGGTGTGCTGGTTGCAGGTCCGGTGTCAGCTAAAATGTGTCCTTGTGTGTGGAAGTGTTCATGACCTGTAAGAACTAGATCCCAGGCTCCAAAGAGAACTCAATCAGGCTCAGCCAGGCCTCCTGAGGAACTGGAAGTGAATTGCTGGGTTCTTTGCTGCTTCATGGGGAAGCTTTTAGCCTTCTTGTCTCTGGGCAGTTGCTCTCGAGCTGGTGGGTCATCACAAGCAAGGGAAAGCTGGCACGACCTGGTGACTTTTCCCAGGGCCTCCATATAGGGAAGCACGGTAGGTGAGTGGCAAGACAGTCTAATCCCCCCACTTTGAAGGGTGCAGAGTGCAGTTTTGGTCCATCCTCTCCCCCTATCCTCCAAAGTCTGCAGTGAAAAAGGAATCTGAAAGCACAGCTCTCGTCAGGCCTCCTAACCTAACCTTAGCAAGTCATTGCACCGACACCTGGGAAACAGAAATCCAATGTTCTTCCCACTTGAATACTTGACATCTTGTCTGGGCGCTGAGCACAGACCACAATTGAATGTTGCTGCCACAAGGAGAGAAGAAATGCATCCTGTCCCACCATGTGAGAACAAGGGATCACTCCATGGAACTGACAGGCAATACACGGAAACAGAAAACACTTCTTTACGCAGCACAGAGTCGACCAGTTGATTTCACTGCTGCAGGTGCTGAGACAAACTATGTGGCTGGCATTTTTCCTTAAGGGCTGGATAAATTTATGGATGTTGTTAGCATTTGCAGCTATTTCTAATGACAGGGATATCAAACTGCGTGCTTCAGGGAGTGAGCTGGTTGTCTGTGGGAGCAAGGAAGGAATATATACCACCCTTGAATTATATCCCTTAACCACTAACACAGGGCTCTCTCATTCACCATCCTCTAGTCCAGCTCTCCCCTTCGCACTAACCTTGGTCCTCCTTTTTCCCTAATCATGCCTAATCAAGCAATCATTTCGCTTCCCATCAGACAATGCAACCACAGTTTACATCTTTCAGGCTATTTCACATATCATCCAGTGTGGTTCAGCAGTGGAGGACAGGAAGGAGAAGCTAATACCAACTTGCCTTCCTTACTTGCACGAAGTGAGATCAGCCCAGCCATATTCTGGATTTCTATAAGGATTAAAATTAGAAGTACCCAGTGGATCCAAGAACTGAAGCCAACTTCTCATCTCATTTGCACCAGTGTGAACCTGGAGTGGGATTCGGGGAGTCAGTGGAAGGACCCTGCATTTCCATGAGAGCAGAGCCTGTCCCTCTAACTTATGACCAGGCACCCCAAACATCAAAAGAGCAAGGATGGTATCCAAACAAGCAGCAGGATGCCTCCTCCCCAGTGAACCTTTGGATCCACTTCCCTGGCCTTATGTCCCATCTGCCAAATCTGCAAGTCGGCTTCCAAAGAGGAAGCCCCTGGAGTGTCTCTAAGGACAGTGAGCAGAGTGGCTCTCTGCCCCGCTGCCTAACAATGAACCCCCCCAGCCAGACTCGCCATGCCAATGGCCCTTAAGTGCAAAGGAAGCAGCTCTGGAGGCAAAAGGAAGGGCCTAGAGAATGAACCATAGGAAGTTAGGGTTCAAAGGGACCTCAGGAGGTCACATCTAGTCCAAACCCCTGCTCAAAGCAGAACCAGCCCCAACTACAGCATCTCAGCCAAGGCTTTGTCTAGCTGGGTTTTGAAAACCCCCAAGGATGGAGCTTCCACCACCTCTCTGGATAACCTGTTCCAGTGTTTTACTACCCTCCTTGGGAGAAAATTCTTCCTAATATCTAACCTAAATTTCCCTTGCTGCAACTTGAGACCATCGCTCCTTGTTCTGTCATCTGCCACCACTGAGAACAGTCCAGCTCCAGCCTCTTTCAAACCCTCCTGCAGGGAGTTGAAGGCTGCTATTAAGTCCCCTCTCAGTCTTCTCTTCTCTAGACTAAATAAGCCCAGTTCCTTCAGTCTTTCCTCATAAGTCATGTCTCCCAGCCCCCAAACCATTTTTGTCACCTTCTGCTGGACTCTCTCCAATTTGTCAACATCTTTTCTGGAGTGTGGGGCTCAAAACTGAACACAGTTATCCAGATGCGGCCTCACCAGTGCTGAATAGAGGGGAATAATCACTTCCCTTGACCTCATGAGATTTCTTTTGGTCCAATCCTCCAATTTGTCTAGCTCACCCTGAATCCCAGCCCTACCCTCCAGCTTATCTACTACTCCCGCCAGCTTGGTTTCATCTGCAAACTTGCTGAGGGTGCGCTCTATGCCATCTTCCAGGTTGCTGATGAAGACACTGAACAACACCTGCCCCAGGACCAACCCCTGGGGTGCTCCACTTGATACCGGCTGCCAACTAGGACATCGAGCCATTGATTCCTACTCTCTGAGCTTGATGCTCCAGCCAGTTTTCTATCCACCTTACAGTCCATTCATCCAGCTCATATTTCCTTAGCTTGGCTGTGAGACCATATCAAAAGCCTTGCTAAAATCAAGGTACACCACATCCACCCATCTCCCCACATCCACAGAGCCAGTCATCTCATCATAGAGGTCAGTCAGGTTGGTCAGGCATGACATGCCCCTGGTGAATCCATGTTGACTGTTCCTGATCACGCTTTTCTCCTCCAAGTGCTTAGAAATGGATTCCTTGAGGATCTGCTCCATGATTTTTCCAGGGACTGAGGTGGGGCTGACTGGTCTGTAGTTCCCTGGATCCTCCTTTTTCCCTTTCTTGAATATGGACGCTATGTTTGCCCTTTTCCAACCATCCAGGACTTCTTTTGATCATCATGAGTTTTCAAAGATGATGACATGTGATGCAGTCACATCAACCAACTCCCTCATCACCCTCAGGTGCATCCCACCTGGCCCCGTGGACTTGTACACGTCCAGCTTTTCTAAGTAGTCCCTACCTGTTCTTTCACCACTGAGGGCTGCTCACCCCCTCTCCAAACTCTGCTGCCTGGTGCAGTAGTCTGGGAGATGACCTTGCTTGTGAAGACTGAGGCAAAAAAGGCATTGAGCTCTTCAGCCTTTTCTGCCACAGGGTTGCCTCCCCCACTCAGTAAGGGACCCATACTTTCCCTGATGCTCCTCTTGCTACCGACATACTTGTAGAAACCCTTCTGGTTACCCTTCACATCCTTTGCTAGCTGCAACTCCAACTGTGCTTTGGCCTTCCTGACTTCATCCCTGCATGCCTGAGCAATGCTCTTATATTGTTCCCTAGTTATCTGTCCAAGTTTCCATTTCTTGTAAGCTCCTTTTCTGTGATTTAGTTTACTGAAAAGTTCCCTGCTAAGCCAAGCTGGTCTTCTGCCACGCTTGCTAGTCTTCCTGCGCATCGGGATGGTTTGTTCCTGGACTCTCTGTAAGGCTTCTTTAAAGTCCAGCCAGATCTCCCAGACACCTCTCCCCTTCAGTCTGGCTTCCCAGGGGATCCTGCCTGGTATCAGGTAATGGACTCCGGGGGGTAATAGCCTGAAGGGAGAGCGCCGTAGGTGAGAGAAGGGAAAGGATCCATATAGCACCATATGTGCAGAAAGGAGATAGAGGTAGACAGGGGAGTTAATAGGAGTTTCTAAACATCTGAGGGCTTACTTGAACAGAGCCAGCAAACCGCCTGAGATTTGCCCCTCGCTAGATGGAAAGAACGGCACTTCAGTCTGCTTTTCTGAAGCCCAGGGTCCTTACTCTGCTGCTCTCTATCCTTCCCTTCCTCAGGATCCTGAGCTCAGTCGTCTCCTGGTCACTGCTGCCCAAGTTGCCATCCGCTACTACACTCCCCGCCAATCCTTCCCTGTTGTGAGCAGCAGGTCAAGAGAAGCATGGCCCCGAGTTGGCTGCTCCAGCCCTTGCACCAGGAAGTTGTCCCCAACACTCTCCAAAACCTTCCTGGATTGCCTGTGTACCGCTGCGTTGCCCTCCCAGCAGATGTCGGGGTGACTGAAGTCCCCCATGAGAACCAGGGCTTGTGATTGGAAAACTTCTGCTAGCAGTTTGAAGAAAGCCTCATCTACCACTTCCTCCTGGTCTGGTGGTCTATAGCAGACCCCACCACAACATCGCCCTGGTTGCTTTCCCCTTGGGCCCTAACCCAGAGACTCTCAACGGGCCTATCTCCGGTTTCATACCAGAGCTGTGAGCAATCGTACACAGTCGGGCTCCTCTTCCCTCCCCAGTGACACAGATGTTAGCGATTCGGAGAGCATGGGCAGAATTCAAAGAGAGATACTCCTCAGTGGGGAGCTGAGGGCACCAGGGTAGCAGCCTGGAGATGACCCTTTCTCAGAGTAGGACAACTAAGGATACAAAGAGTGGCGACACTCATTGGCGGTGTGGCCGGATGGTGGCCTGGCTTGGAGACAGGTGTCCTGCGGTATGGGACCAAGTGTCTGAGCATTAACACCCGGCTCTGCCCTCTTCAGAAGGTTTTCTCTTTCCATGATACACAGGCAACTATGGGGATTTCCCAGTGACATGAAGCTCCATTAAGATGACACTGCAGCCCTTGGAGTGCTCTCTACATCGGGCTGGGGTGAGGAAGAAGGTCAAATTAGTTCTCCCTGGTTTTGCTAAGAAGAGGCCACTGAGCTCTGGGATTTTACTAATCACATTTAATGCTGTATTTAAGAAAAACAAAACCAAACCAAAACCCCTTGAAATCTGTGCTTTCAAAAGTCTTCATCTCACTCCCCTTCTCCCTTCCGTCCCCTCCACTCACCCTGTAATCTGCCATTCATCGTCTCTCGCATTTGCTTCCTGTCTCTATTCCCTAGGCCACCTCCCTCCATACTCACTGACCCACTTTAACTGTCAGATTTACAGTCGAGCAGTTCACTGGAGGGGAGAGGATGGATTTGCAGAATAAATTTGCAGAGCCGGGGAGCCAGGCAGAGAGGAGTGAGCTGAAACACTGTCAGGGAGAGAGAGACAGAGGGAGGGAGAAGAGAGGAGACTGCCATGAAGGGAAACGCAGAAAACTGTGGGAGAGAGAGAGAAGTGCAAAGAAGAGCATGTTAGCTTCAACAAGATGAATACAGAAGGGGGTACAGGAAAAAGGAGGAGAAGGCCAGGGGAGGAGAAGGGGAAGATGGAGGAGAAAGAGAGAAAGGCTGGGGCCAGCAGTGAGAGGACAGCCACGTAGGGAACAAAAGCCCCAAAGGCAATGTTGCTATTTTGGGAGCCACCGGTGAGGAGACGGTGCTCGTTCTTGCACTGGGATCTCCTGGACGTGGAAGGGAAGGTGAATCCACACCCAACCAGGCACATGTCTACTCCTCGCAGGCCCGATCAGGTCACAGCGTGCACCTCTGCCTACGCCTGCAGCTTCCCTCTCCTTCTTCCCAGGGGGCACACGTGGTGCTTGGCTAGTCACCTGAGGTAGCTGGAGAGCACGGCGGAGTCCAGATGTCCTTACCACCGCACTGCCCGCTCCCTGAGCTTTCCCCGCCGGGCCCTCCTGACACCGCCTCATGTTCCCAGCCGTCTGTGCTCTGCCAGCTCCACTCTGCAAATCAGTCTGTAAGTGCCAGGGTGTGAGACAAGGGGATGCGGTGCATCCCGGGGCATCTCTGGTCATAGGGGAGGCCTTGGAAAACACAAAGGTTGGAGAAGAGCATCTGTCCCGTCCCCATCAGAGAGCAGGAAACCTGGCAGCCCCTGACAGGAGAGCCAAGGCAGGGGGTAGGGGGGAGGATGGATGGGGAAGAGTCAGATGGTTGGAACAAAGCACTGGGAACAAGGGGTATCAGGTAATGGACTCCGGGGGGTAACAGCCTGAAGGGAGAGCACTGTAGGTGAGAGAAGGGAAAGGATCCATACGGCACCATATGTGCAGAAAGGAGATAGAGGTAGACAGGGGAGTTAACAGGAGTTTCTAAACATCTGAGGGCTTATTTGAACAGAGCCAGCAAACCGCCTGAGATTTGCCCCTCGCTAGATGGAAAGAACGGCACACGTTCAGACAGCAGCGCTGCAGGAAAGGCAACTCCGGTCCCCAAGGAGCGAGAGAAATCCAATAAAGAGATCCAGAAGGTTCGTAATGGCAAACCTGAGTGAGGACGTGAGCAAGCTGTGCTTCGGCTGCGCTCCCAGGCAGAGGCAGGCTGAGCCCTCGGAGAGCGGGGAATTGTTGCCTGTCTGTGTCTCTTTCTGTTTTGCCTGGTTTTATTGTGCTTTGTTTAATTAAATCACAAAAATGTGGTGCAAATTCTGTAAGGAAACGAGAAGGCAAATTAACATTCCAGAGGAGGCGACGCCAGCCGAGCACACGATGCTGAAACAGCAGAGGGAGCGGCGAGGAATGAGAGATGGAGGTGGGGCAGAGGGATGGGGGGAGAAGAGAAGTGAGGGGCGAAAGTGGAAAGAGGGCAGGAGGAAGGGAGAGGAAAAAGATAGGACTCCTGCCGAGAGGAGAGAGGAAGAGAGGGATCAGGAAAAGGCAGAGGAAGAGAGAGGACAGGCAAAAGGAGGAGCAAGGATGAGAGAGGAAAGAGGAAGCAAAGAGGGAAGAGAGGAGACAAGACTAAGAGAAGTGAAAGTCAGACCAGAGGGAAAGCACCAAGATTATCACAAGTGCTGTTTATGCACTCGCTGAGCTCAGACCGTGCAGGGCCCTTTCCAAACTGATACGCAGCCACCGTCCCTGCCCGGGAGAGCCTGTAGCTGCGTGCAGGCAGGGAGAGCCACGGCAGGGGAAGCACGCGTGTGCACGGGGAAGGAAACGCAACGACACAGCTCCTTCACTGTGACCTGGCCACCTGGGCACGCCGTGCTCCCAAATAGGTACAGCCCCCCGCCCCGTTCCCATCCTCTCACCTCCCAGCAGACAACGCACACAGCACCCACCCTGCTCTCCCTCTTCACACAGAAACCCTCTGCACCCGTTCAGACAGGCCCTGGCCCTTCTGCTTGGGTGCTGGTGGAAGAGGGTCTCTGTCACTGTCCCTACACCCCAGGCCAGCCAGAGCCCCACACTCGGGTTTTTTAAGCAGCACCTGCTTGCAGGAGTTACAAGGAGGGGGCTCCTGCTTTACGGACCTGAGATGGGTGAGCAGCAGCAGCAAAGGAGAAAAGGAAACACAGATGAGAGAGGAGCAACAAATACTTACTCCCCGAGCCCCCACCCTGTGCCGTGTCAGGGGGTCATTAAATATTTTTCAGGAACAAAGGGCAATGTGCCCATGTCCTGTACTGTCCCAAGAAGTCTGTCTAGGCCAAAGCTGTGCCGCTCAGCCCTGTCCATGGCTGGGCTGGGGTGGGCAGGACCCCTCTCCCCTGTGCCACACCGCAGCTGTAGCAGTGGCTGATGCTGCTTCTGGTTCTTTGTCCCTCACTTGAAGGCAATCTAGAGGTCTCCTGGAAAATGTGTTTTTTTCCACAATCACAGTTTCCCCTCCTGTAGATGCAGCCAAGCAAAACAAAACCTGGAACTGGGGAGAAATGATAATGAACGAGACGAATATTCACTCCTGGTTTAATTGAGTTCACTTGGCCCCGTCCCCAGCCGTGCATGTCCACTCCACCAACATTTAAGCGATGGGTTTCACTGCCACTGGTGCTCGTGAAACCCCAGGTTTAAGTGTGCACATGTGAGAGCGTACGCTGGAAGAGCCTAGAGACTCGCCCTGACAGAGAGCAGGAACAATGCCAAGCAGCTGATCCCATCAGCCACAAACAGCACTTCTGGAGCCTGGAGCATTGCTTATCCAGGGCTCCTTACAAGCTTTTTGCCATCAATCCAGGGGCTGATTGCAGACTTCAGGGGAAAGAAAAAGCCTCTGGTAAATCTGAATGATGACAACTTTGGCTAGGTGCTTGGGGATGCTCCAGAAAGGTGCCGGGCACTATCATCTCTTGCTTAAGCTACTGGGTTACCTTCAAAGACTCTTATTCTGCTCCTCCTCCAGAAAACTCCCAGGCCTCAGCACTTCCCAGGATAAGACCCAAGGTGACCAGTCCCTGCTTAATGACGGATGCTCAGTCACTGGCCTGGCCTTGAAGGTCCAAAATGCAGACTGAAATTTTGCAAACCAACTTTGCTAGGACATCAGGGATAAAGGAGAGCTTGGGAATAGCTTGTATACAAGGTGCACCATGGCATGGGCACTTTTCAAAGAGGAAGGCCTGGACCAATGCAAAATAATGTACCTGATGCTTCTTCTCCTGACTTCATGCCCACCCCAACCTCGTCATAGCCCTGAGGAGCTTCACTGAGAGCCACTTAGAAGGCAATATCTCCTGATTTCCTTTCTGCTGCCTGAGACATGACAGGATCTGCTCAAGGGACTAAACAAGCAAGCCAGATCAGTCTGGGAGCCAAGCAACAGCAAATGTGATCAGCACTGCTGAGAGATTAAATGCTCTTTAATGTTGGCAAGTGAGAGGTTAAAGGATGTTAGCGTCCAGCACCGACTTGCTTTGACAGGGCTTACATATGCTTAGTCACATCTAGCTATGAAGCCACTCTGGTAACCAAGACATTTATTCAAAGGAGCATAAGAATCGCACACATATCTGGCTGTGTGAAGGAGAACTTCAAAAGGGCTGACAGTCACAGAGCCCGGCAGTAACCTTTGGCTAATTAGCTGTCTTGATTTTCTTGCAGTTTATTTTTATACTTCTCGGGCTCTGAAATGCATTTACTGTAATGTCAGAAAGGTCCCGGTAAATAAAAAGCTTCCTAGCAATCACTACCATCAATCCTGCAAGGCTTTCAAGACCAATGTGGCCGGGCTGAGCTCAGGACAGGCAGGCTGACAACACCGTGGTGAAGTCTTTGTTTTGCGCAGGTCTTGCTGAGACTGCGGCGGCGGTGACAAGGATGGCTAATGATGAAGAATGAATATTCCTACGAAGCCGCCGAGGTACAAAGTGGAAGAGAAGTTCTTTTAGCCAGCATGAAGCCACAAGGAGATAGGAAAGGTTGCGGAGAAAGGAAGAGGTGACGGGTGTGAAGTCAGACACAATCGAGAGCAGAGGCTAGGTCTGGGAAAGAAAGACAGGACTAGAGAAAGTAAAGAAACAAGGGAGTGAGATAGTCGGGAAGGGGAAAGAAAAAGATAAATCCTGGGGGGAAAGGTGTGGGGCAGGGAGCTGGAGGGAGAAAACCCGGTCCGTGCAAACACTCAAGGAAGGGTGTGAGTGGAAGACAGTCTGTAGGAAAGGAAGATCATGCAGGGAAGCTGGATTTTGTGGACCCAGGGAGTGTGGAAGGAGGTATATTGATGACAGGGGGCAGAGGATGGAGGTAGGGGTGTCTTGCGGGGCAGGTCCTTGCACTAGATCAAGGAAGAGGTCCTGGTAGGTACCTAGTGATGGTAGCCTTAGAAGCACGGAGAAGAGGCTGAACCTGTGTGCGGGAGGGGAGGGGAGCCCGGGTGGTGGGTGCATGCACAAAGACGTATTTCTTGTGTGATCTGGATGTCAGTACTGGGCCTGGCCACCACGTCACTGTGCTGCTCCCACTAACCCACACAGTCCAGTTCATGTCCTCTTTTATGTAGGTCTTCTGTCTTACTAAACACACTTGAAAAGGTCCTGGACCATGGCCCTCAGGTCTCTCATCTTTATACATGCAACCTGGTATAGGACACAGTCAGTTCCAGGGCCCCTTGTGGGGCCTTCTGTTGCCAGCGCATGCTTCATGCCAGCATTTGTCTCTGGAAATGCTTCAGTGAGATGTGAAAAGCTCATATCATTGCCACCTGGATGACTTCTCATAGCCCCTCCCTTGCTCGCTTTGCTTATGGGAGGTGGTGGGGAGCATAGAGGCTCACTCCATCAAAACCTCGCTTTCTTTTTGGGACACCGTTCCCCCTTTCCTGACAGGCCTGTTGGCTGTACGTGTCGCTGCTGTGCCGGGATCTGCGCTGTGCTCTGCTCAGGACAGCCTCCCTTCCCTGAGATGCACAGACTCAGCCAAAACCCAGAACAGGGAGAAGAGACAAAAGAAAACAGAGGAGTAAAAGGCAGGGGAAAGCAGGACCAAGAGTGTACCCACCCAGGAGCCTACTGTATTTCCTCACATATAACATGCACCTCTCCCCAAAAATCAGCTGATGGAAACTGGGGTGTGTGTTGTAAGTGAGAAAATACAGTAATATAAATTTCTGCAGCACACGCCTCTGCTGGGGGAAAAGGAAAAGGAAGGCTGCATGTGCTTCGTAGGAAGCAGCACAATGACCACCCTGGGCTCCCGAGCTGCTGCTACTTTGCTATTGCTATTTGTCAGTATTTTCAGGGAAAGATCTGTCATCTTCATTCTGCCTTCCAAAAAACAGGTGCGTATCCTGTTTGGGGGAGAGGCACACTGTATGGGAGAAAATACAGAAAATATTCTCTGCTCCCAGGCTCTGTTCCTGGGCTGCCCTTTGAGATGCTTGGCCCAACTGGAGGCCACAAGCTTAAAGACAATGGGCCTGGCTTTGACCTCATTTATGTTCATTTGATACCAGTGGAGCTCCACTGATTTCAGTTCAGTCCCCTTAGTTTACACCGGGGTGAATGACAGTCGTGCGAGGCCCTCCGTTGTGGAGAAGCCTAATGGGCTGGTGAGGTTCATTCCTCATGGTCAGGGGCTGCTGCCTCTGAAGCTGGGCTTGGCAAGTGGGGTGTTGCACGGGGAGGGCGGTGGCGGGATGAGAAAGACCTCCAAGTCAAAAGCCGTGTGCGTGGAAATATGCACGCACTTTTGAGACAGGTCGTTAAATTGCCAAGAGTCTTCATTCAGCGAGCAGTACTTCTTCCAGAACAATGGTGAAGAAGGAAGCTGATGATATGAATGATTTCTAAGATGTTATTTGAAATCCTGGCAGTACCTAGGTTCCCATCCGGGCAGAAGGCAGCTGTGGGAACAAAGTGGGTTTCCTTCACATTTCTCCCCCTCCAGCCCCTGCATCATTAAGCAGGGAGGAAGGGTTTGAAATCTTCTGCTTGCGTCCACATCTAACTGTGCAATTCTGCTGGCTGCCACCTTGGCTGATGCACTGGGGATGGAGCGGGAGACTTCCAGAGATAGATGCCTGAGCGGCTGCCATGTGAGCAAGAGAGCCTGGCATTTCATCAGGGCAGTGCCAGGTGCCAGACTCATCCTCCGAGGGCTGGGCAGAGAGAGGAAGACACCACGCACGCTAGCCTCAGAATTACGTGGCACTCCCCGGAGCGCTCTCATGTCCCTGACTCCAGTCCAACAGTACGACACATCTACAATTTAAATCTGCTCTGGCCTAGTGGGCAGCTGGGGAAAGGAAGGAGGTGTGAAGATGGGATGTACTGTTATCAGTCGAAAACGCAAAGGGGAAGAAAACAACTTTTATTATTACCATGCTGTGCTCTCAAGCACAAACTACTCGATATTTGGTCCTACTGGAGCACAGGTAACAAGAAGGCAGAGCAGAAAGGAGAGCTGTGCTTGTTGCCTCAACCATCAGAAACCGAGCACTACTTGGCTGCCCCCCAGGATCACTGTACTGAGGATGCCTCTGAAGACCCGAAGATGGGTGGCAAGCACCCAACGGGCACACTGCAAACCCTTCAACAGCACCTCCTCCCTTGTCTCCTGCTCTCTAGGCCTGTCTTCCTTGGTATCCGTGTTAAGCACTGCCCCGGGTACTTGTCAGAAAATTCAGCGCCTGTTACAATCCAAGCTGCTGTTTCCTTTGAACGGCAGCAAAACAAAGCCCCTCGAAGATGACCTTTGACTTTTTGTCAAAACAAGTGTCAGGAATTGAAAAGACAGAAGAGCTTTCAGTGCAATTTCAGCAGAAAAGCTTTTGGCTATGTCACGGCACTGCTTTACTTCCACTGGCAGAGGCTGGGTCCTTGAGTCCTACATGCCAGCTGTTTAGCTCTGGACCCTTAGAACGAAGGGTCAAATCACGATAACCTTATGGAGGGAAGTTAATAGGAGCTTTGCCTGTGTAGGAGCCGAGTAAAAAAAATAAGAGAATTCCCACTTGATTCGACAGCGGTAAACCCTCTAATATTAAGCTCCAAATACCCTTGGCTACAAGGCTAGATTCTGATATTTTAGTTCACAATCCCATTCTTATAATTAAAGGTTACTGTGCCTTGGATTCTGGATCCAACACTCTTAGATTTTATTTGATCATGAAGTATATGTCTCAGGGGACTGGTAATGAGATACAGGCCTGCTTTGCAGCCTGACCTTTACTAGACCTCATATTTTACTCTCACAATGTTGCCAGAGCACATTAGGTCACTTAGGGATGGTTTCTATGAAGCAGGTGGGAATTATACACCTGTATGCCAGCACCTGCAAATAACTACAGGTGTATTTGGTAGCATGTATCAAACTGATGGCAACCTCACTGCGCCATCCCTTCAGACTGACATTTGTGCATTAGAAAATGCAGCCGCTTGTGCCCACCAACCTGTATCGGTATTAATTTGCGGGTGCCAAAAATATAGCTGCAATATAAATTAAGAATTTTGTGCAATTCAGGGTCTTACAGGTATAATAAGATCTGTCAGCACAATCAGGCACTTGGACCTCTAAAGGTCTTAAAACTGCATGTACAAACAAGCACAAGCAGAATTATTCGCACTAGCAGGTTTTAGGTGCTTCACCCCTTTTCAAATAATGTGGGGAAGTGAACTTCAGGTACACCCAGCTGGCCTAGTTTTTCAAACAAATCTAATCCCCTTATTGTGTAAGTGCTTCCCAGTCTGTATCCAGACTGCACAGCAGGGATCGGAAGCTGTTGCCAGTCGATGGATCCTTGATGGCTTATTGCAAGGTGAACCGAGTGCCCTCTCATTAAGCATCCCCAGCACAAAAATCCCCATCCCTGCTCTCCTCGCTGGCACTCCAAATCAGACGAAACAAATTCAATCCTCAATGGCATGCCAAGAGATAGGCTCGAAGAAATCCAGACGTTACGGGCTTAATGTATGAATCACGAGCTGGAATTCTGTGGGCTGGTGCCATTCAGGCAGAGTGAGTTCAGAGAGCCAAGGTTATGCACACAGCACGACTACGCGCAAGCCAGCTGCTGCATCTATCTGCACAATTTCTCCACCAACACCTGTATCTGAGTCACTGCTATGTAAAGTGCTCTGATAGACCTGGAGACTGACAGGCTTTATAAAATCCCAAGCATGATTCTAGTTTGTCAGGGGGGAGTGGTTATCAGAAGACAAGTTGTTTCCTCCAAATTGCAGAGATGGGGAAACAAAACCAGGATTTATTACAGTGCTGCTTTCTTGGGGTGCAAGAAACACACACATGCATACGTGCACACGCACACACACACGCGGGGTCTGTGTGGCAGAACTACACCAGCTGGATTAGCTGCAGGAGAGGCTGTTGAACATGAATGCAATGAGTTACATTTCACTTGCCGTTCCTGATGACCAGCCCAGTCCGGTCCAGTCCAGGCAGGTATATTGTAGGCAGTTCCCTTTCTGCCTGCATAGGAATGGGAGAGCTCAGCAGAGAGCTGGTGGGTGGACATGAGTGGGATTTTCTGTCTGCACTGAGAGCTGTGACAATTCTTCACACATGCCTGACTGCATAACTCACTCTTAATTTGGCTGACATTCAAATAAAAGCTTCATGTGAGACATTTAGAGGATGTTGCATCTAAATGATGTGAAATTGCCCCCCATGTATCCACAGGGGCTGGCTGGACTGAATCTGACACCGTGATACAGTGCTGCAGAAAGCAGAGAAGGGTCATTGGGAAAGTGTCAGCGCCGTGTTCCTACACCACGCTTCCCCTTCCCTGACAGGTTTCCTTCTCTCATTACTGCCTCTGTTATTCTGTGCAGGACTGACTTTCAGCCACTCAGAGACTGCTGCCGCATTGGCTTCCAAAGAGACGTGAATGATACAGGAACACCCTGATAGATACAATGCAACAACCATTACTGACAGTGGAGGATTAATGAGGCATGAGCACCCGGCCTGCTGCTCGGACTCCATTCCCTCTCTCCGAGTGCACCCCCTCTCTGTTCTCGTTGCCGTACAGGAAAAGAGCAAAGACCCTGGCTGGAGAACAGATCCTAACCTTTATGGTGCTGTCTTGATGAGTTTTCTACACTGGACGGGTGTTCCCCCAGGTGGCAAAATAATGACCTCGCTTTCGACATCTCATATGGAAGGAGACCGTGTGCATCGGGAGCGTGCGGAGTGCCCCGAGGACCTGGAGGTCTGCACGCTCGGCAGCCTCCGTGGCACACCACCTGCTGGCTGACATGCAAGATGGCACTGGCAGAAATGAGAGAGAGAGGGCTCCTGCCTCACCTGTTTCTACCTTCAGTCCAGGGTAGGAATCTCAATTTGCAAATGCTTCCGATCAGTAGAGAACCAGGCAGCAGCACCAGGAGTGCCAGCCCCCCGCCCTTAGCATCCAGTGGTCCAAACTCGAAGTAATCAATGTACCCTTAGATCCCCCACCACACACACAAACCATCATCGCTCAGCTTATCCATGCGGCACTACTTGCATTTGCACACCTGAGCTCTGAGTACTGAGAATGCAGGGGCTTTCATCTCCGTTTGTGGACAGACAGAAATCCACTTTCATTGGGGTGACATGAATCTGCTCCATACCCAACCCATGCGTATGGTGGGGGGGGGACGGGACACACCAAATGGGAGGAATGCTATTCAGCATTACAGTTACCAGTGCAGAACACGGGACCTTGACTTGAAAGCAAAGACTGGAGAAGACGCTTGCCCCATCCCACCCGCCTCTCCTCCATACGGAGGCTGCAAAGCCTTGGGCTTCTTGCCCTCCTCATCTCTTACAGCTTGAGTTAATACCAGGAGGTGATTTCCTGTGAGGAAGGGAACATCGAACCACAAATTAAAAAAGAAAATAATCACTCCTTAGCTTCATATAATCCCCGTATCCCAAAGGATCCCACAGTAGTTTGCTTTACTTCATATACGTGGGCAGAGCTAATTAGCATTACCACTGTATTACAGGTATTCTTGGACTTAGTGAAGGGAATCAGCTGTAATACTGTGGTAATGCTAATTACCACCACCTGGATAGTTTTTGAAAACCCTTGTGTGCCTGGCGCTTGACAGACAGACCCAGCCAACCTCAATGTCCACCCAGTGAGTAGGTGGAGCACTTCAAAGCCACTGCATAAAGGACATGTCACAAAAATGAATCAGAATTGGGTATCAAAATGCACACCGTGGTTCTGCAAAGCTTGCCATAAACATCAGCCTTGTACTAGTCTTCACTCCAGAGGCTGAACAAGCACCCCCTGGTCACGGAAACGTGGCCACCTCCAAGTGGGACTGAGCCGCTGTTGAATGGTGCACGGCCACACGGCCTGGCATAAGACAGAAAGCAAGGAAGACTACTATGTCCAATTAAAAAGGGCAAAAAAAGATGAGAAGAGAAGCAATTACTAATTACTCAAGTTGCAATGTGGCCAACCCTGAGGTTAATACTGCTATTCTTGCACATATTGTCAGTTATTGTAACAGCTACAATTGATACGGATCTCCTAGATCTTCTGTGTCATCCAAAAGAGCACTTACGGCAGCGCATCGCTCCATAAGCCAATGCTGGAACATTAGTTCAGTCCTGACTCAGAGGAGAAGAGCTGCTCCCACTACTCCCGCTTCCTGTACTGCCTGAGTTTCTCTTGGCATCCTCCCACCCAAATGTTGACCAGGCCTTGCTTTTCTGAGAAGATGGGTGGATTTTTAAAGCTCTTCTGGGAATGAAACTCCCAGGAGCAACTTTGAAAATCTCTCCGACTGTAAGGAAGGAGGACAGAAAGGGAAGAAAGGAGGCAGGTGGAAATAATGAAGCAATGAGATATGAAGGGTATAAGAGGAGGAACTGTGATGAAGACTGACTTCTTTATTAAGGTTTATTAGCTTCACCCAAAGAGGGAAGAGAGTGTGGGGAAAACGATGCCATTTAAAAGCAAACTGCCAATAATACTAATAATAATCATCATTATAATCATAATCTCAATCTGTTAGTATTTTATGTACAAATGAGCTTAACGGAAGATGTTTTCCATGAATCAAGCTATTTTGCATGTGCTTAGTGTAAATGTGCCTCGTAAATGCTACTTCATCATTAGCGCACATTTTGTCTCCTACTTGAGCTGTAATTTTCAACAGCGTGTCATGAGTTTGGGCCCCCGCTTTTTGGGTGCCCAACCTGAGGCACCTTTGGGTGGGAGGGGTCTTGATTTTCAGAGACAGCATTTTAGGTGTCTCGGTTGGTTATTTAACCCGCTAGATGCTCATGAAAATATAAGACAAAATATGGAATGCAATGACAGCTGGAAATCATCGTTGCCTTGCCCCTAACAGTGCTTAGACATGGGGGGCTGGATCTGCTGGTCTGGCCAAGTAGCCGCTAGTGCAAGCAAGTGACTGTACAAGTGACCTACAGCTGGGGGCTGGCTCAGATCTGAGGACAACCTGGAGCAGCCTCAAGTGCTCAGAAATGAACACTCGCTCTTTCGATGCAGTGCTTGTAACAAAGAGTAAATCTGTGGCACTCCTTCTCAGAGTGGTGGGAAGAGGGCAGTGTCTGAAACGCTTGAGGATGAAGGAGCTGAAATGCAAGTGCATCCTTCAAAACAAGAATCCTTGTTCCCTCAAAACCCAGGCTTCAAGGTGGAGTCCAGGACGGCTGCCAGATGTCTGATCTGGCAACCTAGGCCCATCCGCATCAATAAACCAAGTCAACGCCCCCTAGGATGGCTAATAGGACCGGGCCCTCGGCTAGGGACCTGTTCAGTCCTTCCATGCAGGCGCAGTCTCAGAAGGGGTTTCATCATCTTCAGTCCCTGAGCTGCACTATGGTTCAGGTGCAGCGTGGGGCTGTAAATACATCAATAATTCTCCTCTCTTGCCTGGGGACACTTTTGAATTTTCCTGTTACATTTTATATACTATCCTCGTGTCACAGCTGGGTTACAGAATATCTAATTTTAATACTGGATACACGGAGCTGTATTAAACCAGGGCCTTCATTTGATAGGAACCATCAAACACAAATATACAGCGAGCTCTCTCCCGCTTCTAAGGCTCCAGGCCAGATCTGCTCACTGGTAGAGGAGCGCAAGCTCTGTCCCTCTGGACCAGCACAGTCCCTGCGCCACAGGGAAAAATATCCTCCCCTCTAGGTTGCTGCAGCGTATGCAGGCTCATAAGCAGCCCCAGCTGGCAGAGATTAGCTGAATCAATCCAGCCTTGTCTCCCAGCCAATGCCCCCACTTTGTGGACCTCGCTGGCGCCGTATGGACCCTTTGGTGGAAGGATGGTTGCAGCAACTCTGTGCCATGGCAGCCCCTCTCCAACAGGCTCCCTGCCACCAGGGGCCCTGTGCCAGGATCTACACTGGCAGAAACCATTTCAGTCCCTCAAGTGAGCCTGGCCTGAGTCACCATTGGCCCTGTGTCCACAATCTGGATGTTAAACTCAGTGAGGCAGCACTCAACAGTGGGTCTAACGGGGTTTTAGGGTAGTTTCCCTGCTACCTTGACCAGCCAGCCAGGCTGAAGGAGACACGTTAACAGGCAGGTTTCTATGAGGTTCATTTTCATCCCGCATCTCCCACTGGTTTGTTAATGTAGGCCTGCATGGGGTTATTAAAATCCATTCAAAGCTGATGCCAGCGTTTCAGTGTTAATGTCAATGGCCGAGAAACACAGAGGACGGGGATGAAGGAGACAAGGGAAGGTGAGCTGGTGGCTAATTTCCATCATGAAGAACTAATGAGCTGAAGACTTGGGCTGTGAGGATGAGCCGCGGCAGGGCTGGCTCCTTTCTGCATCTCTGTGGTATGTACTCACCATCTCGCTGAGGGGTTTGGAGTGGGCATGAGCTCTTCTGCATCTCACACCATGGCCAGGTAGGTGTTGCAGCGTAATCCCATCAGCCAAATGCTTCACTCTGAGTTTTACTTGACAGCATTTAGTCCTTGCCCTTTGTTTCAGAGGCACTTTAGCTGCCAGGATCTCAGCAGCTGAGCCTTCTCGAGTGGTTAGCTTTAGTGTGATCATTATATAGCAGAAACAGAGAGGACAGAGCTGCTCCACCAAACTCGTTTGCAGGATCAGCGTGTCAGGATGGACTGTGGGTACTGCATTCAAAGGCTCCCCATCCTGCACATTCTTCGCTTCAAATATCTGCTCCCTAAACACACAGTCTGAGCAACTTGGGAACAGGACTGGGCTCTGGAGGCCCAGTCTCTGGACTCTGGAGACACCATTGCAGTCATACTACCACTGGCAGCCTGTGGCCTTTGCTTGCATGGCAGGTCAGGCAAGTCCAGTCCAGCACCTAGATTTTGCAAAGGGAGAGGTGACTTTAAGGCCTACCTGCAGTTGCTGTTATGCAGACAAAGACAGGAGTACTCAGAGCTTCAAGCTATAAGCTGGCTCACTAAGGGCATCCAGAAGGAGTTTCCCTCCACTGCCATATGCAACATTTGCATACTTGCTTGTATGCATCATGGGAGGTTTCAGCTTCTCGCATGACATCAAGTAATGGCTCAGTCGCAGATCATGAACCTTTCAAGATAGCTCTGGCTCAGCACTCCCCAAGAAGCAGTCCCTCTCCTGAAGAACCCCTTGAAACCAGCCCTGGCGTGGCTTACATAGAGGCAAGCCTTTGGCTTTAAGACCCTGGCTCTCCTTGGCCCTGGCTTCCCTAGCAATCTGTAGCAACCCACCTTGGAGAGCTCCTTCCTTTTGGTCGGCTCTCAGAAAGGGGGTGTTTTTCTCAAGGATGGGTTCAGAGTGCCAACATCTCAAACAGCACAGCAGACCTGCTCACCTCCAAACAAACCATCTTTATTGTGCCAGCGCAGCTCCCTCTGTCCTTCCTTGGACTCCACTCTGTTCTGGGACTAGTCTATATTTAGTCTGGAGAAGAGAAGACTGAGGGGGGATTTAATAGCAGCCTTCAACTACCTGAAGGGGGTTGCAAAGAGGATGGAGCTGGACTGTTCTCAGTGGTGCCATATAACAGAACAAGAAGCAATGGTCTCCAGTTGCACCAAGGGAAGTTTAGGTTTGATATTAGGAGGAATTTTTCTCACTAGGAGGGTAGTAAAACACTGGAACAGGTTACCCAGAGAGGTGGTAGAAGCTCCATCCTTGGAGGTTTTCAAGACCTGGCTAGACAAAGCTTTGGCCAGGATGATCTAGTTGGAGCTGGGATGACCTAGTCGGGGCTTTGAGCAGGGGTTGGACAAGATGTGACCTCCTGAGGTCCCTTCCAACCCTCATTTTCCACGATTCTATTCCTTTCTCTCCCTCCAGCTCTCAGAGCCCATTGGAAGTCAATAAAACAGAGTGCAAGTGCCATAAAAAACAGGTGGGAGGTTATTGGAAGGAAGATCTGGCTTTGCAGCATTTCCTTCTCAGGCAATTGTCCTCAGGCAGAGTCAGCCACCCTTGAAACCCCACTGTTACAACACTTCAGTATTAACCCACAGATAGCACTCACTTGCCCAAGTAAAGCCGGTATCACGGGGAAGCAATCGGGCAGCAGTCTCTGCAGGCCCAGACTGCTATCTCCCCTTCAGGTAAAAAGAGCACAGAATAATAGAAAATGAGGGTTAAGGGACCTCAGGAGGTCACATCTAGTCCAACCCCCTGCTCAAAGCAGGACCAGCCCAAACCCCAACCATCTTTATGTCCTACTTGTGAAACTATTTACACCAACTAGTTACAACAGCACATGCTCACACTCAGCCCCCCCGCAATGTGCTCCCCTCAAGAACTCAGCCCGCCTCGCCTCTCTGGCCACAGGCTCTTAGCTAGAGGCTGGGGTGCCCAGATCTGAGTTAGACAGGACAGGGTACCTGACAGCAGATTATGGTGTGTGTGTGCGGGCTGGAGGCTCAAACCATGCTGCTCTATAATGGTGAGGGCTCTTCTGGCCAAAGCCACCACTATGGTAGAAAAATGTCCTTGTGCCTGCAAGTCTAATCACAGAAGCTACAGAAAAGAAAACCTAGCTAAAAAGAACCAACCAGGTACAAAGTTAGTGCTTGAAAATCTGTAACAACTTTATGGCTGGTTTCTATCCAGCTTCAATTTGAAGGTGTGGCAGGGCCCTAGCACAGGACAGAATATACAGCTGTAGCAGAATGAATATGGGCCACCAGCAAGGCCAGATGTGCTCCAGCACAGTGACCCTAACTGATGCTGCCTCTGGAATTACTGCTATTTGCTTTATGTGTAGCTCAGTTTCCTTATCTCTACATTCAACTTTACCACTCTTGGGAAGAGATTTGAGATTTGTGGGTGAAAGGTGCTATACAAGAACAAAGCATGAATGAATGAATGAATGAAATGTGGAGTTTTCTTCACTGGAAGGTTTTCAAGAAGAAGCTGGCTAGGACTCTCTTGGCAATGGTTTGGAAATGGTAAATCCTGCCTCTGTTCAAGGGCTAGACTAGAAGACCCATAATGTCCCTTCAAACCCTGTGATTCAGACAACAGACAGACTAGATCAGGGGTATCAAAGATATGACCCATGGGCCAGGTCCAGGCTGTGGGCAGTGCACATGCCATGTCAGCCCAAGAGCTGTATGCCCAGCAAGTGCATGGGTTGGACCCAGAACTAGACATAGTACAGGGGGTCCAGGGCACAGGCTGCATGTGGCATCCCAGACCAACCCCTTATGCTGCCTGCAGTTCTGGATCCAACCCGCATGCCGTGGGGAATGTGGTGCCCGTGCTGGCCCTGAGGTCTGGTGTGTGCTGCCTGTGGCATGTGGGCTGGATCCGGTGCCACATAGGATGTCAGTCCCAGTCTAGCCTGCAACCCAGCTCAGGGACACTCATCTAGCCCATGGAGCCAGATGAATTTGCCATCTCTGGACTAGAGAATGAAATAGTATAACTCTGAACTGAGGAAGTGCCAGGTCTACAGCCCTGGAGATGGGGGCTACAGAAAAAGTGCAACATAGGAGGAGGGTATGTGGAACCATAGCTTATCTCACAATGTGCTTCTTTACCAAAGAGAGCACTGCAAGAGGGGAGGAAGATCTTTAGTATCCCTGGCCTCCCTGCTGAGGCAACAAGGAGCTCAGCTGTGGAGGTGGTAGCAGTCGACACCGAGAAGGAGACCACCATCGTTTCACACCACAGGTTACTGAGCAGCTGGTAGAGGGCAACAGCTTTTAGCCAAGTTTAAATTTAGCTAATGAAAATAAAAATAATAAGGCCACCCAAAATAATGGGTGGTCTAAAACCACTGTCAGCCATTCACAATCCCCCTCTCTTCCAACCCTTCATATAAAGAGGTTACAACTCAAGGGCACCACTATAACTCTTGTGATAATCTTTCTCTCACTTAGCAGATGGAGTCATTTACAGATCCTTAGGTTTAAATGAATGGCTTGCACTGAAAAGGCCAGAGTCTAGGCGACTGGCAGGTTTTGCAGTGTTGATAGCCTGGAAAATGCTTAGCAGGGGAAGAAGTTGGCAGTGAGAGTTCATGGACGTGGTGCCTGTGCCCTCTGCCAGGGAAATAACAAGGCTGAAATCCTGGAGCTAGAGAGGGCCAAACTGTTCACAGCAAACAATTTAATTGATGAATGTTCTGAATTGCCCAGAGAAGGCTTAGACTTTGACTCATCTGTTAGGTGGTTTCAAATCAACTGGCAAAATGTTCATACAAACATATGTCAGTCTTGGGGTTACCCCCTCCTGACACCTGCCAAAATTGCCGTCTTAGACTATGCAGAATTCACCTGTCTATGCCATGCAACTGGTTAGCAGGGTCATGTGCTATTGTTTTGGGTCCTTGCCCCATTAAGTCCTTTGAGGTGGCTGCACTAATGCTAACCAGTATACCAATACTTATTTATACAAATATGTGCAGTCCTTTCCCTTTCTGCCAACAATCTTGTGACTGCAAACTCACTTGTGCATTTGCCCATTGGAAGTCAATAAAACAGCGTGCAAGTACCATAAAAAACAGGTGGGAGGTTATTGGAAGGAAGATCTGGATTTGCAGCATTTGACCCGGCCTTGCATATAGCCAACACTGAAGAGGCTGGAGAAGGGGAAAGTGGAAGACAGTGAGACAAGATGGCTATCAATCATAATTAGACACTCTGCAGTGAGCAAAAGCCCTCTAGCTTGCTGTGTCCAAAGAGCCTGATCTGAAACTACTGAGCATCACCACTATCCAGACAAACGTATATTCTCTTGTTTTGGGGCAGCCCCAAGTTCTCATCCTTTGCTGGCTGCAGGTCCCAGTTTGCACCCTGGATAACCCAACATTTGATGTAAAGCCTTAATGGGGAATCTCTGATATATGGGTAAGCATTCTCAAGACGCAGGGCTTACGGCCCCAGATAAGAGACCTGCTGTTTGTCCTTCTGGTCCCAAGGCTGTTGCATTAACACTGATGTTTGTAAATCATTGCCGGGCTCTGGGTCTGTCTCCAGCAAGCCCCAAACTGCACCTGCCAGTCAATCCTGCCTCACGCTTTGTTTGTGACTTGGGGTAGCACTTGTGTTGCTTGCACACACAACCTCCTCTGGCTCAGTGATGGTTTTGATCCTAGGGGAGATCCTAGGCATTTTCAAAGCCCAGAAGCACTGCTATGAAGCACGCGCAGTCATCTTGCCCCTGATCAGCACACACTAAATCCCAGAGGTAAAGCAATGTGAGAGTGGTGTGGACCCCATAAGCACCCTCGAGACAGAGACAATAGGTGCACGCTCAGGGTGCTCTAAAGTGGCTACAGTGCTTCAATCTGGGGTGCATAGGGCAGGCACGGGGGGAGGAAAGGGGTTTCCCAGCTGCATGCTAGGCAGAGAGGCAGCAAAGCCCCTTTATAACTCGGATGCTTCTGCAAATTTTACCCCGGTGCAGGGTTTTGCCCATCTCTCCCTGTCTGCCTTGCATCTGGCCTCCACACCTGCTTGCGCGCTTCGAGACTGCTATTTGTCAGTCTCCTCCTGGCCTGTGGACTGCCGTCTGTATTGCCTGTCTCAAAGGCTGATAAATAAATACCTCTCACCAGCACTAAATCTCTTTTAAAAAAAAGAGAGAGGGAAAAAGTGGAGGCATGATAGTCAGGGAAATAAAGTAGTTGCCATAAACCTGATTGCACTGGAAATGGGGGCTCTGAGCAAAGTTTATCCCCGATGTTGTTATTCTTTTCAGTCTCAGCACCATGCTGAAAGGAAGTTTAAGCTCACTTTTTAAGACCCATTTTACTCAAATCCACCTGTCTTCCCCAGAAATAACAGAAATAATCTTTTTTATCCAGCTGGGCTTTTTCCTACAGAAATTTGTTTCCATTAACCTGTTCCCTTTTGTCCTCTTAAAAAGCATATTTTGAATAATAACAGGGCAAAAAAAACAACAAGTTACATGGTACCAAAAAAAAAAGTGCTTGACTGCACCTCTTTATACAAAAATTATCTCTCTCAATGGATAGGAGAAAACTCTTCTAATGGGATTGAGGTGAAGATGAGAGAGAAAAATTCCTGGAGCTCTACGTAGCTAGTCATTTCATGGCAAACTCTAGTCTTAGAAAACTAAATTACACTGGCGATGTGAACCTAATGTTCTCTTTCTGCTTTGTAAAACACAATTTTGTGCAAGCCGGGATGAAAGTAGATGCTCTATTTCAGCTCTGGGAGAAATAAAAGGAAGAAAGCCTCTCTGCATTTCTTAACATTCAATAGGAGAATGCAAATTCATTGTAGACAAGAAACCCACCCAGCTCTCTTCCAAAGCTGTGTTTTAGAGGGAAGGGTCATCATTCAGGAGTCAAGAGATGCCCATGATTACTTCATAGCCAAGCGGGTCGTATATTGTGTTGAGGGAGGGAGGAGACATGAATTTTTCAAGAATTCAGCTTGATTCAACCATTTTCAAGCTTCTCCCTGTTCAGCAAATAAGGATACTTGGCTACTAATTCACATGCATATTGTAGGGTAGACGCAGCTACCTAACTGCAAATCTGAGCAAGTATTTTGGAAGGCTGGATACCTTAATATATAATCCGAACGCTGCCAGTTTTTCACTTGTGATTTTTCTTTACATGTAACAAAACACCAAAGAGGTTTAGAAATAACAAAGGCAACATTTGCCAAATGTTGTATTTGTTTTCTTCTGTTCAACGAGCTGCTCCTCACAGCAGGGTCTGCAAAGCGCTGCTCCCTCTCTGAATTCAGTATAGACAATAAAACTTTGCAGCTAGGGTTTTTTCTCCCAGCTCGCTTAAAGATGTGATCCATTTGCAAAGTACAGATCTGGTTCTGAGTTGGGGTTCTGAATACAGTTTGAATTTTCAGGATGTCTGGATTGAGCAGTGCGGGCCCACCTCTAATGATTTATGGACACGATTCTCGAGGTAAAGAGATGCAGCCAGCGTGACGACGGGGTGGTGTGGCCCAGGGCACGCTGCTGGGACTGCCTTGTGTAACACTCCTTACAACTGAAGACTAGGTTGGCTACAAAATGCTCCCCTTGCTGTACAAGTTCTCAAGACACGTGGCCAAGTACGCTGACTGCCACGTAGGAGATTTTCGTGATGGTATATTCTACTCCCAGTGCAGTCCAACAAGAGGGCAGAGCCAACCGTTTCATCCATGCATTGCTTCTTCATGGACGAGCGACATGGTTAGACTGCACACTGAACAGGGGCCTTTTCAGAATGATATCAGGCTGTGCGAGTTTTTAGAAAGCAATGGGAGAGACCCTTTTCTGGATCACTACCTTTATCCATGCCATGGTATTCACTGGCCCAGAACTTTTTTTGGAATCCAAAGCTGTGAGATCACCCTCGCGCACTGTTTCCATGTACCCAGACTCTACCAAGGACGGGTGTGACCCACCTGTGCAGTCCTCCCCCACGGCCTGGTCTTCCCCAGCCCTTCCACCCCTGCCTGTGCACTACAGGTCTGATTGAAAAGGTCACCTCTTACCTTCCTGCCTGTGCTTTGCTGCTGGTTCCTGACATCAGAAAGCTGCAGTCCAAAGGATTTTTCTTCAACTAAAGTCATGAAGGTTGTCTACTCATAGTCTTTTTTTTTTGCTGACAGGCACAGTGGGTGCAACATTAGGGATCCTTGAGGAGCGGTCACCAAGCCCAGTATTTGAACTGCAAGGAAAAATATAAAGAGGGAAATACATCAGAGGTCGTAAAAAAAAAAAAAAAAGAAAGAAAAAGAAGTTGGTGAAAACAATGGATCAATCATCAGAGAGAGCGAATATAATGGATCAGAGACAATGGCAAAGACATCAGACGTGAACCAAAATAGGACAGAAGGGACTCATATCAGCTATAAGATCAGCTGTTGGAGGTGGTAAATCAACAGGAAAAACAAACCAGGCATTGTAGAGGAGGAAGTACAAAGGAGATATCAGAAATGAGGGAGGAGAGGGGGGACGTGGAACAGAGGTAAAAACAATGGGAGAAATGCAGGATAGCGCCTGAAGGAGACAAGCACAGTGCATCTAGGGCTCACAGAGATCATCAGTGACCTGACGAAGGACTAGTCGTCAATGGACTAATAGTAACTGTTAAATTAGATATAGGGGCCCAGGTCCATGTACACTGGTGCAGTGGGTCCTCAGTATGTCTGAAAACCGGTGTTGTGCAGATTTTAAACAGAGTCTTAAAATACATACACTGGCCTCTTGTGCCAACCCTGCAGGCCCAGAAACTGGCACAAGAAGCAAGGGGGGGCTCCCACTTTTATACAGAAAATCATAGGGGCTAGGGCCACAAGCCAACAGTGGACCCTCACTGGCTCTGGCAGGTTTTGGGTATCCCCTGTTGTACCCAACCTTGATCTTATCCCAGATGCTCATTCATCCTCGTTATCATTTCCATAAGCCTGCGGATCCCACCCTATGTTTCTTGGTCCAGAAGCATCCTTTGGCAGCACTCTGTTGGGGGCTGTATTTGTAAAGGTTCTGTTGTGAGACCTCTGCCAACATTTTGGCTGCTGACGAGCATGTCTCCCTAACGCCTTTGTCAGGCCAGGGTCTCTGTCCTGTGAACACACATAGGATTTCATCTGATCATCGTGTACTACAGAGGTTTGTCCACCAGGCCTGTTTGCCAGCTCATGTGATGCCTCGGGGCACCTATACACATGACAGAGCTCTGCTCCGACACGTGCTAATTGCGTCCGAGCAAGTTCAATTAATCAAGTCTGCTGCAGTGTGCTAATTAGCACACTCCAGCAGCCTCCACATCACCTGTATTCAGCATCCCCGCATTTCAAAATGGTGGCAGGGCGCTTTAACTAAAGCTTGTTGAACACGCTTTAGTTAAAGTGCTCCTGCCACCATTTTGAAGAGCAGGACACTGAATACACATGACGCTGTGGGCGCTGCAATTACAGCAGCTCTCGGAGTTGGTCTAATTAAAGTGCCCCGCGCCTCCACCCCACAGCATATGTATAGACACTCTCAGGCAATTTCCTAATGACTGTATAAGGGCCACTGAACTCCTTACATAGCTTTTGGCACTGCCCCTGCCCTCCTGGTTTGGTTCTGTACCCACACCAACTCTCCCATTTCATACACCAGTGACCCTGAGGTCATAGTAAGGTTTTTTTTGCCTTTGTGTGGCTCGAGCCTGATGTCTCTTAACAACTTGGCTAACTGAACTAGGTATCCTGCCATCTTTGTAACATATTCAGATGGATTGTTAAATTCTTCTGATATATTTACTCCAGAAACAACATCAACAGGTAGGCAAATCTCCCATCAAACCCCCCCTGTATATGCTGCATATCCTGTAGATGACTGCACGCTGCTCCAGTAGGCCATCATGACATAAGGGAGTATCTCATTCCACTCCATCTGATTGTCTTTCATCAGGGAGGACAGCAAGTCAACCAGAGTATGCTTGAATCTTTCCACTAATCCATCAAATTGGGGGTGATACCGTGTGGCGCAGTTTTGTTGATTTCCAGAAGATCACTACATACATTGAAATAGCTGAGATTTAAAATTTCTCCCCTGGTCAGCGTGTAGGGATCATTGTACATGATGGTAACACACAAATCTCTCAACAAACACCTTTGCCACAGTCTGAGCATCCTGATCAGGGCGGGGGTATGCCTCTGCCCACTTGGAAAAATAGCCAGCCACTACTAAAACATACTTTTTTCTATGTGGTGTAATGGGTAGGGGACCCAGGATATCCATTGCTATCCCTTCCAGGGGTTGGCCAGCCTGCATGAAGACCACGGGGGCCCTGGGACTTCTCTTCAGTCTTTTTGGGTACCACACACCTCACATGACCTGCACCAGTCCTTAATAGATTTTATCCAACCCAACCAGAAATACCAAGACCGGACCTTATGAGAGATCTTCTCCATGCCCAAATGATCCCCCCATACTGGAATATATAGAGCTTGCAGAATTGTTGGTACTTCCCTCCCTAGTACCACTATTCAAATAAGCTTGGCTCTTTGGACAGATTATGGACATTTTCACACCAATGTTCCTTACCTAATGCTTAGCGCAGGCCATACTACCCAGTACCTCTTCAGGCACAGATGACATTGCCCTTCTTCAGGGAACTCCTCACTATCGATTTTCTTCTACCTTATTAGTTTTGCAATGTCAGCATCTTCCTGCTGTCTTGTATACCAATCTGCCAACTTTCTGGCTTCCTCTGTATTCAGGGTTGGTTCACCCCTGGCTGTCTCTATTGCTGACAGTGGCTGTATGCCCACTGCTTCAGCTTTAAGTTCAATTTCCACTATGCGAGGCCTATGGGACAAGGCATCAGCACTCTGGCACTGTCTCCCAGGGCGACGCACTATTTGGTAGTCAAACTCAGCCATCTGTTCTAGCCATCTAGCCAGCTGTCCTTCAGGTTGTTGGAAATTGTGTAGCTACCAGAGAGAACTGTGGTCTGTTTTTAACATGAAGCATCTCCCAAGAAGAAAGTATCAAAAATGCTCGGTAAAGGTCACCACAGCAAGCAATTCCTTTCTTGTAGTTGCACACGGGTGCTCAGCTTTGTTTAAGGCTCAGGTTTCATAGGCTAGTACTTTCTCCTGGCCTCTTTCAACTTGCGACAAAACAGCTCCGATGCCAACATCAGTTGCATCAGCGTCCAACAAGAAGAGTAACTTAGGGTTTGGATATGCTAAGATAGGGGATGACATTAAACTACCGCTTTAGCGCTATAAAGGCATCTTGACATACCCTGGTCCAAATGAACTTTGCCGTACTGGAGAACTTACATAAGCGGCTTGCAGTGGTACCAAATCTGCCACAAATCTTCTATAACAGGAAGCTAGACCCAAGAAGCTGCACAGTTTTCTTACATTTCAAGGTACTGGCTAGTTCTGAACAGCCTCCACCTTCTCTGGATCTGGGCCTATCCCCTCCATGCAGATCACATGTCCCAAAAAGTTCACTTCCCTGCAGAAAAGCTGACATTTGGCAAGTACAATTGGCTTCCTTCAGCCTCTTAAATACTACTTTCAGTTTCTGCAAGTGCTCCTGAAAGGTTTGGCTTATCACAACGATATCATCCAGGTACACCAGGCAGGATATCCCTTGCAAATCTGCTAACATGATATCCATCAGTCTCTGAAATGTACTAGGAGCGTTACATACACCAAGGCATAACAGTCAACTCAAAAAGTCCCTTCTTAGTGCAGAAAGCTGTCTTAGCTCTGTCCTCTGGGTGCACTTCCACCTGCCAGCACCCACGAGCCAGATCAAAGGCAGAGAACCATTAAGCTTTGGCCAGGAAGTCTAGCATGTCTTCACTTTAAGGTAAGGGGTAGGCATCCTTAATATTAACATCATTCAGTCTATGATAATCCACGTAGACCCGCACGCCTCCCCCTTTATTCTGCACCAAACCAAAGGGGCAGCCTATGGGCTGACAGAGGGCCTGATGATGCCTCTTTCTTCCATCTCTTGCAGCTGATGATCAAACACCTGCTGGAAATGGATGGTGTAACAGGGAGCTAGATGCCCCTGTTACTGGAAAGGGAGGCATACAGCCAAGCCTGCTGCATAAGCAGACAAGCAGCTGAGACAAGGGGTGAGGACCCCAGACTTAAGTAGCAGCAGATGAGGAGTAGGCAGCTCACTAGCCCTAGGGGCACACACTTGTGGGAGCCTGCAAGTCACCTGATGCTGATAAGGCAACACCCTGGAGATAGGTAAGGGTGGCAGACCAGGAGACAGGGGCCTGGCTGAAGGAGCTGAGATCTCCGAAGGGAGAACGCGCTGGGGTACATGGACCAGAATGAACTCACTGGGCAGTGCGATGAGGACTCCAGAGTGGGAAGGCTCTGGTGTTTACCCAAGGAAGGGAATGACTTTCATGCCAGTGATAGCTTGTCTTTCCTTTATGTTCATTTATCCAGGCCAGAGATGTTTGAGTTACGGTGATAACTCTCCTTCTCTTTATGTTAGTTTACTCAGGGTGCTTGTCCAGTTATAGTGGGGAGGTTTTGGTTAGGTAGACGGCTTATCTTTATGTTATAACTAAACTGGTGGACTGAATGTGACTATCAGGAGAAGAAGAAGGTCACAGTATGCCAGAGAGGCACATCAGGAAGTCCTTCCAGGAGCAGGGGAATGAGTTCCAGAGGAGCCACGTTGCACAAGATTGGGAGCAAAGGCAGAAGGGAGGAGTTGAGGCCATGAGGGTCAGAGCCCATAATCTGGGGAGGGCAGACTGCAGTAGGTTACAGGCCATGTGGGCCGATCCTTTACTAGAGAGAGAGAGAAGAGCGAGATCTTATGAGGGAGGATAGGGCAAGATGCTGCATTTATTGATTAAGTGCTTAACACACACCCCCCCCCCCCCCCCCCCACATCATACCCCAATTTCTCTTCTGCACTGGTATATGGTACCAGTCTTATCAGTGCACGGATCAACTTAGTGGCCAGCCAAGTTGATCACAAGTAGAAGCTGGGTTCCTGCCAGTCCATCTCGTCAGATGAACCAATGCTCCAGGATGACATGCAGAACAAGACACAGGATGACAAGTGGTGAAGGCCAACAGGGGTTTGGCTCAGAAGCCAAGACCACCTGACAGTGGGGCTAAGGTGCCTGGACCCCAGATAGATAAAAGGAAGCAAAGCTGGGAAGGCTGAGGTTCCTACGAGGACTCTGAGGCCTGAAGGGCCAAACGATCAGTGATGGTAACTGGTAACACCTGCAAGGCTGTAGTGGAGGTCAGAGGCTATAAACACAGCCCCTAAGGCACTTGGCATCCCCAGACACCAGCAGAGAGTGACTGGACTAGGTTCCTTCTAGGCCTTGGGCAGCCTCCCATACTCTTCTCTTCAAACAGCATCAGGCCGGTGAGAGGGAAGGGCCCAAGTGAAGTGGCAGGAGTTGGGCAGTCACCAGAGGGTGTCACAGCACTGCTTGACCCCAGCCCTGCCACAAATGGGTACTCTTCGAGGCCCCTGTTTGATAGCTGTGGCATTGCCAGTATCCATCTGGTGCTTTGTTAAGCCTGTATGCCCTAGGCCATGGTCTCCATGGTACATCTGCATATTCCAATAGGACTTTTGGCACTGCTCTCAGTTACTCAGGCTCCAGGCCATGATGACTTGACTTGAACTCATGTTCCAATTTTCCTGCATTCCACTGAAGGTTACCAACTGGCGCTCTATGGTTTGGGCTCTTGTCTGACCTCACTAATCTTACAGCAACGAACCTCTCTGATCCAGGGTTCTTCTGCAGGACAGCCACACCTGTCTAAAATGCCCCAATTATGGGGGTGCCCTGATATGTGACCTGTGGTTCTGTTGATGCATTAGCAACACACACAGGAATTTCACCCCTGTGGCTCTTACCCACTGCAGTTCCCACTAGCAATCTCAATTCATCAGGGATTTCTGGGAGTTGCAGTCCAAATGAACAGTCAACACAGCTCTGCAGATTGCTCCCGGTTCCTCCTGCTGTTACACATATTACATTCACATTACACTCTTAAATGACTACAGGATCCTACTGTCTTTGCCCTCACTCTGTCTGCCCAGTTCCTCCCCTGTGTCGTCCTCCCCTTCTGGTTGTTCTTGTCTTAACTTGAGTTATAAGCATTTCTGGGCAGGGTCTCCAGGTCTCCATATTTACGTACATTGTGAAGCGACGTTCCCCTCTGGGGTGCCAGAGAATGAATAAGGAAGTACAGAATAACAGTGGCCACGATGCAGGCATGACCTAGGCTATATTTCAGAGAGAAAACACACTGCGTAAGATTTAGGAAAACAGGGCACTTAATTAAATGTCAGAGTGATGGACAGAGCTGGGACAAGCCTCGAACAAATATCAGAAAGATGGACAACCTCAGACAGGCACAGAGAGATGGATGGATCTGGGACAAGCACTAGGCCTCACCCCCAGCAATGTCAGAAGCAGTCTAGCTAGGAGCCTGTTTAAATACAGCTGTTCCTCACATAATTTTGGCACTGTCTCTCTGACCAATATGAACAAGGAATTTTTCCAGAGCGTTCTGCCTGCCAAATGCACCATTGATTAAGGGATACATAGTCTGATTTTACTATGCTTGGTCACAAAATTCACATCCCTATTTCTCAGGGAAACTGGACTACAGCTCTGCATTTTAAACTCAGATTTAATTAGCATCTCTCTGATCAAACTGTGGACAGCACTCACAGAAGACCCCCACCCAACCCTTCCAACGCAGACATCAAAGACAGGCAGAAAAAAGAAAGACAACTGAGGGATGGAAGCAGAACAGAAATACAGAAGAAATGCTACCGAATTGTGAGAAACGAAGACCTAATATTACAGAGCAAATGCAAGGGGCATCTACTTGGCAATCTGTAAGTCATCAGAAGAATGGAAAACATAATTGAATAATCAATCAGAAAGACAAGGTTGAGAAGTGTCACAGCAAAACAATTGATACTTGGAGGTCAGTCATGAAGCCTAAGATCTAAACTAGAAAGAGGAGGACAACAGTGAAAGAACAATGTGTTTTTAAGGTGCCGCCATTACAAGAGGTGTTCTCATGCAGGTATTTGAATGTTGGTTCAGTGTTTAGACTCCTGTAAATGGCAGAAGAAAAAATCATGGAAGGGACTCTGGAAGAATGAATCTGCTATCCACAGCTAGTGTTGAGTGAAAGGCTGAAAAGGAGAGATTTTAAGGACTCCATTTTGGAGAACGATCATAAAAGTGATACGGCGGAGCTCCATATTGACTCCTCTCCAAGATTTCATAACAGACATAAGTTAGAGGCAAAGTTTTTGGCTCCCCCTCCACCCACGTCAAAGGGGAAGTCCTGCAAACTCTACCTGAGATCTGCAAGTAAGCTTCGGTTCTTTCCAGGTCAGATGCCATCACTAGCCCGTCTGACTTGGCAGACGTCTCATCTGGGTGAGGTTTAGAGGCAGTTGAGATGTACGTGCTACACAACCCGTGATCTCAATTTTGCAAAGAGAATTTACTTAATAATTCTGTTACGGAAGCACAAGTCAAAATAGAGTACAGCTCATTCTCCAACAGCTGTCTGAGTGCCCTAGTGACAACAGCTGAAAGTACCATATTTTCTTACATACAACATGCACTCCCCACAAAGAAACCACTCAAAAGCAGCTGCTGGGAATTTCTGTGCATGTTATATGTGATAACTATGGTAAGAACAGTTTCTGCCAGTTATGGTCAAGGGAAGCAGAACAACGAGCAGGCTCTGCTCTAGCTCTTGCTACTCAGTTATTTGCCACAAGGAAAGATCTTTTTTCCCTCGTTCTTCTTTTCAAAACCAAGGTATGCATTATATTTTGGGCATGAGTATGCCAAAAATATGTGAATATGATTTGTTTTGAGGAGGGAAAGTCCCAAAACTAGACTAAAAATTCTTTCTGCACTCAGAGAACAGACTAACTTAACACCGAGCCATTTGTACCATCACTTCTCTGAACTTCACCTTACAAAGACATCACAGTCTATCTAGCAGTAGTTCAAACTTAGCAATTAGAGCTGAATGAATGATGCATAATGAATAATCTGCTTGTCAGATTTCACCTCGTTTTATGTCCACGAAATGTTCACACAGATTGCAAAGTTCTCACATTTATTTGTTAATAGAAATAATATGCAATTTTTTCCCCAGTACAAATATCAACCTAACAGTTTATTGAAAATATTCCATATTCAAAATTCATGCCATGCTGATGAGAGACATAAGCTACTTAGCAGAAGACCACTTGGTTCTGCTTCTGCTCCCTGATTGGAGGATTTATGAAACAAAAGTCACACCGCACTATGAATTTCCAACCTGACTATCAAATACACACGCTGGAATTCGTTTTTAATGAGAAGTCAGCCTTTGGGCTGCATTATTACTTCTCTGGAGATCTGGTGCTGGTCACCAGTTGAGCATTCACCCATTCCCAGAGGGTAAAGAGGAGAAGGCCACAAATGCTGCTGAACTAAAACTTGCTGGCAAGTCTGAATATCCATGGACCATCCTCCTCCCATATGCTGTGCTTAGCTCTCTTGCCAGTGGAGCAAGCCTGAGTAGTGAAACAGCAGACTAAAGTCTGAAGACTGGCATCTAGTAGTGGGATTAATGTTGGTGCCAATATTGAGGACAAAGTGTTTCCCAATGTCTACTAGGCTGCTGTGCTGTCTCAGAAGTCACTCCAGCTGCCCTTCTTAAGAGAAGCCCCCAGGGTACAAAGTCTCCAAAGGGTGTTAATTTATATCCCACTGCATCATCTTTGAGGAATCAGCCCTATTCATGGATGGATCCATACTGTACTAAAGCTGGGTGCAGTGCAATACATAGCTGCTCAGAGCATGGAGCCCCTGGGGTGATGGGGGGATACCAGGGAGCTGGGCAGAAAGCAGGCGCATGAAGGGAGGATCCTGCTTCTTGCTGAAACCACTGCTGCAGTCCACAGCTGGCCTGAAGGCAAGGTGGGGGCCAGGGCCACTGCTGCCCTGCTATGGCTGGGGACTGTGGAGAGCAGCTGCACGGGGACCTGAGTGCCAGTGGCTGCAGCGAGCAGGTTCCTCCTTCCAGTGCTTGCTCCTTGCTCACCTCCCCCACCATATTCCCTGATGGCCAGGAGAAGGACCAACCTGCTCACCACCACTGCTCTCCATGGCTGAGCCAGGTTCTCCACACAGCTGAGCTGCTCCCTGAAGCATGAGGACAGCAGCAGTGGCAGGGGCAGGAGTGCTCACACCAATGCACCCCCCTGGCTCCAGTCTCTAGCAGTGCCAGATCAGACCTAGGATGTCTCTCCTCTGGCAGTGCCCTGTGCACTGAAAGGTGTAATGCCCCCTGCTTATAATGCACCTGCCCGGCAGCTGATTTATCCTGGAGCAATGGCATAGGAGGAGACACAGAAAGAGGTAAGAAGTCAGAGGGCAGGAGGAACCTTAGGACCATCACTCAAGCATCTGGAGCAGAGCATAGAGATGATCACCGGGGCAGAGATTAAAATGAGGGGAGCAAGCACCAAAGACAGCAGCAGTTTGACACCACCCTCCACCTGTAGGCTGGCAAGGAATGGCTGGGGGGGTTTCCATGTACGAACATCTCATTGTTTTTAAATGAATCATGAAGCTCCTGGAATCAGGGTGGCCTTAGCTGTCTAGTTGTGAAAGGCAAAGCTGGAGCTGAAGGCAGCCTCCTGGCAGGATTTTATAAAGGCCTCTCAAGCTCCCAGTGATCTGCAGCTGCGGAAAACAAACACAGCCTGATACAAATGCAGAGCGCGCCCATCACACAGGTACACTCAATTACCGATTCATCAGCCCAAGTGAACTTGAAGGGCTTTTCAAACTCTACAGGAATTGAAATTAAAAAGAAAAAATCTTCTAGGGGGATAATACTCCGTGACACAGAGAGAAGCAGGCTCATTTTGCGATCTGCTTCAGCCTGGGGTGGGTAGAAGCTGTAGTCCTTAGTAAGCTAGTAAGGGAAGGAGGGTCTGAGAGGATGAGACTGAACTGTTCTTGTTCTTCCAAAGGTGACCTAAGACTGGGGATGGAGATAATATTGGGGATGATGTGCATCTTCTATTCCTTTCTGTTGTCAAAAGAAAAAAAAAGCCTGAAAAGGTCTTCCCTGCTCACATACACCCCGCTCCCTTTACTTTTTTTTAACATTAAACATTCAGCTTTAGTCAAGCTTGGAAGATTTTGTGGTAGAACAGTGCAAATAATTGATTTTTTGGTTCACTGCTCAAACTGAAAAGTTGGGGGAAAAAATCCTTTCATTGACCCAAACTAAGAATTTTTCATTTTTCTCAGGGGGAAAAAAAAATCATTTCAGGTCACCTGAATTGTTTCATTTGACTTGAAACCAAACATTTTGTATCAAGTTTTTAACCCCTTTCAAATGGTTTTGTATTACATTTTGGCAGTTTCTGAGACAGACATCATTTCCAAACAAAGCATGCATTATTCCCTTTAAAAAAAAAAAAAAGAGGAGCCAAAACAAAACTTTTCCAACTCTTTAAAAAATGTTTTTGTTCATTTTGGCTGAAACTGTTTGGCTTCAGTGCCATTTTGGGGCTGAATCAAGCGTTCACACACCGCCCAAAACTAATAGCTAACCCAAAGGAGACCCTCCCCACATACACAACCCACAATTTCCCAGCTCTGTAGCGTTCTACATGCTACGCTCGCCGTGGCCTCCCTGCCCTACAGCTCTACCGGTGATCCATCACCGCACAGCTAAACATGAGCAGAAACAAGGCACGTGGCAGCTGCAGGACTAGTGAAGTGATGCTGTCTGGAGAACGGAGGGAGAGCTCAGTTACAGGGACTCCTGACACCTCTTTCTTAATTTTTTCTGTTAAGATCACTTTAATTTGGGGGGACTAGTTAATGCTTGGGAGAAACGATGTCTTTGTTAAAGACCGAACCTAAGCAAAATCATTAATCAATAATTGAGAGCTCCCAAAACACATGCTCTGAGGAAGCTCATCCATGACACTCATTGCAGAAGTAGAAACCTACCTGCCAGGTTTCATCACATTCCCCTGCCCCCCGATACACACACACACACACACACACAGAGTCAAACCCTCTTTACCCACTAGGAAGAAGACAAAGAAAGAACAAACAATCCTTTTTTTAAAAAAAACAAACACCTCTCTCCCTAAAAGGTGGATCCTAGCTCCATTTCTCCTTGTCTGCCTCAGTTATTCCCAGCAGGCACTGGGACAGTGAAGAGGAATAGATGTGTAAGAGTCACGCTGGAATACTTCTGTTCAGCAGCAAGACACGCCGCTTCAGCCACCAGCTTCCCCTCGGCGTGCATGGAGAATATATGTCCCCCGAGGATGAGCAGATCATCACTGTCTCTTGTCTTCTTACCCTACTGCAGGGGTCAGCAACCCCTGGCATGCGTGCTGAGCATGGCACGCAAGGCCATTTTGCTCGGCACACCACCGCCAGCCCGGGCTCTAAGCAGCTGCTGCCAGCCATGGAGCCCAGGCTGCTCCCAGCAGGCAGCCAGGAGGCTGCAAGCCCTGCTGCAAGCAGACCGGGCTCCATGGGCCGGCTGCAGCCAGGAGGCTGCAAACAGCTGCTCCGGGCTCTGGCATGTCAGCACTCTTCAAGGTAGACATTGTGGTTTTTTCAGCACTCCAGCCAAAAAACATTGCCTAGCCCTGCCCTACTGCATGGACACGGGACCTTTAGCTCCCTACCCAATACCTTTTCCTGCCCAGCTGCTTCCTTAAGTCTTCCTCCAAAGAAGACAGGAACTGCTTACTTTCTAGCTGCCTCTCACACACACAAATAATAAGCCACAAGGTTCTTCAAACTATTTAAAAGCACAGTGGGTGTTTTAATTATGCGCATGAAGCAGGTCCTGATTATTATAACCTGCATGGAGCTGCAGGAACTGGCATGGGGGTGATAAGAGCCCCCTGATGTAGCCCTTCTTGGGCTGGACTGCAGATGGTGGAAGCTTTGTGGTCAGGTGAGTAAGACCATGGCCTGAGGAACTGGAAAATTAAAACTAATCATTGGTGCTTAGGAGATGAAGGGCAAAATCAGCACTTAAATTCCCTGATGATGGAAGGGAATTTAAAGACAACCAATTAGATAGCAGATAATCACCCTTTTGTCTGTACAGAAACCACCCTGCGAAAACTACACTGGGTGCCCGTGAGACCATTTCTATTATCCCAGCCTCCTCATACCCTTTCAGGCCTGAAGTATCTGCCTAATGTTTTTGTAGTGCTGAGCAGCTTTGGTACCCCATGCCGTTAGATTAGCTATCATTACATCTTTAAGGGCACTGGAATTACCAAGTTGCGAAGTAATAGATTGGTACTTACAAGGCACAGCTGGGCAGCTTCAGATTAAGGAAAAAAAAGCTGGGATTTTTGTTTCCTTGCTGCTTTGAACTGCTCTGCACTTTACATACAAACAGTACATAGTGGAACGGGGCCCGACCTCTGAAGCAGAAGAACTAGCTTTACTTCCATCACCCTCCTCCACTACAACAAATGTTTCCACCACCTAAATACTCATCCAGCGGTGAGTCTCAATCTTTTTAGACTAAAAGCACCCTCCTTAGACTTGAGGTATGCCCCCACTTCAGACCTGAGGCACCCTTTGGCAATGCCAGCCCTCTGCTTTCTCTTGTTTCTTGACTACAGAAACATAACAGAGCAGTGGTGCTCAAACTCCCAGCCCCAGGGGCCAGATCCAGTACACAGGGTCACAACTATCTAACACACAGGTTCACATAGTCTGGCCAGCAGGACTCCCCACAAGTTTGGCATCAGGGGAGCAGCAATAAACACTGCCACCACATTCTCACTGCCAAATTTCCAGACCCCTGGAGGCTGAGCAGGACTATAATAGAGTAATTTTAGAGCAGGAACAGACCCTTCCCTAATCAGAGCATCCTGAGGGGCCCGACCATGCCCCCCTCAGCTCAGCACTATGAAAGGGAAGGGAGGACTGCTCTAGCACCCCCTGGCTTCTAACCTGAGCCACTGCAGGCATGTGCCTGCATTTCTGGAATGTCTGTACACTTACAAACTGATTTAGCCTAGCCAGGTTAGACTAACCTGCAAAGATTGAATCAATTCAGGCTCAGGCTTCTTGAATGTCTGTCCCTAGCCTTAAAAGCCAAACATACTCCTAAGGTGTAAATTCATCCCTGCTGACTGACACCCAGCATGGGTCTGGTTCAAAATAACTAGCTCGGGTTTTGAGGGGAGAGAGAACTGTAGGAAGAGGAAATGCAACCCCCAGAAACATTTGGAAGGAAAAAAGCTTTTATTTAATTGAGCCTCACTTATGGCAGGCTGAAAGAGCCAGGCCCACTGCTGCTTCTGTCATTCAGCCAGCCAGCGCAATTGTGAGTCAGAGTAGAATATTCCACGTGGCCGAAAGATCAATGGGCTTCGGCTCTTTCACCTTGACATAAGCAAGGCTCAATTAAATCCTAGCTTTCTTTCTGGAAACATTGCAGTGGTTTTGATTTTCTTTCTGAGGTGGTTCTTTTCCTTGGAAGCTTCGTCTGGGTTATTTTTCTTATTTTTGACACTCATTAAATGACGGCCCTGCTTTTCTGTCAGACAGTAGCTCTGTTCTCAGCTCCCCCGATATACATCTGTGGTGTTTCGAACTTAACCAATGGCAACGTTAACAAGGAAGCTAAGAACTGGATCTGTCCCATGGGCTTGACAACTATTAAGGGCCAAATTTTACTCCTGGCAAAGCCAGTAGTAGTGCTGCCATCCATCTCAGCAAGACCAAGGTTTGGGGTGTATGTCGCCAACTGGCAAGTACAGCCAGATGGGTGGTGCCCACCCAGAACCATCACTGGCATTTTCCCATGGGCACAAATTGCACCACCTGATCCTGTGAGGGTAGGGAACATGGAGGGTGCTGTGCGCCAACCCTGTCGTTAGAGAATTGTATATTTTCTGATTTCCACTGCGTGGCTTGACTTAAAACAGTACTAATGAGCCACTTGCTTTCTTCCTCTCCTTCTGATCTCATATTCATGAGTCAGGGTTTCCTGGCACTAGACTCAGTTGCTAAACGGAAATTGCTGCACAGTGACATATCTGTGTAGTTTCACTGTCCATTTATTTGCCTTTTCAAAGAGCTGCTGTGTTAAGCGAACATCTCTGCCTGGATCCTAGCTAGAGGAGTTTGCCTGGTACAGCTCAGTGCCTGTTGGGGTGGAAGAGAGTGACAGAGCATGCATACGATGGTGCAGGAAGGGGTACTCACAGCTCTGGACCTGGGTGAATATCCCAGGTTGTGTTCTCATGACAGCTTCTACCCTAGCTGATACTTCAGGGATGAACCCAGGAACTTTTGGAGCTAGAAGTATGAGCTAAAGAACCACAACTAATGCTGAAACACACACCTGTCTTTGAAGGCTGAGCAGGTATGAACCTCCTATGCCCAAAACTAAACAAATAAATTTTTTGGCAAAAAATTTCACCCAGAAAGTGTAATTTTGGAGGCTAATTCATAGTTTTGACTGAAAAGAGGGGGGAAGGAGACCTGAAAACATTGAAATCTTTTGTCTTGGCATTTTTTAATGGAACACTTGGTCTTTCTGGTTGAAAATGAAGCTTTTCATTTTGAACTTGACTTTTTTTAATCAAAGGGCAGGGCGGTAAAATACACTGCCTGAAAATAAAACAAAATGTTTTATTTCTAGTCAAATCAAATATTTCAAGTAGAGCCAAGCTTTTATTTTCCGCTATTCAGCCACTGAACCAGAAAAAAAAATTCTTTGTACTACTCTACTAGTAACCTATTCTTTGCCTACATTCATTGTTATTTTGCTTTTCTGCAAACACCTCAGCAAATGAGCTGGCTGGAAGGAATCTTCAAGGAAATGTGAAATTTTAAGTGAAAATAATTTCAGATCCTGAAATCTGACCTGCAAACATCCGTGTTTGTACTTGGTGAATCTGTTGAGTTCATGTTAGGGAATATATTCTATGACCTGCGTTTGATCAGAAATTAGCCGACGGGACTCGGTTTAGATTATTACCAGTAGCAGACTGGTTTGGAGCAGCTGCAAGGCAAGATTCAATGGTAGAAATTATTCAGTAAATAAAAGATAAATATGACTTGAGACCATCATCAACTCCTTGTGGTCAGTCTCAAAGTGAGAAAGAGATTGAAACATTATTCACTATAAATTATTCACCTGGAATAAAATTCTCCAATTCTGATTGATTTCTGTGGCCGTACTGTGCCATACCCGTTTCCATCCCTCCCCTGGTATGTCAGCGAATCTTGACCAGCTTCTTCAGCACCTGAGAATGACTTGGCACATGAGAAGCAGGAGGGAATTTAAAGCCTTGAGCAGTCAAGAGGAACTCTTTCTCTCTTACCCTCTCTCTCACACGCACACGCACACATAGACAGAGTTGTGGTTTGAGTGTCCGACAGAGCCAGGCACTCCTAGCCCCTGATTATCTCATTTCATAGCAACCTCATCTGACATGAAAGGTGCAGGCTGCATCCAGTCTTCTTCAAAAGAATATTAATTATTCCCTAAGCCAGGCTGTCCAACTTGCATGCAGACTGCAAAGGGTTAACATGTGGCCCATGGGCTCCCATCCAGCCACCATTCCTCCCGTTGCTCCTGCTCCTACAGCAACTGGGGGCTCTCTCTTCCTGCTTCTGCTTCCTGTTACTGTCACTGGGGACAGGTGGATCAAAGAACCATCAAAGCTGCTGAGCTGCTATGGCTAAGGCAATGGCCCACAAGTGAGTGATGTAGCCAATAAAACATGCATCCACTTTTGACTCCCCAGGGGAACCAACCAGTATCCTATTGGCAGCTGGCTAATAGGGGCCAGCCTTCAGCATGAGTCCAGCAAGAGGCTTGAATGTGCACTCTAAGGTTAGGGACAGAAGTTCCATATAAACCAGTTTAAGTGATCAGAAACTGGTTTAAATCTGTAACAGAACAGAAGCTCAGTGCACATAAACCAGTTTCAAAATGGCTGAAGCTGGTTTAAGATAAACTGGGTGAATGTAGTATCAGACTTAACTGATTTGGGCATGGGTGTCTGGTGCCTCTCGAGTCAGGGGGGGCATGTGCCCGTCCTCACAAGTCAGTGACTGGGGGGAAAGGGCGGGGGTCCCCCAGCGACCAATCCCACTGATGGCACTGGTGCTCCCGCCTGCCCCCCTGCCCACCAACTAAACAGGGAGTGCAGCCTGGCAGGGGGTGCACTGGCACTCTCAGGGGGTGTACCCCCATGCACCTCCTATGTGTCACAACTGGTTTTGGGTCAAACTGGTTTATGACTGTCCCAGCTCCCTTCCTGGTTCAAGTTAAATCATAGTCCCCCAGCATGCTCTGAAGCCTGGGCTGGGCTGTCTGCTCCAGACAGCGGGGTTGGTCCTGCCCCTCTACTCTTTAGCTGGAGCAGTGAGGGCTGATTGACAAAGTTGGGGGAGGGGGGGAGGCAAACCCAGCTGGAGATGCAGCCCAGTTTACAAGGGGGAAAGGGTCCCCCACAGGCAATCTCCAGGCCAGGGAGGGGAGTTAAACACCCCATTCCCCACTCAAACTGACTGTTGGCTGCAACTGTGGACTACAAATCCCAGAGATACTTGGAAGCAGGAAAAGGAAGTGATGAGCAACCCTGCGGATTCCTGCTGCTGTAAAGCTGGACTGCAAATCCCAGAGAGCTCAGGGGCAGTGGAAAGAGGAAGTGAACACAGTCAGACAGCTGTGCTCTAGTGTCCCCCAGCTCCTGGCCTGGGCCACTGCAAGGATGTGGCTGCATTTCCTGAATCAAAGGTAAATGTCTGTTCAATTCTGTTTCAATTTAATCTGTGCAGTTTAGACTAACCTGCAAAGACTGAATTGATTCAGCCTTGGGCTTTTTGACTGTCTGTATCCAGCCTTTGAATTTTGGTGGTGTTAAGTAATGGCTTAACACACGGGTTGTCAACTGGGGCTACGTGTACCCCTGGGGGTAGTTTGAAAGGTCCCATGGGGTATGCGGGGGTGGGCGCGGATGGAGTGCCACCACCCCTTGTTGCTGCCTCACAGGAGCAGGGCTGGGGCAAGGCGAGAGCAGGGCTACACAGACGTACTGCTGCCACTCACCACACTCCTGCTTGGTGCCTGGCCACTTCCCCCCCCCCCCCCCCCCCCCCCCCCGGGGTACACTTACTAAAGAGGGGGCTGCCAGGGGTACACTTATTTTAAAAGGTTAAAAACCCCTGCCTTAGTGGCTATAGCACTGGTCTTGGCTCTCCATGCTCAGGTTTCCTGTGTGACTTTAGACAAATTTATTCTCAGATCCCTCGCTGTAAAATACGATAAAAAGTTGCTAAAAGAAAGTTCTAAAGAGTCAGTATTGGACATAGGAAGAGAACTGCCTTCTGAAGAAGATGATGTAATTTAACTGAATAGCCACATAGTCATCTTTCATAAAAGGGCTCACATATGCCCATGGAAAATATCAATAGAAAAGTGTAAAAACCTTATTGTCACAGTGCATCTTGTGTGTAGGCAACTACACACAGCAGAAAGGAGGAAAAGTGAGGACTGCACAGCTCCTAATAAACAGCACAGGGCTAGTGTCACAGATTATAACGATGTTCTGGAATATGTAAAATTAAATGATTCGGGGTTCGTAGCACTACTTTTCCGCAGGAAGCATGGAAGGCTGTTATTTCAGAGACATTTTTCTAGAATTGCTAGCAATTTAAAGGAAAAATATAGCTATAAAGGACTGCCTTCCCTGTTAAAGAAATACAGGGAGTGTAGGCTCCACACGTTATAACTGGAAACCCAAAGCAAGATAGACCACTAACAAGTAAAACTTCATATATTGCCAAGTGAAAAGGCAAAATCACAACTAAAACCAGTCAAAAGAGCTTTATATGAAAAGGGCATTAAGATAAGAGAGTTTGGCTTTACTTCTTAGAAGGGAATTTACTTATATCCCAATATGTAAATTCCTCTAAACAGATAGAACATTATTTAGAGAAAGAGCTGCAAGTAGGTCAGAGAAACTTCTATAGAAAATCAACATTGAAAATGCTGCTAGTAACCACCAACTAGGTAAATATCTGGGATTAGCAGGGCTCATTGCTATGCAATACTGGTTGAAAACTTTTTAAAGGCATGTTGTTCAATCAGAAAATGTGATTTCATCCAAACTGAAGATTCCTGCCAGAATGTATCAATTGAGACAATATTTCACTGAGAGCAAAATGAATTAAAAAAATTAAAGTGTCTTGATAAAGTCAAATGTTTATCAAGCTTTTTCTGGAAAAGTCTGTCTATTTTACATTGGCATTTCTGAACAACTTTTCATTTCTACACCTTTTTATATTACAAGATAAAAATACATATTTTAAAGGTTGAAAGCTGAATGAAACATTTTAGTTTATATGAAATTTTAGATATTTGATTTTGTTAAACTCAAAATAAAAATAAATTTTGATATCATGCAATTTCCTTCAAAATGTAAATTCTGGTTGCCACAGAGTTCTATGGCAAGGTGAAAAAAAAGTATTAATTTTTTTATAGAAATACAAGGAAAGGACAGATTCCAGGAAATTGTGAAACATGCTCTGCTTATTCTGATCCATATCATAAATAAGAAATTTGTAAGTGTTTATAGGTTCTTTTGGACATTAAAATTAGACCAAACTGTCAGCAGTAAACTTAGAGATTGCAAAAACAACCCCCCAAAACCCAAAAAACCCAAACAGAGCATATTTCTAGAAGAGTTTTGAGATGCACAATTTATTTCATCCATTCAGCTTGAATTAAGAGAGACAGGAACTTGTCTGTGGACCAGATACTAGACCACTTACTAGGTCTCCAAGTGGTATTTGGGTATCTAAGCACAATCCTATTCTACCCTACTTGAGTCCCTGAAAACCTGTTAAAACAAGAGCTGGGTAGACTGTCCGTCTTGCTAAAATGAAGGCACATTGCAAATGTAGATAAAATCATGGGATTTTAGGGACTTGAGCAGGGTGCAGTAGGCTTATACTTAGCCACCTAATAAGTAGAATAAGATCTGGCCGCATCTGTGAAGATACAGAGAAAGCATTTGACTGTGTTGAGTGTCTTGTCATAATAAGCTCTCTTAGTTTGTATGGACATGGTCTCAAACTTAGTATCTAAATGAGAATCATAAACTTAATCAAAAGTGCTTGTGCTTTGGTTGATGGTAAATGAATTCTCACCACGGGGGCAATAAGACAAGGTTATTGGCACTCACTACTTCTGTTCATCCTTGTAATGCAGCTACTGGCACAGAAAATTATTCATAATGAGAATATTACAGGACTCATATTTTGAACCAGAGAACAGAAAGCAGCCTTTTATAAACAGATGATATACTTCTGTACCTCACACTTCCCTTGGCCTCCGTCCTGTAGTTTTACAGAGATTAAACACTGTTAGACAGATTTATGGCTGCCAAGCGAAAATTCAAAAGACAAAATTATTGCCTATGTTTATTATATAGAATAGATCGTAACCACAGATGCATTCTCTTGGGCAGCTACAAAAATAAATATTTAGGGCTTTATTTTAGTCACGCAGCAGATTCATTCCATAAGGATCTCTTACAGAAGCTTCAGGATGAAGTCATAACGTAGAAAAAAAATGTATAAAACCTGGGTGACGTGCCAGTATAACTTGTATGAACAGGCTTCTGCCTGTTTTCCACTACTTTGTTACTTTGGACAATACTCAAGATGCAGTTCGACAAGCTAGAAAGAAAATGCAAATGGATTTTTACCGGTCTTGTTAATAAAAACCTTTGATTAAAAAGGAATTGTTGCAATATCCTTTAAAGCAGGCTTGTACTGGGCTTCCCAAGTTTAAATAATATTTTGGAGCAGCAAAATCAAGAACAAATAGGTATGCTGAATAAAGATTAGGAAAGATTCACATTAGCTCCACATAAAAGAATCTTTAAGTCTCCTCAGGCCTTACCATGACAGAGCATAAAGAAATAACTGAGATGGATCCTTATATATGGCAGCATTAGAAATCTGAGATCTAAATCTCTGCTTAAAGCATCTGGTAGAGTTATTTACGCCATTGCAAAGTAGGTGGAAAATACCGCCATAAGATGCACGGCAACGAGCACTTAAGATCCCTAACATCTGAGAGCTACCACTAATATACAAGATAATGCTGGTTACCACACTTAATGATCCTCTGATATTTACCCCAGAAGACCCCAATACCTGAGAAAGCAACCTTGCAAAAAAAAAAAATTATATAATATTCATTATTATTTATTATTTGTACTGCTGCGGTAGTAAAAAGTAGCAGTCATGGACCAGGATCCCATGGTGCTACACACTTTAAAAACATAATGATGGTCCCTGTCCCAAAACATTTATAATGCATGTATAATATTGCAAGATACAACTGAAGGCTACAGACAGGGGGGAGAGCACAAGAAAACAATGAGACTACACTCGTCAGCATTCTAGACAGTGGGCTCAGCACACCAGGTGCCTAATGGTTGTCAAGATTTTTGTTAACGCCACAAAAATATTGAAAAGTAAAAAAAGATTAAATAAAATGAAAGGGGTCTACGTAATTCCCATTTGCACCTATATTCCTAGCTGCGCAGTTTTGCAACAGAGAGAGAGCTATAAAATACAAATCACTTAAAACATAGCTGATAAGGCCAATTTTATTCCAGGATTCTCGGTGGGAAGGCATGCTAGGTAGAATGTATATGTGCTTGCAAAGTTTGAACTGAATTAACAAAATAAGCCATCAAGATAAATGGAAAAAAGCAATTGACTTCCAAATGGAAGAGGAAGAATGGACTGAGATAATAACATGTGCAAGTAGCAGTGCGATTGCATGTAATTTGATGGCAACGCAGTGCAAGCCTTAATATAGCTTCTATTATGCTTCTTCCCGATTATGGGCCTTGATGTTACTGATTCATAAGCAGTGCTGGAAAAACTGCAATGGAGAAGGAAGCTTAGAACATGTAATTTGGTTTTGTTCTAAAATGCAGGGATCTGGGCAGAAAATAGTAACCATTGCCAAAATTATCAGTGGAATGAGCAAGCGTTGAGTTCTTTCCACTGGAAAAAGTCTGAGGAACAGATGATACCCAGACAGAAAAATCTAAACTTCAAACTCTTATAAAGACTTCCCTGGCAGGAGAACTTACCCTGTTTCAGCAACCTAGTTAAGCTTTGGCTTAAATTCAAGCAAGTGCTCATATCCCAGTGAAGTCAATGGAACTAAAACCTGTCTGCGTGCTGAAATGCTGAATCAGATCCACGAGAACGTCAAGGAAGTCTTTGTTCTTCCTGTGGTGAATTATTAGACGATGCATAGCCCATTGTGAACCTGAAGTGCCGGACTTAAGTCGTTAAAATCAGAATGAACAATGCTAAAACTCTAAAATCCCCTTTCTTAAGCTAAGTGACAACATAGTCTCCCATCCAATGGACAAATATTGCAAAACTAACTCAAAGCCTACCAGCACTTGGCTTCAGGCACCTTTTGGTGCCTTTTGCACTAGTGATATAAGACAGTCAGTAACATCTGTATGGGTGAAAGCCTCTGCCCAAGCAAGAACCCTAAACAGTCACATTGTAGATGGGTAGAACAAGGGGATTTCCAGCCTACCGACAGCTTCAGGCCCCCTCTGCAGCTTCATGGAGTATTATAGCACCACAAAATCTATGGGATGCCCTAATGATCCATGTGGGGCGTCATGCTTGAAGACCATTTCTGCAGCCACTCAGCACCCCCTCTGTCCTGTCCCCAAGCAGGGAGCCTTGCTTCTGCCGTGAAAGGAGAATGGTCCCCCTGCAGTGAATCCCGGACATTAATATAGATGTAAATATTCAACAGCCTATCTCCTTGTCACTGTTTATTGTCTGATCTTTTTCTCTTTACTACTCCTTTAGTGCTGTCCTCCACCTACTGAGTAGATGTGTTAAAAATAAAATAACAACTGAGGGCGGGATTTTCCAAAGTACTCAGTGTTGCCTGACTCTGTTCTCTTTGAAGTCAGCAGGGGCTTTATTATTGACTTCAACAGAAGCAGTTAGGTCAACACTGAACACGGTAAATATGCATATTCATGAAGCTAACAGTGTTTGTTAACAGTATGTATACGGGATATATTGATAAGACTGCAGGAAAAGAGTTGCGTTAAAAAAACAGAAGCAAACCCAAAGTCAAGTGTAGAGACAGAGAGAAAGAAGCAGGTTTTAAACCAGTTAGCCTGCCAGACATCATGAGGCCAGCTACATTTTCCTGAAGAATCGCAGCATATATAAAAAAGGGGACAGCTACATAGGGGTGGAAAGAGGATGCCGCGCACCAGATCTAGTAGGCTTCTTTATTATTCATTCCATCCAGGAAGAGCGCACACCAACTGCAGAGACTTCCTCAGCCTGATGAAGGGTTTTTAAACCCAAAAGCTTGCTAAAGAATTTTTTCCAACTATTTAAGCTGGTCTAATAAAAGATATCAGATTCACCCAACGAACCTTGTCTGCATATGTCTTTAGACCAGGGGAGGGCAATTATTTTGGGTAGAGGGCCGCTTACTGAGTTTTGGCAAGCCATCGAGGGCCACATGACAGGCAGCCCAGGGCAGATAAATATTAATTTTCTAAATGTTTTAGGGGCCCTGCGGGTCGGGTAGAATGGCCTGGGGGGGGGGGCGCATCTGGCCCCTGGGCCGCATTTTGTCCACCCCTGCCTTAGACCAACATGGCTACAGCCTACAGCCGAGATCTAGTAACTTGAGAGAAAGGAGAAATTGTCAAAACTGACTACCGATTTCGGATGCCTCCATTTTTGCCCCACTTGGCTCATTGTCAAAGGAACCAATTCCAATGCTCACTACAATCAGGCCCTTGGAAAGGGGCTGATTTTAGAGGTATAAAGTGAAGCAGGGTATGCAAATATACCAGCCATTGTGTCAGTCTTACCCTTCCAGTGCCATAGCTGCAGACACACCGCAATGGCAGGCAATGCTAAGTAGGATGCAATTCCCAAACACCTCCTTGTGAATGCTGGGGCCCAGAGATGAAAGGCTGGTATACTGCTAACTCATCCCTCCTCCCTGTAGTCCCTGATGCAGCCAGTGCCTCTGCTGTGTGCTTAAACACAAAGGTACCATCCTTGGCATGAGAGACAGCCAGGGAACAGGATCATTTCTCTTCTCCATGCCAGTTTCTGCATTCCTGACAACCCAGAAAACAATTTCGGAAGGAATTCAAAGGGGCTGTAGAAATTTACAACAGGGAAATCTGAGTGAGCGAGCGTATGTAAATAGAAAGAACGAGTGGCACATAATTACATCAAATTGTTACTTAGCAAGGGATGTAAATAACCAAAAATATGTAGAGAGCAAAAAATGGCGATGAATTAGAACTAATTACTTAAAGCTAATTAAAATAAGAATGCCTTGAATTGAAATATGTTAATAGCACTGAACCTGCCACCTACGAGGAAATTTAAATACAAATGCTAATGTAGCATCAACCTTCACCAGATGGGGGTGGAAAGTTAGGATTTAGAGCTCATTGTTATCTTGTGGGTATTGACTGTAACAATGCATTATTTATGATTACACTTGGAGATGGAATTTTCTAGCAGGCTCAGGTCTCCTGGTCACAGGAAGAAATAGATTATCAGGGATATGGGATATGAAGTGGAGAAAATAATGAAACAAAACAAAATCCCTCAAAGATAGATGGGACCTGACATGCTTCTTCACATGGGAAGCACCTGAGTTGGGGATGTGCTGGGGTCAGAGAGTAGGGAACACAGGAGTTGGGAGGGCACAAAAAAGAAAATGGAAATATGGAGAACAGGGAGAGAGACAGCAGGGGAAGATGCAGGGGAAGGAGAGGAAATTCAGTGCTAAGAGGGAGCTCCCATCAATCTTCTCTGGTCCCATTGCAGGAGCCGGTGGGGGTATGAAATGGGAGGAAGGACACTGGATTCCTCTTTGCGTCATGCAGATCACTAGTTCCTCCACACCGCACCCCCACCCCAGGCTGATCTTCCAGCACACATGTACCAGCAGCAATGCTAGCCCTTCAAACTCTTCAAATCTAATGCCTGAACCCAGAGTGAAGCCTTAACTATCATGTCCACACAGTGGTGAGGGATCACCCACGCACAACCCTCTTACTGATTCCCAGTGTCTAAGCACCTCCCTGCTAGTCGTAATTGCCAGCATCCAGTCTCCAAGGTCTTCAGAGCCCCACAGTCTCCCATTCCCAAGTGTTAGGAACCAAGTCCCCATCTTTCCAACATAGAACAACCAATAAGCTTCTCTGCTTATTGGTTGTCCTATGCAGTTTGGTGAAACTGTTATAACTATTTGCACCCCAGCTGTGGAACCACTGCCTTTGCATACAACAGGCTGCAGGCCCTGGAGTGGTGGGCGTCTGGCAGCTGGAAAAATCAGGTTCTGTTGGGCACATGCAAACTGAGGCACAGAAAGGGGTTGGCCAACATCTGCAAAAGGTTGGCCAAAGACCTGGGCTAGGGACAGAAATTACACAGAAATCAGTATAAGTGATCAGAAACCAACTGAAACCTGTAACACAACAGGGCTAGGGACAGGAGTTACACATAAACTGGTTTCAGTTATCAGAAACAGAACAGAACAGAAGTTTAATACACATAAACCAGTTTTAAAATGGCTGAAACTGGTTTAAGATAAACCTGGTTGAATCAGACTTAACTGAATTAGGTCAAAATGGTTCATGAAACTTCTGACCCAGACCCCTTCCTTGTTCAAGTGAAATCAGAGTCCCCCAGCATGCTCTGCAGCCTTGGGCTGGGCTGTGCTGTCTGCCCCCACCCCTCTGCTCCCTAGCTGGAGCACTGACGGCTGGCTCACTGGTCCCCCCCACACAAACCCTGACTGGGATCCAGGGCCAGGAAGGTTAAAATCACCTTCCCCTGAGTACAGCGCTGCCCTGCCCTGCTGACTTACTTAGTGCTGGCCGTGACTTGGCTTACAAATCCCAGAGGCACCTGGAAGCAGGAAGAGAAAGTGATGAGCAACCCTGTAGAGTCCTGCTGATGTGACTGTGGACTGCAAATCCCAGAGATCTCGGGGGCAGCAGGAAGAGGAAGTGAACATGCAGCCCATGATGGCTATATGCCAGAGAGCTGTGCTCTAGTGCCCCCTGGCTTCTGGCTTAAACCACTGCAGGCATGTGGCTACATTTTCTGAACAAAAAGTGATTGTCTACTCCTTTGTTCATTGGTTCAATCTTTACAGCTTAGACTTACCTGCAAAGACTGAATCAATTCAGCCTCCCGCTTTTTGACTGTCTGTACTTAGCCCAGAAGTTCAGTGCACATAAACTGCTTTCAAAATGGCCCAAACCAGTTTAAGATAAACCTGGATGGATGTAGTATCAGACTTAACTAATTTAGGTAAGATTGGCTTATTGAACTTCTGTCCCAGATCCCCTCCAGTTTCAAGTTAACTCACAGTCCACCAGCATCTCAGAATGGTTTGCACTTCTCCCACAAGCCCCTCCCCCCCCTCAGGGTAGGCAGGCTAGCCTTGGCCCAAGCGGCCTGCTCTAGCGCACCCCAGCTTCTGGTCTGGACCACTGCAGGCATGTGGCTGCATTTCTGGAATCAAAAGTGAATGTCTGTTCAGTTGCTTATTGGTTCAATCTATGCATCTTAGATTAACCCGTGAAGATTGAATCGATTCAGCCTCAGGCTTTTTGACTGCCCTGGTCTACACATGTACCACCTTCAGGTTGCATGTACCACCTTCAGGTTGGGTAGGGGTGGTGCTGACATGGCTATAGCATGGATGCAGATATAGCAGGGTAGATTATTCTCCTTCCCGAATATGAACAAGCTGCTCTGGTAAAAACACGTCTGTATTATCTGGGTGTGGGGGGTACTACTGTTTTAAGCACCCTGGCATAGCCAAAGCAGTGCAGCATGCACGTATAGACAATGCCTAAGTATCTCCAGGCTGCAAGCAGTGACATGACTTGCTGTTACACCACGTATTTCTCAAGGCTTCTGCTGAGTAGGGCACAAATGCATCCACTCTCCTGGGGGGAGAGAACCAGTTAGCTGTGTTTATTGCCTCTTTCTGCCCAGTCCCTTGGTTCACACCCTTGTTGCTAACACCCCTTCCCCCAGTACTGATTTTAAAAGCATGATATCCCAACCCTGGAAAAATATATTAAGGAGAGATAATTCCCTAAAGTGACATGGTAGGACATAGCAGTCTGGAAGCCTGAATATCACAGCCTTCACCTTTCACTACGAGTGCATTTTAATCATTTGATTAATGCCAGAGCTACATAGCAGAGAACTAGTGACAGGTTCCTGGCATCATACCTTCAGCTCATGAACTCTTACTGGGCTACAGTTCCTGAAGGCAATATAAACCAGGACCCTCGTGTCCCTCCAAAGTCAGACTCTGAGCTTTCCCAGATGTGCAGGTGTGTTCACACTAGGCTAGCGCATTGCAGCTGTCCCCCAGCTCACACCCCAGTACAGACAATGCTCCCAGGGCCAGTGGTTTTTTAACTGCTGTATTGTCTAAGCCTGCTTTTTGTGCTGCTCTCTGTAGCCACACTCCCAGTATTGCTGCCACAGCGGCAGCTGAACTGGTGGTAGCTATTGTGGGAAACTCTAGGCAAAACTCTCTACTGCAAAGAAGGCTTGAGAACATCCTTCAGAAGAGAGGCTAAACTCCCCAAGTCCTGTCCCATAGCACCCTGGGCTCAGAAGACAGGATGGGATAGATGCCCTGAGATGCAGATTTTTCTCTGCTGATGACAAACAGACCAAATAATACCTTTGATTGTGCTGAATCACAGGTGGGGGCTGCGGTATAGCTATTCCCACACCAGACCACTGCTGTGGGGTTTCACACCCTCATTAGAAGCAATGTAGCTATAACATGATTCTGAGACTTAACCCTCCAGCAGAGAAACAGTCACCTAGTGAAGGAGTGCTTGATTTCAAACTCCCTGCCTTTCCCATACACATTGCAGTTTTAAGTGACAGAAAACGGGTCCCTGTGAACCCATTTCACGAGTCCCATCAGTGCCTGTTGTGCCCTGCCTGACCCCATGACTCCTAATGAGGGGATGCCCAGAGCACTGCAGTGAAGGAGATTCCCTCTACAGACATAAAGCACTCAAGTGAAAGACATTTCCTCTTTGTTTTTCTGCTTTGAGGTAATGAATCCTTCCTCCCACACAGATCTGCTAAGTAAGAGAAGTGGCTGTGAGTAATCCCATTCCAGCATCTTTTGCTGTAATCTCAGAGAAATCACATTTTCTTTTTTTTTTTTCTGGGACGAGGAAGAAACTCATCGAATTGCAAAACTGTAGGGGGAGAAAAAAATATACCCAAACCCAAACCAGCACCAACACACACAACAAAAAGCCCCAACTTGACATTTGCATCTCAAACACTTATATCTGCTAAACAAATAACAGTAATTATGCTATTTGCATATTTTGTTAAATAATTGTTTGTTAGGTAAGGCCTGAGAGAGAGGCAGCATGCCTATGTGCATGGGTGCGCGTGTGTGCGAGGAAAGAGCTGATGCAAGCAGGCTGGGGAAGCAGAGCAGCTGTTTCTTCGCTCCCCAGGTTCTGCGCTTGTTTTACAAAATGGTGATGAGATGGGGGACAAAATAGTCCTCCCTGCCTAGTGAGTGCCATGAAACACGGCAGAGTTGGCTGGGACCTGGGCCACATAAAATACACCGCATTGAGAGGTGGGGAGAGAAAGCTTTGCATCCTCGGCTGGTCACTCGGTTTGCCCGTGGCTATTGAAAGCAGTGAGCTGGCACCTCAGAATAGGCAGGAGACTCGGTGCCCGGCCACTTTCCCCCCTGGAATGAGTGTGGTTCCTTTTCTCCTCCATCTCTGGAGGACAAGGGCCTGCTTTTGTACTCCTCCACCCCAGTTACAATCCCACTGCCCATCAACAGAGTGGCTCTCGGGTATCAGGAGAGCACTCACAGCTCCTTGCTGTCCATCACAGGGCCATGAGACCTTGCTCAGGAAAGCTCTGGGCTCCGATTTACTGCTTCAGAATATGGCCCGTGGTGGGGGAATGGGAATCAGAAGGTGGAAGAGGACGAGCAAGGTACCACGCCTAAGAGGAAAGCCCTTTGTCCCCTGGAAGGTCACATACAACTTAACAAGGAAGTCCAATGGGTTTGTGCTTCTAGCCAAGCCAGCTCCTTCCTGACCATCGGGCAAGGTGACTGGAACTGCAGCCCATGCATCTCTTTGACACCAGTTATTTTCCCGCCTCGGATCCCCTGGCATTGTGCAAAGCCCTCTGAGTTTTCAACCACGCTCCTGCTCAATTCCTCAGGGTCTAATTGAAGGGCTTTTCTCCCATTCCTAGTACAGTAATGCCCTGTAAATGCTTTTTTAATCTGTGCAGCTCTCTTCCCAACAGGTTCCCTCTTCTATCCTCTCTCCGCTGATCTCCTTTTTTTCCATAGATGGACTTGAATTAAGTGAAGTGGTGGAGACGAGAGGAGCCTTCTGCCTCCCCGCACAGGGTTTAAGAAGGTGGAACTGAGCCAGAGCCAGCGAATCTTTTCACACCTGGCTGGAACCAGGTCAGGCAGCTAATGTGTTTCTCAAGCTCAGCGGCTACTCGTTGGAGACACACAAACACTGCTCAGCTATTTCAGCGCTGCGGGCATGGAGAAGAAACTCCAACAAGAGATATATGTGTAAGAAGGGAGAAAGGGATCTGATGCAAGGAAAACGACAAGCTGTGTCAGTATGGGAAAGCTCAGTCCAAAAAGGGCAATAAAAAGTGGTTTCAAAGGAATGGGAGAGCTTTAGAGAGTCTCGCTGATGTCCAAACTGTCCTTCACAGGCCCAGCCAGAGCACTTAGTTTTATTAACTTTGGAGTTAGCCAAGAAATTCCAAATCTAGAAACTAAAACTAGCCACCGATATTGGGTCTATTGGGAGCAAACCCACAAATAATCCACTCTAATTCCATTTCTCTTCTCAGCACCTTTAACTTGCACAAAGCAAAACTGACTTTGTGTCCAGAGCACAGTGTGTCTCAGTGATCCTAGAAAAAAAACCTACCAAATTTTCTGTGGTCAAGATTTGTTTCAAGACACGGATTTCTATCGCAAGCACAAGGTTGATGATGGATCCCCTACTTGAAAATAAATAGAACTACTCCAAAATAGCAATTCTTTCCTGGGAAAACGTTCACAGGAAATTACATAATTTCCACTTCACTCAGAACTTTTCATGGATTGCTTTTTAAATTGCAATGATTTTTTTTTAGTGCAGTTCTAGTCTAATAACAACTTAGGGTTTAGTCTGGGTATTTTGTTTTCCTCTCCCTCTCTTGGTGCCCCGTCCTCTTTTTGTTGGAAAAGAGGGGAAAGGGGGCAAAATGGGAGAGAAAATGGGGGAGGGGAGTATTAACAATTTGTATTTTATTTCGAGTCAAATAAAATTGAAAGAGCATTTTTCATTTTCCTGAAAAATTCTGAACAACGCACAGACTTTCTGTAAACCATGGGTGACTGGTGCCTCTGGAGTCAGCGATCGGTTCCCCCAGTGGCCAATCTTACTGACGGGGATGGGGGTCCCCTCGCGGCCGATCTCACTCACCAAAAAGCAGCTGCGCCACTTCTGGAGGTGGCTGCAGGACTTCTTTTGCTGGCGGACCCGCTCCACAGCCGGCGCTCACAGGGGGGGCACCAGTGCTCCCGCCTGCCCAACGCCCATCCCCTAAACAGGAAGTGCAGCCTGAAAGGGGGTGCACCAGTGCTCTCAGGGGGTTCACATGCACCCCTGTGCACCCGGTACACATTGCCACTGTTGTAAACATTTCTGTGTAGTTCAGAAAACCTTTTTATGTGGGTGGGGGTCAGGGGCAACTCTGTTGACAACCATTAGACTAGATATAAAACAAGACATGTTTGCCTAATGGTGTCATTCTCCACGAGTGTCACCCTTTGTAACACTGACCCAGGGCAGAAGACTGGAGTCCGAAGATGAAACTCAGTATTTCACCAGCCATCCTGGCCATTACTCATTTCCTTACAGATGCTAGGGTCAGAAATTACACATAAACCAGTTTAAGTGATCAGAAACTGGCTTAAACCTATAACAGAACAAAAGCTCAGTGCACATAAATGAGTTTCAAAATGGCTGGAATTGGTTTAAAATACACCTGGTTGAATGTAGTACCAGACTTAACTGATTTGGGTCAAACCAGTTTATGGCACTTCTGTCCCAAACCCCTTCCTGGTTTAAGTTAAATCAGAGTCCCCCGGCATTCCCACATGCTTTCCAGCCTTGGGCTGGGCTGTTGGCTCCAGAGATCAAGGCTGGACCCACCCCACTGCTCCCTAGATGGATAAGTGAGGGTTGGCTGACAAAAGGGTGGTAGGATGTGGGTGGCAAGCCTGGATGAGGATACAGCCCAGTCTACAGGGGGGCTGCCCCCCCTCCCCCTGGCAAACCCCAGCTGGGGTCTGGAGCCAGGGAGGAGGGTTAAACACCCTTACCTCACTCAAATGTACTGCTGGCTGTACCTGTGGACTACAAATCCCAGAGGCACCTGGAGGTAGGAAAAGGAAGTAATGGGCAACCCTGCAGAGTCCTGCTGCTGTAATTCTGGACTGTAAATCCCAGAGACCTTGGGGGCAGCAGGAAAAGGAAGTGAACACGCAGTCAGAGAGCCAGCTCTATCACCCCAGGTTTCTGGCTGCATTTACTGAATCAAAGGTAAATGTCTGTTCACTTCTGTTTCAATTTAATCTGTGCAGTTTAGACCAGCCTGCAAAGACTGAATAGATTCAGCCTTGAGCTTTTTGACTGTCTGTACTTAGCCAGGCAATCAGGACCTTTGTTTTGACAATGGGGAGGTTTTGGAGTCACTATACTGCAATGGCTGTGACTTAGCTAGTGAAATCCTGAGGGTTTCATAAATAAAAGTGAGGGGAAGCTAAACTTTGCCCTGGATTGTTGAGCTCTGAAAGCAGTAAAATGGAGTGAAGAGCGTCCGGGTGAATGCAGTAGTGGTTGAGATATGCAATGGCGTCAGTCAAGGAGAGTGAATGCAACTGCCAAGCCTGTGTGCGGTGACTGAAGAGCGTGCACAGAAAACAGCTGATGGCCCAGTGTCCTCATTGAGAGCCGGAGCAGCCTTCCTGTGGGGATGTGGTGAGACAGTACTGCCAACCCCCCACATCCAAAAATCATAAGGTAGCCCCCCAAAAACCATGAGCCCACTACAAAAATCATGATGTGGTAAAAACAAAAACACACTGGGGACTTTATATTTGCTTTCTCATTGTAGAATCCATGTTTCAATCCTTTGGGTACTTCAGTGTTTCCAGGCCTTGTCATTTTATCATCTCCTTATATTGCATGTTCCTAAAGCCCCCAGATATACTATTTTAAAAATGGAATTGGTTTAAAGCTGATTTCCTAATCTTTTTGGCCTGATTCAGGATGTTTTACTGAGACTTGCTTTTTTACATGAAAGCTGAAGTCTTGTATAATCACAAGACTCCAGGAGCTGGAGTTTTAAGACAAATCATTGAATAGTGTGAGACTCCTGCTGTACAATCCTGAACCGGCAAGTGGGCCACGACCATAGGCAGATCTAGGATTTTGAAGAAGTGGGCGCAGATGTTGTGGCACGTCATTACGTAAAACAACACATTTTTCTTGAGCTAAAGAGAAACTAGAAGCTTTACCAATATGCTGTAGGGCTTGCACTATGCTATTCAGTTTAAGAGCAAAGCAAAAACAGAAAATTATTGGAATGTGTACTAATTTGCTAGATTATATATAAAGTTTCAAAAAACCCAACACACTAGGAAAAAAATAGTCAATACAGTCAGAAGATAGTGTGATTAGTCCTGTAGTCATTATAGTTATATGTACCTGTCTTGTCTTATTCAGATTTGTTAAAGAAAATCTAGCCTTCTTGAGTGTTTTGACAGCGCATCCAGCATTTCACTGTCAGTCATTTCTAAACCTGAGTTAATATTACCACACCTGAGTTAAAGTTTTAGCTACAGCTAAAAAACAGTTTGCAGGGCTGTGAAACAGAAACATTACCAGGAATGGCTAACAGACAGCAAAACTGCAGAAGAAAGGAGAGTTTGAATAGTGGAACATCGAGAACGTTAAAAAGGACAAAGGACCATTAACACTGTGGTGTGAAGAGATTAGCAGGAACTGGGGAGATGATGAGCCCTGAAGTTGATTGACTCTCACAAGGCTCCCTGGATAGAAATGTGGCTGCCCCTCCAAGGCATGGTTTTAAAGTTTGGATAAAGCAGAAATCAAAGGGGGAGTGCAACTGCACCCCGCGCCCCCCAGATCCACCCTAGGCATGTCGAAGGGCAAAGGGGAGCAGTGTGAAGAGCCGTATAGAGTCAACACAAACACGCAGAAAGCATGTAGTCAGGAAATGATGAAGCAGCCGCGATGTGAAATTATTTAATGTAGCCCTGAGTGTAAACTAAATTATTACAAGTAAAGGGGCAGGGTGAGCATTTCTGATAAGTGCAAAGTGTGTCTAGCTGCACTGGGCTAGGGTACGTGTGAAGGCTGAGGGTACAAGGACTGGCTGCGGTAAATGCAGGACACACAGCTCTTGCAAATACTATACCCAGAGCCTGTAATGCAGTGAGTGCAGAAGTTCAAGGTGTGTATAACGAGCAGCTCTGCTGGGTACAGCGAGTGCACAGCAACTGGCCATGGTGACTACAGAGCATGTACAACTCCAGCAAGCAAGTGACAACCGCGTAGCTGTCCTGACTGATAAGCTGCTTCCATTAGCGACTGCAGAGAGAGAGGAGTGCTCCCTGACAAGGAGCAGGAATAGGAGAGCAGAGCTGGTTGGACAAACTCTCCTCTCATTTACAATGGTGAAAATTAAGAGCAACTCCACTGAGGTCTACGGGCCAGCATAAATGAGGCAAGAGCTCGGAGTCATGCCCAATGGCTAGCGCAAGGAGAGTCAATGTAATGTTGAGGTGAGAACCCCACAACCATGCACCACACGATCCCAACCAGCTCCACTCACACATGGTGGGGCCAGTGCACAGGATCAGTTAGCTGTGTGGCCAGACCTAGCATGCAGGGTCATGCCACCATGCAGCCAGAGCCTGGGAGGAGGGGAAGCACCTTGAAGAGCAGGGAAATGCTTTGCTTCCCTTAAGCAGATGTCATCACTAAGGCCTCCCTTCCCCTGCCCAGGTCCTCAGCAGATGGAAAAAGAAATAGTTGCACTGACTAAATGGAAGGATCTCAGTTTACACCAGCTGTGGAGCTGCCCAATATACCCACTTGTGAAACGTCTGCTGCCCCACTGCTATAGGCCAAAACAATACGAAGTCCTTGGGGATGTCTTGAAGTGACGTTCCACCTGGCTCACAAGGTCAGTCCATGGGTGTGATCCAGTATGCCAGCCAAACGCCATGTGTGTCTGGACCCTGCACGCTGCATCTGGCTGTGTGATGGCATGACCCTGCATGCTAGATCTGGCCACACATCTAACTGATCCTGCGCACCGGCCCCACCATATGCGAGTAGAACTGGTTGGGATTTTCTGGCTCATGATAAATTTGGAGATTACAAAAAAAAAAGCAGCCATTGTCCTCATTTGAGATAAAACGCCCACATGTGAAAAATGATTGGTGAAATAAAAATTTCAACCCTTCCCCCCTCCTATATTCCAGCTCAGTCCTAAATATTTGCTCTGAATAAATCTGAAATAATTTGTTTCAATTTCAACTCATTCTAATTTTTCCATGGAAAATAAAGGAAACTGCTAAACAAAAAGTCTTTTAGAAAGGAAAAATTCAAACTCTGCATTCTAATAAAAAAAAGCCAAAACAGGGCACTTTGACACTTTCTATAGTTTGTTTTTTTTCCCCCCTGACAAAATTCAATCCAAAAGTATCTGGTTTCACACACAGAAAAAAAATCCAAATGACATTTTCTGATGGACAGGTTTTTCAACAAGCATGCTCTTAGCATCTAGTTGCAAGTGTACACCGTGTAGCGCACAATAAAGGCACATCAGCTTCAAGGACATTGGTCTCTTGAGGTTCGTAATAAACCCAGTCGTTTTCTGGGTCAAGAAGAACATAGCTATCTGGAGGTTATGCTAACATAGCCATGTTTTAGGGGCTGTATAGAGGGAAGATATATCCGAGGGATTCCTGCTGCCTTGAATAGAAACAATGACATTGTTACAATGAAAGGAATATTCCCAGGTGCCGGGGGCTGTCATTTCCATGGAAGACAAACAATTTGAGAAAATCTAATATCTTTAGAAATAATTCAGGAAGTCAGATTTCATCCAGCACCCCCCGTGAATAATGAATGAGATGGAGATCTGACTCTCAGACACTGACCTCAACAAAATGATGTGAACAGTAAGAGAGGAAGGAAACGGAGCAGGTGAATGGATGTCCCCCTGTTTTCTAACTGGATGGGCAGGTGGCAGTGAGAGGAGGACTGTGCTCAGGGCAGGTGAGGGCTGTATGGATGAATGGGCGGCCAAGGGTATCCAACACAGCAATGGCTCCATCAGCCTCAGCACTGGAGGAACACTGAGGCAAGCTGGCGTGGGAACTGTGCCCACGTGAGCTGTCTTTCCAGTGAACAGCTAGTCTGATAGCACTGCACCGGTTCCTTGGGGAAGGAGAGGAAAGAAGGAAAGAAAGCCAGAGAGACAGGGAAGGTGCATCTACAGTGCACACTTAACTCAGACTTCCTAGGTGTTAGCTAGGTCCATAACCTGTATGAAACGTCAAACTAATCAAGATCCCTTTCTCAGCCATAACGATGAGTCCCTCTTTCATGAACATCAAGAGACACGCGTATGAATAGAAGGCATTTGTACTTTCATACGTAGTTCCTGTTCTTTCACAGACTCCAACCTTTCTCCCTTCCTGCTCCCCCAGCAGTTTCCTGGCTAGAACTACATTTATTCAGTTCAGCCCATCAAGCTCTTTTCAAAGAACCATTGTAGCCTGTGGTGGGATTAGCTCCGACAGATACCCAGGAAAACATCATTGCATCGCCCTGCATCTAGACAGAAGAAGGCTTGCCTGGACATTTAGGATTAGCAGATTGAATGAAGTGGAGATATACTGGAGAAAGCATGTGCACGATGTTCTTCTTCTGGGTTAGGACCTAACCCAACAGGGTTGAGAGGTTCGTGTACCCAGGATTTGTGTGTGTGCAGCTATGAGCACCCATACAATTGCACATGCAATTGTTCAAGATAAGTGTGTGCATAAGCACGAGTGTGCATGCACATGTGTGAATTCACAATTTTGAATGCACAGGTGTACCCTTCGGAGGGAGCCTGTTTGCCCATGTGCATGTTTAAGCAGGCATGTTAACGTGCATGAGCATCTACATGTTTTCTGTGTATGTTTTTATGTTTGGCAAATGCTACTTGATCTCCTAACACAGTGGGAGGGCAATAGAGGATGAAACACTTGCCTCAACCTTGCCCTTTTGCTCTGACCCTTTATGCTTTCGCAGGCCCTCATCGGGAACCCTACCCATCTTTCTTTCTTCCATAATTCCCCTTGCACAACCATTTCTCTCTTTCCTCTTTTTAATTCGTAATAAGTTCTAAGTGGCTGAATCAGTCTAGCTGAGAACGAGAAGGTAAGGAAGGGTTATGAGTGACGAAGTGGAAAGCATCGAGCTGGAAAAGCCAGCTGATAAAGGACTGATAGTACTACAGGCAAAGCTACATCTCTCCTGCTCCGGAGAGTCTGATGAAGCTTAACACTGAAAACAGTCTTTGGAAAGGTTATTCAGTGGGAGAAGGAGTCCTTGTCAGCTAGAATGGCTCACAACCACGGGGAAGGCCAGAGGTCGGGAGAAGACATGTCTGAGCTCGTGGATTCCATAGGGCATTGTAGGGAGGAACCGGACAAATACAATTCAAGGGCAAACGCAGACTTTGCAGAGCGCAGTCTGGAGCGTGATGCAGAGGTGACACTTGGCCTGCATGCTTTTCCTTTGCTGCCTGCTGCGCAGTCGCCCCTCTGCTGACATCCCACAGCAAACTCAGAGTCAGGGAGAACGAAGGTGGGGAAAGTGATGAGGCACAGAAAACCCTCGATTGGGGTTGAGGGTCCTGGCTCTCCCAGACCAGAATCTCAGGGGACCCAATCCTGCAGTCCTTCCTGGGTGAAAGCCTTATTAGATCTGAACAAAGATTAAAGGATGGATTGGGGACTGTTTTGCATTTGAAAGTGCTGCATTGAGCCAGCTTTACCCTGGGGCCATAGCAATGGAGCAATGGTTATTTATAATCACCTGGTATGTGCCCAAATGTATTTAAAGGATCCATTCCACAGCGGTCAGCTGTGAAGAAAGACTTGGCTGGTCAGTAGAAGGGGAGGAGGAGATGTTGCTTTCTCTTCTGTGGGTCTGCTTTATGCCACATAGAGAGAGTGCTAACTAAGCTAGCTCGGGTACCAGAAGCAGTCTAGCTCTGGCTGGACCGTCTATTGTGCTCCTCAGCTAGCAAATGCTGGGCACAGTAGACATACCTCAGGTTGTTCCCTGTTTGCTATTTCTTTCCCATCATGCAAGGCCACATTAACCCTTTGGTGGACACTAAGCAAACAGACTCCTGGGCCTCCAGCTGAAGATGTAATGTTTATATTACTTTTTTCCATTCACTATTTATAATGTGTAAAATAAGCACAACTTGGCCCCTTCTTCACTTAGGGTCATGGGCATGTGCCTAGTTTGCCTATGTGTTAATCCGGCCCTGCCATCATGCACAAGTTTAAAAAGGTCCAGTTTTCCAATCGAGGCTCAGAAACAATACTGCACAATCTACATTCCCGACCACATGCATTGCAAATTATGCCCAGAGACATACTGCAGTGAACCAATAGACTGCAGATTGCTCCAGCAATTCTGCAGACACTGGGGAAGAAGACTGGACTAAGTGACAACCATCGCTGACCACAACATGCTTAACCTCACTGGCAGCTGAGAGCCAGGCCGTGCCTAGCTGACACCCCCAAAAGCTTTCCCAGCACCTTCTATGGAGGCAGGATCAGGCTCCACATGGATACAAATTGCAGGACTGGGGACCAATACCTATGTTGGAGGGCAAAGGAAAGAGATAGAGAAATGCAGAAGAGAAGGAAAACCAAGACAACATAGGAATGAATATAATATTAACACTCTCCTAAAACATTCTGTGGCAAAGTCTTCCTACGCTGCATTGTGCTTTCAAGCAAATGAGGCTAATTAACTAATTGCTTAAAATTATTAGGGCTATTTTTACCCACATATGAGGGGTTAGCATTGTTGCTAGTTTCTTAACACCCAGCAACGAAATCTCGCTTATCAGAAAATTAGTGAATCAAGCCTACTGAAGTGGGAAAATGGGGAAGCTGTGGTTGAAGAAGGGCTCCAGGAGGTTGTCCTTGCTACAACACCGGTGCCTAAATGAGCAGTGCATGGCTTTGCCACTGACCAAAGAGGTTTGGTGCTACCTGCAGATGCCTCGGAGCTGCCATCCCTCTGTACCTGACACTGCCAAGAGGTTAAAACTAGAATAGCCCTAGAGGGGGACATCAGGGACGACTTGGATGTCCTCCTAGATCACCATTATCAGGAATATTAGCAGTGTCCCTCTCTGTGTACAACACAGGACAACAGGCACCTCAGAAGGCTGCCCTAAGCAGGGGCTAGTCCCGGATTCCTAGGGTCACCTACAACAACGGGTGTGTAGACTCCAGGCAGTTTCTTCTCTACCTCTTGGCTCGGGAGAGAAGTTACGCATGTAACCAGAAACCAGAACAGAAACTCAGTGCCCATAAAGCAGTTTCAAAATGGCCAAAACTGGTTTAAGATAAACCTGGTTGAATGTAGCATTAGAAGACTTAACTGATTTGGACCAAACCAGTTTATGGAACTTCTATCCCAGATCCCTTCCTGGTTCAAGTTAAAGCATAATCCCCCTGCATGCTTTCCAGCCCTGGGCTGGGCTGGGCTGGGCTGGCTGCTCCAGAGAACAGGGCTGGCCCACCCCTTTTCTCCCTAGCTAGAGCAGTGAGGGAGGCTGACAAGAGACAGGGGTAAGGAGGCAAGCCCAGGTGAGGATGCAGCCCAGTCTACAAGGGGCAGCTGTCCCCACCCCCCAAGGCAAACCCAGGCTGGGGGCTGGGGTCTGGGGTCAGGGAGCGGGGTTAAATGCCTCTCCCCCTGCTCAAACTCACTGCTGACTGTGGACTACAAATCCCAGAGGCACCTGGAAGGAGGAAGAGGAAGTGATGATCAGCCCTGCAGAGTCCTGCTGTGGTGATTGTGGACTACAACTCCCAGAGACCTCGGAGGCAGCAGAAAGAGGAAGAGAATTACAGCCAGAGAGCCTGCTCTAGCACCTCCTGGCTTCTGCCCTGAGCCCTGCAGGCAAGTGGCTGCATTTCTTGAAACAAAGGTAACTGTCTGTTCACTTCTGCTTCAATTTAATCTGTGCAGCTTAAACTAACCTGCAAAGAGTGAATCAATTCAGCCTTGGGCTTTTTGACTGTCTGTACTTAACCCGTGTGACTCCTCCTTTATGTATCCTGCGCCTTATGACCTCTTGCCTGGGCGGAAGTTACACCTTGAATCCTGAGCAGCAGATGCCTGGCATAGACAGAGAGAAGCAGATTTGGACTAAAGGATTAAATTGAGGCAGGAAATTACTATAGTCAAAGGATAAGAGTCTCTCTACACTGCCCTTATTGGCAAACCTGAGCTAACACTGAATTCACTGCCTGGGGTGCTCCTAGCTGGGTAGCCGTGGTAGCACGGAGCTCACCGTGGGTTGCAAAGCCCCTGTAATCACTTTGGTCTTACGTCCAGCGCCCCAGCTGGCTAGTTGAAAAGCTGACTCAGGTTCTCTCCCCACAAGACGTGCCTAAAGTGTGCACTCCAAGCTACGTTCTCTTGAAGCAACTATCAACAAAGCCCTTCCCAATGCGATGCGGGAACCCTCTGTTTCCCATTCAGAAGCAGCTGTGTCCTGCAATCCTACACACGTAGAGCAAGAGGCGGTATGGTCTGCATCAGACCATGAAAACAACCCATTTTCAAGCCTTGTTTCCCTGCCGTTGCCTTGGGGAGTAAAATAACTGCAAGCTCAATCCTGTGTGTGCTGCTTCCAGAACTAATTGGGCTTTGCTGTGCTATGAGCACTCAGTCTCTCAGAGCTTGGGAACCTGAACCAGAACCTAACTAACCAAAGCATGATAGCCCTTCTCACTGCACTAGCGAGTTAAATGCAGCCCACGCTCCAACAGGGAAAATACCGAAGACCCAGACATCGACCTGGTGGGGGCTGTGTTCACCAACACGCACCCATCACTGGCGATCGGGGTACGTGCGCAATATATACACAAACAACAACATCCAGCACGTCAGCCCCAGTAATCTCCCTTGAACAATGGCCTCCATTTGGCCTTAAAAGTAAGAGCAAATAGATGAGACTTTCAGTGGCCCTCAAGGCCAATACGATTGGTTTGTTTTGCTAGACCAACAGGGAAAATGAATTTCACAGCAAATTGCTCTCCATCAAGACTACACTGAGCGCTCAGTCCCCCAAAGTGAAAATCTATGGCCTGTTAGCAAAAGGCTCCCTGGTCAGAATAGTATAGAAGAGAGGGGGGTGGTTGTAGTCAGCTCCTATAAGACTATATAAAAGCCAGCACCTTGACTGCATGTTGAAAGCCAGGGGTCACATAGCCCATGCACCCAGTCATGTTCAACCTGCAACACACACATGCACGTGCCCCCCTTCCCCCCACCCCCAAAAGCATGCTCTCCCCTTCTCAAGTCACTCAAAAAAATGCCAATTGGTTTGGCTAAGGTGGACAACATATACCACCCCTGCATGCACAGGCAGCCTCAGGTGCTTGAGATGCAGGAGCTGGAGCTCTGTTGAATTCTTTCCTTCTACTCTGAAATCTCTTTTTATCACCTGAAAGCTCCCTCCCCTTGCCCAATAACCGCCGACATCCCAGCTCCCCGGTGGAAATTCCAGGAGACTCCACTGAGCTCCCCCAAGCAAGCGGTTTCTGTTAATTGAGACTGAAGGACTAGTTCCTGCAGGAATAACTGAATCCACAGGTTTCTTTTCTGTTCCAAATCTCAGCTATTGGCTGCAACCCGCTGGAGACATTTCAGCTGGAATTCCACATAGGGCTCCCTCCTCAGCCAACAAGCATGGCATGTGTGCCCACAGCCTGCTTCTGGGTCTCGTGGAAAGTAAACACAGGTGTAAGGAACATGCCCCTCTACTTCTGGAAGCAAAGCTGTGCTGGCTCTTGTGAGTACAAAAATGGGGCAGGAAGGATTAAATCATGTAAACTGCAGTGTCACTTGGATGGGCAGGAAGGAGATCGATGGCATCCAGCAACTCTCACTTACAAGTAGGGGGGTGATTCAGTAGTGACTTTACACCACTCCAAGATACTGTAAGGAACCACGGCCCAGATCCTCAGCGAACAGAAACAGAAATAGTTGCATTGACCCTAATGGAATGATCTTAGTTTACACCAGCTGCGGAGCTGGCCAATATACCCACTTGTGAAACGTCTGCTGCCCCACGGCTATAGGCCAAAATGATACAAAGTCCTTGGGGAGGCCGTGAAGTGATGTTCCACCTGGCACACAAGGTCAGTCCATGGGTATGATCCAGTATGCCAACCAAATGCCACGTGTGTCCGGTCCCCGCACGCTGCATCTGGCTGTGTGATGGCATGACCCTGCATGCTAGGTCTGGCCACACATCTAACTGATCTTGCGCACCAGCCCCACCATGTGCCAGCATGCCTAGCATGCAGGGCCACACCATCCAGCCCCTGGGGCTCTCCACAGGGCCAGAAATTTGGCAGCTGCAGTTAACACTGCCACTGCTCCCTCACTGCCAAATTTGTAGACCTGGGGGGAGACCTACAGGCTGGATGACATGGCCTCATGGGCCAAATCTGGCCCATGGGCCACACTTTGGGCACCCCTGTTTTAGCCTCAACAGTCTTACCTGCAGATTTTCTGAAACTGTTTAAACAGAGGACGGGGCAAAGCAGGCCAGCTGGTGACTGCTGCTGTATTCTGTGTCCCACAGAGGACAGGATCCAGCATGGTGAGCAGGGGGGCACTGCCTCATCACAAAGCACCAGATCATTCAACCTAGTAGGTGTCTAAGTGGACTTAGGCATTGAAGGGCGATTTTATTTCACCCTGTTCAAGTCCTGAAAATCCATGAATACATCTACTTTTGTAATATGTTGTCAGCACACCCCTAAGAGTGAGTCACAAAAAAGCAAGGACATGAGAACACAGGAGGAGGAGGACCCACCCACCCTTTGCATATTGTTTATCAGGGACATGAGCAGGAACATACTTAAGCACCTAAATCCACTTACACCTCTAAAAGGTGGAATAGCTTCTGACCCATAATCTCGCAGTTTCTTAGTCCTCCATCTGTAAAATGAAGATAATGGCCCTTCCTTTCTCCCACCCTCTCATGGTATCAAGGCTGCATCCCAAGCACAGCTAGTCTGGAATTTTTCAGCAAAACACATTTTTTTTGCGGCCAGATGGATTTCAGAAATGGGAGACCATGCAAAGAAGTTCTGCGTGCCAGACCTGTTAACACTGCCCAGAGAGTAAGTAGGCAAAAAGCCCTGCAGTGAAGGCCTGAATTGTACTGTCAAACATAGACCCTGTTAGCTGGTGGAGTGACGATTTCAACTGCTAGAAATGGGGCTGCATGCTGCCACTGCTTTCAAGGAGACTTGTGCAGGACTGCCCTCTGACTACAGCAAACAACTCACATATTGCAGCCTCCGTTACCTACCCTGCCTGCACTGGGTGATCCAGGAGAGACCTCAGGACTGTGATAGTACTGCTGTGTAGGCAGTAATGGCTGGACATATTCTAATGTGAAGGAGCAAAGATGGAGGCCTCCTTTAGGCTACGTACAGACATTCAAAAAGCGCAAGCCTGAATTGATTCAGTCTTTGAAGGTTAGTCTAACCTGCATAGACTGAACTGACAAACAAGTGCATAGGCATTCACTTTTGATTCCAGAAATGCAGGCACATGCTTAGGCTAGAAGCCAGGAAGGGGGAGCAGGTGGGGGAAGGGGTGGGGGGCTAGAGCGAGCCCTCGCTTCTCTTCCACAGTGGCCGGAGGCTGGAGGGAAGCTGAGCTGAGGAGGGTTGCGGCCAGGTCCCGGCAGCCCTGAGTATAATTTTGGAGCGGGTTAAACCTCTACCCTGGCCTGCGGGGTCCGCCTGGCTTTTCCCCGACCCACTCACTGCTCGAGCAGCTGAGGTGGGGGAGACTTACATCAGGGCTGATGGTCATCTTATGTAGAGTTTAGAGTGTGGATGTATACAGGATGGTCTGGACAGGGCTGCTCCTGCCTCAGGCAGGAGCTGGGCTAGATGTGACCCCTGCAGATCCCTCCCAGCCCCGCTCCCTAGGATTCCCTGATCTGATCCAGAGAGGAAGTCCCTGCGCTGCTCCTGCAAGAACAGGGTGTTTCAGGACCCGTTCTACTGCAGAAAGAAGAGGGGGAAAGGCCCAGGGTCTCTGTGCTGGGACATGCACGAGGGGCGGTATAAAACCGAGGGTCACCTCCCCCTGAAGTGGAGCAGGGCCTGGTGCTGCACAGCCCCTGCTCTCTGCCTCCCCTTCCCCATGGGCTTCCCACAGCCATGAGCAGGGTTGGGGCCCTTCCCCCACACCCCCTTGTATTTTAAGGGGCTGGAGGCAGCAAGAGGGGCCTGACCCACACCCTGGATGTGCAGGGAGGAGGCAGGGATTCCTTGCCATCGAACCACTGTCTCTTTGAGGGTGCCTGGTGCAGGGGCAGCAGGTGCCTGATCTGTGGCCTGGGGAGAATGCAGGGCATTCGAAAGCGGGCACTAGACCCGGGGGCACCTGTCAAGTGGCTTCTCCTCTCGCTGGGCTCATGCCCAGGGCCCGGGCCTGGTGCAGGGCGGGTGTCCCCAAGGGAAGGAAAGGTGGTGGCACCAATCAGGAGACAACAGGGATCCCCCTCCCCTAGACCCCGCTGCCGACTCCACCTGAGTCACTCTCACTCACCTCTAGGGAGTCGCCGCTGGGGAATCCCGCTGGGGAAGTTGCTGGCACTTGCCCACAGAGTTACCAGGAGCTGCAGCATCCTAATTGCAGCCTCCTCTTTCAGACCACCTGTCTCAGGTGACCCAGCAGCCAGGCCACCTGCTGCAAGCAGCAGTGGGGCTCGACACAGCGGGGAGCAGCAGCAGATGCAGGTCCCCTGGGACTAGCCAGCTGGCCCCCGCAGCACCTGCGCCAGCCTGCACCTGGCCACCAGCAGCTCTGCTGCCACTGTGGGGCTGCCCCAGCTGAGCAGCATGCCTGGGTACAGCACCTGGAGCAGCCTTGTGGGGCCAGGGGCAGCAACCAGGGCACTGCAAGCAGGGAAGTGGCTCAGACCAGGTGGTCTGAAAGAGGAGGCAGCTGTAGCACCTGGTAACTCTGTGCGAGTACCGGCAACTTCCCCAGTGGCGGCCGCGGCTCCTCAGAGGTGGGTGAGAGTGACTCAGGCAGAATCAGCAGCAGGGGCTAGGGGAGGGGGATCCCTGCTTGTCTCCTGATCAGTGCCACCCCCTTCCCCTCTCCTGGGGACACCCACCCTGCCCTGGGCCTGGGCCTGGGCATGGCCCCAGCGGAAGGAGAAGCTGCTTGGGGTCCAGCGCCCACTTTTGAATGCCCTGCATTCTCCCCATTGTTGCGTCACAGAGGGAGGCAGCACCAGGATCCCTCCAGGGGCATCTCTCCCCCTACTCGCCTCCCCTCTGCTTCTGCCCATGACAGCACCGGCCCAGTCCCTCCCTACCCCCTTCACCTCAGGCCTGGGGCCGGCATCTGGCTATGCCCCCCACTTCTGCCACTCGTCCCACCCCCGCTCCCTTCTCAGCCAGCCAGAGCAGTGACAGTGCTCCGGCTAGGGAGGAGAGGGGTGTGGGCAAACCTGCTCCCCCAGCCCAGCCCAGCCCAGCCGAGGGCTGAAAAGCATCCTGGGATGCTGGCGGACTGTGAGTTAAGTTAAACCAGGAAGGGGTCTGGGTCAGAATTCCATAAACCAGTTGGACTTAAATCAGTACGGTCTGATACTACATTCAACCAGGTTTATCTTAAACCAGTTTCAGCCATTTTGAAAGCAGTTTATGTGCACTGAATTTCTGCTCCATTACAGGTTTAAACTGGTTTCTGATCACTTAAACCAGTTTATGTGTAACTTCTGTCCCTAGCCTTAGGGGATTACACTTTACATTTCCATAGTGCTGCCCTGGTATAGATGCACAGCCACAGGCCCACCTTGCCTACCTCTGACACGGCCCAAAACAGCAACATCCCTGTGACTCCAGCTGCCCCTGCACAGGCCTCCAAGAGGACTTCCATCAGGGAACCAATATCTGTCCCACCATCAGTCTGACCTTCACAGCCACAGAGCCTGTGGGGTTGTGGGTCATCCCACCAGGGAGATCTGCCCTGTCTCACTTTGCTGCTCTCTGGGACAGGAGCTCTGCCCTGTCCTCCCCCTGCAGCAGGGTACCAGTCATGGCTACTCAGTTAGGAAGTTCATTCCTTTACTTCTATGTGCTTTCATGCCGTGACCCCGTTGCAGGTGTCGCTGCGAGGGGACAGGGAGGGGAGGGGAGCAGGCTCGGATTCAATTTGCAGAGTGCCACTCTCCGGCGCAGTTGCAAGTCAGATTCAATTTCCTGGAGTTGCCCTTTGCATATTTTATCCTGAGGCAGATTTACATATATTTAAATACAATACAAAGCTGCACCGTCGCCTGTCTGAGGAGGCTGCGGGCACATTCCTTTTTCTTAGCAAATTCAATGTTTACATGAAAGAGTGCAGAAGAGAAGCGTGGTATACTTAGCTGCAAGGCAGATACAGCCCGGGCAGGGGGCCCGCAGGCACTCCCACACTGCCCCAGAAGTGTGCTCAAACTTTGACCTGGGATTGTGCTGCATGCAGGCATCGTATATCTGTGAGAGGGAGTAAGGAGGGGGTGCCACTGCCCCAGTCTTGACAAGGGTGGAGCATATATACCTGACACGCATAGAGGCAGCTCCACGAGGCAGCACAGAGGGGGGATTCTGGTCCTACTTGCTCTGGTGAAAGCAGCACCATGGTAGGTTGAGAGCCATTCTTACCTTCCCTATCCTTGGGTGCCTGTCTCCTGCCCTTGTTTCTCTACAGAGCACTAGCCCCAGTACAGAGACCCTATAAGCTCTTGGTGGCAAGGACTTCCTATTCTCCAAAGCACTATGCACACCCATGGTCGGGGTGGATCCAGAAGAGGTATGGCAGTGCAGTTGCACGTCCCTCTTTGCCTGTGCTGCATGTGAGCTCTTGGTGTGGGATCTGCCTGGAGCCCCTTCTTTCACAGGATCACGGGAAAGTAGCATGGGAAGGGACTCCACAAGGTCTAGTCCAGCCCCTGGCTCAAGACAGGATCATCCCTAGAATAACCATCTCACACAGCTCCATAGCTCAAGGGGTGAGTATTGCCCTTTCTGCTTACACCAGGTCACACATACACGGGGGATGCTGGTTCCCCCATCCCAAAGGAAGAATGACACCAGCACTCACCCCCTGGGGTCTGGAGCCATGTAAAATCAGGAGCTGTGGCCAGACCTTTTTGGCTGGAAAGCTCAGAGCTCACTCCTCACGTGGAGCCCTATAAGGAGCCCATGCTGACCGAGACATGAGTACAGTGAACATTTTGGGGGGCAGGCTGCATCCTCCTTGCCCCGTTCCTGGATCCACTACTGCCCACGGTGTGGTGGGAATAATGTTAACTCAACAGCAGTCTTGTGAAGCCAGAGAAACCAGAACTTCAACCTCATGCCAAGCACAGGGGATCTCTCCCGAGAGGGGAAATCCCTTAGAGACTGCAGAGGTTTCATGGGAACCCACCCCAGATAAAAAGGAGGACACCCCAGGAGAGATCTTTGGGCGGATACAGGAGAGCAACGCAACCCTTTCAAGCATGCACTTGCCAAAGAGAAGCACTGCATTAGATGAGCAAATCCCCCCCATGGACCTGTGGGAAGTGGGAGATAGATCCTGCTCATCAGAGCTGCAAAGCACATGCACCTGTTGAAGGAATTAATCCTTTTTGCACTAACAGAGAGTGGCAGAGCTGTGCACCAGGAAATCCAGCCTGAAATGAATCCCTGATAAAGAGAAAACTGAGTTAAAAGGGGAGTTTTAACTGCCTGCTAAAGCTTTAGGTTTCTAAAAAGGTCTCCAGTGGAATTACTGTATTAGCAGGCTATTGTGGGCAAGGATTTCAGAGAAAGCGCCACGCACAGCAGCCGTTGCAATCGGCAGTGTGAGATGGAGATGAACTGTGTGTTGACAATGAGGAGAGGATCAAGGAGGGAAGAGAAAGAGGGCAGGGAAAGCGGAAAAGGAGAACGGGAGACAGAGAGAGACACCACAAGAGTTATGAGAGGGAGGTGAAGTAGGAAGAGAGATGAGGAAAGGCAGGGGACAGGGTGTGGGAGAAAGAGTTGAAGATGAGAAGGAGAGAGGAGAGGGAGAGGAGAGGAAGGCCAGGAGACGAGAAGGGAGAGACCATCGAGCTGGGTTGGAATCCCATCCCAGAGAGGGGGGAAGAAAATCAACAGGGGCAGCATTTCCAGCCAAGCACAGTGACTGGAGATGAAAGGCAGTCATTACTGACTCCACCATCTGCCCTAAAACCCAGCACCTTCTAACGTGCACCCAGAGAGCGTGCAACACAGGACACACGACATGTGATGCAACACACAACATGCGACACCATGGGCCCACAAGGCACAGCAGAGAACAGGGTTCCAGATACGTAGGGGCAGCTCGGCTACTGAAAGGCAGCAATGAGAGGTCAAAACCTGCAAGGAGGGTGGCAATAAAACCTGGGAGGAAGGGAAGCACCTTGAAGAGCAGGGAAATGCTTTGCTTCCCTTAAGCAGATGTCATCACTAAGGCCTCCCTTCCCCCAAAGTTGATTCTTCCACCCCCAGCCTGTCCTCCTGATTTCACTTCCTATTGATTTTCAAGCCTTGAATGCCTTTTTCTTTTTCTTTTTTTTTTTTTGCTTGCTTGATTCACTCATTCATTGAATAAAGGCATCATCATCATCATTATTATTATTATTATTATCATCCTCGTCATCGTCCTCCTCATCACACATTATATTATTTGCATTGCAGAGCTGGAAGATTTCAGGTTGAGACAGGAAATTTGTGCAAGTTGTTATTACCGCAATCAGATGAAGTGCGAATTGGATCGGCGAAGGGCTGCCAGCACGGAGTTCTCCCAGCGGGATGTGGCAGCGCCGGCCAATCATGGGAGGCCGTGGCAATGTTATGCGGGGCCTAGCATCAAATTCAGGCATGTTCTCGGCATCCTCCCTCCCTCCCACTAGCTCCTAGCAGAGAACGGAGAGTGTGTAAATACGAAGGGGGGAAGATTCAGAAAAGGCTTGGTGAGATTGCACATTTTCTGCCTTGCTGATGGTATTTATTAGGCAACAGAAAATAGCTATTTTGCCATCTGCCTTGTAAAAAAAAAAAAATCCTCATTAAATTAATGGAATGTGCAGCTGCTGAACACAGTGTTCTTCCTGCCATTGCCTCCTGAGACACCCGCCTCGCAAGGGACCAGGGGATGGAGCTACTGGAAGGAGCTGAAGCGACGAGGTTGGAGTGGCGGGTGGGAGATGCACACCCGGGCGCACGCACACCTGGGAACCTGAATCTACAACCCATCTCCTCCCACCCCCAAGCCACATGTCTCAGTGCCCACGAGCAAAGGAGCCCTCGGGAGTGGAAGGCCATTTACCTTCTTGCTGAGTCCAGCCACTAGATGGCAACAACACTCAGTCGCATCCAGGGCATGGACATAAAAAGTTACTGCAAGGAAAAAAAAAACGGGTGGCGCTTTGCGTGTGCCAGCTGTTCTGTGCCTACGCTCTTAGCTGCTTTCATGGAAGCAACTTAGCTCTCTTACCACAGGGTGCGTGCACATGCATGGGCAGATACTGCAGCTACTAAGCTGATGGACAGCCATCAGTTATCAGTACCTTTGCACCGGCTCGTATGCCCATTCCCACAGATACAAAAGGGCCAGCATCATCTGACTTTCACACCATGGTAGCAACCCCGTGCAGGTGCAAAGTGAAGCAAAGTGGTTATTGATTCACTTCTACTAGCCCCATGATCTGCATTTTTCAGTCCCGTTTCACCACCAGAGCAGGATAAAGCAATCAGAGCAAGGCATTACTTAGAGACAATAAGCTCCTTGCAGCAGGAAATCTCTTTTGTGTTTGTTCGGCTCCTAGCACAGGGGGGTCCTGGTCTGTGGGCAGCTCCAGGCACTTCAGAAGACTAATAACAATTCTGCACGCTAAACACCCTCCAGCTTCCTCCAACACAAGTGTTCCCACCTGGGCCTGCTCATATTTATAGCAGACTAAAAAGCTATTTTTTAGAATGAGTTATTGAGCCTCATTTAAGTGTTTTCTTTTAGGTACAACTCCGCCATAAGCCAACAGGAGCTGGGGGTGCACATCAGTTCCCAGCCATCAGTCTTGTCTGACTTCATCCACTCTCAGAAGTGACTGTGTGTACACTTTGTGTAGTCAGGGTTAATGTGCATGGCATAACTTAGTGACATAGGCATAACCACTTGGGTATATAGATATGAACAGGCAAACAGAGAGACTGGCTTAAAAAGGAGTCCAAAATGTTCTCCATAAACGGGCCTTCATTCTGCCTGTTGTGTCTGGGCCAGTCACTGTTCATCCAAAGGACTTCAGACCTATTCTCATTTGCCCCACAACCCCAGAAAGATAGGATCAATGTACACCAACACCCATGGCGAGTTCCTAACAGCACTGAGCATTACCCCCACTGCTGCAACCAGTTTGACCATCAGCTATATCAGCCCAGTCCTACCTGGCTCCATCCACCAGCTTTAGCACTGACAGCTATAGAGCTGGCCTCTTCTTTTGACGGCCTGTGGAGCTTGAGAGAGAAAAACTTTGACGATGAAGAGCAGCCTCAGAAGTCCCAAACGTCAGAGGGCTTTGGGGGACAGGTCCAGATGTCTCTGCGTCTCCAAGGTGATGTCAGAGAGTCCTCTCCGCACAAAAGAGCTTGATGTACTGAGAGCCTCAGCACCTTGCCACAAGCTGCGCACCTGGATAGTAATGCTTCCTGATGCTCTTCTGGTTTCAGCTATTCATTCAGCCTGAAGGGCAGCAGCCAATTGGTTATTCTTTGCTTGAGCAAATAAGCCTAGCTTAATGTGATGCCTCAGTACTGACACGATATACTCCTCACATACATCTCCTGGAGCTATATATTCTCTTGCTTCCTCTCCACCTCCTTGCGGATCTTCTTATGCTTGGGCTGCCCTCTCGAAGTTAAGATCAATCCCCTCGGTCTTCTTACCCTCCTATGTAAGGTTCTCTTGCACCCTTGAAGGACTTCCAGATAGGCTGTTAACCAACGTGATCCATCATGCTTTGGCTTGGCCTCTTGGAGAGCTGTTACCTCTACACAGCCACAGCAGAACTTGTGGGGAAATGGCTTCTTAAATGTCAGTGCAAGCAAATAAAGTTATAGGCCTATGATGTGGTCCAAGCGCTTTGTGTCTAAATAAATCCTGACATAATAAGCCTTAATACCGCCAAAGAAACTATTACCATCTGTCACAAAAATAATTCACATTGAAAATCGGTGATAAATACCTCTCCCCAGTGGAATAACATGGCTCTGGAGGATCAGTTCCAGTCAAAGACCATAACTTCATGTTTACCCAGCAGATGAGAGCAGCTTCAGAAGGCAATGCTGTATTTCCAGTTGCCTTTGTGTGTGTTTGGGTTTACAACTACATCTTTGAGGCTTGGGCATGTGCCTGTGCTCATGTGTACATGCTCACGTGTCTAGGTGTATAATTGCATATACATGTGTTACATCAGTGTCTTCCTGTCCATACATTTCTAGTAGAGCTGGTTGATATTTTTTGGGTGAATAGTAATTTGGACAAAAATATTTTTTGATGAAAAACAGAAACCAAAAACATTCAATTTTGGTAAAAAGTTTTTGGTTTCTTAAAAACCACCCATTTTCTATTTTCTTTCCATTAAAAATCCAAACCATTTGCATGGATAATTTTGGCAAAAATAATTGATTCCCCCCCACCCACCCCAAGTTTCCTGTTAAAGAGAATAGGTATCTTTCAACCAGCTCCCTGAGCAGGTGTTATCTGGACGCAGAGCCATTCAGCATCTACTTCCCAACGCACAGCCCCATGCCTCCCTCGGCATTCCTTCTAGGACATACATCCATTGCAAATCTATATGTAAGTATGTGTGTGCATGAGTACATGCACAAAGGCCCATGGATCTTGGGGTGGTAACATGTGTGAAAGGACATGATTCAGACAGGTACATGTCAGCAACCATGCAACTGTTTTGCATGCCTGTATTGGCATGTGTTTGAGTGTGCTTGCATAAGATGAGCATGCATAGTTAAGTGAATCCACGCACATCTATAATGTGAATGTTCCCGTTTTAGAGCTAGCTTTATTGCTGTGTGTGTGTGTACATGCATTCTGTGCATCTATGAGTATTTACATCATGCATGAATATGTGTGTGCATGTGTGTGTTGTATGGACACCTGGCCAAGGCTCTGTGTATGAGGGGGACTCATGGAGAGCATGGATATAAAGATGCGTGACTGGGCAAGCATTGGCAGCATGTTCTCGCTATGTTTGCTCACATGGTGGCTGGCTGAGGAAGTGAGAGGCAAAGCGCCTCTGAAAGATTTCAGGTGACTTGCTAGTTCCAGGAGGCTTTGTGGAGTAGAGGGTTTATGTAGTAGCTGGGCTCCTGTCTGACACCGTCTCCATAATCAGGTCAGAGCTGCTGGGCTCTGCTCAGAAGAACTCTTTTACTCAGCAAGGCAGTCACTGAGAGATGGTACCAGCGACTTTGCCAGCTTCCAGACCTTAAACTCTCTGGCTGCAAGACCCGAGTCAGGGGGGAGCAGCGGCTCCCTCACCTTCTGTGGGCTCCATCCCACCGGGCCCAGCCTGTCCCTCGCCCCCCTCCCCACCAATTCATCTGGAACAGGTACATAAAAAGAAAGTCAGCTGAAGGTCTCATCCTTCATGCCCACCTGCCTAGAGGAGCGATGGACTGCAGAGGGAACAGCACTGCCTGCCCGGCCCCTGGTGCGATGCTGCCTGTAAATAACAGGCTGGTAAGGGAAGGAGCTTGTTTTATCATCAGGGGTCTGATTTAGCTTCGCTCCCATTGTGCTTGTGAATGTGGGTAGGGAAATTGCACAATTCTCCACAGACTCTGCAGTGCTAACAACCTGGAGAGCCTGCCGATGATTAAAGGGAACTCTCCCTTTTAAACTGCTTTGATTGGGGCGGATGGCTCTGTGAAGTCCGACACTGGGCTCTAATGATATGTGAACATCTCCCTGCTGTGACCCTTCCCTTCCCGGCTGCAGTTACAAATAGTGCATGGTGCACAGAGGGTCCCAGATCAGAGAGAGGAGGATGCCATGTACACTGACTGCTCCATGAAGGCTCAGTGTGTGTGTGTGTGTGTGCGTGTGCGCGCGCGCGCACATGCAACTAAAGAAGGAATTACAAGCCCTTGGTTTGTAATACTAATGGTGGGAGGGAAGGAAGGAGGGAGGGAGATCTTTTCCTGCTGGCTTTTTTCACCATGCTGGAGGATGCAAGGAAGGGGGCTTGCCTCCATCAGCTGCTCAGCTTGGCTATTGAGAGGATCAAGGGGGCTGAAAGATGCCAGACCTGTCTGTCTCCAAGCAGGGAGTCACAGCTGACTTCACTCATGGCATCCTCTTCTCCTCCAGACATGTCCCGCTTGAGGGTCCTGGCATGTCCCCTGCTAGCCCACCCTTCTCAAGCACAGGGCTTGCTTGCATGATTCATCCCTGCAGTGCCACAGATGTGTCTTGGCACTTGACAACACAAATAGTACATACATTACGGCAGCTCCCAGAAGCTTCAATCAGACTTGTGACTTCGCTGAATGAGGCACCGAGTAAACATCTAGGAAGACACAGTCCCTGCCCTGGGGAGCTTCCTGTTGGGGCTGAGATGGAAACTTCGGTCTACCACTGAGATCAGCAGGAGCAGAGCGAGTTCAGCACTGAGTGCTTAGGAAAACCAACTGGGCTCGGAGGGCTGGTTTGGAGCCCATTCATTCACTCACACGGATAGAGAAACGGCAAGACGCATATTGAAACTATCAATCCGAACCACCCAGCCACATGGACCCAATGCTTCCCCCAAGCTGCTTCCCATAAAGCATCCACAGAGCCACCATGCTCTCCTTCAAATCCCTTCCTTAAATGCACCTTGGCTGTGGTCCTCAAACAGGCGGGTGACAGCTGGGCAGCTGATGCGCTATGGGCCCTGTTTATCACACCCGTCACAAGTACTTCATTGTGGCCATATACTCGACTGCTTTGTTGTAACCATCTGCTCTTCCCAGCCTCACCCTGCAGGCTCCTGGGGGCAGGGACCGCTTTCTAAGCCTAAGGCAGTGAGGCCCAGGTGTTTAAATGCAACTGCAATGCAGACAGACAACAAGAGTTGGCTTCCTCCTCTCCCCCAGAATAGGCTTTGTACACCCTCCAAGTCACATGCTGTTATTGATACACACTTCTTTACATTTGTTTCCATCACTTTGGCTGATAGTCTGTTCTTACTGGCAAGGCTACAGCAACACCCACCTCGTGTTAGCCTTCTGGTATGAATGAGACTTGAACTGCAACAGCTCCATTCACTGACTTCCTTATTCCCCACCTTCTCCCTATCATTAAGTGGCTAATGAGGCCTGAATCCAGAGCATGTCTGAAATATGCCCACGCCTTTCAACCTGTTTTCCCCTCCCCATCTCTCCCCCACCCTGGCATCCCCTGTCAGATAACCTTTTCAGGGCTTTTCTATCCAAGGGCTAAGATTTGACTTCTCAGTGGTGGAGAGAAAAGACCATTGCTCCAAGATGGATTGGCACTGGCTGGGATACAGAGTACGGTTCTTCTTGCCCGTGTGGGGCTAAATCAAGATGACTATGCAGCATGGGGTACAGCCAAGGAGAGGGAAGCTCTGGATGGAGGGCCCGAAATGTCCTGCGAAGAATGACCCTCACTGTGACATTGTTGGCTCTTAATTCTTAAGCCTGCTTTGGAAGGATTTCACCCGATCCTGTTTAAGCACTGAAGTCCCTTCATCTCCTCTGCCTCTGCTGCATGTAATGTTAATAGTTTTCCTCTGCTCTCCTACCGGTTGGTGTGGGGCCTTCAGGCTCTCTCTAAGAATGGGACATGCCCGGGGCCCTGTTCTTCCATAGTCCTCGGTAAGCACTAAAACACACTTGTGTCTTCCCTCTGGTTCCCACCACAGCAGTCCTGTCGCAGAGCAAGCATGAGAGCAGCATGAGTACAGAGAGAGCAAAGCCCCTCGGTGAAACAGGAGCAATGGGCTGCAGGAACACGCTGGCAGTGTCGCACGCAATGCCCCGAGTGCTTGTTTACCAACGCCGAGCTCCAATATCATTTGCTTAATTTTTGCCCTGCATACACACGAGGACTCATTTCTCGTTAATAAAGGGCATCGCTTCCTGCAGGTGTGATCTCCCAACCATTGGGCTTCACTGTGCATAACATTAAATATTTAAGTGCTTGTCAAAATGTTGTAATGATTTTTTTGTCTTGTTTCATTAGCTCCGTTTCCAAAGGCCACCACTGGAACTATTGAACATTTATTTCTATTGAATCCAGCTCAGAAGTTATGATCTGAGGAGCCAGAAGACAGGACAGTATGTTCTGCGGAGCAGGTTTTTCCCCGCTACCGCTCGGATGAGACACGGCTGGCTTTGAAACATTGCTTTTATTCCTCCCTTAGAAAAATAAAAAAAGATTGATTCTGCTGTCTGCTTGGTTTTCCCTTGCCTGCTAAGGACTTTACATAAATATCGGTTAGTCGGCTTCCTGGTATAAGTTTGGAGTTTGTCATTTTAGATGTGTCGCTTAATTTGTGTTACACTGTTGCTAGATCTTGGTTTTTTCTCCTGATTTGGCCTGAAGTGTGAAAATGAAGTAGTGTCCTGAAGTTTTTTGTCATGCCATCTGGGAACGTGGGTACAGCTTCATGTGATTTTTAATGCTATAACCACAAAAGACAACACATACAAACAAAACTAAGGTATGAATATATCTATCCATTCATGTTGGGAGCTGGGACAAAGCGTAGTTGGATTGGGGAAAGTCTGGGCCTCCTCGGTTTTTATGCTTGTTATTAGTATGATTTACTATTACTAGTTATTAGTAATAATGATAATAATGTGGGTATGCAGGGCAAAATGATAATAATGATAATAATGTGTGTATGCAGGGCAAAATGATAATAATCATAATAATGATTTACTATTACTAGTTATTAGTATTACTTACTAAGATATTACCAATATTAGGGTGCATACAGGCTTCAGCCAAGATCTTGGCCTGGTAGTGTAAGGGGCTGGACACAGGGTGAGAAACGACTTTTGCCCAGTGAACAGTACAAATAGACAAGACAGACGCCGAGTGCAAAGACAGCAAGTGGTCTATCCAGCATCAAACAGCAGGGCAGCAGCAGGGCAGAAACATGGTCTCCCAAGTGCCAGTCCTGTACCCTACCCACTGGACACGCTCCCTCTCTACACCACGCTCTGTCACCGACTCACAACGTGACTTCACGATAGCAAGACCCATGAAGGGGACCTTCCTACTGGCAGAGTAGCAGTAGGAAGTTTAACTCTTTGCTACATACCCTAAATCCATCAATATGCCATACCTGGATAATATACTGATTGGATACCCAGAAACACCAAAGACAGGTTGACAAATAGGCCAGAAACAGGCAATGCCCCAGTTTACTTCACCTGCAAAGCAGAGACAATAATACCTTTCCACCCTGCTGAGACAGAATTTACAGATGTTTTAAAAAATGTTCGGCTGAAACAGGTGTAGACGGGGCCCTGGAGTCCAGGAGGCTTTGTCAGTCAACACTCAGGCAGCTAGGTCTAGCCCTCGAGTGACAAGAGATGGATTCCTACAGCAGGTGATGTTAGTGGCTGCTCCGAGTGTAAGATAAAATCCTTCCCTAACACAAACCCTTTTATGAGCTGAACAGAGGAAAAGAGTACGTTAAAAAAGCACTTTCTTTACCTAGGAACTTCCAGTTTCCATCTCTCTCTCTTGCTCTGTATTTAAAGACATCCATGTGAGAATGAGTTTCAGCCTCACTACCCCTTGCCTGATCCTCCCGCAAAGTTGTAATCCCCTGCCTGTGACATCACAGTCAGTTGCCATGGGAATGTCACAGACCCAGCATTATGACTTCACTGCTGGATTATCTAGGAGAGGATGGAGTGTACAGAAGACGGCACTTGTTTAAACACAAATATCTCTAGTAATTAGCAAAACCGGCAAAGAAAATGATGGTAAAACACAAGATAGGAACATAAATCCCCTTTTATAAGTGTGAACTCTTTCAAAGTGTTCCCCAAAGAGAAAGTAGCTCTTTAATGGATCCTACAATCTTAAGTAAGCTGAAAAAGTCAGGGAATAAAGTCAAAATGAAAGCAATTTGTTTTATTGGGCATTTCATAGGGTAATTAAGAGGACCATTATAAACTGGAACATTAAAAGGCATTCGACTGCTCAGTTCTGGTTTTCATCTTAATGAACCCACTTCTGGGTTGTGCCCGATTTGCATATATAAGCATAGGGTTTACAAGGGCAAGACAGATGTGCACGTAATATTTGCAGATGGGAAGAATCACATACCATAACAAGTGTGCAAACACACTCACTCCTGTCAGGCTGATCTGTCCTGTTTGAGGGGATATAGCTAGCAAAAGTGATCTTTCACGTTCTGTCTCATAAATGTAACAAATGGGAAGTGAGAACTGTCACTGGGGAAGTGAAACCTGACACGGAGACATTTCATTGCATGAAGGGCATCATGCTACCTGTTGTCACTGACAGTTCATCGTGTACATTTATTTGAGAGAGGTTTTGTGGGTGGCTTAGAGATATTTAAAACCAGCTCTCTGGGTGTTTAAGATTATGCAGGGAAGCAGTGCTGTCAGGAGCACATATCACGGATAAAACATCTGTCCATGGAACAGCACTGTGCTGATGACATAGACCCACAGCCTCCCTACGTGGTTCCCTATGGAGAGCGGAGGAAGAGGAGTAGATGTAAGCCCCAAGCAATGGACACAGCTATCCTGTCGGAGGAAGCAATGCAATTATTTCTCTCTGTCTCTGCTGGGATTCTGCACTCGCAGTCACACACACAAGAAGTAACTTCTACAGAGCCAGTGGCCCAACACAACATGAAAAAAACCCTTATTTTAAACCTAATCTTATAGAACAAGCAAAAACCATACAGCGGACTTCTACCTGGGGTATATCCTTAATCCTTGAACTTCCATTGGCTCTTTTAGACAAGTTTTATCTTGGTTTCCCTTTTGATCGCCTTCTGCTCACCTTATGCTCAACACCAACTTCATATGAACTAGGGCTTTAAGGATTGGATTTCAAACCCGAGGTCCAAACTCAAAGTTTCAGACCTATGTGGCTTCAGTCAAACATACATTGGTTAGTCTTAAACACAAGGACAGCTTCCTTTGAGGACTCCCCTAAATGCCGTGCGTCCTTCAGAGAGAGCGCTCTGTGCACTGCACCTCTGACTGCTGCTGCCAACTCCCCTCTGCAAACTACCCTGTTCCCTCATGTGCTCCCTTTTCTGCTCTCCTTGACCTGGGCTAGCTCAGCCCCCTCACTGGGACACAGATGGGGGTGAGGTCACAGCCAGTGTCTCCTCCTGCAAACACTCAGCAAACAGCACTCACCAAATGCACAGTCCAAGCACACGGTCCAAACAACAACCAGGCAAGCACTCTCTCTGTGCACGGAGTCACCACCACCATCCAAGCATGCAGACCAAACACACCAAGCTCACTCGCCTACCAAGAGCCAGGAATCAGAGCCAGGAACCAGGCCCTGCTCCTTTCCTCTTGCGTTCCTCTTCCCCTCAACCTGTGAGGTCCCTCGCAAACTCCCCTACTTGTGTCCCCTGTTTGCTGGGATCAGAAGATCTCGCTCAGGGGTAGGGAGTGCCATGACCAACCCTCACATGTAGGTTTTGCCCATCTCCTCGAGAGCCCAAATCATTACACACCCAGGAATGTGTCCCAGTGCTTGCCAAGGTGCATTCAGCATCCACAGCTGGATGCCTGGATGTCAAACGCCCAAGAGTTTTCCCAAACTAATGTAGTGATTTGGCTCACAACCTTCTGCGGCCCCTTGCATGTCCAGCGTTCCTGCTAAGCTGTGTGGCATGTGCAGCTGCATAGGCACACTTCATGCCGTGCTGCCAGGCGCACCTGTGTGGCCACACATGCCGCATAGTTTAGAGGGAACACTGTGCATGTCCCCAGCCGCGTTCACCCATGCTTAAAAACAGACATCCTCATCAGCCGCTAAAACCCCATGTTTGGATGCTCAGCTCAGTGCTCCAGGAAGCGTATGTTGCATGTCTGGCCAAGACTTGAACATCCATATGTGGGACTTGGATGTCTTACAAAGGTGCCTCTATCTGAAAACTGGACCCAGGGATGGAATCCACTTGGAGCAGACTCTGGCACTCTGCTGGGCAGACTTCTCAGTGTAGACTCGGCCAAAGTGAACTGCTTTAGAGAAAGGCCAAGAACCTGTCTGTGCATTGAGCAGGTCACAATGGCAGGGAGAACGAGCCATAGCTGAAAGTGATAACGTTTTGTGATAATACAGGAGTTCCCTACAATCCATGAGAACCCCACTGCAAATGCATTCAGATGTGGAAACATAGAACAAAAGAAAAGAAAGACTAAAGTATTTCCTATTACCCATAAACCACTCATTCAGGAAATAAAACCAAACATACAAGCAGCTCTTAGTTTGTCCAAGAGAAGCCCCACGCTCTTGACATCCCCCTTGGCTGACCTGACCGCCTTCTGGGAACACTTCAGTGGGTTTGGGGAAGGCCCCCAGACTAGGCTAGGACAGAGATGGGAAATGTCAAGAGGCCAACGGCATGTTAAAAAACAAAATACTGTGTGGTTTTCAGCAGGTCCATGTGACACTAGGATGGGGCTTGAGAAAAAACAATCTCTGCTTATGATGCTTGCTGAGCTGCCCACTGGTTTTACAATATCCTGCCTCTGGCTGACGACAGGGGTTAGAGGTGTCCTCCAAATGCCAGGGGGAAGGGTGTTGTAGGAGTTAGTCTCCCAAGAAACCCAGAAGGAAACACAGTTAAGCATCTAAATCAGGGGTGGGCAATTATTTTGGGTGGAGGGCCGCGCACTGAGTTTTGGCAAGCCATTGAGGGCCACATGATAGGCAGCCGGTGCAGATAAATATTAATTTTCTTAATTTTTTAGGGGCCCTGCAGGCCGGATAGAGTGGCCTGGTGGGCTGCATCTGGTCCCCGGGCTGCATTTTGCCCACCCCTGATCTAAATCCATATCCTGGGGCTGGAATGAGAGGTGATGGAAGCCCCCACGCACTGCAGCTAAGCCCTGCTGTGAAACAGTTTCCTTTGAACCTCAGCTGGGATTCCCTAAGGGCTTCAGGATGATTTTCCATGCCCCTACATCTGCTTGGGAATGCCTACCTTTGGGCTCCTATACTGAAAATTGTTGTTCCAGAAAAGCAGCACGTGCAGCTTTGCCCTCTCAAGCTTTAAGGGAAGCTGGAAGTGGGGGCCAGGACTCCATATGCAGTGGCCCAACCTGACCTCAGCATAGGCTTGGTTTTATAAGGAGGTTGTAGGGGGGAAAAAAAGCAAAGTAGCATTGTGAGTAGATTTAGACAGTTTTCCAAAGTGCTTGGCATTGGCCTACTAATGGGAGTCTTATGATAAACTTCAGTCTGGGTCCATGCAGAGCACTTTTGAAAGCTCCCCCATTAATCGCCATTGTCTGTTCAGAAAGGGCAAGCAGGATAGGAAGAGCACCTCTGCAATCATCAGAGTAGTTCTTGTTCTGTTTGGAAACATGCCAAGACATTTTGCAAGGACCCATTGTATTCCCCACAGAGTAACCGCATTTGCTTGTGTGTGGTCGGAGCTGGTTTTAGCAATTCTCCTCTGAAGCTCCTCCTGCCGAGAATGCCTATTCCCCTCCCCCATCTCTACAACAAACAGACTCAGTTCAATGGATATGGAAAAAAAAAACATAGGGTAGTCCAATATGCAATGCTTCGTACCTGAAGCTGCAGCCTTCCTTTTGCACCAAGCACTCGGGAGTAGATTGCTGTCTCTTGGGAAGCTTCTGACATCCTGGGCTGCAGACAGATTTATGCACTGATCATGTTTGGAGCTGCTGACCAAAAGAGAAGAGAAAAGCTGGGTTTCAGTGTCAGCTTTGGGACTGGTTTTATTCTTGTTTGGATTTTTTTCATTTTCCCTTTTTAATTCTGCTTCCATGCCTGCATAAGATTTGGGTCAGATCTGGAAAGTTTGGCTCTTTCCCCCCGGAGATGCCGTATTGAATAAAAGCAAAGTCATCTGTCTCCAATAGGTGTCATCGGGGTTCCTGAATTTTGCAAAGCCCAGTTTGCCGTGTGTCAGCAGACTACACCTAAGTAAATTTCCAAATAAATGTCCTCACTATTTTTATCTAAAAATAAATAGACTCAGCTGCAACTGCTGCTCATGCTTTCCCAACTGAGGAATAGAAATAAAGTTTGCTGTTAAAAATATGTATCTGAGGTAGATCAGATTTCTCCTCCCACAGGAGTTTTTCTCCTCCTCCATGAAGCAAGATCGCAGGACGTGTATTGAGACACTGCCATGGAAGTATCTGGGATGCCCAGACCCCCTATGCTTTGAACCACATTTTGGAAGGCAATCACTTTGTGTATACACCTCTGGCCGCACTTTTGCCATCTCACTGCTAGAAGGGTGAAATAATGCCTTTTCCTCCTGGAGCATCATGAACTCCTTTGCCAATAAAGAGGAAGGTGAAAGTCTGCAGCGCTGCATCTTTGCAGTGAATTGCCTATTGATGATTTTGTGGCTAATGTATACAACAAGAAACAGAGGAGCGAGTATAATGCAATTTTCCATGTTTAGTGCATTATTACAGTGGCTGCCTCTGCTGATTAGTTCCTATTTTTCTTGCCATCCCTTCCTGTGTAGCCCTTTTATTTTGCCCTGTTTATCTGCATACTGAGCTGTCTCTCTGTATGCCTGGTATAGCAGCAAGTCAGGCCAGAACTGTAATTTCTCTTCCCTTGTGAACTTAATCTTGCAGACCTGGTATTACTATTATTTTCTGGCCATACATATCTGATTTAACAGGAACCAGCCATTATTATTTTCCTAAAAAAATAAAAAGGGAGGGGAGGGGGGAAGGAGGAGACTCATCGGACTGAAAGATAATGATGGCTCGTGCACTAATGGTTCTCATCATATCTTCTTCTAATGAATCCAGTGTTAAAACAGGGACCTTTTGTTTACCTGACTCTCCACATAATTGCACAACTCTGACCCTTCAGGCGCGTACGGCTCCCCGCCAGTAAACAATATTGTACTGATCTCCCTCGGGATTCATTTCACTGCCAAATAGCTCAGCAGGCTTCCTCATTGTCTTAAGTTATTACCCAAATAGCAAATAAACAGGCGGAATGGAGTCGGTCGCTCTCCAAAAACAGGACTTTAAGTGATTCTGTATGAGGGTCCCCCTAACAAATCAGGCGTGCATTCCCCCATTCATCATGATTATTAATTTAACTGCTTCTTGCAAAGACAAACAAATACATGAAGCCTCCCAAACAAGGAAATGCAACAGGAAATGCACCAACCCATTCTGCTAAGGTCATAGCAAGGCATTTGCCATCTCTAACTCCCACAATTTCATAGACTCAGAGAGTCATCGAGAAATGGGGTTGGATGGGACCTCCAGAGATCATCTAGTCTAACCCCCTGCTTGCGTCCAAACCATCCTATAAAAGTCCATAATCTAAACTCTTCATAAAAACTACCGTCAACCTTGACACAACACACGATACAACACTCTAGCCTGGCAGTGGCAGAGTAGAGGGACCATGCCAGCCAATGTCCTGCTTCTATAAAAAGTATTAATATATGCTCAAGAGATGCCAGGTAGAGGGCCATGCCCCCCGCTACAGGGGAAGGCAACCCCCACAGTCCATAACAATCTGACCATGGGGTAAAACTCCTTCCTCTTTAATGGAAAATTCCTTTCCATGTTAACACCCAGTTTCTGGCCTGTGAGCCGGGGATTTTCTCCACTGCATACCAGCCACTCCATCACCAGGTGAAGCATTAGGGATGCATGCTGAACAGCAGGGCCTTAATTGTGAGGAAATCCCTTCCCCTCTACACTCTCTTTTCCCTGGCTCTCAATATATAACCTTTTCCTAAGCAAAGGAATATATTTCCCCTTCCTCTGCTCTCTGTTTCCGTGGCTTGCATTAGCATCATTTGTTTAACATATCCTGACGTGCTATTTACCTCACTCTGCAGCTCAGAGCTCTTCGCCCGCCTAATGCTCCCCGTCTAGGAATTTCATAAATAAATTGCTGGGCCCCATCCTGTTCTCCCCGCTGCGACCGTAAAGTCTGACCAACTGCACCGAAGTCTGAGAAGCTGCCTCAAGTGAACAGCGTCATAGCTAGGAACAGAATCTGGCCCGCTCCTTTTAATGGGCACTGACATCAAGGAGACTTAGAGAAAGCTAAAGACTATGCTCCCAAGGACACAGAGAGTCTGCTGCTCCAGGATTAGCAAAGGCAAGAGTTGTGGCTTTGGTAAATGGGGTTTGGCAGGGTCTGCAGAACCGCCGGGATCACAAAATCTTCTGCCTCCATCTGTGCACAGGAGCCCTTTGATGTGCAGGAGCTCCTTTCCTCCTTAAAGAAAGGAGTCTCAGCACAGGAGGGGGAGATGCTCTTAGGGGTGGTGACTGCCAATGGCCCTGTTTATACAGTGACCAGCATGATGAGGCCCCAATTCTAGTTGACTCCTAAGCACAACCACAGTCAGGATGATTAATTACTAATGCGTTTTCTCTAGCTACTAATAAATCAAGCACTAACTCATTCCACTGAGCTGGGGTGTGGCAGCCCGGAAACAGCGCCTGAATCGGACAACCTAAAATCTCTGGGTCTGGTGGGAGTCAGAACCTACCACTGCAGTTCATGTCCATAGGCATATCCTTTATCAGAGAAGACCCCCTATTCCACCTTCCTCTTATGTGTATGGCAGAAGGTAGACAAGGAAGGGACAGAATAAAAATGACCCTCTGCCCCGAGTCGTCTTGGAGCAAGGGGGCAGCTCTGTCTTTTACTCTGCATATCCTTACATGCAATGCAATGGCCCTTTTTAACTCCTTGCAGGGGTCAGCCTGCCATTGCACCAGCAGCTAGAAGCAACAGCCCAAAAATGCTCACTGGTTTGGGGTGCTCCCGATCAGGGACCCCAAACACTGAAGCATCCCAAGCCACCAGCCATTCTTTAAAATGAAGGCCATCAAAATATATGGCATCAATCGATGAATGAGAGTCCGTGTCTGCAGAAGCCCATTTAAATTAGAAAAGGGAGCATGTATTCACTTTAGTGGTTGCTGTCAAGGTAAAAACAACACTAATTAGGAGCAGTATTCCAGTAACACCAGCGGCAACCATAGGCTCACAGCCGTCATGCTCACAGTGAGAAACCATCCCTGCTTTGAGCGCTCTAAACAGACAAGCAAGCATTACCCCCATTTTTCAGGTGAGGCATAAAGGGATTAAGTCACTTGCCCAAGTTCAGACAGAGAACGTGATCCAGGAGTTAAATCAAGACCTCCTGAGTCCACATCCAGAGCCTTAAGCCAATCCATCCTCTCTCATAACAACACTTCTATTAATAATGCAAAAGACCCATATACACAGGGTAAAATTGAGTACTGTGAAGTCAAAGCACCACAGCAAAGCAAGAGGCTGACAAGCAGCATTGCGTTTATTCACACATATTTTTTTCCCCAAACACCCAAAGATCTGACCTTCCATGTAAGTGCTAGTTCTCATCCTCTTTTGACCCAGTGCTCAGCAAGAGAAAAGGGAGCCACAGTGAACTGGTATTTCATTTGCGCTGCTTTCAGCACACCTGGAGCACGTTCAAGAGATTGGAAGCGTGTGAGCCAAAGGAATGATGTGCTACGGTTCAGCTGGATGTGCTTTGAAATGGTTAAAAACCCTTAAGCCTGAAACTTAAGTGATAAGAACGCGCCGTAAAAAACATACGCAGTCAAACGGCAGAGTAACAAAAAGAATAATTAAAAACCAGGACCAGTGCCCACTGGCAGCTGCTTTTCGAATGTCAATATAGCTTCATTCTTGCAGCATTTGGGTTTTCATTCAAACGGGAAAAATTCCTACTGAAAGTCAACATGAACACACGTGCACATACACAGACACGCACAGTCTCTTAAGCAGAGATCCAACCCGCCTCGAACCCATATAAATAACCGCGGTGCCAACCTTTGAGTCAAACCTTATGGCGCCTCATGGGACACAGCTTGCCCGCACTGCTCCATCATGGAATAGAGTGGAATGCCTAAAGTTGCTACCGACACCATGACCGTGATTGTGATCCTAAAAAACTTTTGTGTGTGTTTAGTGTTCAGGGCTGGCTCATTCCCATCCAAGCGGTTTACAACCAACCCTGAGAACTCAAAGTTTGAATGGAAATCGGAGAAGTGAGAGATGGAAAATACCCACTCCGCCATGCTGTCCTCTTACTAGCACAGGACTACAAGGATGTGTATGTCTTCTAGTATGAGGTCCAACCTCAATGTAAAAGTCCCAAGCCCTGGGACTTCCTCCATTTCCTCTGGGACATCTGCCAGCCAAGAAAGCTCGCTGGCAGGAATTTCTATAGAGACTTGATGTTCCCTTTCTGAATTCTGTCCCACTCCACCCAGTTCTGCTCCCCTACAACTTGCGTTCTGGCATCTAAACCCTTCAAAATATTTCTCTGATTTTATCTTATCCTCCTTTGTAACCATCTCTTTGTCAGACAACAGCCATTTAGCCCTTGCGGTCTTCCTTCAGTAATCAAGGTCTCTAGTATCTCAGCCTTTCCTCTCTCAATGACCTCTTGTTCCATTTGTGTGGCTCCCAGAACTAAATGCAACAACCAAGCTCATCCCTGGTGTAGCTCCACTGATTTCAATAGAGTTACAACAGAGACAACTGAGCATCAAATGTGCATCAGTGGCAAAACTTCCACTGACCTCAGCTCCTTAGAGCTCAGAGAGAGAAGCTATTGCTCCATCACATGACACCTTTAGGGAATGAGGCTGCAAATTACACTGGCCTTTTTTCCTTCCATGTCAACCTGCAAGCTCCAGCCCAGCAGGCTGCCTCCTTCTGAGAACTGATGCTGCCCACACAGCTCCTTGTTACTACCTCCTTTTCACTAAGCAAACATGTTTTATATCATTGTAGACCAGGTGCCCTACACCTGGGGTTTTAAGTGGACACCCACTGCATTACTTTCTGCTCTCAGAAAGGCCACAGTCCCTTGGCATTACTTTGCTGACCCAACCCATGTTTGCCGCCCGTCTCAGGGTTGTATCATCTGCAAATTCCTTTCAATACCCTAGCTGGTGTTTCTCATCCCTAATTGGGACACTACCTCAGAGCCACCTACACCAAGCTCACCCTGGTCTTCTTGCCCTGGTCTAACTCAGAGCTCGCTTCCTTGCTATGTGTCATTAGTCTTCATTTAGGGTTATTTAGCCAGCTGCCAATCCACATGGCAGTGCACCTATCCAAGCCAATTTGGACTGATTTCTCGTGTAAGATGTCATAAGCCACAATATCAAACAGCTTACTAAAAATCCATATATAGACTGACAAATGCTCACTACGGCAGTGCCACAAAATGTTAATGGGATGACGGTTTAAGGGTGCTTGTTTCTGCTCCTCTGGGCTGAAACAACAGGGTGTGACAAGGCCGAGACAGACAGCAGCTCTCTGTCACTGAGGTCTGGACATCGAGGCGGTCACTGTGAAGTACCTGCTATCAGAGAAGGGCTTAGAAGTGAAAGTTCACTTCTGGGAAGAGTTTTAGTTGGGGAGATTCAGTTAGGCCCTATTTAAAATGCCTGGTAGGAAAGCCTAGCAGGTAGTTTCCCTGCATAGTTCTCTCTGTTCATGTCTCTGCAAAGAAGTCAGTCTTTGTCTCTGGAGAAGGCTGCGTCTTATCCACCTTCATGCTCTGACTTTGCCCTGCTGATGTTGATCTCTACGTATTGCAGCACCAAGTGAATGCAAAATGGAACTGGCCTTGAAGCCCGTTCAATTTAGGGATATGGATTTGAGGTTCCCAGTTCTGTATCACCCTGCTTTTCCCCTTCCTCTTCTGGCTACGATTAGCTTTGACTTCTGCACTGTTCCTGGCATAATATTCCTCTAAACCAGTGATTCTCAACTAGGGTGTTGTGGCACGTTGGGGTGCTGCGAGATCCTTTTGAGGGTGTGGCAAAGTACAACAAAATACTAGCACGGCTGGGGGTGCAATCATCTACACACAAGTCACAAGATAAACCAAGGGATCTCAAATATGAATCCTTAGCATCAAAAACAATCTGACCTGTTCTGATCTGAGTTCTTTGCAACAGAAGAGCTGCTCTGTTACTTTTCTACAGTCAAGAAATGAGTGAAAGCTAGGAGCTGGCTTTTCCTTGAGTCCAACAGGGGTGTGTGGAGTCTACAAAGGTTGAGAACCATTCCCCTAAACTTTTGACACATCAAAAAAAAACTCCCCTAGAAAACTGGAGGCCTTTAATGCTTCCTCTCCAGGTAATGAATCCAGCAGCCAAATTAGGCCCGCCTTACAAACCCAAGAAACAGCCATTGAGTTTATAGAGTAAAACCACCAACCCCTTTGCTTGTCCTCCTCCTCGCAACAGGCAATAGCTTTAGAGCCGTCAATAATTTCTGAAGTTGCAGAATGTTTATGAAAAGGGGCAGAGAGAGGAGAGAGATAGGCAGCGAGACCGAGGGCGAGATGGCCCAGCCAGAGCTTGCAGAGATAAAATGGAGTGATAAGCAAGTGTTTTATTGCAAGAGTCAAGGAGCAGCACTTCCACTGATAAGACTGTCACAAGAGGGGAGAAAAAAAAAGGTGGTGGTGGTGGGGGGCGGTATTTATTTTGCTTATTTATTTAGGTTTAAAATAATAAAAGGGTGTCTATCCACAGCTCTAGGCAGCCAAACACATCGTTAATGATCCTATAAAATCCCAGCAGCCTTAAAGTAATTATTTCAACCCAGCCAGACACTTCCAGAAACTCCTCTCCACCCCTCCGTGATTATGGGAAGCATATGTTGCACCGGCTCTCCCGCCCCTGGGAACAGATTGGTTTGACAGCCTGCCCACCAGAAAGCTAGGGTGGGCGCTTTTGTGGCAAAGGGGATAGCAGAGGCTCAGTATGCCCTTCAGCTCTATAAAGAAGGGCAATGCCACTTGCTTCTTCCCGATAACTGCCGCTGGGCTAGACACCGACTATTCACTGCATGGCTCCCAGAAGGACCTGTCTGAGGAACAGGTATTTTTACAGCATTGAATGGACGATGCCATCAATGTGATGAGTTAAGTCAGAGCCCACAGAGCCAGGAGGCCACTGACACATGGCCTGGCTTTTGTCTCCTGGGAGTCCATGTCACATGCACCTCCTCTCTCCCCGCAGTGGAGTCCAGCAGAGTATCTAACCTCAACCACAGTAAAACAGGGCACCCTGGACCAAAAAGAAAGCTGACAGGTTTAGAAAGCCACTGGTACCTAAGGGAGCGATGATGGATGATGGCTCAGCAAAGAACACGCTAGCCTAGACTCAGGCACCCCAAGTTCAGTTGCTTGCTTGGACCTAGATATCCTATGGGCATTGGAAAGTCGCCTTGTCTCTCTGTGCCTCAGTTTCCCCAGATAAATAGAGATAATAGCTCCTCTCAGAGTTGTTGCAAGGGTAACTGCATTGTATAATGTAATGGGGACCACCTTAACACCACAGGTAGTCGTTGAGGCATCTGACTCCCACAGATTGGGGGCACCTTACTCTCCACGGCTTCTTTGAAATCCTCAGCCTTTAAAGGACTGTGGTTTTTAGAAACATCCTTCTGCACAATGCTAAGAGGAGCTAATGGAAGCTGGGGAAATGACACTGCTGGCTCTGCAGAGGAAGCTAGAAGACGCGCAGAAATGATGGTGAAACACGAAAGCGTTCTCCTCTTCCTTTCATCTTAAGTGCCAAATTCTCAAGTTATGAAGCTCTTTGTAGAAGCAGGCGCTACTGTAAAATGTACCTAGTGCAACAGGGGGGAAAAAAAATGAACAGGAGGTAAAAATAAATAGGTTCCTCAGGTGTGTATAGGCAGAAGCTGTCTTATCCATCGAAACTTCATTGCTTTATGGCATATAGGGAAAGTATTGGCATTTCATCACCCCAGACAGCTCCATAATTCTTGGAGCAGCACATTACGTCAGCAGAAAAAAAGGCTAAGAAGATTCTGGGAAAAAAAAAGAAAGGCCATTTCTTCCCCCTTTTGATTTACGCATATCTCTGCTTGTGCTGTCTACTGTATATTTTTCCTGGTAACATGCTGCGGAGCACGATGATATATAAACACCAATAGCCTCTCAGAAGGCTGTCAGGAGCTACGTTCTTTACGGTGGAGCCCCAGTGGAATTATTTTGCAGTATAGTGCTTATTTATTATTCATTTTGTGGTAGTAGCTAGGAGCCTTATTTGTGGATCAGGACCCCCAGTGTGCTACGTGCTGCATGAACAGAGTGAAAAGACAGACCCTGACCCAAAGAATGTGCCATCTAATAACTTTTAAGCAGCAAGTCTACATTCCTGATGCTCCTGGAGTGGATTTCAGCATAAAGCCTCTAGTGCACCGATAGGCTCAGAGGAGTTTTAATTATGTCCCATAGATTGTGGCACAGATCTTAGCATGTTTGTATATCTTCTAAAACCTAAAACAGGACTGTGCTAAATGCTTATAGCCTAAGTACAGCCTTGTTCCAAAAACATGATATAGTCACTGATTCCAAGGGCATCTGATCTAACCCAGAGCACTGAAATAGCTTGATGAATATATTAAATGTCTAGGCCCAGCCCTTCAGGCCTCATTAATTGCCCTCTGTATTATTGCCCGACATAACGGGACCTTAAATATGCTGTTAGCATCCAAGTGACGATTCTCCATATACAGGTCCAGGTGGCTGTGTCCAAGCGGATGTGGGTCAAGGCAAGAATACACAGCACTCTCCATTATCTTCAGCCAGCAGGAGGTTTCTAAGACACTGCTGTCTGTAATCAGTGCAACTTGAAGGGGCCGACGACCTTCTCTAAGTTTTGCGTGGACGTTATCTTGGTCTTTGGTCAGGCCAGAGATCAGGGAAGACAGAAATGTGCTACAGAGAACAAGTACGAGCTTCGGCAAAAGTGAGACCCATGTTGTCAAGTGAGACTTGATGCATGCAGGTACTGAGCACACATTATCCCCTTGAATTCAAGGGGACAATTGATGTTCCTATGTATCTAGCTGAAATCACAGCCCTGGATTTTGTGACAAAGGACAAAAAAAACTAGGATTTTTAGGGAGTTTTCATAACAACTCATCATCTCTAAAACCTACAAAGCAGGACTCCTCTGGGAATTTTTATTAGCTTCATTTAGCTTTCTGTGTACATTCTCTGTAGCTGGAGCATGAGCGGGTGACCTAGATATTTCAACAGTGTAAAACTGTTAATTATTAGAAAATATTTAAAAAAAATTTATTGCCAAAAGAAGATTTGGCTCCAAATCATATGATTCCCCTAGCTACTAGTGTTTTTCCCCCTCTGTGACAAACAGCCAGCCATTGTCTTCATGTCATATTGGACATACTATGGGAGACAGCTAATGCAATTGAATGTAAATCATGTCCTTTTCAATCCCTATTATATGGCAAGAACAGCTTTATTATGATGCATGTGTTATTATACACCACTATCTTTCCATTATCCTGCAATTTCATATCCATGAAGTTTGTAATTTGTGGCATAATGGTCATTTTTAAAGAAACATTGGTAATCAATAGCATTCAGCATCTTTGTTGGGATCGCTTGCAAAACAAATAACAACACTGATCTCGGGCAACTTTACAGAATGGATATTTAATCCCAGGAGACAGCATTATATGATATATAAACGAGGAATCCGAGACTAGATATCATGTGCTTTGCTAGGATTAAATAGCACTTCAATCAATGTTGCTATTCATTGTACAACGTATTAGATGGTTTTACTTAGTAATGATGAAGTAGTGTCTTAATCATTAGCTATGTACGGAGCACCTGCATTTCAGAGCAATTCTGCAGTGGCAGGATGCTTTACCTGCTGATACACACAGTAAAGCAGCATTGTCTGCAGTGGTGATAACATCCATGCAACCAACAACCAGGCAGAGACTTCGAAAGACCTTGAATGCTCACTGTACACAAAAGGAGTATAACATTACACAAGGATGGACCAGAAAGGGCAGTAAACTACAGGCATTCCTGAGATGCTGTCATAATGAGATGAAGGAACTCATTATCAAAGTTCTAGAGAGTTATAAAAGGTGCTCTACAGGTAAGTAGGAAGAAAAGATGGCTGCTGGAAGAGTTTACAAACCAGGCTAGGTAGATGCATGCTTTATTTTACAGACAGCTGAAGTCAAGATGGGCTTTGTTATTGAGCAGAGGGGGCAGGATCTCATCCCAAGTGCTCGAACCCAAAAGGTGAGAGTTGACATATTGTCCTCAAACCCAGGCAGTGTTTTCTTTATTAGCTGCTGGGAGAAGGCAAGATTTGAGCTGGGGACCAATGGGAGCCTCAAGATGCATGAAGGATGCTCAGCGATTGTGGGTGCAGCACCACACTCTGTGGGTGGGCTATTGGCAGGTTACAGTAAGGAGCAACAGCACTCTCAGGCCTAGGTGCACCTCAGAGGGTGCACATTATGGAAGAGCATGGATTTATACCAGCTAGCCTCTATGTTCAGTCTATTTTACACCTGTCTACATTAGGAAGGGCTATGCCTCCCTCCTTGGCTGGAGGGCAGGAGGAGGGGTTTCAGAGGGAGGCCTAGGAAACAGGATTGAACCCTGCCTCTCCGAGCTAGGAGAAGCAGGTGTTGCTAGTTAGGGCTCCAGCTTCATTAAAATTACACACTGGAGTTTTATTTTACTTTCGGATCCCCCAGCTATTAGAGCATATGTTAGTAAGACATGGCACTGGTCCCAATCCACTACATTTCAAGAGTATGGCTGCAAAACGGGATGGACGGGCGTGTACACATACATGCAGGTGCCCCATGTTGTGGAGGGAGGCAGGGGGATCAAGTGAACAGCAGGCAACCCAAAAAATCCTGTGTCCTCGTTCTATCCATGACACACCCTTGCTGTGCAGCCCTGGGGGTCTGTCTACACAAACATGTGCAAAAAAATCCTTAGTGTCAGACTAAGTACTCAGTTCGGAGACTAAATGAAAGATTTTCCATGCAAATCTGCATAACTCAACTGAGCAAAATGGAATTGCTCTGTCTAACAGCACCTGTGGGTATGAGACTGCCTTGCTTTGAAATCACAGCACACACCAGGAAGAAGTTTGTTCAGTGAAGATGCTATTCCCATTCTGGCTCCCACTCCATTTTCTAATTGGCAGATCACCTCCAAGTTCACTGACACTGCCAGGATTGACTTGTGCAGCTTTTCCACTATAGTAGATGTTGTGGGCACGTTCATTTAAATACAGGCCTTGCATAAAGTCACCTCTTGCTTGTCTGAGGATAGGACTGCACCTGGAATGCCTCAGTCTACACAGGCAGGATCCTGAGGCATGAAATTCGCATTTAGATTTTGTCCACAGGTTTCTGACTTCTTATAGCTCTTGGTAAGGCACATATCTCAGTATGTGCAGCTGGACACCTTTAACTAAATCTTCAGCTCTTACCGATCTGGAAAAGTTCATGCATTTCTACTCTCATGTAAGTATAGACCTGGTATTCACAGTGCTTCCTTCTGAAATGCAATACAGCATGTGATAAGCCCCAAATCACACATCACTAGAAACCCTACACTTCAGTCAGAACGGACAGAATTAGGATAAAAAATACTCTTAGACCTTAACTAAACACTTTAGCTCCTGGAGATTACAGAATCCTATTTCAGTGATATCAGAGTGTATTTCCCAGAGCTCAAATGGGAAGCATCTATTTAAATTTGGCTCCTGGAAGCCAGTAAAACTAAGTATCTGAGGAGCAAGAAGAAATCCTTTCAGTTGCTATGTCCATTTTGCTTTTAAAAGCAAGCATGTTTTATAAGGCAGGCTTTGATATTCAATATGTACCGACATATCCACTTCAAAAGTTACTAGCTCATCCCACTTACACTACTGTGGCCTTATTAATTCCCACTGGGTTGAACTGGGGTAGCAGGGAAGTGGTCAGTTTGATATACCTGAGCTGTTAGCAGTGCTTTCCAAACCAACAGGTTGCTCTGGGGAAAAAAGAAAAATGTGCGCGCCTTCAAGTGAGCATCTCATTAGCCTTGCTTCCAAACTTCTCTCCCAAAACAAATCCAGCCTGTGAGATATTTCAACACATTTGTTGAAGGTGGACATGAAAAAAATCAAAGCTTAATTTTCGCTTGTTGAATCTCCTGATGGCAACTAATTCATCGTTTTACTATGTTCAAAATATATTCAGTGCTGGCCAGCCTAGCAGCACTCTTACCCACACCTATGGCTCAAGTCATTTTTATTCCAGTTGCCCGTGGACAAATGCATCACAGACCGTCCAGATCATCACGGGACGATGGCAGGTTCAGTAACGTACAAGCCACAGCGGGCATAGCATCTGCTTCAAGGAAATTATGGGCAAAGGACTGAATCCCATGAAGTGCTGGAGACCTCCAACAAGGTGGCGGCAACATCAGCTCCAATTGCCTTTGTGGGGTTCAGCACCTGTCAGGATTGGCACAAAGGGCTTTGTCATTTAGGAGCATGTCTGAGTATCTGCAGTCCCCAGTAAAATCAATGAACCTGAGATGGATCATTGTCTCCTGAGTGGTGCCAAACACCGGTGACCCCCACAGCCCTTTGTGGGTGCTGGGGGCACTCTGAATTTCTCAGCAGGGCACCGTTGTCAGGGCTCAGCATCGGGCCCATCAGTCAGACAAAACAGTTTGGACACATAACGGCCCAGGGGAAATGGTGACCTCATGGAGCACAACAAGTTGCTTTGTTTCATCTATTAGGTCTGTCAAAGCCTGTTTCCTGAAGCAGGCTGGCACTGATGGGTTTTGCCCAAGACAAGAATTTTAAGGAGCGGGGTTGTGAATGAAAAGAGCCTTGTAGGTCAGAGACGGGCTGGAGCCCCACACATAAAGGTCACAAAGGGAGGGAACAGGGTAACAAGGGGCAGCAAGAGAGCAGAGATACAGATGGGGCAGAGAACCAAAGGCCAGGGAGAAGACCCAGCTGATGTTTGCGCAGTAGAAGCGCTGACCGCAAAAGAAACAACTCCAGAGGAGCCTTACTGACTTAAGTACAGTTATGGCTGTGGTTTCAGTGATGCATTTATGGGCATGAGGCCAACTGTATCTAACCTTCAGTGCAGAAAACTCTCTCTTCTGAATAGGATCAGCTTTCACAGGGTTGGAAGACCTCCCAGTCCGCTACAATGGCAGGCTACTTGTAGTCCAATGCAGTCCACAAGAACAAGAACGGATAGCCCAGCCCTACTGTATAAAGCAAGTCACAAAGCTCCTCCAAACACCCCATAACAAACCAAGATCTTCAGTGCAAAAACCCAAAAGACCTCAAAAACTTTCACAGAAAGACCAGGGGGACTTGTGGTTTAGGCAAAGCAACTCTCCCAAGGTCAGTTGGCAGAAAGGGAGCTCTTTTCTATAGCAAACTTCTTAAGTTAGAAATCCTAAGGGAGACTTCATTACATTTTTTACTTCACGGCTTCACTTTAAGCCACCACCTCTACCGATTCCCAGATCTGCCTCTCTGCTCCAGACCTATCTCCATCTGTCCAAACAAAAATCTCAGTCTCTGCCTCGGACATCTCTTGGATGTCCAGCCATTAACTGAAACTCAATGGAAGCTCTTGACCTTCTCTTTGAAGCACTCCCTGCTACCTGCTTTCTCAGTCACAGTGGACCCCATCACGCACTAGTCACATTAAGGCCCATAAACCTAGCTCAAGCCTCTCTCTGGGCAGCGTCTAAATCTTGGAGACCCTTCTGCATAACATCTCTAAGACACACCCTTTCCTATCCATGCAGCTAAGCCTCTTCATCATCTTGATTACAACAACCTCAGTATTGCCTGTGCAATTCAGAACACTGCTGAAAAAAACACCGTCCTACCCTGTCGCCTTGGCCATGCCACCCCTCTCTTCACCTCTCTCCACTGCTTCCCCCTTTCTCTATTGCCTCAAACATTACCCGCTTGCCTTTGCTCCCAAGGCTCCTCATGACCTACCCCCACCTTATCCTTCGTGTCTCATTCATCTCAAGATGTCCATTCCCAAACGATCAGCCCAGATTCAGCCTCCATCACCAACTCATTAAATTTACAAACAAGCCCCTTGTGGTTTCTCTTGGGAAAAGTTCCCCATCAACATCCACAGAGCCATTCTATTATTGGTCTAATCCAGCGGTGGGCAATTATTTTGGGCAGATGGCCACTTACTGAGTTTTGGCAAGCCATCAAGGGCCACATAGCAGGCAGCTCAGGGCAGATAAATATTAATTTTCTAAATTTTTTAGGGGCCCCACAGGCTGGATAGAATGGCCAGGCGGGCCGCATCCGGCCTCCGGGCTGCATTTTGCCCACCCCTGATCTAATCTCTCCTTAAAAACTCACTGCTGTTGTGATCACTGCAAACTTAAACTTCCATCTATGACACCAACTAATATTGGTTCATAGCATCTGATCTGATGCTACTCCATCTAAGTATTCGCTATGTCTGGTCTTATACCTCAGACATATGTTCATTGGAACTGAGACCCCCTTTTGTTCCATGTGTGTACAGCCCCTTGCACAGCAGGGTGCTGTTCCAGGATTAGGAGCCATGGTCCTACAAATACATAATATACCGTTTTGCGAATGAGTCTCACATCAACTGATGAGTGCAGGCGTGCGAACCTACGTCCTTCATTTGAGTCATTCAGAAGTGACTCGGGCAAAACACTGGAGAACATGCTGGAGGAAATCAACACACATTGGCAAGGGAATGAACCAGATGAATAAATTCTCTCACGTAAGGGCCTGCACTACCAGAAGGTTAAAAGCCCCCACAGCAGGGCACACGGCCATGCCGGTATATAAGCTCCAAATCAGCATGTGCTTAAGTCAACAGGATTTAAGGGCCTATTTAAAGTTAAGCACACGCAGAATGAAGGAAGCATATCTGGGGGTCAAACAGCAGACGATTCAGCAGGGATCCAGATGCCAACTTGAGCTCCATCACAGGTTTGCTGAGGAACGCTGAACATGTCCCTTCTCCTCTCACTTTCCCGTCCACGTTAGGGAACAGGACTGCCCCCAACCCAGGAGTGCTCCAGGGCTTCACAGAAATCCTTAAAGAGCTGAGCACAATTAATGGCTACCTCCCTGTAGCAGGCTATATGTGCACCACCTCCAGTGAATAAGCAGGCCACCCACAAAAGCAGGGGTGTCACATTCACCCTATTCCCCTGCCTGAATCCAGGCCACAGAGCTCCTTGCAGGCTGGATCTGAACCTGGCAGAGGCAGCAGCGATGGGACGAGCGATGGAAGCAGCAGGGCAAGGAGCCGTGGGGTGAACGACGGCAGGCCAAGCAGAGGTGTGTTGGCACAGCCATCACTCACCCACCCCTTCTCCAACAGCCATGTCCAAGTGGGCCCTATAGCCCTGATTTCTATAGCAAACCCTATCTCCATTCGCCCACTCCCAAATTCCCTGGCCCCCCAGGAGCCCTGCAGGCCGGAGGAAACAACTCCATGGGCCATGTTTAATGCCTCTGTGCTAAAAGAACCACTACCCCACAGGCAGCATTCGGCTGCAATTGAGTACCCGCCCTTATTTCAGTGGGGATTTACTACAGCATTTAGGATTTTTCTTACTGAAAATAGAAGCACCAACATTTGAAAGTAACAGGGGAGGGGAGCGAGACCACAGAGAAATGTACTTAGTTCCAACTTATCCTGAACTAATTAAAATGAAAAGTGTATTACTCCACTCACCATTGCAAATTAGATTTACAGGGTACCAGAGGGTGTGTTCTCAGAGGGACTAGGGGGTTAGAAACATTTTTCTATTCTTACGGCATTTTTCCTGTTATTAAGATAATAGCTAAGGGAAGAAAAAAAAAATCTGTACACACTACAATGCAACCAGCAAATCTTCACATAAACATTAATCTCCACAAAGTTTTTCTTTTTTTTTTTTTCTTAAAGCAGTAGGGGGATTTAAATGAGCTACAAATGATGTTTGCATTGAAAAAGGAGAAGTGAGGTTACTGTGGGTGACCTCCCCCCCAAAAATTAGCACAATTCAGGTTCCATAAATCAATCCAAACAGCAAACAATGCACAACACACCTACAGTGCTGGGTCCCCACGGTGCCACTTGGTGTTTTTTTGTAGTGGTAAGAACCACATCCTGCTCCGATTATTTTTCACCGTGCATCAGTTATGCAAACTCCATGTTACTCTGTGGATTGGGACGGCTGAAGATGCGTGATGATTGACTGAAGTTTTGTTCCTTCCTGGCTTAATGCCAGCTTCAGGACATTTTTCCCTCTGCCTCCAGAGATGTCCATCCCTGGGCCTGATTATATGGCAGCTATAAACAGAGCCACTGAAGGACACTGCCCCTATCCAGTGACAATGATACTAACTTGTGGAAACTTCACTGTGGCATGTGACTATGGCTAAGCACAAAGTGCCAGGTTCAGCCCTTTATCTGTGCACCCGAGTCTCTAACAGCCCCCACTTACATCAGGTGAGAAACCAGAGCTCCTGGACGTCAGATACAGAACAGGACACAGGTCAGGCCAAGAATGGGGAGCAGCAACCAGATGAATGCTTCCTGTAGCATCCTCTCAAGCCTGCTAAGAGCCCAAGGGGAAGGCTGATGCTAAAGCTGTATTTTCTTTATTGGATTTAAGCCAAACCTGCAATGCTACATCTCAGGCCTGAGAGAGCATTCCCACCTCTTTGACTTCACACTGGACTTGGTATCTGCACAGCTTTCCCTGAGAGGAGGTATAGTACATAGAGGCAATGTCCCAACAGCTTACTCCCTGGCCCCCACTCCAGTTAATCAGTTCAGCAACAGCGATATTGGTAGCTCTATTCCTCTGACCTTTGCTGGGTGCCCTACCAGTGTGCCATACCAGAGCTAGCTGTGACTTTCATACATAATGCTCTGCCTTGACTTTGGGGTAGGAAGGAGACGGAGGGAATAAGCACATCGTTTTTAAGCAGCGTCATCAGGCTTTCGATGCAGCTGTAATAGGTGCCTTCCTAACCCAGATTATTATTAGGGGGCTGGACTCGATGATCCTCCGGGATCCCTTCCAGCCCAAATGTCTATGAAAAAATCTGTTCAGAAATGCCAGGAAGCAGCAAACCGAGTTGTTCTCTTTAATGTCAGCGTCTTTCTCCACATGCTCAGACCTACGTGGATTAGGTTTACCTGACTTCAGGGACTGCTTTTTTTTTGTTCTCCAAAAAGAAAGAATCCTGTTTCCTTAGGGGCCGATTTCAAATCTCTCCTCTGAAGTTCACCATGCTGTTGACACCCTAAACCAGTGCAGCGCACAGACTTCTCTACGCTGTTGCTGGCAACATGAAACGAACTGCAACTACTCTCAAAATATGCAAAGCCGGTACCTGTGGACGTGCACCAGAAAAGGGCTGGAACATTTGGAATCAGACTTGCTGCCTGCCTAGCTAGGAGACAGAACAGTTAAGCAGTAATGTCAATGGAGTGGAATATGGGTCAGAGGATTACAGTCGCCTGCTACACATCATGGTGAACTAGCAGCATTTAATGGGAACCAACACCGCAGTGAAGCAGAGACATTTATCCTGTGACAATGTTCTATTGCAGTGACTTTATTTTGATGATACCAGTTGATTAATGAATATAGCTGCTGTCATTGGGTTTGATAGATTTTGGTGCTGTGGAGTGACATTTGCTCAATGTACCATTCTTAAAAAGCCATATTCTCATTAGCATACAGAGAATTGCTCTGAGCTTTGGCCAATCAGAAACCGACTTAGCTGTAAAATGTATAGATAATCAAGAGTGTGTCTAGACTCCTAAGAAATGCAGGGGGAGGAACCAGTTCCAGTTCCCAGACGTCAAGACGTAGTCTTTAACCACTGTTGCAAGGATTGCCTCTTTGCTGGTGAAAAAAAAATGAAGTGTTGGTTTTACCACGTAGGTCAGGAGACCCAGGTTTTCTTCCTAACTCTGCTGTGGATTTGTGAAAGCCCTTGGCTACCTCAGCATTTGAATGCTCCGTTGGTAGCACCGTAGGACTAATTTTCCAGACATCCTGAGCATTCATAACTCCTGTGGAAATCAGCACATCCAAAAAGGAGCCTAAACCCTACACAGGTGTCTTCATTTGGGCAGCCACTAATAGCAGCAGCTTGAACACAATGGCCTTGAATCTCTGGGTGTCTAAGTGGGGATAGCAATTATGTAGCTCACGGGGGTGTTGTAAGGCTTTCTTAATCAATCAGCTCATTAATGAATGTAAAGTGGTGTGAAATTGTCAGATAGAAGGCTTTATTGGCTGGCAGCAGTGGCATCCTGAAAAAAAAACCTCAGTAATTCTCCCCTAGCTGCCCCATCAGGGAGCACCACCACTCTACTGATGGTAATCTCTCTCTTCCTCCCCTACATCTGCAGAAATATGTCCAAAACTATATCAAGGTGACTGACCCTTCTTTGGGAGGGACAGAGTCACCAGACCCTACAAATCTAGCATGGTTCCAAATGGGATTTCCTACCTGCTGCCAGTCGGATCCATAGCTCCACAACTCTTATAATAGATTTGATTTTCATCTCTCCATATTTAAAAGCTGTCTCATGAGTTTAATGATTTTAAATTCACTCACCACTGCAGTCAGTCAATTGAGTCACTGCTGCTGCTAGTTTCTACCAGTAGCATGCTGTGATGAATTGGCCCTTCGGAGATGGCCTTTCTTTCCTGACTGAGAATTGGACGCGTGCAAGAGGCGGGGGAGAAAGAAAACCAGAGACAGGAAGAGAGGAGGTGATGGGGGGGGAATACACAAGGTTATTTGGAACTAAGCAACAATCTTCTCAGAGCTGAGCTGAGCATTTATACTCAAGCAGGGCAAATATTTATTTGGTTATATTGTACATGTGTCAGTTTTCTAGCTCTCTCAAGGTATTTTTCCCCTCTCAGAAGGGATATAAAGAGCAAATACATGATAGCAGGTCTCTGGAGGACATTTTTCTTCAGGACTGAGTGAGTAAAGAATAATTCTGGAGTGGCGGAGACGGTCGCAAGTTATCCCCTCTCTCCTCCTAAGTGGAGATAAATCTTGCAGCAGAAATAAGCCACTGTATATTGCATACATACAGTGCACTGTGTTCTTTTTATTTTAACTCCTTCTTTTTCTTAAGACTTGAAAATGGCTTTTGGTGACAGGAACGGAGAGGGAAACATTTCTGGATGTGGTAAGAAAAGGTTCTGCTAAGCTGAAAACGAAGCAAACGTCTCCAAGAGGCTGCAGCAGGTAGGTGAGTGCCCATGTTGGAAAGCAAGCCAGAGTTAGAGACGTTATGCTGGGCGTTTCTTTTCAGGAATCAACATCAGTCATCTCGATGTTCAGCTGATTCCACCCCTGCAAGTCACAGACACTCCGTCTGCACATGTAAAAAATGTGGCGGCGCCACCACGGCATCCGCAGCCACAGCCAAAAGTTTGGCCCAAGGTACTCACTCACAAAGTGGTCGTCAGCAGCAGGGGCACGTGGAAGCAGGGGGTGAAAAAACAGCACAGGAAAATATCTCCAGCAGAGGATCTGACCCACAATGTTTCATCTCTGTGTGACTCACTCTTAAACTCAATCCCGCAAGGTGCCACATGTCTTCAGGGAGCAGCTGGGCACCCTCTACCTCTCCCTGATCTCAGTGGGAGTAGAGGGGGAATCAGCCCCTTAAAAGGCAATGCCATGAGTTTTGGAGGTCTGGGCTTTCTCTAATTACTGGAGTTGATCCATGCTGTACAGCCTGCTCGCCTAAAAAATATTCATAATACATAACTCAGATATTATCAAAGAGCCTGCCATTCTTGTTTTGAACATCACAGCTGTGTATTTTGAGTCCCGCTAAGCAGGGAGAAAAACTGGAGATGAAACCCACAAAATAAACATGCAAAGTAAAAAATCAGAGGCAGTAAAATAAATAAATAAATAAATGGACGATATAGCTCTAATTTGAACAAGCATTAATTAAGAATGTGCAATTGGATTAATGCAATATTAAGGGGAAAAAAGCAAATTCTGAACGTGGATATAAAGGGTTCCTTTGACATCACATCACTCTCATGCTTCACTACTCACAATTTATTTTAATGTCACCAGAATCCCAAGATATATTTATGTCCTTGTCACTCACGAGTGTTTTTTATTTATCCTGTATATCTATATCCTTTCTCCTCAATTACACACGCCCACGCACGCCATATGTGGAAGCCATGTCCATGCAATAAATTACCAAGCTGTGTAATAAATTAATTTAGTGCACCTATGACGGCTAGCCTGTACTATGCCAGCTAACTCAGCTCCACGGGCCCTATTTCAACAATCCAGCTCTCAGAACAGCATCAAATGCCTCATTAAAAAAAATTAATCAAGCTACTCTAAATGGCTTCCCTAGCTTTCACATCACAATTGTGAATTCCCTCCATAATACTCTGGCCCAGCATGGGCACTGTGGGGGCCTAGCTCAGAAGAGTTTAAGGTCTGGTATCTCCTGATTCTACGATCCGAGAAACTCAGGAGCTGGATGCCAGTGGAGTGGGAGAGCTACAGCTACCCAGGGAGCCACAGCAGATGCTTCTACCTATGGAAGGCCAAGCGACAGTTGTCCTTACATTTGAGACGTATTACTTCAAAATCACCTTGCATTATTTATGGTGGGGGGGAAGTGTAACACATACTAGTCCTCCCTCTCCGAGATTTGTGCAGTTCAGCTCATGGTGATAAGTACACCTAGTTTTCCAGAAGGAGAGATACCAAATAAAAATTAATGGCTAGTTAAATTTGTTTAAGGAGAACCGTGTAAAACTCCTTAAGATGCTCACAAGCTACTGCGACAGCAACCTATTAAAGAAAGGGCATGTTCATTCATACAAGCACCCACACACAGAAGGTAGATGAAAGAATGAAGGCATGGCCTACAGTTATGCTATGGATGGCATATGCTACACCAAAATATATATAGTATATAAAGCATATTGAAAACCGTTTCCATAGAAGATGCCACATAAAGTGTAAAATTTCATTATCACTGCCTGCCCGTTTTACAAAGATATATACAGAAACCAGTTGCCAAATGTGCCTGTGGTTTGACTCCATTAAATTCAATGAATGCATGAATTTGGCGCAAGAAAGCTATGCACTTACTGTAATAAAGCTAAAAGCTGCTAGCAGCTGATACAGTAAAGCAGTAAAACACATACATTTCCATATACTTATTACTACCAACTTAAAAAAAAAAAAAAGAAAAGACACAGCTACAGAAGAATACACTTGTCCAACTCCTAGCTAAATGCCATTAAGACGACTCACACTATGAGAATATCTTTTTCAGCTCTGTTGTGTCAGATCAGCTCCCCAGCAGGTGTAAATTAGCATAACGGCATTGAATTCAGTGGAGCTGTGCTGATTTATGCTTGCTGAGGGTTTGTCTGTTAGGAATGCTAGACAAATTTGAGTGCCTGTGCTCACAATGCATTCTGGATCATAGATCCTGACCCTCTTTTTGATGTCACATCCCCATTGATCTCTGTAGGATCATGCATGATATTCATTGATGGCTCTATGTATGGGGAAAGATATGGCCTGTTATATGGAAATACAGACATATTCTGCAGAGGATAAACCTGATCTATGCCAGAACTGCTACTTCTCCAACTCCTGCAACCAGTACTGCAGACCATTGATCTCTCTTTACACCTCTGTTCTCCACCCAAGCTAGAGATATCATTCATGGAAGGAAGACAAGGAGCTACTCTGCCAAATGTGGCTCACCATAATTTCATTCCCACAAAGGGCTTTCATAATAATATTTTTAGGCTGCTGTATCATCTTGAACGATACATTTAACTCCCATGTTGGGGATCGTGCCAGGCTGTACAGAGGCCAAATGGCAGATTGAAAACTTCCTGCTGATGGATAGATTTTTTTATGCATGTGGATTTTTCTTAGTCTCGTATCGTAATTACACAAAGTCCCGTCTCTGCCTTCCATCCCCTCCTCCTCCGTTTCCCCTTCCTTTGCCAACTCCCTGTCACGGATGGATTCCTCCGTGCTACCTCCGCTGGCCCCATCTTCCCCTGATCTCACTGCCCGATCCCCATTCCTCCATTTCCTGCTGACCCTCTCACTCTTTACTTGCTCCTTCCCTGGTATGACGCAAACTTGAGATTTCCCACCAAAGGTCAACAAGGTAAAAAAGTTAATCTTTGACCCCCACCTACATCTCCAGGTGCTACAGCTCTGCATTTGTATTATGGTGGTGCTTAAGGAAGCAGAGAGACCCCGCTGTCCTGAGGGCTGTGCATGTATTCACCCGTTGATTCATAGACCAAGCCATCACCTGCCACACTGAGTCCCTTGCACTCTGCTCCAGCCTTACCCCATCAAGCTGGCTCACACGTTCCCTCCTCCCCTGCAACTGCTTCTACCAAGATCTGGCACAAGCTCTTTGAGACTCAGTCTCAGGCTCTGTGCACCAGCCACTTTCTCCTTGATTTCTCAGCTCCTCTGACCACTGCTGGGGAGGCTCAAAAGCTTGCCCTTCATTAGCTGTCCCAACCTTTCCACATTGTGAGGTGGGCTGCCTGCCTCCTACTTTCCAAAGCAGTCCCGCTAGGCTGTGATCTCAGCCCTCTGCTCCTCCAGTACGCTTCTCTGGGTGATCTGATCTGCTTACCCAGCTCCAGCCCCTTCAGTCTCTGGCTGACATCACCTCCTGGATGTTTCACCATCAGCTTGAACATGACACAGAGAATCTGGAACCCCAGTGCTTCCCACTCTCTGCCGTAACTATTAAACACACCCTGTCACAGGTTTCTAACCAAGGGGTCTGCTCTGACCCCACCCAGCACATTGCTCCTCATCTCTGGGTGGTGTCCAAATCCTGCTGCTTTCGTCACCAAACCCGAGCAGATACAACCCTTCTTCTTCCTCTCCTGGATTGATCACAGCTGTTTCCTCTCTCTGGCCCTCTCCCAGGCTGTCCATGGGATGGTCCACCCCTGCCAGCCCCCTCCCTGGCTTCTCCTGCCCTGCAGCAAGTTCAGGTCCTTGCCCTCACAGCCCAACCTCACCCTTGATCACCTAACCCATCCTGCATCCTATATCCTTCCCCTCCAGCCACCCAGGAAACTCTCACTGATCTGCTTTGCTCTGGGGTTTCTCCCATTCCACTCCACTTCCTGAGCATCATCTTCATTGAAATCCCTCCCCAGGACCCACTCCTGCCAGGAAACCTACCAGACCCGGTCTGTTCAGACCTTCACATACAGCATCCCTTGCTCTGCCGTGCTGCGCGATAGCCTCTGCTGAATAACCGTATAATCTTCAGCTTCAGCTCCCCTCAGGATTAGCCTCAATTCAGCACTTGGTGGCCAGCAACCAGGTTGGCTACTGGGCAGGTTACAAAAGCAGGGGGAAAGGAGCAGCTGGGGCTTCCCTCCTCTTTGCCCCACGGTGAAATCCCAGCTCTCTTGAAATCAGTGGCAACACTCCTTCCGAGTGCGATGGATTTCACCCTGGGAGCCTGCACTGATGCAGCTGTCCTGGTCGCTGGCCACCAGTCTCTGAGTCCCACGGCAAGACAAGGCTCTATTGATGTCCCCGGGGGCTGTTCTCACACAGGCACACTGCAAGGCTACATCTGGAAAGCGAAGCTAAGCCCTTTGGACCAGCCTCCTGGTCTAGCAGGCCGAGACCAGGAGAGAGCTGGGTGAACAGTACAGTACCTGCCCCTTATCCTTGCACTCTGCACACCTGGAAAGGAGCCCCATGCCCGAGCTTTCCCCACTCATCCTTCCTGGTGGGAGCTAGATCTTGTTTCCTGCCGTTCAGACAGGGAAGCCTTAGCCAGACAGGCAGGCGGCTCTTATCTGGACCTCATTTCCTTCCCCTCCAGGGGACCCTGTAGGATATTTCAGTTCTCTCTGTAGGAGTCCCTTCTCCCCCCTCCCCCCCCACCACCGGTGGCTTGAAATCAGCCAGATCCACAATCTAATCTGCCTGGGATTGGAAGGTGGAAGAAATCAGGGACTGAAGCCAATCAGAAAAGCATCATCCATCCCTTCTCATTCAGAAAGCAAGGAGGGAGGTGCAGGCAACCGCAGTGCTCCTCACCGCCACTAGCATCCCGCTCGGCCCGGGACGAGGCTAGTGGAGCCCAGCGCTGCGGGGACAGGCGGCCTGATCCTGGAGAGCTGTGTGCGGGCAACAAGGGGGCGGCAGCAGCAGCGGGGGCAGACCCGGGTGGGGGGGCACCGGCTCCAGGGGCCGTGGGGTCCCAGGCCTGCAGAGTTTGTCTCTGGCTGAATCAAAATAGCTTCTCCACTAGTCCAGCCTCTTCCTTATGGAGGCGATGGAGCTGGACCGGGAGAGGGGACAACCGGCAGCCGAGCCGATCCCCCCGCGGCTCCAGGCGGCAGGTGCCCAGGCGGAGGGCGGCGATCGCCTTCCCCGCCCGGCTCCTCGCTCCGCCCGAGCAGCGTCGCGCGGGGAAACTTCCCGGGAAGTTGCACGGGGCCCGATCCCCTTCCCCGGCCGGGCGGGGGGCGGGCTGTGCTGTGCTCCTTACCTGCAGCTCCGGGCTCCTCCTGGAGGCTGCTTCATGCCCACCTTCCCCGCCCGGGCGCTGCTCCGGGGAGCGGGACGGGTCACTCGCCGCCTTGCTGCCTCCGGAGCCCGCTCCCCTCCCGCTCCGCACCCCCGGACGAAGGAGCCACCGCGGGCAGGGGCCAAGCGACCCGGCGTGAAGCCGTGGGACAGCGCGGCGGCCCCGGCCGCTGCTGCCGGCGGGCAGGGGAGCAGGAGCAGGAGCAGCCGCCAGAAAGTTTCGTGCGAGGAGCCGGCGGGACGGCTCCCGGGTGCCCTCGGGCCGGCACAGCAGCGCCCCTGACCTTGACGCCCGCTCGGCGGCTCCCCCCGGCCGCGCCCGGCGCGGGGCAGCGGCGCACAGCCAGCCCCGCGCGCGGCAAACCCGCCCGTGCCGCACGCACCGCGCTGCCCGCCTGCACCCGGGCGCGGCGGCAGCGGGGGTCGCCTTGTGCCGGGGAAGGGCCAGATCCTGAGCGGGGGCTGCCCCCGCCCCGTCCAAGGGCAGCCGCCGCAGGAGCCGGGCAGGGGCAGGGGCTGGACCCGGGCGGGCAGGAGCGCCGTCGGCCGGGCGCCGCGGGGCCAGGGCGGCTGGACGGCGCCGGCACGGGGCTGCCGCGCGGCGCGGGCTCGGCTCGGGCAGCTCCGGGACAGCGCGGGTGCGGGCGCGGGCGGGGATGCACTCGACCCCGGGGGCTCCAGGGGCTGGCGCAGGGCTGCGGTGCCGCCCCGGCGGAGCTCGCCGCCTCCTCCCGCCCCGCGAGCTGCCCCCGACCCCGCAACAGTTGCCCCCGGGGCCGCGGGCGCTGCCCGTCCCTGCCGGCGCGTCCTACCTGGCTCGTGCGGGCGCGGCGGGGCTGGGCCGGGCCGGGCCGGGCCGGGGAAGCTCGTTGCTCCAGCGGCGGAGCCCGGCCGCGCGGCTGCAGCTCCTCACTGCGGCAGGCGAGCCGGGCGGGCGGCGATCCGGGCCGGCCGAGCCGCCGCGGGGCTGGGGCTGGGGCTGGCGCCGGGGCTGGCGCGGGGGCCGGGGCCGGGGCCGGGGCGGGCCGGCCTGGGCGCGGCGGCGGCGGCAGCGGCGGGCGGGCGGCGGCACATCGCTGCCGAGCGTGATCAAAGGTTTAATGTAGGAGCTGGAGCGGGGGAGGGACCGGCGGGCCGGGCCGGGCGGGGGGAAGGGGGTGTAACTTCAGCGCCGGGCGCGGCTTGATCCAATGGGCCAAGTTGCTCCTCCCCGCCCCCGGCCGCCGAGCCGGCCCGCAACTTCCCCGCGTGCCCCCGGAGCCGCCCCGGCAAGGCGCTCCGGACGGGGCGCGCTGCGCTCCGGGGGCGGCTGCACGGGCGGGGGGAGCCGCGGTGCCGGCAGCCCGGGGCCAGGCAGCGCCCGGGGGACCCTCCGGCCGCGCCCCACTGCGTCCCCGCTCTCCGGGGAACAGCCCCCCGCCAGCCCATCGCCGCCTCCGGGGAGCTGCCCCTGGCCTGGCCTTTCTCGCCGAGCCCAGCGAACTGCCCGCTTGTGTGGCCCCGCGACTAGCGGGCTCTTTGCTGAGCCCAGGCAGGAATAAAGCGGGGATTAGTGGCTGCTCATGCACGTCCTCAGCCAGGCAGGGAGCAAAACAAACCCCAGGAATAACAGCTTCAAACTCGCAGAGATCCTATTGACCCCAGCTAGGAATCAAAGGGCTTTTCTTTCCTCTCCATTAGTCTTATCATTTGAGGAAATTAATGAACTGCAGACCCCCCATCTATTTCAGAGAGGCCTCCGCAGGCATCACAAACAGCTCCAGCTTTGGCCGCAGGCCTTTCAGTCAGACGCTCTGCGATGCTGCCCCTGGGGACGTGTGGGAGTGGGCGAGAGGCAGGGAAGAGCTGGGGCTTTTTTTCCCACCCCCCCTCCGCCCCTCAGGCATCATAATCCTAATGCCAAGAAATGAAGCAAGATGTAATAAAGCGGGGAGACAGCCTGGGAAGGAGCGAGATGGTGGCACTTCTCCACATGACAGCTGGCAACCTGGCTTCGTACTCGGTTATGTCAGAAACGCGGGCCTCCGAAAGGAAGCATCCAAACAGCCCAAGAAAATTCAGTCGAGCTCGGAGGCTGGGTCTGGGCACAGATACGCGCTCTGGCTGCTGCTGGGCTTTGGAGAGGGCTGGAGGGCCCTGGCTTGACCCTTCTGAGCCAGCCAGAAGGCTCCTCGCAGCAGCATTTCTTCACAGGTCATCATCATTCCTAGAAGAAGAAAGTGCTGTTGCACGGAGGCAGCCTCTGCAAGCCCAGGGCCCCGTTCTGTCAGGCAGTGCACACGGTGTCCTATCATCTCCTAGCACCTTCCCTGAAGACAGGGCACGAAGCACCAGGCAGGTTAAGGATTCAAACTGCAAAGGGACCTTAGCAGCAGCATGGCTGAGATTCTCATGCTGCTCCACCCAGCTCTGGAGACACTTAAGTCCCCAAATTCTGCCAGTGACATCCCGTGGGCATCTCCTTCTCTACCACTGGGCATAGATAAAACCAGTTGCCAAACAGGTCAGTGCTGAGCTCACACCTGGATGGCAGTGGGATCTCTCCCGCAGCGCCCAGTCAGGGAGGTGGCAGGCAGGAGGAGGACGTAACCTCTGCCCCTGGCCAGAGCACAGGAGCACCCTGAGTGAAGACAGCTGCCTCCCTCCAGCCTGAAGCTAAACCTGGAGAGACCAGGCTGACTCCCTATCCTCTCTTCTCTGCACGTTTTACTGGCCAGCTTCCATGGCTCCTTGCTGGGTTTGCTGGCTTCTATGAATCCAATCTTCTTCCCGGTGCAATCAATAGGGGAAAAAAAAAATCCAATTAACTTCAATGGGAGACGGCTCTATCCCCTCAGCGACTTGCCCATAAACTTGCTTCCACATAATGGATAGTTAAGCTATTTTTGGCCTTTTGCTTGGATCCACAGATCTTTGAGGCATTTGATGAATGCGTTGGTCAGGGACTAGGGGGAGGTTAAGTGAAGCAGAGTGAAGCCTGTTAATAATTGTTACCATCGGGATCCCATCTGGCTTCACTGGCCTAGCAGACAGCAGCCCGATCTCCTGTTAAGTAAATCGCCTTTCTGAGGCGAGTGCAATGCTCAGCCGTCCAGGGTTTCCCGGGTTTGTCTGCAAGCTGCAGGTGCATGGAGGGCATAGGAGCCAGGTTTTAAGCCTGGTGGATAAATAGGCTTAGGTGCCCTGCCACCTAGTGGAATCCACATCTCGAGCCAGGCACCGAGGTTCCCTGCACAGTGCATGGCAAGAGTTAGGGTTGGAAACACAAAAGTCAGCCTGCTGAGCCGGCCGGAGCCTAAACCAGCCAATGGGAAACACCAGGGGAGGTCTGATGCTGCCCTCCCGCTCTGCGATTTAAGCCCCTGGCTCAGGGCTTCAGAGAGAGACTCGTGGGATGGAGAGCTGCTGTGCTGGGCCCTTCCCCAAGTTCAGTGCTGGAGGAGGCAAACGCTGTCTCTACTTCCATTCCCCATCCAAATCCTTCTGCTGCCTGGCGGGGGGAGCAAAGGGGGGTGTTTAACCTGCCGTTCCCTGGCCATACATTTGCAGGCAGGGACCGTTCAAGCTGTCTTCCACTTTGCATGTCACAAGTAAATATTTAGATAAAGGGGATCTGTGCATGACTCCAGGGATCAGGGATCGTCTCTGAGAAGAGGCAGGCATGGGTCCCAGCTTCTGCTCCATACAGCATTCATGTAAAACATCCACCAGGGACAGGGCTGGACTCCAGGTGAGCTCCCTGGATGTTACGATCTTGTGTTGGGTCTGGCCCAGTGAATATGTGATTATGCTGCGCAGAGTGGAAGGGCTTTGGTGTGAAAGGCTGCGACCAGCTCACCCCAGAGGCCTGGGGGTTAGAGTATTCACGACAGAGGGGAGGACCCCAGGTTCACCGCCCACCAGCAGAGCTCAGAATTGAACTCTACCCTTCCACCTCCTGGATGAGAGCTGTAAGTACAGTACTGTTGCCACCAGCTCTTTGAATGTGGGCCCTGATTCAGTAGGTAGGGCCCTGAGAATGTTTCCCAAACCATCCCCTGCAGGTAAAATAGGCAGATGAGTGTCTCAGCTGTAGCTCCTGAAGTAGGTGAGCAGTGCTAGGGCCCAAGCTGCTCAGCACTGTCAATACTAAGGCACTTTGGGGCACATCCAGAACAGGCCCTTAGTATGAAGAAGCAGCAAAACCATATGAGAAGGGTGACTGGAAGCTGCCACTGGGAGTTGATATAAGCACTGGTATCCTTGATTGCCACACTGCCCTGGGGCCCATCTTTTTCCCCAGTCCTTTGAAAAATAGGCTGCATGGGAAAGCTGGGGAGTTTCATCTGGGCTGAGTGCTTCTCCCTGCTCTTCGTGCCTGGACATGATCAGTCTGCACGGGTGGGGATTTCCAAAAGGCTGACCAAAAGCCCAATGCCCAATGGCTTTCAATGCCTCCCTTCCTTGGGCATTTTCCTCTGAACAAATGAGACATTTTTTGTACAAGTGAATCGTCTATGAGGGCTGCCACAGCAGCAGGCATGTGGCACAGAACCTATTGGTCAAACACCCTCCCAAGTAATGATAAATGAATCAAACAAACCAGCACTTGTAAAGAAGCTGCTCCAAAAGCATTCATCTGAGAGGACCCGACTTTGATGCAGCCTCGAGCCCTATATTTAGTCAAATCTAAACCAGCCACTGATAATATCATTAAAGACAGGAAGAAGTGAAAGAAGACATGGGCTTGTTCAGATGACTGGTATATTTTTACCAGACTAGGGGAGCAAAGAGATGGCACAATAAAGATGTCCAGGGTCAGGAGCGGCTGGATTGATGGTCCACCCTTACCGGCAGGTTAGACAACTGACACAGCAGGTTCTGAAAGTCCTAACCCATTATAACAAGCAATAACAGCTAGAAAGTGGTTAATAAAACATTTGCTGTTTCACCCGATGCTGTGGAGGTGGAGTGGGACTGATAGCTGCTTGTCACAGCGCTCAGGCTGCCTTCAGTAACATTAGTGGTGCAGGCAAGACTGGCCAAAGTAATTGGCAAGAAATGTACTTGATAGACCACTGGCTAGTCAGTGGCCCATTTAACTGTACAGAAGGGGCAGGATATTAAACAAGATGGGATAATAAATTAAATTGAAATGTCGTGTGTCCTTGGGCAAGTCACTAAACCTCCCTGTGCTTGTTTCTTTTCCCATCCTTTCTCTGTCTACTCTGTTTAGATTGTGAGCTGTATAAGGCAGGGAACATTTCTTCCTATGTATTTATGCAGCACCTAGCATGACAGAACTCCCATCTAGATTGGTTGAGATTTTGAGGTCCTACCATAAAAATGAACAAGGCCCCTCCCGTTTTCAAAGCAATTAAACCCAGAAAGGAGATTGTTTTGCTTTCATTACATTTGGTCGGTTTGGAGCATGATGTGTTCAATCCCATATGACCCCAAGCTGGAGCTAATGAGGCCCACTCAGTCTCATTGCCTATGTAAGTCAGTGGAATAGCTTTGCAGGGTCCCAGAACTTCACACACTGTTATAATAGGGGTTTCCCTCAAAAACAAATTCTTTAAACTACTTAAAAATAATACGTTAGAAGCCAGCCATGGTGAAACCCCTCCCAACAAGCCACACTCATTCCATTCAGTAGATGAATGTCAGGCTGGCCTTGGCAAAGATTTTAGTTTCAAGAGGTTAATGTGTAAAGCTACTATATTCTCTTTTTATGTACACACACACAGAGTTTCTTGATAGGCCTTCAGCAGAAAAATGGAAGCAGCTGATGACATAACAGCGTGTAACAACTTGGCTTGAAACAGAACAAGCCAGGCCACCGTCCCAGTTCTTGCAAATCAACATAGCTCCATCAGTGGAGCTCTGTTGACCAGTGATCCTCAACCAGGGGTTGCAGCACCTTGGTGTGCTTTGAAATCCTTTCAAGGGTACCATGGAGTGTCAAATAGTGTTAATACTGTTAGGTGTGCAAACATGAGTCACAAGATAAACCCAGAGATTTCAACAGGAATCCATATTGCTAAAACCATTCTGACTTGCTGTGTGTTTTCTGAGATCTTTACAACAGGAAAAAAAGGTTCCACTATTTTTTCTGTAGTCAAAAAAAACTAAGTGAAAACAGCTGGAATTTTTTCAAGGGGTCTCTTGAGTTTAACAAGGGATGCCTCGAGTCTAGAAAGGTCTGTTTGTCCCAGTGGAGAATTCACCTTGAACCTTCAACGGTACCTTCCTTCTAGGAAAAACTGGGAATGAAGTGCTCTTTCCTTCAGGTAGAGTTAATGAGCCCTGTTCCCAGGTCAGTACTGCTTTACCAAGAGGAGGCGCTGTTACTTCATGAACCGTTCCGAAGGCAGCAGTTTGGCAAGGCATCGTGGAGGGCAGAAGTTATTCGACATCCAGAAAAAGTGCTCTCAGTTCTGGGTGCTATACTTTTTTTTGTTAAGCTGTATCCTAAAACCATCAGCCTAATTAGAAAACAAACAATGACATTTTACAGGCCGTTAGTCTTGCGAGTGGACGAGGGCCTTATGGTATTTAGAAATGTTTGGAAAACAGCCACGGTATTTACATTGAGGGCGAGTGCTACCCAGCTTGCGTGCACGCCACATCTCAGAACGCTTGGATTTTAACACCCTCGGTCTCCACGCTGAAAAATGTGACTGCACGTCATTACCCCAATTTTCCCGGGTGCTAATATCTCATCCATTGCAAATCGTTTCTCCTGGAGACTTGGCAGCAGGGGTGCATTTTGATAGATTTTAATTTGTGTCGATTTCCTTTCCTGTTGTGTCTTTAAAACTTGCTCAAAGTCAGTCAGGTGCAAGGGAGATGCTGGCTGTGCACCCTGAGGCCTGCTCGATGCTACACGGTTCTGCTGATGAAACCACGAGTGCAGCCACATTCGCAGCTCTTCAGCTCTTCTGTTCTGTGTGCAACAGAAGGCATCTGCACCACAAGGAGGATGCCACAAGGCAGATGCCTGTGATGTCTGCTAGCTGCCAGCCAGGGCCTTTAACAGTTGGTGCCTCCCAGAGTGAGTTGCCATGTGGAGCTGCTACAAGCCATGCTGCTATGTGTGTGTACCACTCTAGTGGCTTCCTTGTAGTGGCTGCTATCTGCCAGCAGAAAGCTTGCAATATAGAAGCCAGGCAATGGCAGGACATACTTCAGCATACAGTCTGAACTATCTGACCCTCCCTTGACAGGATAGTTTAGTGCCTAGGTAAATTCTCCCAGTCTATTTGTTGGGCTCACCAGGCAATGCCAGGCAGTGCCAAATGTAGCAGTGGTTTTGGTATGGGGATACCTGTTCACTAGGAACCGGACTGAAACCACTCAATCTCTTGTACCACAGCCAAAGAACAACCATCTGATCTTAAAGACTGTCCATCACTGCCAACCCAAACTGGGTTTGCCTCTGTAGATGGAAGTATCCTACCGCTAAGCTTGAGCTAGCCAAGCTCTCCTCTTCTCATTCCATGTCACAAACCCTTCAAAGCTTGGAAATGAAGCATCATTGGGCTTGATTTGGTCTTGTTCCAGCTGCCCAGTGTTGATTGCCATCTCCTTGCCATGCCCATCATCTTCTAGAGCACGGGGCAGCCTGGTTCTGCTGCCTTTCTTCAGACTGTATGCAAAAGGAATGGCAGTTATGCCCACCATAATATCACTATGGCTGTAGGAGACTTATCCTGCCCAAACAGAAGTCAAGACAAAGGCTTCTATTGGCCCTAATGAACTTCCCATGAGGTCCTAGGATGGGGGTCTATTAGATAATAAACCCACTACTGGCTTAGTAGCTCTCAATAACAAAGAACAGTCAGCACTTGCAACAGAAACCAGCGCTTGGAATTTTGTTTTCCTGAAGTGTCTGGGGAACCGGATGCTGAATGACAAAAGTAAAAGAAATTCTGACTCTAGGACACAGAGTCAGCTAATGTATTACATTGTGAGCCTAAACAATATGCTAATGTTGCACAGATTGTATAGCGCCTTCCATCTGAGGACCTCCAAGCAAGCAGCTGAGTGAATAATTCACAATGAATAATTTATTCAATGAATTTGGTCTTTTTTCCCCCTCTTTGCAAATTGCCTGTGAAAAGAATGCAAAATTCTTGAATGTATCTCTTCAGAATTACTCACAAATTTCTTCAGTCAGTAATTCTTTGCTTGCTAGAGCTTTTGAGCTGTGAATATTACAATCAAATATACGATACCCAATTTGTGTCGTAACCCAACAGAGCACACATTTCAAATTGGGTATTTGGTTGCAATGTTTGCAGTTTACTTGGTGTTGATTAGTAATGCACTATATGTCAGCCAAGGGGGAACAGAACGATTCGTGTTTCCCTTTGGTCAACTAGAGAAACTGAGGCCTGGTGACATTAATATCCATGGTTTCAAAAGCAACTGTGATTTGGGGCACCCATTTTGATCCACCAAGGACAAACACGTGGCCAAATGCTTCTGGTTAGCCTTTGGTGGGACTAGGGACATCCACGACGTGTGAGAATCAGGGATCTAAAACCTGATCCGCAGACATTGTGTACTTTTTGACTGCATAGCCTAAATGATCTGTGCCCAGGTTTAAGCACCTGAGCTAGCCTGGTGTGGGTATTAACATCCCCAGAGGATGCTCTGTTACTGTGTCCTCAGTGCTTCTGCCCTCACCTGCTTGCATCTGGATGCATATCTGGGGTGCATCCTTTCAACTACAGAGCTCTAGGACTCTCTCAGTCAACTGAGAAACACGGACCCTGTTCTTCAGGGGTAATGGTAAGAAGAGACGAGAGGACTAGCAGAACTGAAGTGGTTTTGTCTCCATCTCATTGCAAAGTAGGTAGATTCCAGACCAAGCAGTGTTTGGACTATCGCTAACACCCTTTTGCAAGTCAGCTAACCCAGACTAGAGGCACTCCCAAAGCCCACTCTCAGACCTAGTCTGCAGTAACCCTCCCTGGTGAGAGTTGGGGTGAATCCTGCAGCGAAGACTGAGCCCCCTGGAATTAGCAGCTGCTTAGGAAGGTTCAAAGCTAGGCAAGCTGACCAAGGTCCTGCAGCAAGTTAGCAGCTGCAAAGGAGCCCCCACTCCTGTGGCACGGCACTGTCTTCTCAAATAATGCCTCTCTGCTATCCGCTGTCACCCAGCAAAGGCCGAACCCTGGGAGGAAAACTGCCAGGCAAGAGCTGCATTTTCTTTGTAGACAGACTGACATAAAGGGATTATTTCTTATTATTTACAGAGCATCAAATCCAACATTTTGAAGGCACTTGGATTCATCCCTCCCCAGAACTCAGAACAAACACTCTAGGAACCGGCAAAAGGGTGCGTGCAGGCTTTTCTTCTTCTCCTCTGTGCTTTGAAAGAGAGCGGGGAAAGCCATTACCCTCACTTTGCATAGTAAAAATGATATGCATAACACTGCATAGAACAAGCCTGCAATGCTCACAGGAAACAAATGGCTCCTTTACACCATGAATTTCAATGGGACTTTGGGCACTCAGGATAATAGCCAGGAAGACAGTGAAATATTACGGAGGGAGATACTGAGTAGTAAAACAGTGATGCTCACTAATGCAGTGCAATATTGTGCAATGCTGGTGAGGAAGAGATTGCACAGCAATCATGCAGTGGCAGCTGGAGGAGTATGCAAGATAGGGCTCTCTCCATGGAACTGGCTGGGGCACACTGTAGTAAAAACCAAGGTATTTTGTTTTGTTTCGTTTTTTAAATAGGAGGAATTACCCTATAAATTCACATTAAACTGCCCTCAGTGGCAGAAGCATCAGTTTATCTGGGGAAACCTGGCCAAGAGGAAGCACCTGTTTTTTCAGGAGTCTCTCCCCACTTTTTCAGCTGTGTTTGCTGGAGTACAAAGAGGCCACCTGTCTTGCCTGAGGCTGAGCTGTGAGTAAAGTGGCTCTTCTGGGATTAAAACCCAAGGCCCAGAGTGAAAACTATAGCCACCATTCTTGTTATTCCTAATAGTTGCCTTCAGATTGCATCCCTGGCTACAAACCCAGGGCAAAAAGACAAAAGAAAACAATCCTGCTTCAGCTTCTCATTGAAGAACAACCACAAACTAAGGACAAATGCACCCGATTATGTCACTGCCTGGCCCAAGACAAGGTCTGAGGAACATGTTGGCATCCCCCTCACCTGCACACGCTCTCATCCCAGGCCCACGTACAGCCCTTCATGTCTTCTTTCACCCAGCTCTAAATAAACCCAGATCTGCACCTGTTCTCTTCCCTACCTCATAGTCGCTTGCAGCTGGCTTCATGAAGGCCACAGGACACTTCACACAACACCTCCTGCCCTGAAGCTCTTAATTCCAGCCAGCCTCATAATGAGGGATAAATGTTCACAGCTCAGAGACAGTCCCAAAGGAGCCCAGTGACAAAACAGCATCCTCCCTCCAAACACCCACCTTTCCTCTCCATAGTCATACCTCAGATACCCACTCCCCTGACAGTCCCAGCTCTCTTGAAGCACTCATCCTTCTCCCTACCACCCACACAAATGCTCTTACTCATAGGCAGGAAAGGGTCTTGGCTCCTGGCAGTTGTTCTAATGAAGACAGTCTGGATGTGGCACTTAGACGATACGTGATTGGCACAATAGCACAAAGTAGGATAGATCGAAACAACATGGAAATTGCAACTTCTCCGTTGTGTGCGTTTTGCAATGCAAATTCCAGCTCTGCTCAGTTGCTTCACTCTCCTGTCTTGACTTCTCTATGTATTTTCAAAAAAAACTCAAAAGTGAAATGGAAAGATTATTTGTGAACCAGTCAACACTGGCCTTAAATGTCTCCTCCAAGGATATGGCTGGAGGACAAGTGTCATTCTGACAGTGAGGGATGGGATCCTTGCCTCCCTAGTGTTGTGTTGTCTGTCATGTTATCTGGTAGCGGCGTTGGTAGAATGGAAGCTCAGAGGGCCCCAGAGGGAAGTGTGTACGCTCAGGGCTTGTCTACATTTAAAAGGTCGGCTGGTGAACTTATACCAGCAAACTCGCTAGTGAAGATGCAGTTTATAGCTACAAAAAGAGCTTTTTTTGCCAGGATAGCTAAAACTGATTCCTTGCTATAGCCAATTTAATTGTGAGCACCAGGGGTTGTGGGCTGAGTGGGGCAGTGATGTGATTTTTTTTTCACATTTCCACACCTGCATCAGTGTAAAGCACATCAGTGTCCCAAGCCGGCTGGGGTTTTCTACATGGTGGCTGCTTGGGGAAGGTCTGCATTACTGAAACATCACAAAAGAAGAGAGAGGGAGACAAAGTGATCCATGTTTCTGCCCATTTTCTGAGCAGCTCTGTTCATGAAGCCTCATACTGGCTCTAACCAGCCCCTAGTTTGCACATGGTGTCTTAGAAGGTCATTTTCTCTCATCCCTGAGGTTCAGTGACCTGAATTCAAGTGTTCCCTCCTTTGGTAACTATCCTAGCCTGAACGCTGATGGCCACTACTGGGCTTATTCTCCAGAGAAGAGCGGTCTGTGCAAGGCTGGTGGGGAGCAATACTTGTGCACTCAAGGCACAGAGATCCCACGTTTGTGTGCTGCAGTGGACGCTGGCACAAAAACAACTCATTTACCCAGGAACATGCCAGGGGAGGTGTTGGAGAACTGGACTCCCCCACAGACAGGTCTCAGCTTCTCTGCCTCCACCCCTTGCATTTGCTAGCTAGCAATCCCATGGCTTTGCTCCCTGATGATACCCCAACCTCACCCCTAGCCTGCAGCTAGGTGAACAGTGTCAATACGTGAGACTGGAGAAGAAGGTGGGCAGACAGTAGACATCTTCAAAGAGAACTGAGACCAAATGAGTATTCAAATGCCAAAAGGAAGCTCCCAGAGGGACACACTGACCAAGAGCAACTCACATGCAAATGCTCTGGCCTCATTTATCTTCCCTGCCTTGCTGCTACCTAGCTTTCTTTAGGGAGCTCTACACAACCTAAAAATCCTTGAATTCCAACCTGTGGCGACGTCAGTATAATCACTGTCACGGAGAGGAATGCCTGTTGGCAAGGTTAAAGAGGAATCGTCTCACCCTCCCCACACTAGACAGACTTTCTAAGCTTCAGAAATGCCACACAGCACTGGAGGTGCATCCTCACAGGTTAATTAAAGGGAAGAATCAAATCAGTTAATTTGCTAATGCTTCCTGGATTGGGAAGGGGTGGAGGGAGCTCTGACGCTGGCAATTAGTGCATGCTGCCAGAGGCATATAGTGAGAGACTGGCTTCCATCACAACAGTGTAAGCCACTCATGAGAGGTGGGTGCAAAGAGCAGCTAGGTCCCAGGAGAGAGGGGAGAAGAGCTGTGCTAAGCTGCAAGGTGGGTGCAGCGGTGCACAGGCTGGTGGTGTTCAGGCTTGGGGAGGGGAGTGTGGAAGGTGCCAGACAGCAGCCAGGTGGGCAGTGCTGCCATTGGATCCAGAGGGTGGCAGCATCAGGGATGTTTTGGAAGGCCCTGCAGGGTGTTAGGGCGATACTTGCTGTGCCAAGAGCCTCATTTACCCCTACGTGCTGAAACACCTTCTCTGCCCTGTCCCTTCCTCCTCCTCATGTTGTTGTGCTAATAATGATGACGGTCTCTGCTCTTTGGGGCTCAGAGCCACATCAGTGACACCTCTGTGTTGTGCTAGCTGATACTAGCTGTGCTGATACTGTGTTGTGCTTTCTGAACTTTCTGTGCTTTCTGTATTACTGAAACATCACAAAAGAAGAGAGAGGGATCCAAAGCAATCCATGTTTCTGCCCATTTTCTGAGCAGCTCTGTTCATGAGGCCTCATACTGGCTCTAACCAGCCCTTAGTTTGCACATGATGTCTTAGAGGCTTCTTTTGAACCCTCCTCCCCACCACCCCTTCTCTGCCCAAGAGCTCCAACCCATGTCAGCAGCTGTCTGTGGGGCCCTCCTTTCCCAGCCCCCAAGACTTTCATTGCTTTCAGGTGGTGACAACAGTTGCCCACCCTTTGTCTTGCTAAGCAATCTGTGAAATATCCCCTTGAAACACTGACCCTACCCCACACCGGAACAACTCAGGCTCTAGTCCCACCTACAAGCCACCCGCTAAAGCCTGCCACAGACGTGGGCTGGTACGACTGGCACCATTTGGTAGAGCTTGTCTACCTCCACCTTCTTCTTCTGCAAAGTCATCCACTACAGGCACGGAAAAATGAACACTTAGCACAGTATAATTTGCAACACCTTTTTCTTTCCTGCTGTAAATTATGCCAGGATCAGGAAGGGGCAGCTGTCTGGCTACACAATATGTGGCTATTACCACTGGTATTAGTAATCAACAGCCTCTAGCAAACAGCTACCCCATGAGGGATGTGGACAGACAGACCCTAAACAGGTGTAACTTAAGCCAGAAGAAGTTTGCCCCTCCATTGTGCTGGGCTTAATTATGCCAGTTTAGGGGTTTACATCATCTCTGCTCCTTTTTTTTTACATGGCTGTAATTCTGGTTTCACCCCTGCAAGCGTCCCATCTATCCAGACCCTCCCTCTCTGCATGACGGATTTGCCCCATCATACACATCCCAGTTCTTTCTCCATGGTAGTGTTAACAGCCCCAAGCGCAGGGGCCTCCTTCCTTTTCTGGTCTTAGGAAGGATGAACCGATGGCACTCGGGTTCCTCACTCGGGCCTCCCGGGTTTCATCCTTAGCTACCATCGCTTGCTTCACTGAATGACTGCTCCAGCTGCAGCTTGCCATGCTTCTATTTTCTCCTCTGCAGTATGCTATAATGACAGTACGTGCCCATTTCGGGGCTCGTTAAATGCTTAGCGATCCTTGGGAAAAAAGGTGCTATGTAAACACAATGTGTAATAGAAATAAATTGCACTTCCATAGCACCTTCCCACTTCAAAGGGCTTTAATATATATTAGCTAAGAGCAGGGCATTCCCCTCCTCCTCCTCATCCCCTCTGCACAGATGGGGAAAAGGGGGCAGTAAAGCATGTAACCAACTCTTGCAGGGCCGCATGGGGACTCTGAGTACGAGGTGGACTTAGGGCCAAGGAATTCTTGCTTCCTAACTGTAGATGGAAACACCTCTCCAGGAACGATCCTTATCGACAGATAAATTAGTTGCTTGTTAATCATTGTGGTGAGGAAAGAAGAGAAGGTAAAGCCACCCACCCCAAAAATTATACCTTTAAGACAAGGGAACAAAACCAATGCATACCAGCAATAAGAACAATGATGCTCCTACATATGCAAACACTTCAGACCTAGCAATTCCCATAGGTACACTGAACATTTATAGATTGCTGATTATAAAAGCAGTAAATGAAAGGACACCTTTGAGTGAGCATTCCTGAATTAAACTGTCTCCAAGTTTATCCCCGTGCAAGATAAAGTAGAACATCACCATTAAAAGATATGGAACTGTATAACTAAGCAATGATGCACTAAAACCTGGAGAGGAAGTCCTTGATATGGCCTTTGGACTTGATTTTCAAAGAGTTTGAAAAATACTGGCCAGGTAGAAATATACAGCCACAACAAGAGGCCTGCTTTTGTGATGGCCACAAGTGTGCAAGCAGGTTAATACTTATGTGTGAAAGTGGACAGTTGGGAGTCTAATGCCCATTTGCACATACAGTTGTGGAAATTTTGTGCCATGTGCAACATGGCTGTGCAGTCATGGGCAGATTTTTGCCCATCGTCACAGCTTAGTGACGACCTGATAAAGAAAAATCCTTTTGGGTCTACAAAGCAGGAGATTGCTACAGTGGGAAGCAATGTGCACCACTTAGAGATCTTAAGTGAAGAGGAGCAGAACTCATGTGGGAATTCAGATTTCCAATACCATAAACTTTGGAATAATTTGTTTGTTTCTCCAGTCAGTCTTAAAATAAGAAATGGAGCCAAACCAATCTAAACACTTGTATGTCCAGGAAGGTTAGTAGGAAATCTATATTAAACTCGATCCATGCAACAGGCCGTTTATTCCCAAACTTCTTCCCAACCTCCCCCAAGCACTGCAGTTCAGAGACCTCCAAAACTTTAATCTTTTTCATCTTACTTAAACCAATTTGACTGCAGCTTTTAAATAAGAGTATGGGGAGTAACTCTCCTTCATCGACATAAAAACAAAGCACTGAGCCTCCAAGTGCATTGCTTTGGTAATTTTCTTTTTATTGACGCAGCGTTCAAAACAGTGCGGTGCAGTATGGTACAAAGCGCGGCTGTCTCCAATAAACACATCCCACTCCTTCCAATAAAAGAAAGTGGATGCTAGCTCATCTGGTGTTGTTGAGAACGCCGGGGACCAAATTCATATAATGCCATGCACCCCGAGCAAACCGGCGCCGACAACAAATCCTGAGAGCAGTGCGTCAGCCTCCCCGCTGAGGCCTGTAAATGGGGAGGGAGTCACCAGGGCTCCCAGAGGTAGCGCTGGAGGAGCGTTCCTCCGGCAGTACAATCATGCCTTTGAAGACCGCTGCTCAGATCATAGGGCTTGGGATGATTTGCGTAACTTTGCTTCCAACACCTGATTTACTTGCCCAGAGTCGAATGGGTGTGGGGCAAAAGAGAAACAACGTGGGAGAAATAAACCACTTGGAACGCATTGCTCCTGGTAACTGAGATGCAGGATTGTCCCTGGGGATTGCTGAATCCATCCCACCCATCTTTCCCTGCTGGAAGTTGTGACAAGAGTCATCATCAACATACCAATGTCATATCCATGCAAGACTGAGCAATTTGGGACCCTGGATCAGCCCAAATATTCATAGTGATGGTGACAGTCTCACCAAGGGGTAAGCTCTGGATAGGCCAGAAGTGTCAATGTCATGAATCATGATACATTGGAAAACTCCTTATTTATACAGCCTAATCCATCTCAGGTGTTTATAGGCTAGTGTAAGTGCTCTGTATAGTTTACGAGATGCGGTTAAGGAAAGATCCCACATCCCATTAAAATTTATCTGTTAAGCCGTGGTGGCTATAGATACGTAGCTGGAGCCAGTGATGAGTCCCACCCCCCTCCCCACCAAACCTGCACAATCGATCTCCAAGCTCAGAAAAGGCTCTTGTTAATTCACAGTCAGTGCCCAATCCATCCTGTCTCCCCCAGACAAAGCCAGGGCAGCTGTTATATTTATTAGCCTCCCGGGTATCCAAATCCCTCCTTGAGTGCCACAATTTATTCATTACAGCACATTCCCAAATCGCTGGGGGCAACCACCTCTAAAGACATGCCAGTGTCCTGCCTGGAAGCATCTCTGCCCATGGGCTGGGAGCCATGAAAAGAGGAATGCCCAGGAGCCTTGCAGTCTGGCAGATGAGGATAAATGGTTTGTGTCGGAGGCTGCCAGAGAAGGACGCCCATCTCACGGGATCGTGCAGGCCCTCTTTCTTTGGGAGCACATTTCTTCTGGCTGAAGGAGGGAGGAAGGACTGCACTTCAGGCACATCCAGAGATAAATACAGTACCCCTCTCTTTGGGACAGGAACAGTTCCAAGTCCCATAATTCCTAGGATGAAGGCCTTGCAATAACATACCCAGGTGACAAAAGAAATCCTATTTGGGTTATGAAGCTCAGTTTAATTATCTAGCAGAGAAGCCAGGGACTGACATGCAAAAGAGAAAAAAGAGTTGCTTTCATCCTTAACGGTGGCCCCTACAGGTGAAGTTCGAGGCTAGCTGGCAGGGCACTTTTGTAGGGACGCCCACACCTACTTTGTGGATAAAATAAGAGAACTTCAGTTCCCACGGTTGCTAGAGCAGCCACTTGCAATAACACTGGAATTCCCTTACAGAGCCGTGACCCAGATCCTCCACTCTCAGTAGGGTCGAGCAGTAACACCACTGAAGCCAACAGAGGTATCCTGGATGGAAGAGAATCATGCCCCTTGAGCCCATACCAGCAGATGGACAGCATGGCATTGCCCACTGCTGAGGAAAAGGGGAAGAGGGAGAGAACTAAACTGATTTTTATCCATAGGCAAAGAGACCTACAAAGGGATCCAACCTCAGCCTGGCTGCCAGGTGAGGATCTATTGCACTGATCACTTTGGAAACTCTCTTTGGGATAAAATTAAATGTCCTTAATTGAATTCTCTCAGAGGAAGAAAAAGAACATTTTACAATCAGCTGTCAAACGGTCTGCAGCTAAGATATCAACAATGTACGACAGAAGCATGGCATAAAAAGCCTCTGAGGTTTCCTTTTATTGACTGGAAATTCTGTGTTTCATGTCCTATTATCTTTCAAACTAACCAGCTACATGCTATACAATAAGGGAATTGAATATGATCATTGGCAAAGAGCATCCGCTTGCTAAATAAAAGATAGTGATGGATACCTGAAAAGACCTATGGCCCCCCCCCCCCCAAAGGTGGGGGGAAGGATGGGATTTAACCAGGCAGAATAGCTGATGTCAGATCTCATAACCCACTTGGCTAGAGGTGAGTGAGATCCAAACGCGGTGCATTGCTAAATGAATTATCTTGCTATAATCTAATGCTGGGGTCACATGAAGTCAGACTTCTGATTTAGAATCACATACTTGAGGATCACAGGCTACAAAAATTATAGCTGCGCCGGCAGGAATAAATTATGCAAAGCAACGAGTTATCTGGAAGCTCGCACTGCGCACACACCTCGGTGATCTATCGCTCTCAGTGCAGATGTTCCACCGCAAAGACAGTTTAATTAATACATTGAAAATACATTTCCTGCCTTGTCTGAGATGGAGATGAGAAGGGAAATGACACTGAGTTTAAAAAAAAAGCCTCCCCCTCCCAAAATCTAGGGAAAAGTGGTGGCATCCAGCTAGTCTAAATCCAGTGGTATCTCAATGGGAGGAACAGCACTTGCATTGTACTATGTGCAGTGGTTAGAACTAGCAGGGGCTGGTGAGGGAAGGTGGCTCAGCTCTCCCACTGATAGGACAAAACCCATACATCTAGGAAGGGTTTATCTCATTTCCTCTAGCCACAACCTGCAAGATGCCATGGCCCTCAGCCCTGGAGGCAGGCACATGTAAATGGAAGAAAGAAGAGCTTAAAAATTTCCTTAGGGTCAAGATGCTCTCAAAGTGCAGGGTGTTTGGATCCAGAGGTTTCATCTCGGCCCACTTCACTTTTGGGGGAACAGCTTGATCTCTGGGCCATACTGTCAGCAAAGCTATGAAAATCTGCACTAGTGGAACAAGTTTCCTATGTCCTAACACTCTGCTTCTTGCAGAGATGCTGGGAACAGTTTTGGGCTCCATGAATTGCCATTTACAGCAGAAACCCAAACCTGAATCACACAGATTTATTTGGGGAAGGATCTTCTGGAAGTTCTGATTCAATGGGAAGCCCAGTACATGCCATCTTCTTGGCCATCTGGAAAAAAAAAATTATTTTCTTCCAAGAGAGTTAATTTGTGAAAACAATCATCCAGCTTCAAAGCAAATGCGAAGGAATGGGACATTCGACTTAATTAAGAGAAGGTTTTCTTTCGTTCCGTCTTTCTTTTCTTTTTTTTTTTTTTTAACAGAATAGCTAAATCTTCTGCTTACATGTGAGAGCCTCCCATATGGACCAATCAAAGACTGTAGAGGCAGTAATTAATAAAAATGGGTAATGATCGACCATCTGTCCGCAGTGTTTGTTCTCTAGAGCAGGACCATGTCTGAGTCCTCATTAGGTATGCATCCTCCAAGCCTCTACAGATGTTAGAGGTGGTGCAGCCCATTGGGTCAGGAAGAGAAAGATGAAATTACCCCAGCAGAAGGTGGTTTAATAGCCCGACGGAGGGGGGGAAGGAGATGGCAAGAGGGGTCATAGACCAAAATACTGGTGTTAATTAGAGTTTACAGTAATAATGCTCAGGTCAGCTTAATCAGTTATTTGGAAAGGGAAGAACAGCGGGAGGAGGGAGATGGAAGACAGGAGTGATAAAGAGACAGCAGACAGACTCCCACAGGATTACAGAGAGCTGCTGATGACAAACTCCAGCCAGACTCTTCTCTTGCTCACTGCCAATCTAAATGGCAGCAGCCCCCCTGCAGTCAAAGTAGTCACCTTGGTGTGAGCACGTGGAAAATCATCTGGAGACTCCCTTCTCCTCACTAAGCTGCTCCATGCCTCTTCGAAGGAATCTGTCTCTTCTCACCTCCTCTAGAGGAGGCAGAAAAAGGTCCTGCTTTCCAGCCAGCAATGCAGATCCCTTTTGTTCTTGATCTCAAAGCCCAGCAGAAACGCTTTGTGCAGGTGAAGGATTCTGGGTTTGGCGGGGGCCTTTTAAAGCTAAGCTTCCCTTGACCAGAGGAAAGGGCAGAAGGCTGATTGAACGCAATAGCTCTTCAGCTAGAGAAAACAAAAGGCAAGTCAGTTTGTGGCCTGTCTGTCTCAGGCACGTCTATCTCTGCAGCATCCGGGCACCTAGTTCAAAACTGAGACTCCTCTCCTGTTGTGTCCCTGCAAGGCTCAGTTCCTCACCACTTCTCCCTCCGTGGCATCAGTGAGGTGAGTTTGACAGGCCTTTCTCAGTTCAATCCAAAAAGGACAATTGTTGCAACAGAAAACAACCAAGTATTTGGTCCGATTTTGCATGACCGGGAATTTGGACAGAGAGAGACATGCCCAGGCCATCATGTGGAAGTAGGACTCACTGATGAAACTGAGGGGGACATTCTGGTGAGTCAAATAGCACAGGATACGGTAGGTTGGAGCTGCATGGACCACAGCAAGAAGTGCTGCTGCTGGCTAGGGGTGAACTGCAACCTCGGAGCTGTGTGATGAGAGGTAATATGGAAAGGAAGAAACACCAGCAGAGTTTGACCCTCCTTGTCTTCCCTGGGGAGGCATTCGCTTCCAGGCACCGACTCTCTGCCTACAGCCAGAAGGCCTGTGAATAGCTCGCTGGCACCAAACTGTGAAGGGAAGCCTATCTGATTTGATAGCAAGAGAGCAGGCTCCCTCTGCTGATGTGCTCTGGACAGCATCAGGCGGTGGAGCTAGGGGATGTTGGGTTTCAGACAGCGAAACAACGAGCGGACAAGAAAAGTCACTCTCCGCCGACCCCCTCTCTGCCATCAGGAATCCCCAGTGACCAAGAAGCAGTGCTGAAATCAGGGGAGCCCCTTGTCTCCATCTCTCATTTCTACTTCAGGGCAGGAAGCAAAAAAATTTGTAAAAAATGAAGTGCTTTGAGAACCTGTTTGGCTCAGTAGTCCAAAAAACCTTGATGGGTTTCCCTTTGTGAGAGCCCAAGCCCAATTTAGCAGCCTCCTGATGTGATCATAACCCAGTGAGGAACATTGTGAAAAATCAGTAGTTACGCACTTACCAGCCTTCTGCTGTGAATTCCCCAGACAGCTCCCACCTCCCACCCTACAGAAGCCCCCCTCCAATTACATGGGCTGAGCAACCTTGGCACCGCTACGTATGGAGAACGATTTCACACGGTTGCACTTGATGATGTCAGTGACTAACCCAAGATGAATTTCAAGAGTCCAGATTGGAGTGAGCTGGCAAGCGTATGGACAGAGTCCAATTAACGCGGGAACAAGACAGCAAGAAAATGTCATGTGGTGCTCCCAACCCTGGGGCTGATGTTCAAGAAGCAGTCAGCGGGGGATTTGGATGGCGTCCATCCTGATTAAGGAAATGATGACTCATGCAACATCTTCCACAAAGCACTTACCAGAGTACTTGAATTGCACGATCCAACAGCACTGTCCCAGGCCAATGGCTGCCTGCTTGATGGGGCTGGCTGGGAATGGCCGTGAAGGAAGGAATTCCCTAACATTTCTTTTTTCATTAGGAATTTGTTTTAGGGAATGCACATTCCAGTTTAATAAGGACAAGATTTCCAATCACAACAAGCAAGCAGCACTCCCTGGGGATAGCCTATAGCCTAGTCATTAGGGCACTCACCTAGGAGGTGGCCAACCAAGGATCAAATCCATGCTCCGCTTGATTTAGAGCAAGGCATCGAATCACTCTTCTGTATCCCAAGTGATAGCCTGGGCCACAAGCCTATTGCCTGGGTTGGGTTAGGCCTCTCTCAGCCCTTCTCACTGGAGCAGGTCCACTTTCTATCACTGAACAAACTCACGTGGGACATGAGACATCTCAGTTCAAGCCCTGGAATGAAACAAGAAGAAGAAAATCTTGAGTCTCATTTTCCAACGTCCCAAATAAGTGGCATTAACCCCTGGGCTATTGGCTTGTCTAGAGTGGGCAAGTCCATTCCACCCCCCACCCCTTAATAATTTTTTAATGTAAATGTCTTTGTCTCGTCCTCCTATGGAACAGGATTTGGGTTTTTTTAAAGAAATAAGCTTTCCCTACCTGCTCTAGCTGTGATCTCCCTGGGAGCTAGCTGAGGTTGGGGACAGCCATGACCTGATTCAGCACCAGTTGGCACCCGCCAGGCTGTGACAGACGTTGATGTCCTTTTGGCTCCAGGAGACACTTGCATGGTCAGTGTGGTGTGGGTGAGAGCAGGAGTGATTTGGAAGACAGTATTCAGAGCATAAGAGGCCACCACTAGTCTGTTGAAGTCCATTACTGAGCTGAGTGGGTCCTAATCTGTCCCCAGACGGAGTCATGCTGGAATACTGCTGTTACCTGCAACTTCTTTGGAGGAAAAGAAGAGAATAATGAGTTACGGGGCCTAGTTAGTGCTTCAAGTCCAGACTCTCTCTCTACAGGAAGGGAAACCCGTAATGTTGGAGGCTGAGATGCCACAACCTGCAGTTAAATGGTTAATATTCAGCAGGGGTTCATCTACAGACCCTTCACTGCTGATAGCTGGTTACCACAGAGGTTCCTTTCCTCAAATCTTACCATGTGACATTTGGCTATGAAAAACTAGTTCCTATATCAAGCCCAGGCTTGGACTTCCACTTGTGAATACACACCTCTGTCTATTTAATACAGGGGATGAAGACATCTCTGCAAAGGAAAGTCATGTTCCAAGAGAAGCATAATACGATGAAATGAGACAAGCTGCCACCTTGTCTTAAAGTCCTGAACAAGATGATATATACTCAGGTATCCATGAGGAATGCAGGACAACTCGCCTCTCTTATCACAAAATGCTGTACTGAAGTATAATGCACACCAGCAAATGAACCAAACCATCTAGATCTCCACCTCCAAACAGGAGCCCTGCTGCATGGCCCTGGGGGAAGCATAACTCGAATCCATGTAACCTGCCAAGATATCGCTTCCAAATTATACTAGAAGAGCTTGAGAGCAAGTTGCATTCTCCGCTGTCCTCGCAATTAGCATGTTCATCATCCTACCACCTTTAATAATGGAGCATAATGTTATTGTCTATATGGCGCCTTTCTTCTCAAAGGATTCCAGCGATGATTTACAACCGTGTACTGACAGAGCCATTGTCACGGAGCCATCTCTGGGAGCATGGCTGTGAATCAGCAAACAGCACAGACTTCACCACCGGCAGGGGTGTGTGGAGGGGAGGAAACTGGATAGACGAAACACTGTTCTAGCATTTATCTTCACACAAAGCACAGAGGACTTTGGGTGTGTTTAGTCTTCTGTAAAAGACTTGCACATGGCTGACTAAGCTCCATTCGGTTGCTGCTAACCATGGGGAATTTAGAAAGATTCAGGGGTTAACTGACCTGAGTAGGGTCTGAATCTTGGGCTCCAGAGAATATGGGCCTTTCTGGCTTGAAGCAGAAATCCTGAAGTTCCTTAGAAAGCACAACCTAAATTCACCTCCAGGCCCAGTGGGTATCACCTTTGCCCCCACAATGACACCTGAAGATGCATTTTTCCAGCCCAGCAACCTGAGCCTGGCAGAAAGTAGCTCGTGTTATGCAGCTCTGGGGTTTTTCCTCTACTCTCTGTTCAAAAACCTGCCTTACCTTTCAACGTTAGCTCCTGTGTGTCGGAAAAGCTATGGTAGAGGGAGAGAGAGACGATAAAAAATAGAGATACAGCTGGGAGGGAGGAGAGGATGAGTGGGGAGGGCTGAAACAGGCAGCAGTAAAGATTTACCCTTGGAGAATAAAGGACAGGGAAGATAGTGAAAGGCCAGAAATTCATTTCACCCGTGGCTGTCCCCAGCTACAAGCACATTGGACTAGGCCAAGGCTGGTGCGTGTGGCTGTACGAGCGTGAGCAAGATGTATATCTCTCCTGGGATCTTTTTCATCGCAAAAGCTGCAGTCTAGATCCTGGCTGCTGATAGCGGTGGCAGCAGGATGAAATGAAATGAAAGCCCCTCGCCGGTTGGGGAAACGTCTGTGATTCTCGCTGAAATTGACTCCACGAGGCTCAGGTGTTTGCATCCGTTCTCCGGCTCCCGGCTCAAAAAGAAGATTAATCAGAGTAAAGATCTCTGCATTTTCAGTGATGAAAAGCAGAGTCTCATTATAGTGTTTAGACACAAGATTGATCAGCCTTTTCCTGGAATAATTGACGGCACAATAGTCAGGGGACTGGGAGGCTGGGGGAGGGAAGGGATTTGCAGCCTGTAGAAAAGGGAATTCATTCCACCATCACCACCACCCCGGAAAGAGCAGAGAAAAATGAATCGGGAGGCCTTGGAGTGATCTTCAGACTTGTCCTGGTGTTACAGATGCCAGGGAGGCTCGCGAGAATACAACAGAAGAAGAGAAAGCCACCGTTTCAATTCGGGTTTCCACCCAAAGGTCTTGGGTCTCAGCCCCACAGACACTTAGGGTCTGTCTTCACGGCAGACTTTGCATTAGTTCAGACTCAGGGTTTGTCTGTAACACCTCCACTGCGCCCATACACAAAGCCTGCCATCTTGCCTACTGGTCTGTCGGACCCAGGCCTGCCTGGGATTCAGGGTTCGACCTCAGGTTCTGCGTCGTTCACTCAGGCTTGTCACGTCGCAGCACAGCAGTGGGGATACACAGGCTAAATTACACAAGAGCTTAGTCCTCTGATGCCTTCCCACAATTCCCTCCTGATGTCCAGGACAGCAGAAAAGTTCTCCAACACTGGGAAAGAGCAATGGAGGGTCTCAGCTTATTGCAGCACAAAGGACCATGCCACAGAGCCCCAGAGGTGTGAGATGCTCACGGCAGGGTGGGGAAACACAGCACCAAGGTATGACTTTGGTGCTGCTAACCAAAGTTCAGAAAAGCCAAGCGTTCGGGCCCAGGTGCCAGTCCTCTGAGCTAACCTTCCAGGGAAAGCCCACCCTCAAGCACATGCATTACTTGCTGTACTCGTACAGCTAGGTTCATGGAAACCGGCGGTGTCTACCTGGACGAGTAATGCTTCTTCAGAGCCAACGGGGTGGGGGGAAGATTGTTGTAGCAAGGTAAAAACAGGGCAAGCCAAGTCACTCTGAAAGGCTCACCCCAAGTCACCGAAAGCAGGGGGCAGGGACAGCGAGCCAGGAGATCACGCACAAGCTTGCTTCTGCACAGAGCAACTGCATGGGCTGTAGCTGAACACACAAGCCACTTCAGGCCAAAGATCAGTGATGCACTCCTCCGGCTGCCTGGAGGCAGCCATGTACTCCTCTGGTGATGTATGAGGACCAGCATTTGTGTGTGCATTTGGCCATGAGATATGATTAATTCCCTTCTCCCTGCCTCTTATCTCGCTCTCTCAAATTACTTTTGGTAAAGCCCGTTCCCACCTATCCAGCAGTATGGGAGATAACTATTATTTTAATGCTGGTTCGGAGAGTCCACTTTCTTTTGAATCACTGGCTTCGCAGAGCGATTGCCTTCTGTAAGAAAAAACCTTGCAGGTGCTTTGCACAATGATTCTTTCTGGGGCTGCTTTGTAATCAGATCCGCTGGGAGCACGCACACGCAGACCTTACAGAACGCGGCACCACGAAGGGAGCTGGGCGCTTCGTGCTGGGAACATCACTGGAAGAGCAGAGAGATCTTATTTGCAGCTACCTCATCTGCTGATTGATGCTCCATAATAAAGAGATTTGCCACATAATTACCGTGCAGTTGGGACGCGCTTCCATTACTACTTTAACCCAGTGACAGCTTTAAACAGCAGTGAAAAGAAGTGTTTATACGACTGTCATTCATTATTTGCATGAATGGAACTGAACAGGCTTTTCCATGATGCAGCACCAGTCCAAACAGCAGCTCCGGTGTCCTCTGGAGTGACCTCCGCCTGCACTTTTACTAGGAGGGATGTCAGTATATTGGCAGGGGGCAAGGGCCGAGTGTCTAATTGTACATGAGGCACATAAGCCTATTGGCTTCATTGGGGATGATGATGGAAAGAAGAGATGCAAGTCGAGGCCCTACTAACTTAAAGGTTAGATGCTTCATCGTGTGCTACGAAAGAGGGATGGAGTCCATCTGAGAATTGCAAGCTGGAGGATGCGGGGGCCCCAGGTAGGTGACAAACTGTGTACTTGTGCACAGTTTTTAGGACTGTAAAGGCAAGGGGCAAATGCAGTTTCTGGCAGCGTAGCTCAGTTTCCACATGAATCGCTCGTGATGCTCCTGCCGGCAGCCTCCCACGGGGCTCTACTAAAGCATCAGGGTCCTGACTGACAGCATCCCCCGTGTCTGGTGTGAGAAGCAACTCGAAGCCGTCTTCTGGGAACCAGGACAGCAATGCCTCATGGCTCACTTGTAGAGTCACTGTCACCAAGGAGCTTGCTATGGGTGGGAGAAAGGGGTGAATAGCCCAAATGTTTGAAAGCACTGGAGAGTTTAGACTTGCAGTCTAATCTAAACACAGCTGATTTTACAGCAGCCATATTCCCTACTAACACGCACTGCAGAGCCAAGCCACCTTGTCCCATCTGACCATGGTGGAGACCCTACTGCCTCACCCTGAAACCCTCCTTCTCTACTTGCATTGCTGCCCTTCTCTTCCAGCTCCTGGCTCCCCAGGTCTGTTGGAGGAGGTCACCAGAACAGTCACAGGTTTCTGGGGTGGGGGCAGCTGAGACAAGACAACCCGACAGGGAGTGGCTGAGTTGTGGGCTTGTGAATAGACAGAGGTGGATAGAAGCCAATGGAGGCTGAAAGGAGAATTGAAAAAGGCCGTTCAGGACTGAAGGCCAAGCTAGTTGCGTCAAAATTAGGTGTCGAACAGGGCCATCAAGAGCACGAGTAACACAGGGGCAGGAACAATCCAATCATGCCAGAGATGGACTAAGAGACCTAATAAATATTTTCCATTTCTAAGCTGCTGCCGTGCGAGCACGGAGCTGGGAACTGTCACCTATTGCACTGCTGCGGTCCGCGCAGAGGGCTGCTTGTAAGCAGGGGTCTCACCTCAGAGAGCACAAACACAATTACAATAACAGCCAACCCTGGAATATATCCTCCTGCATATTCAAATCCCATTCCTAGCCAATGCCAGGAAAGGCATTAAACTAGGTTTATAAGAAATTAGACAAGGAGCCTGACATTTAGTGGCAAAGAAAAATAATCATAAATGATGTTTTTTATTAAAAAAAAATTACTTGGAAAGTTTATATTTATTCCAAAAGGCCCCCAAAAATGCAATAAGGGGGGGGCGGGGAAGACACAGATATGAAAATTAAAATAATGAAAAAGGCCAAATAAAAATATAAATATGTGCCTTAAGTCAATAACAGCCAGATTTCATGCTCAGCTTTGGGTTTTATTATAATGAAAGAACGTACACATTTTGTAAACCAATATGTATTATTCTGGAATCAAAATGAAAACTGGAAAGAGAGACGAGGTGAAATATTATCAGTCAAGAATGGCAAAGTGGGCTGTTCCATCAATGTCAGAGGAAGCTCCCTGAGGCCTCCTTGTGGGACCCCTTGCCCAGATATGGGTTTTTTCCTAGACCCAAAATAGGACAAAAGCATTGCATGGGGAGCTGGGCCCCACTAGCTTTGGGGGGCTAGCTTTGAACCATTTTTGAGACCCATCTCTGGTGAAAGGCAATCACTGTCCAAACGGTCGGGTGAAATCGTGTCCTCAAAACGAGCACATACCACACCCATGGACTCCCACCATTTCTGGGGGCAGAATGTGGCCCATGGTTTGGCTGATCTGTAGGGACAGGGCCAAACTCCCTACAAACTTTAACAACCATGTTGAAGGTGAGGTAAGCTGGACTCAAACAGCAGAACGAACAGGAGTTCCTACCCTGACTACCACATCTGGATTTGAATGAGTTGGACCCATGTTTTATTTGAATGCAAATCCTCCTCCGCCCACCCAACACCAAAGCATGGCCCAAGGCCCACTTTGCCATTCTTGACTGATACTGTTTCACCTCATCTCTCTTTCCTATGTTCATTTTGATTCCAGAATAATATCTATTGACTTACAAGGCCCAATGTAGACATAGCTAAAGCCACCCTAATCCTAACCTGTACTAGGCACCTGCCACAGTGCACCTGAACACAACAGGAGCCCTTGTTAGACAGTGAGTGAAAAACCAGTCAGCCTACTCATGCCATCCTCCATCCCCGTCCACCAAAATCCACCTGCTCTGATCTTCTCCGAGTCATCCAAGATTAATGTGCTGACAGAGGCAAGGGGAGGAGACCAGAATCCGGTCTCCTTCTTCACTGCCAGGCTGGACCCTTGATGTCTGCCTGCTCCAGCCTGCCTTTTTCCTAATGTGATTCCCCACTGGAATGGATCCCTCCAGCATCATCTCTCCAGCTGCATGCAGTGTCCAAGATCTCCAGCCTGCTGTGGAGTCTACGGAGGGAGAGTCCACTGACCTTCAACGGGAGGTGACACCAGGTCATGATAGAAATCCCTGCAGAAGTTTGGGCTCCTGGGTGAGGATCCCATTACTGCAAAGACAGAGCGATGAGAGATGGTCTTTGAGGGGAAACTGGGAGTTTGTTTTGTCGGACTGTCTCCGAGAGATGCGCAGCAAGGGAAGCAGAACAGACGGCGGGGCCATTTCCTTCTGCAGAGGAAGCAGGGAAAGAATCAAATAAATAAATATGCCTTAAAGAGCCAGAGAAACAAAGGGATGGATTTAGCTGGCTTCTGCAGGCTCCGCTCCAGGCAGGAGAAAGAGAGAAGGGGATTACTGCATGACAGCGCACAGCTTCAGCCTGCCTGACAAGCAGCACACGGCCCCAGGATAGGCAGAGGAGGAGACCGGGCTGCAGTTCACATCGAGTTTTGACAGTGGCAGCCAAAAGTGCCCCCAAATGCTTAGGGGTCAAGGCCGGCCTGGGTTCCAATAGCAGCGCGGCAGCCCCTAGTCCCCCAGCTTCCCAGTGCAAGGATGGAGTAAATTGGAAGATAAAGCAAGGTCACAGAAAGAATCAGCCGTGCTCCCTTCCCACCGAGGAGCCCCAGGCTTCCCTGGCTTGCAACTGTATCAGATGGAGATCCTCTCTGGATGGGAAAAGAAAGCATCCTCAGTAAAGCCACAAGAGCCTCTCCTGAGCTACCTCAGGGTAGATCTATAGCATCTGAGCCACGAGGACGTCTGAGAGATCTCTTCTAGCTATGGAGAAGTCAGCTCCTTCACAGCCCCACAATATAGAGAGAGAGAGAGAGAGAGAGAGTGTGTGTGTGTGTGTGTGTGTGTGTGCATGTGCGTGTGTGCGCGCAGTCGCCTGATAGGTGTTGGCACAATGACATGAGGATGGGCGGTGACCGGCATCCTTGTTCAACTGCCTTCCAGGACTGTGTTCTTCAGCAGCAGAAGCCCAAGCTGCAAGAGCCAGGTTTTCCTTTCTGATGACATTGCCATCCTGCTCACATGGAGAACTCGCAGCTCTGCCCAGGACCAGGACACTGATTTGCTAGTCGTGATACAGAGGAGAGCCTGGTGCACGCCCCAAATTCTTACACTCAAGAACAGAAGAAGACAGCAAGAAAGATCTTGCTATTGTTTTCCGTGATGACCAATACAAAAAAATATACCAGGCCATGCCTTTCCCTTCGGCTTATTTCCAAAGAGACTGCAATTTCTCTGCCACTGCACTGCACCACAGATAACTTAATCTTGGCTTGTCTTCATCACACAGCTCATCATTTGCATGGATCCTTCATCAACACACAACCTCCATGCTTCCTGTCTTTACCTGCCGGCTTCCTAACACACACCCTGGTAAACAGCTCATTTGCAAGGGCTTCAAACCTCTGACAACAGCCCTCTTGCTTGGGGTTAACCCTCCACATACCACGTGGAGCTGAACAGTCAGGTAATGAGTTTAATGGTATGATCAGCTGCAGCTTTGTAGAAGTAAGCAGCAGGCGTCTCCCTGCTCAGACTAGGTGAGAGCACAATGAATTCTGCTTCTAAGTGAAGCATTTTAAAGATGCCATTAAGTGTTCTTTTTTCAATCACGCTCCCCTGGAAATCCAGCCAGCAGGCTGCACTCAGGACTGTGATCCTTCCCCTGAATCACTCCTCACTCCAGATGAGCGTGAAGGAATCAGAAAGTGCTTCTAAAAGCTTATCCACACATGAAAAGCTACTTTAATTGTGCCGGTATAACTAGCACAGCACAACACCCCCTCATTTACACACAGCTTTCTTTATCAGTAGAAAGATGCGTTAACCCCATAGAAATAGTTCTATTTCCATATAAGAAGGGAGTAGGCTATGTCAATATAAAGGACTTGACCCACACTGGGGCTGTTACCAATATGGCAATTTCAATTAAACCCCCCCCCAAAAAACCCCATTTACTCAACATATGGTCCTGAGTATGACCATAAACTGCACCTGACTGGAGGGCCCAAAAGGCAACATGGTGGGGCTACTTGTGGCAGGGTAGCTCCTATAAAATACCACCAGAGGTGCCATGTTGCAACCTCCAGAGTAAGAGGAGTATAGGGCAACTCAAAATGCTAGCTCCCAATGCCTTGTGGGTACTCCTTGGTTGGAGAAAGGCTAAGGATCAGGTAAGCAGACAGCAGTAGTTCTTCTCTGTTGCTGTCTGCCAGGAGCTACAACCATCGAGGCACTCAACATCTGATTTGGTCTGGCCTTTGGAGTCTGCCTCAATGGGTCTAAAGGGGGGATGGCAGGTCTTGGACAGCCTCTACTCCTCCATACTCTTGCCTAGGCGTTATGCATCAAAGGTCTTGGTGTGATGGTCACAGGACTCCATACAAGCGGATTCATCAAGCACCTGACTAGACCTCATACACGTACACCATGATCCAGGTTGCCTATTCCTCAACATGGGTGCACCCACACAAACAGTGCAACATCCAAGCCTAAGAAACAGAGCTCCCAAAAAGGGGGCTACTAATATGAGCTAGTGGATAAATGTCTTGCCCGTGGCTGAGAAGTACCCAGTGATACAGAAGAATCTGTTTACCAGAGTATGTGCCAGGAGACTTCATCTGGAAAGTGGGGGTCTCCTTCAAGGTATCTTCAGCCAGAGCTCAACCACCATTCTGGCATCACGAGGTGAGATTCTTGGGTCTGTATTATGCAGGAGGTCATATTTCCTACTGGCCTGAAACCCCATGACCCTATGGAGGCATGGCTGTTAGCAACACAGAGACATCTCCATGCCTTGCTGCGCTGTGCTGTGTGTCTATGTTCCTTGATCCTGCAGATACTTCCTCTCATGACACAGAGAACAGCCCTTCCCTGAGCCCAGCGGGACTGCTTGCAGTGGGGGGATCTACCTGGATGGACACTGGGTATTCCACTCCCACTCCACACAGTACTGTGACCCTCTGCATATCTGTCTCTCTCCTGCAATTAATGCACTCCTTAATGTGTTGCCTTTCACTGTAGTTCTTCCTATATTGTCCTTTTGAGTAGGTTTCAGAGACAACATCAGTGGCAGACCAACCTTTTTGGCCGGCATGCCGCAATTTAAGGCCTACCCCCTCCCCAAGGGTGACTCTGATCCCCTTGCCCTGTCCAATCTGCTGATCTACTTTCAGCTCCCTGCCAAAGGTGCAGCTCTGCTTTCAGCTCCCTGTCCTATCTACTGTTGGGCTGCTTCGCCCCTCTTTAGTCTGCTGCATGCATGGAGGCTTCCCATGCATGTCTGGCACACGTATCACAGGCTGGCTACCCCTGGATTAGAGCCAGAGATGCTAATGCAGTTTTTTCTTGCATGGCATAAGAGCTAGTAACCAAGTGTTGCCCAGGGCAATTCAGCACATAGTTTTCCATAGGTGTGCTCTGCTCCGATGTTTCCTTCTTCCCCTACTGCTGTCGGAGAGCTATTCTTTTCTCAATCAGCTGGAACCATGTAGCCAGGGCACTCTGAGTCCCTTGGGCAACTTCCCATCCCAGGCTGGCAGCCTTTCCTTTAGCCTCCAGCCTGAGGAGCCTGGCTCTCCCCAAGCTCTCAGGCTTTTTGCATCTTTGCCAGACTTCTGCCAGTGCACAACAGACTCCCCTTTTTGAGGATAAAAACAAAACAAAGCAAAAAAAAAAACAACAAAAACCCAAATGAAAAAACTAAAAGGAACATTTAATGAATTTGCATGTCATCCTTGCAGAGGGGCTGTGCTAATCTTCTCTGTATGGCTCCAATTTTAGTATGTGTGCTGCTATTGAAGAGCAGATGAGCAACCTACTTTGAATTGCCAGCTTAAATTTATTCATGGCCAGTTTATACCCATTTGTTCTCATGTCAACATTGTCCTTTAGCTTAAATAGCTTTTCTTCCTCCCTGGTGTTTTTCCTCCCGATGTATTTTATAGACAGCAGTCAGATTCCCTCCCCACCTTTCTGATAGTCTGAACAAGCCAAATTCTTCTATCTCCTCTCATGAAACAGGCTCTCCACTCCACTGATCAGCCTACAAACCTTTTTCTGCATCTGTTCCAAGTTGAACTCATTTTTCATGAAGACAGGGGATCAAAACTATGCACACTGTTTCCAGAAGAGGCATCTCCAGTGCCCTATATCATGGCCCTAACAGCTCCCTCTCTACTGGAAGTGCCTCACTGGGTGTGTCCTGTGATTGTACTTGCTTATTTCAGGGCTTTATCACGCCAGTGGCTTCAAGTCATCCTGCGATCCCCCAGGTCCTCCCCCTGCCTGCTATCAACTGAGAGTTTCGCAGTCAGGAATTCTCATGAATCCCCAAGACTGCATTACATTGCACTTTATACTACTATACACCATGACATTTCTATTATTTTAGTTGTCAACATCATCCAGTTCTTCCTGAAAGATATTCTGGTCCTCCTTGGGGTTGACCATGCCTCCCAACAACCTGTCATCAGCAATTTTTGCACATTCTATGTTTGGTGCCAGAGGCTTTAAACAAAAATATTAAATAAGAATTTCTCACATAGTTTCTTGAACTCGTAGCTTCTCCTAACCTCCCTTTTCACCGCCGTCCACCACATTCTAGTCTATTAAGTACCATCTTCTCCAACTTAAGTAGGCAGGTGCAGACACCTGGCTTGGAAGCCTTGAAGATAGTGCTCAGAGCTCAAATGTGCTAAGGAAATAGTGCAAAACTCTCCTCTTTGTGGGGGGGCTTTAATTATAAGAGTGACCCTCAACATTGACACCTCCTTTAACCTCTAAGCCCCTGCCCCAAACCCACTCAGTGTTGGCTTTTCAGGTTCAAGCTCTACAACATTCAGTCCACTAGGAACATATTGGGCTTACTAATGAGTTTACATGAAGGTATTCAGACAGTGATGGGCAGACTTACAATACCCAAAAACAGACAGTTAGATAAAGACAACAAAGAGTAATACATGGAGAAGAACTAGCCCTGCCATACAGAAGAAGTAGCTGCTGAAAGGTGAAAAAACAGTGGATGGACAACGTGTTCCTCTACTAGGCTGATCATGCCAGTCTTCACTTAAGTTAGGGGATGTTCCTGCCATGCGAGATGTTGCTCTAGTCACTGCCGTTTCTTTAGCATTTCTTTGTGTGACCCCATCTAAAACTTTCAGCATCAGATAAACAACTCCCAAGGGTCAATTAACATGTCTTGAGATGATTAGAGCATGACACTGATGAAACCCAGCGGTAATTAGCAAATTAAAAAAAAAAAACTTTTGATTAGTACTCAGCATAATTCCCTCCAATTATTCAAAGTTCATGACTACGGGGGGTGGAATATCTCCAGGAATATATATTTATATCCCTATTTTTTTCCAATCAACTTTGTGAATCTAGTTAATCATCAAGGCTTGAACTTGTTAACTTGGAGAGGTCTGCAGAGCTGTCACTCCATCTGATTACTGGAGGCAGCTTGGTGAAGAGTTTGGGGAGCGAAGAGAATCCAAATGTGGGTCCCGATATGCCAGAACGTAAAAACAAAAGCAGCCGCCCAATTGTTTTCTCAACCTTGGTTCATAGCTTTGATTCAAAATGTGCAGGCTTCCAACTGTCAGACTGCGCTTTGCAAAGATGCCAGCATGTAGCATCTACTGCAACAGAGATGAAATCACTCATTTCAGAAAAGATGCTTGTGTCTAAGAAGTCCAATTATCTGGGCAGAAACAATGCAACCAGGTAATGAGAATCCAGCTGAAAAAAATATAGGCTCCAAAATCATGCAACCAAAGGATGTCATCAGACAAACAAGCCCTGTCATTGGCTCTGGAGCAATGAGCCAGTCCTCCAGGCTGGCACAACCCTCTTTAAACAATTTGCAACCTCCGTGGACTGCAAGCCATGGTAACTCAAGAAGCCCCAAGCACAGATCCCAAATGAGGGGTTGTGGCACTTATGGTGCGGGGTCATTCAGTTATTGCAAGTGGGTTTGGACCAGAAGCCCACCAGAAGTGGGGTGAACAGATTCGAGCCGACCAGGAGTTGGTCATGAGCCAGAAGGTTGGGGAAGTATCCCAAAGAAGCTCGGCTGCTCTAGAAGAGATTGCTGCAAGTGTGTCAGCATCACAAATGGGTTTCACTCCAGTTCTCCAGAGTTGGACAACTCTGCTCCCCTCAATCACTCAGGACCGTGTAGCATGAGGATTGTGTAACTTCTGCCTTCACCAGAACATCATTCAGCCACAACAGCCAGCAAGCTCACACATGCTTAAGAAGCAACTGTGAGCGAGTTACTTCAACCCTGCCCAAATCCAGAGGTGCTCCGTGCAGCTGCCCGTAATAATCTGTACTAGCTGTTTCTGTCAAACACCCCCTGAGCACCAAGCTTGCTGGACTGTGTCCACTTATATTGTCCTGCAAGGCAGCTGGGTTTGGGTCTTATTCATTACTGGCTTTCATCAAGCTGCACCAAGTCCAACTGACTTCGAACAGCCTCAGTCACGTACAGGAGGAAGCAATGAAGTGCCATCAGCAGGAGGGGGTGGTGTTCAGCCCCTCAGAAGGTAAGACCCTCCCTGCAGGACTTGCTGTGGGCAAAACTGACTCTGAAGTCAATGCAAATGCTTCCTGAGTGGAGACAGATGGACCCATCTCACCATTTGGCCCTATAGTGTTAATCATTAGTCACCAGTAACTTCTTGTGGAAGACCGCACTGTGCTATCATCTCCATAAACAGGCTCTTTGAAGGGCCTGCTCTAATATTTTGTCCACCAGAAGAGGCATTGCTAGATGTCCCTTCTGTTTGGTAATCCTTTCCCATGTGATTAAGGAAAAATGAAGAGGTTTTCCCTAGGTTAGGAGCTGCAAGTTCAGGGATGGAAACTCCGCCTTTCATTTCATTAAAACATTGTACCAGCCTCCTGAGCAAACCCTGGGGGGGGCAGGGAAATCTCATTCCAGTTCACAAGATACATGTTTAAACCTTTCAAAGCCATTTTTCATTGGACTTTTCTATATTCATCACTGCAGACTAACTAAGATTTCCCTTCTAGTTTAGATGATTTTTTTTTAATTTAATCCTACCCAGCTAGAGCCCTCTAGGGAGCTCCTAACCCTGCTTTAATAACATGCTCATTAGTGAGGTTATTCAGGGAGTGGTTTCTATTTGACACTCCAGCATCTTTCCAATTAATGTTGCTTTAAAACAAGCAAACCTTAAAAAAAAATAAAAAAAGGAGAGAGAATACCAAACAGCTCAGAGTCAGCACTGCGGGAAGCCAGCAATTTCCCCTGGATTTTCATCTGCCTTCACTCCAAAATGTGGTTCTTTGTTGTTCAGCCATATGCTAAATTGATAGGATGCAGGGCTTTGGTGTCCTGGTCATTTAGGGACCCCAAACCATCATTCAGAGCACCCTGGTGCTGACTGGACATGTTGGTGAATCTACTTTTAAATCAAGCAGTAACTCATCTCTGCTTCTCAGCCACTTAAATCAGGATCCAGGAAAGGAGAGACATCACCAGCATTCACAGGGGATAGTGACACACCAGACCTCTTTGTTGGATCCTCCAAAACAGGATCTTTCACCCAACATTGCCCGTTGGTTTTTCCAAGGAGCTCTGGGACAAACAGTACCATTCTAGGTTGCAGCCCAGGAGAAGATCTGTGGGCTGAGGAAAAAACTCTGGGAGGGCTGATGTCTACAACTATGCTAGGCCTGCTGCCTGGATAATCGGGGGTAATCTAGCTCCCCCCCATGGACTCGATCGACTGCAAAACATTAACTCGACCCATCAGACAAAGTTGCTGCACCCCTTTTCTCAATGGCCTATTAGAAGGCAGGCTGCCATATGATCCTTTGTGCTACTTTCAGGAAGAAGATATTGCTTTAAAGCCTTGTAGGTTCCCTTAATGAGCCACATCCATTGAAGGTGTTAGCTTAATTGTTTTCATTCAATAGCCTGGCTCCGGGAGGCAATTAGTCTAAATATTTTAAATTCAAACTGACCTTATTTACCTCTCTATATCCATGGTCTCCCTCCCTCCTCATTATTCAAATGGAGTTTGGTAATGGATATCATTTAGGATTTTAATAATAAGCTACTCTTCCTTCAGGTGGCATTGGCAGCATTGACCGCCAAGTTAAAGCTGCTTAATAGTTTCCCTTGACAAATAAGTAAACCTACATCTCTGGGCTCCCAGGTACCTTCTCTGTGTGGGACCAAAAAGGGGAGTCTGTGTACAAAAGAAGGGAAACAGATGACAGTACGAACCTGGGGAATCAGACTCTTCCATCTATAGGAATGATAAGGAAATGACTCCCTCGTGCTAATGTCCTTTACTGTGGTCCTTCCCCTGTACTTCATCCAATACTTGGCACAGCATGTCGGGGTCTTGCTGTGCTAGACTCCTCAGGCAGGCCTGCCTCCAATCCCTTGGGAAGTGTCGCCTCATCCAGATTCCCCACCTAACCCAGTGACAGTGGTTTCAGCTGGCTACGACAGGCTTCAGCAGAGTTCATCCAGGTCTGTTCCTATCCTCTCGGGCTCTGACAAAGAGGTCTCTATTTGCACCAAACCCATCAAGCAGCGCACTCCCTGTCATCTCTATCAAAGGCTATGTCTACATTGCTAGTAAGGATTGACATTATGGCCCTCCTCAAGCTCAGGTTGCTTGCACAAAAAAAACCAAACCCTTTGCTCAAACTGCAGCAGCTCAGTCCTGGAAGCTGTGTTGACCTTCAGGGTCCAGGTTGGCTACTAGCCTGATCCTGACTGTAGTGTTTGGTACTCACCCAGAACCACAGGCTGCAAGTACCCAGAGAGTCTACCAACAGCAATCCCCAAACTCCCAGGTCCTGACTTCCAGCCCTTGTCCCCCTCACTTCTTGTCTCTCCTGGCCAAGCACATGGGGGAAGGACAAGATGCATCCTGAGAATGGTTCCAGACAAGGAACAGGAAACACAGTATATCTGGATGCTGGTGGCAAGACAGAGGGGAAGGGTCAGCTCACATGGCTTGGGCTGGGGGATGGTAATGCTCAGGGCTGATTCCAGCTATTCAGCTAGACATACTCCAAAAACCTCCTCCGCATCATCTCCTTCCACCAAGCACCCTGCAATCACGGTCACAGGGAAGTCCTCCGTGAGAGTTATCTCCTACCAAGAAGTCCTGTTCCTCTCCACAGCACAGGACTAAGGGGAAAAGCAGCAGGAGTGCACAGGACTCTAGAGCACAGACCTTACTACAGGGGGGTACACTTTGCACCTCCACTTTATTGTTTCTTTCATGGGCTAGCGCAAGGCCTGAAGAACTCAGAGAGTTGGGTCTGCTCCCACCGCCAGCACAGGCTTCTGGTGTGTCTGCAGGCAAGTTATGTCCCTGGGATGTGCCTTGGTTTTCATCTGCCAAACTGGGATATAGATGTCACCATCACAGGGAGGTTCTGAGATTTCATCCATCCCTGTCTGTGAAGCCCTGTAGGATGCTTGGACTGAAGCCTCTCCAAAGCACAAGCTTTAGTGCACCAGGAAACTAGCTCCTGAAAAGTCTCAAAACAAACACGGCCAATGTCCCAGCCCAGGCAGGACCACAGTGCTGCTTCCTACTTCCCTGCTGCAGAAAGGGTGCCCTGCTAGCTTCATTCACGATTTGGAGCAATGAAAAATCAGAGTTGAAAGCAATGAATGAGGTGGTGCTTGGCCTTCTCAGTCCAAATGAGAAGAAATGTCATTGCTGGCAAGTGGGCAGCAGCAGAGGGAGGGCTGATGGGCCCAATTCGCCACGCCTGCTAGAAGCTGGTGCTCCTCAGTCTGAACAGATGGAGCTTCAGCCCTTTTCACCAGATCTGAGCTTGGTCCTGCAGGTTGTGTCTGAGCCGTAATTAAATCAAAGATGATAACAGAGCATGAAAAGTATAAGAAGCAGGGAATCTCCAACCCTGGTAACAGTAGAGGCAGGTTGCTTTGGGCTGCGCTCTGCAGGCAGGCTCCTCACCTTCGTGCCCACGGTTTGCACAGAACCAAGTGACCACTTGTGCCGTCAGTCACTGGCCCCGTCTAACTGACAAACTCAGCCCGTCTTAGCCTAGCTCAGGTGAGCGAATGAGTGATGGGGCCAACGACCCTGCTCTAACGACCTGAGCTAACTAGCTCAGACATGGCTGCCCAGCTGCCAGCTTTGGAGGCAGTCTGTGCAGCGTGGCTTGCTGCTGCCTAGCACAGTCTGCCTGCTGCGTAGAAATGGCTACGGCTATGTAATGTGTGGCACAGCCTGTGACGTTGAAAACAACGTCTGCGTAATGGCTCGTGTGATTAGCTAAACACTGAATAACTCTTTAGCTGTAGTCATCGTTTTATTACAACGATGAGCTTCCCCTGGGCTTTTTCCTTTTCCTTCTGTCTTATGCAGAATTTTGGCTCCTTCCTTGTTAATTAAATGACAACTGTCTGCAGCCAGAGCTTGAATTACCCAATAATACCTGCCTAAAGCGATCAACATTGATTGGAAGAGCCGCATCATTTCAAATGCAAAGATTTCCATCCAAGGCAAATCAGGCAGGGAGCAGAGGCATATTCTAAGCGTGATGACCAGCCCTGGGGTGGCATGTTCCCTGTCCTGACATGTACACCACCTCCGCCCACAGCTCCCTGATGCAAGGGCTTGACAACAAGGCTGGAGTGGAATGAGCTCTTTCCTAAGCCCTTATTTTTCAGTGTTGCAAAATGAAATCAGTTTGCAATGTGTGCAGAGGGAGACCCTGGCACTGGCCCTGGCATATTTGTGGGACCCCAGGTGGTACTGGGAAATGAGACATGGCCTCCACCCAAACCCAGCTCAGCCATTCAATGATTATATCTTTACTTTAGGCTCTCAGTGCCAGGCATTTTGGTCCCCCTCCCACCCCCACCTTATCTGATGGCTATATTGGAACAATAAAAGGAACAAGACAAAAACAGTGTCATTTGCAGGCAAGCACATAGAGTAGTGAGCGTGCAACACACCAAAAAGCTTTACTGAAGCAATGGTCTGGCTGAAGTTTCTTGCGCATCCTGAACAGCAGTGCTAAATGAGTTCTCTCAGCAAGCAGCCCTTGAGGATCAAGGCTCACGTGACTGAGGCAAGATGAGAGAAGGTTAGGAGAGGCTTTGTGTAAATCGCCACACCTTGATTTAGTGCACAGAAGAAGGGCAAACAAGGTTGCAGAAATGGATAGTGGAAGATTAGTGAGCATGAGGGTGGACAGCTAGGGGAGGCAAAGTGTTAACACATACAAGAGCAGCAAGGTAACAATAGTGTTGTGCCTGATCTCCCGAGGGAGAAGTGAGTGTGTTCAAGAAGAACAAATCTGAGATGTTTGCACACAAATGCAAGGAGCCTGGACAAGAAAAGCAGAGGAACTCAGAGGGCCAGGCAGGACATGACACTAGATACTGTAGGAATATCAGAAATGTGATAGAAGAGCAAGCAGAACTGGGACAATGGCTGTTTGGGAAAGAGGGATAGATGGTAGGAAAGCAGAGACTGGAGTAGTGAGAAAGCAGAGCATGGATAAAACCAAATCTGCTTGACTTGGTCATTTTGGGGACAGAAAGAGAGGTCCTGCTGGGATATGCTGGAAGCTGCTCTAGACCCCTCTCCCTCTCCCCTTCAATGATCAGATTTAGGTTTGCACAGAGATTTCTGTCATGTTGTTACAGAGATAAATACTACCAGGAATGGATTTGACTTCCCAAATATAGACTGGATAACAAATGCTACAAGGGCCCAGATATTCCTGGATGTGACAGACATTTCTTCAAACTGTTGCTGAACCAAGAAGAGGAGATGCTTTTTTTAATTTTTAAACTGGCTTTTATAAGTAGCTAGGACACTAGAACAACATACAAAACAACCTTGGAGTGAGCAATCACAAGTAGATCGGGTTTAAGATTAAAAGGAGAAAAAGTAGGCCCTCTGACTAAGGTCCTCCATTTTAAACAGGGGCAAATATTAATGAGCTAGCTCACTGAGGGGGCCAACCTTTTGGGCAGGTGTGCCACAAGTCAGCCCTTCTCCCTCCCCTCGTGCCACTCACCTCTGATCCCTTTCCCCTGATGCCTCTGCTGCTCTGCTTTCTGCTCCCTGGATGCCAATGCTACTGTAGCTCCCATGCTTCAGGTTGGCCTCCCTGAACTAGCTAACAAAGTCAGCTAGACTGAAGAGCACAGGGAGGGGTCCTGGATTTAAACTCAAAGATGCTAAAACAAAGAAGGACAAGAGAGAGAACAAACCTTCCTAGAAGGGGCTCAAGACCTAACTGGATAAATAGTCAGCTCAGGAAGAATAGGAGGGATAAGCAGGAAGCCCACAAGAAATGGGAGAGAGGGTTGATCAGCGAAGAAAGCTGTATCTTAGAGGCCAGGAAGAGTATGGAGAAAGAAGAGACCTGCCAAAGCCAAGCCAAGTTAGACCTCTCAGAATGAGTCAAGACAAATAGTCTAAGGCTCTTTAGCTATAGATAAGAGAACAAACAAAGCAGTTGCAGGGCTGCTATCTAGTGAAAATCCAGTAGAAATGAAGGATCATCAAGATAGGGCCCAAATCCTTTACTTAAGTTTTCAGTAAGAAAGATGATGCTGAGCATGGGGGCAAAGGCAGGACTGATAATGGGAGCAGGAGTATGGAAATGAAGCTTGCCATATCCGAGATAAAAAGCAAAAAGCCAAGGAGCTTCTAGCACTCGTGTCAAAGGAATCAGATAATCTCCAGTTCGGGATTCCAGAAGAATTGGCACATTATAATACAAAGTCCAGTAGCAAATATTTTGAATGAATTTATCAAGTCGGGGGGGATGCCACAAGTAAAGAGCACTAAACATACCTATATTTAAGGGGAATTGGTTCCTGGATACGACAGACAACATTTCTTTCAACTGTTGCTAAACAAATAAAGCCGGATGCAATTTTTTAAAGCTCCCTTTTATAAGCCGAAAGGACACCAGAACAACATTAGAAAACAACTTTGGAGTGAGCAACCACAAATAGATTTGGTTTAAAATTAACTGGCTGTAGGCCTGACTTCAATCGTATGAAAGGCTTTTGAATAGGTCTTGAAGGAAAGGAAAGTAAATTTAAATAGTAGGAAATTTACTGTGGGGGAGAGGGAATTGGAGAAACAAAAGCTACTTGTGAAATTGGGGAAATTCAACAAAGTTTTGCCAAATAAACACACACACGAGAGAAAATAAATACAAGCAGGCACATTTTTTTTTAAAAAAAGCATCAAACCATTTCATTTTGGCATTTTCTAAATGCAGTGTTTTTGAAAAATGCTGGAGTCTTTATTTTGACCTTTTCAAAAGGAAACATTTTCAACTTGGTTTTCAAAACAGCATTTTTCTATTAAAAGCCAACCTGAATTAGAAAAAGGATTAAAAATCAAGCCCCTGCCTCCTCCTCCCCCACCCAAAAAAAATAAAATGACATGCTTCACTTTTGGCCAAATGATTACATTTCAGATTGACTCCAGATGTTTTGTTGAAAAATTTAGGAGGAAACATTCTTTGGTTTGCTAGGCGACTGGAAACATTCAATATTCACCCAGTTCCACTCTTCAGTTCGGGAATATGCACGCAGCTCAGCTTTGGTGTTAGGCTCCCTTCAACTGCAGGAGTGTCAGGATGCTATATTTACTGTAACCCTTTCTGTTGCCACAGAAACAGCTGTGATGTCATCCATGACAGATTAGGGTTTATCTGCAGGATCTAATGGGAAGAATTGGCAGGTCATAAGGAAGCAAGTTCTTCTTCCAAAACCAGATCCTCTCTCTTGGGAGGGGGGAAGAAAAAAAAAAAAAAAAGAAATCAGATAGAGGTGCAAAGAAAGGACCTAAGAACCTGACGGACTGATCTGGTCTCCTAATGAGATGCACAGGAAGCTTCCTCCAGTGAACACAGAAAAGTTACATTTTTGATGTCAGAAACACTCTGGGCTGCCTTTGTTTGGAGCAACAATGACATCCAGTGGCTGGTTCCTTTACTCCTCAGGGTGAATTCTGCATGCACATCCCTGGGGATTTGATGGCCGGTCCCATTTAAGGGTGAAGAAGATGGATAGGTTGGCTATTCCAAGCCTTATCCCTTGTTTTGGAACTGAGGAGCCCCTGGTCAGGATTAGCCCAGACCATCTCCCTACGGCTGAGATGCATAGAGGATGTGTTTCTGATGAACATCCGCTGGGAAGGCACTCTCTTAAAGGGCTTACCCCTGTTCCTACTGAAATCACTGACTGTGGCATGGGAGCAGGATCAGACCTGGAGGCTGCATTTCCTCCGGCTGCCCAAGGGTGCATCTGGCAACGGTCTCTGAGGAACACACACGATTACTGCATTCCCATAGAGAAATGAGTCACGCCAATTTTTCACACATAACAAATTGTTCTCAGGTTAAGTGTGTGGCATAAATGGGCAAGAGCCAAGCAGCTCAGAGCCTGGACTCATGCTCTGTCCTCAGCTCACTCGTTGGATGCATTTGGAAACCAGGCATGTACATCAGGGGGCCAAGGAAAGCAATAATGGTGCTAATCAGAAACAGGTAGGACTAAAGTGAGGCCTCAGTAAGTCTTGAGAAGAGCAAGATGATTTTGTGGGCTTTCCAGCCCTAAGGGGTTTTGACTTTTGCCTCACAGTGAAACCAAGCAAAGGGGAAGGAATTGAAAAGCCCGGCGAGGGGACACTTGTTGGGGCTGACACGCTATCCAGCCTAACCAGCCAAGAATTTGCTCTATGCCACCCACAGGACCCGAAATGAAGCAACTGCAGTGTAGACATGCCCCGTGGTAGTTCTACCTACTTCCAACCTGTGTTTTCAGGCCTGACTTTCAGATTCTCCAGACACAAAATTATTGTCATCACCCATGGGTGCTCCTCAGTCAACAACTATTGTTGAAGTCAAAGCAGTCATAAGGAGGGAGAGCTGGGGCATGGAAAGTACTCCGTGCGATCAACCCAGGAAGCTAAGATCCTAATTTGTTCTGCAAATGAAGCAGGTCAGCATCGGCTCGTATTATCTAGCACTCTGAAGACACATCAGCAGCTCAGCCCATGGCAAGCCCACAAACCAAAGGGAAAGGAAGCCTTTTGGCAGTGGCATCTCTACAGCCTTGTACTACACGGTCCCTTCTCAGGGTTGGCAGCACCTGGGTGCATTCAAGGAGACTTCCCTTTGCTGTCTTCTTGCACTGCAGTGACAACAATGGCCCCGAGTGTTACAAAAGGGGGTACCCGAGGACCAGATCTACTAGCTTGGACAGGATAAAAGCATTCAGGAAAGTGGGTCCCATATATAAACAGCTGGGGTTGTCTGCATATTCATGAAGCAAGCTGGGCTGGCTGGGACAGCATCTGTGTGACAGGCAAATTGCCTGTTTCCTAAATAAAACGTAGATGAGTCCTGGTGAAGAATGTCCTTGTTGGGCCCAAACCTGTGGCCTCTTTAAATGCACAGGAGCTGGGAACATGGATTGGCTACAGGGCTTGGTGCATAGGGCTGGTGGCCTGGTCTTCTGTGGCATTTCCCTATTGCAGAGATGTCCCCTTACAAGAGCCCTTAGGTGCACACTAGGGAAGGAAGGCTATGGCTACAGCCCTCCTATAGCACAGCTCTTGCTAGCTGCCAAAGCAGCCTTGAGGGCTGCAAGGCTGAGCAGCAACCAGGCTCCTCTGCTCTGTGTTTGAGGCTGCATTTGCATTGGCAGCTTCAGTACAGACACGGTGCAGAACTGCTGGCCCGTACTCTGTGCCTTCCTCCAAGATTTGTATCAGGCTCCACTTAGGTGTGGGACTGACTTCGCCTCGTAATGTCGAAACCACCTTCCTGCCTCCTCCACATGCTCCAGACAGACTGTGTGGCCTGTGCAGAGCCAGACACAGGGCTGCCGTCTGCCTCCCTTCCTTCTGCCATGGCATCAGATGCATTAAGCAGACGCTCACCCACGCAGGGCCAGCCGTAGCACAGGGACGTTGGCAATACACGTGGGCCAGATTCTGACCCCATTTACACTGGCGTAGAGCTGGGCTGCATCTGCTGAGGCCACTGGTCCTCAGCAACATTTACACCAGTGTAACCATGGCGAGGTGCCGCCCTTTGCTTCCAAAAAGCTCCTGGCATCAGGAAACATTTATTTCCAGCAGGTTGTGGGGCACATCCCATTACCACAATTTGTAGGCAGCTGCGAATGATGCTGAAGCCTTGGTATTTGGGAACCAACCAATGCAAAACCAGCGCCTTGGGCACATCCTAGATTAAAACCGACAGAGTACGCACAATTCATTTAAAAGCAGTGACCAGAGCAGTTGGCCCAGTCTTTTTTTAAGGGCTCTGGACCCCCTCCCCCTTCAGCGTGCAATGGATCTCAGAGACTGTCATGAGCGGATGCTTTGGCTCACCCCTGCCAACAGGGACTGGGGCAGGAGGAGGTTTTGCTGTGGAACGGAAGGATTTACATGCATGGATGTCCCTGCTTCCCCTAAGGGCCCTATTCCAAATGAGGCTCAGCTCAAATGGGTTTGTTAGCTACAGGGTCGGGGGGGAAGGGGAAACAAAGAGAATGCCAGACCCTGTGCAGGGCACTGAGATGTGAAGAACACGATTATGCCACAGGAGCAGTGGGTATTGGCACTTCTGCCCTGGCAGCTCATGTGACAAGCTGGCCTGCTAAGGGAATAAGGAGTGCCCTGGCTGCTAGAGCATGCGCTTGAGTAGTAGGAAGTCTTCCAGACAGAGGATGGATCCAATTTGGGGGTGCCAAACATAGTGAAAAAGGGCATAACCCCAAGACATGCCTAAACCTGTGACTGCTAGGAACTAATTGGGAGAGGATGGCAGGGAAAGGATTGCTCTACATATACCCTGTGTTTTTATAGCGTTCCTCTAAAGCAGAGGGGTCAGAGATGTAGCCCAGGGAGCCCTATCACATGGCCTGCAGTGCTGCCATGGGTTTCAACACAAGATGTGCTGGAACTGCCAGCATGCAGAGCCAGCCCGGCAGGCACACAATGCTCATGCTGGATGGGCTTCTGCAGGGTTTCACACTGCTGCTCTAAAGCAGCCACTACTCACTAAGACAGGCTACTGGGCCAGGCGGATCCTTGGTCTGACACCTCACAGCAGCTAGAGAGCCTCCTCTCATTAGTTGCCTCTGTAGACTACTGTAGCAACAATCTCAAGGTAGTAATCCAATTTCTCCTCAGATGGCATCTGACCAAGTAGACTGCTGCCTACAAGAACTCATGCCTTTGAGCCAGTTAGTCACCGAGGCCACTGTGCTCCACCTCTCCAAACTGCTGCACTGGTATCAATATACTCAGGACTAATGCTGTAGTTTAAGAGGACATGACAGCAAAGGAGTAACAAGCTCCTCCATTCCTGGAGCATCCTGACCTCTCTCCGATGGACACATGAGACTCCCAGTTGAAGGCAGGCACACTCCAGCTCCAGGAGAGAAAAACCAGGAACAGACAAAGTGTAGATCAAGAAGTTCCTGCTTCAATGAAAACAGTAGAATGGACCTTCAAGAGGAAGGGGTTTTTTTATTCTCCTGGCAAACTGCTACCACAGGCCTCCTCAAGGTCCTAAAAAGGGACCTTATTTTCCAGCACCTGGCAGCTTCTCTGCTGTTCTGCAGTCCCCACCCCCACAAGAACAAGCATGCACAGCAGCTCTGTCCTCACCACTAGATCAGATGTGCCCAGGACCTGTTCTGAACCAGAGATGACACAGGAACAAATTAAAACCAGCAATGGTAATTGCAGAGGGCCAAAATGCACCTCTTGTGGCCCCAGAAGGTATGCAAGGGACCTCAACTGGGATGGTCCCTTTGGATGAAGAGGGAGTTTAAGGAACTGGTTATTCAAACAGCTGCTCTGTAAACATCCTCATGCACTTAGTCTAAAACGAAGGTCAACTGCCTTATCACTCCATCTCTGTTCTCTGTGTTGGCTTACACTCCCTGTAGGGCTGATTTTAAAGGTTTCTATTTCAGTTCACAAGGCTTTGAGCAGTCATACACCTTCATATTTCACCAAGCTGATTACCCCCCTGATGCCCTTGCTCACGCTCCTCATTCTTCAGAGGCCAGATTGCTGCAGGTGCCAAGGATCCAATTATGATTGTGTGGAGAAAGCGCAGTCTGCCATTATGCTGGCGGATGAAGTCCATGGTTTAGCAATCGTATCAGACCTAGAATCTGTTTTGATTTCCCTGGCTTGCCTGGGAAAGTCACAGTCTGTCGATACGGCAGCTTTTGCGTGTACGTTTCATCTGGGTTGATTAATGGGCTTGTTGGATTTTTTTTTTTTTGGTTAAATTAATATAAAGTGCTCAGAGATGCATCTGCACAAAGGATGCCCTGTAGACCTAAATGAGTCTTGCTCTTGCTGCATTTAACAAGTCTTCAATATTTTAGCGCCCCAGAGCTTGCAAAAGCCAATTATTTTCACCTTGAAGCACTGTAAACAGGAGAGGGGTGGGAAAACCCCTGGTGAAATAAGGGCAATTTAGGTATTCTCTGCCATCTCTGCCCAGGAGCTTGGTCCATCCTTCTGGTGGGAGTTTTGAGAGATGACCCATACATTGAATCATTCTGTTGACTTGACCCACGTATCACAATCCAGCTGAAGGACACTCTCCTTTTCAGACTTTTCCCTAGAGAAACACGGGCTCTGTAGAGCTGACATTTTCAGCCCATTTTTCTTTGGTTGCCACCAGGGACTAGAGGGCGAGTTGTGGTGTTTTGGGGCCAGAAGATTGAGGCTATTTATTGCCTTGTAGGAACATTTCTTGGAAAACTCTGTAGAAATTGAGCAGTTTTAGGGGAAAGTATGAACAACAACGGGGGAGAACACACTCCCCATGCAGCCTAGTGGACGCTGCACTAAGCGAGCACTCAGGAGCTGAAGTCAGTCACAACTCTGCTAAATAGTTGTATGCCCCTCTGTGCCTCCCTCTCCCAGACTTGCCTTCTTAAAGGTTTGGGGGTAGCACACTTCTGCACCTGCTTCTGCCCTGCCAGCCATGCTGCCTTGCGGATGAGAAATGATCAGTAGTCCTATCTGCAACCAAGGTCCTCGTGGTAATTCTTCCCTCTCCTTAGTTGGCAAGAACCCCAGGTCCCCAGATCGACTTGCAAATATCCTGCCTACTTACATTCCTCCACTTGCTTGCTTGAATTGGTTACTAGCTTTCATTTTGCTTCCTGAGGTGTGGTGGTGCTGCCAACTGCTATTAAAAAGCTGCCACTTCCCACCTTGGAGAAACCTCAGTTCTGCCACTGAAGTGAAACCCCACGTACAGCTTGCAAAGTGCCCTGGGAGGATCTACAAAACACAACAGAAGCACTGGTCAATAATCATCAGCATCCTCTTTTGATGGTCTCCAATGTGCCGAACAAGCCACGAGTGGTTTATTTCTAGCGATTCCAACTCTGCTGCCCATTTCCAAAGCTAGTTCCAGTCCCTGGCCAATCCTTCCATTAACATGCTTTTGTGTTATTTAACTGGAGTTTTTCCGCTTCTGTGCTAAGCCCATTAGCAACCGATGAAGCTAGGGATAATTAACAAGAATCATTTCTTCCTTTTTTCATTGCGTTATCCCTTTTTATGCTTGCATCCGAGGACTGCACTTCTCCCAGGCTCCCCCTCCTCCTGCCCCCAGGCTACACATGCAATGTCACTAATCTCTCTCTCCACCCTCTTCAGGTTTTCTTGCTGTGTGTGCATCAATGCACTACACTACCCAACAGTTCAGCTGTGATCTACCAGGTGCTGGGTAAGAGAGGAAAAAATACCTCCTCAGGCTTGGAGGCAATAGCTTTATTTGTATATCCCAGGACCAAATCTGCTTTTTACTAACATGATTGCATTGGACGCTTGAGCTCTACTTGCATTCATTATTTCTTCTCTCGAGTGTCTTCTTGGTCTTCATACAGGGAGTTGAATTCTTCTAACACATCCAGATCAAGTTACATCACGGAAGGGGTGGAAGGGAGGGGAATTGTCTTTGCGGTTAAGACAAATGTGCTCAGGAGATATGGGTTTAAAATTCATGGTGCTGCTCCATCTAGTTTATACAGAAAGATGATTAGGTACCATGGCAATAAGTGCCAGAGAAAATCCCTTAGACTTATTTATAGACTTGTACAACTGAGGCATCCTGGAGGTTAGGAACACGCACAGTTCCTAATGCCCACAGATGCTGGAACGAACAACCCTGCCTCCCCCAGAGGAAAAAGCCACAGGAGCTAGGAGAAATGTTCCCCAGTGCTGGCATTGCCACGCTTCTACCCTATACACTCATCCTAATTACTGCCTTCCATGGCTACAGCTGGGGATTTTAATGGGCTTTCAATATTACACAAGTATTTTTATCCAAAGCACTGGGAAAGGCGAACAGAGGGAAGTCAATATTTTATTATTTAAGCTGGATGATGTGGCAGCTTAAAGACACATCAGCTTATACATGGGTATACGTGATAAAGAAATTGGCTAGTAGGAAGAATATTTGTAAAGAGAGTCCTTCCCCAGCCTTGGAATTAAAGAAACTAATCCTGCTAAATTAAACAAAAGTGGTACTAATATAAGAAACTACTACTTATACATAGGAGCTCTCTGTTACCAAAAATATAGAACATGATGTTTCCCACACATGCATTATACATTGTTAATGTAAACAGCAGGAGGCATAATTCCAGCATATTATGTGTTCTTGTAAAAAAAAAAAAAGAGTTGTTCTGGAAGAGAACGGCAAAAAAAGCCCAAGCAATACTATGCACCGAATGAAAAACTTTCACTAAATCCCAAGCCCTGTCTGCAGGGCATTACAACATCAATACCATTATCGCCACACACCACGGGCAGCTTACTGCTATTAATTATGTTAGCAAAATAAAGGATCCTTTCTGGCTGGCCGGGATGGACCACGTTAAGCCATGCTGGTAAAGCTGGATAAACCTCATTAGAGGGAATTTGGCAATGGGACAGATAACAGCACAGTGCTGTCACGATTCAGACCATTTAGAAGGAACTATGGTCCAAAACCACTGATTTTTCAGAGATCAAGAGATGACATTGTATCTTCCTCCTACTGAGGCCAGTTGATAGTAGATGAGGTGAATGCACAGACCCAGATAAATCTGTTTGCGTCCTTATTAGTCACGCTCAGCACTAGCTGCTGTGCTAGGACTTTAATGCTTCAAGCCAACCTTGTGACCGAGACCCTCGAGATATTCCCCTGGCTGCAAGTCATTGGCCTGTGACCTTTGCCCTCTGTCCGGACCAGCAAAGATGAGAGCTGTAGCTCCAGCCAAATGGCAGGCCTCGTACTGCCCCTATTGAAGGAAAGGGAAAGACACCAGTGGAAGCAGAAGTGGGTCCAGTTGAAGGGTCCTTGGTAGGAGTGCAGGCTTCTTGGTGACAAACGGCATGATCCCTACAGTGTGGCAGCCCTGTGTAGCTGTTCCAAGAGTGCAGTCAGGGAAAGGCATGTAGGAGGCTGGATGTTAACAGAACCCAACTAACATTAGCGTTCAAGACCAAGCAACACAAGACGTTCAGAAAGTTAAATCAGAAAAGAGCGTGAGGTCTTAAACCACTGCAAGACTATCTAGCAAAGGAAGTCCAGGGAGTTTCAGATGCACTGTTCTCCCCTGTAAGTGGGCAGGTTGCAGACCTTACATCTGCAGACCCTGTAAGGCAGCAACAGGCTACATCCAGCGAACCGGCAGTTTCCCAGTCCTAGTTCTCAGTCTCTTGGATGCCTTTCCACAAGTACCCTCAAGGCAATGCTGGCTTCCTGTCTCACTGTAACGAATGCTGCTCTGAATACTGGACAGAGATGTAAGTAATGTTATTTTTGAATACAATATCCAACATAAATAGAAGTGGCAAAGTTCCAGCCTGAAAATATAACAGTTTCCAATAGAGCAGGGAGAAGCGTTCAAAGAATCTTTTGAACAATCCATTAAGGCTCCTATCAAGACAAAGGGCTTTTTACGACGACACGGACACAGCAGCCTCTTTAAACTCATTCATAGAAACAGACGAGGCAAGCATTTTCCTCCTCATTTCCTTCGCTTAGATTCAGCCCCTCCAGAAAAAGAAAAAAGGAAGACAAAAATGAAACTATTACAGTTTCCACAGCCTGTGGGAGCCTCAAAAGAGTGCCGCAATTTTTAAAGTTTTAACAAATCCCTCACTGAAGACTCCCAAATCTGCTGCACGTGCTCTTCAGTCAGTTCACAGCTCAGAAGCGACACGGCTGCTGCTGTTATACACACGCAGTACTCAAGCTAAGAGCAACCAGCTCCCTGACCCTCGTTCAGGCATGCTAGAGTCTGAACGTCAACGAGCCTTTTCGGTGGTTAAAAGTCTGTGCTTTTGCCTCTCTGCTCATCAGTCTTTAAACACCTCTAGGCCTTTGTAACGGCAGCGTCCGCTTCAGATCTTTAATTGCAATTTCTGCATAAGTTACAGCTTCCCTAGTACACTTTTCCTTTCCACTCTGCCTTACAGATATGATTTTGTAGCATCCCACAGCAGAGACTAAGACACCTCAGGCAACAGATTTGTGTCCAGGAGGAAAAAAGGAAAAAGAAAAAAAAGGGGCAGAAAGAAATGAGTTGGGTCCTGTAATGAGATTGTGTGCTGGTTAATCTGCACTTTACATTCAAGGGCTCCTTACAGAACTACTGATTTGATCTCTTAACAATCTGAAATACGAATGGGCCAAGTTCCTGACTCAGCCTTCAGCACAACAGAAAAGACGTATTCAAGCCAAGAACAGCGGCAGCCAGCTGAAGAGGGAGAAGGAAAGCATTTCAGATGCATCTGAAGTGTCTCCAGACACCAGCAGAGGATGATAGGAGGAGGAAGGAAAATCAAGGCTGTGGAAGTAGTACACATCCCCCACAACTAGGAACTCAGCATGCCAGGTACAGGCACGTCGAAAGAGTCCCCTAATATAAGTTTTCTTTATCTTAAATCTGGCAACTTCTCCAAAGCCTGGAGGATTCTTACTTCATACACTAGTCACAGTCACCGCTTCTAGAGTGCCTTTATCTGAGGATTCCCACACATTTACACACTTCTATTAAGTCTCTCTATGACGCTGGAGAGGGGATTTTTATCCCATCTTACTGAGAGACTGAATGAATGCACAAGTCAAGTCTCAGTTTCCATGAAAACGAGTCTGACACACAAAAATAAGCCCCTAGAATTTCAGAAAGGCTTCCTCTGTTGGGTGATGATGAGCACGTCTGAGTATCTGGCCTGAAGGGTCACTACAGGGGCTCCTGGCCAAAGAGCTCTCTTGGAGATACAAAGGGTGTTCAAGGCCTGCAGGAAGCCAAGTCCCTTGGAGAACTTGATCCCATAAGTGAGTGCCAAGAACTAGAAGGTCTGGCTCCCTGTGTCACTTAAGCTCACACAAGCAGGGTGGCATTGGCACCAGAGCCGTGGCTGGCAGTGTTACCATCCTGTACTTAGGGCAGTTTGTGCACAGGACAAACTAGTGACTTGCAGGCTCTTCTATGTGTATTGCATCAGTGCAATCAGATCTGTCAAATGGGAACAGGAATTCAGTTGTCATCGTCAGCTCCCCAAGGAGGGCTGGGCTGACTCAATTAGAAGAGGTACAAGAGTATTGATTAATGCCAAATCTAAATTGTCTCTCAACTACATAGTGCGCTGATGGGTTTTCACCCCCTCTGGGTTAGTCTTAATTTCAAACATGATCCTTGTTGTTCCAAATGCACAATACAAATTGACTATATATTAGAGCTTGTATTATCTCAGTCCCCACTGGCCACTGATGAGCTAGTAATTCTGAAGTCTGACTTGTTCACTTTATTTTCTTACCACTCACAGCTTTCCCAATCCTCCCCAAAAATGCAGTGTTATTTTTAGTTGCACCCCTCTTCCTACACTGTGCACCTTTGGGCTATATTGCCAAAATGGCTGGCTCAGCTCCAGTGATCCCCCCCCACACACTCTTCAGGAAAGCTGTGTGTATTTATATTATTTGCAAGCCTATGTGCACTGTTTAGGCACCAGCCTCTGCTTTGGCCTGCAGAGAGAGATACAGCATCCCTGGAGAGCTCTTGGAAGGATAATGCTGAAGGCAAACCTGCTGCTCTCTGGTGGAAAGGGAAGGGCTGTCATATGCTGCATTCTTCAGGTGGTGCTACCTGGACATCTCCCCAGGCCACTGGTGGAGAGCAGGATGGGATGTGGCCCCCAATCCATTTGTTCATCCACCCACACTTTGGGCAGCTTTATACCCTGGGAGAGCAATCTGCTATTGCTTCATAGCAGTCAATCCCCTTGACTGGAGTTTTGGGTGTCCATCCTCCTTGGAAGTCAGGCTGATTATTTAGGTACCTCATTCCAGACTTGAGCATACGTCTAGATCAGTGGTTTTCAACCTGTGGCCTGCAGACCCCCGAGGGTCCACAGACTATGTCTAAGGGATCCATGAAAGATGACCACGATGAATCAAAACTATGTGAATACCCACACTGACAATTCAAAGGGGTCCACATCTCCATTTAAAGTTTCCAAAGGAGTCTACAAATGAAACAAGGTTGAAAGCTACTGGTCTACACAGCTGTGACAGATCTACCCGATTGAGCTCCAACATGCCCAGGGGCTCAGGAATCCTCAATTCCAATGGGTGGAGCCAATCCACCAATCAGGAACAAGCTGGGGAAAGCAGGCACCACCCCTTTCCCGAAGGATTGTGGAACGCAGTATGGCAGGTCTGCCATAAAAGAAGAGCATGCTCGGCACATTATACAGCAGATGTGGCGAGGGATGGAAGGAGAGAGAAGCTCCAGACAAGATGGTCATCGAGACCCCACGTGAGCCTCGACGGTGCATGGATCAGCGTACAGCGCTCAGGTGCTGGGAGCTGCTTGAGCCTACAAACCTGGCAAGCGGCTGGGTGGGGTGGTACGTGGATCGGCGCACAAAGAGCTGGCCCTGGGAGCAGCTTGAGGCTGCTCGGGCCCTACATGGTGCGCAGGTCAGTGCACAGGAAGTCAGCCTTGAGAGCAGCTCAAGGCTGCTCAAGTTAGCCCCAGCTCTAGGCCAGGTAACCGGAGCCCCGCAGTGTGTCTCAGCATTAAACTAAGAGCCCCGGTGCCCAGAGCAGGGTCCAGGAAAGGGAAAGACCCCCAGTGGGAGGCCGGGAGGGCCCAGAGCAGGGCACCAGGCCATCGAGAGGAGCAAGAGGCACTGCCGGAGAGAGCCCCTTGCGGAACTGGCCACCAGGGGATGAGCCTTGTTTGCTTCAGAGTGGGAATGCGAGTTGCTAGGGAAGCGGGTCCCATTGGGGAGCTGGGCTCGGGAGAGGAGGGTCTGTAGCAGCCACCCTCCTCCCTTTTGGAGGGGGGGGGGGGTCCATGTCCAGGGTCCTAATGGAGAGAGGGACTCCAGGGAACACCCCGTGGGGGTGCTGAGCGCACCTAATATTTTGTGATTGATGTTTGCTTTGTATTGTTGATATTAATATAGTTCTGGGTACTTCTTAAGGGGGTTTATATTAGTTTACCTGTTTTCATTACCTATACATGTTTACTCCCATTATCAGAACTTACCTGTATTGTTGCCTGTGCCCGTCTTTTGCATTGCCACCTCAACTTACCTGGGTTTATCTGAGTGGATGCTTATGTGTTTACTGTGTTGATGCCTTAATTTACCTGTTCCAGGGTGTTAATGTTCATCTGTGTGGGGGGTTGTTAATTATTGCCAGCACTGTAGATCACCTGTACTGAGTTCCCAGTTACCTGTTCTGTTCTGCAGTCCCCCAAAGTGGTACAATGCGTTGGTTGCTGGTTACTGAATATAGTGTCACATACCAATTCTACTATAAATATTTAATGCCTCTTATTCATATTTATGTTTGTATAGCAATACATTTGGATATAGTTAAGTGCTTTGTTCCGGCCTGGCTCTATAGAGAAAAGGAGGAACTGCTCCCCAGTGGCATGCTGCTCTCACAGCACTTTTGCTTGACCCTCACCATCCCTTCCACTTACGGGCAGGGCACACCCCTGCGTGTACCTGGGCTACACAGCTAAAGGCTTGAAGTGCTAACCTAGCCACATGGAGACTGCCTTGCAGAAGCAGGACAAGCAGCGCTCACCAGCTGGACAGGGACAATACTGGACTCTCTGCAGCTTCCACTCACATATTGCCCCCTCCGACTGTCCATTCACACAAGTTTCCCCCTCCCCACCTCTGCAATAGCTTCTACGAATCTTGAAATGCTTGAATACTCCCCGATTGTGCAGAATAAGATTTGGGACTTGGAAGCTGCACAAAATGCCTAAAGATATTAAAATCCTCCATCTTCCCCTTGGCCGAGAGAGGAGGAAGGTCGAACTGTTTGTGCGCAACAGCTAGATATTAAATCATTTCAGCTCTAAAGCCTCCATTGACCTCTTTTTGAAAAGCAGGGTCTAAGTTTGTCCCAGGTCATGCTGTGCAACTCCATGGGGGCTGTGCTAGTTCATAGGTCAGAAGCAAGTTCTTCACCATTTAGGATGTCAGCTGCTGCTATTGGAAAGAGATTGCGCATCCTTCCCTTGGGAGGATCCTGCTGAACTTTACAGTTCAGCTGAACTCTCTTCCCAATCTACAGTTAGCATTTTTCATGAAGACAACTCTGTTAGGAACATTATTATAGAGATGTTTGCAGCAAGATTGTAAAAAATGGAGCGGGGGGGGGTGCTAAATATTTCCCCATCTCAACAACTGACCCACCCTGAACGCACTAGGAGAAGAACAGCCTTCCAGCACTTTTCCAGTTGCTGAGTGCCCCTGGACTCTGCCTGGGCAAAGCCTGCTCTGTAGGACAGCTCAGAGCACCTCCCTGGGCTCAGTGACTGATGGATGGTTCATCCCTTATAGATGCATTCCTGAGACCACCTCAGCCTGCTGTCTGAAAAACAAGATTCAAAACCCAGCCCTAGGAGCTGAATCTTACTCTAGCTGCTGCTTATAACCTCGGCAGGAAGCTGTATGTATATCTGTTTCCATTCAAACTCACCCCCACTCCCGCCCCTCAACCCAGATGTCACCTGTCCCTTTACCCAGCCAGCTCTTTCCAATGCCGATGGCTTTCAGTCATTTGAGAGCTGCCTGCCTGTTGTGCTTATTTCCCTTGCTGGAAGGACTATCATCCAGAAGTGCTGGCCTCCTTTCCCCTTGGGAAGCACTTTAAAGGTCGTTCCTAGAAGGCAGCCTCTGGGAAAGGAGTGTGTTAATACTAAATGGGCATTTAAGACTAGGCAGAGAAAAGCATGAAGCAACTTGTGCAATGGTCTCCTGTGGACACAAAGTCAGGTAAGTACCCAGGGAGTCCCACAGAAATGGAGCTTTGTGTGCAGGGAGTGGGATAAAGGGGGCTTATTATCTGGCAGAAGGGGCAAGGCAACTGGCTCTCACTTCCCTTTCTCTGAAGGCAAATTGCAGAGAGCTTGCTTTCCACAAAGGCCATCTGCCAAAAAAGTTTCCCCTGCAGGCTACCTGCCAAGATACGTTTCTTCATCCCTTGAAGCCACCTGTCAAGGACACCTGCCTGCCTTCCCCAAGGGCTAGTTGCAAAGGGTGCTAGATCCACCTATGGCTACGTGCCAAGGTGTTTTGCTTCTCTAAGGCACCTCTGCCAAGGATTATGTCTTATATTTCTGAGCGTACAAAGCTTCCAGACGCTTCTCCCTGGGACTACCTGCAAGGACTTTGGCACACCTTTCCCTAGGGGACTGGGTGTCTCATGGATATTGGAAAATGTGAGTGGGTAGCTGGACATCTGAGCACAGCCTGGCAGGATAAGACACCCGTTTCTGTTCCGAGGAAAAGATGCTGAGCCAGCTCCTAAGGTGTGGGGCCTGCAATTTGCATTGCCCTGCCAGGGCTGATGGCAAAGTGAATTCTCTAGCCAGTAAAAAAAACTGGGATTAAAGGGGTTCATCTCAAGTCAGGAGTTAAAATAAATCCCCAAGAACCTTTTGGGTCAAGTCTCAACCCCTTTATAAAAAACTGTTTCAAAATGGGAGGGGGGGGGAAGTGTTACAAGTATATGCAACACGCCAGGGGCTAGGAAAAGTGGCAATGTGTGCTTTTCCTACAGCCCTTGGACCACATCTTCTCCTATGAAAGGAATTTGACCCATTGCAGCAAATGCAAGGAGGGGAGGAGCTGTGTAGCAAATAATATGCCCAGCCCTCTCTGCAAGTCCATCTCTTTCCATCTACAGAGAAGCGATCATTCCCATGTGTGTTGTCTTTTAGAAATCCAGCATTATTAAAATAACTCTCAAATCAGAAAAGAAGTAAAAATATTTCAATTTTCAAGCATGGATGGTCAAAGTAAAAGTCAAGGGAGGCTTTAAGAATCCCAGGTGTTGCTTAACCTGTAAGTGAAAAGAAAATGTATAACGTAGTGCAGGGAAGAGGAATACTAAATGAGGGAAATTCTTAGGGGAATCAAAATTTGGCTCATCCGCAAGTCAAAGCTGCTGCAGTAGAGGAATGGGAGGCTGGGCTCAAGAAGATGGGAGAATTGGTGGCTTGCACAGCAAGAGGAAAATCTGAGAAGTCTCTGGGTCCAAACTGGAGGGAGAATAGTTCCATTTACTAAACAGCCTTGGCTACATTTGCCTCTAATACAGGAGCAGTGACGTCAATGGGGTTTTGACAGGGATAGATTTCTCTTTCTGTATCTCCGAGATGGGCAATAAAATAAGCTTCATCCACAGGCTCCCTAGTGGAATTTTACAGATTCACGGAGGAGCAGTGTGCCCTGCCTACGAGCTCCTTTTGCATAAATACTCAATGCCACCTTCATTAGCCCAGGCTTCTTTCCTACTCTCCCCTTCATCTTGCTGAGAAAAAAAAAGCAGCTGGATCATGGAAGCTTAAGGCAAGGTGCTGAGCTTGGGGGTGCAACAGACTCACTGCACAGCCCTTTCCCCCACCAGAGACCTGGCTTCAGAGCAGGAGCTGGTGGCAGCCTCAGTTTAGTTTGTACTGGTCACAGCAGAACCCAGTCACCTCACACACTGATGTGATTAACAGGGAATAAGGCATCCTGACCCTGCTACTATGGAAGACAAGGGCAGTTCTCATAAGAGAAGCATTTGGACCTAAGCTGGGCAGTGACCTATTACTAGAACAGCAGGCAACGGCACCATCGGGGCTGAGATGTGTTACCAGAACAGAGCAGCAAACGCATATATGCAGGGGGTCTCTGGGTACAGGAGGTGGACAATTTGGGACCAATAATGGGAAACAACTTTGCACCTTTTGAGCACCGCATCAAGTCCAGCACACCAGCAACTAAAAGTCATTTCTCTCCAAGGACCTCAACCAAATGGATGGAAGACTCACTCCAACAGCAGCTCACAAACAAGTGTCTCCATCTCGCAAGCCTGCCTCCCCGATTTGGGCGCAGGCTGGGTGTAACCTTATCAGAAAAGCAGCACTGAAAATGGAGACTGGAACATGGACTTACCATCCAGGCTGCAGGTCCATCCGCTGCCTCCACATCCCCTTGCTTCTAGCTTTGCTGCCAAGCTCACCATCCTCCAGCAGGGCTCGAACTGGAGCTTCAGCTCCCAAGTTTCTTCCCAGGAGCTCTGGAGTCACCATCAGCCGTCTTAGCCAGTCTCAAGTCCTTTGACCAATGAAGCTTTGACCAATGAAGAGGCCACACACAGACTACCTGCTATTGCTCTGGTAAGCCTGGTTCTGAATCACCCACTCCCACCCCAGGATCCCTGGCCTCATTCCTTTCACCTGGGAACAAGGCCAAGTCTGGCACAGGTGCAATTTACTTCCCAGCTGCTTAAAGGACCAGTTCACCCTGTGACAAAGATAAGACACTTACTGTGCCATCTCAAGGACGCTGGCACTGCAGAGACCTAAGCTCTGTGTTTGGTGGATAAGCAGAAGCTCTAATTTGGCTTCCAGATCATTAAGGGTATGGCCGTGGTGCCCCCAAACTGCACTAGGGAGCATTGCTGGAATACAAAGCATGCCAACTCCCTGCACATTACACTGTGAGGCAGATGTAATGTCCTGTCTTCTAGCACTGCTGGACATGTGCCTAGAAGTATGCCTAAGACAGCAAGCTTCTTGGCATGCTCCCAGTGCCACCTGCAAGTGGCTACACCTCGACCATTCTGGGGTGTCATGTACGCAGGTGGGCAGCACTGTGGATCATTGCAGTGTCCCTCAGCACAGCCCAGAGACACTTTGTAAAAGGACGCTGAGCTGTAATGCGGGTCCCGGCTGCTTTCTGAAGCATTGTTCTGTTTGAAACCATATTTCACGGTGTGTAACCATGACAGTGTTTTCCGAAGAAGGCCAAACATGTGGGAACATTTCTCACTCCTTGAAAGTTAATGGCTGCTCCTCTGCACAGGTTTATGATTTAATTGAAGAATGGAGAGCAAGAGAAGATATGATGATTAATAGTGCCATTAATCCTCAGGACACAGCACTGTAGTACTGCCCAGGGCCTGCACTAATGCTTGATGGTGTCATCCAAGCCAGCCAATGACACAGGGAGTTGAGGGCTGGGGGTCAAATGAAACAGTTAAAAAGGAGGGTGGGAAGCCAGACTGTGTTCTTGTTTGGATGAGGGCAAATCTGGAATAACTGTCCTGCCAGCATCAGCATTACTGCACGTTTACCCTACTGTATAAAACAAGGAATTTTGTCCAGGGCCTTCTCTATAACGAACATTTTCTCCACCATCTGACATTTTCTGTAAACTACAGGAAAGCTAATTTATAGGCATTTACTTTGCCATGTTTGCATGGATAGGAGACATAAATACACTATTTTTTTAAATGGACGTCATTCTGCAGTACTGACCGATTCTTTGATGTTCCCTGTAGCAGGACAAGAAGCTTCGTTAACTGTTCTCCCTTGGTTCATGGATCTCACTCTTACCACAATGGAAAAATTCACTGAGACAGCTCTGAACCAATGTTCCAGTGCAGTGTACAGGCAAAGAAGTCTTCTTTTCAATAAAATGTTACCCAAGGTTGTATGAGCACTTGTAGCCAAGTAGCACTTTTTACAAGAGGTAATCCTAGTGTCTTGGCTCTGGTCCAGTTTGATTAGCAAAATTCTGCCAACTTGAGTTCCTCCAGCTTGCATACTACGTTCTTCCTTGGTTTTGCTTATTGTTATGTACTGTTCAAGAGCTACCATGTTCCATCCCTGAGCTGGCTGCATTTCACTGATGTGTAAAGTGATTTTGAAAGTGCCACAGGACTCTCTGAGATGAAAAGCACTATATAAGCCCAAGTTATTAATATAAATGCCTTTTAAAAAGATATTTGCATTTTTACTTCACTATTTAAAATATAGGGCTAGGAAGCTACTGAGGGTCCTCAAACAGATTACTGGCTAGACCTTCCCAGCCAATCAGAATGCAGGGAAGTATGTTTTTCTGCTATAATCAATACACAATAACCAACAGCATCCACTTATGATACAAATGAAAGGGGAAGGCTATAAAGATTCCTTCTGCTGGAGAAAACCCTGGTATCCAGCCACTGGAGCGAGGGGAGGAAGTGATCCCGACCAGCTCTCTGTCACACTAATGAAGCTGTCTCATAACCGTAATGGAGACCTCATGTATCTGCTGTGACACTTAGCAAATCCGGGCATGAATAAATAACTGAAGTCCAATTGAATTAACCTCCAGCTGATCAGCACAACTAAACAAATTATCCCAAACTCTGAACAAGATTAGAAAGACTGGAGCAGGCTAGATTCATGTGGTAGGAGGGTTAATTCAGTTTAACAAGTTTAGACCTAGCCCCACTGCGTTCTTTTCTTGATGTTTCAGGGCAAACTTCTCCCAGACCACTCTTGGAGAACCTGGAGAAAGGATTACATCATATGAAGGATGACAGTGGCAGTCCAGCCCGGAGTCACCTGAAGAAATAAAACAAGTTTTGTAAGGAGAGAGCAGGTGGGAAAAAAAATGTTTCACAGCCACCAGAAGAGAAAATAGAAAAATGGCATTGATTTCCGTGTGAGAAATTCCAGCTTGGTGTCTAAGAGGTTTAAAGAGATTGTATCCCCTCAACCTTCCTTTTCCCATTAAGCACAGAGACCACCTTCAATATACAGGTGGATGCAAGAGGCTGGACCCAAAGGGATTTCCTATTGGCTAGCCCTAGGCAGGTGCCTGATCAGCGCACAAGTCGTCTAGAATCCTATACTTAGGAGCTTTATTCTTCCCATGCATTGTACAGATCACATAGTCCCCCAACACAGGACTCCGGAGACCACTCCAAGAGCCAAGACACACATTGCAATACTCAGTGCTGAAGTCCCACAGTTATGGTTAGAGCAAGACCCCCGCATACCTTGATATTCCTAGGCTGGAGTCCTGGAAGGCAGTGCAAAGTTGGCATTAGAGCATTACAAACGATGCAGTTGCATGGGGCACTGATTTTGGTCAGAGCCGCTTGTGGCATAGTTACATTTTTGGTACGGTTGTCTAGAAGAGAGCACTGGCCCCAAGCTAAGCCTTTGCATGGACCCCACAAGGTAAACCCTATCACTGAGACAGAAGGAGTTTGGTCTCAGATTCCCCCAGCACCAGTTAAATCCTGACCACACCACCAAATCAAATCAGTGCTGGCGCCCATCTCCCCACAATGTTCAGGGTGCCTGTGGTGTTGATTGTGCCACTAGGCCAGGGCATTTGAGACAAAAATTCTGTGCAGGAGTGGTCTCGTGACTACAATCCTCGTGACCACACTGGGACACCAAGTCTCACACCCAACCCACTAGCATCCATCCCATGATACCATCTGACTTTTAGAGCAGTGGGTCCTGGGAGACAATTTGAATGCTACCTGTTCTGCCCATTTGCTTCCAACCTCTCCTTCTGGTCCCTGTAAACCATGAGGCCTCAGGATGCAAGGGGCAAGATCCTATTTCACATATTAGGTATCTGATGGGACTGGGTGTCTTAAATATAGTCCCCTTCAAGTCCTTGAAAAACCCTGAATGCAAAAGGTAGTTGGAACCTCCCCACTTTTAGTGACTTAGTCTTGAGATAAAGGTGCACTAGAAAACTAGATACATTAATGTTTATTGGGGACTTGAGCAAAGTGGGATATGGTCACACTTAGAGATCAAAGTGCTACTTAGATGTCTAATAGATAGAACAGGTCTGATCCAAGGGATCTACTTCTCTCCACTGTCCCTATGAAGGAGCTCTCACTGGCTCCATGGGATGGCCACCATCTGTACATGTTTGTGTGGGGTGCTCCATTGTCCCAAGGGGACATGAACAGTTGCACTAAGGCATGACGGGACCGTGTTACCCAATGTCCTGTGGCAGAAGCCCTGCAGACCACAACTCGCTCCCTCTCTGTCAGGGAAGGGAGTAGTATTCGGCGTATCCTGCAGGGTGCTGCCTGCAGAAATGTTTGCCTTGGGCCAATTCTGTTTGGCTGTTACAGCTCTGCAGCCCTCCAGCACTAGAGCCAGGTCAAATGCATGGAAGCCCATGGCATGTCTGCTCATTCAGCACTGGAGACAGCCACAACCTGCATGTCAGAGGGGGAACGAAGTACCCTGGCTTTGTGTGTGCTCTCAGAGTGGGAAAGCGCAGTCGGAGCCACGACACGCACTAATGCTGGAGAATGAACTGCTTGGATGAAGGAATAGGAGAGCTCTGGTTGCTTTGCTGTGCTCACCAGCCCAGGATAGTTGGAAAGCTTCCCTAAAGGAGCAGCTGGGGGTCCCCTGGCAAAAGGGAAGCCCTTGGTGACATGAAGCTAAGGTTGCCAGTTCTACACCACCTGCTCTTCCCCCTTCCCTCACAGGGAATAGTTTGGGGACGGAAGGGCGCAGGGCACTCTGGCACACACTGTCCAGCAGAGTGGCCCTTAGGGGATTGTTCCACTCTAACCTGTTTATGGCAGAAGCTAAAATGACTTCTGGGCAGCTTCAGCATCAGGGAGGCAAAATAATTTCTCCCCTCGCCTCGGCTGTACAGAAGAGAGAGCAGCAGCACCTGAGGTTCCAGCCCACAGTACGTACCCAGAAGCATAAAAATACAAGAGAGAAATCCAAAGCAGAGAAGCAATAACCTGTAAACTAATAAACCAACCAAATGCTTTGATAGCAAGGTTCTCCCAAGAGCAGTGATTATTAATGGATGTCCTGAAACATCACGTGTATAGTTTTCTAGTGAAGAAGGAAATGTTTCCAAGGCGCTGTGGGTCTCAGGCTTCAGCTTCATAAAATCTTCATATCATTTTATATAAATCTAGCACTTCCAAAGCTCCCTGCTTCCAAACCACAAGTGCATGCACACATATACAGTCATTTAAAAAGAACTCTGCTAAGAAATCATCCAAATAAATGTCAAAGAGATAAAACTACAATATTGTGCAAAGTTCCCCCATGGGAATAAGGGGATGTAGTGTTACCAATTCTCTATAGTGACACACCATAGAATATGTTTCCTTGTTACTGAGGGCAAGTTACTGAAAGGAAGGACTCTTGGGATCTATTCCAGCCTCTGTCAGTGACTTCCAGGATCCTTTGTGAATTGCTAAATGCTTCCGTGCTTTGATTTCCCCAACAGGAAAATGGGGATATTAATAATTTCCTAAGTCAGGATGGTGTTTGTGTAGTTTAATTCCCTAATATTTGCAAAGAGGCTTGAGATCTCTGTAAAAAAAACCCCTACTATATATGTGTAAATTATTATCTGCAGGGGTACATGTCCTTATCAGCCATCCAAGTACAAGAAAGAGAGTCAGACAAACAGCTCGTAACTTCCTTCTGACAGTGCCCTGGTGCACGCCATCACGCGTCCCTGTGGTCGCTGGATCACGTGGAATATAAAAACCTGCTACTTGCTGACATTTACTCCTTTTGGTCATATAAGAAAGGCTCATCTTTTTAGTGCTGGATCAAGATCCAGGGTTCAAAAACCCTCAAGAGTCTGTCTATGCGTGGTCACCATTTGTTACATTCCCTATCAGACTTTTCACAGGCTGGTGACAAGGTGGCATTTACAACTGATGCAAAGGGTAAAAGCATCCTTTCTGTTCCCAAGTCAAGCTCCTCGCTGAGATATAGATGGGATCATGAGAGTGCTGTTTCTCCTCTATAGGAGCTCAAGTGGATTCCCTCCAGCCCTGTATGAAGGAGTGTGAAGGTCAGCAGGGGCAGAGGCATCCCAGGAAGGATCAAGCCCTCTATTTTCTTAAAAGGAAAATTCCTCTCCAGAGAAGGGTGAGTGGAGCTAAACTTTATTTTTGTGGCAGGTTTTACTGACAGGAGCTGCCATTATCTCAGTCAAACAGGCAAGCCCTCGAATGACTGTGGTAAGCAGGAGAGAGAAATGTTGGTTCTTTGCCGTGCTAGAAAACAGAGGATTTGCCAGATTGCAAAGAGTAATGATAAGGTATCAAGTCACTCCATTCTCATTAACCCAAGGAATCAACTCCAAGCCTCTCAGAGACTTTCCATGGACCTCTGCTACCCTCTAGCGGCACTTTAAAACACTCAACTAAAAGTTTCTCTGCTTGATTTTTGTAGTTAACTTCATGCAAAGTTTCATTTACACTTTTCATGCCAACGTAATCCAAAACATGAGATCAGCAAAAATATTTTGCCAGCTAATTCGAAATTCAAAGTCTTGTTAGCAGAGCCAAAACGGCAGGGGATGTACATGGATGGGAAAAAAAGGAGAAATAACTGAAAATAACGCCTCTTGGTATATTAAAGTATTATGCACCAGCGTTGAAGGTTGCATTGGCCATTCTTTAGGACGTACTGGTTTTCAGGGCTTTGTATCTATCCCAAAGCATTACTTTGGGGTAAATAAGTATCTGCATGGGAAAAGTGAAAAAATGCTCACAACACAACTCTAAATCGCAGACACACAAATAAGTTAATATATTATGCATAGTACATTTTAATAGATATTTTTGCTCTCTATATAAAGGAGGTCTTTCTTTCCCGTTGCAAAAAATATGTGCTGTCGGCTGCCAACTAAACAAGCTAAATTAAATTAAAACTTGATTTGCTCAGGAAATGTCATTAGGCACATATGGAAGGAGTTTTAATTACTAAACATGACCTGAATGTTTCCATTCAGAGAGCTACGATCCATAAATGCCAGGCCATGCCGGCCCGCTTAACGAGAGATCGGGACAATCAAAAGGCAAGATGTCCCAAATCTGTATCTGACCCCTTGACTCCACGAGCACCAAACCGAGCGTTACCTACCCCGCTAAAAAACACGGCCACAGAAATAAATGGCCATGGGGCATTAGTGGTTAATGAACTTAACGCCTCATTCGTATCTACAGAAAAGTGCCGTTTCAATCTGTAGGCCAAGCCCATGAGGAAAAAACCCATCGGCTAGCATGTGACATTTTGGGGGGTTAAATTCCCTTTCTTGAATCTGGCTAAAGCGACAGCTCCTTCCACATCTGGCGGCAACAAACTCCACCCGTTTGGACCCGAGGGGCCGCTGGACGGACACGAGCCCCTCGGACGACGCCAGCTCTACGTTTCCTTGCTGTTTTGGCCGAGAGGCCGGCAGGGCAGATCTTCCGTCGCAAACCTCTCGGACCGACCACGACTCTGGGTTTCCAGATGAAATCTTGGGACTTATCTCGTGAACCGCGTCTGCGTGTGTCACCGTGCGCGTGTCCGTGAGAGGATGGCGAGGTGCCCGGGGGGGGCACGGTCCCCGGCCGCGCCCTGCCGCGGGGTTACACGCTCGGAGCAGACACACGTGCAGCTCGGCACCGCGCCCTGCATTTGCACCGGCCACGCGTGCAGCGTCATGACCCGACAGGAAATGTAAGTGTCCAACTCTAAAAAAACCCAAAAGCCAACCGGCTGCGAAGTTGGGGCTGGGAGACGTGTGACACGTCCGGCCGCCTTCGGCCCCGCTCGAGCCGGGGCCGGAGGGAGGGGAGGGTGTTTCTTCCCCACACCACACGGCCCGGCCCGGCCGACACAGGGCCGTGCTCGTGCCCTTGTACGGGGAGCGCGCGGTCCGGCACAGCTCGGGGCCGCCACGTGCTCCCCGCTCGGGCGCGGGGACACCCCGCACGGCGGCCGCCACCAGCGAGCACCGGCTCCTCCCCCGGCCCGGCCCCTACAGCCACCGCGCCGGGCGGGACCAGCGTGGGGCGGGGCCGGGCCGGGCCTTCCTCCTCCCCCTCCCCCTCCCCCTCCCCCTCCCCGCGCGGCCCGCGTCCGCCCGAACCGCGTAGCGCCCGCCCGCCCGCCGGGGCCTACCCAGCGCCGCGGCCGCGTCAGGCGCAGGCAGGCGGCGGCGATAGGCCTGGGGGCGGCTGTGCCCTTAGTGATGGGTCCGGGGCGGCTGTGCCCTTAGTGATGGGTCTAGGGGCTGCAGTGATGGGGCTGGGGGCGGCTGTGCCTCTAGTGATGGGCCTGGGGGCAGCGGTGATGCGTCTTGGGGTGGCTGTGTCCCTAGTGATGGGTCTTGGGGTGGCTGTGTCCCTAGTGATGGGGCTGGGGGCAGTGGTGATGGGTTTGGGGGCAGCTGTGCCTCTAGTGATAGGTCTAAGGGCCACAGTGATGGGTCTGGGGTGGCTGTGCCCCTAGTGATGGGGCTGGGGGCGGCAGTGATGGGGCTGGGGGTGGCTGTGCCCCTTGTGATGGGGCTGGGGGTGGCTGTGCCCCTAGTGATGGGGCTGAGGGTGGCTGTGCCCCTAGTGATGGGGCTGGGGGCAGCGATGATGGGGCTGGGGGTGGCTGTGCCTCTAGTGATGGGGCTGGGGGCGGCAGTGATGGGGCTGGGGGTGGCTGTGCCCCTAGTGATGGGGCTGGGGGCAGCGATGATGGGGCTGGGGGTGGCTGTGCCCCTAGTGATGGGGCTGAGGGTGGCTGTGCCTCTAGTGATGGGGCTGGGGGTGGCTGTGCCCCTAGTGATGGGGCTGGGGGTGGCGGTGATGGGGCTGGGGGTGGCTGTGCCTCTAGTGATGGGGCTGGGGGTGGCTGTGCCCCTAGTGATGGGGCTGGGGGTGGCGGTGATGGGGCTGGGGGTGGCTGTGCCCCTAGTGATGGGGCTGGGGGTGGCAGTGATGGGGCTGGGGGTGGCTGTGCCCCTAGTGATGGGGCTGGGGGTGGCAGTGATGGGGCTGGGGGTGGCTGTGCCCCTAGTGATGGGGCTGGGGGCAGCGATGATGGGGCTGGGGGTGGCTGTGCCCCTAGTGATGGGGCTGGGGGCGGCAGTGATGGGGCTGGGGGTGGCTGTGCCTCTAGTGATGGGGCTGGGGGCAGCGGTGATGGGGGTGGGGGTGGCTGTGCCCCTAGTGATGGGGGTGGGGGTGGCTGTGCCCCTAGTGATGGGGCTGGGGGTGGCTGTGCCCCTAGTGATGGGGCTGGGGGCGGCGGTGATGGGGTTGGCGGTGGCTGTGCCTCTAGTGATGGGGCTGGGGGTGGCAGTGATGGGGCTGGGGGTGGCTGTGCCCCTAGTGATGGGGCTGGGGGCAGCGATGATGGGGCTGGGGGTGGCAGTGATGGGGCTGGGGGCGGCAGTGATGGGGCTGGGGGTGGCTGTGCCTCTAGTGATGGGCCTAGGGGCGGCAGGTGCTGGCAGTGACACCCATGGGGACATGCCTGTGGCTCTGCCGCTAGGCCTGTTGGCGGGCGCCCCCGGGAAGCTGTTTGGCAGGGTTGGGGGTGCACTGTGCTGCGCCGCGTTGTGCACGGCTGTACAGCTGAACGCTGGTGTTTTTTTCTCCCTCGCAGCCATGGAAGCCAAACCCATTGTGACATCAAGGCAGAGGACGGTGGCGGTGCAGGGAGTACCAACAGAGGTGGTGTGCATGGCCTTCTCCAACTCCATCCTGGTGGTGGTCACGCAGTACGGGAAGATGGGGACACTGGTCTACGTGGACCCCAACGTCGTAAGCAATGACGTCGGCCGACCTGTGCTCACCACAAAAGTGCTGCTGGGGCAGGACGAGGTAAAAGCAGAGCACATCATGCTGAAGAGCGAGGGGGGACTTACGCTAGCTTGAAATCCTGCTCAGGCTGCCAAGAGGTTGATGAATCAGCTGCGTGAAGACAGGCTGACATTTGCGTGTAGCGGCAGGATGGAAGAATCTGGTGTTGAGGGAGGAGGGGGTCACCAGTCAATCCTGTGCTTTCACCAAGTGTTCAATATTACAAAAGTCCTATTAACTCTAAACTGAAGGCGTCTTTGGATCTGTTTGCTTCTCGCCCTGCTGGCTATATAATGCCTCCTGGGTTCACAGTGGGGTTGATCCAGCTCCTGTTGTCTGCAACGATGAAAGATCAAACCTAGTGGCCTAGATTAGCCTTTCTTTTGGCTCTTGCTGTAGTCAGTTTTGCCTTCCTACCACTCTTTTTTTTTCTCCCAACCTTTGTCTTTTCCAGAATTGACTTCCGTTTCCCTCTCAAATGTCCCTGCCAGCAGCTGCCTTTGCTAAGTTGAATTCAATTTGGCTTAAACAAAATGGGTTTTTAATTGACCATTATACAGAAATCAAGAAAACAACGTATTTCAGAAAGCATCCGCTAGACCAGTACTAAACATAAAGTTACATGATGCTGCAAGATCACGTGGGTCTGCGGTATTATTAGAACTGCCTAGTATTGTTTGCTAACCCTAACTAAAAAAAGCCAGTAATGTGACTAATTCCTAATTTTCCCAGCAACCTCTCTTTATGCAATCCATGACTTTACTAACTGGCCTCCTTCCCTTCAAATGGGACTTGTTTGCTTTTATTTGAAATGGCTACCTCTGTGGTGCAAAGTCCACTTAAATTGGAGCAAAAAAGCAATTCGGTGTCTGTTACCATATGTTAAACTATGACTTTTCCTGTCGCCAGTAGGCATATTTATACTCTGAAATAATTTCAGCAAGTTTTTATGTACATGGTCATTACCTGCTCCTTTGCTTTTAATTAATTAATCTAAACTTTTAAGGAAAAATTTGATTTGCTCAACAACCAAGCACTTCCTGTCTGGCATTTTGGGATAATGAACATCCCAGCCCCAACGTAAGGATAGAAAGAAAAGCAAACTTCTTAAAAACATGCATAGTAAAATGGATATAATTAAAACCTGAACAAGGTAGGTATACTTATTAGAGACTGCCTAATTAAAAAGGTTTGATTATATCACCTTTCGCTAGTACTCAGGCTGATCATTTGTTTTTGGTTTATAGACTTTGGCCGTCACCAGCAGGTGTTCAAATGATACCGTTTCAGGCTGAAGTATTGCAAAAATAGGCCTGCATTCCTACCAGAGTCAAATGCATCCTAGTCTATAGCAGGTTATTAAAGAACATAAGAGTTAATGATGTCTTAAAAAACTTGGCTGTGATAGGGATGTTCATCAGGGTGCACTGGATTTTTACATTAGTTGGTATTTGGTGATGTGGGAAATCCTGGTGTTACATCTCGGGTAATAGCCCTGTCATGAGTGACTTTCCACACTGGGCTTCAGAGTTCTCTCTGAACTACTACAACATTTGGTTAAAATGCAGCTCCAGTTACAATATTAAGCCTGGTTTGTTTGGCTACAATTTATGGGTCCAACCTGCTCCCTTCTACAATGTAGCCGAATGGCACTTCAGCCTCAGATCATGTCTAAACCCTTCAGCAAACAGTTTGAGCCCTATACTGACCGATCCTAAATATGCTCAGTAAATAGCTATTTCAGAAGGATTATATTATTAGCTAATGGACCACTTTGGGAAGATTCTCTCAAGTGAAGGAATGTGGGTGTTTTTATTTGCTTTTCAGCCCCTCATCCATGTGTGTGCCAAAAACCTGGTATCGTTTGTGTCTGAGGAAGCTGGGAACAAACCTGTTCTTCTGGCTATCGCCTTAAAGGACAAGACCATGGAAGGCATAAAAGCTCTGCGGGAAGTGATCCAAAGTTGCCAAGTGTGGTGAGGCCGCACCATGCAATTGAATGGAAGAGATCTTGAGTCAGGATACCATTTACTTTAAAGGACAGAATATTGGAAATGATGGGATGTCTTTATCACAGCTTTGGACCATGTTAAAGAATTTTGTGAAATGTTGTATACCATGTAGAATGCTTTGAGGTTGTGATGGTGGCAGTGGTGGTAGTGACATGGATTTGGAGCCCATTCAGTGAGTAATGAATTTGGAATGGTATTCTCAACACTCAAGGAATTTTTATTTTTCTCACACTGAGGGGAGGGCTGCATTTTTTTGGAGAACTGCATGTGGCTTTGTAGCCTCATCTTGAGAAGTAAAGCCCCGTGACAACGAAACACTGTGCCGTAATGTAAAGTCTGATGCAGAATGAATAAAGAAACATCAATGAAAGCATCATTTACCTGCTTCTCCCCCATGACAACCAGATGATTTGAAACATTTTGGACCAGAATCAAGTTAATAGGACCTGCAGACAGTACAAAATAGGGGAAAAAGTTGACTCTTGACTTCAGGGTCCAGTGGAAACCATAGCAAATCTTTATTGTGCATAGTTGCGCACATCAGGCACTCCAGCTTCTGTCTTTAGGAGAAACCATTAACTTGAAAGTTACAAATATCTGTGCAAGCTGTAGTTACAAGTAGCATCTAATATTGTTGTCATCGAGAGGAATGATTAAATAAAAATATTTTTCTCTATTTTTGCAGCGTGCTTAATTAGCACATAGCGAACCTCACTGGAACGTCCAAGTCCCGATCTTGCTGTTTAATTCTCATCAGTGGACTCAGGTGCTTGTTGGAAGCCCCATTACGTTCAGTAGGGCCTCTGCACGGACACAAGGACTCGCCTCCACAGCTGCAGTTGCAGGATAGGGGCTTTATTCTGTTTCTTCCTTGCTAACAGGACCTTGTAGATATCAGTGGAGGAGCAGAACAATCCATGCATCTTTTAAAAGAATTAAATTATCAGGACATACTGTTTAAAAGACTGCATGTCAAAAAGTGCAGTTTTAAAAAAACTCAGATTCAAACTGCCTGGCTTACAGTGTCCCTTTAAAGAAATATGGCTTAACTGCATTATTTAGAAATCTGTGTCTCCAAGCCACTGTGCCTGCGGTTGTCAGAATCCTGACGTTCCCCTTATTTTATACCCGTCACCCTTGCTACAATTCTGGACAAGGAGGGCTCCAGGGTATGTTGAAGTCTCTAAACACTATTTCACAAATAACCTTTCAAAGCATTTTCTAAGTCCTGGTATTGAATGTGCAATTTCTACTGCTCACAGCCCCTACCATCTCAGGGAATATGACTTAATACTATAAATTGAATCCTGAACGCTCCCTCCACGATAGCAATAGCAAATATTCCAACTATGTCCTGAAGAGAAACACGAACAGGTGCTTAAAAACAAGCAAAGGATAACTACCCGGTGTAATAGCATTATGAGAGATTGCTTGTCTTGCATCTGTGGGTGACTGGCAAAGGAGGAAGTTGGAATCCTTTTTCAGCTGGCTGTTAGTTAAAGCTGCAGGTAGTTAGGCTGGTATTTTACTGCTTCCTGTAAGATATAAATTAGATACGTGAGTGGTGTGAAAAAATCTTTAGGTCCCTAAGCTGCCAACACTGCTCTTTGCACTGCTGTAATTCACAGAAATATGTGGCCCAATGAACAGATTTATAGACCTAGCTGCTTCTACCAGACAAGCTGTCTGCTTTTTAGGAATCCTTCCGCCCAGTGTACAGGCTAAGTATTGTGCTTATACAAAACCCTAATTGCACCTTTTTAAAGCTATCTTGCCATGTGTAAGTCACACACCAAGTGTTTATTCATTGTTCCCTACACAAGTGGCCGTTTCAGCAAGGTTATTTAAGTTGTGGCCCAGTCCAGTGGTGAGTACACTGATGCGTAGGAGCCCCAAATGTTACAAAATACCGTAGGACACAGGAACAACAACAGGCTGGACTTGCTGGGTGTAGTAGATATGTGGGGCAAGGATTATTATTTCCTAAGCCTACCCAGGTGTTTATTTTCTGGGTGTGGGAGCCCTGAGCAAGGAGCCAGAAGCGCAGCAAACTGGAAATGTATGTTTTGCAACTTTTTAGCCGTGGAACTGGAAAATAAACAGTGACAGGCCTATTTGGTATGCATGGCGAGGGGCAGTGGGGCTGGGCCCCAAAGAAATTGTTGCCTCCTCTGTTATTAAAAGGGGCTATTAAGTGTGTAACATTGGGATACTTTGTGAACTAAAGTGAAAATGGATGGGAGTGTGGGTCAAAGCTTACTAACAAGTGCTTAGAGGATGGGGTACCAAGCAAAGCTAGTGCCCACTGACCCTCGAACAAGACCAAGGAGCCAGCGGACATTTCCCAGGGAAACTCTTCCCCAGAGATGTGAATGGATGAGGGGCAGGAAGCTGGGCTGGAGCCTGCTTTTCTGTCAGCTAGATGCCCACCTGAGCTAGGGCCAGGAAGAGATTGAGAGGTCCTGGGATTTGCTGTGGCCACAATGGGGAAAGCATAGACACAAATACAGGGAGCTATACATCCACACCCTCTGCAGAGGTTCCTGAGGAGGCGAGGAAGGGGCTCAACCTGGTGCACTCCAGAGAGCAAAGGGAGACCTGGCACATGCCTGGCAGCAGGGGCAGGTGTTAGGGGTGCCCGTAGATCCATGTGGGAGCCGCCAGTGGAGATCCCAGGGGGCTTGCAGGATACGGAGGGGGACCCTTGCCAAGCATTGGTGTCTGGAGGGAGGCAAGGACATAAACTGTGCCAGGAAGAAGAGCCTAACTGAGAAGAGGTGAGGGAGGGGGGAGGCACTTTGCAGCAGCCAAACAGGCTTTGGGGCACTTCTGCTGCAGGGCAAATGTGCCTGGTGTGGGGTCAGCCAGGGTGGAGGGGGCTGCTCCTGAAAATCTGGGGAACAAGAGAGGACAAAGGCACCGGGAGCAGAGAACAGTCCCAGGCAGGAGGGAGGGAGGAGCCTGGGCGGAGGCAGGTGGAGGTGCGGGCAGGAGTGGGGCCAGCCAGCAGGAAGCAGCAGCAGGGACTAGGTGCAGCTTGCACGGTGAGTGCTGGATCCCTCCTACCCGGGAGAAGGGCCCAGCGCTGGGCTCACCCCCCTGCCCCTGGGAGCTCAGGGCTGGGCCCCACCAGCTGCAGAGCAGCACTGGGGAAGCGGGGGCCTGGCAGCTGCAAGGCGCAGGGAGGGAGCACGGGGGTAAATCCCTGCTTGACCTGCACCCCCCTGCCCCGCAGCCCAGCTGCTGTACGGGAGCTTTGGCCTCTGCCCAAGGATCAAAGGCGCTATTAAGGTACGAGCTGCAGTGAGGAGGACAAGGAGGAGTTGTCCTGAAGCCCATAGTTTCTGTGGGGCGGCTGCCGGTTGTCCCCGACACTTGCAGAACCTCCAGCTTTTAAAATCTTGCCTTCCAGGGCTGGGGCAGGTGGACCCATGTGGCTGTAGCTGCGCTCCAAGAGAGTTGGGTACAGAACCTGGGCATCCTGTCTTGCAACCGCAGGGGAGACCGTCCCCTTGGGATGAAGAAGCAGCCCTGTCTGTGAGAGTGGTGTGAACAAAGGTGGGCATAGGGCAGCTCCACCTGTGCCACATTAGCTAGAGCGGAATAGAAATGGCAGGTGGCAACGTAATACTCTGCTGTCTCTTGAAGGTGTCTTTTTTTTTTTTAAACTGAAAACATTTGGGGCTCAGATCCCCATTGCCTTAGCATGTTTGAGCCCTGATCTCTATGGGATGTGGGTTCTCACAGAGTTCAGTCAGGAGGGTGAGTGTCTTAGTCATCACATTCTTTTTCCTTTCTCCACTCTTCCACCTTCTGTTTTGGAAGCAAATGGGTCTCTAGCAGCTTGGAAATGACCAGTTACCCAGCACAGCTGGCATCTAATTACATTCCAGAGCTGGGAAATCCAGCTCAGCACTATTTAGAGGCTGTTGTTTTTAATGAATGTTGTTATAAGCTATTAACAGAGTCTTACAACAGCAGCTATCTTGTCAGCATTGGCTGGTGGAGTAGTCCTACTATTGCTGAATGTAGCTCCTAATTTTCTTCAGCCTTGATCAGGACAGGTAAGGGAGCCTGTTAATAACACACCATCACCTGGTCAAGACTAAAACCAGAGAGTGACTGATGTGCCACTGTGCAACTGCTGGAAATGTAGAGTGGCCCAAGCAAAGTTGAAATCACCTGCAAACCATCTATTTGGGCTGTCATCTGTGTTGTACAAGTGTTGGGAATCAGGAACTACAACCTAACTGTTAAGTCAAGCAAGCCAGAGGGGCTCAGCTCAACACAGAGTGAACTAGAGAAGGGGTCCAGAATAGGTGTATTCTCTGTGGAGTAGCAGAGGAGGCACGCACACGTGAACACCATACATCACGTGAGCATTTTGACCTGTTGTAAGTGGCTGGGGGGGGTCTCTAATCATTTAGGGCTGTCTGCATTGCCTTGCAGCCTAGGAAGGAAGAGCTGCAAGCTGGTGAATGGTGAAAAGGATCTGCTGTGATTGGATATGGGCTATGAGTAACAGTGGTATTGCGGTTAGCTGTTTAGGGATGGTCGCTATAGACCTGCCTGTATCGGAGATCTACCCTGCTTCCAGCAATAGATAGCAAGTCACTGATAAAGCTGTATCTCTCCAGGTTGTATTTGTCACCAAAGAAAGCTGCCATTTGCATTGACTGTTTTAGATCTGAGGAGCAGAGGCTGGTCATTCTATGAAATCGGCTTTGCAGTTGTGATAAGTCTGGGATCAAGCAAATGTTACTTGTCATCTTTGAACTAGGTTGTTCCGGCTGAAAAATGCTTTTACTGCCATGCTTTATAGTTAAACATTTTGTTAATGGGAGGTCTAGAGTAAGTACAGTGTCCTCTAGATATGCCTCAACTCTGATTTAAAAAAAAAAAAATTAAAAAAAATTCTGCTCTTAGTCCTGTGAACCCAGAATCTAACATCCAGACTATGATCTCCTTCTAGTGTGTTGTGGCTGGTTATGAAGATAATATAAACTCAGTTTTGTTCTCTTCCTCCTTCACAACCCCATGCCTATGCAGCTGTAATGAAGGCTGAAGATAATGGAGGGTGCAAAGGTGTAAGCGAGGACAGAATTTGATCTATAAAATCTTTGTGAAAGGAGAGCGTGCGTGAGAAGCAATAGCCCAGCTGGATGGTTGTGTCCTCAGGTGACCGTGTGGTTCTGGCAGTTAAAGCATCTCTTCCTGCTGAGTGATCAGATCTGATTGAGATGCAACCATCATGGAGCCTTACCACACTTTTGGAAACTGTCAGACACCAGGCCAGCTTAGAGCCAATTAGCACACTTTGATCTCTGCTGTTTTTTAAGTGCATATATGAACTGAGCTCCTATTCAGAGATTTGTCTCCCATATGTTGCTGGATAATTTTTGGGAGCAGGGGGCACAGCGTTCTGCCTGGGGTCCTAGCAACAATACTTTTCTCTTCTGGCTATTTTCTTAGCATCTCTTGTTGCTTTTCATCTCAGGCCACACATGGTGCTCATTTATCCTCGCTTGTTGGGGAGATGTTATTTGGATGAATCAGGTTGTTAGAGAGGGGCATCTCTGCCTTTAACAAAAAGAGCAAAAAGCATCCTTTGAATCTTGCTGGGGGATTTGGGGGTGGGGGGTATGATGAGCAGCCCATGTGCTCTGTTTTAGGGTCATCTTCAGACTGGATTACAGAATTCTCTTTTTTCTGCTGACCCAAAATGGGTATTGCTATAACCTAATGGAAAGGAGAGGGTTACCCCATAAGACCTTTGGGCTCTCAACTGAAAGGCTCACTCTGACCTCAGCGGGCTTTGGATCAATAAAGTGCAGATTCTAGGAAATGAAACATTTTGGAGATCAGGCATGAAAATGAAATGGTGAAAGCCAGCTGGCCTCAAAGAGTCTTGTTGTTTAATTGTTGTGATATGGTCAGTTCTTTCCCTCCTGTCTCGCACCTTAGCTTTTTGATGGGTGAGTGCTTAAATGCCACAGACCATAAAACCGGGCATGGTTTTAAAAATAGAGCAAATAAGTGGAGGCTAAGAACACTACCTGCCTTTGGGGGAGCAGGAACTCTGTGCCTAACAACTGCTTTTAGTGCCTGTAAGTGCCTGGAAAAGCTTTGCCATGCTTGGGGGAATGGAGACTGTCCATATAATTTACATCAGGCTGTGCTTTGGGGAATGCTGATCAGTGTTATTGCATGTGGCTTTCCTACTTCAGGCATAGGTGGGAGGAAGGGGGGGAAACTCTTCCTGAGCAGCGGCAGGGAGAGAGCAAATGCTCTGTCCTTCCCTAGACTTATCTTGGGTTAGGATAACTACAGCGCGTTCCCTCTTCCCCCAACACGCTGCCAGCAGATCTAGGCAGTAACCGGCTTCCTTCTGTCATTCGAACCTATTGGATATGCCGGTTCCTTACAGCCCGAGCCCCCACCTGTTGTGGAGTATCCTTTGTGCTTGTACAGACTCAGACGCAGCATTCCTCCTTCCCAGAGGAAGTAGGTGGGGCTGGCCCTGGACTGACTGCTGCCCACTGTCCAATTGCTAGGACACGGCACCCGTACCAGACTGTTCCAGGGCTGGTTGCAAAGCAAACAGGGAAGAGGATAGCTACTAAAAAGAAAGCACAATTTTCCTCTGGGCTCCCTCCATTTCCAGGGCTCCCTCGCTATCTCTGCCATCCTGTTAGTGTTTACATGGCAGGTGTTCATGGCGCGTCCATCTGTCCAAAGGACAGATCCCTTCAAACAGATGCAGCTCTCCCTTGAATCCTGTTTCCCCGTGGCTGGAGAAGTGCTGTGAATCCGACCAGGTATTTGTTACGCAGAGAAGCCTGGCAGTCAGGTGACTTTTAAGTAATTCTACCCTCTTCTTCACTCCACTTATCTCGCTCTCTTTTTCTTTTCCGCCTTCCAGGTACGGGTATTCTGGGGGTGAACTCTGAGCTCTTGCCAACGTGCACAGCCAAACAACCTGCAGTTAGGACATCTCGACTTACATGTGAATTCTCCTCCGCCAGCTCGTCTCCCACCCATGGGGGGAAGCGATATTTTTAGCCCCTGGTACGTGTTTCTGTTGACTTGACACCATCTGAATTTCCCCTCCTGCAAGGTAAGAATCAAGAGGAGAGGATGGATGAGGAAGTTCTGGGAAGAATTTGTGCTTTGTTTTAAAGTTATTTAAATATTTGATTAATAACAGCTCAAACTCCAACAAGGATCTTTGCTCACGCCTGCCTGTGGGACTTGGGTAGACAACACTGCTAGTGGGTCTTCAGGGAAATGGAATTAATCAGTGGCTAAAATGGAGGAATTAGATTGTACTGGTTAACATAAATATATGCATACCTTCCTTTAAGGCTGGATTTAAAAAAAAATAATAATAATTGTTATAAAAATCTCATTGCAGAGAGTTAATGCAGGCTGAAGAAATGAAAGGCCAAACATGGAAACTTAGGTGTCTAGAGGCCTTTAGGTATGATGCCACCCTATAAATAAAAATGTATTTTTAGGTCAGTTCTCTCTGTACCTAGACACAGGGTACATGGTGCCTGGAATATGTTGATGATCCTTTCCTGTTATGAGATCTAGCATGGGGAGGAGGAAGCCTGCTGGTGACTGCAGACAGCATTGCAATGGTTGCCAGGTGCTTGTAGAATTAGTTTTGTGTGTTGTGTGGAGTTTTTTTTTTTTAAAGTCCCTGAGGGATGTTCAGACCCAACTGGGCTGCAGGCCTCTCCTGTCTCTGGAGGGAGCTCTCTCTATTCTAGCCCAGCAAAATAGCATCTCTGCATAGATCTTGGTGTTTCACAGTGTACAGAGAGAAACGCAGCCATCTCTGGGCTAGATGTCACCCATGCCTGGTACCTTGGCTGTGCAGGTGGGTACAACAGCTGTTTTAAGCTGGTAGACCTGGATTCCCATTCTGCCTCCAGGGGTGGGGTGCAGCACTGGTATTTTGAGGGGCCAGTCAAGGTGTTAAACCCTAGTAAATGGTAAAGGGAATCTCCTTTCCCTTGGGTTTATATGTGGGCCCTATGGCCCTGATATTTCGGTATTGAAACCATCTCAGATGGGGAGAGATTGGGCAAAATGACCTTATGGTGGCTTCCTGATCCTGTGCCTCCAGTATCCTGGAGGCATGGCGGGCAGGCTTCTCAAAGATCTGCCCTCCCTTTCTACCAGGAAGCGGTTGCAGTTTGCTTTCTTGCTTGGCAGGCCAGATGGGACCCTGTACAGCAGGTTAGGTGTAAATTCCCCAGAGCAAGGGGACCTGTTTCCTTCACCAGTGTATAGGAAGTACAGAACAGCAGAAAGGATGGAAATCCAGGCTAGAAGGTATGTGTGTGCAAAACCAATGGAGGAGACTGAGCTGAGGGGTCTCCCTTAGGGGAAGGAGGGTATCTCCATGCCCGGAGATGGATCTTTTCAAGTTCTGAGAGTCTACCTCCACAGGAGAAGAGGAAAAGCAAATAATGCCATGGTGGTTTAGTTTTTAAGAGCCTCTTAAATGACGATTGGTGTCTCTGCAAACGGGTGGCTGATCAGAAACCCAGAAGGTATTTCTCTGAGTTGTATGTGGCTGTAAAATGGGCCTAGATATCAGTAAGAGCCCAGCACAGCCCCTAAGAGGCCAGGTATGGGCAGCGTGCTGACTCCTCTAGCCCTTCTAGTAGGTTGCTGAGGAAAGACATTAATGCCTTACCGGGGCTCTTGGCAAACACCTCTGGAGCTCAAAAAAGGCTCTCAGGAGATGGTTCCAGGGGAAGGGCTGTGAGCATAGCCAGGAGACATACCGAGGCCCTTACTTGGCTCCTTGCTTCATCTCCTTCGGGCAAACTCAGCTGTTCATTTATCTGCCTGCTGAGGTGTCCTCTTGGATTTCCCCAGTCGTTTCCTGCAGTCCAGGAGATGACTTCCTCTCCACTGGTGTTTGCTCCCTACAGATTTGAGCTGTATTAACTGGAGTGTCACTTGCAAATCAAGGGAAGGGAATCCTTCACTCTGTTCAGGACCGGTGAGGCCTCGCACAGAGAACCATGTCCAGTTTTGGGCCCCACACTTCAAGAAAGATATGGACAGTTTGGAAAGAGTTCAGCACAGGACAACATAACTGATTAAGGGCCTGGGAGGCAAGACTTGCAAGGAAAGGCTGAAAGAACTAGGGCTGGAGAAGAGCCTTGCGTGGAGATTTGATGACAGACTTCAAACACCTGAAGGGTGATTACAGGGAGGATGAAGGTGGGCTTTTCTCTGTGTTTGTAGGGGACAGGATTAGGAGCAATGACTTCAAGCTGTAATGGGAAATTTAGGCTGGAGATTAGGAGGAACTTTGAGTGAGAGTGGTCAGACATTGGAACAGGCTACCTTGAAGTTGTGGGTTCTCCATGCTTGGAAACTTTTTCAAAAGCAGGATCAACAGGCACTTGACTGGAGTGGTTTAGTTGGGGATGTTCCTGCCTTGAGCAAGGGGCTGGACTAGACAACCGCGTGAGCTTCCAGCCCTGTGCGATTTCCCTCCCTCCTCTCCCTGTTCTTCCCCACTGCGAGCTCCCTTGCTCACCTCTGTGCTTTGTACATCCTGACTCCTCGTGTTCCTCTTCCTTGTGGCTCCACCTTTGTTCACAGGCTCCTCTCTGCTTTGTTCTGTGCCTGCCTTCCCTGCTGTATTTACCTTTGCTCTCTCCTCTCTGCCAGATGAGTAATACCACACACACCAACGGGGCGTCTCCCACCGAGGGTGGTGTGGAGGCGACAAGCATGGCTGCGACCATGCTGCCAGCAGGGCTGTTCACGACGGTGGATCCCAGCCATTTCACTGTTGGAGACGGCTCCCAGCTTAAGGCCATGCAGAACTACACTCAAGACGGCCAGCAGATTTTCCTGACCACAACAGCAGCACAAGTGATCTCTGGGCTGTTTGTGTGGTCGGCACTGATTCTCACCTTCCACCAGGTAAGGCACAGGCTGTCCCCCTGGCTCTGTAGGTGCATTGTGACCTCTGGAGAGGGGTGGGAGGGCTAGAGGGGCCACTGAACCTTGTGAGAAGCCTCGGATAAAGTATACCAAGCTAGCCTGAAGAGCATTCACTAATCCTATCTCTTTCTGCTTTCCCTACCCCTCTGGACAAGCATTTCAGTGCTCTGACTCTGGCCTCCTGGGGTGGCGGAGACTGTTGACAGTAGTAAGGCAGGTGTCTCAGCCAAATTCATAGCAGTGAAATGTGGAAGGGGATATCTCCAGCCATTGAGAACCTGGCACTAACCGCTCGGGAGAGTGGACTTTGTCCTTCTGTCCCCCTGGTAGGGTGCCTGTGTGTCCTTTCTTGCTGCCATTATTTACCTGGGAGTCAGTATTCCTGAGGCTAAAGGAGTGACTTCCCTGTTCTGGGGAGCCCAAATCCCCTGCTTAATGTCCCCACTCCCCCCAAACAGCACTTGTCTGCAGTCATGGGGCACAAGTCCCATCCAAGTCCCCTTGAACTACTTGTACCAGGAATCAAATTCAAGGTGTAAATCTGGAGGAACTCCTTTGAAATCGGTAAAATTACTCCAGACTGACACTCATGTGGCTGAAAGCAGGGTCTGACTGATGGCTCAGCTTCACGGGTGGGGGGGTAGTTCTTGGGATGAGTGGTGTGGTGGGGTTGAGGCTCTTTGTCCCTGCAGGCATGTATTGGGTCACAAGGAAGACGAACTGTTCTGTTTCAGGCTTGGTTTCTTGCTCAAGAGGATCTCGGGCTGAACCAATGTGACAGGTCTCTACTAGTGTGCACAAGTAGGGTAGAGGACCAGCGTGGAACTGCCAGGGGGTTGGTGGGGCAGGGATGAATAGGAAGTTTCTGGCTCTAGGTGAAATCTCCCACATTAGTGTTGGTGCCGTGTAGAGCTGCTGCAGCCTCCAATTCTCTCTCTACTCAGTCCTGGCTGTGCCTCCTGGGGGTCCGGGTGAAATCGTGATGGCATTTGGAGGATTCGAGTGTCAGGGAACTGGATCTGCTGTGAGATGCTGGCAGGAGGCAGATAAATAACCTTACCTGAGGATATCTCCTGGCACACCCTTTCCTTCCCCCAGCCCACCCCACCCTGATGGCCAAGTGGGAATGGTGTCTTACCATGTCTGCTTCTAGGGTTTTCATCAGCTGGCATTTGCTACAGTCCTAACGTCACTGGACTCTCCCTCTTCCCCAGATCTACTCACATCTGCGGAATTACACCATGCCCAATGAGCAGCGCTACATCATCCGCATCCTCTTCATTGTGCCCATCTATGCCTTCGACTCCTGGCTCAGCCTCCTGCTCATTGGAAGTCACCAGTATTACGTATACTTTGACTCGGTGCGTGACTGTTATGAAGGTAAGCAGTACAGAGATGGAGGAGAGGAATCCAGTGGCTCTGGGGTGAAGGGTAGGGCAGGAGGAAGGTGAATGCTGTGGTGGACAGTGGCGGGTTTGGCTCTGGCTCTGGAGGAAGCTCTGGCACGTCGTGGGTATTGACGGGGGTGAATACTCTGTGTTGTCTCTATGAAACTACACCACTAAAATGAACGAGGTAGGGTTGAGGTGACATCTAGCCTCTCAAGCCAAACCCGAGTGATTTAGCAGCACCTTGCCATAGATGACTAATAGCAAAACAGGATGAAATAGTGACAATCCCCATTATCCTTGCTGAAAAGCAGAGTACTTCTCTGGATCAGACTAGGATGAAAGTATTTCTTTTCATTCGGTTGCTTCCCTCCTCCCTGGGAGACCTTCACTCCTTCCTGCACTTGTGGTTGCAGAAGGCAAGGACTCTGCAATGTGATCAATATGCTGCATATTTCAGGAGCAAAATCTAAGTGTTTCCAGCAAAGTGAGACGCTTAACAATGTGTGCTGTTGGGACTGTCTCCCTCATCCATGGTCACTCTCCACTAGAGTATACAGCACAGTCCCACGCTAGCTGACAGCCCTGATAGATGAGTTATCAGATCTTTCCCTTCTCCAACTTCTTAGCCACCAAACCACGCTGAATATGCTGATTAGCTCCTGCTTTTACTAGGGAAAAGGTTTAATTTTCTTTCTTTTTTTAAGGTGTCTGGCTCACTTTAGGTCAGGTATGTTAAATTTCACCTCTTCACTTAAGACTTTGCATGTGAGTGTAGGTGTTGAGAAGTTTTTGGTGATGCCTTAGCTTAAATATAAGGGCATATCTATTCTGTGAAGATGCATCCCTTTCTTAGCTTTCATAGGATATAAAAAATAAAATAAATCTCAAATGGAAAGATGCTATAGAAACTAGGATGGGAGAAAGGAAAGCTCAGGAGTGGGACCATTCCCCTCAGTCAGAGCTACCGCTTGTCTACAGACCTTGGGAGACCACACTGCATCTCGTCATGCTTTGTGGGATGGGCTTTAAATGCAATCGGTAGCGATCATTTAAAATGCAGCCCCTTTTCGAGTGAAAGATCAGATTGTTTAGAATGGAGAAGGAGGGTTGGTTTGAGCTGCTGGCTCTCTGGAGGTCAGGCTGGTGTTATTCTCCCCACCTTCTCTATGTGCATGGGGGTTTTTTTGTTAATGTATACTGGGTTTGAAGTAGGAAAAGGGGGAACATGACCAATGGTGTCTGTTACCAAACCTCAGTGATCAAGCTGGAGAGGAAGTGAGTTAATGATAGGTGAGATCAGTTCCCGAGCACTCCACCCCACAGCTCTTGCATCACCTAGAGCAAACTCTTATCGATTCCTACCCAGAAGACAGGCTATGGCTGCCAGCCAGGAGCCAAGTACTAATGCTTAGCACCGAGAGCCCTTTCCTGAGCACTGGCCTTCAGGGTTGCATCAATCCGCTGTTCACGTGTCCATCTCTGTCTCGCCAGCGTTTGTCATCTACAGTTTCCTGAGCCTCTGCTTCGAGTACCTGGGAGGGGAGAGCACCATCATGGCTGAGATCCGGGGGAAGCCTGTTGTGTAAGTGCCATAGTCCTGTTGAGTTCTTTCAGATCCCATCAGATGTGACGCCAACTGATCTCTTTGTGTTCTGGCTCTAGATCCAGTTGCCTTTATGGGACTTGCTGCCTGCGAGGAATGTCCTATTCCATCGGGTTCCTTAGGTTCTGCAAGCAGGTTGGTATCTGCCCCAGGGCTTGTTCCTTGGCTTGTTACACAGATCAATGAGAGCCAGGCCATCAAAACTTGAGGTCCTTTCTAGGCAGGCCTCTCTCTCCTGCTGCCTCATGGAGGGGTTCTGCTTTCCTCTCTCCTAAGCCCTTGGTCCTCCTCCAACTACGGCAGCACGTCCAGTCCCTCAGGCACCCGGCCAGCAGCAGTCAGCTGTGCTTGCTATCATGTGCTGCAGCTCTGCATCTGACTCATTGCTGAGTCAGGAGCTAGGCTCAGCAATGGGAGGAGACCCTGCCTTAATCTTTCTGGTCTTATTTGGTCATGGGTCCTAATTGCCAAGAGGCTCTACTGCCACTCAAAGTCTAGTTCATGCTGGTCTGGGTCCTGTCTTGGGCTGAAGCTAGGGTGACTGTGGTTACTTCTAAATGGGTTCACTGCCTTTTATGATAACTCCATAGGGCTACAGTGCGCTTCCTCGCTGTGTTGTGGGTAACTGAGTCCAGGGAGAAGTTCCTCTGGTGCATCTAACCTCAGGGCCAGGAGCTCTGTTAAAAGCAGGGCATCAGGCAAGCTTCCTAAACCAGCCCAGCACACAGACGATTGGCGTTGGGGGGGGGTGGGAAGCAGGACAGGGTTTGGCTGAGGTTTGTCCTCTTGACACAAGAGAATGGCATAGAGATGATGGGATGGGTTAGGTTAGACTGATGCACTTCTTCCTTGAGGTGCTGGGGATGAGATGATGCACATGGGACCAGTTTGCTGATAGGAAGCTCCTGTGGAGTTGCTGTCCAGGGCTGGTCACCTTTGCAAATGGCATTGGTGCCTGCTTAGAGGCTGAAAGATAAAGGAATACCACTTCTCAGCTCTCTGCCCTCCCTTGGGGGTGGAAGAGTCTGACTTGTTCTCTCCCTTTCTCTTGAGATTAGGTGGAGTAGGAATGTCTTTTGTAACTTGTGTACAACAGTTTCTGCAGCCTTTTAGAGCCCAGGGAAGAGCTTTGGCAGGAGTGTACTGGGATCTCTTGCTCCTAGTAGTTAGATTAATGCAGTGATTCTTCCTATTTCATTGCAGGCAACGCTGCAGTTCTGCATCGTGAAGCCCCTCATGGCCATCGTCACCATTATCCTACAGGCATTCGGGAAGTACCACGATGGCGACTTTAAGTGAGAATGGCGAAGTCGGGGCAGGGAGGGGGAGAGCCGACTTTCCCGGAGTGTGGTGGTAGCATCAGAAAAGTCAAGGGCATTCACAGGGTGTTTCAGTGGGCCAGGGCTGCTGCTGCTTCCCCAAAGTTGATTACTTTAGTAGATGGGTGTTTTGGGGGTAAGGAGTGGAGCAAACACTGCCTTTAAATAAGGGGGCAAAATTTCCTTACAGATCCTCAATAAGGGAGGAGGCCCCACAGTCAGTTAAGTGTTGAGCTGGACTGTTGTTGGTGTTCCCACCCTTATGCTTGTTCTAGTTTGGCCCTGTTTAATTTTTGGACAAAGAACTTTCCCCACTTCAACTCTCTCTCCTAACTGCAAGACTGGACCGAGCCATGTGAGCTGTTGTGGTGTAAATCTTCTCCACAATACTTGTCACATGGCCAAATGCAGCCTCTTGGAGGTCTACAGCGTGACTGCAGTTGTTGTCATTGTTCATACAGAGAGATGCTGCCGCTGGGCATTACAGGACAGCCAATGTGCAACATCCCCTTTCAATCTGAGCAGCAGAGTCTTTGCACCTTCTGTCCTGCATCCCTCTTTATAAACCTGTTCGTTTTAGTTCCTGACGAGTTGCTAATGTGACTTCCAGGGATGGTTTCAGCAGCTGGGCTGACTCATTCTGTCTCCCTCCAGTATTCACAGTGGATACCTCTATATCACCATCATCTACAACTTCTCCGTCAGCCTGGCACTCTACGCGCTCTTCCTCTTCTACTTTGCCACCATGGAGCTCCTGCGCCCATTTGAACCAGTCCTCAAGTTCCTCACTATCAAGGCAGTTGTCTTCCTGTCCTTCTGGCAAGGTGGGTCCTAGGGATCAAGGTTTCTAGGACTATGACACCTCTTCTCTCAGTAAACAGGTGTATCCCCCTACAAACTGTGTGGGTCAGGGAGCTGGACCATGATATCAGTGTGACCAACAGAGGTCATGGAGTCAGAACTGACAGCCCACCACCCCCTTTCTGCTTCTTTGCACAGGGATGCTGCTGGCCATCCTGGAGAAATGTGGGGTGATCCCTGAAGTTCAGATCATCGATGGAAAGGAGGTGGGAGCTGGGACAGTTTCTGCTGGCTACCAGAATTTCATCATCTGCATTGAGATGCTTTTTGCCTCCATTGCTTTGCGCTATGCCTTTACCTGCCAGGTATACAGAGAGAAGAAGGAAAACTCAACAGGTAAATTCTCCTTTGAAGCCATGTTTTGTATATCTCTGTGTCTCCTGGCATAGATGGGAAGATGGAAACCTATTCAGCACTTATCAAGGAGATGGCAGAAGTCCTTAGAAGCCAGTTCCCAATTTCCTGTTCTTCCCCTTTAACTTCCTTTTCCTCTTCATGATATCTCTAGGCAGCTGCAAGCTGCAAATGCCCGGGGAGAGAGACCTTGGGAGGGACGGCTGTGATGGGGAGTTCCCAACTTGGCAGCTCTCTCCAACAGGAGATGGCTTGAGAGAGAACTGTTTGAAATGTCTCAGAACCGTTGTGTGTGCGTGTGAGAGACCGACTCATTACAGTGTGGTGTCGGGGTTAATCTCCTCCTTGTTCTCCTGTTGCTTGTGATCCCGGCTGCTTCGTTGGGTTGCCAGCTCTCGTGTTCGGAAGACGTGGTTCTTGCTGACAGTGGAGCCCGGATCTGAATTCCAGCCCGTGGGTGCTGCCATAGCAACAATAGTTGGTCTCTGTAATAGCATCCCTCTTACACCAGGGATTTTGTCTAACCTAGTGATGTCCTACCAGAAACTAACTCCCACAGTTCAAAGCTACTGTTCGGCCCCTTTTCCTAGAGCAGGGATTGTTGCAGTTCCCAAGAGGAAGGAAACAGGGAAACCTTGTGTAGCACCAGTAAGGACTAGGGTCACTTGAGGTTGGGGTCACAATTCTTCTGTGGACTTGTCTGTCTGTTGCCACTAGAGTAGTGGGGCAATCATGGGCTGAGCAGTGGGAGCCAGGAGTTGAACTTCCCCCTAGGAGGAAGAGTTTCTGGTTGGCTCTGTGGGTTTTGATCTGTTGAAAACGCCAGCGTCCAGAAGTGCAAGGGACTAAAACAGAGGAAGCAGAAGAGGGGAATTCTGCCTCTTGTTCCTGTGACCCTGGAGTGGCAGCTAAATCAGGAAACTATTTAACCCCAGCTATTCTGGTGATGTGGGGCTTGCGTTCTGACCAGAGAGCTCCCATTTGCCTAGGGAAACATGGGGAAAAGGGAAGCAGAGGTATGGAACAGAGTAAAACTAACCTGCTGTTGACCTGCTTGCAATCTCTGGGCTCCCAAGACTTGGAGCAGTTGGCTTGGGTTAGACATCCGTCTGTTGGGAAACACTTTGCACCATTCCTGAGTGAAGCATCGTGTCCCTCTGCGCTGCCCAGACGGGCTGTGCTTGCCAGTCCATCACAGAGCAGCCCAAGTTCATTCTCTGCCCTATTGCCCCCTCTCCCCACACACACACGTCAGACCAGAGGATGGAGCAGTGGTGGGATAGCCATGTCTCTCCTTGTCCCTTTAGCTGTGTTTTATAAGAATTCCTGTTAGCAAAATGTTCTCATGTTCCTATAAAATGAGACACATTTTTTTTCTTTCTCCTGGGGATAGATGGATTTAACTTTCTAGTGCTCCAGCATGAAACTCTTAGCAATTCCCACTTCTCAAACCCGACTGCTTCCAAGAGTGGAAAGGAACCCTCTCCCTCCCAAAAGCCTGTAGTGAGAATCCTGTGGCCATGTACCATGGCCGGACCCTCCCACCCCCAACCTAGCTAACGGCAGGCCCATAGCCACAGCTCAGATGCTGTGATTGCTGCATGTTGCTACTTGCTGTTGGTCTAAAGATTTAATATGTTGGACCTTCCAGGACTCTAATCTGTCCTATATAGACAGGAACTGGTTTTCTAAATTGCAAAAGATGATCCAACCACCCGGTGTGGAGTCCATCTGACTGCCAGCTTTGGGGCCAAGAAGGAATTCCCCCAAATTAGATCGACAAGCATCACTGGCCGAGGGAAAGAGGCATTTATTTTCCTCTGTAGCACGGGGTGCGGTTCTGTTCTTGAATTATTTGAGCACACTTGGACCTACCTGATCCCCTGCCACTGCCCCGTGAGCCCTCTTCTTTACCTGGCACGTGACATAGGGGTTTCTATAGGATGTTTTGTGGCTATGATGCACGAGAGGGACCAGAGCAAAGGTTCTTGTTGGCCCTTTTGGACAACTGGTTGCCTGTGAAGGCAGGGAGCCGAATTTGGCCTAGGAACCTCTTTTCAGCTCTGTTCCTACAAAATCTTTTTTTTTTTTTTTTTTTTCCAGCAAACCTTGCCCCCATGCAGAGCATCTCCAGTGGGCTGAAGGAGACTATGAGCCCTCAGGATATCGTCCAGGATGCCATCCACAACTTCTCCCCTGCATACCAGCAGTACACCCAGCAGTCCATGCAAGAAATGGAAATGAAAGGCCCTGGGCAGAATGGACATGTGTCCTCCAAAGCTGAGGGGAACAAGGGCAAAAGAAGCAAAAACATTGAGAAGAGGGTGCTGATCATCTCGGATGATGAACCGTAGGAGATGCCCAAGGGGGGACAGTGACCTGGGAGATGCTGGAACTCCTTTCTCTCTTAATGGCTTCTTCAGTTTGGAAATGTTCTCACAACTGGGACTGCCTGGCGTGACAGGAGCACAATGAGAATGACAGATGGGCCAGAGAAACTGAGGCGTCTGCCCAAAAGCAGCCATCACCTTTGAGAAGGAAAGAAGCAAGAACCTGATGGGTGGGATGCTGAGCAGGGCTGGCATCTCCTGATCTTTTTCTCCTGTTACTGGGGACCTGTCCTGCTCTGTGTTCCTACTGCCATGGCTCAAGTACTGAAGCTTTGTCATTCGGTGGTGCCTGTTTACCCATCCCATCAGTATTTTGAGGCATGTCTCTAGCTGCCATCTTAGCACTCTGGGAAGAAACTGAGGACGGGTGGCCTGGGATTTTGAGTGTGCCTCCCAGTGCTAAAAGATGGACTAGTTGAAGTCAATCCCTTCTTGCCATGAACAGGCTGAGCAGCAGCGCTCTCAGCATTGAGTCTTGCTCTAGTTTCTCTTGGCCTAAGTAAAGAGAGGAGCATCTCTAAAGATCCTGTGGAGAAGACCTGACTTACAAGGGCAACCCACCTGGTAACTCTTTAAAAAAAAACAAAACCAAAAAAAAACAAAACCAAAAAAACACACAACCCCCCCCCAAACAAAACAAAAAAAAACTTGCTATTTTTTCATTTAAAAGTTAAAAAAAAAAATCTCAGGAATTTTGTAGGAACTTGTGTCGGGGAGGAAGAATTAACCCTATTTTCTCCTTGGAGAGGAATACAACAGCCTAAAAATGTAATACTTCTTCCTCCTCCACCAGCCCCACAAGCAATGGTGGGAGAACTCTTTCTGGGCTGCAATGGGGCTAAACTGCTGCTGCTTCTCGAGTTTCTATTGGAGGAACCTCTTGTTTTTTATGCCTCAAAATGACTCTTCCCTCTCCAAGTGGACCAATTGTTGAAATGGATGCTAATTTGCCTATCAAATTGCTCTTTAGGGATCTGAATTGTGAGGATTGTGATTGGCAGCAGTAGTAATTTATTTACTGGGAACTGTTTGTTCCTCCGGAAATGCTTTCTATTAAAGCTTCCCACACTTAAAATATAAAAATAAAAAAAGTTATTGTAAAAAAGCCTCTAGCTTCATGGAGACTGGACAGTGCCAGAGGACAGTAATTTAGTGGTAAAAGAATAACTGTCAGACCCTTCCCAGAGCTGGGGTTACCCAGATACAAGACTAGCATAGCTGGATGCTATGTGCCTGTTCAAAAAAAAAAAAAAAAAAAAAAAAAAAGCCCATGTCCTCTGTTTGAAACTGAAATGGGAGAATAGCTTTGGTACAAGATAGGCCAATAAAATATGAGTAAAGCCATCTCTTCTTGGTGACCTGCTCAGTACCACTTATGGGATACAATTGCTGTAAAAAAGTAGATTGGATGGGTTATTTGACAGCAGGGGGAAAACGCACTTAATTCCACCAACCTTCCCGTCCCATCCCTCCAGAACTACAATGTAGAGAACCCTTGTCTATCCCTGCTAGACCCTAGTCTTTTCCCTTACTAGACTGCCTTCTGGAAACTTTTGAGTGTTGGCTATGCTTTGTCTCCATCCCTTGGGGTTTTTCAGCTGAGTGTTGGAAGGACAGTGAGAGCTGTGCTTTAAAGTCTCAGAGCAGCTGTGTAGCTAGACACCATCTCAAGCTGTCCTTTTTCTAGCATTAGGATTCCTCAAGTCTGAGAAGTGTAAATCGAAACCAACAGTCTTGCATTTTATTTATAAGAATGTGTTTTTCAAATAAATGGAGATTTCTATTATGGTTTGAGTGAGCATTTCATTTTGGCAACTGCTTGTTCCCTGTTTCTCTCCGTGAGGGCGGATTGTGTGGTGTAGCTTGGCTCTGCAGGGCAACACTGAGCAAAGCATCACTTCTTGGTCCCTAAATCCTGAGGTATCACCTATGGCCTATACATTGGTTCCCACATATGGGAGCTCTTGTGTCTTGCTGCCTTTTGCACCTACTGCCTTCTGCACTAGAAACAGGCTGTCCTACTCCTCTCTGCACGTGTTCCAGCCACTGTGTAGCTGTCAAGCAGCTGTATGCATTTGGGAGCTACCCTCTGCCTGTTTTGCAGCAGCAACTGAACAGCAGGTTTGATCAGAGGAATATTGCCCAGCTGAATGGCTAGAAGTAGTCTGCAGCCAAGCCAACCCTGCAAATCCCTCTGAGCTCATCTGCAGCACTGCTCCTACCTGCTCAGTTGGTGAGACTGCTTCCTCTAGGCTGGCAGCCTTCCTGTTGTGAGCTGTGACTAGATCCACAGAGAGGACTTGTGCACAGCAAATCCAGTCTCTATAGATGGGATCCTGTCTGGTTTTATTTCGGAGCCTAGGGAGCAGCTGCTAGCCATGACAGCAGCACCCTGCAGACCCTGCCAGGGCTACTCAGCTTTATAACACAGCCATCAAGGGCACTATATGAGCAAAGTAAACGCCTTGGATTATCTTATGCCAGCTGCCTTGAGAGAAACCCTACCACCAAGGAGAGAAGAGGCCCCTTCATCCAACAGATGGCAAAGGTGACCAGAGCTCAGCTGTTGGGCTCTTGGGTTCTGGGAACACGTGCACAAGAAAAAGGATAATTCACTATTGCACAACTGACGCACACAGGCTAAAGTCAGTGGTGCTCATCTATAGGGCCAGGCCCAGGATTGTCAAACCAAATCTGTTACCCAGATGAGGGATGTGACATTCACCTTCAGCCTTGCAAAGGTGACTGAACACCAGGTAGTTACTGTCCTTTGAAACAGCAGACCTGCTTGCAATGATGGGCTTGAGTTTGGACTCTTTGACAGGGGCAAGCACCGTTTATAATGAGCAGCCTGGTGTTACTGCACTCGTGCTGCTAAATTATTAAAAGGCATCCACAGAGAACAAAGACAGTAAATGTCTAAAGCAGAGCGAGACCTTCACTAGCAGATGGGAGTTGCAGACTCTAATGGTAATGAGCCCTCCTGCACGGTAACAAATAAGCCTTCCCCATCTATTACTAAAGAGCACAGAGGTGGGCCACATGCTTGGCCTAGGTTTAAGTCTCTGGAGCCTGCCTCTAGCAATACTTCAGGCACAACAGCACTCTCCAATGCAAGTGAACTACAACTCATGATCAGCACCTCAGTTTGTTTCCCAAGTTTCCAGCTTTCTCCGAGCGCTTTCCTTACAGGAGACTAGCTTCACCTACTAGCACTTCAAAGGCTAAGGCTTTAGTTTCAACAGCCAGATTTGGCCAGTGACATTGCACCTAATGTTAGGCTTTCCATTTGACCATGGCATAGAGGGCATTTCCCATTGCTCTATATATCAAGACTCTAGATACAGCAGACTCAGTGTTTTAACAGAGATCGGGGGGGAGGGGGATAGGTTTCCACCCTAGATATTGTTCTTTGTGCTGCTCCCTATTCCCCAACTGCCCTTGTTTTAAACTGCTTAATTCTCTTGGACAGAAACCATCTCATTTATCCACTGTAGCACACTGGAGCTGACCTGTATCATGGACAGGCTTCTAACCACATAGGGGTGGCTGTTTGGATTGGACTGTTAGGCTTGCTCCTACTGATGTGCCCAGGGCATGAGCTACATGTTCGAGAAGTGCCGATGCAGCCTTCAGAGACTCGTGCTACTTTTTTTTCCAAACCTGCTCTACCAAGCCATCTTGCACACAGACTGCAACATTTGTCCTGAAATGCTTATGGGAACAACACAGTCCATCTCTAGAAGATGAACTTTTGAACAGCCTCCGGAGGTAGAACACTGCTTTCCACCTTCATTTTCCTCTCTCGAACTCTCCGCTGCTGCTAGTCTCTCAGGCTGGCAGTCTTGACAGCTCTTTTCTCGGCAGTCTCTGAACCTGTTACTACTTTGCCCACCACACACAGCACAAGAAAATGTCAATCCTCTAAATCCCTCCTTACCTCACTCAGTGCAACTACCACCTGGCTTCTCCAGGTCTCCTGATTCATAGCATCTACAGCTAATCCTTACAAGCTTAGCTCATGTCACATCCTTCATAATTACCTAATAAAGTGCTTTTCTGTCTGCTATTAAAACTTCTGGGCCTCTTACTGGTGCCTTTATTTGAATGTCCCTGAATTCCCTTAACTTGCCATCCTGTTTCCTTCTACTTTCCACCTTAACTATCTCATAGGCATAGGGTGTAGATTGAATGGAGAGGTAATCTCCTAATCAGACCTTCCAGTATCAGGCTTTCTGTTTAAAGCTAAGGAACAAATGAACAAAGGAAAAATAGGGATCAGAAGTCAAACAGGCTTAGTGACAAGTTTAAGGCATCCATCAGTATCCACATGGGGAAAATGAAGGGGCTTTACAATGACACAGGAGGTAGGACTCTATATATTTGAAAGAATCTGCAGTGCAAGTTGAGCTGGTTGCATCTCATACAGCAGCAGTCTCAGCACTTAATTAAGATCTCTTGACTGTGATAGAAAGTACCACCTCTTGTTAGTTGCTGGGAAGTCTCCCACCAAGCTATAGCCCATATGTCTTGTTATGCATTAGTTCTGCTGTCTCACAAACCACTCCACATCTCTTTTTCAGTTCCAAACTACATCTTTTTTGCATATAGATGCACATCATTTCAAGTGAGTCATGCAGCAGAAACAAGTGCACGGGGAAGAGATCTACTGAAAAGCAGGTGACACTTGGTGATGGCCAGGTCACCAGGTCAGTGAGAACAGCGATAGCACCAGGATGGAGTATGCTCTTGCTCACTGCACCATAGAAGTATTTAAATCTATGAGATGGGATGCAGTAGCACATATTTAACCAGCAAAATGATTACATCATGTTACTCCACTGTCATATGTGCCCCAAGTTCATTCTCGCCGACAGTCCGTGTGAGTCACAGCTGAACGTACCCAGACTGACTTCTAAAGAACCGCCTTTCATTAACAGAATGAAAGAGCAGGCCCCAGTGGGCTACATGCTGTACAGGCTAAAAGAGATTAAGACAAGAGAAATACTCCAGTGAAGAACAACTCAGGCTCCGAAATGCTGACAATACACCAGAGCAAATCTGAAACCAGAAAATGCTTTATTGGAAAGGTACAAAAACCAGTCACTGCAGCTAAATTTACAGCAATAAATTACGGTGTGGCTGTCAAGAGAAAGTAATGGACACATACACAGGGCTATACGCCTTACAAACAGGAATCCACATTACTTGGTATATCAATAATTTATTTTATAATAAAAAAGCAGCACAAAAATAAATATTGAAATGAAATTACTGAGTAACCACAGAGGATAGAAGGAGCTGGTGATAAAAAACAAAACAAAAAACAGAAGACCTCTATCATTTAAAAAACAAAATGAAAGCAAAGGATCCACCATCTATGGAAACACCCCAGCAGACTGAAGTACAGACGACAAGGGAAAACAAACCCACATTACAAAAGTTTGTCTTTTTTTTTTCCTTTTTAAATAAAAACAATCATGACAACAAAGTTTAAATGATCTGAGAGGGAGAATGCTGCCAACCTCCTTCCCGGGCTCTGAGTTGTATAGCATGAATGCCCCCTGCTATTCAAGCAATGTGATTCTTCCAGACACCCCTTATCCCCGCTCACTATCCACCTCCATTTCTTCCCCCCCCGCTCCCCCAAAACCCTGTCCCAGGAGGCTGTGATGTTGCACAGCAGCTAACCTGTTGCTCCCTGCATCTGTTTTCCTCAGGCAGAAGATACGACTGGGCAAGGGCAGAGACACTGACTTGCTTAAAAGGTCCAGAAGCTGCCTTTAAAGGGATGCAGTGCCTGTTCCCAAAGGAGAGCACAATGCATGTGAAACAGAAGAGCTGCCTCCTGTTACTGCCCAATGCAAACACCCCAGGATGCCCCAACTGTGGATCAGGGGGGCATCCCGCAGGCTGCTCCTAGCCTTCTCCCCACCCAGACTGGGGCTCCCATGTTGTGCACAGGATGGTAGCGGAGGGAAATGTTAGGCTTGGGGTTCAGCAGCGGATTCAAATGCCACTGCAGTGCTAAGGCTGATGTGACAAGCAGAAAGGGGCAGAGAAAAGCACCTCTGGAGTCAGAAAGGGAGCCCTTCGTGGTACAAACCAGCAAGAGATACTGCTGTGTGGAAGGAGCAATGGAAGAGGCGTACACTTTCCTTGGCAAGGCTCCCCCCTTAGTGCTTCCACAGGCAGCGGCCAAATTCCCCCGGCACACGGCTCTCGCCCTGGGTGTCAGACTTGCAAGCGTAGGACGGAGAAAAGGGAAAAGCAAAACAGAACAAAACCCAAACACAACTGAACCCCAAACCCCGGAGGAATGCAAACGGGACCACCTCAAGCTGGAGCACCCTCGAGCGAGGAGGGAGGGGAGCTGGGTCCTTAACACGGGCAGCAGCTTTCAGGTCATTCCTCCCTCCACGTTATCTTGCAATTCCGATCCGTCTGAGGAAGCTAGCCAGGGTGCCTTGTTCCCCCCCTCCCTCCCCGCGCGCGCACACACACGTCGCCACCCAAGGAGCCCTGGACTGGAAATTTCCTTTAATAAAGATTTACAGTATCAAACTTGGAAAAAAAAAAACAAAACTTTTTTTCGTCTTTTTTTTTTTACGAAAAATCTGTACGATAAAATGTATATAATTATATATTTATATATATATTTCTCTCTCTTTAAATATTTCCACGTGGTCCTTTTTGATATCCAATATGGATTACCTACCATGGCTATGGTATCAACAGCTTTAATAACACCCAGGCCTCTTGTCCTTAATAGAGTGACCAGAGATTACGTGCCGGCAGCAGCACGAAACTAGCAATCACACGGACGAGCCTTTGGCACCCTTCCAAGAAATGGAAAATACTTGGCCACGAGGGAAGTGCCACTAAAGAATTCAGATATGTTTCTCTTCTCATTCCAGCAGCAAGAAGACCCCACAGAACTACACTTAATTACCCATCGCCCTCTTTGTTTCATGGATTTCGTTTCCCCGGTGTAGTCAGGGATGCCCAGATGGGTGTTCCTATCTATTCAGGAACAACACGGAGCTCTGGAGACATTCAAGAAACTGGAAGCATTTGGGCATTCCCAAGTCTACTGGCCATTCGTTTTAAATGTTATATTTAATTTAAAGCCCCAACAGTGCTAGGAATCTAAATTCTGCCTGTTTTAAGAGGCACCTAACTATTCTTGAGCTGTAGAACATGAAAAGGGACCAGGGAACAACAGTAACATCTTTCTCTTCCTCAGCTTCTGCTGGGGGAGTCAATAATGGGTACTGATACACAGGACATCGATCTGCCTTCTAGAAGATAAGGAGGGAGGGAAAAGAAATGAGGTAATGCTATGTGTCACCCACACTATATTTGCTGAAAAGTCACTTTTAGAAAACTTCCTCCTCCCCTCCAGTAGAAACTTAATCTGGTGGGGTCCCAAGCCTTTGGGAAGCATTACACTTCAGCCTCTATGGCTCAGTAAAGTCACGAACGCAGGTGTTTAGGACTGAATGGGCGCATCTCCATGAGATGCTAGAACTGCAGTAAACTCATTCTACTGTGCGTTAGCGCATCACAGTGAAAGCCGTGCTAATGCGCTGGTGAGCAGTAATTAGCCTGCTGCGCATTAGCGTCACCTAAAAGGCATGTGCTGGCGCTACTACACAGTAGCACTGATTACAGGCACATTAAGTTAGTACCCATTCTTACAGGTACTAAACAATGCACCGCAATTACAGCACATTGATGCACATGTAGACGTGCCCAATAAGAATCAAGTGCAAGGTTCCTCCTCCTCTATCTATTTTACTAAGGGACTCTCTCGGAAAACCCAGACTCCAGTGAGAAGATATGAACTACCTACTACTTCTGTAGACAAGGAGGGCTTTACTAAAATTCTGCATTCTTATTGTTCAAGACAGGAGAGGACTTCTTGACTGACATCTTACATGGGTCTAGCGGGCTACTTTTCTACCCTGGTCAATGCCAGGAGCATCCTCCTGCTAACATACTACATCCATCACTTTTTTCCTTTGGAACCCTAACCTACTTCACACTTCTTCTCTTGAGCACTAGCCATTTTTTCTCCTCATCTCCAACTTCAGCAATCTCACCCTCTTCTAACCTGCATTGGAACAGGCATCCTACACCCCATAAGTCTTTGACCCCCACAGAATGCCAAACGCTCCCCCTCTTCTTGCCTGTGTCGAACCAAACACCAACGTAGCTATTTTTATGCTGACCTGGAAGCGCAGTCATCCTCTCAGTCCCATTAAAGAACAGCAGAATCTTCTCCCTTTGGCTTCCCGCTTCCTGCCCACTGCTGAGCCATAATTCCCTCTTCTCAATCATTCCTCAGAACCATAAGTGCTACTTATCTACCCCCATTTTAGTCCTGCCCTTCGCGTATCTCTTGGGATAATTCATAGACACCACTGCCCAAAGAAAAAGTGTCAAGTTTCAAGGGTCATCTTCACACAGGTAGCCTTAACCCTCTCAATACAAACCACTAAAGGTCTTTTACTCTTTGGCACCCTGCCTTAGTGACAGACCAAGCTGTTGAAGGACCCCTCCTCCTCTTCCCTACCCAGCATCCTATAGCCCATCGCTGGCTGGCAGAGACCAGTGAACATGGCCTATGAGGTTGAAGTGTTCACTTCAGGCAGAGGCGGTTCGGCCACCATTGCCTTTGTCAAGTAGAGGAGTCTCCACCAGCTTCTTGCCCGTAGGTGACTGCCCCTCTGGTTCAGTGCTTTAAAAACATCTCCGTATCATGCTCTATAGAAACCTCTTTTCACAGTGCTGATTCCCAGCAGAACAGCTCCTATCCTGCAATCAATTCTGCTTCAGTCCAGTAATACCTCCAAAATTACTGCCCTTACCCCACCTCTCTCCACATTTCCTGCGATTCCTTGTCTTAAGCTTCAGGAAACCCTGAAAAAGCCACTGTTACAAGATTGTGGATTATCTGGAAGAAATACGTGGCATAAATATACCCAATTTACAGGCACATCTTAGGGAAAGAGCTATTGAAGACTTGGCTTTGTATAAGAGAGGCTACAATTTAGTTCTTGTAAGTCACACAGGTTAGGGGTGGGGTGGGGTGAAGGAAGTATTGAATCATGTAAACTCGTAATCAGTGTGGGATGAAGACAAAGTTTTTCCTAACTGGTGTGGTCTCACCCAGACCTACTGCCCTCTGTACGATGCCGCCCACCCATCCACACCCACGCACGGCAGGACAAAATCTGCTCCAGAGCTTATTTCTCTGCCACTGCTATTACAGATGGAAGTGGTGGTGGTGGAAGGTGAAGTAACTTCTCACAGGGTAGCTGGATGCCACTAAAGGAAATTCTTCTCCACATTCCTCACATGATGATTCCTACAGTCCATCTATTTCCTGGCTTTTGAGCATCATTCGTGAAAGCTCCAGAGGCTCGTCAGCTATCTTCTCCCAGCTGGAAAGCTGCCCACAGCCTGCAGGGGTTTGGGGAAGAGCAGGGAGGACAAAGCGAGCCTTGAAACTTGTACTACATACAGAGCTCAAATCCCGGCCACGAGAGGTTCACAGAGCCGCTGAGTTCACAGAGGAGCAGCCAGTTAAGTTCCCTTTGTAGACATTTCTTTCTTCTTTTTTTTTTTCTTTTTCTTTTTTTTCTTTTTTTTTTTTTTTTTGCACTTTTGGAAGAGAGACTTGTTACCAATGCCAATTCTTGAAGTGACCAAGGACTCCGGGACGATGCATAAGAGCCCTTTCCCCCTCCCCTCTGAAAGGCTGCTAGGTTCCCCTGCTGAGGGCACTAGGACGCTGCCGAAAATGGCACAGAACTGGATGAGATTTCGGCTGACTTCACAATGGTGATGACACTGGTGGTGGCCACTTTGGTCGGGGTGATGGGCCCTCGCGCCACAGTACGAGCGAAGGTCTGCAGCGCCTCGTACTTCGAACGCAGGGCGTCCAGCTCCAGCTTCATGCTGCTGTTTTCTCTGGCCAGCTTCTCCACCTCCTGCTGCAGCTCGACCCGCTGCCTCTCCAGCTCCTCCTTCTGCGTCACGCGCTTGATGCGGCAGCTGGCGGCGTAGCCCCTGTTCTTGAGCGTGCGCCTCCGCTGTTTCAGGCGGATGACCTCCTCTTTGGTGAGACCCCTCAGGTGCTGGTTCAGCTCCCGTACGGACATTGACACGAGTTCATCGTCACTCAGCACTGGGGCATTCTCTCCCGACTCCTCCTTTACCTGCAAATACCAATTGCACAGCAATACAGTGGATGAAAAAGCTACTTAACAGCCCTCCTGACAAAAACAAGAGGACACCTCTGCTACTCGTAATGAATGCAGACCTGATTATTTGGCGCCTCCAAGCATGTCACAGACTAGGCATCCCACTGAAATGCAGCCACCATAGCAGATATTTCAGCATCATATTCTCAGGGTTTAGACACCACTGCAAAGTGTTCTGGGTCAACTTTACACCTATGGTGAGGCAGTGACAGTGATGGTTACCTTATTTGAGCTACAAGGCTTGAACTGAAATGTGCCACGGGATTTACCCTGGTCCTGCCCCTTCATGAACACTGTGCCTTCCAGCCTTAGGCTGGAATCAGGACACACTCAGGGAGGAAGTGAATGACCATCAATGCTACTTTCTGCATCTTGTAGCTTTTCTTTGGAGGTCTCCCATCCAAGTGTGGACCAAAAGTTACCCCCCCGTTTGGCTTGTTTAAATGCCATCTGAAGTGGTTTTACTGGACTTCTGCACAGGGGAGTAATACAAGATCCACAGCAGAACTACCTCCCCCTCAAGCTTTAAAAAACTTTTAGTTTAGTATAATCATTTGTAGAATGCCTCAGGTGTTGCTTTTACCCCTCTGGAGCTACCTGATGGAGACTCCAGGACGCTGGAAGCATCTTTCACTTTACTCTTGCACACACAAGAGTAAAGTGTGCAAGAAAGCTGTGAAGTGAGTCTGCCTATAAAGCATTTCCTGCCTGAACACATGTGTAGGCAAGACCTTTCCGAGCGTTCATCCTTCTCATGGTAGCAGCATCCCACTGCTGGGCCCAGGAACATCTGTTCCAGTATGCTGTTAACATGTTTCCAATGCAGTCTGGTTAGAAATCTCTCCCAGAGACTTCAGTCTTCCCCCATTATACAGTCAACTCCCCTCTACTCTTCTTTCTTGAGCTCACCCTGCTAGTACCCAAGAGATATGCCGGCACCAACGTACCAGTCTCTCAGAACACGGGGTGGGCACCATTGACAGCAATGTACACATCTAGAGCAAGACCCCTTCAACCATCCCATTTACCCTGTGTAATCCCCACCACTCTCCCACCATACCTTTAATGCCTTATTTGGTTTGGGATTAGTCGTCATAACCTGGGCACAGTCGCCTGGACAAAACTGCTCAGAAATTGCAACTGGAAAAAAAAATTAAAAAACAAAAAACACAATTCAGGTTACAATAAGAGTAGAGAATGAAACATCACCAACACGTGTACACACATTTCAAGCTAGCAGAACCGTATCTCTGGAGCACCAGGCAAAGAGAGGGGGCCACACAAGCGTTCATCATCCTCTGGGATGGGAGGCGAGATTCAGAGGGCTGCACGCTGTCCGCTCATGTACGAAAAGGGCTCCCATGCATGGCCAACAGGTGCCCTGTGAACACAGCTTTCTGAAAAGCCCCAAAGGTTTCCAAATTCTTGGTGACATTTGTGCCAGGTAGAGGAGGAGGGAGCCCATTGCCCGTCTGTGTATAGCTATTATGCTGGCAAGGCAGTGTATGGTACCCAGCAGGCCACCTTGCCTTCCCTTGTCCAGAAATTCAGTCTCTGGGACCCAATCTGACCTTCGGCTCCCTATGGAGGCTTTGGGGGGATCCAGGTCCATCCACCTGGAACTGGACTGGGACCAGCGGCCTGCTTCCCAAGACACCAAAAAGATCTAGAGGATGGCAGCTGCTCTTTGCATTCACCTAGCCTACATTTGAAATGGCAGCCCAGAGAGGAAAAACCTCTCTCACTACCTGCCCTCCAAGCCACCCTGCACCCCAAAAATCATGGCTAAAAAACCCCCAAGAGTGGTGCAAAAATCAATTGGTAAAACAAGGGATGAGTTTGGCATCTCCCCAGGGATCGAGACTGTTGCTCCAGGATGCTCTCCCACCTCAGCTAGGAGGGGACCTGCCGAGGCCAGGCACATCCCCTCCGCCCTGATGAGACGCTGCCCTTCAAGCTCACCTCGGCGGGTTGCTACACCCCTTCAGGCCGCGGCGCTGGCCCTCGCTCCCGAACCTTCACGCCCACCGAGCCGGAGCGACGACACTGCCGGAGCAAGCGCTCATTCTGCACCTACCACGGCCGAAGGCCCTGCACTGTGACATCACGGCATCGCCCTACACTTTCCCCAGCATCTTGGCTGCAGAAGCCGGGGCGGGCGCGAGGGCTTCGGCTTTGACACCGAGTCCGTCCCTCCCGAGGAGCGGCTGGAGCGGATTTGGAAGGCTGCGGCGGCGCTGGGCGCACAGCGCACACAGACTGTCTGGCGGGAGTTCGCCCCCCCCCTCCTACCCCAACCCTCCCCAATTCCACGTCTGCGTCGTGTCACACATTCTAATCATTCATGAAAAATCCAGCCAAAGCATCCCAAGCATGATTCCCTTCTGATAGTTGCCATGGTGACCTTGGGAAAGTAGCCAACCCTGAGACAGTCGCCATGGAAACAGAGAAGCCCAAAAGCAATAATGACTTCAGGTCATGTCTGTGCAAAGACATCACGAGGTCGTCAAAGAGTAAACAAACTCATTCATGTCTGCAAACACCCCGGGGTGGGCAGCAGCGAGGGGTGGCGAAGGTGGGGTGGAGGGTGACAGGAGCCGGGTGGCGGAGGGATGCTGGCTCAGCTTGTACTTGAACTGTACCAGTCAAGACATTTCATCATCATGTCTCTCACACACACACACAAAAATCAAGATAACAAGGAGTGAGAACAAGTGCAGAGTAGAGGAATTTCCCTGGATTTGAGCGCCTTTTTATTAAAGCACTTCATCTGGCTTCCAGCACAGTGCTCCATCTCCCGGCTGGTCTCTCCCCCACCCGTCTCGACTGCCTCCCATCACGCAGCATGCGAGCCAGACCAGCGACAGACACTTCGTGATGAATGGGCCACTTAAAGCAACTGGTGTGCGGTGCCTTTAGCACAGCATCGCACCGGGCCCAGGCTCGTGCCTAGTATTAACCACCCGCCCCGGACACCATCTCCAGCAACCGTCCCTCTCCTCCTCTGCAGCAGACTCGGGTCAGAGCAGCTAAGACTGCCTGGGACAAATGGTAACCGGTTCTCACAGTCTGCATGGTGCAACCCCAGCAGGGGCACTTGTCACCTGCTGCAGAGAGGAAAGAAAAGGGGGAAGCCAAATGCTGACCTTCATGCCCTGTTAAGTTCTGGTTTTTTTGCATAGACAGCAAAGGAAGGGGCAAACGTCCCCCCCACACAGATGCCTTCCCCTTCTCCCCCTTTGGACCACCTCTCCCTCATTTCCCCCGTCACGCTTGGTATTCAGCACGCACCCCTGCCGCTGTCCTACTCGAGCCACAGGCACGAATACATTAGCACGCAAAGGAGGAAGGAAAGGCTCCTGGTCTTGGCCAAATGATCCCAATGAGTAACGGGGAAAGCAGCGTGCAGGCAGTGCAGAAAGGAAACAGGCTGTAGCCCCCTCCCTGCACACACACACAGCCTCGGGCCTTGCAGTCAGTCGGTGCCATAGCTATGAAGTGAGTCACCAGCTGTTTACAGAGTTGGAGAGCTCGCATTCCCACAGAACCAGAAACCCGCTGGATCCCCCCCTCGGCCCTAGAAGGGAAGGGGCACACTGGAGTCCCACTGGCGGCACTTGGCAAAGCAAAAAACCGGAAAAGGAAAGTCAAAAAGGAGGGGGAGGCGGGGGACGCCTCGGTCACACCCACCGATTACACAAAAAGCCTTTTGATCCTCACCCGGCGTGTCTTCAAAGCGCTTTCTGCACCAGCCGATGGAAAAACTGAACACGCTGCTGGCTGTGCGGAGATGGAAAGACATGTAAAACACGGTGGAAAACAAGCGTGGAGGGCTGAGACTCCCTCCCGGGGGTTGCAATGCGGGTGAGCCTGCCACCCAAAGTAACACAGCTGCAATAGGAAGCGGCTCTGATTCCATGTGACAAACCCCCCTTCTGGTCACCTGTTGCTTTGTGTCTCTGATGGCTGCTGAAGCAATGCCTATTTACACTGCAAGTTCCTCAAGGGAGGCCCTGGAGTCCTCTGCGTTTCACACGCCGCCAACCACGCTGTCGGCACCTGACGAGCCGACAAGGGTCCAGGAAATTCAAAAACAGCAACAGAAATTAGAAACAGAAGAACGTTATCCTGGCCCTGCGTCTCTGGGGGTCACTGGTACTGAACACCTCCCTTACCTCCTTTGTTCTTTATTCAAGGGCCATTTTGCTGACACGCTGCTGTACTTGAGGTATTGCACTGTCTGAAATGGCTTAGAACCAGCTCGCATTAGAGAGGCCCAGCAATACAGCAGAGTCGCTGCTGGGACAGAGATGAAGGAGGGACTCAGGTACCCCCGCGTTCCCAATTGGCACCTGTGCAAAATGGGACCATTGGGTCAGCAGCAGACTGTGCGCAAGATTGGCATCTAGACCAGTGGGTCTCGACCTTTTTTGTACCAGGGCCCATTTGGAAACATCAATGGCCAGTCTTAATGCGCTGCCCCTCACTCCCGACCTACTGGCCCCAGGCCCTGACTCCCCAGTGGATGGGACATGGGGGGGTCCCAAGCAGCCCCTCGCAGGCTGCAGCTCTGCCAGCCTGCAAGGGAAAAGTCGCAGTTTCCCATGTTTTTCTCTTTTAAAGGAGAATCCATTTTTTTTAAGTTTGTTCCTGACCCTTTCATATATTCTTGAGACCCACTTTCCAACCCTCGGGTTGAGAAACGCCAATCCAGACAAGCCGCCTCTCCTGTGAAGAGCGGCTATTCAGGAACAGTATGTCCCAGAGGCTGGGTCATGCCCCTTTGACACTTGCAAAACACATCACTAACCCTACCCCTAACCCGCCAGAGTTTAACACGGCGCTATGGAGAGCATCCAAATAAGATCTATCAAAATCACAAACTCGGTGACCATTCATCCAAGACTCATCATCTTATAAAGTAAATCAGCCTGCAGGCAGGGTCCAAACACAGGACCTGGAACAAGCACTCAGAGTTATAATCCTGACCAATAATTACGTCCGCTGTGGCCTTGGGTTGGTTTCTTAAAATATGACGCAATCTCCCCATCTGTAAAGCGAGGATAAAAATACTTACAATCTGTACTGATTAAAACTGTCCATTTATCGCCCACAAGCAGTTAAATATATTACAGTGTGTGGCATTTCCTATCTTTAGAATCCAAAGACGAACCCTTCTAGTAAAAAGGTAAACAGATGCAACTATTCCACACTGAGGGATGTCCACTGCACAGCTTGCAGAGGTGTTTTGAAGCTCCCTTTTCTTTCTCTGCCCTATTCCTGCCCTTCTTTTCTTAATTGCAATTGCTTCATCATATCTAAAGTTAGCATGGAAGCTTTTTAGAGCACGGGCCACATTACATCTTTATTTTGCAAGCAGCCTGGCACACTTCTGAGTATCATACAAGAACAGCAGACAGTTCTGTGCCCCCGATGAGGGGATAAGGGCTTACAGATTGGCATCTTTAGTATTAAGAAGTGCTTTTGTTGTAGTGATGTCATGTTTTTAGACGAAAATGATCCCCTGGCACTCTTCCCAATACCTTTGTTCACCTCCCCTTATCACTGTCAACATTGTCAGGAGAATCCGGGACAGAATTCCAAGCTGCGTGGTTTTGGTTTGGCACCACTGATAACCCCTACTAATTTTCTTAGAGGCAGCTCAAGACAGGGGAGATAGACAGCCCTAACTAGTGGATAGAGGCAGGAGTGCACTGCGATGTGAGATGACTTGCAAGGAAGAAGAGCACAGTAGACTACATCAGTTTTTAAATAGCACTCCTCACATGCTGGGGCTCCCAAAGCACTTTACAAAGCAATGCATTAGTGACAGTCATAGCTGCTACCTCACAGCAGGCATGGATGCACTTGTGAGTAATTTGTACACAGCCTTGAACATTAAAACCCATTTATCCCAAAATGGAACAGTGGCCAGGACAAAATTATCCAGCAGAAAGCCCCATCAGCGTTTAGCTTCCATTCAGACACACGCGAGACGGCAAGGACAGCAATGTGAAGATGCACAATCCTCAGCCCAAAAGGGCCAATGACCGCTTTTCTCCTCCCTAGGAGCACTGCCATGCCAGGATGGTTGCATGGTAGAGGTCTCTCCGTCTTGTACAACTCATCACATCAAGAATCTCCATTCTGCCCAGAGGCTTAAATCAGCAGTACTGCCTCCAGCCAGTCCAAAACACAGTGAGACGATTTGTAAGGCAGCTGGTCAGCAACCTATCCACACTTCCAGTTTACCCACAAGCTACTTGGCCCTCTTTCCCTTTCTTAAGGGACATAAAGGCAAAAAGTTTCAAAAGACTGGTGACCCTCCACATTCAAGCTCCAAGCAGCCATCAATGAGCGGTCAGATTATTGGAGGTTAGGCAGCAAGTCCTGGTTCCCGCTGCTGCCAGAAGCCTGAACCTCCCACCCTCCTCCTGGTCCACACAGAGCATTTCAACCCCGAAAGCAGCACACACTTACCCAGATCTTACAATCGCACCGCCACACACCAGAGGAGACACCCGCGAGATGGTCACATCAGCCGACCATTTCTCCAAAGCTGGCCGCGTGAATGTGGCCACCAAGGAGGACATCAGGTCTTATAGGTGAAGGGAACTGCAGATGCTTAAGCCCCAAGCTCTGTGCCTCTGCCCCTTGGAGACCTGACATGGATTTCCAACACGCTGCAGTGTGAAATGCAGACAGCACCATCCCTCCCATCATCCCCGGGTCCTCCCCCTGCTTCAGCAGTCCTCATGCATTCTGCAAGACAAACTGACACTTGTCGTTCATCTGGATGAAGGGAGGGTGCGGGGGGATGCTGATGATGTGAATCAAGGAGACAGCAAACACATGCAAAGCAGTCAATTCTCCATGAGCCCAGAGAAGAGACCAGGGAGGGGTGAGTCACTGTTTACTTTCTACACACTAAACTCGCCCAGCTGGCCAGCTTTCCATTTCCCTTATGGATCAGAACCAGCATCCACCAGCAAAGAACAGATTCAGGAACCTTCAGACAGAATTTGAGAGCTGCCGGGACACGACTCGGAGGCTCTCTCGGGGGAAGCCTGGACAGGGATCAGACAGTCTTCAATGCTTTGGTAAACAACCTAGTCAGATGCTGCAGAGAGCCTATGGTTACAGAGCGGCCGATTCAGGCTATCATGAGAGTGTGCCTGTGTGTCACATTACAGAGACCTTGGACTTACAGGGGGGGAAGAGGGAGGGGGAACGGCAGCTACTGAAGAGGTCGGATACACTGCTCACAGCTTCAGACACAGCAGACACAGGGCAGCGCTCCTCCCCACAGTGCGTTTTATGGAAGTGATCAAACGAAAATACACTGCAAAAATGAGTTAAGTCCCACATCACCATAGCACAGAAAAAGTACTTTTGTGACCTGGGGAAATCAAGGTAGTACGTGGTCAGCGATTTCTATGGGGCCAAGAGGCAGAACTGAGATGAGGGCTTGTGAATTCTCCTGAGCCCCGTGGACTAAGTCCAACCTCCACCTCCATGTGAATGTGAATGATGACAGACATGAGGATGGTTATTCAGGCACCCAGACTGCGAGACAGCGAAGCGTGCTGCAGGATGCGCCCAGTTTTAGAGCTGAGCAGCAGGATAATTGCTTTCATTTACTTAAAAAAAAGTTTTTTTGGCATCCCAGGCCCACAGTGAGACAGCCTTCCAAACAAGAGAGAAGCAGCAAAAAGCGATGCAGCAATATCTGCCCGAGTTTGCAGATAGCCTGAAACAACAGCCCAGAAAGGAGCATAAACCGCCTGCGCCTCTTGATGGGGGGCTGAGCCTGAAATTCCCTGATAATTGCAAGCGTCAGCACTGCTGGAGAGTTTCGCAGCTGCATATTTACTCAAACGAGCTGCAAGCGCACTTATCCCACCCGCCCTGACTGCCTGCCATACCGCCTGGGGGGCCAAGAGCTCCAGCTGTCCCTGCTTCCCCTCCCAAACATCCGACTGTTACAAAGTTTCAGTGCAAAACCAGGGGGCTTCAGAAAGCCATTATAAACACTCGGCTGCTTAGGCTTTATTTCATTCACCATTAAACTCTGTTAGTTATTTCAAGCCAGACACAGGTTTAAACCACTACCGCTGCAACAGGTTGGGGAAAGAACATAGGTGAAACTTCCCCAATATGAAGGACCTCTTGTAGCCTTACTTAAAAATACTTCTTGAGGTTGCATATGAATTACCCCAAGATCATTTAACACAGCTAGCCCGAAGTGCAGGAATAAAGCCCCAAAGTCTAAAGTATGTGGAGCATCTTGCTAACCAAAACCCACAAGCCCTCTCCCTGCTGTAACCATCTCCTCCCTGAAAAAAACATCCTCCATATTGTCACCAGGATAGGTACAAACAGGGTTAATCCTCCCTCCCCTCGGTGCTGCCAATGCTAGGCACGGCCATTGGATAACCGGAGCATCCATCATGTTTAGGAAGTGACTGCGGGAGGAAGGTTACTCTGCATTACAGTGTATACACGGAAGAGACAGAGAGCAGGGAGCAAGCACCGGCTCCATCAGTGAGCAAGCAGCAAGGTAAATTCCCTCCATACTAAGCCACTGCAGGACCGCGGCACAGCATGTTGGCTGGGCTGGCGTGGGAGCAGGGGTGCCCCTGCCTGCACATGCCAAGCGCCCAGGGACCGAACCTCCAATAATAAGACGTGCAGCTTTGGATCTGGTGGCACAGGGGCATTTTGGCTTCTCACCTCTTTGCCTTCTCCCCGGCCCCCAGAGCTGAGCTAGGAAGGGGGCAGGAGGGCAGAGAAGGAATGGCAGCTTTTCCATTTCCTGCACTGCCACTTTCCCCAAAGGGCGCTTGCTCCTAAGTGGAGCTGTCCCGGCCTGCTTTCCTCCAGGAGCTGGAGAACGAGTCCCCTCTCCTCCACCCCGCACAGCCCAGGGAAGCAGAGTCCCAGCACCCCTTGGCCACAGGAGGAGGAGGAGGAGGAGGAGGAGGAAGGAGCTCTCTCTCCAACTGACCATGGCATGTTTCTAGAGTTCAGACATGTCTCACTTCCCCTCCCTCGCGGCCTGGACATTTCTCTCACTAGTGCCACTCCTTTGTCGGGGGGGAAGGGAGCAGAAGCCAGGCTTCTCCACCCCCACGGAGCTAACATCCCACCCCACCACCCGCTCAGGGGGAGAAAAGCGGTTCTCAGGAAGCCCCACCCGCCCTCTGCGGAGGGCGCGGTCTCGAAACCCCACCGGTCTACTTGGCAGGTGTCCCCTCCAGCAAGCCACCTCGTCCCCGGCTGGCCTGCGTCCCCACCGGCCAGCCAGGGACCCCTCCAGCACGGCCCCTCCTCGGTCTGCCGGGCCGTCGCTCCCATCCCTGCCACCAAGAAGTCACTTGCTCCATCGCTCTCCCGCAGCAACGCGCCCTCTGCTACTATCCGCCCGACGCAGGGCGACCCGGGCGCGTCTCCGAGCACGGCGCGCAGGGCACAACCGGGGACCCGCTGGCTCGTTTCCAGCGCCCCCAAGGTCCACCCAAGCACAGCCGGGGTCTCGCCGGCCTCTCGAGACCCAGGCGGACCCCGGCCAGGCAGCATCCCGCCCCTTCCCAAACCGCCCAACTTTTGTGCAACAGGCGAGGGCTTCTTCAGGCCACGGGGGCCAAGCCCTGGGGACCCTCCTCCGGAGGGGGCTTCTCCCTGGTACTGAGCCCCCAGCCCGGCTCCGTGCTCCCCCTCCAGCCCGGGCCCCGCGGCCACGTGGGAGCAGAGCCCCGGGTGGGGCCGGGCGCCCCGTGCTGAGTCACGCGGCGGGGCCGACCCCGCATCCAGCGGGCCCAGGCCACGTGCGCCCCGCGCTGACTCAGCGGCTCGGCTCGGCCCGGCCGGGCCCGACCCCCGCCCCGCTCCGCGCCCCGCGCCCCCCTCACCCGCGCGGCGGGGCCGGGCTCCGCAGCCGCCCTCCCTGCGAGCCAGTCCCGGGAACAACAACAAGCGCGGCCCCCTCCCCCCCCGCCCCGCACCGGCCCCGCCCCCCGCGCCCGCCCGCCCGGCCAACCAGCGCCCGCCCCGCTTCCGGGAACCACGCGTCACGGCTCGCGTCGCGCGGCCACGCCCCTGCCGGCGCCGCCGCGTCACGAGGCCACGCCCACGCGGTTCATTCATGTGGAAGGTAGGGAGAAAGCGTGAGGGCTCTCGTGATTGGCGGAGCGCGCGCGCGGTCGGGCGCCGTGCTCATTGGCGAAGCGCGCGGGGCTCCCGGCGGAGGGTCGTCGGAGCCTCTGCTACACTATTCCCTGGCTCGTGGCGGGGAGGAACCCCCACCTCACCTCCCTTCCCCCGGCCTGTTCCTCCCTGCCTGTTTCGGTTTCAGTTTCTTTTGCTTTGCAAGCACTTCCTCCTGGAGCCGCCCCCGGGGGCTTTTGCGCAACCCGCAAGGCCGCAGAAAAAGGCACGTGTCCAGTTGCCACATCTGGGCGAGGGCAAGCGAGGTCCCTGGGAAGGTTCCTGGGAAGAAAGAAGCAACCTCCAGGCTAGGGCAGGCGAGGAAAGCCGCAGAATTGGCGCTGGGACTTGCTGGTCCCGTCTTCGTCTTGTCGCCCACCTCCCGCGTGCAGAAGTTGTGACCCCAGTCACGAAAATCACCTCCTTCCTAACCTAAAGGCTTTGGGGTTTTTGGCGGATGGTTGGTGTTTTCAAATCCTTGGTGAAGGAAGGAAACATCTGTCCTTAAAAGCAAAAGTTTCCCGGTGTCTGCTTTCAGGAGCCGGGGATTTAACCGTTCGTTGGATATTGCGACTGGCCAACGAAATCCCGAGTTGTGGCGGCGCTTCCTCGTCGCTGAGCGTCGCGTCGACCGTGCGAGCAACATTTTAGACCCCCGAGAGCACTACGTCTTCCCAATTTTAGACCAGGGTGAACTAGCCTAGACTTTTAATGAAAAAAGATGCAGAGTTTTGTATATCGACACCAGGCTTTTAGTCTCTCTGTGATTAGGCTTGTGACTATATTTGAACTGAAAAACTACCTGCCAATCTAGGCCAGTGGTGCTCAGCTTGAGGGCCAAAGATGTCATGTCAAAGATGTCAAACATCATCAATATGTTGAGCCAGAATCTCTGTCTCGCGCCACCCCCTTTTGCACAGCTCGGGTAGTGAAGGGAGCAGAAAATCCTGCTGGGATTTTCCCAGTAACAAGGGGAGGTGTCAAGCCAGCATATCTGGCTCCTTCATGTTCCTTTGAACAGCCCAAGGCACAGGGGAGGGTGAGAACAGCAGGGAGGAAATGTGGCTGGACCCTTAAGTGCTCCAAGTACCCTCAACTGGTAGGATGGTTCCTGTAAAGACATAGAAATAGCATAATTTAGAGCACCCTCCAGGCTACTCTAACATTTGCTGAGGCAGCAGATCAAGGAGTCAGAACTGGCTATTTATTGGCTTTCATTTCCTGCTCCTTTTTCCCTTTTTCCAAGCAGAGCTGGACGCAGGCATGAGCGAACCGGGTGGCTGCCCAGGGTCCAGACAAAGAGGGAGCCCAAAAATGGGGAAAAAAATCACAATTGCAAAAAAAAAGTTTTAATATTGTGCATATATGGGACTGGCAATGTTGTCAGTTGAGAATGAACTATTTAAATACATCAGTACCACAAATGTGATAAAGACTTTTGCAACAACAAAAAAAATCATTATCTTTGGCGAAGGGGGCCCAATACTCAGAGCCGTCCCTAGGGTACAGTGGATCGGGGCGACCGTCCCAGGCCCTGCACTTTGCAGGGGCCCTGCGGAGCCGGGCGGAGTGCCTGCAGCCCCTCCCATGGGGCCTGCCTGGAGCTGGCGGCTCAGCCCTGTGCCGTGGAAGAAGCACGGAGAGCCACCCCTTGCAGGGGTACCATGACCCCATGCAGTGTTAAGGGGGCCCCGCACAGGCTGATTTGCCTTGTGTCCTGCACCACCCTAGGGTTGGCTCAGGCAATACTAAAAGTTTGGCCAGGACCACCAGGCGTCTAGGTACAGCACTGCTCCCAAGCAGAAGTCGTGTCCATTTGGAACGGAGAGAACCAGGCTGGCTAAAGTTTCCAAAGCTCTAAGGCCCAGGTGCCAATGCCATTGGTCTTCATGTGTCCCAAGGTTATGCACCCTGTTAAAACCCTGCGGTGGACTTTCCCGCTGTGGACTGCAGTCCCAGGCGTGGGTGTACCTGATGTGGACGCACACACCTAGGGCTCAGAGTTCAAGGGCAGCTTGTAGCTTCTTTGTGCCCACTCACAGTATGGGGCCAGTAATGCTGGGTTTATTCCTTGTGGCTGCTTGAAGTTAGCATGGAGCAGAGAGACAGAGCTCCCACATCCAGAGTGAATATCAGATCCCAGAGTACCTTGGCATGGGGGATTTTTAATACCAGGTTGTCACAGGATAGGGGAAGGCAGCCTGCAGTATGGTTCTGGTGTAGTCACAGCTGGGTTAGAAAACCGTTGTCTGGTGTTGGGTGAGAGCCATGCCTGATCACATTAATAAAGGGCTCAGTTAAAGGGGCAGGGCTGGGTCCCTGAGCTTGGTAAAGTTGCTCTGCTTCTCTGGAGAAGCCCACTTTAGCCGGCAGCCTGCTCAGGTGGCTGGGAGAGGCTTTTCCATGTTGTGGCCAGTCTGCACTTGTAAGCAACAGGGTTTTTTCAGTGTGAAATTACACAGCTAGTGGTGGTGACCCATTCACAATAGCTACTTCTTTCTGGCTTCTGTTTAGTGCACGTGGAAAGGGCTGTTACATTTTTCTGGTGAACTACCTCCTGTTGGCTTTCATTAATAAGCAGAAAAAAGCTCTCCTTTCTCTGTTCCCCAGTGAATGTAACATAGGGTGGGACCATTTGACAAAATGGTTGGTGGGATGTAAGATGCAAAAGGTTGAGAACCGCTGGCCTAGGGGGCCTTGAACAAGCCCCTGACCCAGTATCATCTGGGAAGCAGGGATCATAAGACTTATCCAGGTTTGTAATGAGCTTTAAAATCCTCTTTACAAATTCCCACTGTGTTTGGACAATGAAGAGGACCCGGTAACCATCGATACCATATTGTTGATTATGGAGTTTATTAAAACTCTGGCTATAAACAGAAAAGGTTTGGGTAGAAATAACTTGAACTTCAAGCCGCATGCAATACGGTAGGATTGATGAGCTGCTACTAGGCAGAAGCGGTAGAGACTCCGAAGGGGCTTCTCTCAGGAGTTTTACGGTATAGCAGGCAGAAGTGCTGCAAGCTGGGAGACCTCCCTGTCTTCCCGCAACCACAATGTCAAGAGGAGACACGTGTATGTAAGCTGCTTAGGACCCAAAGGATCAGGCCCCGGGGGCAGCAAAATAGCGGTGCAGAGAGGAAAGGCTCGGTGATTTGGGCTGAATACCAGAGCTCAGCATGCCTGGGCAGGGGGGTATTTTTAATGCCACCGCAGGGATCCGCGTCAGTCACAAATGTGGGGCGAGCGGTTTGCCAGCCTCCGTTAAGATGGCAGCACCATGCACGCACAAGCCTGCTTGCATCTGTGCACCCCGGCATTTCCACACGCCTGGGGCGCTCGTACCTCCGTGCATCAGGCGACTTTGGCTCCCTCGTACAGCCAGCTGCAGAGCAAACAGATGTGATGGGGTCGGCGCATGAGGTGGTCCTGAGTGCCTGGGGTTGGAGGCGCTGCATGTAGCTGCTTAGGCGCGGGGAAAGGGAATGTCATGTGTCATATGTCTGTGCTGCTCCTGGCACCTTCAGGGCCAAGCTGCACGGGCTATTTTAGTGCAAGTGCGACATGCATGTGCCGAATAAACAGCACGTTTGATGTGCCCTCAAGGAAAGGAAGGTCTCGGGGTGCTTTGGCTTGAGTAAGTGTCTCTGCCTGTGGAGAGCGAGGTGGTGACTGCAGTTGGAGGTGTGACAAGCACAGGAACAGCATGCAGAGCAGAGGGGCGAGGAGGCTTTTCTCCTTGTGAGAGGGCCCTTGCGGAGATGCCTGCGCGAGAGATGTTCCCCAAGAAGGATGTTTTTGCAGAGGAAGAGTCAGGCATGTTCTCCACCCCCAAAGGCCTCACAATTCATGGGTCTGGGCCTCTCCAGAGCTGGGCACCCCCAACTCCCCTTGATTTCAATGAGAGCTGAGGATGCTCAGCCCCTCAAAAGGCTCTTGAAGCCCCAGCTCTGGCAGGGTGGGTGGAGGAGGGATTTAGCCTCACTGGCAGGCCCTGGAACCAAGACAGCCCATAAATCTGGATGCAGCTCGCAAACCTCTGGGAGCCCTGGGGAGGCCCCCATGGCAGAGGCAAGGCAGCCCCTTCTGAGAGGCTGTAGCATGTGTTTCTCTCGCTAGTGTGGCATGGGTCTGATACCAGGAGGACTCTGTCTCCCTTATCATGCTATTAGAGGACAGAGCCTTGTGCAACACGTGTGGTACAGCACTTGGCACAAACTCTGATTTGCCACCTTCGACCCCATCTCCAGAGCCAAGAGTTTTGCTCTTTACCTGCAGCACAGGGTAGGCTGTTATTGCAGGGTGCTTTGTGGCTGTGGTGTGTGCACAAGAGGGGGAGAGCAGAAATTCTTGTGGACCCTTTTGGACCATTGGCTTCCTGCAGATGCAGGGGGCTGGACTCTGTGGCCCTTTCTAGGCCTCTATGTCGTACGGTCCCACAGCACAACTATTAGAGTGACGGGACCGGTGAGAGGAGTCGCAGCAGTTGTGTGGTGCACGGACAGTATTGTGAAAAACTATGAGCAGGCACAAAGACAAAATGGGGAAATTCCCCCCTGGGGCTATGGCACGGGCTGATATGGCTTATTCTTCAAAATGATGAGCAGACTCTCCCAATAGGAAGGGTGGGGTTATCTGTCTTCCAGTTCGTTCATGTGCTGCTTTATTCCTTTCCTCATTCTAGCACAAGGAAGATGAAGTCCTATCAGAAGCTGACAACAGATGTCCCCCAGCCGGCTGCATCCCGCGTGGAAGAGGAGGGCGCGGATGGGAAGCCCTCCTGCTTTCAGAAGCTGTCCACGTGGTGGCTGGGTGGGTGTCTGCTGGCAGTGGCCATCCTCCTGAGCGCTGGCACCGTCTGGGTGCTCAGACAGGCCTCCAAGGGCCGGCACGCTCAGACGCCACCAGAGAAATGCAGCTCGGTCACTGAGCCGCTGCGCTTTGACTGCTACCCCGAGAGGAATGTGGTGGTGACTCAGGAGCTCTGTGAGGCCAGGGGCTGCTGCTTCATTGAGAGGGACCAGGCCTCAGGCAGCAGACAAGGAGTGCCATGGTGTTTTTACCCCCCCGACTTCCCCAGCTACGTCTTGGAAAGCCTGAATCAGACGGAGCTGGGAATGGTGGGCTTGCTGAGGAGGAAGGTAAAGGCCTATTACCCCAGAGACATTGAGACGCTGCAGCTGAGCGTGGAGTTTGAGACAGACACTCGGTTACACATAAAGGTGAGCTCTCTGATTCCAGGGAAGTCTCCGTGAGGTTTCTCACGCTGGGTAAATAAAACCCTTGGTCTCTGCTGGCTGATTCTGAATGCTTGTTTTGTGCCTCTGGCCTCAGATCCCATCACATCAGACCGGGCAGCTGTCTGTTGTGGCACCAGCTGGCTCTATGATGCTTCTGAGTTTCGTTGGCTGCCAGCTCACTCCGGGAGTCCATGAAATGCCACCCCACCCTGCCTCTTGCTTAGCAGTTTGAAAAGCTGGCTTTCTCCCTTTTGTAGATCACCGATTCCAGCAGCCCTCGGTATGAAGTCCCCCTGCAGGTCCCTCGGGCCACGAAGAGAGCGGAGAACCCTGCCTACAGCCTGGATTTCTCCAGGGAGCCGTTTGGGCTGGTGCTGAAGCGCAGAGCATCAGGGGCTGTGCTGTAAGACCCCACACTCCTCTCTTCTTTCTAGCATCTCAGAGGTGGGGAGGGGCAGGAGCTAAGAGGGAGGAGGAAACTCTTCTCAGGATGCCATCTCCTGCTCCCCTGAGCTCAGCTCGGGTGGGAAGGTTAGGAGGCTCACCAGGTCTAGGCTGGAGGGGAGAGCTATTCCTCTTCATCCCCCTTCCCCAGGGCCCCAGTGTTCAGTGCGGGCCATTGCACAAGATCCTTGTGCTTCCTGGCAGCGTTGATGCCAGACACTTTGCCACCGTGATCTCAAGGAGGTTGGGGATGGGCTGCATTGGACTGTCTCATCCTCTCTGTGTGCACTGTGGTTGTTTGCATAACATTAATCACTTAATGAGTGTACATTGCCTTCCAAACAAAGCCTTGCGTAACGAGCATTGTTACTACTCTGCCTACTGGGTTGATACCCGGTTGGTCACAGATCTGGGCAGGGGGTCCCTTACCAAGGGGAAAGGCTCTGTCTGAAAGTTGCATGTTTTGCTCCTCTAACATGCACTCTAGGTTGCTTGCTCGCGGGGCTCCCTCCATCTTTCCTACCAGCCAGTTGGTCTGCCCAAGTGTTTCAAGCTGCAAAGGGCCTGTGGAAATACCACTGCAGGCACTGAGTGCCAGGACTTCTTTGGGTCAGGGGAAAGTACCAAATTCAGCTGTGGTGTAAACCTACACAGCTTCTGGGTTGTGCCCAGGCATTTCAGCCTGTGGCCAGTTCCACCAGGATGCCATATGCTCCTGAACAGCTTTTTCTGCCTCGCATGCTCCAGCCCTTCCTCACCTTTCTGCTTGTTTTAATTCTCTCTTCATTCGTCAACCCCATCGCTGTCTGTCTGTTTCCCTTGGGGGTGATTTGCCACTAGTTAGAAGATCAGAAGACCTCCCTGCTCTGGTGCGTCTGTCACTTAGGTGGTTGAAAATGCTTTGGTGTGGAGGCTTTCCCTGGCACAGGAAGCGCTTGAAACTTATACACCCGCTCAGCCGGAGTCAAGCCAGCCCTGGCGTCAGGCTGTGCCCTGGCTCTGTGGTATGAGAGTTCACTCCAGTTGCTGAGCAAGGAGATTTGTGTCTGAATGTAGGTGACTGAACCCCAGGGCTGAGGGATAGAGTTCATGCAACACATGGAGGGTGCCCTGGTTATCATGGCTCTTGGCGGAGTAGCACTCTGACATTGGTCTAATGCCCTCACTTTCTCTCCTCCCTCGTTCCCCTCCTTCCTTGTTCCTTCTCTTTTTCCCCCCTCTGGTCCACTTGCCTCTCTGCTCTTCACTCTCTCCTGCCTGCCTTCCAGGCTGAACACAACTGTGGCTCCCTTGATCTTCGCTGACCAGTTTCTTCAGATTTCCACCACCCTCCCTTCCACATTTCTCTACGGACTTGGGGAACACCGTAGCACCTTCCTGCACAGCCTGGACTGGAACACCCTGACTCTCTGGGCTCGGGACGTCCCTCCCACGGTACAGTGCAGGGCCTGGATCTTGCTATGTCCTTGTCCATTAGCGATTTCCCCTTGATTTAGCAAGCCCAGCCTGAGCTGTCATCTCCACAAACATGCATGAACTGCTCCTGTCTCCTGTAGTTGTGACCAGTGCACAGCTGGACAGTTTCTAAGCAGACACATAAACACCTCCAAGCTTCCTGCCCTCTTGGCTGGTGAGACTTGCCTTGCGCTGGTTCATCAACCCAGCTTCTCTCCTCTGGTGCCTGGAAGCTGAATGCTGGAAGGGGTCTGGGTCCTGGCAGAGTTCTCACTGAAGCTGGATGGGTGTCTAAGAAAGCACTGCTGTGATGAGTTTGTTCGAGCCCAAGTGATAGACATGTGAGATAGAGAAAAATATGTAGGGTATGTGCACAGTAATTGGCCCTAAGTGTGGGTTGCCTGCTGCCTCAACCTTTGGTTAACACAAAAGATTACAGTAAGGCCATGTTGGGATGGAACATCTCACAAGGTTCAACAGCAGCCTCCTCACTCCTCTAGTCCCTGGAGGCTATTTAAACCCATCCCCGGTTCAGTCAGGGTCTCAAGTAACAGAGGTTTCAGAGCCAGGCATGGTTCTTTATGGTGGGGATTGCGGGTGAAGGAGGGCAGAGACCCAGCCAACTTGTATCACCTAGGAAGGAAAAACCATTTCTCTTGTTTGGTGTCTCCCTCCCCAGTCCCCTTCCCTCTCTGCATAAAGACAACTCTCAGTCTCTTAGATGCTGTTTACTCTGTCACCAGCGGTCCGTGTGGCAGCCAGGTGCATGCTTGCTGCTTTGAGAGCTACACAGCAGTTGTGCCCAGCTGCCCCACTGAGCACTAATTCCCTTGCCTCTAGTCTAGCTCCTTGCATCTGCTTCCCCTTGGTAGCTTGCCGTATCCCACTTGGCTTCTGCTGCATATGCAGGAGTTTTCCTCTTTGCTAAGAGGAAGCCAAGCCCCTTTCAGTTTTCAGGGCCAAACACTGAAGTGATCTTAGCCTCCTGTAGCTTCTCTCTATCCAGATTGTTCATGACCATCCTCTGGACTGGCGAAGATGACCAACAGAGGTCTTACTCAAGCCTAGGTCATGTTGGGCTTATAAAGGGGCAAGAGGGTGCTGAATGGCATCTCTCAGAACTGTTCTCTTAAGTGCATAACACTCCTTCCATGGACTGCTTCCCTGTAACTTGCTTTGGGATGCTGATGTATCAAAGACAGGGCTCTCATCAGACACCTTTGGCTTTCAGGAGTCGTACAACCTGTATGGATCTCACCCGTTCTACCTGCTGCTGGAGGAAGGGGGAGCAGCACATGGTGTCTTCCTCCTAAATAGCAACGCAATGGGTAGGTGCTTCCTTGTAAGGGATTGGGCTGGCACAGGGGTCCTGGGTCCAAGGAGGGGAGCCTCTACTTCCCCTGCCTGTGGGTTCTGCTGTTGGATGCTCAGAGCCTGATGGGCCCTCTCTAATCATTAGAGGAAGGCCCTGCCTGCCATTCTGGGACCTGGGCTGGGCTGGGCTGGGCTGACCTGAGCTGGCTGTTCAGGAACTTGAGGCAAGAAAAAGCTGTGAAAGGGAAAGATGTGGTTTCATAGCCCCTTTACTGAGCTCTGACATCTGTTTCCTGGCCAAAGTTAGGCTCTTTAGCAACCGTCGAGCAGTTTAACCACACACACAGCTGCTGAGTTGCGGTCTGAAAAGCCAGCTTGCCTCGTTCCCGTGTCCACCCTTGTTCCCCAACCTCTGTCAGTTGACTGGCACTTCAGCTCTGTGGAGAGCTCCAGGTCTGGTGCAGACAGGGATATAAATCTGCTCGCTGCTTTTCTCACAGCTGTGCCCTGCTGATGCCAGCTGTGGCTTCTAGAGCGAGTCGCTATAAAACAGCAGCCCGTCAGTGCCAGCTGGGTCTCCAGAAGTGCATGCATCCTTTCACTAATGGCCTATCGGCACCAGCCAGGACTCCAGCAGAGTGAGCGTCTTGATGGCAGTGTCTCAACAATGTCAGCAAGGACACAGGCTCTGTAAAGCTCCTCACAGCAGCAACCTCTCCGTGCCATCTGGGACTCTGAAGTTATGAGTCCTCTCACACCAGTGCCATGTTAGCTCCAGCTGCGCACACTTTACTGCAAGAATTCCCTCCAGGGTATATTTGCAGGGGAGAGCTGTGAAAATCCAGTGGCTGCATCTGAAGTTTGAGAATTCATATACACACTCTGTTCATCCCAGGGAAGCCCTTGGCCCATCCCTGCTGGCTTTCATGTTTAACTCTTCAGTTCTAGGATGCTTTGTTTCCCTGAGGGGCAAAATGATGATGTTCCTAGTGTTTGTGTAGAAAAACCTCTACACTTCCTTGGTCTGTCAAACTGATTTTGTAGCAGTGAACCTTTGTGGTTCTGTAAATCCAAGCCTCTCAGTGTACACTGCCAGCATTACTGAATGAAACCTCCCAACCCCTTTGCACCATAGCACAGTGTTGGTACCTCCACTCTCAGATGCAAACTGTAGCATGGAGTATTTTCCCCAGGCCAGACTGTCAGTAGAAGGATCAGGATTCAAACCCAGGTCTCCTGACTCACTGTTCCATGCTCCAGCCATTGGCTTCTCTGTTTCATTGCCCCTGTTTTGTCATTTTTCAGAGGTGGCCCTGCAGCCGGCCCCCAGCCTGACCTGGAGAACCATCGGGGGCATCTTGGATTTCTACATCTTCCTGGGTCCGGATCCCAACATGGTCATCCAGCAGTACCAACAGGTGATAGGTAAATGTCCTGAGCACAGCCATTCTCCTCACAGCAACACCATGAGCAACCACCCATTGTTGTTGCCATCCCGTGCATTCATGAACTCCAGTCTCGCCGCATTCAGATGTCTACACCCTGACTTCCCCCCACTTTTTCCACCAACACTGAATAGGCAGTGGTTCCCCTTTCCCTCATCTTCAGTAAGGCCTTCTCCCACTGGGAGCACCAAGCTCACTGTTGAGAGACTGAATAGGCTAGGACATTCTAGCTGGGAAAAGAGACACCTGAGGGGGGATGCGATCAAGGTTTACAGAATGGTAAATGGTGCAGACAAAGTAAATAGAGATATATTATTTACCATCTCTCACAATGCAAGAAGTAGGGGGCATAAAACTTAGAAGTAGGCTTAAAAGCAATAAACATTGGGTTTTTTTCAGACAGTGTATAATTAACTTGGGGAACTCATTGCCACCAGAAGTTGTGGAAGCTGGTTCTAAAAGGGAATGGACCAATCCTTGGGAGAGAGGTCTATGGGGAGATATCAAACATGGTAGATCTGGGGGCAGCCTCTCAAACAGAGCTTCCTAAACCTCTGAATACTGGAAGCTGCAATGGGAGAGGAGCAGGGAATGGAAAATTCTGGATGTGCCCTGTTCACCCTCCCTTTCAGCACCCATTCTCTGCCACTCTGTGAGCTAGACTTGATGGACCAAAGATCTGACTCAGCAAATGGCAGTTCTGAGGTAGAGCATCATAATCATTATGGCCTCCAGCAGGGACTCTTAAATTCTCCATCGTCTCCTTTCCAATGGTGTTGTTCCAGGTCTCCCTGCCATGCCACCTCTCTGGGGGCTCGGGTTCCATCTGTGCCGCTGGGGCTATGGGACAAGCAATGAGACCTGGCAGACCGTGAAAGCCATGAGGAACTACCAGATACCACAGGTAATGTAATGGTTTGCAACCCAAGAGAGGCCTCCTCAGAGGCACTTCTGTGCCCTGCTATTCTGCATCTCCTTTTTGCAGGATGCTCAGTGGAATGACATCGATTACATGGAAGGGAACCGAGACTTCACCTTCGATCCTCAGGCATTCAACACACTCCCCCAATTGGTGGAAGACCTCCATAAGCATGGCCAGCACTACGTCATGATCCTGGTACTGAGACCAGCCTTGTGCTAATCTTGTAGGGATTAAGGCATTTTTAACACTCCCGGTCAATCCAGCCAAATAGCATGTGAGAGGGAAACTAATACTGGAAAAAACCCCAAGAACAGGATGCTGCTTGCTTCTCTGTTTGATGTCAGACCCATCACAGTACAAATTGCTTCTGGTCCAGACTTTCAGCAGATGTAACCTGGCAGAGTCCATGGTGAAGTTATGCCCATTTACTCTGGCTGAAAATCTTTGCATTTGTGTTTTTTTATAATGCACAGTGCCATCCCAACAAACACAATCCTTGACTTCAGGTACTGGTTTGAGGCCCTTTTTTGATGTTATTTTGGGAGGGGGTCTTAAGGATTTTCCCGTTTTCTTCTCTGCTCTGGCCTCACGCAGGCGGTAATGCCCATCTGCTTGGGATGGATTCCCCAAGCACTGTCTTTGGAAATTCACTCTTCTTTATAAGGGAGCATATGAGACAGACACAGTATTACCCTGTTACTTTCCTGGCTTGTTTAAGAGTAAAAGAATCCCATTTCCAAGGAGAAACCCATCAGTTAGTTACTTGTCATTCATTCATACTCTCCAGCCCCCATCCTGGAGGTGATGGGACCAGGCCATGACTTCCAAGCACTTCTCACATTGGGAAATGGTTTTCATTTAGACCTTGGGTTGATGGAAGGATGACCAGCGGGGAGGGGTGGGATCCTGGGATATGAAAGTTGAGAACCTTTTGTCTAAAGGAATTATTCCAGTGGTGACTGCTCCTTTTGGGTGTCTCCTAGAACAAGGAGCATCATCCCACAGCAATACCCAGAAGTGTGTAGTTTCTTAGACTTCTCTCCCTCCTCAACATCTCTCACATGCTTGACACTTGAAGTGACGTTTTAGAAAGCCTTGTGCCTTGAACTGTGAAACGTTGGAGGAAGTTTCGCTTCCTCTTGGTCAAAGTGGCAGTCACATGTGAACTTTGGTCCACCCTAACTTGGAAACCCAGGTCATGTGTTCTCTGAATTATGCTAGTGCTCACTGATGAGGTTGCATGGATTTTGGTGTCATCTCGTGATCCATGTGCTTCCAGGACCCTGGGATCAGCAGCACTAATCCTCGCGGATCTTACTGGCCGTTCGACGAAGGTTTGAGGCGTGGAATATTTATAAATACCACCGAGGGGCAACCGCTGATTGGACAGGTAGGAGGGCAAGTTCCAGCTAGCAGCAGTCCAGGCAAGATCCTGACCCTGTGAGGCTTTTGGCTTTGACTTCTAAGGGGCCAGGATTTTTCCCATCACATTATGGGAAAGAAATTAAGGTATAATGGCTGAGTGACCTTCCTGGCTGAGGTGCAAGAACCTGGCTGTGCCCAGCACCTGGCTTCCCTCTTAATATCAGTGGAAGTTTCATTTATGTGATTGGATTCTATAGGGCCAGTCCTGAGGGCAGGGCCTGATCCCAGACCCGTGAGTATGGGGTGCCTCCCTGGATGTCAAGGGAGTTGCATAAGTCCCTGTGTAAGCAGAGCCAGTGGTGCAGCCACCTGAATTTCTTCCTGTTTCATGGACTGATGTGCAGTTCTCTGTGGTGAGCCAAGCCCTCGGAGTTCTGCACTTCATTATCTGCAGTCTCCCCTGACTTCTACCTGGCTGCTCCCAGGTGTATGCAGTCTGGGCTTCTGCTCTCACAGCTGCTCATCACTCCCTCAGGGTGTTTAAGAAAATCTGAAAAATATTAAAGAAAAAAAGAAAGCTGGTCATTAAGCTAAAAACCCTGGGCCTAATCTGCTTCCACATGTGTGAGATGCAATGAAACAGGAGCACTTCCCACAGTGCAGTGCCCCTGGTCACTGTCTCATGTGAAGTCAGGGGCCCCCCATTTAAAAAAGACTCGCTGCCTTTCTGGCTGATGATTTGAATGGATTAAAAATAAATCAGACCGGCTTTTCAGTGGCTACGAGGCCTCTTTCCTACTTTTATTCAGACTGAGAAACAGGGAGGAACAAGGGGCCGGTGGCTAGGGCTTGAGCGTAGCACTTGGGAGATGTGAGTTGTTCCCTGGTCCACCACAGACTGCCTGCGTGTCCTTGGGCAAGTTGCATTTCTTCTCCCTGTGTCTCAGTTCCCCACTGGTAAAACTGGGGGTTCTGAGGATTGGTCTGTGACATTTGCTGAGGTGCCCAGATGTGGAGAGGATGGGCACGATTCCAGTACCTAATTTTGGTAGGAATTAGAACAGCTGTAGCACAGTTGGACTCTCTCTTATTTTTACTGCCTCTTTCATGTGCTGGTTCTCTGGCACCGGCTCCCAGCAAGTAGGTTTGGCGAGGTTGCCCAGGAGAGCTCAGATCCCCACCGACTGTGTCTTTGGCACATTGGAGAAAGAATCACAGCAGCCTTTCTATGAACATTTGGTCACACTAACACCTTGTCTGCCCAGAACCGACATGGCATGCCCTGTTGTTGTTTATATTACCACGGTGCCTAGCAGCTCTAGACGCAGACCTGGAGTCCACTGTGTAGGGGAGATTAGGCAGGCCAGTTGTTCATTAACAGGTGGAGGGGAACTGGGCTGGTGTTGGTGCAGGAGGACAGCTTTCCTCAGATGTGCTCAGCTCCTTGGTGCCAATAGCTGGTGAGGCCTCTGACTGCATTACTCTTTGTCCTTCCCGTAGGTGTGGCCCGGCCTCACTGCCTTCCCAGACTTCTCCAACCAGGACACACACCAGTGGTGGCTGGAGAACCTGAAGCGCTTCCATGCTTATGTCCCCTTTGATGGGCTTTGGATTGTAAGTGCCTCCTTCCTCCTGCTGGGCATGAGCTACAGGCCAGGGGACTCTCCATGTCACCTTGCATTGCACCCAGTAGAGCTTGCAGCCAGCATGGACCTCACCTCTGCACCTCTCTTGGCACCTCTTGTCCAGCTGCCTTGCAGATGACCAGCACATGAATCCCTGAAGGGCGTGTAGATACCAGCTGCACACTGGAAGCTTGCAGTATCCTGTGTACAAGGCAGCTGGGCTGCTCGTGCCATGAAATGAGCCTTAAGCTCAACAGCCCATGTCCAAGGGTGGTGTGGGTTTCTCACGTCCTGAGACGCACCTGGGACTGGCTCGGGAGCCAAGGCAGCCTGAAGCAGTCCCACTGGGGGTTTCTGTGACCTGGACCAGATGGTTGGCTTTTGGTGGGCTCGGCTTTTTGCCTGGCTGTGCTGGATGTTGGGTCTGGGAGGAGTTTGCTCCCAGGTTGACCACCACAAACCCTACACAGGGAATTTCCATTGGTTCTGTTTCTATAGGACATGAATGAGCCGTCTGACTTCATGGATGGGTCGGTGGATGGCTGTCCTGCAGGGGACCTTGACAGGCCGCCATACGTGCCTGGTAAGGAGGGAGAGACAGCGAGGAGCGCGAGTGTAAGCAGTATGACTGGAATCCGGGAGCCAGGCCTCCTTACACCACAGCTGGACTGGACCCACTGTGATTAAGAGCCACAGCCTCTGTATTTTATGCTGCCCCCATGTTTTCTGACCCTCCCTTTGCATAGCTTTTCCAGCAGTTTGTATCATGCCCATGGGCTTCCAAACACAGGGGCCTTCTGTATTCAGACACCTGGGTACCCAGATTCAGCACTAGGGTCCTACAGCAGGACTACCTCAGCAGGCCAGGATTGGGGGCTGACTCTTCTTAGCCAGCAGGAATTTCTCCTTCTGCTTGCTGCTTGCAACTGAAATCCTGTCTTTCTGGGCCATATGAGGAGACTGGAGATCAAGCTGTTAGGTGGGCATCTGAGAGCAGGTGTTTGCTCATCTCTTCTGTGCTGTGTAGCTATTTTCTTTACAATCTTTCTCCCTTCAGCTGTGCTAGGAGGGTCCCTCTCTGCAAAGACTCTCTGTGCTTCAGCAAAGCAGAACGCTTCTGTGCACTACAACGTCCACAACCTCTATGGGCTGATGGAAGCCAAAGCCACAGCCAGGTAAGGGCCAAGACTTCATCACAGCCATGTCAGGCTGAGATTTGGGTGTGAAGGCTTGCATGCAGGGAGGTGATATCAAGTTGGGGCTGGAAAATGGCTGGGGCGTGAGTGCCTGGCTTAGAGGGACATGTTCCAGCTGCCCTAGGCAAGAGCCCACTTTGCACTCACAGCCGTGAGGGTGGAGTTGGTTTGAGTCACCAATGCACAAGGGCCTGGTAAAGAGGAGGGTGAGGGAGTTAGTGGCTGATGGAGCCAGGCATGTGGAATATGGGTGCTGTCTCATGTCAGGGTCCTCCTCCTTCAGTCAGGCTATGTCAAGGCTTCCCTTGAGTTGATGCCATCAACAGGCAGGGCTGCAGGGTCATGTCTCTGGGCTGTGCTGCCAGGGGCCCGGCCCGGGTTGTTCCCAGTCACGGTGCTGCCTCAGGCTCTGGTTCTGGTGAGCTCAGGGCAAGGGTCTTGGTTCTGAGTCGCTGCCTGCCATGCCAAGTGTGCCACTCTCCTTCTTGTCTTCCAGTGCCTTGATCCAAATCCGAGGGAAACGCCCTTTCGTGATCTCCCGCTCCACCTTCCCCAGTCAGGGCAGGTACTCAGGGCACTGGCTCGGTGACAACAGGAGTGAGTGGAAGGACATGTCGTGGTCAATCCCAGGTGGGTGCCTCTGGGGACCTCATAAGTATCCTCTTACACCTGGTGCAGATAGAGACACCCTCAGACACTCACCTGCATCTCCTCTGGTCCCATCTGCTGCACAACAGCTCCTACTAGACACCTCCAAACCACATGTCTCTTCACTGTATAGCAGTTTTCCTGTCCCCCTCTGGGCAGTGCCTAACAGGAGCTCTCTCCCTGTTGTTTCCAGTCCAGGCCTGTGCTGTGGGGGAAGCCAGATGCCAGCTCACAAGCATTGTAGTGGGTCTTTGGTCTTGTGGGTGACTGTAGCTGCCCAAGCATGTTCTGCACCATGTTGGTGTTGTGGTCTGTGCAAGGGAAGGGGCAGGGGCCTTGATCCAAGTCAGGGAGACTTTCCCTTCCAGGCAGCCCCCAGCAGCCTGCCGTGCTCAGTTTCTGTCTGTTCTCAGGCCTGCTGAGCTTCAGCCTTTTTGGGATCCCGCTGGTCGGGGCAGACATCTGTGGCTTCTCAGGCACCTCCTCAGAGGAGCTCTGCGCTCGCTGGATGCAGCTTGGCGCCTTCTACCCCTTTGCCCGAAACCACAACACCCAGAATGAGAAGGTAAGAGGGGGACAAGGGGACATGCCTTCCCCGGGGGTCTCCAGAGCTGAGGCTCCCATTCTGGGATGGGCACGGGGCTGTGGGGGACACTTCAGTGCTGGGAGGATTATGATGGAGGTTATGAGAGGCACTCCCTTCTCTGAAGGCTCCAAGACAGGACATTGCTTGTCCTGCCTATTGACTAATTTTCTGGACTCTCCCCAGGCCCAAGACCCCACAGCGTTCAACTCGGAAGTACGGACAGCCATGAAGGAGGTGCTGCTGACACGCTATGCCCTGCTGCCCTTCCTCTACACACTCTTCCACCGGGCGCACCTCCTGGGTGACACAGTCATGCGGCCCTTGTTTTTTGAGTAAGAAACTAACCTCGTTGGAACAAGGATTCCCCTTGCACTGCCCACGGCCAGCACAGCTCCCCTCCCCAGGACCCCACACCCTCACCGAGCCAGGAGGTTTGGCCCCCCCTCCACCAGCCTACAGCTGGGCATGTCCCAAACCCCACTGAGCAGGCACAACCTTTGAAAGCTGATGGCACAAGTCTGCACTCTGGCCCCCCAGCCACGGTTTCTTAACGTTGCTTGTCCACAAACAAGTGCTCCTGACATGCAGACACCCAATGGAGTGCAAGATGCTCTATCGTGGCTCGGAGGCTAGTGTGAGGGGCCCCGGGCCAGATCAGGTCTGTTGCATTCCCTCCCTGCTGTAGGTTCCCGCAGGACACGGTCACGTACTCCATTGATAAACAGTTCCTGTGGGGGGAGAGCCTGCTGGTGACACCAGTGCTGGAGCCTGGAGCAGACTCGGTGATTGGCTACTTCCCCCGAGGGCTGTGGTACGACTACTATACGGTGAGGAGCGGAGCATACTGGGAGGTTGGTCCAAGCAGGGCCGCGTGGCTCTGCATCCTGTTGGGCACCGTACTTGATGCAGCCCCAGGAGCGTCCGGGAATTGGTGCACCAGCTGGGTCTGAAGGCTGAGCAGGGCTGGGGTGGGGCGAGGGAGCAAAGTGGAGAGGGCCAGCGCGGAAGCTGAGAGGAGCCTCCTCTGCTCTGCATCCTCTTGGCTGCAAATAGGCACCAAAAGGTCCGAGGAAGACCCAGCCAGGCACCTCCACACACGGCGTCACGCATCACCCTTGAGCAGCACCACAGCCACCCTCAGGGGCATCAGGGAAGGGCAGTGGCCACCTTCTCATTTCTGAGCACACCCCTGACTGCCCCTTTCTGCCTCTGCAGGGCTCGTCTGTGAACAGCAGCGGGGAGATGCTGAAGATGGCAGCTCCGCTGGACCACATCAACCTGCACATCCGGGAGGGTGCCGTTCTCCCCACCCAGGTGGGTGGCCCAGGGCTGTGGAGCGGGGGTCTGCCATAGAGCATGGAGCTGCTTCAGGGGCTGCCAGCCGGCATGTCCCAACACCTGCCAGCTTAGGGAATGCAGTAACCTTCTGCTCTGGGCTGGGGAGGGGGCTCTGGCCCCTCTCAAAGGCCCCGTGTCTTTAACCCCCACTTCAGCTAGTAAACGCTTCTTTGGGGGACCATCAGCACCACTCTTTGTGTCCATTGCAGGGCTCACCAGAGCCTCAGTACCACCATCAGGGTCCAAGCGTGGGGTGGTCTTGGGCAGGCAGAAACGGGGCCCCTTGGCCCTTCCAGGGAGGCATGGGACTGTCCTGCAGCATCATGAAGCAGCTCTGGCAGGTCCCAACTCAGTGCAGCAGCAGCAGACATGATGTTGGCTTTGGGTCAGGGGCTCTAGGGGCCATTTTCCTAGGTCTCTGGCATTATCCATGTTCCATGCACCCCCATGCCCCTTGCTGCACCCCAGAGAGCTGGAGGCTTCATGCATCTAGACTGCAGTAAAGCACCCAGCCATGCACGGTTTCCTTCCCCACAGAAACCCGAGACCACCAGCGGGGCAAGCCGGGGGAACCCACTGCGCCTGGTTGCAGCTTTATCCCCGAACGCTGTCGCCTGGGGGGACCTCTTCTGGGACGACGGTGAGAGCCTGGACACCTTCGAGAAGGACAACTACTCCTACCTGGTGTTCAACGTCACACAGGTAGGAGGCCCCTGCGCCTGGGAGGAGGCCTTTGATTGAGTTGCAGTGACACATTCCTGCCTCTTCTGGGACTGCCCAGTGCTGACAGGGGAGTCTGTCCTCCAGCCAGACCTTTTGAGCATTATGAGCTTCCCTGTAGCTGCTGGGCTGGGGAAGCTGGGAGGCACCAGTCTACAGGTCTGTGCTGGAGCATGGTAAACCATGGCATGTCAGGCCCTGGAAGAGGGGCTGTGGGGCAGAGGGGCCTTTCTGGTGGTTTGAGCATGTGGGTGCAGGGGGTCAGGGATGATGACATTGTCCAGCTGGGAAGGGAAGAGAAAGGCCTGTCTGGATGGAAGGGGTTTTGCCCTGCACCCTTGGGCATTGGTCATGGGGCCCCACACAGCTCAGCTCAGCTCAGCTGCCCACGCTCACCCTCTGCATCCTGCCTAGAACGTCTTCACCTCCACTGTCCTGCACGCCAACGTGGAAGCCACCTACGTCACTGTGGACACGCTGACGGTCTATGGGGTCCGGGGTCCGCCCACGAGAGTCACCGTCAATGGTGAAGAGCATCCCTTCTCCTACCTGGACAACCAGGTAAGCCCAGCCTTGTGCGTTCTGCATCCCCAGCCCCACCCCTGCTCTCCACGAGCACCCCCGGCTGTCCCTTACGTGCTGCACTCCAGGCCTGCTGTGATGTGCCAAAGGGCAAACGCTGCATCCCTTTTGGCCACGGCCCTTGCCCTGTGCACGGGGTCTTAGCCAGGGCACTTCACCTGCCTCAGGGGACAGGCTGGAGCTCCCAGTGTGGGAGCCGGGAAGGAGGAGGGGTGCTCTGTGGCCTGAGCAGGGCGCTGGGAGGCAGGACGCCTGGTTTCCATCCCAGCTCTGCCTCCTGGGAACACGGGGAGACCAGTTCATTGTCTGGGGCCTGCTCTGCTGCCTGGGACCTCCTGCCCAGTCCTACTGAAGCAGTGAGAGTCTTTTGATGCCTTTCTGCCTCGCAGCCCCTCCACAGCCATCCAGCACCTCAGCAACGTGGCACCTGCTGAGCTAGAGCCCCAGGCCCTGGGAGAGGGGCTTTGGGCCAGAGTCCTGTTTGATGGGGTGCTGAGTCCCCTGCCTGCACTTGCACAGGCCAGGCAGAGAGAAGCACTCCTTCATCTTCTTTCCTTTCTGCCTCACAGGTGCTCACGGTGAGCGACCTTCACCTCAGCCTGAGCCAGGGCTTCTCCATCAGGTGGATGTGAGAGCTGGGGCCTCCTGGCATGGCCAGGCTGCATCTGGGCACCGGAGGCTTATCCGTCCATCCGTCCGTCCATGTATCCGTGGGGCGCGGGCCTGTGCTTGCATGTCTCAGGTGGACACAGACTGGATTCCCAGCTGCTTCCTGCCCAAGCTCCCAGCACTGCCAGCCGGTCTCTACCCCTGCTCCCGCCTTCACCCTGCCGCTGCAGGGGCAGCACGAGTCCACGGGCCTCAGCGTTCAGCAGCTCCCCGGTACCAGGGGACACCGCTCTTTGCTTCAGCCCGCGGGGCAGGACACAGACACTCCAGGCGCCGGGGGGCTGTTGCTTCAGGGACAGACGAGGGGCCGGATCAGTTGAGCCTCGTCGTCTGGCTGCACCGTGCTGGCGTCTCCCACGCCCCTGGCTTCACCGCCCCCCTGCATGGCTAATCTCCAAGGGCCCCACTCGTGTGTGTGGTGTGGGGAGGGGGTGTTGCAGGAGGCCTGGGGCTCTCCGCACCAAGTACAGCATCCTCCCCTTGCTAACGCAGGGGCTGTGCGGGGAGCCCTAGTGTAGACAGGCCTCCGCGGGGCTGCCGGCGTTTCCCCCTGCTGGTCCGCTCTGCCCGCAGCGGGTCCTGCTGGGCGGGCGTGGGTGGAGACGAGCTGTCCGTGCCCCCGCGATGCTCTGTGCCAATCCAATAAAGGCGAGCGGAGACCTGCTGTGGAGCTGTGTTTGTGTGCACGCGTCCGCAAGCGGGGAGCAAGACGGGCTGGTGGGGGGGATCCCAGTGCCCCAGGATCACACACACACACACCTGCCCCCCATGTGCCCCAGGCTCTGCCAGAGCCAAGGAGCCCTCCCTCCTGCACAGCCTGCAGCTCCCACCGCCGCCCACCAGGTGTCGCTGCAGGGAGGGAGAGGGGAGTGCACGTGTCCCTCCTCCCGCCAGACGGCGCAGCCAATGGGCCCTCCCGGCGGCAGGGGGCGGTGTGGCAGGTTGGACCCGGAAGTTCCGCTTGTGTTTTGCTTCCGGGTGAAGGAAAGAGGGGGTTCACTTCCGGCGGGATGCAGTCTCCGCTTCCGGCGCCGCCATGAACCGGGCGAAGGCGGCGGGGGCGCGGCGCCCCAGCGCGGCGGCCAAGCCGTCGGGGCACCCCCCGCCCGGCGACTTCATCGCGCTGGGGGCCAAGGGCGCGGGCGGCGAGACCAAGGCGGCGCTGCTGAAGCCGGCGGCCGGGGGCGGCCTCCCCCTGCCCCTGCCGCTGCCCCCCGAGCGCAAGCGCGAGCCGCCCGCCGCCGCCCTGCCCGGCCTGGCCAAGCGGCCCAAGCTGCCGCCCGCGCCGCCGCTCAGCGCGCTGGGCCGCCTGGCCGAGGCCGCCGTGGCCGAGAAGCGCGCCATCTCGCCCTCCATCAAGGAGCCGTCCGTCATCCCCATCGAAGGTGCCGGCCCCGCAGCCGGGAGGCGGCGGGAGAGTGGGGCGGGGGGGGGGGGCAGCTGCCGGTGTCCCGCCCGGGGGTTGCGGGGAGGGGGCGGGTGGAAGCGCTCGCGTCCCCCTCGCCGCGTCCTGACCCCGCGCGTTCGCCGCCGCAGTCGTCCCCACGGTGCTGCTGGACGAGATCGAGGCGGCGGAGGCGGAGGGCAACGACGACCGCATCGAGGGGGTGCTGTGCGGGGCCGTGAAGCAGCTGAAGATGAACAGGGCCAAGCCCGACACCACCCTGTACCTGAGCCTCATGTACCTGGCCAAGATCAAGCCCAACATATTTGCCACCGAGGGCGTCATCGAGGTGAGGAGCTGCGAGCCTGCGAGAGGGGGCCCCCACGTGGGCGCGGGATTGGCGCTGCCAGCCCACGCGAGCGGTGGGATTTGCTCGGGTGCCTTCGTGGCTCGAGCTGCGCGGGCTTCCTCCTCTCGCCCCTTTCCCAGCCGTCGTCTTGTCTCCCCGGAGGCTGCAACTCTTTAACGCATCCTGTCTCTCAGGCGCTGTGCAGCCTTCTCCGGAGAGACGCCTCCATCAACTTCAAAGCGAAAGGGAACAGCCTGGTGTCGGTGTTGGCTTGTAACCTTCTCATGGCGGCTTACGAGGAAGATGAGAACTGGCCGGAGATCTTTGTCAAGGCACGTGGGAGTCGGGTGGGCCGAGGGCCGTCCTGCTGGTTGTCGCCCCGCGCGTGGGGCTTCCTTGCTGCTCCCGGCGTGGGCAGCGCGGTGCCTGGCGTGGGCTGTAGCTGGTGGAGGGAGAGCGGGCCGCTGCCGCAGGGAGATGGGGAGGCGGCTGTACGAAGAAGGGACAGGTGTGCATCGAGGCCTCTGGCTGAGTTCGGAGGTAGGGGGACACGATGTCTGTTTCTCAGAGGAACGTTTGCCACCCTGGAGCGTTAAGAGCTGAAACGCTGCTGCCTCCTGCTGTCCTTTTACCCTCACTCATCTTCACCCCCATTTCTCCTCTATTGTGTGGTTTTGAGTAAAATGTTCCTGGATTGGCTGTCATCGGCAATGGGATTACAATCAAGAGCTTGCATTGCTCGAGCCTAAGGATCCAGTCCCCTGGGTTGGGGGCTGTAGATGCCTTAAACCTTTTGATATGGCTTCCTTCAGAGAGCGGAGACTCTGGTCAGTCCGCTGGCCAGACACTAGTCCAACGAGTTCAGGTTCTGCTTTGCCGCAGCCTTTCAGTGACTTGCTGACGGTTGTCTGTCTCTGTGCAGTGGGGACAACCCTTTCCTGCCCCATGGCACGTCTGTGAGGGTGAATGTGTCCTGGGGTGTAAAATACTCTGGTTGTGCTGCGGTCGGGCCCTGCCCAGTCCTCAGACTGATCTCGGCGCGCTCACGTTCTGGGCTTCTCACCCTCTGGCAGGTGTACATTGAGGACTCATTGGGGGAGCGCATCTGGGTGGACAGCCCTCACTGCAAGACCTTCGTGGAGAATATCCAGACAGCGTTCAACACCAAGATGCCCCCAAAAAGCATGCTGCTGCATGGGGAGGTGGGGCGCAGCGGAGGTGACCTCAGCGCTGGTGAGGGGGCACCTGGGCAGCACGATTGAAGGAACTTGGTGGAGGGGATGGACCCTGAGAGGTCTAGGGACAAGCTGGAGGGGATCTGGGCAAGGCCTTATCCAGACTGGGGGCCTGCTGGCCTGTCCTGTTTGGTGTACCTTTTCCCTGAGAGACGACAGAACCAGAGGGGTTGGCAGAAGGCAGGTAAAGGAGGGGATTGGTGGTTCCTCCAGATAGTGTAAAGCACTGGAGGAATGTGGAGAAAGAAACCAAGTGATGGGTGAGCCCTGGAGGAATGTCTCTTGGTGCTGGTCAGAGGACTCTTGGGGAAGGCAGAGGCAGTGGAGTTGGGGTGGGGTGGGGTGGGGCATCCCCACCACTGGATCTGTGGAAGCAGTGTGAGCCTAGGAGCTGCTCTTCCAAGTAGTGACAGCATGTGTTGGCCCATCTGCAGGGAGTAGCCCCCACCCCTCCATGCCAGAGGAGGAGGACAGCCAGAGTGAGCTACTGATTGCAGAGGAGAAGATGAGCCCAGAGCAGGAGGGACAGCTTATGCCCAGGTACAGTGCTTGCTTCTTCCCCATCACAGCAGTGATGCTGTGCTAGTCTGCCCACAGCACTGCTCAGTAACTTCAGCATGGCCTGGACTGACTCCTGTAGAGCCAGACATCCATGCTGCTTACAGTAAGAGCCCCTGTCTGCAGGGTTTGGTGAGGCATGACAGGTGCATTGGCAGAGGGTTGGGACGTGGGAGTCAGCAAATCTGGTCTGTCCTGGCTCAGGTACGAGGATTTGGCAGAGAGCGTGGAAGAGTATGTCTTAGACATGCTGCGAGACCAGCTCAACCGGCGCCAGCCCATGGATAATGTGTCCAGGAACCTCCTTCGCCTGCTAACTGCAACCTGTGGATACAAGGAGGTGCGGCTCATGGCTGTCCAGAGGCTGGAGATGTGGCTGCAGAACCCAAAGGTGAGTGTAACGAGAGTCCAGCCCTACAGGGCCACAAACATCCAGCTCTGGCATCTGTGACAGTGGCTGGCTGGTGACAATTCCTGCTGTTCTCCCGTAGCTGACCAGACCAGCCCAGGACTTGCTTATGTCAGTTTGTATGAACTGCAATACTCATGGCTCCGAGGACATGGAGGTCATCTCCAACCTGATCAAAATCCGCCTCAAGCCCAAAGTTCTTCTCAACCACTACATGCTGTGTGTTAGGTAAGCAGGCAGTGGGGCATGTCAGCAGATTGCAGTTGAGGGTGCCAAGGGGCTTACAGAACTGTTTGGAAGGGGGGGATATATAACCTCGCAGAAGCTCATTTTGGGGCATGTAAAGTAATGAGTATTGGTAGAGGTTGGTGCTCTGGAAATTGGCCAGCAGGTCCTAGACATACTTGGTGCTTTTCTGTTCTGCTTGCGGTGCATTTTCTGTGAACTGAGAGACAGGGCCCGTGTGCCCAGCAGTGAGGATTCCCCAGGCTGGGGTTGCTCTGACAATTCTGGCCTTCCCTCTGCAGGGAGCTGTTGAATGCGCACCGAGACAACCTGGGCACCATGATCAAGTTTGTGATTTTCAACGAACTTTCCAACGCAAGAAACCCCAACAACATGCAGATCCTGTACACAGTGCTGCAGCACAGCTCAGAGCAAGCGCCAAAGGTAGGGGCGGCTGCCTGGCTGGACTCCTGGACTCTGTCTTTCTCTGTCCAAGGGATAGAGGGACTCAGCCGGACCTTTACTGCAGGGAGAGGCTGTAAGATTCCTCTTTTGGAACTCTGAGTCCCAAACGTGTCTGGAGCTGGTGTCCATTGGTGCTTTCCTGCTCCCACATGCTCCAGGTGTCTGGCTTTGCTATCAGCGTGGCCATCATGTTGGTGAGAAATGTTTTGGAGAGCAGCTTTTCTCTTGGAGCCCTTCAGTAAATTCATTCTAGCATTACTGTGGGCTGAGCAGGTGGCACTGATGCCAGCAGGGCTTCAGCATGTCTTGTCCATTTGCCCATGGATGCTGACAGTTGATGCTGGGCGCTAACGAGTTTCTCCCTGTGTCCCCTTCTGTGTGCCTCAGTACCTGGCGATGGTGTTTCAGGATCTCCTGACTAACAAGGATGATTACTTGCGGGCCTCACGGGCGCTGCTGCGAGAGATCATCAAACAAACGAAGCATGAAATCAATTTCCAGGCTTTCTGCCTGGGTCTCATGCAGGAGCGGAAGGAGCCCCAGTACCTCGACATGGAATTCAAGGTACACCTTGTCTCTTTCTCACACAGCGGCTGATTCTCCTGGTAGTGTCCAGAGGAGACTCACTGAGGCTTTCTCCCTTTGGCGGCTTGACTCCCAGCCAGGTCTCCTGACCTTCATTCCATGGCTCATGCACCTCCTTGCCTGTACCCCTGTGACTGTGCCCAAGAAGCCACATCCTGGCTGCCCAGCTTGTTTACTGGTACTTACAGTTCAATGACTGTCCCTTCAACCCTCTCCTAAGGAAGGAATAAGCTAGCTTAGTCACCTTTCTTTGTCTGTCATGTCTTGATGCCTCCTGATTGATACTTGCCATCATTGCTTCTTCATCCAGCTTGATCTTCCAGGCAGCTCTAGCAGCCCTTTCAGTTGGGTCTTTGCCTCAGGGATGCATCTGAAATACTGCTGACTCCATTGTTCTTCCCTTAGGAGCGATTTGTCATCCATGTAACAGACCTGTTGGCTGTCTCCATGATGCTCGGCATAACGGCCCAAGTGAAGGAGGCTGGGATCGCATGGGATAAAGGAGAGAAAAAGAGTAAGCCTGGGAATCTGGGGTCCTTCCCTCAACAAGGGGTATGTGCACTATGTGTCCTGCTGGCACTGGGGAAATAATGTGGCATCTGGGCATGGAAAGGGACTCCTAGATCTTGCAGGGTGGAGCCACGTGGACCTGCTGTTGTGCTGGGGAGCACTGGAGGGGCAGTAAATCCAGCAGCTGGTGAATGACCCGGAGCCGTGCTGCTGGTAACAGGGGAAGGGAACTACCAGGCCTGCTTGCTTGTGGCAGTGGATGCTGGTGGGTGTGTGGGGTAGCCTCACAGGACTCAGTGCAGCTGCTGACCCACTGGGACCACATGCTTGCAAAATGGCTGTTCCTGACAGCCAGCTTGGTCTCCCCCATTCTTCCAAGGGGCTGTGAAAAAAATGGAGCTGTAACACACCGGGTGTTTATTTCAGATCTGGAGGTGCTGCGCTCCTTCCAGAACCAGATCGCCGCAATCCAGCGAGATGCTGTTTGGTGGCTCCACACTGTTGTTCCGTCTATCAGCAAACTGGCACCCAAGGACTACGTGCACTGGTAGGAGGGTCAGCAAAGCAGAGGCATTACCTAGTAAAGCTGCTCTTCTCATTCTTGTCCTGCATCATTGCAGAGCTTACAGCACATGTTCCATGGTGTATATGCTCAGGGGGGGATCAGAGTTCTTCCCCCATATCACTGAAGCAGCAGAAGCACTGCCCTCACCCCAAGAGAGGGCCTCAGATACAGCCCCTTTGCCAACAGCAAACATCAGTTCAAACCTTTTCTAACTGTCTTCTCTGTTCAGCCAGCTCTCAGAGCCAACTGGAGAACATCCACAGTAGTAATAATCCAGTAATGCTGTCAGAGAAAGTCTTCTGGACATTGTGGGGCTTTTGATCTGAAGCCTGGTTCTTCAGCTGGAAAGCCCTGTACGTGGCAGTGACTAGATAGTATGCTCTTGTTTCAGAGTGCACCCTTTGAAGAGGGATTAGATAGTTCACAACATTGGTAACAGATCAGAGGGTTCAAGCTCGGATCGAGCTGGAGCCAGTAGTAGCTGAAACCTGATTCTGTCTGACAGCTGTCAATGGTTCCCATGGAGGTATCGCAGACGGAAGTGTCACACCACAATTGCCACTGCTGTTGGTACCAACTGCCCCTAGGTAGCTGTAGTGGAACACCCCTCACCAAAGCAGTAGGTCAGATGCCCACCAGCAACCCCAGCTGTGGGGTGTCCTTCTGCTGGCCATGTAACACATGTTCTGAGGCAGCTCCTCTAAGTTCCCAAAGTGGCTATGTGCAATGGGCTGCAGAAACAGTTACTGTCCTTCTTGTTACTGCCTCTCTGCAGCCTCCACAAGGTGCTGTTCACAGAGCAACCAGAGACATACTATAAATGGGACAACTGGCCCCCTGAGAGTGACCGCAAGTAAGTGTGTGCCCAGCTGGGGTGCCCTTGGCAGAGGTTTGGCAGCAGGGAGTGGGGAAAAGATGAGATGCTTTGGGTGCTTAGGCTGTTGTATGTGTCTTGGAGACATCTGCTCTGATTTGATTTTCACAGCTCATTGCAGTGCCCTTAGGCAAGGGATTCTCCAACCTCTAGCTTTCTCTCTCTTCCTTCACCCATCCCCAGAGCCAGGCAGCTCTCAGTGCTGCTGCAATTACAGGGAGAGTGATGATGCATCCTGCTCTGGGCAGCTGAAATCTGCCCCAGGCAGCAGAGTGCAGCTGCAGGTGGTCCAACCAAACTGAATGCTAAAGGCAGTTTGTTTCAGGGTGGGATTAAAATGTAGGGGGGGAGTCAAGCAACTCCCTGGCCATTGAGCAGAGCTGTGGTAGATTCTCGTCTGCTCATGCTGGTTCCCTGTCTGAGCAGCGCTATCAGGTGAGGTCCCTTCTGTCTGGCAGCAGTACCCACTGACTTCCTCCTCTCTCCTCAGTTTCTTTCTTCGCCTCTGCTCTGAGGTGCCCATCCTGGAAGATACACTCATGCGAATCCTGGTGATTGGTTTGTCACGGGACCTTCCCCTTGGCCCTGCTGATGCTATGGAGCTTGCTGACCACCTGGTGAAACGGGCTGCAGCTGTTCAGGCAGACGGTAGGATTGGGGTGTATATGAATGGTACGGTTGCATTCACCTACACCTTGTACAATGGTGTACTTGTTTATCTTCCCACTCCTTATCTGTGCCTCAATAACAAACTTAATTTTGACCTCCAGGATGACTTACAGATTTTGTCATCTGTGTCAAACCTGATATCTACTTTCCTCAGGAGAATGCCTTTGTATCATTCAGGCTGATTGGGTCACAGTTAGGAGCATTGTCAAAGTGTCTGTCATAGCACACAGCAACCTTTGGCCACTGGTGAATAGAAAAGTCTAATCCAAGTCCTCCTAATGTACGTGGGAAAAGCTGAGCAATAATACTAAACATCCCAGTGAGGCCGTGCCCAAACCTAGAGCAACAGCTGCTTCCGTTTCAAGTATTGAAACAGTCTGTTATAAGTAAAAGGAACGTGTGGAGTCAGGCATCAAATCTAAAATGCATTTGAACTTTTCTGTATTCGAGGGGCAGAACAGACGTAACTAATTTTCTAGGTAATTAAATCTGTTCACTGAAAGCAAATAACTGGTGTTACATAACACGATACTTTTCCCTAAACAAGAATTTAAACCAAGCCTTAGCTGAAAAAGTCAATATAGCCTTAATTATAGAGCTGCTATTGAATTCTCCCTCCACCTCACTGTGATGTTTTTGTTCCTAAAATCATGTGATGCCATAAAAACCTGTGATCCAAGACTTTGTTAGTGTCTACTGCGAGATCTATTACCTTGAACCTTAAATGACTTTCAGTCCAGTTCCCCCATTTACACCTCTCTTTACCCTTTTCTATTTAGATGTAGAGGTCCTGAGAGTGGAGAGAATCCAGCTGATTGATGCAGTCCTGAACTTGTGCACTTACCACCACCCAGAGAACATCCAGCTGCCAGCAGGGTAAGGTCATATATATAAGCCTGTATATGATATTCTAGCCCCTTTTCATGCTGTTGCTGGCAAGATGGGCCCCCAGATGTAAGACACTTGTTTTTGCAGTGTTACAATACAGACAAGAGTAATGGTACCTTCCTCAAGGTCTCACTCTGTTGGGAAGTCCTTCAGAGCACAGGGAGGATCAATAGCAGTGGAGAAGCTCTGGGTCCTGTCTGCAGTTGGTATTTGAGCCTGCCTCTTCCAGTTCTCTGTCTGCGCTCACCTGAGAAGAGTACTGAACTGGTGTGTCTGCAAGGCAATGATGCCACATGTAAACGGTCCAAGGCTGAGCAACAGCTCTGCATGCAAACAATAAACCTTCTGGAAATGGCTTTTTCCAGGTATCAGCCTCCAAATCTAGCTATCTCTACTCTCTACTGGAAAGCTTGGCCTCTTCTCCTCGTCGTGGCTGCGTTCAACCCTGAAAACATTGGTAAGTTGGAATGCCATAGGGCTGAGGGAAGCTGTTACAGGGTGCTTTGTGCTAGTCTTGCTGTCTATGCTAAGGTTGCATGTGGGGAAGGCTGAAGTTTACTCTGATTGTATAGTGGTTGTGCGTTGAGTTATAAGAAGTGGGTGGGAAGGGGTGGAGTTGTCTAGAGGGGAAGCACAAGCTAGAAACCATGTTAGCAGCTGTCTAGAATGTTGGTGGAATGTGTTGCGGTGGGAGTAGACAGCGGGGGTCCAGTCCCCTGACTGTTGTTTCCTCTTGTGTTGCAGGTTTTGCTGCCTGGGAGGAGTACCCCTCGCTGAAGATGCTCATGGAGATGGTTATGACCAAGTTAGTTATGTCTTTCAGTTTATTTTCACTCTTAGACCTCAGCTTTTTGAACCAAAGCTACAGTGGACCAGTTCCTTTCCTTCTCTCCCACTTGGGAGGGAAGATGGGATTGTGGGACAAAGCTTGCCAAAGTGAATTCTGTTGAATGGCAGCTGTGGTCAAGCCTAGAGAGAGAGAGACCTCCACGAGCAGTGGAGCCAGGCTTTGCACATGCCGGGGTGGCAGTGGGAAGTGCTTTCTTGGCAAGTGTTCATGCCCCTGCCCATTTGGAAGACCTACTGGCATTTTCACTGGCTGTTGGAAGTAGAAACATTGCAGCATTTTGACTCTTTGACCTTCCTTGAAGTTCTGGGCTGAGCAAGTAACTCTGACTCTTCTTCCTAGTAATTACTCCTACCCTCCCTGCACCCTGACGGATGAGGAGACCCGCACAGAGATGATTAATCGCGAGCTTCAAATCTCTCAGCGGGAGAAGCAGGAGATTCTGGCATTTGAGGGTCACTTGGCTGCTGCGTCCACAAAGCAAACTATTACAGAGAGCAGCAGCCTCTTGCTGTCTCAGCTGACCAGCTTGGACCCACAGTAAGTAGTCTTCATACTGCAATCAGTCTCGCCCCAGTGTCAGGACTCACAGGGAGGAACAAGGCTGAAGATCTCGTGGGGCTGAGGAAAAAGCCCAGTGTATGAGCTTTTGGAAAGAGTTGGGGGAGAAACAGGACAGTATTGGCCAGAGTGAGTGAGGAGCTGTAGGGCAAAAGAACCAGGGCCCTTCCACATAGAGTACCCCTGCCTTTCCCTCTTCCCTGGCATGTGCACATCTTTTTGCAAACTCTGCATCTTAGTGAAGGGGCAATTGGCCATGTGCTTGTCCTGCTTGTGTGTCTCTGGCAGGGGCCCCCCACGCAGACCTCCACCACATGTCCTGGAGCAGGTGAAAAGTCTCAATCAGTCCCTGCGCTTAGGTCACCTCCTCTGTCGCAGCCGCCACCCAGACTTCCTACTCAACATCATCCAGAGGCAGGTGGGTTTCCTGAGGGCCTGGGAGAGTGGCTGTGTGGCTGGGAGGAAGCATGGGAGCAGCTAGAGGGGTCTGAAAACGGTTCATTTCTCTTGGGTCGCATCTTGCTACAATCTGTGACAGCCTCTTGCCAATTGGGCATGCGAAACATGTGGGATCCTGGTTCCACCAGCTTATCGTTGTCACTGTCTTCATCCCAAGGCCTCCTCCCAGTCCATGCCATGGCTGGCAGACCTAGTGCAATCCAGCGAGGGCTCCCTGGATGTCCTTCCAGTCCAGTGCCTTTGCGAGTTCCTGTTGCATGATGCTGCTGATGAGTCTGCCTCCGGTGAGGAAGAGGAGGAGGGAGAAAGCAAAGAGCAACGTGCCAAGAAGCGCCAGGTGAGAGGCCCCTGCTCAGTTCCAGGTCAGGTGTTTGTTAAGGGCCTGTTTCCAACTTGATCTCACTGGATGGGTATGTGTCTCTCCACAGAGGCAGCAGAAGCAAAGGCAGCTCTTGGGGCGTCTGCAGGACTTGCTCTTGGGCCCCAAAGCTGATGAGCAGACAACATGTGAAGTGCTTGACTACTTTCTACGGCGCCTCAGTTCATCCCAGGTGGCCTCACGTGTTCTGGCCATGAAGGTGAGGAGAACAGGGTGCGGCTGGTTTGGGTTTTCCAGAAGCAGTGGGCAGAGCCACTCTGGGGCTTGGTAGATCTTTTTAATGGGGCTCCCATCAGTAACTACGTTGCCTTTTGAGCTAAGATCCAATGCCTTTCTCTACCCCCATGTTTGTCTGTGCAAACTCTTCCCTCCTGTTCCCTGGAGCTTTCATGTTGGCTGTACCAAAAAGAGCTAACTTCTCTGCTCCAAGCATACCTTTCTGATTATGGATACAGGACTTGGCTATCCCATGTGTGAAGTGTATGGTTTCTTTGGTTGCCACTTAGATGTAAATAGCTGATTTCTGATTATTGCAGTGGGATGGTGTTGGGGACTTTCCATTTGGGGGGTGGTCTTAGTTTATGGTTCAGTTCTGGAACCATTTCCCAGTTGTGTCTTTATGTATATGGGCTTTACCTTTTGGGTGTCTGCCTGCAGGGACTGTCTTTGGTGCTGTCAGAAGGGGGATTGCGCGACGGAGAGGAGAAAGATCATCCTATGGAAGAAGACTCCGGTGACTCTGAACTCCTACAGGGGTATCAGTGGCTGCTTAGGGATTTACCACGCCTGCCGTTGTTTGACAGTGTTAGGGTGACTACATCTCTTGCCTTGCAACAAGTAAGTACAAGTAGGAGCAGTCAGAGTATGTGTACTTGTGGAGAAGAGTGGACTGCTCAGAGGGTCTAGTCTTCTGTCCTCTTGGAGCTAAACTGAACCAGAACAAGTGCAAGCGGGTGTAACTTAATAGTGCTCCTCCTTGTCATTCCAGGCTATCCACATGGAGACTGAACCTCAGACTATCAGTGCTTATTTGGTATACCTTTCCCAGCATGCACCAGTGGAGGACCAGGGACAGCACAATGACCTTGCTCTGGTGAGAGCCTGGCAGGGGGCCTCAGAGGGTAGCACCTTGATCCCAGCAGCTTTCTGCTCTGTAACTCCTTGCTGCTAATGAGCTATACAAGCTACCCACCTTGTGGTGGGGATATACAGAGGCCTTTCTGATTTGCATGTCACAGAAGTTAGATGGCATGTGCCTGTCAGATCTGGGACGTAGGTGGCAAATGTCAGAGCATGGGTATAATGCAGCTGCTGAGGTGACCAGCCCTGGGTATGTCTTGGTAAATGACGGGCAGTTGGGATTGTGCTAGGATAACAAACATTTCAACACTACGCTTTCCGTAGTAACCAAAACAGGGCACCTGAATTGTTTTTCTGTTTTGAGTCATTGTTGGCCTCTCTGGTACCTGGCTATTTGTGGTAGTTATCCCCGTCTATAGATTTTTAGAGGCTGCTTTGCTGCCATTTTCTCTTCTTTTCCCTTGTGCTTTTGTTCAGTTGGGATATGAGTACTCTAAAGAATCCCCTGAACTGCCTCTTGGTGTCTGACATCCTCCTGGGAAGCTGTGCAGGGTGGTTTAATTGTCTTCTCTGTCTGGGTCCGGTGCCGTGTCTATTGTTGAAAGAGTGAATACCATGAAATCCAAGTCTCCCAACCTTCATGACAAACCTTAAGCCTGATAGAGCTCCCCTTTGCCATTGTAGAGCATGGGAATGGGGATGTGCTGGAGCTTTATAAGGAAGAAAAGAAATTTGGGCCATGTCTTGTACTGTGGTGAACATTTCCTCTGAGTACAGTTGTGTGCATAACCCTGTGCCCCCGTGTGTAAAATGGATTTGAGGGTTAATCTGGGGCAGGCTCAGTTGGATTAAGATTTTTTCCAGCAACTGAAACTAGAGAGAGGAGATGACTGCATGGGGCAGGTGCCCGTGGCACCATGCAGAGGCTTTTATGAGTGTCCTGTCTCTGCAGGATGTGGCCAGGCTCATCGTGGAGCGCTCCACCATCATGTCCCACCTCTTTTCTAAGCTCTCCTACTGTGCCGAGTCGGACGCAGTGCTGGTTGCTCTGCTCTGTGTCTTCTCTCACTACATCAGACGCATGCGCCAGAGCAAGGAAGGCGAGGAAGTGTACAGCTGGGTAGGTCCTTCTTCCCTGGACCCCTTCTTTCCCTCTAGCTGTCAACATGTCTCATTTCTCCACTTCCCTTCCTGATCTTTCTTTTCCGGCAGTCTGAGTCCCAGGATCAGGTGTTCCTGCGCTGGACCAGTGGGGAAACTGCCACGATGCACATCCTTGTGGTCCATGCCATGGTCATCCTGCTGACCCTGGGACCTCCTCAAGGTTGGTGATGTGTTGCTTGAATGATTCATGGGAGTTGCTGCTCTGGGGCATGGATCTAGGGGTGCAGCCTCCCCTGCCCCATGTGTACAGTCAGGGAGCTGTCTTTCTACCTGCAGTCTCCTGGGGAATCCTGGTTAGGGTTTTAGACTAAGCAGTGTTCCAGCTTCTGACTGTCTGCATGAGGTCTCTTCATACCTCTTCCTGGCTTCTCCACATATCAGTGCATGGTCTGTGGGAGGAGGGTACTCGCACTCTTCCTGTCGTTACTACTTAGTCTTGGCCACTTCTCTGTGTGACCCGGGGAACATGAACTTGGGAGCCAACCATGCCTCTTTCCCACCCCCACCCTTGTGGTGTTGGATGATTTCCCCTCTGTTCTGTCAGCCATAATAACCTGTTCATTATCCCTTCCCATGCCTGCCTTGGTGCCCTTCATCACCCCACAGACTCTGCACAGTGGAGGCAACTTTCAAAGACAAACAGATGGCTTCTGTTCCTCTTTCCAACTCCCACGTGCCTTTATGCCTTTTGAAAGGCTCTTCCCAAAGGCCCTCATCTGTGGTCACATGCCTGCATGTTCAACCCCTCTTGCATTGCTGGCTATTTAAAATGTGAGCGCTAGCAGTTAGACACCTGGCCAACAAGCCCCCTCCTTCCCCAGCAAGGGTTCCTGTTCCTAACTCCTGATTAGATGCAGCAGTTAAGAACAATTGGAAGGGGGGAATGTAGGGGAGGGTGCATGGGGCTCACATAGGCCATTTTTACTTGTGCATGTTGTCTGCCTTCTAAAATTGCCTAGGGAGCTCCATGTTACTTCTCTGTCTGGTTGATTTAAAATATATTTTATGCATAACAAGTAACAGACAAAACAAATTTTATGGGCTTTTGGGGTCCATTGGAATATCGTAAATCCACCTTGCAGTTCAGTAGGTATGTTTGAACTGGTGACACCAAATCTTGCATGGTGCTAATTAGGAGCTCTCTCCTTGATCAGGTGAATGGGCCCATGACTCTCCTTTCTTCTTGGTGTTTAGTTTGTTTCCTCGCTAGAGTAGAAGGGTCATGCAAGGAAATGGCCTGATGTCCACTGAGAAGGGCAGGGAATATAATATGTACTCAGTAGCCATGTAGAGCAACTTCTGTGCCTACCTTTAAGTAGGGGACAGTGACTTTTACACCTTGCTGGATATCTGGTTCCCGGAAAAGAAGCCACTCCCCACAGCCTTTCTTGTGGACACCTCAGAGGAGGCTCTGCTGCTTCCTGACTGGCTCAAGCTGCGCATGATCCGCTCCGAGGTTCCTCGCCTAGTGGATGCAGGTGAGCCAAGCCCAAGGGACCTCCTGTGGGAATCCCTGAAGCTGAGGAAATGGGAAGGTTGTATCAGCCAGGCCTAGTGACTGGGAGCTGTAGTGCGTCTTTGGTCCTTCTTGAGCCCATGTGTGATCTAGATCTGAATGATGAGGATGCGGGTCACTGTTGGCCCCAGAGGGAACTTGAGTTTAGAGGGGACTGTCTGTCGGCTACTTCTCATTTCTTCCTTTACAGTGGACAGTCACTCAGCCTCCAGGCACAAGGCCCTGCTGCACTGGCCCAGTTGCCAAAGGTTATCCATCACACAGAGACTTAAGGAGTTGGGCCAGCTCATGAGGGGAGGCAAATAGGGCCTCTCCACCTACCCTTTAGTGCTGGTTTGTGTTGCCCACATACAATTTCTTTCTCTGCTAAAAGCATGTATTTTGTATGTGGGGGTCAGCAAACAGCATTTAAGGCTGGGGGGTGGAAAGAGGGAGGTAGGTCCTCACATCCCAGAAAGCTAATACTGGTGGGAAGTGAATAAACAGTAGCATTTAGCAGAGAACTGGGACTCGAAGGGAGACAAGAGCTCTCTTCCTTCAGGCCCCACTGGGAACAGTGCAGCTCTGTTCTGAGCTGTGTTCATGCCTAGCTGACCCTGACTCCAGCTCTGGTAAGGAAACACTTTGGTTGTTGAAGTCTTGAAGTCAGTACTGCCTGGCCAAAGACAGCCTTTCCATTTATTTAAAGGAAGTGAGGGACTGCAGAAACTCAATGCAAGGCCTTCCTTTTACCTATACTGAGGTGGCCAGTCTGGCAGATACTACAGCAACCACTGTATGTGATGCAGCAGATCAGGGAGCAAGCAACATGGTGGCAAATAAGGCAAGGAGCAGAAAGCAGCATAGTAGATCAGGCAAGGAGCACAGGGCAGGAAGCAGAGGAGCATCCTGGGCAGGGACCAGAAGGCAGAATAGCAGATTGGGTAAGAGAAAGGGATCAGAGTAGCACTCGGGGAGGGTGTGGGGTTAATTTATGGCATGCCTGTGGGGAAAAAAATGGTTGACACCCACTGATGTATACCAAGTCCATTTCTATGTCGTGGTTTGAATTAATTGGCTCATATATATTCTCCAGTGTTGTATATGTTCCAGCTTGCCTAACCCTGGCAGTGTCTGACTTTAACCCAGCTTCTGGTTACGGTCACTTTTCTTATCATGTGGCTCTTCACTGCTCTCGTTATTCTTTGCATTCGGGCTTTTGTCCCTTCCTTGTTAATTAAATGACAGCTCTCCATAACCGGTGATTGAATTATTCAATAATTCCCGCCTGCAGTCATCAACGGATTGGGTGGAAGTTATTTTTAATACAAATGATCTGGTTCTTTATCAAATTAAAGGGAAGATCAAATTAACCAGTGAGTGAATTAACTAGAAGATGTAATAAGAAGAGAAATATGTGCAGATCAAAGGAAAGATGGCAAGCAGCTGTCAGTTTGGCTCGAGGCCTGCTACAGCTCTGTTAGGAAATATGTCACTACTGGTGCATCTCAGCCCAAAAGAATCAGCTAAGAGACATGTCCTTTGAATGAGGGATGCAGGTTTCTGATGGGCCTCTTGTATATTTTCAGCACTGCAGGACCTGGAACCCCAGCAGCTGCTTCTCTTTGTTCAATCCTTTGGTATCCCAGTCTCCAGCATGAGCAAACTCCTTCAGTACCTGGATCAGGCAGTATCTCACGACCCCCAGACACTGGAGCAGAACATCATGGACAAGAGTAAGAGCCAGGGGTCAGGCTGTTTGGGACACATCTCCTTCTAGAGCAGCTGTTTGTTTTCAACCTGCTTTGTTAGTATGAAGTATTTTGCAGCTTTCTTTTGAGGACCCAAGCTAGCTTGGTGATTCCTCTGTCAGGCTCACTTGGTTCTTTCGATGGAGCCGCATTTGGGGAGGCCTTAGACATGTTTCCCCAAGGTGGGGGAAGGGGTTTCTAGCTGGAGAGTTTGGGAATCATTTGAGTGGCAGCTGCTGGCTTTAAGGAAGTTGGGGTTTGTTTATGTCAGTGTTTCTCTGTTTGCTTACCAAGTAGGAGCTGCATGGCCGGCTACCTCTTTGGTTCTGACTGGGAGATGAAGGGAGGCCATGGTCATGTCTTGTTCTTTTTTCAGATTACATGGCTCATCTTGTAGAAGTTCAGCATGAGAGAGGAGCTACTGGGGGCCAGACCTTCCACTCCCTGCTCACCGCCTCCCTGCCAACACGCCGAGGTATTGCACAACCTACCCTCATCTCTTAGATCAGAGCCTGCTCACAGACCTTTCACCTTAGCCTTTGTCAAAACCAGGCACAGTCTGCCTTGTCTGTACCTAGTTGTATTTCAGCTTGTTTCAGAGCTGGGAGGGGGGGTGGGTCTTCCTAAATGCTGATTTACTTATGTACACCAGCTCTAGGGAGGTCTCTGCTCTCCCCTCCTGGGCTAGAGGAGAAAGTCTCATGCATCTAAAGTACTTGACTACGGTGGAATCTGCCTTAGGCTTCCTTTGTTACTCGGCTTCTCTTGTTTGGCTTTTATGGAAATAAAGCTGTTATTTGCATGACACCAACTACAAGATTGTAGTGCTGGGGGAAAATCTCTTCCTTGGGCCCCAGTTGAAGACTCTTGCCTGTGTTTAATCTCTCTGCAGACAGCACGGAGACACCAAGGCCAAAAATTAGTCCCGAGACTCCACAAGGACAAGGCAGGATTCGGGCCCTAACACAGATCCGGGTCCTGGGCCCAGAGGATGACCTGGCAGGCATGTTTCTTCAGGTACTGCCTCTGTCTTGGATTTACAAAGCAGTATTTTCTGCAGCCACTTCCCTGGAGTGTCTTTTCTAGGCTCCCAACTTTGGCACTGCACTGTTTGGCTTCATTAACTCCTCTGACCTCCTGCACTTATGTGGGGGTGGGTGGCAAGAGGTGGGGGTGGGATGCATGGCCAGACACAGAGCGGCGGCAGCGCAGAATGGTGGGAAGTGGCGGCAGCCGCAGTGCGTGAGCTTCTCTCTCCTGCGTCCGGCCCACTAGGCGGTGCCTGTGCAGCCTGCAGAGGGGCACCGCTGCCCTCACCCCACCCCAGCCCTGCTCCTGGCAGGCAGAGGCTCGGGGTGGTGGGTGGCTGCGCTCTGTCCCCGCTTGCTCGCGCATACCCCCTAAGGTCCTCCCAAGTACCCCTGGGGGTATGCATACCCCCAGGTTGACAGCCCTTGCTCTAAGGTATTTGGCTTTAAGGTAATGGCAAGATCTTGCAGTTAAACCATGGAGTTGCTAGTGTTGGTTTCACTTCTCAACTCTGCCATGAGTAGCAGTTCTCTGGGGAAGTCTCTTAGCCTGGCTGTCTTGAATTTCCATCCTCCATAGCATGCTGCCCCTTGGCAGTGTGGCAGGGATGAATCTGAATGTTCAGGATGTGCTTGCAGGTCCTTGGATAAAAAAAGTTATATATGTATAAAAAAAAAAAAAAAAGGATTGGGCTTAATGGTCTCACTGGGGCCACATGCCTAGGACTTGCACTGTGTTCTTCCGTTGGACACAAGCTGGGACTGTGGTGCCCATCTCATCTAGTGACTGCTGCCAGGCGAAAGGGTGACGTCACCCTGTCAGGAAAGAGCCTGTGTTGCAGTCCCTTCTTGACTGTCGGCTGTTCCACCAGTGGTCCTTTTTGTTCTCTCACAAACTGCTGCTCTTCTCTGTCCTCTCAGCTCTTTCCCCTGAACCCCGATCCCCGGTGGCAGAGCTCAAACCTGCGCCCCATCTCCCTGGCATTGCAACAGGCCCTGGGGCAGGAGCTGGCTCGCATCCGCCAGGGGAATGTGCAGACAGCGGGGATTGCAGCCCGTCTCCTGCAGGCAGTGGCTGCATTGATGAACTCCTCACACAGTGGGACCCTGGTCATGGCGATGCACCACAACCACTTCATCTCCTGTCCACTGATGCGGCAACTCTACCAGTACCAGGTGGGGTGTGGGCCCAGGCTTCTTTCTAGCATGCAGTGGTTTGGTGGTGGGAGGGGAGCCCTTTGAAAACTAAGAAGGGGGAGGTACTGGCCGCATGGAGTCTCAGGGAGCAGTAACTGCAGTATAGCACTGGCCTTCAGAACAGGCTGAGGTTACCTCATGCTGCATTGGTAGAGGAAAGCAAGGAGTCTCAGGTGACTAGCTGTATCAGGATGTTTTGCAGTGAGTCCTTCCACATGTTTACTTGGCTGCTACAGGTCACTGCATGGCTGTTCCAGGTGGGAGGCTGGCAGCACCTGGTCTGACCACCTGGCTGTGCCTCCCCTAACCCTGTGTTCATGCGCTTCTCCTATCATTCTTGGTGTTCTCTCCCCAGCGCTGCATGCCCCAGGACACGGCCTTCTCTTCGCTCTTCTTTAAAGTCCTTATGCAGATGCTGCAGTGGCTGGAGAACCCTGCTGTGGAAGATGGGCCTCTGAATGCCCAGCTCAAGTCATTTGCTGTGCAGTACTCAGCGCGGCACAGGATCAATGACGGTGCGAAGCATTGCATAGATGGCGGGGCAGAGCAGGGAAGGGTGCAACCCAAAACCTCATCTAGAGTGCAGTGCTGTCTACCCTCTCCCTGGGTAGGATGTAGGGGTGGGTCATGCCTCTGCATGTTGTGAGCCCCCCAAAATTGCTTGTGCTAGCCCAGGAGTGGCTTTACTTGAGCTCATGTCCACCTGTTACCATGGAGGCATTATTCAGTCCAAATGATTCAGTGTGGGGAGGATTTTAAAGGAAGGCCCATCCATGGATGGTTTTGTAGAGCAGGCCAGAGGGGTTGGAGATCTCAGCACTGCTGCTCAGACATGATAATGTGCTGATGGTAATTGTCGTGCAAGGCCATTCAAGTGACTTCAAGGCACAGCAAATTACACTATCTTTAATATTACAGTTTGCCCTTTGGGGAAGGGAGTTCTGGAGAATGCAGCCCAGAGCTCAGGCTTGAGAACTGGACTTGATAGCCCTTGTGTTTACTTGTATTTTCTAGGGTTGTAACCCTGGTTTTTCTCTTAGCTGTGTGTGCCTGGTCCTGGTAACACCACTATCAGCTGGGGGTTACTTATGGGAGGGAAACGGAGCCAGTACATGCTGGTTTCACATGTGGCGCTCTTAACAGAGCAGGGCTGATGGTGCAGTTCACATGAGAGGCCACAGCTGGTTGCCACAGCTGAGGACCCTGGTGTGGTTCTAGTGGTGCCAATCCTGTGATCTCCCTACAGTCCGCAGTGGCTTCCTACACCTGGCTGAAGCACTGGCATTCCGTCAGGATCCCGACTTGGTTAGCTCCACGCTGCGCGCTGTCATCACAACTGTGAAATCAGGAGAGAAGTGTAACGTGGAACCAGAGCTTGTCAGCAAAGGTACGTCTGTCCTGTCCTCCCTCTTCAAGCCACAGAGGAGGGAGACACAGGAGGGAGTGAACATGTCCTTGCAGAACTATAGAGGCAGCCTTTGTTCTCTTGACCAAATAAGCTTGCTCCTGTCTTGTTATAGCTCTTTTTATTGTACTATTATGTTAAAGCTGCTTGGGGCATGGCTCTCCTATTAAGAACCAGGCTTGTTGCTGGCAGTTTGAGTGCAGGGGTCTGCCTTTTTCCCCAACACTGTAAAGCTGTATGAAGGGTCCTCATGAAGTCATCAGGCTCTGCACTGCTTTTTACAGTTTCTGAAACTTTGTGTCTCTGCTAGTCCTCCAAGGTCTGATTGAGACACGCTCTCCTTATGTGGAGGAGCTTCTGACCACCCTCTTCTCTGCTGCTGTTGAGACCACAGCCCGATTTCCTGCCATGAGACCAATTGCTGTAGTGAGCTCTCTGCTGCTCCAGGAGAAAGAGGAGACGCCTGTGAAGGAGATGGAAAGCTGCAGGTGAATCCCAAGGCTAGTGGGTATCCTTTGCTTTGTCTGGTTTTGTGGCAACTTCACTGACATCTCTCCTCTTCTCTTTTCAGTGGTGAGGTTGCTTGGCTAGGGCCATCCTCAGGCCTTTTCATCGACTGGCTGGAGATGTTGGATCCAGAAGTCATCAGCAGCTGCCCAGACCTCCAGCAAAGGCTGCTTTTCTCCTGGAACAAGGTGAGGGTTGCATAGCTAAGGATGCATCTAAACTAAGTCAGTTTTCTTGGGCCTCACCCTTAAAGACTGACTTTTAGACTGTTCCACTGGTCAGTAGGGTGGGAAAGGGTCTTGGACCCCCCTCTATGTCATTACGCCAATCCCAGAGGAGAACCAACGGTCTCTGAGGACCCTGTGTGGATCTTTTTTGCACTGTCTCTCACTGCCATAGCTGAACATTTGTATTTCTGAAGCTCAAAGCACTTTTAAGGACATAGTTCCCCAACAGCCCTATCAACTAGGTTTTCCCATTAGATGGTGACACAGAAGGTACATAGCTATCCAAGTACTGGGCCAGGGACAAGGTTGGAAGTCAGCATCTTGGCTCCCAGTCCCATGCCCTGACTGCAAGGCAATACAGCTGTTCTAAACTCAGGTCCCCATTTCTGCTGTTCTACCTGTGTCTACATCTTCCCATAGTATCCTGGTGTCCTGTCCTCTCCAGTTCAGTGACCCGCATGGATTCATATTTTTCTTTCCTTGGTTCTTTCAGGCCAAGGATCAGTCTGGATCCCAGATACCCTCTTTTCGTCCATACCTGTTGGCTCTCCTCACTCACCAGTCAAGCTGGACCACACTGCACCAGTGCATCAGGCTTCTGCTTTGCAAAAACCGGGAGCAGAGGTGAGTCTTCCCCATTGGTCTGGTTGAGGAGTTTTATGTAGGCTAATCCAAGAAGGTGTACCAAGAAGGATGAGAAACCAGATAGCAAAGAATGTGGCTTCTCTTGCTGATCTTCCCCCTCCAATCAGCTCTGTTGCTTGGTGGGAAGGTGCCTAGTTCCAGTTTCTGTTTAGTTTGCTTGATATGGACATTATCCAATAGAAGTTACACAGGGGATTCAGACTCGTGTTGTAGCCTGTGAACGCAGGAAGCATCTACTGTGTTATCCATCCGATGTTACCCTCTCTCCTGCCTTTTTGAATCCTGTGTGTTAAGCATCACTTGAATTGGTGACCAGCTCCTGGCTGTATTTGGCTTCCACAAGACTCCTTCATCCCTGGCTGAGTGCTTTCTCAAGGTGTCCCACCCTTGTGCTGTCCTTATAGTGAATCCTCAGATAGCCTCTGGGAGCAGGATCAAATCTCCTTTCTGGACTGGCTCTGAATCCCATGGATATATTGATCCAAGGTGCTAGGGATCTATAGACATGCCTGCCCCATGGGTGACTATTGCTGAAGGGCTGCATAGGCTCCATTCCCACACTTGCCTTTGAATCCCTTCTTATTCTCTTACATCCTGGCAGGTTTGACCCGACTGCATCCTTGGATTTCTTGTGGGCCTGCATTCACATTCCACGGATCTGGCAGGGCAGGGACCAGAGAACTCCCCAGGTAGGGGTTAAATCATCTGCAGGATTGATAGAGCATCCTTTTCATGCTGCCTGACTCCTCATGGCCAGAGGCAGGAACGTCATATTGGGCTCCCTGCTCAGGTGCACATTAGTGTTGGGCTTGTAGTTTTGATAATTGTCAATGAAAATTCACACCCAGCTGTCAAGCTTTCACTGCAGCAAAACCAGCCTGGCTGTATGTTTTCCCTGGGGAGTTCCCTGGTGCTGTGCTGAACTTGCAGCTGGGTTGCTCACTCATTGCAGAACTAGTTTCACTAGAGGCACTCAAGACTGAAGCACAATCATAATTCTCTCTTTAGACAGGTAATGCAACCCCCTTTTGCAGTGGAAAGCTGTTTGCAATGAAGGCTGAGCTTCATTAGCAAAGTTCTTAGCTAAGCAAGTGCAGTAAGATGGAAGCAGTTGCATTGTGGGAAATTGGTGGAAGTGAAGTTAAAACCCTTGCTGTTTGGGGTGGGGGTGCTTAGTTTCCCAGCTGTGGCTGCTGGGCAGTTTTGAGAGTGAGCCCAGAGGGAGTTTGCCTTCCTGATTTATTTGAGGGAGCAAATGACAGAGGCGCAGTGATGGGCAAGGCCCTGCCTCCACCCTCCCCTCACAAGCATCCCTGCTGTTGCAGAAACGTCGGGAGGAGTTCGTGCTGCAGCTGAAGGCACCGGAGTTGATCAGCATGGTGGAGCTGGTCCTGGCTGAGGCAGAAACCCGGAGCCAGAGCACAGAAGAGGCCTCTTGCACACTCATCCAGTCACGGCTGCCCCTGTTGCTCAGCTGTTGCCATGGAGATGTGGAGAGCATTAAAAAAGTAACGGAGTATCTGACTGGCTGCATCCAGCAGTGGGGGAACAGGTGAGGCTGTGGAAATGGGTGGGAGCTGTGCAGGCACTAAATGGTTATTCAAGCAGTGTTTGGGCAGCGAGGTGGCCAGAATAAGACTTGCCCAGGCAGCTTTGTGACGTTCACCATGTTCCAGAGAGCATCTGAAAGCTCATCGGTAAGATGCCTTGGAAGAACTCACAGGGGACTGTGACGATCAGGGCAGGGACTTGGTTCTCTCTCCAGTGACACGGGATCCAGGTCACTCCATTTCAGAAGTCAGGGCATGTTGTTCCTAGCTGCCAGCCCAGCAGGCCCTGCCCACTGTCACCTCGGGGACCTGGAAATATGTTCATCTCCTCTGCTGCTTAAATTGTTACTGGGAATCCATTGTGCAGCTGAAACAAAGCTGACCGTTTTTGCCATGCCGGAGGCAGATTGGAGTCTTGCCTGCCCGCTCAGAGTGTCCCTGGCTCTGCAGGGCTGACATGCTCATGTCTGTAAAACAAGCCAATGTCAATCATGGACCAGCGGAGTGGGAGCAGACTGGCTGAGGCTCTGTAAGCATTGTCCCTTGCAGTGCAGGGGATGACTGCCACATGGAGAGCAGGTGCACTAAATGTGGGTGGGCCATGTCCTGCAGGCGCATTCCTGCCTGCAGTCCTGTCTGAGATGAGGGATTACCTCTTTGTAGTGCTGGCATTGTGCACGGGAGCTTCACTGTGGGAGGATGAGTAGGGCTGGCTTGCCACATGCTCCAAGGCAGTTTGGAAATGACAGAGCTTCCTGCTGGAGAATCAGGCAGCCCCACTGGGAAGGCCCATAAGAACTGCTCTTAGGCCACAGGCAACTCAAAAGGGGCTGTCTAAGAGTGGAGAGTTCTTCAAATTGGGGGTGAAGCCATTTGCTGTTCACTGCCCAGCCTGGGACTGCCCCCCCAGAAATGTAACAGTGCTGGGTCGTCTACATTCTCTTTTCAGCTCAGTGGGGAAATGCTGCCAGGACCTTCTCCTGCAGATCTACCTGCAGCTCCCAGAGCTCCTCATGCCCATGCCTGAGATGCTGCTGACCAGCGAGGGCACCACAGACGGCAGCACCTGCAAGGTAGATGGGAGAGCAAGCAGCAGTCCCCATTTCTCACCTCTCAGATTGCTGTGACCAGAATGGGCAGTTGCCCCAGGAGAGCGAGCAAGTGCTGACTGAGATGACTCCAGTCTCCTCCCTAACCCGTTACTTCCAAGCATCCTTGCTGGATCCCTGGCACTATGAACTCTGCAGGGTTCTGTGTGATGAAGGCTTAACTCAAGCTCCTGCATCCTCCCACACTGCTAGGCCCCTCAGAGTTGTGTGGAGCAGAAACGAGTAGCCTTCAGGTCCCACTTTGCTGTTGGGGACATTGGGTCTTGGATCCTGAGGCAGTTGGAAGGCTGCTGGCTTATCCCAAGTTCTACCCAAAACAACGATTTGACCTTCTTCCTAACCAAATCATGTGGAGGACTTGAAAACCTCAGTGATAAAGCCAGGGAGCCAAGCCTTTTATTAGCTTAACTTTCCTCTCATTGCAATTCTTCCAGCTTGATGCCCTGGTTCACAGATTCATCACCCTTCTGGCAGACACCAGTGATTCCAAGTCATCTGAAAGCCGCGTGTGGGATGCCAACATGGCATGCAGGAAGCTGGCTGTGGCTCACCCCATCCTTCTGCTTAGGTACTGCCCCTGTCTTCATCCAGAGCTATTCAGCTGGACGTTTCTGTCCACGTTAGCCCCCTACTCCCGAAGATATTTCCAGTGCAAACCTGATCATGCTTCCTTCCATGTGTGAAAGCAGTGATGCAGCTAGCAACACTTCTGACTGGCTGTCCTTCTAAGGGGATGTGTCCTTTTATTTACTGTCAGTTGAGGAAGTTTTGAAAATGAGGGTCAGAGAATTGGTCCTCCTGTCCTTGCTTGTTTAATGGACATGGATCTGTGCACCAACACAGTGAAAATGATGAGCAACTTCCTCCTTGGAGTGAGTTGGGCCACCTCACAGCTGGTTCTGCTGCAGTATAAGTCGCTTAAAACACTACAGGTTACTGGGGCAGCTGTTTAAATTAGGCAAATGGTGTTAGCCACTCGACAAGTCCCATGGATTTCAATACTGAAGCTGGCTCTTAAACTGACTTAGTAGGAGTAGCATGCACTGGATTGTTTATACCTCATTTAGGCCCATTCCTTTGTTACCCAGCACAGTCAGTGCCTCCAGTAGTAGCCTGGAAGTTGGTTAAGACCTGGTCTGTGGGCTAGAAGCGTTAACCTGCAGTGCCTGGCAGATGATTGTCTGATTGCCAGATATGCTCACTGCATGCGTCTCAGCCTGTCTTCGGTGGGTGTCATTGGAGATGAATGTTCTGCTCCTTGGTTTCAGGCACTTGCCAATGATTGCAGCTCTGCTCCACGGGCGTGTTCACCTCAACTTCCAGGAGTTCAGACAGCAGAACCACCTGACTTTCTTCATCCATGTCCTGGGCATCCTGGAGCTTCTGCAGCCACAGGTGTTCCAGAACGAACACCAGGTGGCACTGTGGGACTGTCTGCTTTCCTTCATTCGCCTGTTGCTGGTACGAGCCATCACTGCATGGGCAGCCAGCCCCCCAGGGGGGGTTGGTACCTGGCTGTGTGGGTCCTGTGTAGAATACTTTTGTGCATGCACCCAATTGCACAGTGCTGTGTGAATGGGGGATGGGCCCCCACACTTGATTGGTCTTTGTGAAGCAGCTTTTCTCCCTCTTTCAGAACTACAGGAAGTCCTCCCGTCACCTGGCTGCCTTCATCACCAAGTTCGTCCAGTTTATTCACAAGTACATCACATGCAACCCCCAGGCTGCTGTGTCCTTCCTGCAGAAACACGCTGACCCACTCCAGTAAGTCCCAACCTCACTCCATTTCCCCTGCCATTTCCTCTCACTCACCCCAACTGCACTGGCTTATACTTGGTCCCACGGGGAGCAGCAGAGGGTCTAACATATGGGCCTTGCACTGACTGCTGTTTAGTCCTGGTTGCAAGAGATAAGGATCCTGGAGCTGCTTCACCAGTTCTGCTTGCCTTCTGGCCTGCTGTTTCATAGAATCATAGAAGTCAGGTCGGAAGGGACCTTGTAAATCTTCAAGTCCAACCCCCTGCCTGGGCAGGAGGGAAACTGGGCTCAAATGACCCCAGCCAGGTAGGCATCAAGCCGCCTCTTAAAGACCCCCAGGGTAGGAGCCAGCACCACCTCCCTTGGAAGTTGGTTCCAGATCCTAGCCGCCCTAACTGTGAAGTAGTTCCTACGGATGTCTAATCTGAACCTACTCTCCAACAACTTGTGGCTGTTATTCCTTGTTATCCCGGGGGGCGCTGGGGGAAACAAGGTCTCCCCCAAACCCTTCTGGTCTCCCCTAGTGAGTTTATAGACAGTCACCATGTCCCCCCTCAGCCTTCTCTTGTGAAGGCTGAACAGGTTCAGGTCCCGTAGCCTCTCATTGTAGGGTCTGCCCTGATGTCCCCGGATCGTGCAGGTGGCCCTTCTCTGGACCCTCTCAATGTTGTCCACATCCCTCTTGAAGTGCGGTGCCCAGAACTGGACACAGTACTCCAGCTGCGGCCTGACCAGTGTCACGTAGAGGGGGAGGATCACCTCCTTGGCCCTACTTGAGATGCACCTGTGGATGCACGATAAGGTCCAGTTAGCCCTGCCAACCGTGACCTCGCATTGTCGGCCCATGTTCATCTTGGAGTCAGTAATGACTCCAAGATCCCTTTCTGCCTCCATGCTCTCAAGAAGGGAGTTTCCCATCTTATAAGTGTGCTGCTGGTTACTACTGCCCAAGTGCAGCACCCTGCACTTGTCAGTATTGAAACGCATCCTGTTTTTGTTAGCCCACCCCTGCAACCTATCCAGGTCTTTCTGCAGTCTTTCCCTCCCTGCTAACGTGCCCACCTCACCCCAAATTTTTGTATCATCAGCAAATTTGAACAGGTTGCTTTTCACCCCATCATCCAAATCGCTGATAATAATAATCGCTGATTCCATTCATGTGTCTCCCTTTTGGTTCTTCTTTGTGGCTCTCTTCTCCTGCAGTCACTGAAACCAGGCTTTGCTCCCTTCTGTATTCATTTGTTTTCAGACACATGTCCCTCAGCTGTTCCTTTTCCTTACACACGTGTGCTAAGCTGTTGCTGTTTAATGGAAAAAATGCCTCCTTTCTCCTTGTAGTGACCTCTCATCAGATAACAGTGACCTAGCAATGCTGAAGTCTCTCCTGGCTGGGCTGAGCCTGCCCAGTAAGAGTGGCATCTTGGACAGAGGCTCTGAAGAGGAAAAGGATGGTGAGTCCACATGGGTGGAGCAAGGATGGAGGTTTACTTCTGTCTCTTGCTGGGTTAGGCTGGTTCTCTGTACTCCCCAGTGGTGTGTTTTGGGGCACTCATGCTTCTGTGTGGACTCCATGCTGAGCTCTGCAATCCCAGCCTTCCTAGGACAGTGAAGGACAACTTTTGAGTAGAGCACAATGAGAACAAGCCCTCCTGTGTCAGCAGGATTGAAACAAGTGCCTGGGAAGCATTAGGTGCTAATTTTGCAGTCTCTGAGCTATTGGAGCCAGAGCCTCATAGTGCTGTGGAACAAGAAGCTGATGTTACGGATTCTGCTGCCCACCATGTTTCTTCTAATGAACCAGCTTGGATCTTGTAAAGACACATCTGCTCCTGCCTCATTCTTAGTTGTCACCTTGGTTCCTCATAAGCTTAGGAAAATGGGTGTTAAAGATGCATGAGATAGTCACTTCTTGCTTCATCCTTTGGTGAGAAGTGGAAGCTACGTAAGGACATTGGGGGACAGCGGTCAATGGGCTGCATTGGCCGAGAGTGCTGGACTTGTCTTTGTTTTCAATGTAAAGAGAATGCCTTGGAACTGACCTGCTTTACTCTGTCCCAGATGAAGCAGCAGCGGGCTCCCTCCCACTGGTCAGCATGTCTCTCTTCACCCCCCTCACCCCAGTGGAAATGGCACCATACATGAAGAGGCTTTCCAGGGGCCAGACTGTCGAGGGTAAGCAAGTGCAGCCTTTGGTAGCACCATTCCTAAAGTGCCTCACAGGCCTCAAAAATCTACCCTTTGCTGTGTGGTAGCTTTTCAGTAGCTCAGTGTGACAGCACTCATGACCACAGACCCAGAACTAGACAAAAATACAGACGAATAGATATGGGTATTTAATTGGGAGAGAGAACCTGGAAGCCTGTAGTAGTCAGACAGGCTCGTCCAAATCAAAATCACAGCATAGGTCTCTTTGAGGTGTTTGTATCAGAAACTGCAAGTGCCCTGAAGCCTTGCAACAGTGAGCTGTAATTTTTTTTGTCCCAGTTTATGGGCTGAATAGGGTTGAATCTGGTCCATGCTGTGTTTGGAAGCCTCCCAGAACAGTTCAGGTGCTCTGTGATTGATTGACTGATTGTGTGCCACGCTTTGTTTGGAGTTGGTATTGGACCAATGCCTGGGTACTGTGCTGACTGAAGAGCCGTCTGAACATTGAAACGATGTCCCACTCCTGTCCAGGCAGAGTTAGCAGACATCCCCTGGTGGCTTTCACAAAAGATTTAGATGTTAGTGTGGTATCCCAAGGAACTGCCCTCTGCTTCTTTGTTCACTTGCATCCAGTATTCCCGAACAGCAGCATTGCAGTGTAGTGTTATGAGCAAGCCCTGTGTGGGGAAACTTCTACAGTAAAAGTTGCTGCAGAGCGGAAATGTCTGCTGTGACTGGTGCTAGCAGTGAAAGCAGCCTCTGTTGGGGCAGTTCTGGGTCTGTTGTATGGGGAACCCTGGTTTGATCTTCTTTGAAGCATCATCTAATTTCTTTGGGTTACTGAAGTGAAGCCACCCTCCTGTGGTCTGTGTCTTTCCCCCAGACATCCTGGAGGTGCTGACTGACATCGATGAGATGTCCAGACGGAGACCAGAGATCCTGGCCTTCTTTGCTGTGAGTATGACTGGCTTGGAAGCTTGCTCTATCTTCTGCTTCATGGGCCATTCCTTACAGCACAGCCTGTCATGCACAGCTAACTTGAGTCTAAGCTTCTCCTCTGCTTCTTGGGTCGTTGTTGGGGTGTTTCTGAATAGACCGGTTCTGAGTTTAGACCTTGCATTGCCACACGTGTGTGCCCTACCTCCTGCCCCTTCTCTGTCACACAGTCCCTGTGATTTAGTGTCTGACTTCTTGTAGATCAACGCCTCTCAGGTCAAGCTTGCCACAGGGCTAAACAGATACTCTGTATGATAAAGTCCTTGGAGATAAGTGAACAGCTCTGCAATAGGCACTTGTGTGGGAAGATCAAACAACCCAGGGATGAGCAAGAGGATTGGGGTGGGCAATTCAAGGTGCTTAAAGCATTGAGAGCTGGCCAGTCTCTGTAGAGAGACACCTGCGTTTGATCTTCCTGGCCCTGACCCATGAGGGGCAGGGTCACGTGAAGCTCAGGGGGGTTGTGTTCAGTGTCTCGCCACGTGATCTCACTGACCAGGAGGTTGGTCCATCTGTCTCCGTCTCTCAGACTAATCTACAGAAGCTGATGAGCTCTTCAGAGGAGTCCTGCCGGAACTTGGCCTTCAGCCTTGCGCTGCGTTCCATTCAGAACAACCCCAGGTGAGATCCGTGGGGACCCAGCAGTGCAATGCTTTTTTTGTTTTGAGTCAGTTGCTTCTCTCTCGGTCAAATGGCCTCGCGCATGCGATGGTGATAGCAAGGGTGGGGATCGTGCTGATGGTACTGTGTTTCATTCCCAGAGTTGCTGCAGACTTCCTCCCCACATTCATGTACTGCCTTGGCAGCCGAGACTTTGAAGTGGTACAGACAGCATTGAGAAACCTTCCGGAATACACCCTTCTTTGTCAAGGTAGGGCAGGCCCCTGGCCTTACACTGCATGTTTGGCCCCAAGAAAGAGGAGTTCTCTTGTCCAGAACCAGTAACCCTGGTTACTGGCTGTCCAGTGCCCAGATTAGCTTTGCTCTCAGCCCCATGCAGGGAGTACTGCAGGAGCCTGGGTGCCCAGCATAGACTCCTTTGCTGATATGGGGTCTCCCTCTGAGCTGTAGTGCTTTGTATCCATCTGTTGAGTGCCTGGAGTGCTAGATATGTGTAGAGGGAGGGCTGGCAGTGACCGTACTATGGTGGGAAGCCCCCTCTCCTTCCCATTGGAAAGGCGTTTGAATTCTGCTGCACTGAGAGATGGGGAGCCCTTCCTCTGTGTGGCTGTCACTGGTAAATCTGAGCTGTTAGACCTGTTCCTTTTACTTACCCATTTCCCCTTCACAGAGCATGCGGCAGTGTTACTGCACAGGGCCTTCCTGGTTGGGATGTACGGACAGATTGACACCAGCTCCCAGATTTCAGAGGCCCTGAAGGTTCTCCACATGGAAGCCATGATCTGAATGTCACCATCCCAGGAGCTCGTCTTTTGGAGGAGTTGAATACTTCGGACTTGTCCATTTGGGTTGAATCCTGGGAGGAAGCATTTGTGTTTCAGCCTCCATGTACTGGAGTGGACAAGAGACACCAGGGAAGGCAGCCTAACTGTGAGAGGAGAGGGCTCGCACCTGGGCTTTCACCAGTAGCAGGTCCTGCTCAGGACATCACTTCTTGGGATCAGAACAGCCCTGGGCACTACGCATTAACAGGGACCATTCCTTCGCAGGCACCTTGGACAGCATTTACCCAGTTCCACTGGGCAGCAGCTGTACTCTCCACCTTGGACCCACGGTGCTGTTGACTGTGAATTGGGGAAGGGAACTGGCCACAGGGTTCTCGAGGCTTGTGTTCCCTTCTGCAAGCAAGGGAGAGAACACTGAAATCCCTGCAGTGAGAGACTTGTCATTATTTTGTGATTCTTTTTTAAATTAAATATCTCCTGGTTTCCATCCTGCTCCCTGATGGCCTGACAGCCTCCTTGCCCCCAGCCACAGGACTCCTCTCTGGTCTCTCTCAGGTTTTTCCCTCTCCTCCTTGGAGAGAGCTTCTGTGATGAACCTTCTTGCCAACCCCTTGCTGCTGCCAGCCCTCCACAGCCACACCTGATTGGAGCTTCACAGGGGCTTCTTGTCCCCTGGTTTCTGATCCTCCAGAAACATGGCTGTTTAGTTTCCTGCTGTGTAATTTGTCCCTTGACTCCTACACCTGTCGGAGTCTCATGGGCACAAATTTAGCAGATAGGTAGTAGCAAGATGTGAAGTCCTTCAGCTGATTCCAGTGTGGCCTGTTTGATGGGGGCAGTCATTAGGTCGTAGCAAGCCTGTATGAAAAGCACAGGGTATGGTGCTGACGGCTGTGCGCCACCAGAGCATTCTCTGTAGAGGCCAAAGCACGTGTGGATATGCAAACCAAGGGGCTGGGTTTTAGGCTTGGGAACCTCAATCTGCCATTTAGGTACAGCTGACCTTTTCCTGAACTCCTCATCAGCTGTTGTCAAATAACCTTGGAGGCTCCCAGGGTCATTGTCTCAGCCAGTGTCTGCTGCTGCCCTCTGTTATTGCTTCAAAGTTGCCTTGTGTGGGTCTTGTCTCCATCCTGGCTGGCTTAGGTGGCCAGCTTCTGCCACCTAAACCACAGGTATTGAGCCGTGCCTCTGCTTTTAACTTCACTAGGTAGAGGCTGAGCTTTGTACTGCTGAGCAGATCTGCGCTGAAATCCCTTCAGTCTGGCTGTAAATTTTCCTCTGCTTCAGGGCTACAGTGGCAGAAGGGAAGCTTTTAGTCTTATTGCCTCTGCTCAGCTGCTCTGGGGGTTTGTAGAAGGCCTCCTTCTCTGGCTGCTGTTGAATCGGGCATCTTGACAGTGTCCTTTCTCCAGTGCTTGGAGACCACAGGGGAAGAGAATTGGTTAGAAGACTGAAGCTGAGATAATTAAAAGGCCAAACAACTGCAGTGCAAAACCCATCATTCTCTTAGGTAGCCTTTAAAAGAAGAGATTAGAACAATCGCTTAATGATGCAACCTGCTCCTGTCTTCCTGAACATCTCCATAGCAATTAGTTTGCTATAAATTAAGTGAAGAAGCAGCTGAAGAAGATCAGGTCAATGGAATCGTTTTCCTCAGGGGCTTGGTGACAATGTGGATTAATGCCTTGGGTTCCTACCTGAAAGGTTACAAATGAGATCTATCGGATGCTCTGCACTTAGTCCCTATTTCGGCCATCATTTGAATTGCTACACAGTCCATCACGGTAGAGAGGTGTCTCCCTCAGTTGTGTGTCAGCCTGGAATAGCTGGGAGGCTACGTGGTAGGATTTGAGGTGCTTTCATGGAACTGTTAGCGGGTGGGATGGGAATATCTTGGAGATGACAGCAAGTGGGGCAGGAGGAAAGGACAGGGCCCTTCTGGGGAAGCTTACATTCCCCCAGTTGGGGCAGATGGGAAAGCTCAGGGGGAGTGTCACAGCTGGAAGCTCTCATTCAAGTAGTTTAAGGATGGAAGTGGCTGAAACCAAACCGCGCTGGTGACTCCAATTCCCAGTGGTGTTCAAGGACTAAGACTAAGTGGGTCTTGCACATGTGTGTTCCAGCCACCCCAATCGGCATGTCAGAAGATACAGAGTGATCTGGTAAAGAGTGAGTGCGTGGACTTTGTGCTGTGAGCGATGCCTCCTGGCTTGCTGTTGTTCATTTTGCCAGCAGGTCTTACAGGATAGAGGAGAGGTGGGAAGGCCCCTGAGGGACCCAACCGGTCTAACAGGTTGGAGCAGCCCCTTGTTCTTTGTGGGACTGTACGCTTTGATATCGCCCACTGATGGGCATGGTAGAAATACTTCCATCGGGCTCAGATGCTTGTGCTGCTGTCCATGGGGAAGCCTGGGGACACTGCCTAGCAGGATCCTTGTGAGCTGGTGTTGTTTCAGGTTGAATTCACCATGCTGTTAATTTGGGGCCTTTGCGCATGGGGTTGGGAAGCGAGGTGCCTGCGAGCTCGGGGAGAGCCGTGGGTAGGTGCGGCTGGTGCTGGAGGGGGAGGTGGGGCTGATGGGGCAGAAGCCCAGCCCCTCTCACCTGAGAAGTGACAGCTCTAAAACGGCTGGTGACAGCATTACTGATGCACTGACACTGGCCCGCCTCGGTAGTTTCTAGCTGTCTCCTCCAGCCGGCAGGGCTCCTCCCGCACGTCTGGGCTAAGCTGACAGGACTGTCTGCTGCAGGCAGTGCCCACCTCCTCCCTTCCCCTGGGAAAGGACAGGGGATTCTTCCTTGGAGGGAATTAGTTCAAATTCCCCTGGAGAAATGGAGGGAGGTGCTGCTTAGGCTACAAGGTGGTCCCTGGCAGAGCCCAGAGGTGACCCCCTGAGGTAGCCACTAAAGCTGCCTTGGGATGAAGATTTCCCCAAGCCAAATTGCACGAGAACAAACCAAGTGTCCTAGACCCTCTGCTATTGCTTTGAGCCTCTGGTGTAGAGATGCTCCAAAAAGGCTAGGTTGTCTCCCTCAACATCCATTAGGGCAGCTCCTCGTGGCTGTTCTGGCATAGAGACACTCGCCCCAAGGCCTGGCTCTGGCCTCCCAAGCACTTGTGGCCATCTAACAAGTGTCTGAGCTCCAGGAGGAAGCTCTTTTCACATAGCTGCCACCAGTGACGCTGAGACTTCACTGGGCCCAACTGCTTACAAGGAGAGTCTCTGCATGGGGGAGAGGTCCCTGGGCTTGGGGGGGTTATGTGAGCCAGCTTCATGCTCTGCTTTGCCCTTCCTTCCCAGGCAGGAGCATCTCTCGACAAGCCCTGGAGAGCAGGAGCTGTCTGTACAGGCTGCAGTTTCTTGTTTTGAGGTCTGGAGTGAGTGAACTGGGCTCCCCCCTCCCTCCTTCTCAGGTCTGCCTTTTTTCTGTGGTTTCTGCATGAAGGGCCATCTCATTTATCACGATTGCTCTCTGCAAATGATCCAGCACGTAGCACAGTCAAACTGGCGGGGAAGGATCCAATTACAGAGAGCCTGAGACCCAAGCGCTGAGCACCCGACTGCCTGTTACCCGGGGACTTGCCAAAAGGAGCCTGGTGCTGGACCTGATGTGGGAGGGGATGAGACTAGAGCTGGAGTGAGCAAACCTCTGGGTTTCCATCCTTGCCAAGGTCCGGGGTTGAACGTGGAAGAATGGCAAGAGCCTAGTGGGGTTGGTCTCCCCTTAGTCTCTGCACTGCCAAGGTCCTAAAGGGAGACCCGGGGCTGGGAGAGCTGGAGCTGGCCCTAGCAAGGGTGGAGATGCAGGGTCAGGCCTGGAAGAGCTTGGGGAGCCTCCAGGCTGGGTCCGAGGTGGGGGGGCCTGCATAGAAAGCCATAGTCTGACACCTCACGCTCCTTCCTAACTCCTGCCCAGCCCACAGCAGCCTGCTTCCTCGTGTGCTGCCTCAAGAGCAGGCCTACGATCCAGCTGAAAACACACCAGTCCCCACCCATCCTGTCCCTGCCCCTTGATGTGTGGAAAGCTTGTGCGTGCAGCCCTCCCTACTGCTAGCCTGCATGGCTTTATTCCCCTCCCCACTGCTTAAAGGGAGAGGAAGGAGCTGGAGCAGCCGTAGGGCCTGACCTAACGCTCTGGCGCGGGACAACTCACACAAGCAACCTGTGATCTGTAGAGGCAAAGGGCTTGAACCTTCAGCAGGTCCCAGCTGCAGCTCCTCTGATCTCCCTGTCTGCACCCTGCCGGGGCATCCTCCTTCCTGTCCTTTCTGTCCCGCTGCTTCTCAACAGCTCCCCAGGCACCATGCCTTCCCTGTGTCCAGCCTGGCTCCAGGCACACGTCCTTTCCCGGCACAGCAGGTTCCTTGTCAAAGAAACTGGGGGATTGCTCCTCCTCGGTGACAGCAACTGCAGGCTTCTCGAGCCCTCTCCCAGCACCAGGCAGCAGCAAAGGTTCCTCATAATGGAGATTGTTTCTCTCTCCTGAGAAAACTAACAGTAGTTTTTATAGCTAGTTCACTGCCGCAACAGCTTCAGCGTGAGACTTTAGTACCCACAATAGGATACAAATGAAATTGGGGGCTAATCATGCAGGTGTTGCCCTGGACAGCTTAATAATGATAAATCTGCCTGGGCCGCCTTGAGCAACTTTAGGTCTGATTACGCTGGTGCCTGGCCATTGCCCCTGTACTGGTGCCCAGCGACTGCCCTCCAGCAGGTCTGGAGGTCTGCAGAAGGCAACGTAAGGGTACGGCTTCTCTCAGCCTCTGCCCCGACCGCAAGCACCTGCATGGGGCAGGGCATTGACTGACACTTGTGGCCAGGTCTCCACTTGGACAGGTAACTGCTTCCTGCTTTTCAGCGTTGTTTTGTGCCAGGTAGGCCCTTGTGTCGCCTTCCAGCCTCTGCCCGTCTGGCTTCAGAGCATGTTTCTACCAGAGCCCACAGCCCATCTGCCTGAAGAAGCAAACTGCCCTTAGCCCCATGCCTGGCCCAGGAAAGCTTGTGGAAAGCAGAGGCTGTGCCCCCTGCTTGCATGAGCTGCGCTAGACCACAGAGCTGGCACTGCCTCCCTATGGTCTGTCATTCCCTAGGCTGTGCCAGCTCCTGCCACTGTTCCTATTTCCTTAGGAAACCCCCCAAGTTTGTCACCACCTTAGAAATCCAAGGTGGTGGCAATTCATGAGATACCTGCCCACTGCTGCCGCAGGATTTGGTGATGTTGGGACATGCACGTCTTAATTCTCCAGCCTGGTGTGCAGTGCCCCAGGCAACTATCCTAGGAGCTCATTAGAGCAGGTCATTTGTTCCTGAGACCCAGCTTTCACTGCCTTGCTCCTGAACCTGGTACCAAGGGAAAATAACTCCCCAGCCAGAAACAGGGTGGCTTTGGTCTACAGGCAGGCTGGGAGCATCTCAAGGGGCTTCTGCTGGGCCTGACTTCTCTAAGGGGACAACACACAGGTGTTATTACAATGGGAATGTGGGCAGAAGAATTTACTGGAGCCAGCGCGGAGGTATAGGGGGAAGGAATTATCTCTAAGCATTTGTGTTACTGGTGCGGTGTGTGCTGATAGCTCAGACCATCACACACGTCCTGTTGTGTAGTTGTGCCCTCTGTCCAGTGTGTAATGCCTTTGGGGCAGTCCAGCAGTAGCAGGGGCAGGCAGATGAATGTTGCTGGGCGGCTTTGACTTGGCAGGTAATAGATGACTTGGAGCAAACAGGACAGACAGCAAAGCCATCAGTCTGACAGCAGAGGGGTCATTCGAGGGCCAGCTCATGATAGGGAGGGTGCCAGCAGGCAGTAAGTGGGTAAACAGCAGTAATTGAATTAATTGCTCTCCTCCACACCCTGCTAGGGTGGCCGTGTCTGTTCAGACTTTGCTCCGACAAGAGGAGCCTGCTGGGCTCTGGGAACCTGAGTTGCTTTCCGAGCCTGGCAGGAGGTGACCTTGAGAGTGCAGGCTTGGGGGCAGCTCTGCAGGGGAAAGGGGCTAAGGGTAGCCCTGTGCATTGCTGGCTGGGGAACCACGTGGAAGCTCCCTGCCTGCTTTAAGATCTGTGCATTGGTTGTACTGGGAACTTCCAGCCCACAACAACCAGCCAAGGCAGGAGCAAGCCGGATGGACTGGCAGAACCTGGTCTTTCACTGAGAACAGCTTGGCCCTAGAGGAAAACAGGGCTTTTGTCTCTACTCTCCACTTACCTCTGGTCTTGGCTCCCGGCCTCTCTAGCACACTCTGTCCCCTGGATTTTTGCTTTTTTTTTCTGTTCGACCAGTGGCCTGCGGTTTCCAGGGTTGCTTGCTCTTCATTTCTGTTCACTAAAGTTTCTCCTTGCTTGACGCTGTTACTTGCTCTTTCTTCTTTCTGTAAGTTCAGGAGGGAAAAACTGTCCTGTAGGTATTGGAGAAGCTGAGCAAAACCCACTTGGAAATAAACAGGAGGAGATCTGGGCAGGGGCTTTTCCATTAGCATATTAGACATGAGCTACTTTTGGGAAGCAGAATACCCTCATTCCCTTGCTGCAGACTCCCAACAGAAAAGTTGAGGGCAGCTTGGGTCACCCGAGGGACAGAGCGATGGCAAAAGGAGAGTCCGTTCTTGGAGGGAAAGCTCAGGGCTCCAGCCGCTGTGAATATGATACGGTGTAAAGTGGTGGGAGCTTCAGAAGTCTCATTAGGCGCTGTTGGAAATCTGGTGGTGGTTCTTCCCATCTATGCAAACTCCTCCTGCAGGTGAGACAGCTTTTCCGGGTCAGCGCCAGAGATGCATTAGTGGGAATATTTACTTGGAAATTCAATCCCAGCTCATGCTTGCCTCTAATTGACTGAAGAGCTTCTTTGAAGTAAAGGAATCGGCTTAGTGTCTGAAAGGGCATGTGACTGCAGGGAAAGGGAGCTCCAGGTAAGGAGTCTCTTTATTTCCCACCTGCTGGAGGTGACTCGGTGATTGCCCACTCTTACTGCAGTTTGCCTCCTAGTCCGGGCAAATCCCGGTTAGCATTCAACTTTACTCCACGCGGCTGGAACAGCAGATGCCCTCTCACTTTCTAGATTGGTGGAAGACGTAGGGCGAGCCTGTCTCCCTTTGTGTCCTGGGCATGCCTGAGAGCACCTTGGATTCTCCACTTGAGCTGATCTCGCCTGTTAGCCAGTTCAGCAGCTCCCTGAATCTCTTGGTCCAGGTAAGATGGGGCAGACCCTGAGAAGGTGAAGGGGCTCTCGAAGAGGAGCGGGTGATCGGGTAGCATTCCCGCTATCCCTCTGCCCATTGCAGCACACCTTTCTCCCTAGCATTTAAGACATGGGATCATCTGGAGCAGAATCCAGTTTCCCTAGCCCCCAAATCCTTTTGTTCCTAGGGGCTGTTGCTGTTTTGGGTTTAATACAACCTGCTAAAAGGAGATGTTCTGTGTACTGCTAATCAGACAGAATCCTGTTAGTTCCAGAGTGGGACTCGATTCTCCTCTGTGATGTAAATATGCAATAGTACAACTGTACTGAGGAAGGAAGGGGTGAAATTAGCTCTGAGGCAGACGAGGGCAGGGAGTCTGTTTCTCCTTAAAGTGCAGATGAATGTGTTTCTCTTCCCCGCCTCCCTTGTCCTAGCTCTGTTAACATCTTCTCCCAGTATTTGTGTCTTCGTGGTTTGCCGGAGGTGGAATTTGGTCTCTCTTGTGGTCACAGTGTAGTGGCTGAGCCGATGCTGCGGGTTGCCTAGCAGACAGAAGATGCTCTATAAATAACAAACTGGTGTTTTCTTTAGGGATAGACAATGTGGTTTGGATTTAAAGGAGGAAAAAACTGTGCCATCCTGTCTTCCCCTCTCTCGTTGCTGGAAATCTTGAATCAGCCCCCAAATTCTGAAGCCCGCAGTATCACTGATGCACTTTCAAGTGTCATATGTGCTGGTTTAGGTCAGGCTCTGAAAGACCTGTGGTCTCCCTCTGGGTCTCTCAGCTGACTCCTAAGACCAGGATTATGCCTCCCCCCACATTCCAGGTCAGCAAAAGTTGAAGCATCTGTGGCTACCTCTAACCAGAGGTCTTTAAACTCTGATTGCTCCAATTAGTGAGAACCAGATGGGCTTCCCCAGCCAAAGCCACCCAGCTCAGCAGTGCTTTGCCATAGTCATGCTGCCATTTGAGTCCCTTGCTCTAGTCTTGAATGCTGTAATCCTCCGCTATCTGGCCTTGCAAATGCTCGCTGGCTTCTTCTGGTCTTTGGCGAGTAGGAGATTGGACGGTAGGTTTTGAAGTCTGCCCTTCCTGGACAAGTGACTTTGAACTCAGTTCTGCAGATGCTGGACCAGACAGTTTGTTGTCTGAGCCCGCACAGCAATTCCTGTAATCCGCGCTCATTCTCCTCCTGCCCTTTGGCTAACTGAGACCTGGACATCTCCCCAAAGTCTTCTGCGAGGTGTCCAGCCAGAAAGACTTATCCTGCTTATGTTTGTTCACCAGGTGACAAACCAGTAGGAATATCACACTGGTCCCAGAGTTTCACTTTCCTTCAAACTTGAGCATGCTCTTGAGTTCTCCATTCCTCCAAGAGGCAAAGCCAGTAGAATGGTACAGAGGTGCTGAAGGCCAGAGAAAAGAAAGCATGTCATAGTCCATCCCAGGCTGATACTGTTGCCATGAATATCTCCCTTGCCTTCCCATGGCAGATTTCATGAGCACCATCCGCCTTGGTGGAATTGGCATTTTCCAGGCCTTCTCTTGCTTTATTTTTCTTCTTGCATCACAAAGATCTGTCGCAGCTGATGGAAGTCAGTATTGTTTCCATTGTTGTTTCCGCCTGCTAAAAGAAAAGGTTTTGGGGAAGGCTGTTTTTGATGCCCCCTGCACACACATGCAATGATACCATGAGCAACAGCCTCAGGTAAACCCTCACCCCAAAGTGTACACAGGTCCCTCATTCCTGGGCCAAGGTATCTCATTACTGCCCAGCAGGGCTGGGCACAGACATGGGCAAACCAGGTGGCCACTCAGGATCTGGACAGAAAGGGGGCCTGAAAATGATTGTTGTTATCATCATCATCATCATCATCATCTCTGGCAAAGGGGGGCCCAATGCTAAAAGTTTGCCTGGGGCACCAGGAGTCTAGGTATGGTGCTGCTGCCCGGCTGCTTGAGATCAGTATGGTGGGACCTGCTGCTCGCTGTGAGCAGAGGTGGCCAGTCTTCAGCACAAGTGGCACAGACAGCCTCTGTGTGTGGCACCCAGCAGATCTGAACTGGGCAGGCAGCACAGCAGCAGATCAGGCAGAGAGCATAAAGCGGAGAGATCAGACAGGGAGTGCAGAGCAGGGAGCAGAAAGCAGAGCAGCAGATTGGCCAGGGGAAGGGGATCAGAGTGGCACTCAGGAAGGGCACGGGCTAATTTGTGGCATGCTTGCCAAAATGGTTGGCTGCCACTGATCTGTGGGAAGGAAGAGCCACATTTTTGGAAGCTGGGTCTAGTTGTTGCCATGAGAGCTCGTCCCCTTCTCTGGGCTGTTGCTGGGAGGCCAGTGCCCTGTTGTTGATGAATTATCCCTGGTTGCTGGAGGTATCTGTGACCCCCTTTTCCAGTGTTTAGGTCCCATTGCTCCAGCAGGGACCCTGGGGTCACAGGTGGATTTTTATACAAGCATGATGGACTCTGGTGTGACTTGAGTGCAGTCTCCCCAGCACTTTCCCTCTGATGGTTGCAGTTACAGTGGGTCAGAAGGGCAGGAATCTGTCTGTTGTCTTTCCTCTCCAGGTGCAGCAGCTCTGCCAGTGTCCCCAGGGCACAATGTTCAGCCCAGGATACGTGGTGCCTCTGCTGCCGGAAGCGGCTTGCTTTTGTGGCCCTACTTTCCCACCTCGGCTCCCATCTGCTCCCATCTGCAGCCTCTTCTTCCCAGCTCCTTTCTTCAGCAACCAGCTCTTCCAGCCTCACAGCCCTCCAGAGCCCCGCAAGCAAGCACTGCTGCCGGCAGGCCAAGACACGGGTTTGGGATTGGCGAGGGGATTCTCAGGTGAGCAAGACTGAGGGGACCCAGTAGAAAGGGGCAATTCCCTAGTTTCCAGAAAGTATCTTCCTCCCTCCCCGCCCCCACCAGAAAAAAAAAAGTCCTGTGATATAAGCACGTACAATATTGAGACATCACTGTGCAGAAAGGGTGACATCAGAGCCTTGTAAAATGTATTGGCTTTTTGTTCGTTCTTCTTTTTTTGGGACCATGCAATTGAATTCCAGCTCCCAAGGAACTGAGCCTGATGCAGGTAAAACAGAAACCTCCCTAACTGGTTTCTAAGACATGTCCCATGCAAAAAGTGTGATAGGGTGAAGTGGTGCAAAGATGCTGAAGTCCCTTGTCCAGGGTGACTTGCTGCACTTTCACATGGTCTTGCCATCTCTGAATTACTTGTCCCGCTCACTACCCACACAGTCAGGTTCAGTTTATATAGCAGATAGTACAAGGCAGTTCTGGTATGGCTGTCATAACATAATCAATAATAACGATAGAGCTTTTTTGCCATCTATCCCATATGAAAACCATGCAAAATCGCTAGGCATTCAGATATTACAGCTATGTGGGACCATACAGCATCATCTCTCTATATAAGCATGTGTTATATTCAGACACCTATGCATGCGCGCACACACGCGCGCGTTATTAATAGTCACCTCATATTTCTATATGAACATTTAACCCAAAGTCCTAGCAATCACTTCTGTCTGGACTGTGAAGTCAAATCCTGTTTGGTTTCACTAAGGAAGTGCTCAGATGGAATTAGCTCCTGACATATAGTTACAGGGGAGAGAAGCTGGCTTATTTTTTGTGTAATTTAAAACAAAATGAACAGAAGCCTCCAAAGGAGCTGGTTCACGTTTGATCTCTGAATAATCAGAGACAGATGGCTTGGAGAGGCAGTGCTTGGGAGGGTGTGTGACTGAGTAACGTATTGTCGGAGGGTGCTGGGAGCAAGGAGAGCAGATGGGGGGTGGCAGTGCGGTGCTAAGGGGAGGGTACCGAATGCCTCTTGTGCAGGGGATGCCTCGGCTGGCCTGGAGTGGCAAGAGCTTCTTTGGGGTTACCATTGCTCTTGTGTTCCTTCAGAGGAAGTTCGCCCGCTGAAGCAGAGACGAGCCCGAGCCAACTATAGCAGCTGGCAGCTGGAGGAGCTGGAATCGGCCTTTGAGACTACACAGTACCCAGACATCTTCATGCGAGAGGCCTTAGCCCTCCGGCTGGACCTGATGGAGGCCAGGGTGCAGGTAGCTCATGAAAGAGGGTGTGGAGCTCTGGACCAACCCTCAGTTATGGCACCAGGCCTGTCTGTAGTCCCTTCGCTCTGTAGTGTGCTGAGCCAGCAAAGAGCTAATCTTCCTTTCCCCTGGCAGTGAGGGGAACTTCTTGTCCTCCTCATCTGCTGTGGCCGTAGGCTAGGACTTGGCTGTATGTGCAGCTGTATCACTTCCCCCTTTGCTCAGATCTCTGTGCATATTGCCGGTCTTGTCCATTCAGCTGGAGCATCTACAGCGGTGACAAGGGACCTCAACTTGGGCTGGGGAAGGAGAAAGGTAGATATGAGGTTTTAGAAGGTGAGATTAGCTCTGCCTGACTCTTGGATCCAGTGATAGAAGAGCCGTATGGGAATATGCCAGCCACAGGTCAGGACAGGGAAATAGCTGGAGCAGCGATTGACTTCCCTCTCAGGACTAGAAAATCATTAAGGAGGAAGAGTTCCCATGGCAGTATCCGCCCAGCACATCCCCAGCTCTCTAGCCTGTGTTTCCCCTCTCTTCCCCCCAGCCTTGATAGGAGCCCTGTTAGCCGGAGAATAGAGGCAGTGAGCACCTCCTGTTTCTGCCAGGATGGGGTAATGACATTTGAGACACAGCTGGCTCTAGCAGAGAAGGAAAACATTTATTTTCCAAAATCGCAAGGTCTGATTTCCTGGGTGAAGGGTCAAAGGGGATTAATGATTTACCCTGTAGAATTGGCAGCGTGTTCAGGAATCTGCTGGAGAAGTTGCAGGTGTGTACACACGAACGCATGATTTCGGCAGTCAGATCTATCCTCCACTTGAATGCTTTTCTTTAGGAAAAAAATATATTTACCAGTTAATTTCCTGGATTCCTACAAGTGTCCCAAAGAAACCTGTCGAGAAAGATGCAGGGTGATGCTTTATACGCCCCAGGACATCTGGTTTGTGAGGAGTGTAGGAAGGCAAAGCCTGGCAAAATGGCTTACCAAGCCTTAGGAAATGATTTGTTTAATGCCCATTTCCCTTTGGGTTTCCCTAGGTTTGGTTTCAGAACCGTAGAGCAAAGATGAGGAGACAACTAAAGCTGCAGGGCCGAGCTCTGGACCAAACCCTTGCTGGGAGCACTTCTTCCTCGGGAGATGCGAAGCCCCAAGACGCTCTTGAAACTGAAGATTTAAGTGATAACTGTGGATTCAGAAAAACTGGGGCAGATCACCAGCCAGATGCTGATCCTGAAGTACAGGCTCCCCCTTGGCCTCCTCTCTGCAGAGCAGCTATGGAGATTGTGGGCCCAGGGTCAGAGGAAGCCATCAGCTTTGGGGCCAAGGTTGGAGAGGACAAACCTGAAATCTGCCCACCTGCAATTCAGAATCAGTCTGATTCAGCATGAGATTCGCCCATGAAAGTCCTCGCCTCTCACGTTTCCTTGACCATCACTGCTACACCATCACTCCATCTAAAGAGAGTTCCTTACTCTTTCCCTTCTCCCCCCAGCCCCAACCACATCCTCTCCACTTGCTAGGCCTGGACCTCTGCTCTTGGACAGAGATTGGAGTCATTTTTTCAGGTCTCTGTAGATGAGATGTGGAGCAAAAGAGACGGTAGTGGGGGTGGCTGCCTATCTCTGCCCATGCTTGGCCCTTTCCCCTCAGGTAGCCGATCCTGAACCCCTTTTCTTTCTCTGCTGGTACTTGCATTACTGGTCCCAGCACAGACCCATCCCTCTCCCGTCAGGTCTCTCTCAGGACAAGCATTAGCAAGGGACATTGCTTCTCCAGTTGGTATCATGGGCATTCCTACAGATTACCCTGTTTTTGACACCGATGATCAAACTAGCCTTGTCAGGTACTGATCTGGGGCCTTCTGGAGGGGGAGGCCTAGTGTGTAAAGAGACAAGGTTCTTTGGGTAAAACTGACATCTTTTATTAGACCAACTCAAATGGTCAAAACAATTCTTCTTTGCAAGCTTTTGGGTATAAATACCCTTTGTCAGGCTGAGGAAGCACCTGCAGTTGGTGTGTGCTCCTCCTGGATGGAATGAATATGTCCTTAGACCAACACAGCTACAACCTATGCTCCTGTAAGTGTGCAGTGAGAGTGTCGGAGTTTGGTGGCCCCATTCCCCACTGAAGCATTGCAACCTCCTGTAGGGGCTCATCATGCGATTGCATCCTTCCTCACACAACAACTCTTGAGGTCCTTTGAATTTCCTCCCTACTGCTCTGAGTCAGGGCCCTAGCATCCTTCAACAAAGGGCTTCTGGCTCCCTTGGTACTCCCCACACTGTATCCCTCAGCCGCTAGAGGGCATCATGGCTTTGCTTTGCAAAGTTCAACAGGCCACTAACTAACTATTAAGTGCCACTAACAGCCAAAAGGCAATCAGGACTCATAGTAGAGATGATATCTTTTCATAGACCAACAAGATTGCAAAAAAAAAAGTCTTTAATTTCATAGATTTCATAGACATTAGGGCTGGAAGGGACCTCAGGAGATCATCAAGTCCAGCCCCCTGCCCCAGGGGCAAGAAGTCAGCTAGGGTCAAAGGATCCCAGCAAGATAGGCATCCAAATGTTTCTTAAAAGAGTCCAGAGCAGGTGCTTGCAAGCTTTTGGGCACAAACACCCTTCATCAGGCACTGGAGAAAAGATGCATTACGAGGAAATCGCTATTCTTGGGTTTACTGATGTTTAGTCTGGCACTGTGTAATATGGTGAGTCCAGAGGTTGGGCTTGGTATGAGCTACTTTGCTTTGCAAAGGGCATCAGGTCTGCCCGGATATTGTCTATGGGGGTAGAGAGTGGATGGCATCTCCTAAAACAGGCGACCTTTCCACCTCAGGAAGTCTTTGTACCTTTGATCACCAGGCTCTGTTATGAATATAACAGGGGCAGTAAAGTGAGAGGAAAAGGGAAGGGCAGTAAACAGTCAGCTAAGCCTGGCACTCTTCCATAACTACAGCCTCTATCGCTTTCTTTCCGTTGGTGAATGCTGGGTGGAAAAAGGTATTGGAAATTCATTTGCATTGAGCATGATTTGCAGGCCCTCCCTGTTGGACAGGTATCAGGTAAGTCCCACTGGCTCCTTTAAATGCTTTATGTTCACAACAGGGATTGTGGAAATCCCCTGGTTCTCCCTAACTAAAAAGAAAGTGAAGACACTAGAGAGCTGGAGCCTGAGTCAGGCAAAGCCTGGGTGTCTTGCAGCCTTTTCTCAAGTTGCTCAATATAGAGCAAAAGGTCCTTTGCATTTCCAAAGGCAGGGCATGTGGGGAGAGAGGAAGGGATAGCTTTGAGCTGAACGTAGCAGAGCCATTAGTAACACCAGTCACAAAGTATGTAGGTTTTTTCAAGTTATGTGGGTGGCATTTAATGCTGAAGAGCCATAAAACAATCAGACGGGGCTGCTGAGTCACAGAATTGTTGCAATGGTGCCTCCTAGTACAGGGAAGAGGAAGGAGAAGTTTCTTTCCCCCTGTTCTCCGTTTCTGCAGGGGTGAACAAGAGATGGACTCCGCAGTCTTTTTGTACCAGGGAAGGATCCCTGCAGTAGCAGCCCACTTGTCGTTTCCCATTCTTCACTGCATCCCAGGTCAGAATCAGGGTATCTTTCCGCATATGCTTGTGCCATGGTAGCACCTATTAGTGAGACAGGAAGGATGTGTGGATGGTCCATTGGGTTATGTTGCCAACTTTCATTAATTTATTGTGAGGTTTATAATATTTTATGCCTTGCTTAAAGTTCCCACTCCCAGAGTTGTGTAATAATATCAGAATGCAGCATTGTCATCTCTTTGCTTGCAAGTCTTGGGATGTTTGATGTTTGGAAATCCTCGGTTCCTGGAATCATGATTCTCCTGAAGCAACTTGCGTTAAAAAAACAAGTTGCTAGCCCTCAGGATTGTGGGGAAAAGCCTGAAAACAAACCCTACAGGTAGATAAAATGCTCTCAAATAGATTTTGCCTCCCAAAGCATGTGATTTTTCTTGTCTGGTAGCAGTGCAAGGAAATACCATAGTATAGTACTTAGGGTTGGAAGGGACCTAAACAGAACATCAGGTCTGACCCCTTGCCCCAGGCAGGAACAGGTGCCAGGGTCATATCACCCCAGCCACATATCTGTCCAGCCTCCTCCTGAAGACCCCCAAGGTAGGAGAGAGCACCACCTCCCTTGGGAGCCCATTCCAGAGCCTGGCAGCCCTAACTGTAAAGTAATGTCTCCAGATGTCCAGCCTTAACCGTCTCTCTAACAATTTGTGGCCGTTATCCCTAGTAACCCCGGGTGGTGCCTGGGGGGAACAGAGCTTCCCCCAATTCCTGCTGGCCCCCCTGGTGAGTTTGTAAACCCCACCAGATCCCCTCTCAGCCTTCTCTTGTGGAGGCTCAATAGGTTCAGGCCCTTCAGCCTCTCTTCATAGGGCCTGCCCTGCAGCCCCTTGACCATGCGAGTGGCCCTCCTCTGGACCCTCTCGATCCTAGTCGCATCCTTCTTGAAGTGCGGCGCCCAGAACTGGACGCTATGCTCCAACTGCGGCCTGACCAGTGTCGCATAGAGGGGGAGGATCACCTCCCTGGACCTGCTTGTGATGCATCTGTAGATGTGCAACAATATCCCATCTACCAAACAGCCCTTTGGGATTGGCAGTTTTGGCATGGTGTACACTGTAGGATAGCTGTACTGCTTGTGTTTCTTGGCTTTGTGCAGTGTGATTTTTTTTTTCTTTTCTTTTTTTTTGGTGCATCTCTGAGCGCTGTGTGAGAGTATGACTCCTGTGTGCACCGGTGTACTGTGTGTGTTCTTCCTTGTGTTTGCACACTGCATATGTAGTAGGTAGATAGATGTTGGAGCAAGTGGCTCTTGCACACATCCCTGTTGTCTCCCTGTAGTGAAGTTTGGCTGTTTCACATGGTTCAGCAGCTCTTGGACTTTGGCCTTGGCCTGACTGCTCAGGGGAATGGCTGCCTGAGGTGCCAAAGCTTTTGCGGCGCCTTGGAGAGGCTTCAGTGTGTGAGCTACAGAGGAAGCAATGGTGTTGAACCCATGGCCAAGGAGTGACTAACTCACCAGCTCTGACTGTGCACTCATGACTCAGTAGCAGCTGCCTCAGGGGCATATGTCAACATGGGGAACAAGAATAGAGGAGACCTTCCCTGTCTCATCAACGTGCTGTCCATGATGCATGCAGCATCCTCTGTGGAAATGTGAGGAGCAAGAAGATCAACACTGCTCTTGAAAAGGGAGTCAGTGTTTGAAGGCAGCAATATTCTCATGCTAACCCTATGGAAGAGAAAATGCTGGTTTCCACGTGCCAAATTAAGGGGTGGGCGAACCCCTTTTTCACTTCCTTCCCCTCCTTCATCTGGCCATGTGCCTATCTACATCGAGAAATCTGTTTCCAGTGTCTCCATGCAACAAGGCTACTGTACTTCAGTACATTACTTCCCTGGACTTCAGCTAATGTAATTTGAGTCCTGTCTGACTGGGTTTAACTCCTATGTAAGGATATCCCAGTTTAACGCAGGGTGGCTAGTGCTTTAGCTGCCATTTCTTTTCTGTTGGCTAGAATTGTACAGCCTCTTGATAGTACTGAGTACATCAAAACCAGCCCAAGACCCCTCCATAGTTCCTGAGCCTTCTGACAGTAACATTTTCCTACGAGCACTGTGTCTGAAAGTGCAAACATGAGGATGGATGGGAAAGAAGAATTAATTTGGCTGTAAAGAGGCTAAATACAAAGGTTTTATTTTTCTTCCCCTTTTACTTTAAAAGATCATTAAAAAAATCATTCTGCTTCTTCTCTCCAGCTGCTTTTGTCTCCCCTTTATTCTCACCCCGCTCCTGTGAATGACTTCTCTAATGGAAAATGAGATTGGGCAAAAGAACCTCAAGACCCCCAGCAACAATTAAAAATTTCATTAAAATACAATAGGCCAGTTATTGCTGGGTAATTATTAAGCCATAGTAATTGCTAATTGTCTTATTAGCATTGAGCAATTATGCAAATAATGGAAAACATACCATAAAAGTAGTAAAATTACCATTTTTTACACCAATAAAGAGATTTAAAATCTAAAGTGATGAAGATTTTGTTCTCCAGGGTTTATTGGAAATGCCTTTGGAGTGGAGAGAGAACCTTGAATGATGCTCTCCACAAAGTGAAACAGGGGAAAGGGAGCAAAATGAATTTGTGCTCTTGGAACCAACCACAGAACCCCGACAGGCATCTGAGCTGCTCCCTCTTCCCATTGCCACGGGACTACCGGGTGAATGGCAAGCTCCTTGTAGTCTTTAGATGCTGTTTTTCATTTTGGAAGATCCAGCAGTTAAACTGCTCGCCTAATATTGGAAAGACCAAGCCTCACATCCCTGCGCTATCATAGATTTCCTGTAACCTCACTATGAAAAAAGACTCATAGTCTTAATCCAGCATTGCTAATTTGAGGCAATGTTCTAGTGAAGATGAGGCAGCCTGTAGTTTTCACAGAAGTTAACAACTAATATTAAAAATCTCATCCTCAATCCTTAATAGGTATCTAGGATTTTATACTTACCCTGGCAGGGGAAGTACCATGACCACCAAGGTGCTCTTCCTAATGGTAGGGGAAAACCACTTTTTTGGCAGGGGGTAGTACCCTGGCCGAGGTAATGCATAGGTAGTCTCCCACTTTCACTTCCAGTGGGAAGATCTCAGCTATATGCTGACTTTATGGAAATGGGAGATTCCTCCCTAGCTTGCTTCTGCATCCATACGGCTGAGTAAGTGAAATTCGGGGGCATCTGAACCCCAAGCCTCCAGGCTAGGGCCTGCACATAGGATGCCTGCCAAAGGAGTAGGAAGCATCTGAAGCCCCAGGTGGGGGTGGAGGATTTTTGCCGGTAGTAGGGCCACATATGGTTCTTGAATGACTCATGGATTTGGAAACAATTTGGTTTGACTTGAGACATGAAAAATTTTCCTTAAAAAAAAAAAAAAAAAAAGGATAAAATCTTAGATTTTTTTTTTGAGTCAGCTAACCTAAGTTAGGAGCATACCAAAAAAGGCCTAGCTTCAAATTATGGCACCACTTCTGCCATGCTATAGCAGTTCAAATGGTCTTTGTTCTCCCAAGGTAGAAAAGGAAGAGAATAGAAAATTCCTTCACCAACATCACCGGGACCGTGCAATTTATTGTGTTACTGCTCCATAAGCTTTGGTGATGCCGAGTCCTGTGCGGCAGCTGAGCATTATTGTTAATCACTAACACGCATTATTAGCAGTTTCTCAGACTTATAAGCTCTTCTCAGTTGATAACAGGCAGGAAAATTCAGAGAAAGGTGAAGCTGTGTCAGGGCAAACATAAAGCAGGGAAGGGCCGGCTCCCATGGAGATGCCACGATAAACAGAGGTCACTTCACCCCGCCTAAGGGAAGCAGAAAGCAGCCTGGGCTGTGGCAAACTCTAGCTTCACTTTCACTTTCAGGGATCAGCAGCAGAGATACCATCTTCTGAGCCTTGAATGCACTCAGCTGGAGTTGGATTAGAGCAGGGGTCGGCAACCTTTTACAGCAGAGTGCCAAAAACACCCGCGACCTCGACTTGTAAGATGTTGGTGTGCCAGGGGCAAGCAGTGGGGGAGGCACGAGCGGCTTAGGTTTGGAGTCTGCAAATGTCTCCAGCTGTGAGGCTCTTGGCTATGCAATTGATGGCAACGGGGGATTGCTCTCAGACTTTCCCTCTAGTTTGCTCGTTCGGCTTTTTGGCTAGGACAAGGGTGGGCAATTATTTTGGGCAGAGGGCCGCTTACTGAGTTTCGGTGCGCCATCGAGGGCTGCATGACAGGCAGCCCAGGGCGATTAATATTAATTTTCTAAATTTTTATGGGCCCCGTGGGCCGGGTAGAATGGCCTGGTGGGCTGCACCTGGCCCCCAAGCCGCATTTTGCCCACCCCTGGGCTAGGGGCAAGTGAGACCAGAGGTCACCTGAACTCCAGGGCCCCCGTGGTTGGGGCTTGCATGTAGGATGCCTGCGATGGATTTGGGAGTATCTGAAGCCCCAGGCTGATGAATTGGGGAGGTAGGATACTTGCTGGTGGTTGTGCCACACAGGCTTGAACAACTGAGTTCTGCTCAGTTGAAATTTGGAATTTAAACTTGGAACTGATTTGGCCTTGGAAACTGAATTTAATCATAGTTTTAAAAAGATCCTGAATGCTAATGCCTAAGATATTATTATTATTATTATTATTTTACAACAGTGCAAAGTTCCCCACCTGTTTATTCCAGTCAGAGAGGTGCCCTTTGCCCTGGGCTCCCACTGGGTCTTGTCACCTTTTAAAATAAATTGTCCTTCTGGCAGGGCATTGCACTGAATCATAATCCGTGACAGCTCTTGGATCCTTTAGTACTTTGCTTTCCTACCTTGCGGGACAGAGGGTATTTGGGGCTCTCCTAGCCTTTGAGAATCAGGATGGTCTTAACCTGTCCTGACCTTGCTACAACAGCTGCAATCTCTTCCACTTCTGAGGAAAGGAGGGATGCACTGAAAGGAATGGGGATAGATCAAGATCATTTCCCCATAGGGAAGATCTAAGGGAGATCTGAGTTGAGAGAGACACCCACCCATTTTGACATCCATTTCCTTCCTCCTGGCAGGGCTAGTCCAACCATTAGGCAAACCAGGCGGTCACCTAGGGCACCAAAATTTGGGGGGTGCCAAAATTACATGCAGAACAAAATAACAGGAACATGGTTCTAAATAACAGCCCTGGCCGGCTGTGGTTCCACCTAGGTCTAAGACCTTTGGTTTGGTAAGGGGAGAAAGACCTCTGAAAAGATCTCGGAGGAAAGATCATGAGAATCGCGACTCCTACCTTTTCCTCTGTATTGGAAGTGGTGGGGGTGCCGAGGTACACAGTTCGCCGGGGGGTGCCAATTACCTTTGGACTGGCCCTGCCTCCTGGTTATGACTTTGTTCGTTAGGTGGACCTTGCATCAGTGATGTTTGATGATCACAAGTCCATGGCTGGGCAGAAATGAATGTGTATTTTCAAACCTCCCTGATGCACCCAGTATGAGTATTGCAAGGCTACTCTGTCTCTGCCACTTTGTATTTCACTTTCAGCTTCTTCAATATCAGTTCATGTTTGAACTTGAATTTTATTTTAACTTTCAATACTTTGCAGGTAAAACTGCCAGCAGGCTTAACATATGTCCGTAGGGACTAACTGGATAGTATATTTGCAAGCATTGACATGGGGTATATATGTCTATAGAACTCTTCTGCCTTTACTGTCTCTGACTCATGCCTTTACCTTTCTGCGGAGTCAGCCTGTGAGGCCGAACTGATGCAGCATGACACAGAGAAGACCTGTATGAACATTTTTTTTCTTTCTCAGTTTGCTTCCTTTAATCTAAATCATGTGATTTAAATGGAAACTAATGTTCTATGTGCAGGAAAACTCTCCCCAAGTTAGCAGATGCAGGCTCACAGTTTGCACGTATTGCCAGCTGTGGGGATGTAAAGTAGAGAAATTTTATTATAGACCAAGTCATTTTGCAGCACAAGTACCAAAAGAGTTCCCTATGATATAACATCTCTTACCTGTTTGTTGCATTATCCACTTCAAAGTTCACTGCTCTTGAGGGGTATCCAGATAATACAACTGCTAACTCCAAGTGTCCAAAAAACAGGGAGTCATCCCCTGCCTCCCCCTGCAAGCCAGATCACTAGATTAACCAAAAAAGTTTTGCTTTATTTGCCTTGCACTTTAAATCTTTCAGAAACTCTCAAGTCACATGTCCAAGCATTCCTCTGACAGTGAGGACTGAAAGTTTCGGCTCTGTCTCAAGTGAAGCAGGAGCAGCGGCTGCAGGGCAATGCAGACACACCCACGGTAACTTTGAATTCGCTTTGCATAGCTAATCCCTGGGCATTGGGTTAGATGTGTAGCCAGAGAGCAGGCTGCCAAACCTATCTGACAAGCAGGGCATACTTGGGCAGCTATTTCAAACTGAGCACTTTGCTGCAGAAGTGTGACTGCTTCTGGTACTTGCCTGGTGCAGCGTCTACACTACAGGCGCGGGATGGCTCAGAGGGACTCTTGCTTTGTCCCCCACCAATGAAAGCCGAGATTTCCATGTAATCAGCAGATCCCAGAGCCAGAGTTTTAAATAAAGCCCCACCAGACACTCCAAGACTTATGAAAAATGCAGGAGACCTGGCAACACTAGAGATACAGCGTATGGAAGTGCAGGATGAGTGTAAGTAGTAACAGAGCTGACCCCTGTAGCAGCGGCATCCAGGCAAGGCTTGCTTGGGACATGCTCACTATGCTCTCACCATCTACAACGCTAATCAAAAAAGATGAGGAATATTTTGGGGAAAATCCAAGCTAGAAATGCTTCCAAGTCCTCCAAGCTGCTTACATGCAGGCATTGGGAGAGGTTGGACATAGGCAGGCTTTTACTGTGCTCATACAATGTCCTTTTCTATGCATGCATGTATGAAAACTCTTGTGTGCGCTTGCCTGACACCACAGACCTTCGTAGCAAGAAGAAACTAAGTTTACAAGGCATGGGGCAAAGTACATCCATACTCCATAAGGAGTGGAAGAGGATTTAGAGTAAGGCAGTCCCAAGGACATAACTGAGATAGCAAACTAATAGTGGCATTACTCTTGGCTCAATAACATCTACCATTTAAAAAGGAAAAGATCAGTATGGGATGTGAACCCAATGCCTGTGATGGACCAGTGGACGTGTTCTGAGGCTAAATTTTGCTCGGTGTGACCAGCAAGGAGACAGTAGTAGAGTCTCCATCTCTTGATGTCCTCAGTATTAGATGCTTTCTGGTAGGTATGGTTTAGTCGAAAACAAGTTAACTGGTCTCAGTGCAGCGAGAGCTGTAATGTAATGGCTTGTCATGAACGGAAAGCCAGGCTATATAATCTGACAGTCCTATCTGATCTCTGAAACTAGTGAATGTATGCCCCTTGCCATACAGCAGTATTCCTGCTCACAAGTCCCGGAGAAAGATAAGGGATGAGGCATGTTGATTCACTTGGGTTTGGGAAGGCAGCTACCTTAAAGGACAAACTATCAGGTTAAAAATAATGTATTTTTTATAAATCAAATGTCCTTCCCAGGGCTACTAATAATGTCCCATTTGAGTCATTACATTTTAAAGGTCACCTAAAGAAAATGTGTAGAATTTAAACGAAGCCGCTCTTTCTCGCCATTTGTACTGCTTACATTTTGCATAAATTCAACCCAGCATCAGGTTTTGTTCACAGTGCGGTAGTATTTAGATTGCAAACACTTCATGGGCATGCTTATCTCCAAACAGAGACTCTTTCCACTGAATTTAAAATACAAATCCTGTGAGTACATTTGTTGCCTGATTATTTTCTCCTCGTTTTTCCAGAACCTAGCATTGTAATCTACCTGCAGATAGAGAATTGAGTGTGCGCCCTTTGGTCCTGAGTAATTAGACTGTGGACTCTAACGAAGTCTGCAAGATATAAAGGTGTCATGAAAGTTTGATCTGAGAATGGATGGGCAAGATCTGATATAGACTCTGCTCTTTGTTTTGGAAGTTTCTAGCACTAGCCCAGAAACTGCATTTTTTGCCATGCACCTTTTCAATGGGGTGAAACCATCCTAACTTCATACAGCATTTCTTTTGATTGACCTCATCACCAGCCAATTCATTACTAGGGTAATCTGAACAGAAACAGATTTTTATCTTCTCCTTTCCTGAGTGCACGCAGCACTAAAAAGCTGTCTGATACAGTGTAATATTTCTTATCTGCACCACCCTTCTATTTATTGTTATAGTTGCACACCAACATATGCTAAGGCCTTATTACAAGGGATTCCTATAAATGGCATAAAGGATTAATAATGTATTTATAACACAACTTTGTTTTAGTATAATATGATCTATAAATGTGTAATAAATGTTTTATGATGTTTTTGTAGCCCGTTATAAATGATAGATGGGAGACTATAGATGCTGCATGAAATATTTATACTGCATTGTGTGCATCATTATGCTGTTACGGTTCATGAAACCATTAATAATAAAGTGAATGGAGATGTAAAAGTTGCCGACATGCCCAGCAAGCCATTTATAATGAAATGTATAATCCTTACCATAAAGTAAATACATTGGCCTGTGATTGTTGATGAAATGAAAATACGTTGTGAATTATTTGTAAGGTATTTATATATTAATGTATATTATCCATATCATGTCACAGCAATGTCATTAATATATTATATTATATGTATTATTAATTCTTTAGACCTAATTTATAGGCAGCTCTTAAAAAAAACAAAAATCCCTGGCATTACCTTGTGTCCTTTGCTGCTTTGTCAGCTCTACAAGTACATTTATGGTGAGTTGTTTGTCTAAATTGATAGTGTAGAACATCATTAATGGTCTCTGTCCCGTCTGTTTACCCTATTGCTGCTCACCGGGGTAGATCCTCAGCTGACAATGTGCTTCACTGCACCTGACCCAGTCAGTAAGTGCTGCCCCCCTGGGGAAAACAGCCTAAAATTTGTATGTAAGTAGCCCATGGTGAAATTCATTTTCTTGCTGGACTTGACACTGGGGAGCTCAGATCTGTGGGCGGGCTTCTTTCAGTAGCTCTTTTGCTCTGATATACTGGCATCTGTACTTTAGTGCAGCAGGGTCTGGGAAGCAGTCTGCCCACTTGAGCTACCATTTTAACCTTCTCATTTCTTTTCAGCTCCCTCACACAGATCCGGACCGTGTATGTGGATTTAACTGGTGCTTATTCCACTGAGTGAAAGTGTGAAAGGAGCAATGCTTTAAATCCAGGGGGTAATTGTTTTGGGCCCTATAGCTGCATGTTGCTATTGCAGTCAATCCACTGAGTCCATATCCCCTAAGTCAGTGGTTCTGCACCTCTTAAGCAGCCTTCGGGAAATGCCAGCTTTTAGTTTTAATTTGTCTTTTGACTACAGAAAAATAATAAAGCATTTTTTCTGTTGCAAAGAACTCACAAAGACCACAGCAGGGCAGAATGTTTTTGACACTGTGGATTCCTCTGATATGTCTGGGTTTAGCTTGTGAATCGTGTTTATGCACCTAATAGTGTTAACATTGTGTGGCACCCTGCATCACCCTTGAAAGGATCTCCAGGCACCCTGTGGATCTGCAACCTCCTGGTTGAGAATCACTGTCCTAAGTCTAATTGTACAGTACACTGGAAGCCAGGAACTTCCCAGCTCTAATCAAAATCACTTTTGTGTCCTGCTGCCTCTTCCAATTTTTCACGGAAATCCTGCATCTGCCAGCACTGCCTACAGCTCTGGCTTTATGGTGCTGAGTATCCAACCTGCAGGTTGGGTCCCTTCCAGCCCCACTTCTCCATGATTCTACGATTTCAAGTTAGGAGCTGATCTGGAGCCGAGCAGTTCCCAAGCTAGGGGCCATCTGCTTGAGGCTCCTCTTTAACACACCACTGGCCATTTCCTGCATCGGGGCTGAGTAGGGTTAAACAAAATGCAAGGCAGGAAAGTCAGGGCTGGAAGTATTAAATCCAGGGTGTCTCTGGGGGCTTTTATTTTATTTGGAGAAGCATGAGAAAAGCCAAAGCAAGTTCTTCCAAAGGATACACTGTTCTGGTGGGAATATTATCAACCAGGCAACAGGACCAGGAGCAGCTACACAAGCAGGGAATACACAGACATGCTCACTACAGGGTGGTCGTGTCTCCTGGTCTGAGGCCAACTCCAGAGTTTGCCTCCACAAAGCCCCATCTGCCCTTGTGCAGGGGCATTTTATATAGTTCAGGCTCAACCCTCTGCTCCTGCCCATTCCTCTGAGACGAGGCTTGCTTGCCCAGATCAGCAGGGAGCCGGGAAGGCGAGTCATGGCCTGGGACCACTGTTCTTTCCTAGGGTGGCTTGAGTAGCAGGGGGGTACGATCCCTGGCCTGCACATCTCTGCTGCCCTGAGCCTGAGCCCTCCCCATCTGCTGCACCTAGAATCACAGACAAGTCAGGCTAGAAGGGACCTCCAGAGGTAATTTAGTCCAGTGTTTCTCAGCCCATGGGTCGTGACCCAAAATCAGGTCTCAAGAATATTTGAAAGTGTCCCTAGCAAGTCCCAGAAGAACATGGGAAAGCATGGGTTTCCCCTGGCAGGCTGGCAGCATTCTAGCCTGCAAGGAGCTGCTTGGCATGACTGGATGCAGCAGGAGCATGTGCATCTGTGTGCACACATGCACACGGCCTGCATGCACCTAGGCAGTGTCATGGGAGCAGCCCCAGCAGCTGGATGTAGGTAAGTATATAGGGAAAGGGGGTTGGGGTCCAGGGCTTGGGGACTGTCTGTGTGTGTTGTGGGGGGCTGCATCAGGGCAGGGGGAAGGCAGGTGAAGAGGGTGAGGGAGGAGCTGTGTGGCTGGTCCAGTAACTCTGGGGCCTGTGTGGCTGGGAGATGCTGCTCGGGGTTGGCAGGAGGGGCCATGACCAGGCTGCCTGGTGTGGTGTGGTATGGCAGCCCCAGGCCAGGGCAGCAGGGGTGCCACAGGCCTCCCTTCCTCCTCCTTCCAGTCCGTGCTGGGGCTGGACTCGCTCCACTGCCGCCTGCATGAGCCAGAATCGCTGCAACCACCGCACTCTGGCCTGAGCGGGACAGGGGCAGCTGGGGACCCCTCCGGCAGGTTGGGAGTGAGGGACACCGGCAGAGCCAGGGGGCTGTGGGTCGGGACTGGCCATTGATCTTTACCAATGGGTCCCAGTACAGGTAGTCCTCGGACTTGTGACACAATTGGTTCCTAAAAACTGCATCTTAAATTGAAACGTTGCAACTCAGAACCGATTTTCTCATAGGAAACAATTGTTATAAATGGGGGATTGGTTCCTGAACCAAGGCCCCATACCCTATTTTCACCAAAAATAACCCAGAATGTTGTACTCAGTCAATTATAGATGAGTAATATAGCTACATTCATATATTTATATTGTAAATAGCAATCATATTGATTTGGAAGGACTTTTTTGAGGTGACTTGTCTGGACTTTTTGAAGGGCTCTTGGCTGAAGTCTTCTCAGGAGTCCTGGCTGCAGGTTTTTCTGGAGTCTTGTCTGCTTTCTTAAAGAAAGTGCCCAAGGAAGTTTGGACAGATGTTTTCCAGGGAGATGGGCGGCACAGCAAACTTATTCGCTGGCGTGTCATAAAGTCGAAACTGATGCCAGAAAGTTGAAACAGGGTGTCAATTTATAAACGTTATAAGCTATGGTGATGCGCAGCGGGGGCACGTGCACCCCCTGAGATTGGCGGTGCACCCCCTGACGCCGCTTGCGGGTGGTCGCCACTTGCTACTCCCCCACCCTTGCTGCCAACACTGCCAGCGGCATCTGCGGGTGGTCACCAATTGCCACTAGCTGCCACCGATGCTGCCAGCGGTCGCCACCCCCCACCCTCTGGGGGCACGCGTTGTTCGTGATCGTAAGTGTGAAACGTTGCAACTCGAAGCATCGAAAGTCGAGGGCTGCCTGCGCAAAAAAAAGGGTGAGAACCGCTCTTTAGTCCAAGCCCCTGCTTGAGGCAAGATCATCCCTCTAAGCACCCCAGACCATAGTTTCTCAACCTGTGGTATGCGTACCCCTGCGGGTATGCAAGACAGGCAGGGGGTATGTGGGTGCCCCAACACTTTCTCTCTCAAAACCCTGGCAAAAAATGTGGTGCGCCGTGCATTGCGCGGCACTGGGTTCAACTCTCCTATCTTTGGCCAACATCACCTCTTGCGCTTGCACCCCTGGTGTAAAAGGTGGCAGCCCTCCCCACACCGGATCAGACAGCTGTCATATCACGGCTGTATGGACACAGCTCTTCTTCCAACACGAGTCTGCAAATATAAAATCCCCTGGGGACTTGAGTGTTGGGATACTTGTTAACATTTTCAGGAGTCAGGGGGCACTTGCTACTTAAAAGGTTATGAAACTGCCGCGGACAACCACAGTAACCTGGGACAGGTGAAGCATGAGCACTGCCCCGTCTCTCCTCTTTCCGCAGCGCTGGGCCGGAGCACGAGCGGGCTGGGTGCGCACAGGGGCCGTGCTCGGAGGCGGGGAGGCGCTGCCCGCCCCGCGGCGGGGCGGAGCCGGAGTCGCGCCGGAGTCGGAGCAGAGCGGAGCGGTGCCCGGGGGCACGAGCATGGCAGCCATCAAGAACCTGCAGCTGTGGTGCAAGCAGCAATGCGAGGGCTACCGGGACGTGAGCATCACCAACATGACCACCTCGTTCCGCGACGGGCTGGCCTTCTGCGCCATCCTGCACCACCACCGGCCCGAGCTGCTGTGAGTACCGCCCGGTCCCGGTCCCGGTCCCGGTCCCGGTCCCGACCCCGGGGGATGCTGTCCTGCAGCCCCTGGAGAGGCTCCCTGGCTTCCCTGCCTGCTTTCTTCCCCTTCCTCCCTCAAACAGAGTTTGTAACCCGAATGCGGCAGCACCTGGCAGCGCGCGGCGTGGCGTGGCACAGGGCAGGGTGGTGCTGAGCTCCCCTGGGCTGGACGACACCCCTTGGTCGAGCGCCGTGCCAGCGCAGAGCTGGAAACCGCCCAGCAAACGGCTTGTCTCTTCCCATTCGCACGCTTATGTATTTATTTTCCCTCTCCTCTTGCTCTGGTTGTGAAAGGCTGCGTGGCTGAGCTGTAAACACTTAAAACCCCGGCCCTTCTGTTGCAAAACAAGTTTAAACACCAGTCCGGGAATATTTCCTTCTTCTGCAGTTAATGTTTGCTTAGGCTCTGTTTTCCGTGCTGAGCCAAGTGGCAAGTCCATCACTTATTAGCCGGGAAGTAGATGCTGTTTCAAAAACAAAACTTAAAACACAGCCCTGGGATTTTCCAGGCAGGATTCTTCTCTGCCGGGGAAGTTTATAGGAGCTGCTTTGGAGAGAGCCTGTGACCTCTCCTCCTCCCCATGGAAACGGGGAGAGTGTCTGCTTTCAGAGGAGCTCTTTGTTAAGGCAGGAGGGGCCCAGACAGCGTTTTAGCAGCGCCTGGACGGCTGCAAATTGCTTGTTTCCACATTTAGAGCCTGGTCCTATGAGACACGGCACTGTCCGCTCTCCGTGCCTTCGTTGTGCACAGAAGCTCGCTTCCTAAAGGCTGGGAGTTGCTTAACACCTTGTTGTCCCAAGAATATTTTAGAGGGACGTGTCCCTCTTCCATGGCAGGACCTATCAGGCGTGGGTGAACTGGGTGGCCGCCCGGGGCCCGGACAGAAAGGGGGGCCAAAAATGAAACAAAGTGCAACAACAACAAATCATTATTTCTGACAAATGCTAGAAGTTTGCCCTGGGGCTGCCAGGAGTCTAGTTATGCCCCTGCTGCCCATGCTGTGATGTTCTGGGTGCTTTTTCACTTTGGGGCTGGTAGGAGAAGAGGGAGAATGAAGTGAGATGGCACAGAGAAGGTTTCCCTGCAATATTAATTCAGGCCTTGAGTAGGGACATATTCACCTGGCTTTGTGTTGTTTGATTATGGCTTCCTGCAGGTCCTTGAGCTCTGCCTCCCTTGCTCTCTGCTGGTTTGGTTTTGCATGTGGAGATCTCTCCTACAGGCATGTTCTTCCTTATGAAAATCCAAAGAAGCAACCACCTGTCCCCCCCCCCAACCTCATATTTCTGTGAACTGTGCTGTGAAGTGGCCACAGCTGTAGCATAAGTAACAACCCACTCACCTGCTCCCTTTCTGAAGTTTACTCTCTACTCCTTTATTTGATCAGGTGCCCTGGCGTAGCCCTATGCATCTCCGGCCGTATCTCCTTGTTTGCTGTCTTAGAGGTTCTCTGCATGACTCCCGAGGTTTCCTTTCTGTTCTGTTATCTGGAGTCAGTAAGATGGAAACATGGGGAGAAGGGTTTATTTGAACAGCAAACGCTCACAAAAAGCCTTGCCAAGTCCTGGCTGGTTTTGCACATCCCAGCATTGCAAACCTGGACGCTCAGGGGTTACAGGCAGGGACTCGGCTCTGTGAAAAGTCCACTGGGGTGGTGTATAAGTCTTAGGCTATATGCCTAGAGCGGTGGGCAGATGCACTTTAAATATTCTTCTTCATTAGAGCTACTTGGAAAATGTTCCTTGGGATTCCTCTGTGTTTTTCCTAAACTGCTGTTCAGCAACTTCTGGAAGATTTTGCCTAGCTGCAACCAACCTTATTTCAGATGTGGACCTCCTCAGACAGATGAGCACAGGGCTGTAAATGGTGCTAAGGCTTTCAGCTCCCATCGTGCTGCTTGTGTGAATTTGAGCAGAGAAACACAATGAAGCAGGGCACAGTGCTGCTGGAAGGAAGTCATAGCCTTTAACACCTGGCGGTTGCGGTTGTAGGTGGTCACAGGTACCTCTGAGCTAGTGGCCCAGGTATTCCTTCACATTCCCAGTAAAACAGAGTTTGTAAAGCCCACCCAAGCACTCGGGAGCATTTCTCGGGTGAATTGCTAGCAGGGAGGTGGGTTGTGCATGCATTTGTGTGTCATTTATCACGGGGGGGCCCTGAAGTAATTTCTCCTGTCGTTTCTGGGAAAGATCCTGGTAGGAGATTTAAGTGGACTGGAAGAATTGGAAGTAAAACTAGAGTGGGATAACTGGTATTTGGAGAGCACTGTATGCTTGCGACAGAGCTTGCTTGTGCATGCAGACCATTTAGATCAACACCGTCGCAGCAGCAGCAGGGAGAATGTTGTAATGCCGGGTTTTTCTCTCCCGACCTAGGCAGATGACATCTCAGGACTGGTGGGAGATGCAGGAAAGGGTGCTGCTTGCTTTAGGACAGTTGGGGAGTAGCAGCTGTGAACATGAACCTTTGTGTTAAGCTGTTTCTATTCTGGGGTTTGGAGTCCACAGGTCAGGCAGGAGGCTGGTATCTTTCTCTCTCCTTTTTTAAACTCTTCCTGTTTCCTGCCAGAGAGCATATGGAGAATAGGATAACTTTCAAAGTAGCTGATGTCGGTTCTGTGTTATCAGTGCACATGGCAGGCTGCCTACGGTCAGAGCTGCGTTTCCCAGTCACTCCAGGACTCTAGGGCAGATTGGACTTTGATAAAGAGGTAACATAGGGCTGAACAAACAAGGAAATTCAGTTCCCTTTCATCCCAATAAAGGAGCACTTCTTATCTTCCCCCAACATGCCCCTTCACAGCATCTCAGAGTTCATTGATGGCTGAGGAACAGAGCCAGAGTATTAAGTGATTGCTTGTCAGAGAAAGGGAACTTTCCTTGTTGGTATGATTTCTAAGATACGAGCTGTGGTGTTCATAACCTTGGCATCGGCCACTGAAGGCAATGCCATTGGCCACATTGGGGGTTTCTGACAGTCTATACCAAAAAGTAAATCAGAAAACCAAGGAACTGAGCTCTCTCTTTAGCTCTATTAGCTCCAGATGTTGTGGAGAAGTTTTGCTGGCAAGGTTTTGATTAAGCTCTTTCTTCCCCTCCATCTCCCTTTCAGCCTGTGGATATTGTTCTTTCCCGGGTTGTGAAATGGCATGACTTCCCCTGCGTGGGAATTTTGAATGGGTCTGACATCCTTTGAACACTAAAGGCTGAGTAGCATTAGGTGACTGGAACTGAGGATCGGTGGAGTGTTGCCTGCACTTCTTCAAGAGAGGTTTGCATGGTTATCAGCGAGTGAGATCAGGCAAACGTGGGCAGCAGGGGTCTGTATGTAGATCCTGCGGATAGGAGTGGAGTGGGTAGCGCTGTAGGACAGACACAGGTGACTGTACCTGGGGACTCCTGACTTTGGTGTGTGGGTGGCTCCGGCGGTAACTACCTCGGAGTTTGAGAGCCGTGGTGCGTTTGCTTAACAGTACACAGAGCCAGACTATTTGCTTTTACTTGGCCAGCCTGTCTGAATGACCTGCTTGCCAGCACTGAAATCAGTAAGCCATAGATAGCACTCCCAGACACCAACTCCCTTTGGGCTGGGTCAGGAAGGGAGCGAGGCACTGCAGATCTGAACATCACAGTGCCTCCTGGGCATCTGGGCCCGAGCAGAGCACAGAGCCTAGAGTTTGGTGACCAGGCTCCTTGCACGTGCGTGGGGTGCAGGGTGCAGCATACACGATTGTGCTGCGTGGAGCTGCCAAGAGCTGGTGGTAGAGAAACTCCGAGGATGGGGTGGGTCTGAAATCCTGCCCTGCTGAGTCTCCAGCACCTTCCTTCACTAGTGATTCCTACCTTAAGCCCTCCCTGGTTGGGGGGGTGCCTGTGGCCTTTCCTTCAACTAGTGAGCAGGGCGCACTCTTTTCTTTTAAAACGGTAAAGAGTCCTTCTGCTTTCATGATAGCCTCGTGGTTAGTGCACTCAGGATGTGGAAGACTTACATGTTTGGTACTCCTCTCTGCCCAAGGGGACTTGCACCGGTATCCCAAGTGCCCGACATCACCGTGTCCAAAGGTGCGGGCAATCAGTCTCGACCCTTTCTATTGAGGCTGGTTCTACCTAGAGGAGTTGAAGATGTGTTGCCCTGAGAAAGGGAGTAAGAGTGACGAGGACTGGAGCCTCTTTGTTACCTCGGGCACCTGCGAGAGGGAAGGCCTGGGTTGCAGTCCTGGCTCCACGGGCTGTTTCTGTATTTTGCATCCTTCTGCATAACTGAGCAGGCTTCAACCGGAGGGGCTGGGGGTGGCACCATCCCATCACATGCAGGTGGAAGAGGCATTGGCAGCCACTGTATTTGTGCAGAGTGAGGAGCGCCTCCCAAGTAGAGCCCACAGGGGAGAGATGGGGACACCCCATTCATGGATCCTGACGGGACTTTGGTGTGAAGTAGGAGTTGAGCTGTGCAGTGAATCAAGACCGAGGGCTTCTGGGTATGTGGAGACCTGAGACTTCAGGTATTTGGGGAACTTTTAAGTTAAAATCTGGAGCTCTCTGGGGACTTTCAGTGCCTCCAGGGTTTGGCAGGAATCGTATGGGGGTTTTCTGGATCACAGTTATGGATTTAGGCAGAACTTGGGTATCTCAGTCCCTTTCTAGATCTGACCTTTTGTCCTCTGCAGGCTGGAGGGTGGGCGTGGACTGCAGTTCAGGGGTGTGCAAATTGTGCTTCACCTGCAGAAGGGGACTCGCCTTGGCTTTTCAGAGCCCTGAGGCAAAGTAAAGCTTTTCAGAAAGCGTGCAGCTCCTTTTTCATCTGCAGTTACATGGTCTTGAGCTGGCCTGTGTGAGACTTTGTGGCTGAGAGGTTGGGAGGGTTGTGGGCTGGTGGGCGTGCACAAGCCGCTTGTCTGCATGGGCTCCTGTGCAGTGGCATAAGGCTAAAGCTGCCGCTGATGGAACGGGCTGCAGGCTGCTATAGGCACGTGGCTGCACAGAGCACAGCCTGCTGCTCCTATGGAGCAAGGTAGAAAGACGCACAAAGCCAAGCCACTTAAGTCATCCTGACCTTCCCCACGGGCAGCTTCCTGCTCTTGGTCGCGGCAAGCAGCTGTGTCGGTAGATCCTGTGGCTGAGTCGAAGGAACAGCTGGGATTCTTCCTAAGGAAACACCTGTGCCGGGGAGGGACTCTGAGATGGGATAAGCTGCAGCCCCATGGAGGCGGCAGGGCTGTGGCAGCAGATTGCTCATGTGGAGCAGGGACACAGGCTGCCTCTCTACTCAGGAAAGAGCTTGTGCCCTCAGGAAAAGCTGTGGCTACAGGCTCCCCATACAAACTCCTTTTTGCTCTCATTCGCCACCCCAGTACTTCCTGAAGGGCCAGACAAATGTTTCTCCACCTTCCCCATTAACAGAATTGCCCGTTTCTTCTCAGTGGAGAAATCTCAGGCTCTGGTTTAGTTTTCCCGTTGTATTAACTTTGCTTCCTGAGGATTATGGGTCTATTGATCCAGAGGACAATTGCTATAACGGACTAAAAAGAGCATTAGCAAGTCGGCTCCCTGAGGAAATATTATATGGCATCTAATTCGTGTGACTAGCTGATGAGGGATCTGTTCTGCAATAGGGAGACGAACAACTGTGGGGGGTCTTAAGGTGGAAACAGCAGCCAGCCCCACTGTATAGGTTCTGTTCAGAGAGAAGTGAAGATTTCTTAAATGCCCCTCATTAGAGAGACCTGAACTTTTACCTCTTGCTCGCATCCCAGTTTGATTCACCCACTCTTAGTGTTGCAGTATCCAAAAATGCAAGGGGATGAAGTGGAGGGGACAGAATGTAGCTGAGACTGAAATTTAATTTATTCAGCACTATTTTAAGCCTCTGGCACTGGTAATTTCTGTGCCTAGACAGGTTGAACGATACAGAGCAAAGCCTGGATTTGTCCCAGCGCTGCAGTGCCTTTCCATTGCCAGTCCAGCCTACCTGGGCTCCCTACAAAAAGACTTTATGCTTAAGCTGCTACTGTTTGCTCTTTTCTCAGTGTCCTTAAAAACCGAATTTGTGTGTCCTTAAAAACAGAGAGACCAGACTTGGAAAACAACTCTTAGGTCATCTTGTCCAAAGCCTGTGAGGCCCAGACTTTTCCCTGCATTGTATTCTTAAATGATTCAAGTGATAAGTCTCCCCTCGGGGCATTAATCTGATCTGACAGATTCTGCTGTAAGGGAAAGTTTCCCTTTAGTGTTTAACCTAAATGTATCCATGTGGCTCTTTGATTGTGAGTAGCGACCAGCCTTCAGGGAAGGGAGAGCTAGCTCTTCGTGCTGGCATCATGCATGGTATGGAACTGCCCATGCATGCAGGGTGTTAAAGTTGTACCCATGGCCCACCCAAGGTCTTTTTCCCAGGGACATGAATGATAGTCCGATAGTGCTGCTGTAGCTGTAATGGTCCAGGGAATATGCAAGAAGCAAGATGTATTTGGTAATATCTTTTATTGGACCAACTCAGTAATAAGGAGAGATGTTGGACAAGCTTTTAGGCAAAAAAATACCCTTCCTTGATAATGGGAAGATGGTTTTGATTGGTTTGTCTGGGATGAACCAGGATGATTTTAATGACTGTCATGATGTGTTGAGACTCCTTATTATTTTCATTATTCCATTGTCTTGAGGCAGGAAGTCCCAAGTCAGGAGTCCATTTGGACAAGGAGAGAGGGGAATGGCTTTGTAAGTCTTGCCTGATTTTATAATTGGGATTTCTTCATCGGTTCTCACTCCATTCAGCTTACCAGTTCCCATGGGTGATTGCTCAGCTGTGCCATGGAAATAGGCATTCTTGATCTAGACGTGTTGAGCAGAGATATGGTGACAGTTTGTGGCACTGATGAAAGGAAATGATTTCAAAGAAAATGTAGTTGGATCATTTTGAAATCTGAAATAAATGATTGGCTGTTTTCAAACCTCTGTTCACTGAAGGATGAATCTTGCTGCCTCTTTGGAACAAGGCCATTGCTTTTCACTTATTAATAAACCTCTCTTATTTGGTGCTTAATGACCCACGTTCTGTATTAAGTAAATAAGGAACACAGCTTATCCCTTATTTTCAGTAAAGTTTGTGCAAAGGATCTTGTGTTGCGGGGCAAACTTGTATATTCGTACCATGAATTGGGAGTAAGCTTTATCCTGGATTTCTCACGTGGTTGTGCTTTGTTTCCTTGAAGTTAGATGGAAAATGGATGGTGTTTTTTTTTAAAAGGAGGCTGCTTAAGAGCTTGAGGAAATCCAAGCAATTGGTTTATAACTGCAAAAAAAGTCACACAAATATTTCTTCTTTTTACCCTCCTGATTAATTCACGTGTCCTCTCTGCTGTAAATATTTTGCTTTAGTTCTGCAACCCCATAATGTCCTAGTGGTAGTGCGTAAGAACTATGGTGGATGCCAGGGAGCATATTGAATAGGGGATAAGTCATCCTAGAGGTATCCGATTCAGTGCTCTGCCTCTACAGCATCCATTTCTGCCAGTGTGAGAGACAGAATAGTGGGCTAGATAGTCCTGGAATCGGATAAGTTAGTGTCTGCGTCTGGGCTGAGTGACTTCATTGGTGGATGTGAATGAGATCTCCAGATTGATTGATGCTTTTTTAGTCTAATCTAAGTGGAGCAACTTGGACCAGCTGCTTCTATGATGTACGTGACTCCTGTGGTCTCAAGAAGTTCATGAGATTTGCAACCGTTCGAGCAAAGCCTTGAAGAAGGGAGCACCACAGTCAAGCCTCCTCTGATGTAGGAAGTCGGTCAGGGACTGGCAAGTCTGAGGGAGGGACAGGGACCTAAGTGCCACTGTTTTGGGAAGTGCTGTTCCTGGCAGATGCTGTGATCTGTCTGGCCTCAGGTGTCTGTGGTGGCATGGGGAAGGAGCCAGGGCTCTATGCAGGGATGAAGGAAGTCTTCACCTCTCTCTCTTGCTGTAAAACCCTTGACTTTATACAGGGGCTTGGCATAGCCCCCTTCTGCATGCCTGAGGGTAAGGAAGCAGGCACTGGATGGCAGGGTGAGCCAGAAATGTTCTCGCAGATGGCTGTGCTGGCAGGTTCCACTGAACACTGTTGTCCTCATGAGAGCTCCCTGTTGCAGGTCCTTGTCCATCTGGAATCGTGGATAAAACCTGCTGGGGTTCATCTCCCAGGCCATCTCCCAGTGAATTGGACTCCAAGGGGCATGGGAAGCTGGCATTGAGGCAGGGCACTCTGGATCACCAAAATTAAAGCCTCTCTCCTTTTTCTGTGTTGCAGAGACTTCAACTCCCTCAGCAAAGAGAACATTTATGAGAACAACAAGTTGGTAAGTGGCGTTGACCCTTTTATGCCTGTTATTACCCCTGGCATGGTCTGTCCCGGACTGTTTTGCCCTGTAGCATGGGGTGCTTTGAATGCTTATCCATGCATAGATCAGAATCCAGTTAACTAGCAAACTTGACACATGAACTACATTGAGCATGACGTGCTTCCAACCCCTTTGGCTCATTCTGTATGCATCTAATTTGCTGTTTGAAAGTGGTTGCTAAAGTGATCCGGCTATTTTAAAGTACCCGGCAGCCATTTAGGTTTCTTTACTAGCTGTGTATTGGTACCTGTGTGTGGGAACTAGGTTTTTTAGGGGAGCCACTGCATTGCTGTATCTGGTTTACATGGAGCAGAGCGCTCTGCCAGCCCTCCATTAACAGTGAAAATGGGGAACAGCTTGTGCAGTGCAACATACTATGGATTGCTCCATCCTCAGTGGCTCCTCTTGCAGGGGGGAAGCTTTCCTATGTTGCTTGCCAAGATCCTTGGATGAAAGTCATTTAAGAAATGCCACGTTTCATTCAGCTCCCTGCATCTGACATGGCCACAGACACAACTGCAACCAGAAGGGGAAGAGCCTTGAATGTGGTGATGAGAACAAGGCCAGCCTGGTGGCTTAGTGGCAGTGTGCATTGATGCTCCATGAGTCCACATCTTTTAGGGCTGTGCTCCTGGGTTTGCCACTGTATAATGGGGTGGGGTTGGGGTAGTGGGGGAGAAGGAGGCAGGACAATAATCCTGTAACCCCAGCCTGGCCCTGGCAGTGAGTTGGCTTCAGGTAGAAAGTAGCTGTGATATGTCAGGGCCTTCAGAGATGGTGGAGATCATCAGGTGAGGGCAAGAGAATGGGAGGTGTCCCAGAAAAATAAAGGGATGATTGAGCTCTTCCCTGTTACTGGCTATTTAATAGAAATACTGCTACAAGGAGTCCTCTTCCTGTCCCCTCTGAGTTGACTTGCTCCCGCTCCACGTCCCAAAGAGGCTTTGTGGGGATGGTGGCCCTCTTGTCCCCAAGGTGTCTGTAGGGCAAATGTTGACTTCCTTGCTGGGGTCAGAACAGGGATTCTGCCTGCCTGGGAGGGGAGGCTCCAGAGACCAAGGCAAAAAGGCTGGAGGTTGAGGGAGAGGCTTTAATATCCTGACCATGTGCTGTTTCCTGGAGACAAGAGTGGGGTTTGAGATAGCAGGAACCATCTCAGACTACCTCTCTGCACCCTGAGCCCTGCACAATTATGAGCCGTTGAGAGGCAGTGAGGTCCTGGGGCCCCTGGCTTTCACAAATGTGCTACTTCAGGATGGCTCTGCAGCTTCCGTTGTCCCTCCAGGGAGGGCTGGATCTCAGGCCACCCACCCACTCCCTGCGCTGGAGTCAGGAGCCAAGCGTGGGATGAGCGATTGAAGAAAGGAATTTTCCCTTCCTTCCCCAGAAAACGAGAGGATGAGGGTTCAGCTGTTGCTGCCTGGCACCAGCCCATGCTGCCTATCGGCCCCTTGGAGCGAGCTGGGATAGGAACAAACCCACAGCTTGTTCTCTTCAGAGTTTAAGGAGCCCGAGTCCTTTTAACCACTTGCTGGCTGACGTGAGCTCTGCATCTGGAAGTGCAGCAGTGCTTTCCTGGTTGCTGTGTAGGGCCAGTGACTCTGTCCCTGTATTGTCACCCACCTTTCTTTTAGATCTCCCCCCCTCTGTGCTATGAACAGGGTGTGAGCACAAGGGGTGTTGTGCATGGGAGGGACGGAGCAAGAGAGTGTGAAAGCCATGGTGTGAAGGGAGGGAGTGTGTGGCTGACTGATAAGGCGTAGCCAAGCCTCTCGCTCGGAGTAAAACTGACAGAGGCTGGGGGATATTTTTGTTTTTAATTCAGATTTTTTCTGTTTTTAATTTGGATTTTAGGCATCGCATTTTGTCCCTCTCCCCCCTCCTCTTGGTGGAGAAAAGAAAGAGGTGGCCTTTTTGTCTGTATTCTGAGGATAGATGGGAAGGGCTGTAACACTAGATCAGGGGCGGGCAATTATTTCAGGTGGAGGGCCACTTACTGAGTTTTGGCAAGCCACAGTAGGCTGCAAGACAGGCAGCCAGGGGCAGATAAATATTAATTTTCTAAATTTTTAGGGGCCCCGCGGGCCGGATAGAATGGCCTGGCGGGCCACATCCAGTCCCCGGGCCACATTTTGCCCAGCCCAGCACTAGATTGTGGAAAGAAGAACAGGAGGAGACCTGTTAAGAGCGGGCTAGTACATCTGGAGAATATCCAGTCTGCAGCAGTTCTCGACAGGGCACCATCAGCACTCGGGGGTTGCATGAGATGGGACATCGCTGTCCTTCCGTTTCACCATCTTAGCCCTCCTCTTCCCGTGACCACCTTGCTCTCCCTTTCTGTTTCTTTTATCCCAATTCACACCTCGCTCATTGGGAGTGCCTGGGTACCAGCCTCTGCTTCACAGAGGCATCTGAAACAGCTGCAGCTCCACAGTTTGCATTCATATCTGGATGCCTGGATGCCAGGGCACTGGGCAGTCGTGGGTGGGTTGTCTGCCCAGAGGACTGTGTCTTGGGAAGGATGCTTTGAAGCACTGGAGAACTAGTAACTTCCTATGTATGGCTGATCTTTCCCATTTTGTGGGGTAGCAGTGCTGTCTATCTGTCTTGTGAAATGAACTGTAGAAACCACCACAGTTGGTTCTGTTAATGGAAATGCTTCTGTGTACTCCATGCCATCTCCCTCTCGCTCCCAGGATGTATCCATCTTTCTCTGTTCCTTAGCGTTGGTCTCCTTAGCATCCTCTCTTTCATCTGTCCTCTTCCTTCCTTCACTGGTTAGCTGTCCCTGTCACTGTGGTTTTGCTGCTGTTGGTTACCTGTGCTAGATAGATGACCTAAGGTAGGCTTAATTGATTCAGGCTCTCCCCTCCAGTGTAGACTGACTGAAACAGAGATGCATAAGCAGTGGCTTACTTCATCAGAAAGTAAGCTGCTGCTTACAAAAGCTTATGCATGTCTGATTTGGATTAGTCCATAAGGTGCAAATCTGTTGTGCCTTCTGCCTGACTTCAGATGAACACAGTTAACTACCTGTGTCTCTCCTCCAATAACATTTTTAACATGCCCCTTGTGATAACAGGGCTCCAAGTTGCCTTTTATCCCTCCCTCTCAACCCTTCCTGCCTGCCTGACTTTTTCTGCCTGTGTTCTTGGATTTTGTGACTATTCATGGGACGGGGAAGGGTCTAATTTTTTGCAGAGTATTTTCATCTGCTATTGTTCAGCTTCTGCTGCTCAAAGGCTTCTTTTTCAGGGGCTTTATTGCTCAACTGGAAAAATCCATTCCAGGCTGAAACTTGCCATATAAGGTTTTGAGCTGAGGAAGGATTTTTTTGTTCATCCAATGCCAAGGGGGGGGGGGGGGGGGGGGGCTGCTTTTGTCCCTGGAACTCAAAAAAAAAAAAAAGAGGAGGAGAAGGGAGACTGAAGACATTTATTTGTTTGCTTTCCTTTGCTCCTTTTGGGAGACGGACAGGGGTAATGCATACAGCACCAGACAGGGACTTGGGAGACCTAGGCTCTATGCCCAGCTCTGTCATTGGCCTGGCAAGTTATATTACCTCCCGCTTTGTGAAATTCGAATATTGGCACTTATTTCCCTAGTAAAAGTCCTTGAACTCTACTGGTAAAAACAGTGCGAGAGAAGTAGGTGTTGGTGGTTGTTTAACCCCCACTTGTCTCCATTAATGTCCACCGCATTGCAGACCTTGGTACTAGGATGGGGAACTTTCATGGGCTGCAGGGAATGATGGCAGTGAGAAAGTCAAAGGCCCAGTTTCTAGGCAGCACAATTGTATTCCTGTAACACTTGGATTTATTTCTCGTAAACCCAGTTGCATCTGCACCTTCTTTCGTACGCCACAAGCATGCACCTACCTGCTGGGAAAGCCTGGGCAGTTCTCCTATACCCAGCAGGACACAGGGCCTCTGCAGCCCATGGCCACAGAGCATTTCTTCAAGCATACAGAGAATACCCTGAATCCAAGGAGAAGATGGGAGTGGTCAAACACAGCCGGGACTAATGCAGGGGCCATCCAAATTGTACATCAACAGCACTTCTACCTGGTTGCAAGAAGAGAGCCATGTGCCAGGCTGGGCTGCGGGCCAGGGTGACACTGCCACAGCTAATTGGCTGGAAGCCTGTTCTACATCCTTATAGTTAAGTGTGTTCTTGGAGAGACCCAGTGGAAAAAATGATAATTCTAATACTGAAGCATAGTGGCTGTTTGTTTCTTCCAAACAGGGGTCATTGGCTTATACATCAGGCCCATTATATTCTTGTGTCCAAGTTCAGACAAGAAGGGCTCCAACAGAATTAGTGTCTTTAACGCTTTCACTCTTGCTCTCTGCTGTCTCTTTCCCACATCTGTGTTCTCTGGAGTGCTGCTATCACGTTGACACACTGGTATTTTGAAGGGGAAACAGTTCCTGGGAAACCAGGGCGGAAGAGGGCTGGAGAAGGACTTTGGCAAAAGCCAAGTGAATCTGAAAGCGTCAGAGTGGCCCTAGGCAGATTACTCTCTTCCTTACTCTAATAAAGTCTCCTCTTCAGTCTTGGAAGAAAGTAGCTCCTTGCTGCTTACCTTGCCTTTGTCCAGTGGCAGCAGTGCCTAGGGTAGCCCTGGGAAGAATTTTTGTCCTAAATGCCTTGTATGTTTGACAGTCCAGAAGTGGCTGGTATCACTGACAACTGCGTGATCTGAATATAGACTGGGGAGCCAGCAAAAACATCATGCTTATCCTGCCTCTAAAACTGGCTCCTCCTGTGGCCTTGGACATGTGGCTTCATTTTACAGCCTGGAGTTTTCCCACTATCAGATAGGGGATCGCATGCCCTTTGCTGGAGGTGCAACGGTTGTAAAATGCTTTGGAAATTAAAGACCTAGTAAGTGCCAAGTGCAGCCACTTGCCACCTTACTGCCACTGGGAGCATCCCAGGTAGGCTGGAAATGGGCAAGCCCTGCTTGGAAACCTGGGCTGCCATGTCTTTTTCTCCTGGGCCTTGATCCCACCTCTTGCCCATGTGCAAACGCAAACGGAGACAGACGGAAGGAAGAGCAGGGGAAACCCAGGTGAGTTCTGATGAAGCAAGTTAAGACCAGCTTGGCAGGCAGGATTTTTGGCTTTCTGCCTGTCTCTGTTTCATGGCTGGAAGCCATGACTCAGCTGGCTCCTGTAATAGCCGCGTGATGTAGGAGTTAAGCTAGTGCAGCTGTTCCTCAGTAGGGCTCTCTTCCAGGAGGGCCCTATTTGCTCTGGTGCTGCTTTGCCTTGAGTTGGTTTCTCCTGCCATAGAGCATCTCCATTGACTGTGCTGGGACAGACCCTTGCTCCCTGTGTTCCCACTGCAGGCATTTCAAGTGGCTGAAGAGCAGCTGGGGATCCCTGCCTTGCTGGACGCTGAGGATATGGTAGCGCTGAAGGTGCCCGACAGGCTGAGCATCCTCACATACGTCTCCCAGTATTATAACTATTTCCATGGACGATCGCCTAGTGAGTACCTGCTCCCCCTACTTTGCTGGGTCTTCTGGACCCCCTTGTGCTCACATCCACACCCAGAAATCTGGAGAGGGAAAGCTGTCAGCCGTCCAGCAGATCAGGTGGACAAACCAAGACAATCTTTTTGCCTTTGTACATGCACCATCCATGCAGAAACAAGAGCTAAGGAGAGCTGAGTCTGTTCTGATGCCCGGACTGAGTGTTCGCTAGTCCTCAGACTGACTCTTCTGTGAAGGGAAGCTAGGGACTCTCAGGGTGCAAAATCTGTCTTTGGGCTAAGGAAGGCATAGGTAAACCAGACCCTGGCAGGTGTCCATCTTCTCTCTACATAGTTCGGGAAGGACTGAGGCAGTAGGGTTTCCATTACACTGAACCAGTGCTGTAAGCACATGGTGGTTTCTGGATTAGGGAACTGGACAGTGGGGAGGGAATGAACCGGCAGCAGCTGGGAAGGATGAGCGTGTATATGAGTAGGTGTGTAGAGTTGTGGGAGAGGGCCAGTGGCAGTGGGAGAGGAGTGAGAGGAAAGGTAGAAAGTAGTGAGCGTACAGGGGAAGGGAGTATGCCTTGTGTTGGCTCAGGGTTGCCAGTAGTTTGACTAAGAGGCTAGATGAGATCTAGTCAGGTGCCTGATAAATCCATCTTGCACATATGCCACGATCCAGAGGATTTACGGTTGCCCACCAGATGATGGAGGAGCATGGGATGGTTTGGATGGGGATGATCCTGCTTCAGGCAAGGGGTTGGGCTAGATGACCCCCAGAGCTCCCTTCCAGCCCTACTTCTTTATGACTCTCTGGGGGAGAGCACCGTCACCGGCTGCATTGCTTCCTCTATCAGCTGCCCCAGGTTAAACCAAGCCAGAACCTTGGTTTGAAACCCACTGAATGTGGGCAGTGCCAGTGGGCAGGTGAGGGAAGAGGCAGGGTCTGAACTCTACACTTCAGTTCAGACTTTGTGGCTTGAGCCTTTCTCTCTAATTCTAAAAGTTCACTATTTTTGACCCTCAATTTTTACATCTTCATTGTTTCCATTGAGCTCTAAAATCCATCTCTCTGGCATGTGGGTTTAAAAAACAAACCCTGCACACCTAGCAGGGGGTGGGAGACTGGAGAGGTGTAGTGCAAGCACCAGGACCTTGGTTGCTGCACAAGTTCTGAGCTTTACTTACAAAGGGGCAACAACTTACTGACTTAAAGGAAGGCCTTATCTACTCCAGGAGTGCTTTGCTGCCTGGGAGTGCTGGCTAAGTGCTTTGTGGATGCAGTTGTGTTAGCACAGTTGTGCTTTGTACCAGTATAAAAAGCCTCATCCTCCCCAAGCCAAGCAAGCTTTACTAGCGAAAGGATAGGCTTGCCAATATACCTATACTAGCAGTTTTTGTTCATCCCTGCCACAGCAGTGCCACACTTAATACTCATGACCTTGAAGCTATGCTGCCAGAAGCCTGTGGTATAGATGTAGCCAAAGTTATACTGCTGGGAACACATTTGTACCAGTATAACTGCATCTACAGTAGGGCTGTTACTGATATGGCTGCACTGGTAAAAAATTTGCTGCCCAAGTTGACATTACCAAGGCAGTTAAACAGAAGTCTGTTTTCTCTTTCTGTAGTGACTGTAAGTTCAGCTGATATGATTGTGTTTCTGTGGGGCTCACAGCCCATCTCGTTAAGTGCCTCCAGAATACAGTTATAGTAAAACCTAAGTGTGAAACCAGGCCTAAGGGCTGCAGAGAACATTATACTCAAGTAACAGAGAGTATATTCGATGGCATTTATCAGGAGCGCTGTTCTCTACCTTGTTTAAAACTAGTAAAAATGAAATAATGCAATAAACCAAATTCCTGTTTTCCTCGAGGGACATGCCTGACTTGGTAGAGGTTGAACACCAGCTGTAGAGGACAGATCAGAATCATAAATACCCAGTAGTTTGGGGTGGGCTGTGGAGGCAAAAGCTTCCCTCCCCTGCCATTGCTTGTTTTTAAAATACTTTTCAAGGAGCAGAACGTTCTCTCGCCCTTCTCTTCACCTCCCACCCCCACTTCAATTTTTTTTTGGCTTGTCTTTGTTTTCATTTTTCATCATGGATTCAAACAAATATGCTGTGGTGCGTTTGAGCGGCGTGGTGGGAATCATGCCAGTTTGGGGGTCCTTGCTCCCATTCTTAGAGGGACTGGCCTTACCACATCATTAAAAGCTCCACATTTTTTTTTTTCCTCCCCAGTGTCCTACAAAATGAGAAAGCTGGGGTGGGTGTATGTATCCAGAACCACAGGCTGGGGAATGTGCCCTCTGACTAGGAGCAGGCGCCACGTTCCACGGACCGTGACCCTTTGCCTTCTGCATCCTGTTTATTACATAGGCGCCAATGAAGTTTTGCAAGCTCAAGACGAGGGACCAGTTGATGTTTATTGAGGTCACGCATTGACATTAGAGCAGGATGCCTCCTTTCCCTGTCCTGGGTTTTGGAAACTCATTAGGCAGAATCAGTGCAAAGTGAGCGTGTAGTTGGAGTCTAGACCTTTTGCTGTGTTGGGTGTCACCTGCAATGCTGTCCCTGTGGTGAAATGGCATTTGCTGTTTGTTAGGATAGCTGCCCGGGTTTCCTTTAAAAGAAGCTGCTTTTGTCTAGCTCTGAGATTTGGGCTTTTTCTCTCCTATCATTCTCTTACCCCTTTCTCTTTCTGAAGGAGAAGGAATCTCTTTTCGGAGGGCTCATCATTCACTTGGCTATTTAAAATGGAAATTGTGGCTAGGGAATAGTTTGTTGCCAAGCCGCACTCCGGTCCTGAAGGAATCTGGTTCTGTATGGGGGCAAGGCGTGAAGAAACATTAACTCGTGGAGAGAGAGGGCTGGAAGGGACCTCTGGAGGTCATTTAGACCAGGCCCTGCTTGAGGAAGGATCATCCCTAGCCAAACCATCCCGTACAAATGCTTGACTAACCTGTTCCTAAGACTCTACAAGCAACCTTCTTGCAGCGGCTTAGAGGGTGAGATACCCTCACCCCCAGCCCTGCCACTCGGGACCGTAGTGCTATCCTACACTGGAAAGCTGACTTTTTAGTGAGTCTCTCCCTGCCCCTCCTGAGGGCAGGCAGTTGTTCTCTAGCCCTATCTAGACTTTTGGCCATGATTCATGATTCCCTTCCCTCTCCTTGCACTTCTCAGGGTTTAGGGGATCTTTTTCACACACTGCACAAAAGAGAGAAAGGAACTTGTTCTCCTGTGTGTAGCGTGGGCCCAGGCCTGTGCCTGAAAGGTGGCCAGCCTGTGGCACATGTGCCACAAGTGGCATGGGCAGCCTTTGTGCGGTCTGTGGCAGATCAGGGAGGGAGCAGAGAGCAAAGCAGCAGGTATGTTGTCTGCAGAGGAGAAGACGGGGGCAGGACGGGGCATAGTTTCTTTCTCCTTAGACTCTACCATGATGTCTCGAAGTCTCATGTTTTCCTTTCTCAAGGATCACTTTGTTTTTTTCTACCTGCTTATGGGGAAGTCTGTTGGCTTTTTGAGGACTTTGTAGGAATGGAGGTATTTACCATGTGTCTTGGAAGGGTTGCTGTGCCATGGACTTCCTGTGGGCAGGTCAGTTAGCCTCTCAGTGCTTTAGTTCCTCATCTGTAAAATGGGGATTAGAGCACCTCCCTCTTGTTCAAATGCCTTCACATGCTGACTACGAGGCATTTGGATACTGTAGTAAGAAGTGCTGGGTATCATTGTCTTGCCCAGGCTATACGGCTAGCAATCTGAAGGGAGGTGGTCTTGTATCTCCCCCTATGGAGTTTGCCCAGGAGTTGGTCCTTCAAAAAAATAGTCTCCATATTTGCTTAGTGCCTGATAGGGCCCTGTTCAGGACATTTGGTCATTACTGTAATATAATTAACTTTCACACCGGTGGTTAGGTCTATGTTCCATTGAATAGTTTTCCTCTCTCCTTCCTGCCAGTCGGTGGCCTGTCTGGAATCAAGCGGCCCTCTTCTGAAGTCAGTGGGGAGCCAGCTGGGAAAAAAGTAATCTCCGAACCTGTTAAGCCAGCCCCCACGAAGCCATCACAAGCCTATCCACCACCTACTCCCAAGACAGGACCAGCAGTGCCAGGACAGGATCTGCCAAAAGAAAATCCTCCTGTGACAGCGGTAAGGAAACATTACTCTTTAACCTTTCTGGAGGAGTCAGAGACTCATCATCATATTCTGAGGGTTTCCATTAGCTGAGGGTGGTATCTTGACTATCTCTGTATAAGCCCCTGGCTCTCCCATCCTGAGATTAAACCTGGGGCTATGCTTATTATAGATGGACTCCACACCCAAGGTGACTGCTTGTTGGCTGCCGTTCACAGGCAGTTCAGTCCTACGGCGATTGGACTGGACATCTCATTGATTGCTGGTGGACTATACCAGCTGGCTTTTTAGCTGAGACTCCTTACACTGATTTAGATTGTAGGTGGTTGGGATTTCTCCAGCAAACATTCAATTCATCCAAACCCAGCCCTTTGCTGTCTTGACCCCTGTACTTCTGCTCAGGAGAGTGAATGTAGCCCTCACCATTTCAGAATAGCCAATAATCCGGTAGTCAGGTGCCCAACTAGGCGGTAGGAAATCAGGCACCAGTCCCTGTCCTGCCAGATTGAAACTGGGACTTGCAACTCAGTCTCCTGTACTGAGCACCCAACCACCAACCTGTTGGTAGTTCTGAGGGCGAGTTCATCTTGGTCTCTCCAGCTGAAGCTGCCCCTCTCCAGAAATTCAGCATGTCCCAGATCAGGAACTTGCTCTCCCACCTCCCAGGCATCTTTCTAACATTGCTCTTGTGTACATTGAATACTGATGGCCACCACTTCACATTTTTTCCCCTTTCCTCTATGCAGAAAAGGGTCCTGGCAGAGAGCAGTAATGTGCGTAGCAGCAGCTGTGCCATCTGTGGGGACCATGTGCACCTGGTGCAGCGACACCTGGTTGATGGGAAGCTCTATCACAGGAACTGCTTCAGGTATGGCCCTGGCAGGGGATGTAGAGGTTCATTCCTGCTGGGGGGTCAGCATCTTTGGGCAGGAAGGGGTGCAGCACTTGCTGTGCAATCCTTTCCCTTATTCAGCACCCTGTTAACCATGGGGTTTTGCTGTGTTTCACCTGCAGTGAACTTTTGGAGACTAGGAAGGCAGTTTCCAGGATGGTAAAAAGGCTCCTCAGATCAGACTTGGTGGGGTAGGCCTGACTTGTAGTGTTAGAAACCATATGCCTCTGTGGAAGCCCCTCTCCTGGTTCACTTGCTACTGGTAGCATCTGGCTCCTCATGGTCTTGTGGTACAAATGTCCATACCTCGGGGAACTCGCAGCACTGGCTCATTGCCATCAGCACCTCTCATTCCACAGGCTGTGATCTGAATGGTTCACTCTTTGGTGTTTACACGGGGAATACTTCATTGTGCATGTAGGAGAGTTGCATGCATTTCCTCACTGAACACATAGTATGGCCCTTACAAGTACCCCGTGTCCCTTTCTTCCCTGGGTTGGCTCTGGAGTTGTCCCTGCAGGCTCTTGCTGAGTTCACCTGACTCTCTGGAGAATGTTTCCTAACACTTTCTTGCAACTGCCCATAGATGCAAACAGTGCTCGAACACGCTCCTCTCCGGGGCCTACAAATCTGGGACAGAGCCTGGGACATACATCTGTACCAGCCACCAACAGCCAGCCAGAAGCACAGGGTACCATCCTGCCATTTCAGCTAGCGCAGCCTCAGGGGCTTTCCAGAAAGCGGTGGACTCCAAGAAGCCAGCACAGGTATCGGCCAAAACAAGCCAGGCAAGCAAAGACACTGCTTTCACCTCCGATTCTGCCGGTTCCACCAAGCCATCTGCTGGGAGCAGCCCTGGCTTTAAAAGTCTAAATGCTCCACAGTCACCTCCTGCTAGGAATAAACCAGATCAGCGTGAAAGTGCCGCATCACCACCTTGGATGACTTTTGCAGCCAAAACGCAGCAAGCCCGAGAGAAGTTCTTCCAGTCTGGTTTGGGTGACTCGGGGCCTTCGATTAGCAAAGCACCAGCTGCCAAAGACCAAGTTGTTAATTCACCTCCCTCTTCAGCAGGTGGCAAAGCTGCCTTCAGCAAAAACTTTTCTGATGTACATGGAGGCAGCAGCGAGAAGGATAAAGCACGTAGTTTTCTCAGGCAGGCTCTCCCTGGATCTGATGCCTCTACGAACAGGCCTGGAGGGGTCACTACTGCTGGCTCCCAGGCCCCCAGCAGGTATGAACTTTCTTTTGCTCCTATCTCCTGGCTGGGATAGCAGGCCAACCCAGGAAATAATGGGGCATTACTAGGACAGGGATGTCTTGCCAACTCCAGTAGGCTAGACTGTGCTTTTGTGGGTGGTGAGGGGAGGGGCATATGGAAGATAAACTCCTATTACCATGCTCTGGAGGGGCTGATTCAGGGGTTTGGGGTGAAAGTTAGTAGAACAGACCTTAACTCTGTAAAGGCTCATTGGACTCCTGTTTGCAGCGCCAAGCATTCTTCCACTGCCTCCCGCTGGCTGAGCCCTGATCCAAAAGTGCAGGGCAACAAAACGGGTCCCACAGGACTGAGACCGGCAGCAATCCCAGAGCCTGCACCCAGGAGTCCAGCCAACAAGATAGGAGGTGAGGCTGCCGCTCAGCCTGGAGGGAAAGGCTGGATGGGTAACAAACCTGCAGACTTCGGTCGTAATCCAGACGGGAAGAGCCCCAAAGGTGAGTGGCTTGTTCCCTTGTTGTTTGAGATAGGTGTTCTGTTGGGATGCTCCACGTGCTTTGAGACTTGTTTCGCAGTAGAGAACTTGCTCCGGGGCTCTGTTCTGAGGCCTAGACGAGCGATTCTCAACCAGGGTACCACAGCATGGCATTTAGCTCTGGGAGTTCATGGCTTGCCCTATTGCAGCGCATGGAGCATTTGACACCCAGCTGCTGGGAAGTTGGACAGCCCTGGCCTAGACTATAAGGGTGTTGCTTGCACTCTTACCCTGCAGCAATCGCCAGCACACAATCGGTCTCCAGAGCTCTGGGATCTTTGGCTCAGAATGGATCCATCTGTCCCTGTAAAGGAGTATCCATGTAATATTCCTTCCAGTCCAGGCCTTAATAGACTTTCTCATTCAGGAGCTGAGATCAGAAATGTGGTAGCTGCCATACTATGTTGTCTTGGGATCTCAGCAGACCTAGCAAGCTATATGGTGATGGGAGACAGCTCGGGGAAATCTTGAGGCGACTTGGGGATCTGGAAGATGGTATATTCTGTTCTCCAAATCAGTAATGAACTAACACTTGGCACGATGCCTTAAGCAAGGTGATGCTGAAGGTGCCATCCTCTGGGCGAGATGTGAAATTGCTGTCCTGACCGCTTATGATTGCGTGTGTCTCCTTAAAGAGGAGCAGTGTTTAAGTCTGATGTCCTTGATAAATGTATGCTACCGGCCTGTGTTTTTTCCCTGCCATTTCATCTGGGATGTTCCCCACATCCTGCTCTAAGCAGCCTGTTTTTCCTTTTGCTGTGTGCTATTTACCAGCTGCCTCATAATCTCCGTTGTGGATGTCTTTCTGTAGTGGATGGGAGAGGTTTAAAAGTGTTTGGGGATCAGTTAGGATGAAAGAACCTTTTTGCTGTACAAGCTAGTTGTTATCTATGGGTCATGGGAAGCTGCCCTGAACAAAGTAGGAACAAAGGAGCACCAAGCTAATCTTAAACTACTTTGAGTAGTATTGGCCTCACTTCTCTAACATCAGAGTAGCTTCTTTGACATCCACAAGAAGCCTGGAGTTGCCTTACCCAGGATCTGCAGAGGGGTACATATGATTTGTATTGGATCAGCTGTTTGGGTCAGTCCTAGACCTATTCACTTCACGTCTCTTCCGACAGGAATTGTGGACAGCACTGGAGATAAATCTGAGAGCCCGGCAGAGTGGAGAACCAAGTTGAAGCCCGTGTCCAACAAGTGAGTGTAGCAGAGCCAGTGGCTTTCAGTGATGAGTTGAGTGAGGGTGTATCTGAGTATGCAGCAGTACACAGCTGTGTTTGTGAATACCCTTGACCAGCTGTGTAGCCCCAGGGCTTGCATGTGTGAGCGAGCAGAGCTCTCACGTCACGCTTTCAGTTCTTAAATACTTGCTGTAAAAGACGAGGAGAAGCCACAAGAAGAGCTCCTTTTGGCTTTTGCTTCTGAGGGTTATGGGGAAGGTGAGCTTCCCTTTCTCAACTCAATGCACCCGAATTGGCTGAATCTTTCTGAGGGAAGATCGCAGGTGGTAAAGTCCAGGCCAGGATCTGGCAGAGGAGCAGTGTCCTAAGTTCTACTGTATTTCCTTGCAGAGCCTCAGACCAGGGTGTCCTTAAGAAGCCTACAGATACCTCCAACGTATTGAACACAGCAGTAAGCCTGGCACAGAAGGAGACTAAGCCAGCTTCATCCATTGTCTCACCAGCAAATCGGAACAATGGTAAGAAGGGTGTAGACACAGTATGGAAGGAACCTTATCCAACACTTCTCCTGTGTCATGCCATTTGCAGGTGTAAATCTGGGATACCAGAAGTATGATGGGAGCATTTCCTCTTTGTATTCACAGCATCCTGGACATCTTTCTCCCCCTGTGCTGTGGTCTAATGGGCTCTGTTCTCTGAAGGGTCCAATTTCCACTAGTGGAGGGGGAGGGGGGCGTAGTCTAGCCTCCTCTTAGCTGGGTTGAGAGGGTGAAAAGCATAATTCCACCTGCTTAATACTAGAGGTGCACCGATACATCAGTCCCATATCAGATTAGCACCAATATAAGGAAAATTGACAGTATTGGCAATCATCGCTGATAAATGCCCCATGCAGGCAGCCAGGAGTGCAGCACAGCAGCATGGACAGCAGGCAGGTCTGGCTGGTAAGTCTGTTGTGAGGGAAGGGGGGGCGCAGATTGAGGTCCCTGTGGTGAAGGAGGGAGTGGGTCTGGGGCAGGTGCTGCACAGCTGGGGTGGGCTGCAGGACAGAGCTGCAAGGGGCTCATCTGGGGGGCTCGGAGGGGGTGGTGGCTCCCATGGCTATACGCACCCTGGGAGGACATGGTGGGAGTGGGGTGTGTGTGCCTGGATCTGTGTGTGGGGCGAGGGCAGGCTGCTGCTGCGGGCTGGGGGTGGTGGTGGGCTCTTCCTGGCAGGGGCGTTGGGCTGGGCTGCACTCGGGGCAGGCAGTGGCGATGCTGGGAGGGGAGCTACAGCGACTTTTGGGGTGGCTGCAGTACCCCACCCCATAGCTCCCTCCCTAGTGCCATTGCCACCTGCCCCAAGTGCTGCCTGGCCCAGCCCCCTGCCAGGAACAGCTCAGCACCGCCCTGCCCCAGCCTGCAGCAGCATCCCATCCTTGCCCCACACGCAGATCTGGGGTCACAACCCCCTTTGCCCTCCCAGGGTGCACATAGCAGTGGGAGTTGCCCCTCCCCCCCGCCCAAATCCCCTGGATGAGCTGCTCGTGGCTCCATTCTGTGCTCTTCCCCAGCTGTGCAGCACCTGTCCCTGCCCCACTCCCTCCCTCACCGTGGGGACCTTGATCTGGCCCTCCCTACTCGCCCATTCTCCCACAACAGACTTACCAGCCGGATGCTGCTCTTCAAGCTGCCTGACTGCATATCAGCAACTGGATTGGTATTGGCTGATTATGGCTCATTAAAAAGCAGCCATCGGTATCAGCCAAAAAAACCTCTATTGGTGCACCTCTAAATACCATAATTGTAGAACTGTCTCTAGTCCTTTATCCGCATCACACAGCTTTCCCCAGGCTTTGGTCCAGTGGCATTTGTGTAGTGTGGGATGTTTTCTCTCCAGGTTTTCACAGGGGTTTCCCCCTTTTCCTGGAATCACTTGCAACTGCTTGTATACTGTCTCTAAAACCTGGGGAGAGTAATGCCCTGATGATCAGTGCTATAAGTGTGAGATGGCACATGGAACTGGGAGGTGAAAGCTTCTTCAGTATGTCCTCTGGGGCCTGAAGGAGAACTGCAGTGGTAGACCTGGAAATTCATTAAGGGTCTTCCCCCTTCCCCCCCATATGTTTTCTCTCTTCCCTCCCCTTTGTCTTATTTGGGCTTGAAAAAAAAACAGAGCATGGCATGGATGAGCATGGGATGTGCAAGACAATCTAGGACTGTTAGATGCGTGTGTACTGGTAAAAATAGACTGGCTGCCACCAAAACGTTAGCCTCCCATCCACAGGGAATGGGGTCACTGGCAATAAATATTGTTACTGCTGTTATCTGAAACCAGAGTTTTGGTCACAGGACAGCAGAACAGGCAAGAGGAGAAGTGTTGCATACTGCTGTGATTCATACCTTCCAACAAAAGCTTGTTCCCTTCACCATGGGACTGACCTTCTCCCCCTGCATTTCCCATGACAGGCTGTTTTCTGTTGCTGACTCTTGTGTGACTTCTTTGATAATATTTTTCCTCCTGTTTCTCATGCAATACAATCATGAGGGTTGGCTTACAGACCTACTCTTCTTCCTCAAGTAAACAGGAGCTGTTGATAAGTCTGTCACATTTTTTTTCAGAGGAAAGTTGGGAGGGAGCAGGAGAAGGAAGCTTTGCTACCAGTTGACACTCTGAGACCTAACACTGTCTCGGGGTTTGCCTCTGCAAATTCCTGGCATGTTCAGTTCTTTTTAATCTTGATTTCTTGTTCATTTCACCATCCTTTTATACTCTCTTCTCTTTGTGTTTCCAATGATTTCTTTTCCTCCTTATTAAAAAATTGTTCTCTGGCTTAGCAGTCTTTGTTTCAAGACCAGAATCCTTTTCTACAGCTCTTGCCATGTTGTGGTGGCATGTCTGTCTGCTTTCAACTGCAGGCAAGTCTTGTCATGTGCACTAAACGCTGTAGAATTGGACTTGGCTTGATATATATACTCAAGGTTGAGGAATAAACAGTTTACAAATAAAGAGTGCCTATACATGTGCTCTGATGCGTCTTAATGGGAACGTGTCGGAGCAGACTCAATTCATCTAATCGGAAAGCTCCAGCATGCTGCAGCTTCTCATGTATTCAGTTTTCCGCATTTCAAAATGGCAGCGGAAGCACTTTAACTAACGATCATTGAACAAGCTTTAGTTAAAGTGTCCTTGATGCCATTTTGAAACGTGGGATGCTGAATGCACGAGACGCTGTGGGTGTTTTAATTAGAGCAGCTCCCGAGAGCCGCTCTAACTAAAACGTGTCTCCCTCTAACCTCCTGTAAAACATGTCTAGGCACTCAAAGTGTAAATTGCCCCAGTAATTGGTGGGGCTTAGAGAATAGGGTTACAAGGAAAAACATCAACGTTTGACATTTTTCAGCAAAAAAGGGAGAGACTTGTGCATATGTTCAGTTCAAACAACCCTTGGTAGTAGGAGGAATTCAGGTTTATGTCCTTCCTCGAGTCTTACTTTACCTGAAGTTTCTCTGTGTGGGTGCAGAAGGGAGTGGAAGAGTTTCCTATTTCCAGAAAGGTCTGGTTGCACTTTTTGCTGTAGGTTTCTGTCTCTGAAGGTTGAGGTGATTATTAGAGGAGTGGCCATTTTAATAGGGAGGAATTGGCTGAAAATGAGAAGGGAATCTGGGTGAAAGCAATCATGAAATGATCACCCGGAAAGGGTGAGACTAGCAAAATAATGGACTCTAAGAGGAGGCTCGACATTTACCTGGCTGGGGTCATTTGAGCCCAGTTTTCTCTCCTGCCCATGGCAGGGGGTCAGACTAGTAGGTTCAGAAGGAACCTTGTAGATCTTCATCTATGAATCTATGACTTCAGCAAACTCAGGGAAAGTAGGATCTCTTTCAAAGAGTCCAAAGAATAAAGGAATGCAGGATTGCAAATGGTGAAAGAAGCTCTCCCAATGCAGACAAAAGAAAGTAAAAGGCCAGCTTGGCTGCTTCAGGAGCCCTTTAGGGACCTGAACATCCAAATAGATTCTTATAAGAAGGGCAAACAAAGACATCAGACTAAGGATGAGTATAGAGGAATAGCACAGACAGACGGGGTTATCCCTACAGGGGGGCTGAGTGCAAAGAGTTTTAATTAGCAAGGGACATAAAAGGCAACAAGAAAAGGTTCTCCTAATACATTAGAAGTAAAGGGAGACTAAGGAAAGTATGTGTCCGTTACTTAAAGAGGAAGAAGAGCAAATAAAGGGTGGCTAGTAGAGGACTGAAACATTTAGTGACTATTTTGCTTCAGTCTTCACTAAAAAGGATTAACTGTGACCAGATAAGACTTAATTAATTTGGAGAATGGAATAACATTGCAGGCCAGAATAAGGTGAGAGAGAAGGGGTTAGGAACATTTTGAGAAGTTAGATATATTCAAACCATCAGGGCCTGATGAAATTCACCCTAGTGTTCATAAGAAGTTTCCTGATATAGCTGCTGAGCCACAGGTGACTTATCTTCTGTGTGCAGGATGGGGGAAATCCCAGAAGACTGGAGAAGGGCAAACCTAGCACCTGCCCTTAAAGGGAATGAGGGGAAAGGAAGGAGGTTATGGGAAACACAGTCTAGGCAGTCTATCTCCATTCCAGGAAGGTACTAGAAAAAAGTTATTAGGGCAATCCACTTTAAGCACCCAATGGATAGATGACATAAATATATAGAAAATAGTTACAAAGCAAATGCTAAGTGTGTGGGGCATGGAGGCGCAGCGATGCCACTGCTTGGGAATAATCCAGCTATTTAACAGAAGTTTGATCACCAAACCCCTTCTATCATGGGAACTAGATTGAGATTTGTGCCAGGTATGTCTAGCTGTTGTGTAGGGTGTACCCAGTTGCTGTGGAGCTGAGAACAGGTGTAGCACTAGTAGCAAAGGTGGCGGTTGAAGGTGTCTGGCTTTGCTGGGTGAGAGGTGCAGGTGCAGTTCTCACCCTTTCCATGCTTTCCAATTTAGCTCCATCTGCGGCACTGCCTCAGAAGAAGAAGTTGTACCCTGGCCGGGAGCTCTCTATCAGCTGGCAAACACCCAAGCAAAAATGGGAAGAGCCTGTCACCCCTGCCAAGGAGGAGGAGTCGGGTCACTCGAAGTGGGTCACGGCTCCAGGTAAGGTTCTGGCTCTAGCAACTGAAAGCCTCCGTCTCCTGCTCTCTCTTTGGGCAGCCTGGCAGCAGTGCTTGCTGGCAAGATACCAGTTTCTGGCACTGTCCAGAGATCTGTTACCAAGCCTGCCTCTGTGGCCTTGTCTTGAAAAAGAGCTGTGTGTTCAGCGCTTGCTAGCTTAACACGGTCTCACTAAAAGCCAGCTAGAAACTGTGCCTGGTTGTTGCAGCTGGAGTAGGGGCTTCTGCCCTGGAGGAAGGGTATAAAATGGGGTTCACCTGGGTTTAGCCTTCACCTGAGAAGGGGAAGGACCCCCAGCTTGGCAGTGACTCAGATGATGCCTCCACTCCCCTGCTGAGTGTGAACCCATCCAAACCCAGACAAAAAGGGCACAGAACTAACACGATGGCGACTGCTGTTGCACCGTTGGCTTTGTTCTGGTGTTCGTCCCGTCCCTGGCTGGCTGTCTCAACGACTAGGGCTGGGAGCACATGTTACTGTGTGTTTTCACAGCACCTAGAACAGCAGGGTCCAATGTCTGGCTGCTTGTTAGGCACTGCTATAGTTGCATGGTTAAAAGCACATGGGAAAATCCGTCAGCACCAGTTAGCTGGACATCTGGCTGCCCCTTGGGATTTTCTGAAACAACGAATATACAATTTCCCTGGATATTGAGATTTTAACATGCTAGTTAGTTCCATGTTAACACTCCTGTTTTCTACGAGTGAAATAGCCACTACCCACAGCAGTTGCTTCCACATACATGAAGTCTTGTCTTGCTTCGTTTTTTAGGAGATGGTCTGATGTGGATACAAAAGCTCTCATTTATAACTGAGTGACCAGTCTGAGAGACTGTATAAAACAGACCAGTCTGCATGTCTGTGCTGCAGCCAGTTTCCTTACTGGCTTTTCAAATTAGGCTGATCGGCTTTTCTCTCAATACTGTGACCCACCATCTTCATCTACCATTGCTGTGGACTGGATTAGGGACAGAGGGCCTGACCCTCTATCATGTCCCTTCTATAGGGCTAAGTAAAAGGCCCTTTTTTTAGTTTCCCAGTAACTCAGGACAGAAAGCGTATTTTTAAACAGCCAGTTAACTATATCATTCCTCTAACCCTCTAGAAAGATTAATAAAGATATAGATTCTGTGGTTGGGTTTCGGTATACTGGTTTGCTTCAATATCCTCAGTGTTTTCTATAATGTTTGAGCAAGCAGCTAGGAGTTGAGATCCCATAGTTCTGTTTGAGTCCTTCCCACTGTCTGTGGACAGTGATTTTACTGCTGTTTCTCCACCTGAGTCTGAGTTTCTCTCTTGTATGGAGAGAGAGCCTTTCACGAGAATCGGATTGTGGCACCGAGTGAAGGTGCATGCAGGTCGTGGGACAGAAAGGGCTCTACATATAAAGCAGTAGTCTCTGTCTAAGCTCACAGATTGCTTTGTCTGTCTCCGACCCCGCATTGCGCTGGCTGCGTCCTCCAAACTTCTTGGTCTGTCCCTAGTCACTGATGGTTTTGATGGGGCTTCCACCTTAAAGGGACTCACCTCAGAGATTGCTGAAGGGCTGGGCCTGTGTTGAGACCTGTCCTTGAGCTCTTCCCTGATGACCTGGGAACTGCATCTTTTAGTAATGAACTATGTGACTGCCAAGGAGTATTAGGTGGCTGCCCTGGGGTTATGCACTGTGCCTCTTATCTCCCATGTTCATGCACAAACTAATCTTGGACCATTCCTTTCCCCTGCTATTTTTTAAACGTGTTTTTTGCCTACTGCATCTGCTGTTTATTGGGGTAACTACATTGTCCCACTCACTGTAATGTCCAAGTGCCTCGCTTTCCATATTATGTCCATCCTTAATATCCTTGAGCAGTAAAGCCATGCCAATTGTCCTCATTTTACAGATGGGAAAACTGAGGCGCAGAGGGTCTAAGGTTGTTGCCTTTTGCCCCATAGGAAACATTTGGCACAGCAGGGACTTGAACCTGGATCTCTGAAGTACCAGCCTTCCCTCATTATTTGTTGTATAAGCATTAGTCTGTGAGCCTTTTTTTTAAAGGCTAATAATATTGTTAAAATTTACTTCGGGTGAAAGAGAGAGAGCAGAGGCCAGCAGTATTTCTGACTTGGGCAGACTGCTGGTGGTAGCTGTTTTCTGGAGGGTTACAAAGGCAGAAGGAGAGCCTGTGGGTATGAGACTTTTTTTTCTTTGAACTCAGACCTTGCACCGTGTTTCCATGCTGCATTTCTGTAAATTCCCAGCAGGTCTGTGTTGCTTTAGATCACTGTCACCAAATGTCCTGGTTTTGATGGTGCGGGACAAGGGGTGATACGATCCCCCTGCTTTCTCTCTTCCACTAGACCTGTCCCCTGCAATCATGGGGGAGCGGGTCTGGATGATCAGGGAGCCTAGAGTTCCCCACTTACGGAGAGGCACCCTGAGGCTCCCCAGGGGCACCTCTTTGAAAGCAGACAGGTGCTCTGGGGGCTTGAGGAGCCCTCAAGGTGGCTGGAGAGTGGGAGCAGCTCAGGCTGCTCATACTCTCCTGCCACAAAGCTAATAGACCCCTACTGCAATAAAGTGACAGAGTCTGTTACTACCTTTTGTCGTGCCACTGGTTTTCATTTGATATAGTGCGAACAGGGTAGCAATGTCTATTGGCTCACAATTTGTGCCATCCTAAAAAAGTTAATTGCGGCAAAAACGAGACATCGGACGACGTCTGTTTGCACCCTGAGTGTCACAAAGCAGGCAGAGACTGTCCCACAGTTTGGGATGATGGGACAAACTGAGGGTAGGGAGCGAAGCGAAGGGGTTGTGGGCACGACTGCAGAGTTATAATGCGCAGTAGGAAGGAGGGTGGAAGGGGTTTCCTGCGTTGTTCTGTACTAATTGAAGTGCGCATGTTGCTGCTGCCCTCTGTTGGAGGGAATTAGAACGGCTCCATTTCTAATCCGGGATTAGCTAGTCACCAGCGAGTTGCCTGCTGAGATACTATAAAGTTGCTCTTTTTTTTCTTTCTAGTTAAACCCTCTGTTCCTCAAAGCTTCCCTGCGAATGAGCCAGTATCTCCAACCAAGGTAGGGAGGTGGAGGCAGCATGGCCTGCATTTTGCCACCAAAAAGAATTGGTATCTTAATCTTATTCTTCTGAAATTGAGCTCCACCGTGAAGTCTATATGCAACTCCCTCTTCATGACTGATATCATCTATGAGAGTTAATTTGCCGGGGTGGAGGGGGAGCAGAAGAGGGCTGTGGGGATTACAGGGTTGGGGTACGGGCAGAGTTATGGTTTGGGGGAGACGCAGTATTCTCTGTATGCTGTGGAAAGGTGGAAGTTGGAGCGTGGATCACAGCCCTGAAATTAGGAGCAGGGCTCACCTACAGACCTTCCCTAAGGAACATATCATGGGAGCTGCCCTAGCCTGTGTTACCCCCTTGCTATGGCCAAGGTCTTCTGCCACACACTGTGTCTCCTAAAGGCTACAGGAGGGGACTGCATAGTTTCATAGTTGGTCGGGTCGGAAGGGACCTGAGCAGATCATCAAGTCTGACCCCCTGCCATGGCAGGAAAGAGTACTGGGGTCAAAAGACCCTGGCAAGATGTTCATCTGGCCTCCTCTTAAAGACCCCCAGGGTAGGAGCCAGGGTAGATGGCTAGCGAGGGCCCTGCCATAGTGTCCAGTACAGCCTATTCAGCGGAGAATCGCCTCGTCTTCTCTAACCTTGGAGGCCCTGAGAGAGAGGACATATTCCAGCCTGTCTCCCTCTAGTTTCTCAGTGCCGCATAGACCCTGTCCCGTGGGAGCGGCTAGCATTTGTTTCTAGCCTCTGTGACTTTGTCCCTCAGCTCCATCCAGACTATATCCCGGAGGAGGAAATCCAGGGGAAGGTGCGAGATATCGAGAAGCAGCTGGATGAGTTGGAGCAGCAAGGAGTCGATCTGGAGAAACAGCTGCGCGGCTGTGAAGGAGGTAAGGGAGGCCTTAGACTGGAGTCAGGACAGGCAAGACTTAATTCCCCCAGTCTGTCTCATCTGCATACGTATTTGTCTTCTGTCCTAGGAGTGTGCGCTGAATGTGGGACTCCAGGTATAGTGTGGGAGCTAGGTAAAATGCTGGGAAGATGGACTTCCAACTGATTCTGCCTGTCTCTGTACACATGGTCCCAGCATATCATTGCTAAATTGCCAGTTGGCTGAGGTTTAGGACTCAAAGGCTGCTTCTAAGATGTCTTTGGGACTTCAAGATTCCCTCTTGTGGGCCTTGCTCAAGACTGGCTTTGATGTGGAAAAGCTCAGGCTGGCATAGAGGGGCAGATTGCACTGAAGGCGAGTTGGACAGCCTAAGATGGAGAAACTCAGCCAGCTTTTCTGCAGCCATCCGTGGTGCGCACTGTCTGTAGCCTGAGTAACAAGGGCTACTTGTGTCGGGCCCAGTCCATGTCCAAGTATGGACAAGTAAGCCTTCTTGTGTCTAGAGTAGGTGAATCTGTGCTGCCCTTCATGCACCATCACTGCAGAGGGTTTGGACTTGCTGTAGCAAATGCAGCAGTGAGAGGACATAGTGGTGTTTCGTTTTGTGTGCAGATGAATCTGAGGATGCCCTCATGGTGGACTGGTTCAAACTGATCCATGAAAAGCAGCTGCTGCTAAGACTGGAGTCAGAGCTGATGTACAAGTGAGTACAACCAGAAATCTATCCATGCATCCATCTGTCCTCTCCTACCTCTGAGCAATAAGCTGAGCCCTGACTGCTCCCCTTACAGGTGGGGATAGAGGGGGAGACACTGGGGCAAGGCAGGCTCGAAGAACTGTGTATCATCAGCACCTTGGAACGTATTAGCTGATGGGGCTTCACCTTTGTAGCCTAGACAAGGGAAGAGCAGTCCAATGCCATGTTGGGTGCCGTGAGGAGGAGGTTGCTTAGCAGTCATCTTGGACAACAGTCCCTGTTGCTAGGATGGGAAGCCTGTTTGTGTAGGTGGCATATGGGCAGCCCAGAAAATCCCTAATATTGGCTGCATTGCCCTGACTCTCTCTAGGAATCCCCGTCTAGAATCTTTTGTCTGCTCCAAAGTGACGCAGGATTCCCCTGGTTTGACCTTGTTGCCTCTCGGGGCTCTTGCAGAATGAAGCAGCAAAGGCTGGAGGAGGAGCAGTGGAATACGGAGAATGAGCTGCGGTGTCTGATGAGCAAACCGGGTTAGTAGCCAGCCCAGCATGTACACTGTCCTTGCGGTGAGGGGTTTTGTCCAGGCTCTGGGCAAGCAGAAACTTCAGGCTCTGCATTCATGATCTGACTGGTGCAGGTCTCTCTATGGGGCTTTTAGCCCATTGTGGACTCCTGTTTTCTGCTGGACTGGAGACCTCTGGGGCTCTGTGTGGATTCTCACCTGCATCCAGTCCCGTCTACAGTTTGATAGGGGAGGAGAGCCATGACTCGGGCAGGATGGGGATGGGTGAGGGAAGGTCGATGTTTGTGAGAAGTATATTGTTCATGGGAAGCAGGCATGTGTGTGTATGGCCTGCAGCTCGGAGGCAGGTATCGGGCATGAGGCAGAGCCAGGTAAGCGTAGAGCTTGCTGGTGTGAACGGGTCCCCTTGTGTTGTGCAGAGAATCTGAAGACGTCCTGGGAGAAGGTACGAGAAAAGGAGCTGCTGGAGTCATACGTGAGGATTGTCAACGACAGAAACGATATCGTGGATTGCCTGGATGAGGACAGGATCAGGTACGGGACCTCGGGTGATGAGGGAATGATGAGATGACCTGCAGGCTGCTGCTGCCCTCCCCTCTGCCAAACAGTTCTGGTATGGGAAGGCTGGCTTGGGTCTCAGTTTAAGCCCCCTCTCCTCCCTCAGTCACCGATGTACTGACGTTTTCCCTTGCCCCCAGTCAGGACAATGGCATGAGGGCAAGGGGCAGGGGGACTCTCTCCACCGGTGCATTTGAGTTGTAGGAGCTTTCTGCACAGCAAACCTACCATCCCCATCCCCAGCTGTGCGGCCCTCATACCAGAAGCCATGTAGCTCTGACGGGGGAGCAACCAGTTGGCATGGTCCCACAGCAGAGCTGCTTAGCTTGCCTGACATGCCTCATGGAGGCAGCTTCACTGCTTCTAGCTGAGGAGACCCACCTGGAGCCTCTCGGGGTCCTGAGGGCACTGTTGCTAGGATGGGAAGCTCTTGGGTCTTTTCTGCAATGTAGTGGCATGCTTGGCACCTCTCTGCTCCCCCTCATTGAGAACCGGAGGACCCTGACCCCATCCTTTTCACAGGCTCCTTTTGGCTGCTTCTTTACTTCTGGGTTTAACATTCCCTTTGAAGCTGAATGTAGGAGGGAAGCCCAAGTGATTTCTGTCTCCATGGCACAGCCTGTGAGGGTGACTGGCCCTGTTGGGCTTGGGCATGGCAGAGGGGCATTGGAGGAGGAGGTGCCTTGGTGGAGTGCTCTTCACAGGTGTCACCCCTACTCCGAGGGGGACAGAGCAGAGGGGCAGGCTTCTGGACTTGCCCTTGGGTTCCCCTGAGGAGCATTGGGTGCTGACTAACACGGGCCTCTTTCTTCCCTCACAGAGAGCAAGAGGAGGATCAGATGTTGGCAGACATGATCCAGAAGCTGGGTAAGCACTCTCGTTTTTGGGAGCCCCCTGGGTCTGGGTCCCATTGAGGACAAGGAACTCATGTCCTGTGCTGTCTTCTCACCCACAGATGGGCCTCGTGAAGGCCAGGAGATGGACAAGAGGAAAAACAAGTTCCGGTGGTCCAAGATTTGGAAGCAGAAAAATAAGAACAAGGCTAAGGAGTGAAATCCCCTGTGCAGCAGTGCTGATGGCTGCTGATGGCATCTGAAGGATGTCCCTCCCTCCCTGCTTTTTCCTGCTGTTGAACAGAACCATACAAAGAGGCTCCTTTGCCTTGTGATGTGTACGAAGGGCATGGGGCCCCCTTGCCTCTCATAAGGGGGACTGATGAGATACTGGTGCTACCCACCAGCTGACAGCTGCAGCATCCTCCTGAGGATTGGCGCTTTATTCTCATGTTCATCAGTATGAATACAACCCCACCCCTCAGGATAGCACAGTGCCTAGTTCTCCCCTTGTCCCCCCAGCCAGACAAAGCTGTGCTTGGGAAATGTCCTTCATCCTTCCCAGCATCCCCTTGCTTTGGGAAGGTTTGGAAGGGCTTGAGAGACTTCAGAGCCATGAGTTGCCTCATTGCTTCAGGTCTGGGGACTTCTCGTTATAACGCTGTTGCCAAGAGGAGCTGCAGGTCCTAGCACAAAGGACAAACGAAGACCTAGGACCATGGCACTGACTCACTTATATGAGGAGAGGGTTAGGGATAGAAAGAACTTAGCTGCATTTGGAGGGAGAAATGCTTTCCTTTTGATATTTAGCTGCATGATGGTCTTCAAACCTCCATTCAGAAGCCGCTGCTGGGTTTGTCTCTAGGCCAGCTCTCCCCACGTTGGGAGACCCTTTTCCCCCACCTCTTTGTAGTGGGATACACCAGCTTCCTCTCTGTTGGGGTTATCAGGCAAAGCTTTCATTGCCTCTGGTACGTCATTTTGAAGGTGTCTGTAGACCCTTTTAAAACCATCAGCCCACGTGCAGCATGGGGATTCGCTGCTCTCCCCAGCCCTACCCCTTGGTGAGGGTAAATACTTCTAATGAACAGCCAAATGCCTCACTGTGTCAGTGAGTCCAGTATGTTCAGGGATGGGATGGGGAAGTCGTATCCTGGGCTGAGGGATCTCAGGGAAAAAACTTCTTTTTTTGTCCTCTCCTTTGCACAGTCTGAAAAGGGTTGTGCCCATGCATATCAGCCTGCAGCCTCTCCTGCCCACCATACTGTGTCTAAAGGGGAGGAAGGTAAAGACTAGGAACAGCAGTTGCAAATCCGCATCCTTCTGGCCCTTGCAAGATGTGAAATCATCCTGCGTTTGTTCTCCCTCCAGCACAGGGGTTGTCTTTAGGATCCTGCGGGCTGCTGGTCTCTAATGGGATAGCGTTTCCTATCGGCAGTTGGGCTCTGCCTTATTCACATCATAGAAAAGAAGCTGCAGCCGGATACCTGCTCCAAACAGGTGGTGCAGGATGGTGTCGTGCCAGCCTTCCCCACCAGGTGGCAGCAGGGTTCTCTGACCAAATTAGTTTGCCCAGGGCAGCCAAGGCTGACAGGCTCAGGAAGTTTATAAAGCACTAAAGCCCTTTCTCTACTACCGTGTGCGCTGCCTGCCCAGTCAGCAGGGACGTGTTGGGTTCACTTTTTTTGTATTTGCAAATGTTTGTATTCAATAAAAAAAATACTTGCAAAAGTAAAACCTGGTGCCTCCTGCAAGATGGCTTTGGTGGCACCGAAGGGCATGCAGCCTCAGCAGCAGCATCCAGGACTGGACAGCCGGTGACGACAGATTTTGGGTCCCCGTCCAGGTCCAGAGTCAGTCTTAGTAGGAACCAAAAGGGAAATGTAAGGCCCTGTCCTGTCCTGAGGATTTCCCTACCCAAGCAGTGACTCTGTTTCTCCTTTCACAGGTTCTAAGATCACTTGTAAATATGCAGGAGCCCAGCAGAGAGCTGTTTGGGGCTGGGGAGTGCCCACAGAATACTGTGTCTATCAGGAATTCACCTTGCTCCGAGTCTGGCTGCGTTCCCCCACGTGTTCAGGGACACACGGACATGCACACCTAAGGAATCTGTGCACTTGCTAGGGTGGAACTGTACTAGCTCCTCCTTTTAGAGCTGAAGGGTGTCTTTTTTTGGCCTGTCCCTGCTCTTTGCCTAGGAGGATGTGAGCGTGTCTTCCTGCTTTCTCGAATTTTATTTGCAAACCAAAGTCAACCCCTCCTATCTCCAAGCTGGAAGCTACTCTGGATTGATTTCATGCTGCTTCACCCTCAAACAGAGGCACTGCGCTATCACCGTTTGGCTGGGAATTTAAGTGTGAGGAAGAGGCAGGCTTGGATCACTCTTGCTCTTGTCACAGGCTTGCAGGGACTGTGGACTGTGTGGGGTCCTGTCATTTGAAACAAATGCATAGGAAGCAGACCTAACAAGTATTACGCTAGTCCCATTTCTAGATGTGTCTGGTTCTGCTGTACCCTGTGATCTCACAGAAGCAAAGATTAAATGGACCTGCAGGGTCCACTGACCATCGGTGCCAACACATTTAGTCAAATGAAAGGCACAGCCTCTTAGAGCAGTAAAGCTGCTTTGTCCAGTCTGAGTATGCATTAATACTCTAAATATTAGGGTAGAAGGATGGTCCTGGGACTAGGAGACTCGGACTAGTTATAGCAGTATGGCAAATCTCAAGATGGCTTACAGCTGTGACTTCTTTTTGGTAGGTGTTAGTCCTGACTATCCCCAATCAAACAGGCAAGGAGAAAATATGGTTGTGCGTGGCCTTGCATCTGCAAAGAATTGGGCACATACTTGCCTTTGCGTGTGAGCTGTGTCACTGTCTGCAGTCCCTGGCAGTTGGTTCACAGTGCCTAATGTTAAGCAGACAAGGTTCCTTGGGTGAATTTGATATCTTTTATTAGACCAACCCAAATGTTAAGCATGTGTTTTCAGGATCGAGGCCTGTGAAAGCAAGTGGAAGGGAAGAGGTTCGTACCTTGCTCTGCTGAAGGACAGAAGCACCTTAGTTGATGGATGGGAATCATTTGCTCAACAACCACTGAGCTATAGTTATCATTCAGCTTTTAAACATGTTAAAGGTAGAAAGCATTAGTCCTGCTACAGTCCTGGAAAAGTTTAACCCTACAGAGGCCTGCCAGTTTCAATATTGCAAGAATGCTACAGCCTTTTCCCCCTTCTGAGAATGTATACCAGATGTCTTGCATATCCCTTGCACTTCTTTGCAGTTAGGACTAACTTACAGTCTTTTGAGTTCCCTGCAACTGGTGTCATCTTATCACTCACGCGCTTTTCTGGACCCTGAGTATTTTAGGCTGGGATTTTCAAGAGTGGCGGGAGTTAGTCACCCAGGTCTTACTGCCTTGCAGTGGGACTTGGATAAAACAGGCCCCTTTGAGAATCTCTGCCTTCACCACCACCAGCTGCTGCACAGTTGATTGGCATCCTTCTTGCTGTTAATCTTCTGCCACAGTAAAAATGGAGCCCAGATCATAAAGAGACCTGAACTAAACCTTCCCAGAGGCAGTGCAGCATCACCTGCTAAATGAAAGCTTTTGAGTTAGTGCTGAAACGTTTTGGTCTTGAGGTCTCTGGTTTGTATGATTAAAGCCAAAATATTCAGCAGAAAGCAGATGCATTGTGCAGCAAAATGTGTAGTTGAAAACCCAGTTTTCCCTCAAAAACAGTTTCAAAAGATAATTTGCCCACCCTTAGTGTTGTAGTACCAATTATCCAGGGGTCACAGGTGACTGCTTCTTGGGCACCAGGGTGGAATTAGCACTAGTGTTGGCCAAGGTGTGAGCAATGGAGCAGGAGCTGAGTGCCAGGTGTAGATAGTGTCATGGGTGCAAGAGCCTGTGCTGAGCACTGGGGGACTATCATCATGGGGATGTTGATTTTAGGGTTGCGATAATGCTGCAAGTGCATGTAATATAACAGATCAGGTGACTCTTCTGGATTGGACACTCCCTAGGAATAAATGGAGAGTCCAGATATGATGGGTCACTCTTCTTGCAAATGCTCAGAGCTGGTTTCAGACTCTGGTTGTAGTAATACTCTATCCATGCTCCTCCATGACCTCAGTATCAATGGATAGATACCTAAGGGCTTGTCTGAGTGGGGCAAGAGAGAATGGACCCTTCTGTTTTCCTCTGCAGCACAATTTAGTGGTAGAGGCTGAGAACAGAGGGACCTCCCCCTTTTACCAAGTGGTAACTACAAATGGCAGTAAAGAATCTGTATAGGCTTCCAGACCGTTTAATAGTTTCAAAGCCTGATTTCTGTAGGCCTGCTGGCACATGTCCATTCCAGTCTATTGGCTTTCCCTGTCACTAGCAACAGGGTTTCAGCAGGAGCATTCGGCTGGCTGAGATACAGCTCTGTGCTAATGTTATCCTAGGCCATTCTTCCCCTTACAAATCCCCCTGATGGACATGAATAATCTCTGGTCGTAGGGATTTAGTTTCAGCTCCTGAGCTTGGAGCCAGTGCAAGCTGTGTGCTATCACCTCTGGAGGACCTGCTTCTCATTGCGTCCTGTGTTGGAGTGGCTGATGCCAATGCTCATTGCAACATTACCTCCTGGGTTCTGGGTATCAGGCTGCATGAGGCAAAGTCCTGTGACTGCAGTGGGTTTGCTGGCCAGAGAGAAGAGGTGGTATGTAGCCATTATGGCTAGGGACAGAAGTTGCATATAAACCAGTTTAAGTGATCAGAAACTAGAAGTTCAGTGCACATAAACCAGTTTCAAAATGGCTGAAACTTGTTTAAGATAAATCTGGTTGAAAGTAGCATCAGACTTAACTGACTTATGTCAAACCAGTTTGTGAAACTTCTGTCCAAGACCCCTTCTTGGTTCAAGTTAAATCAGATGCCCCAGCACCCAGCATGCTTTGCAGCCCTGGGCTTGGCTGTGCTTTTTGCTCCAGAGAGCAGGGCTGGCCCCACTCCTCTGCTCCCTAGTTGGAGCAGTGAGGGCTGGCTCATTGGCATCAGGGGCTGGCTCACTGGCCCCTCCAAGCAACCCCCTGCTGGGGTGTGGGGCCAGGAAAGGGGAGGGTTAAACTTCCTTTCCCTTGAGTACAAAGCTGTCCTGCTTGCTTAGTGCCGGCTGTGACTGTGGACTGCCAATCCCAGAGGCACCTGGAAGCAGGAAGAGGAAGTGATGAGCAACCCTGCAGAGTCTTACTACTGTTAGTCTGGACTGCAAATCCCAGAGACATTGGGGGCATCAGGAAGAGGAAGGGAACACACAGCCTATGCTGGCTACATGCCAGAGAGCTGTGCTTCAGCGCCACCCCAGCTTCTGGCTTGAGCCACTGTAGGCATGTGGCTGCATTTTCTGAAACAAAAGTGAATGTCTCTTCATGTGCTTATTGGCTCAACCTTTGCAGCTTAGACTATCCTGCAAAGTCTGAATCAATTCAGCCTTCAGCTTTTTTGACTGCCTATCAGTCCTGGTTTTGTCACCAAGAAGCAAACTGTCATTCTCAGTTGACCCCTGGTGATTGGCTGAAGGATATAATAGAAAAATTACACACAGGTCTCCAGGTATTCTATATCTTAGAAACCCTTGAGAAAGAGGAGTCCCCACTGTGTGAGGAGCTCTTCTGCTGGGCTTGTTCTTTCCTTCCAGACTGCAGAGGTGGTGGTTGGCCTTTTTATTGATCTCCGCTTCCCCTTCACCCTTGACCTTCAAGTTTCGGTATCCAAGAGGAGGAGACAGTGTCCCTTCTATGGCTGCCCTGGCATTGCCTTGTCTGTGCATCGCATCAGAGCTGCAGTAATGGAAGGCTTATGGGGATGTTGAGAAGACCTGGCTGTCAGCCACTGAGCTGAAGTTTTTGTTTTGCCTTTGTCAAATATTTTGCGTGGGATTCTTTGATCTCCACAGCTCTTCACGGAGGAAAGGGGAAGGACTTAGGGTCCCTGCTCTGGTGAACCATCTTGGAAAGGTTTGCTATGAAGAGTCTTCATGGCCCCAGGGAGAACTGGGATGTAGCTGTGTCTGCAGGAGTACAGCCTACATTTTGTGCGCTGCATTGAACAAGGCTCCCATCTCCTGGTGTGTGTCATATATGCTTCTGCTACTCTCAAAATAGTTTTCCCCTCAACTTTGGAGGATAAAGTTAACAGAACTAGGGAATCAGCTAGGCAGGACCGCTCAGCATTTACCAGACGGGCCCACTTTAATGCTTCTGCTTTCACATGAAAAAACAAGAGGTGAAAACGTTGTGTTATTTGTAATACTGCAGCATGTAGGAGCCCCAGGCAGGAACCAGGACCCTGCTGTGCCAGGCGCTGTACAGGCCTAGAACAAAAAAGGCAGTCCTGGCCCAAAGAGCATCAGTCTAAGATAACAGATGGACATGGACAGATGGGGAACTGATTCCTCCTGCCTCTTCCTTGAACTCGGGACTTGCAGGAATTTGCATTTCCTCTGCTCTGATAAATGAAGGGGTGAGATCCAGCCCATGGAAAACCAAACTGCTGGCTAAGGTGAAAAATGGGAACAGCTTTATTCCAGTTGGCTGCTTAGACTGAGAAAATTGCCGGGGCTGAACCCGGCTTGTCTTTCTGACAGCAGCAGTTTTGCTGTTTGCAATGAAACTGTGCGAGGGAATAAAGCAAAGCAGGATTTGGCTGCAGGATGCCAGGGGAAAGGCCGGAGTGCAGAATTCCTACCATCCCATGACTCCCTACCCACAACTATTACTCCCTGAATAATTAGTAACCCAAAGCCCGCTCCTGCAGGCTGCTGCAAAGGAAGTTACTTATGAAAAACATTAGAAGAGGCATTTCTTATACTCTCCGTCTTAGTCTGTGAAATCATCAGACTGCCTTAAACTCAGGCAGTGGCTTGAAAGGGACAGAGGGATGTGAGTTTGAAATAAGTGAGAGAGAGAGAGAGCATGTGTGTGTGCGTGCGCGTGTGTTGCACATTGCTTGAGCGAGTGTGCAAATAGGGCTGTGCAAAATCCTTTTCTCGTACCTTTTGTTTCGAAGCTGTTTCGATGCGTTTCAAGCTCGAAACAGTGAAATCAAAACAAAACAAAAGTCTTTGAAACAGCTTCAAAATGAAACAAGGGTACTCGAAACATTTTGAAAGTTTTGAAGCCGGGCTTACTTGGCTTCAGTGCCAATCCCAGGTGGCAGCAGATCCTGCACCCCCAAGAGGATTCTGGCACAGCCCCCAGCCCTCCTGGGGGTGTGGGCAGGCCCCCAGATCTGCGCACCAGATGACAGCATGCTGTTGCTGCTGGCTGGGGCCAATGGCAGCACCAGTCTTCCTGGTGCTCAGCACAGGCTGCACCCAGCGCTGGTCCCAGCCGGCAGCAGCAGCCTCCTGTCTTCTGGCACACCGATTGGGGGCCTGCTCGTACGCCCGGGAGGGCTGCGAGGCTCTGCTGGACTCTTTCTGGGGGTGCAGGCCCCTGATCTGCCTGCCGGATGACAGGAGGCTGCTGCTGCCACCTGGGATCGGTGCTGGGCACAGCCTGAACCCAGTGCTGGGAAGATTGGTGCTGCCACTGGCCCCAGGCAGCAGCAGCAGCCTCCTGTGATCCGGCAGGCAGATCAAGGGCTGCACCTGCAGGAGGGGTGCGGCACAGCCCTGCAGCCCTCCCAGGGGTGCGAGCCCCTGGATCTGCCTGCCGGATCACAGGAGGCTGCTGCTGCCGGCAAGTTGCAGGAGTTTTGCTTGTCAACACCTTGAGGTGCAGTTCCCCAGAAACCTCTGCACCAATTCTTTGAAACTTGGCAGGCTTCATGCCCTCAGAAGGGGCTGCCATTCTTGCACGTTTCATCTGCATCAGGCAAGAAATGGCAAAGTTATAGGCAGTTTTGTGCTTCTCCATTATAGCCTATAGGCAAAGTGTTGAAACAGCGCAACAGTTTTGACGAAACGGAACAGCGCTTTCAAAACGAAACAAAACTCAAAACAAAATGCTGTTCTGCTGAAACAGAAGTCGAAGTGGACCGGCACAGCCCTAGTGTGTCTGCGTGTGTGTTGCATGCTGCTCTCTTCAGTAGCTGTGGTGGGGAAGTGTGGCAGTGCTGGTGAGAGCTATGCAATTTTCCATGCGCAGGCTTTCTGGGTTCATTAATATAAAAAACCCCCAGCAGCGCCTAGTGTGGGATACCTGCATCAAATGTTCCTCAGCAAAGAACAACCAAAAAATCCAAATGTATCTTTTTAATTTTTTTTAAACTAAAACAATAACAAATGAACAGCAAGTATAAACCTTACAAAGAAAAGCATAAAAAAATCACAATCTATACATGATATAGTGCATTGGTAGCCAAGAAGCTGCTAGCAAACTTCCCCGGCACTGATGCTCCTCGTATTCTGGGTCTGGTGAGCAGCAGGTCGAATGCACTTTCTCTGGAGCCTCTGGATGGGTCCAACGCGCTTGTGCCACTTCTCCCCCCAGCCGGTGCTCGGAGCAGGACACATGCAGTGGTGTTTTGTAGTGCCCGGTAGCCGTGTCCCTGGCTACCTGTATTTGGTTAGTGATACATGGCAGCAATTCAGGTGGAGAGGAGCAGGGCTCATCTCCCACACCATCCCAACACGGCTCAGAGTTGGAGCTCTCGCTTTGCTACAGTCGGTCTCTCTCCTCTGCAGGTTTCTTTAATTACAATCTCGGAGGTAATTTCTGACGGGTCATTAATGGTTCTGAGTAAACAAGGGGAAGGCTCCAAATTATTCGCTGTAAGCACAAAGGAAAATTGACTTTCATCATCCCCTGCTCTCCCAGTGAAGATGCAGATCAGGACTCGGAGCCACAGGAAGGCAGGGCAGCGGCTGGGTGCTGTCCAGCACCCTGTGCTGGTTCAAGAGGGAGGAACACACTCAGCTCCCCACTTAACCCTCCTGTTCGACCAAGGAGCCAGGGCTTGTAGCACTGGGGTCCTCTCCTCTTATTTTGGTGGCTGGAGCCTGTCACGTGTAGGAGAGAGCCTCATGTCCCTGGCATGTGGGCAGCACTGTCACTGGGATCCCCATGCCCTCCACAGGGCTTCATCTGTAGTGTCTGATTACACACACATGCATGTGCAAAACCATCTGCAAGGGCAGGGACAAACCCACTGGGCTGAGCTATGGCAGGCACCAACTGGCCACGAGCTTTTGGAAGATAAATGTGCGCGTTTAGTGATGGGAAAGTGCAAACCATTGTTGATGGGGGAAGCAGGGCATCAGGACGGGGAGGCTGGCTCACTCCAAATCACAGCTGTCGTTCTTCAGTCGTATCCTCGTGAGCCCCGGAGAGACTATCTGTATCCAGGCGGCTGCTGCAGAAGCTCTGGGGGTCTCTAGCAGGAGCAAAAAAATGCCCAATCCTTTCAATATGGAGGTGGAGTTTTCCTGGGGGAGGGTTGTGGACAGACTGCGGCCCAGCACAGGGCATAGGCAAAGGGGCAAGTTAAGGGGGCCGACTGGGGGCTAAGGACAAGTTGCCACCCCTGAGGCGAGCACCTCCTTTAGCATCCCCTCTCCTCCGGCATGGCACACGGCATGTGCGAAGCTCCCCCCTCTTCCCCCTTGCAGACCCCTGCTGCCTCCGGGCTGGGCTCCAGCGCAGTGGCAGGGGCATACGTGGCAGGCAGCGAGCTAGCGGAGGTTATTTATATTCACGTTGCAGCTCCTTCTAGCCGTGACTCTGTTATCTGCCATGCATGAATATTATTTGAATACAAAGTTTGTCGTGACTATTCTTCCAAGCGAGACGAAGGATTTGCCGTTGGATTGGGAGCCCTCCCTCCGGCTGTCAGTCAGGCAGAGTTTCCTTTTCCTGTCTCTTTGGAAACAGCAGCCCTAGCAAGGTGAGACAGTGGACACTTTTTCTCTTGTTAATATCCATGCCTAATCTCCTCTCAGAGGGGCCCTTTGTCCTATACTGTAGCCAAGATGAGTAATTCAGGGAGAGATGAGACGCTATAATTGGTTTGTGACAAATTAAAACATTTTTCCTTCAGAGCTGAGAGCAGGACTGTGGTCTGGACCTGTCAAGCATCATGGGGGAGGGCGATTTTTGGAGTAAGCGCATTGCAAATTGGCTCCAGATATGCTTTGGAGTCTGAAATTAAACTCTGGAGTGGTGACTGTCTCCTCAGTTGGCGTTTTTCTGTGGAGGGAAGAGAAGCCGGGGAGGGGGGCGGATGCTGCATCAATAAAGGGCAAAGGGAGGATGTTGCTTTGCCTTGTTCAGTGTGGTCGGAGATCAAAGGCAGCTGCAGCTTGTGGTGCGGGGATGAGCGTTTGCAGGCTGGACATTGAGGTCCTTTGCATCCCAGCATGGAAGAAGCATGCTGAAAAGCTGGGAATGTGCCTCCATCTTTCCCCCCCCCCCCAATCATCTACGCTCCAAATGCTTGTTCCTCCTGCATTTTGTGTGGGTTTCGTTAGGCTACACCATGCTGTACAGTAGGGAAGGAAAGGTCCCTGCCCCATGGACCCTACACCTCAGCCCTATGGAGATCTCCTTAACTCAATGCAAAGCACAGGTCAGCAGCTACCATGCCAAGAAGTGGAGAGGGTAGAGAGCAAGACAGGCATCTTTCATGTGATCCTTGCCTCAAGGAGCTTACATTGCTGGTTGGATTGATGGATAGCAAGGTGAGGTAAGGAGCACAGGCCTGACGTTTTGTGAGGAAGCTTAGTGAGAGAGGTTTCACTGTCCGAAGCTGATCTGGAGAGGAGCTGGGATGCAGCTGGGAGAAGAGAACCATGTTGAGCAGTGTTTGCATGAAGGAGAAGGGAGAGGAAGCGATGTATGGAGGTGCTCGTGCCCCGCAGTGCTACAATACCACAAGATAGTCCTTCCAGTTCTCCAGCCCAGTTTTGAACCCCAGGAGGACTGGATAGTTTGAGCAGCACCTCCACTTCCTGGCGGTTACCTGAACTCGATGCTCAATGCTTTTGGGGGTCACCACCAGCTATGTGAAATTTCCATGCAAGGGAGCAATAGTGAGCTGGGCATCCCCAGAGCGCTCCTTTGTTGCTGGGCATTTCTCATCTGGTGCGGCATGGTTGTTGGATCTGAAACACTTCCCCCCTTGAAACAAAGCTCAGTTCTGGCTTCACTCTTCTTTTGTGTTTTGTCTGGAGAACGATGGAGCAAAGAGGCAAACGGATTAAGCACAGAGTGACTCCAGCTTGCCGTGTTTGGGATGTTGGCTGTGTGGAGCATTGGGGCAAGGGTCAGTCTGTAACTAACTTTTAAAAATGTTCTTTCCCAGCCATTACACCCCCTGTGGGATCCTCCCTTGCCCCTCCTAGCTTCCTGACAGCATTAAAAACATCTTATTCCAGACAACACAGATGCCAGCGACCCTCCTCTTACAAACCAGGGATCTGCATTGAAACAGAAGGATGTGCCTAGCCAGGAATATTTAAAGAATCAGGAGGAGCTGAAGGAATTTCACAAGGGGGGGAAAAAATCTGAATTTTTGAATGAGATGGTGAATGGGGTGGTGATTCTCAACAAGGAAGTCTTGAGATCCTTTCCAGGGAGCCCCAGGGTGCTGCACCATATGAGCACTGTTAGGCCAGCAAATATGATTCACAAGATAAACCCAGAGATGTCAAATAGGAATACATAGCATTAAAAATAGTCTGACCTGTGGCGATCCTTCTGAGTTCTTTGCACCAGAAAAAAATTGCTGTTTTCTGTAGTTGACAAAAATGAATGAAAAGTAAGAGCTGCCATTTTCCAAAGGATGCCGTGGGTCTAGAAAGGTTGAGAGCCACTGCTCCAGCATGTGCTTGATTCAATTTCCATTTTAGGATTCACCTTTAATGTCACCCTCCTGTGGAGAGCACACTTCCAACAGTTAGAAAAACCCTTGCTGGTCTTTGAGCAACAGTGCTGTTGGCATTCAGATACCGAGGTGATGGAAGCAGAATAAATATTTGATTTTTTTCCCCCATTGTTTTGATAAAATCAGGAGTGGAGCTGGTTACTTGTTAATTTTTTTAACCATAAGGCTTAGCTGATGATAAGCTTTGGTGGAAGAAGTTACTAGGCCACTTTCATGTGTCTCCCTTTACTTCAATAAAGCCACTCGAGGAACAGTTAGTTCACAGAACGGTTCTTTAATGTCTCCACTTCTGCCAGGTGAAACTGGTTAGGTGCGTCACGACACTACAGAACTCGGGGACTGCGGTGTAGGGGGCCTGCAAGACAGGTATCAAAGCTAACATGTGAAATGTGTGGGTGTGATGTTGGTCTGGAGCTAAAATGATAAGAGTCCTATCAAGGGAATAACTTAATTAACTGGTCTTGATCAAAGAACCATGTGAATTTAATAGCCCAGTTTCCAAAGTGAAATTATGAAGAAGAAAACAATACTTGATGGAATTATCAAGTTTCTTGTCCAAGGAGCTTTGAAGCTGTGCTAAGAAGGGACGGCCTTTTGTTCCACTTCGGACAATTGCTTCCCTCCCCCAAACGAACGGAGAGAGGAGGAGCTAGAGCTCTTTTTCAAACACTCAGGTAGCCAGGGGCATGACTTGGAGGGATGTCAAGGCTAACTGTCTCAACTCTCCCAAGTGAACCCTCTCAGGGTTGTAACTGGGAGCAACCAGCTCGCTCCCATTTTTGTGGTGGTCAGCAAGATGTCTCAGTTGTCTCTTAGCTTCTGTTTTATTCATTGCGGAATCTGAGATCAGAAGTAGTCAAAGCGGCAAAGTGTGTAGGTCCCTGGAAAGCTCAGGTTTTGGGATCAACAGCACTGCCTACCTACCTTTGTGCTGAAGAGCATTGTTGCCTTCACACGGGAAAAGCTGGGGTTGCTGCGGGGGAAGAACAACACCATGTGAACAAGAGGTTTTGGAGACTTTAAAGTAGGAATGTCTAGCCTGTGTGTTTTTTATTTGACTATGTCTTTATCCATTACACCATTTGGTCTCTGCCTACAGCATGAGGCCTCATGGCTGAAGCTGAGTGTACAGCATGAGCCTCATGGATCAAGATGAAAAAGAAGCGTTTCGGCTGCCCAAACTCAGCCATTTTTTTCCAGTGTCTCCAAAATTTCTTCTTGACGGTGATCATCAACCATGGACTCAGGGTTTATTTCAGTTTACCTGTAACCACTGGTTACAGATAAATGGGACCCTTTCCAGCATGGTAGAAGCAAAGGCCATGTCCCCCGGTAACAAATGGCTCGGGATATAGAAGCCAAACAGAATTCTTCCTCCTGCGTGACTGACGGACTGGCTGTTTTCTTGATTGGAAAGTAGTACCTATGGCACGAGGAAGGAGGAAGGTTATGGATTTCATTCTGCCTAACGGACCATCACATTGCCACTTAAATATCTCGATGCCATTTGTACTCATTGCCACCAAGGATGTCACCTGTGAAATGTCACTGAGTTAGGGGAGAGAAATGTCCTTTGTTCAGAGCCAACCTTTTCCCACAGGCCAAGGGGTAAAGCACTTGATCCATAGACTGTCAGAAACAATATTATGCCCTAGATATTTTATTTAGTGTATAATTGTTTTTAGAGAAAATTACTAGAACAAGAAGAGAACAAACAGTCATAAATTGGAGCTCTGGTCGTTAACCTGCACTGTCTATGAACTATACTGGATTTTCAGCGTTGGACCCAAACTTCATATCTGTCTAATGGGCCACACCAAAACTCTCGCTCAAGCCCAGCCTTTGCAGCACTGAACTCTTCTGAGTGTGGAGTTTATAAATACAAGTTTAAACTTCTCTACCCATCTGGGAACTAAAAGATTTCACTTCCAGATTCTTTGGCTCAGGATTTTTAGTTAGGCCCATCTGAGAGCTAGTTTTAAGTACAAAGGCATTTCTGGTTTAGCTAACTCAGCAAAACCACTAAGGGGTGAGACAGCATGTGAGCTGGCAGAAGGAACCTTTCCAAACACTGTAATGCAGGGGTGGGCAAAATGCGGCCCAGGGGCCGGTCGTGGCCTGCCAGGCCATTCTCTCCGGCTCGCAAAGCCCCTAAAAAATGTAGAAAATTAATATTTATCTGCCCTGGGCTGCCTGTCATGCAGCCCTTGATGGCTTGCCAAAGCTCAGTAAGCATCCCTCTGCCCAAAATAATTGCCTGCCCCTGCTAATGCATGCCAGAAAAAACTACCATTGCTGGTATAAGTTGTGTTCATGCGGGACTGTGTCAGCATAAGTTTGTCAGTCAGTTGGTCAGTCAAGGATGATATTGCCCCCCATCCCCTAACTGGCAAGCTTTTGATGCCCAGACTTTGTAGTATAGTTGTGGTCAAGATGGGTATATGTGTTCTCAGCCAAAGAACTCACTAACTGAGAGTTATGGTATTTCCAGCTGCTAACTGAAGCAGGAATTTAACCTGTTTATATAACTAACCTACCCCCTTGTCAGGAAACAACTGGTATACATCGAGGTAAGCCCAGACCTAAGATTCAAGCTTGTCCATTGATGGATATGTCATTAATCAAGATGGCTGGCTAACTTTGTCCCCAACTTCTCAGCTGAGAGCTTATGAAATGTTCCTGAATGGTGGCTGGGAGACTCAACTCCCTGCTTAGCCAAACACCCTTTTAATGGGCAATAACAGTGCAAATTTTCCGCGCTCTTCCCCTAACGTGTCTCCAAAACAGACCTCCAGGGGCAGTTCAGTTGATGTTCATGGCTTGGCCATGGTTGGACTCATGCATGAGATTTGCTCAAGAGAATACCTGAACCTGGTTGCACAGACTTTGCCAGATGCAAGGGCCCACCATTCACAGAGGCTGCGGTGTAGAGCTGATATTCCTCTTTCTGCCTGGAGCTGTACCGCTCCCTCCCCACCGGTAAGCATGCCCCAGCAAAGTCCTATCCTTTCCTCTTCCCCTCTATTAGCAAGATGGAATTGTGAACACGCTGTGTCCGACAGGGCCTGTGCGAGGTGACTGTGGAGCAGCGGGGAGCCCAGCAACATCAAAAAACCCTTGGGGAAAGTAGAATTAATCCCTTCAGCAGCTGACCCCAGGGCTTCTGCTGCCAGTGACTATGGATGAACATCAATTTTGCTCAAACAAAATTAGGTAGCTCCTCCTCCTAGGTGGAGTCTCTGAAGCCAGCAAACTCTTGGTCTAGCAGCTGGCAAGTCATGTGTTTTCTTTGCCACAGTATGAGGCAGTATTAAGAGACAGACATGGTTGGTTTCTGAGCAGCCCCTGGGATTTTCTTCCAGGGGATGTGGGTGCTACCAGCTCAGAGGCAAAGCTGCATTTGGGCCACATGTTCGCTGAACAGTGAGGGCAATTAGGGATCAAAAGAACTGGGGTGGCTTCCCACAGTCACATTTCCCCGCTGCCATTCTGGAGGTGATAATATAATTCATATCAGAAGAGTTAGTGGGCTGAAAATGAATTGGAGAAATCAATCCAGAGGGTATAAATGAATTAGCATGTAAATGAGGACACTTGCTCTACATAGTTTAATATTGCCTGCAGCTGTAAATAATTCCAGGGATGGAATCAAAAGCCGCAAACAACTTCATTTTTGTGCTCCTCCCCCATTCGGGAGCACCTGCAGCTACGACCGATGGCTGCGCCCCTTGCAGGAATGTTGCGTTGCAGGAGGATTAGAGGAGGATGTTTTTTGGGGTTTTTTCCTGATTGCACATTATTTACAAGGCTGCCTGCTCGCTGTTTCTTGCATTGACACGTTGTGCGCATGCACGCTGTGGCTGCAGCAGCTGGAACGGCTGGTAAAGGGGAGAAGGGCTCAGAGCAGCATTGGGTAGTGGGGGGTGTGTGAAATACATGCCCACATCCTACCCAGTGTGCAGGTGCTTGAGGTGGGGCAGGAGAGACTGCTTTTTTGCCCTGCCACCATTTCAAAGGGAAAGGTGGCGGTTACCTACACAGCAAAGCATTAAGGCCTTGAATCAGCTCCCTATTGTAATTCAGCAAAACACATAAGGACATCGTTTGGCCCTTGTACTGAGTTGAGGTCAAAGAAAGGTGCGGGGAGCACTTGGGAAGAAGGGGCAACGCTCAGTGTCCCTGACAGGCCTCAGGGGGCAAGAATGGGGCAGAAGGGTCCTGCGTGCACATGTGCGGTAACTTGATAGAGGCTACCCCTGGCGAGTGGGGCAGAGCAGGGGAGCAGCAGAAGGCAAGATGGTAAGAGAGCTTTTGGCTTGAGATTATCTCTAGTCCCAGGTGTTGGGAATGAGACAGGAGTTGTATGGACCATACCACATCCAGCAAGATAGAGGAAGAAGGGATGATAGCAGGGATTAGAGCTTCTCCTGACCAAAAGGGGACTGGGGACAGGGTTCTGATGGGCGCACACATCTCTTGGGGAGTTTGCAGTGAGACCATGGGTTTTCCATGGGTCAGAAGGGACCTGGCAGATCATCGGGTCCGACTCCCTGCTCCAGGCAGCAAAGAGCACTGGGGTTAAGTAACCCCAACCAGATGCCTATCCAATCTCTTCTTGAATACCTCCAAGGTAGGGGAAAGCACCACCTCCCTTGGAAGCCCGTTCCATATTTTGGCATGCCTCACCGTAAAGAATTTCTTCCTTATGTCCAATCTAAATCTATTCTCCTTCAGTTTGTGGCCATTATTTCTGGTAACCCCAAGGGGTGCCCTGGTAAACAGAGTGCCCCTGCTGGCCCCCCCGATGAGTTTGTAGACAGCCACAAGATCGCCTCTCAGCCTTCTCGTTTTAACTTCTGCTGCCTCTTGTTTTCAGCCAGCTTTGTAACACACCAGCACGTTCTTTAAACCCAGGTTTTTACCACTGCTTCACCTCACTGTTTCCATGGTTGACAAAGGAACTGCATACTGCTAATCCAGGCCTTAATGGTACATCATGTCCCACTGATGCTAGTGGTGCAGAAACACCCAGATGATGCTCTTCAAGAATCTCTGGTTAGATATAGTGGTAACAGCCTCGTTGCCCCACTGCTGATGCAACAGGCTCAGTTTTCTTACCACTGTGGGAGGTCGTTACCCTGAGATATATATAACACACAGGACAAAATGAGGAGATTTTGTGGGTGGTCTGAACCCAGAACTGAAGCTCCTATTCTTTGCACCATAGCTCACAGTGATACCAAAATCCTGATCGAGATTAGCTCTTCATTATTACCAAAGCACTTCAAACCCTTGTGCTGCGTCCTGTTCAAACACAACGGGAGTCCTCGGAGCGCAGAGCTGAGATGGTCAAAACAGGCCCAGGGGAAACAGACCCCAAGAAACAAAGTGACTTGGCCGCACTCGCATGGTGGGTGAATGGCAGAGCCAAGAATGGGAGTCCGGCCTCCTGACAGCCAAGCAAGGGCTCTGTCTACTGGACCATAATACACCTCCGTCAGAGGAGATGTCTGTAATCCAATTGCCCTCCTGTCCTGCAATGCCAGAAATCTCAAGGGAGACTGGCTGTAAAGTCCTTTTATTATCACTCCCTCTAGAAAGAAAACCTGGGAAGAACCTGGAGTTGTAGCCCACTTACCACGCAGCAGCCTGTAGAGCACCAGACGCTCCCAGAGAGAGAACTGGGTGTGGGCTTTTTGTTCCAGGATGTGCTGATCAACCAGAGGATGACTGCGAGCCAGCATGGACGAGGCACGTGTAGGAAAGATAAGCAGGATCCTTGGAAAGACCAGGAGAAAGATTTTCGTTTGAGATAAGAAAGTCCGAGTGCTGCTGTACAAGGCTCTAGGGAGACCTCAGCTGCAATTCTCTGTGCAATTGTGGTCACCTGGGCTCAGGAAAGATGAGCTGAGGTTGGAACAGGTGCAGAGAAGGATGACTGGGGAAAGGAGGCTCTTTTATTAGAGGAGACTGAGTGGGCTTGGCTTGTTTAGTCCAGCACAATGAAGGCTGGGAGGGGATACAATTGCTGCCTCTAAATGCATCAGGGGGGTAAGCGCCGGGGAGGGAGAAGAGCTACTTAAGCTAAAGAACAATGTTGACATGAGAACAAGTGGCGATAAATGGGCCATGATTAAATTGACGCTGGAAATGAGATGGAAGTTTCTTACCGCCAGAGGAATGCAGGTCTAGAGCGGCGGGAGAACTGAAGCCTAACTACTTCTACAATGGAGCTTGATCAGTTTTGAAAGGGAATAAACAGCGTGGGCGCTCGTGATAGCGGGAGGCTGGACTTTGACCTTGGAGGCCGCTTTGGGTGCTACAGGGCACCAGAAGAGCCCGTGGTGGGACGAGCTTGGTCCCTTCTACTTAGTTAGAGCCTTGGCCCCTAAGCATCCTGTCTCCTCTTGGGGAGACGGCCCGGGGCTGGATTTCCTTGGGTGGCTCGGAGCTCTTCTGCTGTGAAGTCTTTGCACCGGCGCCGATGACAAGGGCCTCCGCACTCCGTTATCAGCCGCTCCCTCTCGGTTTTGACACTGACGAATCGTTGAGTTCCCTCTTTCATCAGGTTGGAGTTTCAGGTTCGGCACTAACTAGATCTCCCAGGTGGACTGGAAACACTGATTAAGACGGATAGAGTGAAAGCAAGTCCATTAAATTGTTAATAAAGAATATTACACACATACCTTAATCTGCAGCTAGCCTGACACTTTATAAAAGTACATTAGGATGTAATCCAATTGAAGCCACAATATCGAGAACATCTTATCTCATCACAAATTGAAATTATATCATATTCCTCATTTCTTAAATTAAAAAGCTAAAACCTTTTAGTTTGCTCTCATATGCTTGTGTAAAACTTAATCAGTGGTTTTAACAACATTATTTTTCAATATGGGCCATTTCTGCTCTCATTTATTTACAAGAGAGAACTTCCTGGTAGGAGAAGTGATTCAATTTGCAGGAGGATACATCAAGCACTTAAGGATTTTGCACGGATTGATTGATTATTTATCGTGTTATCTTGCCTGGAGACGTCTGATATGGCTGTGCTCTTGCTATCTCTCATTCCACCTAATGCTCTTCCCTTTCGTCTTTTTCCCTTCCAGTGCTTAGGGCCTCCTCTGTGTGTGCGTGTGCGTGTACTGGAAGAGAAGGGGGTCAGGAAACCCAGGGCTTTTGGTGCCTCTGCTGGGATGAAGGCATTGGAAAGGAATGAGGTGAGATATTTTTTTAGCTAGGAGAGGCTGAGGGGGTTGGGGAGGGGGAAAGATGACTCGAGTTTCCACTAGAGTTATCCAGCGCAGTTCTGCTAATACGTTGCATTTCTCTCTTGGGTATTTTTATTCATAGATCTGCCAGCACCTCACAAAGGCCTCTGCTTACAGAATGGGAAACTGAGGGACGGAAAGGCCAGGTGATTGCCTTTTTTCCTGGGCTTTCCAGCAATCAGGCCTCTGAACTGGCAGCCCTGTGCTCAGTCGACTAGATTATTGCAACCGCTCAGTTCGGCAAGCGTCTTTGCACTGCTCACTAATGTGCCCGGTCCTAGAGTAGAGGGGAGCCTCTAGGGCTGAGAGTGCAGTTGTGTCTCCCTTGGAAGGAAAACAGCTATAGGGAAATGCCAGGGTTTTAACAAGGGGTCCCACAAAGTTTTCCTCCGGGGATAAGCCCTGTGTCCCAGAGGCTCCTGAGCTTGCAGAGAAGGGAGAGTGACTGTAAAGTCCATTCCCACTTGAAACGAAGCTCCATCTCACAAAAATAGCCCTACGGGACAGCAGGGCTCTTCGTCCAACCCACCATGTTGGTAGGTGTTGGACTCCTGCTGAAAGATGCTAATTGGTTTCTGCTGTCTTACTGTGGCAGGTGTAGTTCGTTAACTCCATGCTGCAGGAAAGCACATAATGATTAGATGGAAGTTAAGGTACACCAGGAAACCAGGGCATGAGGCTGAGAATTGTTGAGGGAGAAGACCCTGGGACCACCTGCTTCTTGGGAGAAGGCTTAACCTGAAGTACGTGGTAACTTAAGACCTTTATATCCCAGGAAGGGGCTGGTTTGGGCCTTCAGTGGATTCTGTTGTCTAAGGATGGAGGTGGCTTCACTGAACTTTCTTAGATCTTGGCCCTTGTCCTGTCCCCCTCAGATTTTGGAGAGAGTTTGCTGGGCTGGCAGTGCAAGAAACACCCCTTTACCTTAGAGACTGGTCACGTTTGCTGTGCAGCCCCTGAGTGACTGTCTGTAACCGACTGAGCCCTATTCTTCTAGAGCCGTGTTACAGTCCCAGAAGTCTGGCCCAGTGCTGCTTGGCACAAACGTGTTACAAGGTAGAAGCATAATCTTAAGGTTACAGCACTGCATGGGGGCTTTGGAGATGCACATTCAGTCTGTCCCCAACGCTGTAGTCTACCAGTGTGGGCAAATCATGTAATCTCTGCACCTGAGCTCCCACTTGTAAAATGAAGATGAAAACCCTTCCCTTCTTCCACTCTCTTCCTGTCCTGTCTTCTTTGGTTTTCCGTGCACGAGGGTTCTCTCTTGATGTGTTTGCATAGTACCTACAACCCCAGAGACTCCCACAATTCAAATATTCAGTAAAAAAAGGGTATTGAAACAGAGCGTGGGACTGCAAGCAGGGATGCCTTTAATTTATTCTTTGCACTGTGGATGACTTGCTGTGGGACTTTAGGGAAAATCTCTGTGCCTCAGTTTACAAATCTGTAAAATGGAGATCATGCTGTTTAGCCTCATTGGGGTTATTCTCATAGGCCTTTTTGCTAGACAGTATGATAAACTGTGGGTGTGTCTGCACACACATTTATGCTGGCTTAAATTTACTGCGTAGTAAGTGGGAATAGGTTGGTATCTACACGTGCAGGCGTTAAAGCGCATTAATGCCATGTGCAGACTGATTTGGGACTAAGTTAGTCCCAAGTCAGTCCACACATGCAGTGTTACTGCAGTGCACAGTAAGGTGTCTACATGTGCACTACTGTGCAGTAACTAATTGGGTGTAAATTTGATATCTTCATGATGCAGGTATCAAATTTACACTCAAGCTAGCGTAAGTCACCATATTTACTGCACAGTATGGGTGTGCATGTGTAGATGCGTGCCCATGCTGTGCAGTAATTTCAGTTACTGTGCAGTAAATGCTTACATGTAGACATGCCCTGGGAGTGGGGGGAAGGGAGTACGTGAGCCCAGCCTTAAAATATCCTGTGGCTTAAAATTCATAAACCTTTAAAAATAATACTTTTGGGGTTCTTTTTTATTTTTAATTGGTTTCTGAGCCTATAAGCTTCCTTCTTCCCTGAAATGAGAAAGATTACACATAATCCCATGACTCCAAGAGCTGGGGTGTAAAAACCCATCAAATAGCCAGTGACTCGAGAAAATTCTGAATGTTGGCCACAGTAGATGTAGGGTACTCAGCTGCTATGGGGACAGACACCTCCCAGGGGAAGTGCAAGGTCTTATACTCATGCTTGTTTACAAGGTGGGACCAGTTTCTGTGCAAGATGAAGTATGCATTTTTGCAGAATCGGGGTCAACATCTGTAGAGTATTTGGGATGCTTGGATGATGGAAGTGCAAAGAAGTATTTTATGGTGATTGCTCTCATGATTAGCTTTGGGGCTGTTCTGTTGCTTTTGTTCACATGAAAGTATAAACCCACTTTTTCATGTTGGTTTTAGTCACGATTAAATAGAAATGCAGGAGTTGGAGAAAAAAAAAAGAAAAAGCTAATGAAGGAAAGCAGTCCCAATGCAATTTGTTACATGTCGAGTATGCCTCTGACTGCTGGCTTTCAAGGTATTTATAAAGAGTATTTAGCCTACCCAGCGCACAGCCTCTGGAGTACAGACTTCTGCTTTGGTCCATGCTTGGTTGAGCCTTTATAGCAGCTTCATGGTTTTTCGACGTAGAGTTGCATCAGAAGCTTTGATTTTTGTAGGCTGCCAACTGCACCGAGTGGGGATGAGACGATTAATCAAATTATTTGAATGGAATTCAACAGAATTGGGAAGTGACCAGTCTTCCTCCTAATCTTCCAATTGAGATGTCAAGGAGGGCTCCAGCACTGAGCGCAGAGCGGAGGCGGAACGTGTAACTAAATCTCAGGCAGTTGCAATGTGGCTGGGCAATGAGCAGCTGGACAGACTGCTAGAGGTCGGGGATTCTGATCAGGAACAGTAACCCTCCTGGGCCAGATGTGACGGTGCTGTCGGGGGTCCCTTTGCACTGCTCGGGGTTTTCCCAGCGTGGGGGAATCCCGAGCTGGCACAGCTGGCAGCACGCTGCTGCCAACAGTTGAGGGAGGAGTGTGAGTGCTTGGATAGTTCCCCAAGAGCAGTCATGATACGGGGGAAGCACAATGGTGGTGCAGAGCTCCACTGCATCCCGGCTCTGCGTGGGAAGAGCTCAGCCCAGCCTGAGGATCAGGACTGCACCCTCTGGTTTGTGGTGTTGCTTGAAGAGAGGCTGTTCACAAGCGCCAACCTTGTGAATGTCCCTATTGTTTTATCCTCATTATTAACAAAGCCCAGGAGGAAGGCACTGGACAAGTCTGAAGGTCAAAAGCCTGATTCTGAACTCTTTTCCACAAGGCTTTGGAGGTGTCCTTCCTGTGTCGGATGAGAACTGAGCCCACACACCTTGCCTCAGATACAGTATGCTGACTTATAAGGCGGGTGGAAAGCCAGCGACTGGGCAGAGGCATTTAGACAGCCATGGGTGGGGCCCTACACTCTACTTTGGGGGGCATAGGAAGGCAAGCATCTGTTGGCCAGTTTGGGGGTACCAATAGCAGAACTCTTTGAGAATGGCTGCTGGGAGCCCATTTTTTCCCTTTCCCTGCCTAGGGCGATGCCATTTAGATGCTGGCTGGACTGGCCAAAGAGATCCTTGGAGAAGCTGCTGTCGTCCTCCCTCCATGTCTGGAACAAAGGTCTTTACTGAAAAGTGGCTGTTGTGCTCTGGTAGCCACTGGGAAAAGGAAGCAAGATTTGCTCTTCTGCTTCTGCCCGCTGGCTTAGTGAGCTTGGGAGCTTGCTGGCTCCTGCATCTTGCTGCTTGTATTGCTATTCCCAAGCACGACAAAGGCCTCCAACGTCACTAGGATCCCTGCTTCCTACTCCCAGGATGAGCACAGAGCAGCCAGAACAGAGGACTCCATCTCTCTGCTTTCTGCTCACAACTGGTCCTTTCTTAGAGGGAACCACCTCCAGAAGGTGGTGTGTACAGCATCTTGCACAATGGATCTGGGGTAAAGGAGAGAGCGCTGCCTGTTCTTGCAAGCAGGCTGGGCCGACATCACCAATCCTTATGGAGTCTCGCACCAAACTGTTGGTTTTTTTTTCTGGTTAAGAGAAGCCATGTGCTGCCCTTTATTTCCTAGCAGCTGAGAACGGGGAAACTTGCTCTACGTGTGCTGCCTTGATGGGGGGAAAGCCTAGGCCTGGTCTGACAGCCTTCATCTACCATCTGCACACAAAGCGCTGAGTGGTGGGCTCAGCTGCTTATGCATGTTGGAGGCGTCGTGCCGGAGGCTGGCTGCCTTCCAGAGGAAAGCAGGTAGATCCGTCGATTCCGTTAACAACCTCGAGACACTCTCCTATTACCCCGAGCCCTCTGCTCAGAGATGCCGCAGCCACGTGACCCGTCAGCTGACAGAACAGGATGACTCAGCCGGCAGCTGTCGGGCCCCTAAAATAATGACAAAAACAATTAGCAGTCCAAGCAGTAGCCTCTCCTTAATTATCTCCTCCGAGTTTAATTAACTAGCTAAATTATCAGCAGTAATGTAGGCATTAATTATGTCAAATTACAGTGTAAAAATCACAAAGTGTGGAAAATGTCAATTCAGCTGTGCTCACCTGCCGGGCTGAGATGAGCATGTGTGACAGAGGCACCGATGAGCGGAGGGGAAGGGGGCCGCTTCGTTTTTACAGGTGAAGAGCGCACCCTTACGACAGCGCTTTGAGGGGGCTGTGGGGGCCAGGCGGTGCGGGGGGAGCTCCGGCGTGAACAGTTGGGGGTGGCTGGGGGGAAGCAGTGCCATATTCTTGATGCAGAGCCTTTGGGGACGCTCTTGACTTGAGCAGGAGTGGAGAGGATGGAATATTTTGGCTCTGGCAGAGAGAGGGAAAGGAGCGTGGATCCCCAAACCAGATGGCTTGGATGCTGAATTATTAAATTATGAATATTAATACAAATCAGACACGGAAGAGGTAATAATTTTGCTGCCCTACAGAAATAATTAACATAATTTTGATAAATTACATGATAAGAGAATCTCAAAATTGAGGTAGATTTATCTTAATTAATATCTTGGACCTGCTCCGAAAGGTAAATTGTTCCACTGGGGACTAGGGAAGGGTGAAGACGGGTGCCCCCCATCTCCCAGCTACAGACCAGATCCAAGGTTCGTTTCATGCCCATGGTGTGTGTGTGTGTGGAGGTGGGCATGTGCATGAGCGGGCACAACCTAGGTCCTGATTGCAAGCTGTGTCCTGGGTTCCCAGCGTGGCTGCCCCTGCATCCATCCTCAGGTGCCTTGTGTGACAGCGTATCACTTCCACGGTTGGAAGTGGCTCTCATGGGAACTGCAAACAAGGAATGAGTGTCAAAGGCCAGGTGGCTGCCATGCAAGCAGAGCACTTGGTGCAGGCTCTGGGTTGTTCTTGCCAAAATAGCCCTTTTGTGAGAGCTGTTATGCACACGCTCACCAGCCCATTAGTGCATTACATGTCCCGTGGGTGTGCTCATCTTCTTCTCCCAAGAATACCTCTAAGCTAAGCTCCAGGGTAGATATACCTAGCAAACACCTGTACCATCACAAATTCACATATACGCTGCATGTGCTCACCTGCCTGCAGGCAGATGCATGCATCCAGATGCACATGTGTGTTCATACTTGTACATACTTAAGCTCATTACCTAAATTTCAGCCATCTCTCTCTCTCAGTACCTTGCATGGTACTTATGCTCCTTTAATGTAGTATATCTGCATCCTACCTGATGTCTTTCATGCATTTATTCTCATGTGATGCCTTATGAAGTAAGGGAGCACTGTTATTTTGATTTAACAGGCTACAAGTGGAGGTACAGAGATTAAATGACTTGCCCAAGGTAACAAAGGGAGCATGTAACAGAGCAGGGGATTGAACCCAGATCTCCTGAGTCTCACATGCACAGTCCTATCCTACTTCTTAACTTAATGAAGTTTTGCCCTTAGCTTTGATAGGAGCCGTATTGAGACTTGTCACACAGTGAAAACCAGGCCCTCTTGAAAGCAGTGATCCAACTAATATTGAATTCATGGTGTATATTCATAGATATACACACACCTGGCGGTACCTAGACACAGACTAAAGTGTATAGTTGGGTGTATTCACCTGTATAAACCTATATACCTGTGAGTGGTTATTTGTGTGCTTGTGTCCATTGTCCCATACAACTATATGCAGTTCCTCCTGACCACGTTCTCACCAAGTGCCATTCTGGTGGGTATGCTGGTATACACTGCTTTGTTTTACTAGATTTGAAGCTTGCCTCTGTGTACACTCCAGTACCCATGTAATCATGTATGCACCTCACTGGCTGAGTCTACACAAGATGCTGACTGCATGGTAGCCTGAGACTACTGTGCAGTAGTGTTGCATAGCAGAACCGTGACACGATGCTAATGTGCCATAGTCTCGGGCTACTTTGCAGTCAGCATCACAGAAAAGCCGTTTGTCGGTGCTATTGTGCAATAATGTGGGTGACTGTGCAGTCATTTAGTAATTGTTGATACAGTGCAGTCATTGTCTCATGTAGACACAGCCACTGTGTGGTTTGTTTGTCAAATCAAAAAACTTGGGACTACCTGCCCATGAAGACACTTCCATAAGCACGCACAATATGCCAGACAATAAAATGATGGGTGAGGCCAAATGTATTCCTGAACTCAACAGAGATGTATCACTACTGATGTGTGTGATTAGACCAATGCAGGGAGACTCTGTGTTTATACAGATGAATTTACAGGCACGTACTGAAAAGGCATGTTTTTTTGATGCTGAGAAATACACATGAGTGAGCATATGATGTCAATGGAGGTTATGCTAGGGAGAAAGTGGGAATGTACAGGTTGCATTCAAGATGCATTATCTCTTTGTTTGGCATCATTTCTTTGTCCTTTTGAGTTGCTGCACTGTACTGGTTAGTTGGTTTTCCTCGGATCTCTAGTGTCCCCATGGATTCATTAGGTTGTCCCATCTGGGTGTATCTGCTTTGAGTGGAACAATGTCCTTCTCTTTCGCTGAAGTCTGGTTGTTATCCTGGTATGTGGTTTCAACAATTGTCTGCCTCTGTGAGCTGCATTGAATTGGTGTGTGGGAGCTCTAAGCTTGAAAGCTAGGTGTATTTGTAATTCGGCTGAATTTGGGAAATGAATGGGTTGTACTAGATGAGGTTGAATTTTGCTCGTGTAGTCACCCAGAGTTAATCTGGCATAACTCCACTGAAGCCAACTTCAATGAAGAACAAACCCTGAGCAGAATTAACACCATGGACTTTGTTTATTGAAATGAATGTAGTTATATGAAACGTACAGGAAGTGTGGAAAAAGTAATATGTGCCAGTATGTGTCTATATTGGGGTGACATGTGTGGGGATCCCCCTGGTAGCTTGTGCCACCAGAGGCACAAAAAACATATTGCTAAGATTACTTTTGCAATGATACGAGGCAGAACCTGCCACTTGGAGAAGATCGTGTTTGCACATCAGTACTGCCCCCTCATCCAAATACTACATCTGTTTGCAAGTGTTTTTGAGTTGGGATAGGGTATGTGTGTGCTATGACTGAGCTGCTTGATTTGCTGAGACAGCTGGAAGGATGAAGTATAGGAAAGCTTGCAAAAAAGGTCTTTCTCCCACGACTTCTGTCTTGGTCTGTAGACCACCTCTAGATAAGCATCCACACTTTTGCCAGCTTCATTCGTAGAATCATAGAAAATAAAGCTGGAAGGGTCCTTGAGAGGCTTTTTAGTCCATCTGTCCTTGAAAGGTCTTCTAATCCATCTGTCTGCCCCAAGGCAGGATCATCTGTACATAAAACTATTCCTGACAGATATCTGTGTGTCTTGCTTTTAAAAGCTTCCAGGGGTGGAGATTCTCCAGCCTCGGTAATCTGTTCCAGTCCTTAATTATCCTTCCAGTCAGACAGCTTTTCCTGGTGTCTAACCTAAATCTCCTTTGCTGCAATTTAACCCTATTACATCTTGTCCCATCTCTGGGTGGACATGGGGAGCAATTTATTACCGTTCTCCTTATGGCAACCATTTATGTATTTGAAGACTGTTACCAGCCTCCTGTTCTTTAAACTAAAGAAATCCAGTTATTTCACTCTTTCTTCCTAGGTCATGGTTTCTAGGCTTCTGATCATGTGGATTGTCATCTCGGGACTCTCTCCCCTTAGGGTATATCTTGCTCGAGGTGCAGTGCCCCAAACTGGACACGGTACTTCAGTAGAGGCATCCCCCTTGCTGGCCAGTGCGGGAAGGTTATCTCCTGTGTCTCTCATGTGTCCCTCCTCCTGTTTTCTACACCCAGCGTGGTGTTTGTTTATTCACAATAATATGACCTTCTCGACTTAGAGTAGATTGCAAATGGAACATCATTTGCCAAGTTTTGCAAGGATGTTAAAGGCCTGGTGGATGCATTTCCAGCATTTGTAGCACTTTCCCCTTTCAAAGGGCTGTATAAGCATTAATTAGCAGACCCTCAGTTAAGCATAGTCCGTATTTTACAAATGGGGAACTCGAGTCAAAGAAGTTTGCGTGCCATTAGTCCTGGAGTCAGGATTAGGATCCAGATGATCCCAGCTCCTTCTCCTATGCCCAATCCTACCTGCAAAGCTAGAAGGCAGCATGATCTAACATGGGCACTTATTGCACCAGCTGAACCTTCTGGTCTTGCATTGGCAAAGCTGTGCTAGAGGTTCTGGTGTTTCCTTTTTCTCACCAGACTGGGGAGGGGGAAGGAGTCCTGACTCCATTGCAATCAGTGGCAAAATTCCTGTGGAATTCAGTGGAGCCAAGGTTTTGTGGCAGGGTAGCGGGGGTGGAACAGCCTCATCCTAGTTTTCAGAGGGAGATTGGAATTACAGAGATGCATCCGAGAGAATGGATTGGAAAATAGCCGTCCACATTCTTGGAAATTCAAGACAGGCCCCATGTTAGCTTTGAAAAAAGAGGCAGTTTGATTTTGTTATAGCCGTATCGCATTACCCGTTCATTCCTTCTGCTTTATCCAAACACGCAGACCTTTTAAGGTTTGCCAGTTGTTAACTGCAATAAGGTCAGATTTCTGGATAGGTTTTCCATGGAGTGCCAAGTGCCAGAGCTGGCTTTGTTTAAATTTGCAAGTCCTTTACAGCTGGCCGCCCCTTGCGCTCCAGTAGATGGTACTGCTGGGGCAGCCCCCCAGTCCCATGGTCTGGTTTTGGTTATAGTTGCTGCTGGAAGGGGAGTAGACTAGCTCCAGCACAGTTTCTATGGTGAGAAGCATGAGTTGTGTGACAGAGAAATGTTTGCCTTCCTAGTAAGGGTGGTTGAGTCCATGAAGCAAATCCTGTTTTCAGTGAGATTTGGCCCCTAATTTGGCTGTTTCTCTAGACTAAGTGTCTATCCTAGCATCCATTTTCCATTCACATCAGGGAGAACTAGGGATTTGGTACAGTTTGAATGTGTATCCAACAAGTATTTAATCACACAGCTCATTAAGGGTCTCTGGGGATGGCACATAGCTTATACATAACTGGGACAGGCAAGATTTGGAGCAGCTTCTATTGAAAAGGGGCTGAACAAACTCAAAATCCCAGGCACGTTCCCTTTCTTGGTGAAGATGGAGGAAGATCTAGGGAGATAAACAGTCTCAGTGGCAGTGAGCCACACGGGGCCAGCAAGGACCATTGCAGGGGCCACTGCATCTCTTTGCCCTGATGGGCCACCACAGCATTTTAAATAAGCAGGACAGGGGGCCGCAGGTTTGTATGGGAAGTGTGGCATGACTCTCTGAGGGACAGTCTCAACAGTCTGCATGTTAGTCTGTGGTGGAAATGCACATAGTGTTTGCTCGGGGAAGTTGATGCTTCCCCCCAGTTGGTGCTTGCTAGCGAGTCAGGTTTGTTAGCCCTCCTGCTAGAGGCTTGGAGAGCAGGAGGAGAGTGGAAGTAGCTGAAAGGAGGAATCGGTACTGTAATGGACGTGACTAGGGCCACATCACTCGTTTTGGGCCCAGAGAGGATAAACGCATGACCCATGCCAAGATCTGCTTAGCAATCTGCAAACACCCTCCGTTGCATGGCGAAAATCAAGTGGTGACGTGGAAGGATGTGAGACTACACGTCTGGATGGTGCCGAAAATAATGTTAAAACAAGGGGAACCCCACTGAGGAATAATTAATGTGGCTCCGTTCCACCAGCTTCCCCCAGCTGGGCCCTGCCAAGACTTGTCTGGGATCATGTACCTCAAAGTGACCTGCAAGAGCCAGCTGTGCAGCCCAGCCTCACATGCATACTGATAGGTGCCATGTTATGGGAGAGGAGAGCAATGAAGTCTGGCTCCTGCACTCTCTGAGCAGTGTGGGGAAGGAATCGGGCAGGGGATTTTCTTTGCATTGTAAGTATGACAAAAATATTCAGAATATTAGAATTGCCTTCCAGGAAATATCCAGTTTGGACCCTAGTGAAGTGGTTCCTGAGGGCACTGGCAGCGGACTCCCCTGCCTTTGAGGTTTCCATGTGAATTCAACTTTAACCCCTTTACAACTCCAGTCCGCTCATTGGATTTCTAGGTCCTAGAGTTCCCAACATGCCTAGTGCTTAATGGTAGCTAACAGAAGTGATTCCTGAGTGTCGACCTCCCAGGCATCTGTGGGCTGAGAGTTGGGATTACAGAGCAGGTCTATTCCTTCAGTTTGCACTGCTCCATTTGGGTAGTAAAAATGACAATGAGTAGGGCTCAGTACCTGGCTTGAGTGGAAATTCAGACTCCCCTGGGCTGGCTGTGTCAGCTCCCACTGAACTGGCTGGTAGTATTTGGGTTTGGTGGAGTGGAGCCTGCACCACAGGGACCCACCCCCAGTGCCTGGGGTGAAAACTGTTCCCTCCTGCGTCCCTGGCGCCAGTTCAGAATGCGTTATCGTGAGGATGGGCTGACAAAGAAGTTGGTACATATCGCACACCAGTCGCACAAACTGCAATGAAGACACCATGCTCATCAAGAAGGCCATCTCTCCATTCCCCTCCTAACATCTGCAGAAGCTGGCATCCTGTAACACAGGAGTTGTACACATGGAGCCATGTTGGGTCCACTTTATTCTTGTCATCTTGTCTTTTTTGTTCGCTTGTTAAAAATGAAAGTGACTTTAGACCAAAAATACTACTGGGGTGATTGGGGGATCTCTCTATGTGAACTTCGGGTTGATACTATCAAGTTGTTGCTATGCAAATCCTCGTATTATGGCCTACCTCTCTGTATCTGCCTTTGCTGATAAAGTCTGTGTTATGTACCCATCAGACTAGGGCCATGAAGAACAGTTAACATTAATGACTGTATTTGGATCAAGCTGTTGATATGTTAAGGAGTTGACTGGAATTGGCTGCGAGGGGAGTGGACTTGGGGATATAGAAATTATATTTGGCAACAGGGCAGAGGTGGCCAAGGAGGAGTTTTAAAGGAGTTACAGGAGAAAGCTTGAAGCATGTAAGAAGCTCTGGGGAGAAAAGGAGAAGAAACAGGTGGGTCTCCATACCAGGGAGGCTGCCTTATCAGGGTCAGAGAATGTGATCCGAGCTGGGAAGCCTCCAAGGTTCAGAAATCAAGGCTTGAGCCTCAAGAAAACACGTCTGAATAGCCCTGGACAGAAACAGTGAGGAAACCAAGGTAGAGAAAGGCCCGCAGGGTTTATTATTGTTATCTAAACCTACATCTTGTTTTTATGCTATTAAGTAATGTGCAGTGGTGGTACCAGAACACTACACCAAACCTGTACACACGTCTGTCTAGCTTTACCTGTCATATGCTCCTCAAGAGTCAACGCGGAGTACAGAATGGCCCCCACCTGGGAGAGGGTGTGTAGGATTAACTTTGGGTTTGACGATGGGCCTCATTTCCAGCAATCGAACTGCAGAGTCTTCTTTCTGTGACGCCACAAAACCTGTGCACAGGAAATGTGCTGGAGGAATCTGGGATGCAACCAGTGGAGACCTGAAGAAGATAAGAGCACCTGATTCTGTTAACCTGGGGCTCAGCAGGTGCCAAAGCAGCCTGGTGACTGGGGGAGCTTGCTCAGTTGGCCAAGAGACTTGATCTTTATAGGATCACACTAGGCACACAATAGCTCCTTTGGAGGAGACACCAGTTGAGCAGTATCTTCGGCCACCGGTGAACCCACCCTTCCTATTGGTAGCAAAAGCCTCATTCTTGCTGCCCAGGCTGTGCTAGGCAAAAGCCTCTTCTCCCTTCTGATGCTCGATTCCACAGACCAGGGGATGTCTCTTCTCCAGCATGGGGACCTGATCTGCCCCTGCCTTTTGTGGTGTGTTATATCCACTTTGTTTCAGGTTTCTCCTCTGTTGGGACTCTGGGCCTCTCCATTCCCCCGTAATTACATAATTACTTCACAACATGCTGCAGGAATAGTCGGGGAGATGGCTAGAGCTAGCACAACAATAGTGACAAGTAAAACATTAATTTCTGGAGTTCTTTTAATTAATTCATCAGGAATCGTGCTGTGCGGGATGATTACGTTAAAGTGTTTAATTACAAATTTATATGTAATGATGCACTTTAATTACTTTGGACTGGTACAATATTATTGGGCCCTTTTCCCAAGATTCCTGGCACTGGATCTGAGTTGTACACAAGCAATGCCATGGATGCTTGTGCTTCTAAATTATTTACATGGCACGGGAGAAATGCAATCCTGATTGATGAAGGAAAATGCCCTCCGAAGCTGAGCGGAAACCTATCCCCCTGGGACTATGGAGAGGAAATTTAAAAGGAGGTGGGGGGGATGGGGGGGGTGAGAGGGAGAGGCAGAACATCAGGACATTTTGTTGGAAGAATCAAGGTTAATCTAGTGGAAACTGAAGTATTAGAGAGCCAGACACGATAAATATTTATCAAAGGGACTGGTTTGAGGATTCTGCTTTACAGATAAAACTGGGTCCAGTTCAAAGTTGACAAGCACTCAGGCAGCAGTGCAAACAGATTTCTGTGGGCACATGAGTCTCTCTTTCTGTCTCTTGCCCTTTTTCCCTCATTCCCCTTTCCTTTTGTCTTTTCTTGCTTTGTGTGTGTATGTGCGGCTCTTCTTTCTTTCTTTCCACCCAGGCTTCCCCCACCCTTAACTCTGTTTGCCTCTCTGCTTAGCATCTGTCATTCCTTTTTCCTTTCTGTCAGTTTTATCTCAAGCTAGATGTACTGTAAAGGGGTCACCAGGCATTATTATAAAGGCCTGTGCGCTAAAGAGCTTGAAGTTAGTTTAGAGCCTAGCCTGTCTTTATGCATGTGTGCACAGAATAACTGAAGGGCACGTGGTGATCTAGTACACAGTACTAGATATGCTGCAGAATATTTATAGCCAAAGTCGTATGCAGCTACCAGCACAAGACCAGGAGTATAGCTATAGGGAAATGTTCACGTCATCAAGTGCTAAGTCCATTGTACACAGATTATTAATTTAGGCTGTAAACTCTTCAGTGCAGCAATAGTCTTTTGCTTTTTATATGTTTGTACAGCACCTAGTACAGTGGGGTTTGGAGAAGCTGCTGCAACATAAATTATTTCAGTTTGGGTTTTGCCAGGAACGGACCAGGAGTGGATGAAATAATTTAGCTAAACCAAAAAACACACGCACACAAACTGAGGAATGCACCAGGTTTGGATCTCCGTTACTCGGATATGTCTCTGGAGTGGCTCCATTGATCATATGCTCACTCTGGATTTATACCAGCGTAACTGATACAACTGCACTTCAGATGGCTTTAATTGAGCTTGTTTGCTTAAAGCATACTTCTTGGCAGGGTAAATCAGCCTGTGCAGAACTCCATGATGCTTCTGGTTCCCCAGCTAACTGAAGTATCTGTCCGCTGTGCTGCAGGCTGGTGCGTAGACGTACCCTGGGATCAGAAGCTGCTCACACACTAAAAGCAAGCAGACCATCTTTAATGTTATTTGGAACTATCTTCTTACTGTACTACAACAGGATACAAAGTTAATGAGAATAGTATTAATGTGTGGGTTTGGAGACGGGTGGGGGGACTTGTGTGCGAGCTCTCTCTCTCATATTCTGTCTCAATGAATGAAAGAGAGAGTGAGAGTGTGTGCGTGCACGTGCGCACACATTGCTGGTAATGGGTACTGAAGGACTGAGCCCTTTGTGTGCATCTGCTGCCCTTACTCATGCAAGTCACCTGTGGCAAATGTCTAGTAGCACTGTGGCATCCCAGGAACATGAATTATTCTGTGTGGCTGGAGTACATTTTGGGTGGGCATGGCTTTGGAGAAAATTGGAGTTTTTCTATACAAAAAGGGGTCAGGCCAGAGGTGACATACATGTCATGCCTGCCAATGCTGGCCAACACCAGAGGTTGCACTGGAGCACAGCCAAAGGGTCAAGTCCCTGCAGCTTGAGCTCAACAGACAGGCAGGCATTGTGATTGGGGACTATGATACACTTGTATGCTCTGTAGATCTGGCACAGAGCAGGGCACATAACATGCCAGCAGGTTACATAAGGGGTTGCTGCATGGGCAGAGAATGGAGAACAAACTTCAGCAGCTTCAGCTTCTCCACTTGCTGGCAACGTTGGCGAGGTTGAGTAGGATGGTGCGGTGGAGGGAGGGGCTGTGTGCCCTGAGATAGTGATGTGTTAAGGACCTTGCCAGCATTAATTTTCTCAGAGCTTCATGAATCACTGCCAGCAATTTCCAAACTGCTTCAGTGCTGCTTGCATCAGCTTCTCTTCTAGTCTCCCATTTTCCCTGCCTCTTCTTACCTTTCCCTTCTGCTGTAGTTCCTCTCGCCACTACTGCCTCATTTTTAACTAGCATCTCTTTACAGATTTTTTTGTTTCTCTAATGGGCTCTCTTGCTTCTGCCAGTTCCCCTGACTCCAGCTTAGTGCCCTGGTCTGCAGAGCTGGCCATAATGGAAGCTGAAGTTGGCTTGGTGACTCTCCAGAGAAGTGTCCTTTTATGAGAGAGAGAAGGGAGCAGCTAGCAGCAAACAAGGAGAATAGCACGGTGGTCCCTAATGCCATGTCTTCCTGGGCTCTGGCATATCCAGCATGAAGCCAGGAACACAGCGTAGTAGACTGTTGCTCAAATTAGTCTATTCTCGGGGCTACTAGTGCATTGGAGGAAGGTAGATCACTTGCATCCCCACTGCCAGCCCAGTGATCGTTAATTGAAACTCAAGCTACAGCTAGGGAGGGTTTCACAAGGGGAGAACAAGAAAGCCATATAGAGATGAGCAGAGCTGTTCTATGGCGCCTGTTTGGTTTAGCACAGCTTAGCGTGGGAAGCAAACTCGGCGCAGAGATGACTGCAACATGAAACTAAAGGTGAAGGGTGCAGGCTCACTAAGTCCCGTTCAAGGCTCTAGATATTAATCTGCAGGATTATCAGATTGTCGAGACCCTCTGAACTGATGTGTGTGAAGAAGGTAGCAAAATGGGAAACCATAAAAACTCATTTCCTACTAAGTTTCCAATGTGAGATATAACACTCTGCACTGAAAGTGCTTTTATTGTCAACTGGCTGTAACTACCAGGGTTATTACATTATCTTCCGAAAGGTGTTAGAGATATTACAGCAGACGGTTTAGCTTCTTTGCCATTAGCCGGGATCATAGAAGGTTTTAAATGTCCTCCTGACACAGCAGGTTGTGCCTAGCACAGGTACTAGGTGCTGTGCATCTGACACAGAGTGAGGGATAGGCCTGAATAGGAGAGCGGGCTGCTCTCCAGTGTTGGGAAATGTGGATCCTGATCCCAATCTGAACTTCAAAACCCAGTCTCGCCCTGTCCTGGGCTGGATTAAACCCTCCTTGAATACTGATTCATAGGTAGAAGGCCCACGCATAAGGTACAAGGCGATTGCTGTGGCCATCTTGTCTGATCTCATGTATAACACAGGGCTTCCCTGAATTAAGTCTTGTTTGAGCAAGATCATATCTTAGAAAAATATCCAATCTCAAGGATTTCAGACATGGATCCAACTCAAGCTCCAGACTTTGGGCGTCTTCACACTAGAAGAAAAGGTGTGTTGTTGCCTTATGTTTAGCTGAAACCCAGAAACGAACCAGAAGTGATGATGTGCCCTATTCCAAAGGCTGCCGAATAGGATCACACTTCTCACAAGCTGCTTTCAAAGCCTCAACTCCCTTGCTGTCAAACGGATGTAGAAAGAAAGAAACACCAGGGAGAGATTCTCCCCTGTGAGTTTCCAAGAGCTGCAAGAACGTGAATTAATACATTTCCCTCTCACATTTACAATTTTTGAATTTAATTGGAACAGATTTAGATGTAAAGAAGCTGGGTGGTGGTTGGGTGCATCATGCCATTGGTATCCAAAACCTGGTCCCTAAGGTATTTACTCCTGTTTAAGCTTTATGGGCTAAGCTGGCACCCAAAGGGGTGCAGAAGCTGGATCACAGGAAACAGTGGATCATTCTGGTCTTTGCAAATTGTCTGCAGAATGGCATATTTTGAGAACAAGGTGCCAGAAGCAGAGCGCAAGTTCACATTGCCTCCTAGGATTGTACGGTAGGTTAAGAGGAAGCCAATGCATAGACAAAATGGCAGCACAAATCAAGGGCAGTTAAAAATGCAACTTTTTTATTCAGTTACCATAAGAAAGTGAGAAGGGAAAGCTCTGGATGTGGAATGAAGAAATGCTAGTGGGCACAATCCCAGAAGCCTTTGAGCAGCTGAAGAACGAGAGCACTTTCTGGCTGCTCTTTAGGCATTGCTTTGTGTGGGATCCAAGACGTAGGGACTTTGAAGGGATGGAAACGATTTTCAGAGTAATTGGTACCTAGCTCTCAGGAGTGGGGTCTGGAAATATTGCAAGGAGCTGAGACCTGGCATTCATGATGACCTGTAGAGGAAGCAAGGTGGCTTCACACTCCCAGTGGAGATTTTTCAGCGTGCAACTCTTATTTTGTGATTTGATTTTAGTCTCTCCTCCTTGCCTGAAGCTGGTTATCCTAGAAATCAACTTCAGAGGCCCAGCTCTGCCTCAGACTTAACCTGATATGTTCCAGTCCTGGCACCGCTCATAAATTCTCCTTGGCCTTCCTCCTGATGATGAAGGTTAACAAGAACACCTGATCCAGAAGACTCTCCATCGATGGGACCAGTGCTCAGATAGGCACTTGCCTTTGTCTTTCACCTCTCATGAAGCTGTCTTGGTGGCAGTGCAGCTAGTACTCTGGGGAACACTGGAGAAGAAACGGGGGAATTGGTAAAGTAGCCTGAAAATGAGCAGCAGACATGTGGATACAGGGGTGACAGACAGGAGTGCTGGTAGGTGGCTTAGCTGCGTCCCTGAGCCCCAGTCACCCGACTCAAATCGGCGTTATAAAATGTTAATACCCTTTTCCTATCTCGGGGGGGGGTCACTGTCCACTGTCCTGCTGGTGGCTACTGTCTCGGCTGCCCCCGGAGCACCGCAGCACGGCAGCCCTGGCAAGAAAATTCTCCATTAGCTCTAAGCCTTCCTCCTGCCCGGAGTAACCTGTCAGCAATGCAGCATCTTCTGACTGTAGGGAGAGCCTGCGTTATGCTGCTAAGAGGGGCCATGTGGGGGCCTCTGTATGTAGCTCCTGAGCTGAGCGGAGAGGAGCTCCCGTCTGCCTGACTGCCTATTCGGTTAATGGTTGCACTGGTGCCGGGCCTGCCAATGCCAGATGGTGTTTGTGAGCAGTGCCAGGTCCCAGCTGAGTGCTGCCCTGGGAGACACTAACAGAAGCTGCCTCTGCAGCAAGCCCTGCCAAACCAATGGCATATGCTCCACTCTGCCCTACACCTGTCGATGGGTAGAATTCACACACGGCTCTCGTGGCACCGACTTGAAGGAAGGAGGAAAATCTCAGCCCCATCTGGAGTGAATTTAATGGATAAACAACAGTGGGGAAAAAAAGAGTCGGAGGGACTGGTGACCAGTGGGGATGGGAGAAGAGCCAGGGAGCAGAGGGCAGATGGGGTGAGTGTGGACGTGGATAGTGTAGGCAGCAATCGGCTGGAAAGGAAGGATAATGGGGGATGGGGAAGAGAAGGAAAGCCTTTAAAAGGAGCCCATGTGTGAGCACCTGATAGCAGGAGTTCAAGGCTATGCTTAACAAAGCCTTCACGTACTGAAATTGTGCACGGCCACTGGTTTGTGCATGCAAGTTAGGTAATTGTGCAGCTAACTGCCGGGCTGCACATACATGTCCCAATTTGCAGGTGCAGCTGTGGCCATTGTGTACCCAACGAGGACACGTTTAATTGCAGAGGCTGGTTTGGACCGGTGCCCGTTATAACAATGGGCTTCAATAATAACCAGGGGGCGGAGGGTGCAAACATTCCAGTGAACAGCTGACCTTTTTGCTTTTTAGCTGTAAACTGCAAGCTGAATTGATGGGGAAACGCACTTTTGGACTCCTTTCAACTTGGATTTGGGAAAAGTATAAGTGCTCTGTGAAAGTGCTCAGTGCTATAATTTATTGAAATGAAATAGACTGGAAACCAGATTCACAGTGTGAATAATTTCTCCCATCACCACAATCAGTCATTGGGAGACAGGGTGCTTTGTTTCTCTGAAAAATTGGTTGTATTGCTGGCTTAGTAACAACAATAATTATTATTAATATTAATAACTACTTGTAGAGCTTTTTATCTGAGGATCTGGAGGCAGGTAGATAAGTATTATCAGCTTCTTACAGAAAGGTAAACTGAGGCATAAGGGGGTTGATTCTGTTTCAGGGCCAGGAGAAAAATGTATGTTTATCTTTGCCCAGCTTTAACTGCTAGACAGCATTTCTGTATTTATAAGATCCCTCAGGTTTCAGGTAGCAACAGAGATTTAGATCCAAAATACTCTATGATCTGGAGAATTCAGGGAATTCTTTGAGACTTCTGCAGCCGACAGAAGTAATTGTGGAAACTTAAGAGAACAGTCTCTGTCATGCTAGAGCTGGAAAGTTGTCCCTGTATTGGTCCCGCAAGTACAGAATAGGTGGGGATCTTTTGGCGATTTTCTTTTATTGGACCAACTGTGTAGCTGGGAAAGATGTTAGACAAACTTTCAGGCACAACATGAAGGGAAAATTTTGTGCCTAAAAGCTTGTTTAACATTTCTCCCAGTTATACAGTTAGACCAATAAAAACATCACCAAAAAAATCTTAGTCTTTGTCATGATGCTTCTGGTTCTCTGGCCAGAACTGCCACAAAAATTAGTCTTTCTTCTGGTATTTCAATATTAATCCTACTACCTTCAATCAAAGAAGTTGGAGGGGAGTGAAAATGAAATCTAAGTGGCAGGAAAGTTAGTCAGACTTGCCGCCTTGGGATCCCTGTGGTTTGAAGGATGATTGAAGAGCAAAGCTAATCTTTTTTTCCCCCATATTGGTTGACCCATCCTCCCTTTTGCCTAGCCTGTATGCACATGATGTGGCCCTGATCCTGCAGCCTGCCACTGGTGAAAATTAAATCTTGTCTGCATTACAAAAGCAGAAGCAGGCTCCAAGAGCTATTTTTCAATGGGTAAAATCCATGTGAAATCCACTGATGTGACTTAGGATATCCATTGGAAGTCAAATCAGTGCTGTCCTTGGCCACAGACACCTGAGCTTCAATACGCTCTCCGGTTCAAAATCACACGGTCTTATTAAATAGCTTATTGTTCTTTCTTTGCATCTCTGCTAGACCACTGAAGAAGAGGTCTAGCTATCCAAAGAGAAGAGTAGGGAAGATTTCTGCATAAATGATACAAGATGGTGACATGCTAGAATGTAATTGTGGATCCTAGAGGTTTGGGATTAAGAGAAATTTGGACAGGTGAGCTTTGTCTCAATTATTATTATTATGGCCTTCTCTGCAGCTGTCAATGACGGATCACAGAAAACACAATTTGACTGTTTTTTGGTTTTTTTTTAATTGTTGTACACAGTTCAGTTTGTTTTAATTCAGAGAGTGCTACTACTCTAGGTGGTAATTGCTTCCATCCCTGGAAACGGCATAAACTTCTTAAGCAGTTGGTGATCTTCTTTTGAAGGCACTCTATTTTATCTGCAAAGAGAGAGTGCTTCATTTGAACTTTATCCCTGTCTCTTTTCATTGCTTACTTTGTTACAATAATAATAATATTTAGCCTTTATAGAGCACTTTGTCTCTTCAAAGCCTATTTTTAGAAATTAACTAATGATGTCTCAGGACCCCCCTGTGATGTGGATGGGGAATCTGCATTATCCTCAGTTTGCAGATGGGAAACTGGAGAGAAGAGGGGATAGAGCGGAATGAGAGCTTGCAACTTGCTGGCTATTCCCAAACTGTGCAGATCTCCGGCACCTCCCATAGAAATCAACCTCTTGATCCTGTTACTCATCCTCTTTGGGATTTGCCCCCTGGAATAATTCAAACTGGTTGAAATTTTTATCATTGAAACATCATTTCAATGGGAAATGGTTCTTTGGCCAAAATGAATTCTGCTGAAATAATGGGCGAAAGAGGGGGAACAGCTTTAAACCATTTTAAAGAGACAACATCTTTAAACCATTTTATTATTTGGCCACATCTAAATTCCACAGAAACTGTCAAATCCAACAAGAAAAATTCATTCCAGCAGAAAATTCATAGAATCATAGAAAATTAGGGTTGGAAGGGACTTCAGGTCATTTAGTCCAACCTCCTGCTCAAAGCAAGATCATCCCCCAACTAGATCATCCCAGCCAAAGCTTTATCTCACCGGGTTTTGAAAGCCTCCAAAGATGGAGCTTCCACCACCTCTCTGGGTAACCATTCCAGTGTTTTACTAGCCTCCTAGTGAGAAAATTCTTCCTAATATCTAATCTAAACTTCCCTTGCTGCAACTTGAGCCCATTGCTCCTTGTCTTGTTATATGCCACCGCTGAGAGCAGCCCAGCTCCATCCTCTCTTTAACACCCCCTCAAGTAGTTCAATAGATGTTAGGGGCTGGAAGGGTCCTTACATGATCATTGGGTCTATCCCTCAAATGAATTAGGGAGTCTATGGCCTTAACCACTTGGCCAACTTTTCACCGCTTTAATAAAGACAGGGCACCCAGATTTAAACTAAGGACTTTTTGGTCTGTAGTCAAATGCTCTACCCCTGAGCTATACCCAGAAGGGATATGCTCTGTAAAAAAGATGAAAACCCCTGCACTAGACTACCAGGGAGCTTATAAATTGAGACTTATGATCACTTGTCCACACCCAGACTTGAACTGTTAGCTCTTGGGTTTGTAGCTCAGCAGCAAAGGCCCTCGGCCACAGAAAAAGCCTACACAAAGATAGTTGAAGGCTGCTATTAAATCCCCCTTCAGCCTTTTCTTCTCTAGATTAAATAAGCCCAGTTCCCTCAGCCTCTCCTCACAAGTCATGTCCCCCAGCTCCTGAACCATTTTCGTTGCCCTCCACTGGGCTCTCTCCAATTTGTCCACATCCTTTCTGCAGTGGGGGCCCAAAACTGAACACAGGACTGCAGATGTGGCCTCACCAGTGCTGAATAGAGGGAAAGGATCACTTCCCTTGACCTGCTGGCAACACTCCTACCAGTGCAGCCTAGTATGCTGTTGGCCTTCTTGGCAACAAGGGCACGCTGCTGGCTCATATTCAGCTTATTGTCCACTGTCACCCCAGGTCCTTTTCTGCAGAGCTGCTGCCCAGCCAGTCAGCCCCAGCCTGTTCTGGTGCAAGGGATTGTTCCATCCTAAGTGCAGGACTTTTTAACTTGTCCTTGTTGAACCTCATGAGATTCCTTTTGGCTCAGTCCTCCCATTTGTGTAAGTCACGCTGAATCCTAGTCCTTCCCCCTGATGTATCTACTACTCTTTTCCGCCCTCCCTCCCCACCTTGGTGTCTTCTGCAAACTTGCTGAGAGTGCGCTCTATGCCATCTTCCAGGTCATTGATAAAGATATTGAACAAAACCGGCCCCAGGACTGACCCCTGGGGCACTGCACTTGATACCGGCTGCCAACTATACATCAAGCGATTGATTAGTACTCTCTGAGCCCTATACTCCAGCCAGTTTTCTATCCACCTTACAGTCCATTCATCTCACCCATACTTACTTAGCTTGCCTGCAAGAATGTTGTGGGAGATGGTATCAAAAGCCTTGCTAAAATCAAGGTACACCACATCCATCAGTCTCCCTGCATCCACAGAGCCAGTCATCTCATCATAAAAGGCATGACTTGCCCCTGGTGAATCCATGTTGACTGTTCCTGGTCACCTTTTTCTCCTCCAAGTGCTTACAAATGGAGTCCTTGAGGATCTGTTCCATGATTTTTCCAGGAACTGAGGTGAGGCTGACTGGTCTGTAGTTCCCTGGATCCCCCTTCTTCCCTTTCTTAAATATGGGCACTATATTTGCCACAGAACAAAATTGTGACCGAGCATAATAGTATTTTATAACCACCTCTAGCAGTAATATAATCTAAATGTCTGTGGAGTTTTTCGGCCCAAAGCACCAAAGCTGATGTGCAAACAATCCCAATAAATCTGTCCACCACTTATGCGGCCACTTCTTGGATAGAATTTAGCTACAAAGCAGCATTGCACAACCCTTCAAGTCCCAATCGTGCCTTGAAGAAGACAGTTAGCAAAGGAGAAACATCATCTAATTATGCTACTGCCTTATCTATCATTATAAGTGGAGAAACTGAGGCACAGAGAAGGAAGCGACTGTCTACAACTTGTATGAAAAGCGTTAAGCCAGGATTAGAATTCAGGAGTCCCTTGTAGAGCCCACTGCTGTGTAATCCAGACCTGACAAACTGTCCAGTTGTCAAACAGGACACCAGGTGGAAATAACCAAGCATTAACTAACCAGGACAAGCTCAAAATAAGATTAATCCATAGAATGAGTGTGGGAATTGGGAATCCTGTATTGGTGCCCTTAGGGGTAGTCTCCAAATTGGGAGATTCCAGAGAAAAAAAGCAACACTCCTCTCGAAGTGTCCTCTCAAATTGCAGGAAAGAGGCAGCACTTCTTTGGCCTCAACCTGCTTCCCACAACTTTCTTCCGAGGAAGTTTTGTTCTGTTTTCTGGGAAGGAGAGACGGCCAACAGATGGTGCTGTGCTGTTTCCTAAAGGAGCTACAACAGGCCCTTGCTAAGTTACAAACACTCCTCGGTGGGATTTTAAATCACTTTATCATAGGGAGCAGCAGTGGTGTTTGGACTGTTCCTATCCCCGCACGCACAAGGGACCACCGTTGCATCACACAACTGACCCAAACCTGCTAGAGCAACCAGGCAGGACGGGGTTTCCTGAGGAAAGCAGTTTCACACTGGCTGTGTCTACACGAGATGCTGCTTGAGCAGTTGTTACTGCGCAGTCTTTTCGTATCACCGAGTACCGAATGACTGCACCCGACCTGGAGTCACTGCACAGTCGCGCTGAGGAACGGCTGTTTTGTGATGCTGCCTGTGCAGTAGCTCATGACTATTGTGCAGCAGCGTCACATCACGCTTCCTGCCATGCAACACCACTTCACAGTAGTCATGGGCTACTGCGCAGTCAGCGTCTCATGTAGACATGGCCACTGAGCGTTCAGGCTGTGATAGCAATGGTAACACGGGGGGTGAAGTAGCTCGATGCACAAAGGGGGTGTGTGTGTATTCCTTGGAGCACCCCTCTAATGACTGTTCAGTTGGGTAGTAAGAGATGCCTGCTCCCAAAATTACAGGGCAGGTGAAGATTGTTTGGTTCCACAGGATGCACTGACTTTGCCTCTAAACAGGTGTCATGAGCAATGCAGCTGAGTGATGGCATCCTTCCCTCCAACCCTGCAACAGAGCCACTCAAATGCCCTCCTTTGGAATGAAGGAAGGCCAAACCCTATGAGAAGACCACAGTACAGGTAACTGAGCCTGCATCGCCATGTAGTTTCCTGGCCCACTGGCCTATCCTCCTTGCACATCTAATCTGAGTGTGCCCCTGAGACCAAACACCACCTCGTGATCTGCACTTCTTCCTGAGGGAATTCTAGTACAGGTCGGGCCCGGCGAATCCTTCCAAGGAGAATCCCGATGCAGTCACTAGTTTGCACATCCCTTAGAATGACAGTAGTTCGCATCAAAGTGAAGGTCAGGCTATGCCGGGATACAAAATTATTCTAACACAACTTAGACCAGTTGGAATCAAAACCCAGACCAGGCATCTTTTTGCTCTTGCCCTAGGCTCCATAAAAATAAATGCTAGCACAGCAAGCTCCCTCGCTGCATCTGCGTCTGGGCCCAGCCCAGGGAATTGATCACAGTCCATCATTCATAATCGATCAGTTTGGCAGGCACCGTTGTAGATTCCTGTGGGAGGGCAAACCAATCAGCTGATGGCCACTGTCTTGAATCCCAGAGACCTGTGCTGGGCTATTTGGAAGAATGGGTTTCCCGTTCCCAGAGAACACGGAGAGGGGGAACAACTTGTGGAAGTTGGGGGTAGAAAACTCAGACTAGATCATCTTGTCTTGGCATGTTCCAGTACTTTGTTGGGAGATGGGGAGTCTATATGTCACCATCTACAGCAGGGGTCCGCAACACTTTGGCCATGTGGGCTGGATTGGACCCTGCATGCTTGGATTGGCCCCATGCTGCCTCCCCCCGGTCCCACACGTCATGACTGGGCCCTGCACTGTCCTGCATACCTGATCTAGCATGCAGTACCATGGCCTGCAGGGCTTGCCCCTTACCTGTGGGGGTCCTGGGGCCAGATGACCTGTCACCAGGGGCTGGATCTGGCCCACGAGTTGGGGGTTGAGCACCCCTGGTCTACATTAATAGGTTTGGGGTGTGCACCCTAGCTCCTTGCTATGGTTTATTACCATATATATTCATCTGTCTTTCCAAGCTGAGTCTCCATCTATTGTTTTCTGCCCAGGTCTATAATTCTTGTGGGTCTCTTTGAGTTATTACTTTGCCCTCAGTGGTTTTCATTGCCCCACCGCTTTATCCATCCCTGTGCTGCTTCCCACTCCTCCAGCCCTGTAGCAATGCTATTATGCAAGTTCGGATCCATGAGCCATCCTGCACCTGGCTCTACTTTCAAATTGGATGGGTTTCGTTGATGAAAGGAGATGCGTGAAGCAATTCAATCCCAGCAGACTAGTGAGAGGGCTCAGGTGGAGGTCGGCACTACCTGATAGCCCCATTTGAGCAGGTTCTTCTTGCTCTTGACTGTCAGGTTACTATGGACTCAAACATTGGAACTAGTTTTCTTGCCTTCATCAGCTGGGTCTCTAGTAGCCCAAAGGATTAGTACTGGGTACAGAACCTTAGCCCAGTTGGGCAGGCAGTGCCGATCTCTTTTCACTCCTTCTCCCCATTCCACATCCCACGTACATTATAATGTACTGTTCTGTTACACATTCTTTCAGTTTCCCCTGAGTCTTTTTTGCTCTATGAATCCTTGAGGGCCCAGTGGAGTAGAGGTGCTTTGATCCTCCTCAGAGGCCCTGAGAAACTCCAGCTCCCATTGACAGAGTGCTCATCCTCTCGGAAAGTGTTCAGCACTGACCATTTGTACTCTACCCAGCTAGAGCAACTGCTGTAGTGACTTCCTCCTCATTACCAGTGCACGGCCCATTCATTCTGTACCTTCTCCCAGCAGGTTTGCCATCAGCATGTAAATATCTTGACACTGCTCCCACCTGACACTTTCTTTCAGATGCCTAAAGTCAAATTAGGATAAGTAGCTATATTAAGCTGACCCATACCTTGTCAATCTTTGCATCATGCAAAACCAATTTAACCTATTCAATCCTAACAGGGTCGCATTGATTGAATAATCTCCTCTGCCAACGTTAGCAGAGATCTGCTTTTTGTTTCATTTTATGATTAATTTTTTTTAGTCACTTTACTGCTTCTGTTTCGCCCTGCTTTGCCTGTCACTAAAAGTACAGTAAGGAGAATTAAAAAAAGAAAAAGGATCCTCAATTAAGCCTTGCCAAATGAGTACAAAATAAGGCCTTGTTTTGAGTGCATATTTTCAGAAGACGTAGCATAAAACAACATGCACGTGTGAATTCTTAGAATTTGCAAGCACAATTTATCTTTGCAGGTCAATAGCTCATATTGTCTGCTCTGCCAAATTGTTCAAACATATATAATGCTCTCAAAACATTGCTTAATTAGATTCTAGAGAACATTGACACACAAACAAAAGATATTAATATCAAGGATTCCAGCATCAAATGTAGTTTACATAGATCAAAGAACATTTTTGGTGCAAAGAGGTTATGAATGTGACAGGTTGTTACTCCGCAAGTTAAGAATATAAATCACATGACATGACAGCAAGGCAATGATCAGAGAACTGAACACAGAGAGGAAGGAACATGAACTTGGAAGGGATCGGTGGAAGATCAAAATTGCATTCAGTAACATGGGAGGCAAAGGGATCGTTGTGGAAGTGGGCAAAATACCCTAAAGAGAATGAGGCCAAACCCTATAGCAATACCCACAAAGTTTATAATATTGCTCATAGATAGTGTAGCATTACTAGAGGACAGGGCAGAACTTTCTATATGGGTAGGATCTGTTAGTCTTCTGGGTTAGATCTTGAAGTCAATCTTCAGGCAAAATGCTGATTGAAGGCAACGAGGGTTTTTCCTGAGTAAGGACCGAGTGAAAGCTGAGCATGGTCTGCAGGTTTTGATCCTCTTTCTTGAGCCAATTGATACAAGATATGTGACTTTAAGCCAGGAAAACCTGCTGAGAAGAGTCATCACTGACTGGGCAGTTTGGAAGGTCTTTTGAAGGGCAGGCTCCTTCCTGAACAGCCAAAAGATTTTTGACACCCTTGGCCTTTTGTCAGAGTTGGGTTTTGATGCTAAGGGACATTGCCAACAGGTGTTGGGATAGCAGTCACTCTGCCTTTCTCGTATAGCCGGCTGGATAGGGAATCCTGAAATGATCCTAGTTAGATGGAGAGGGATTGTGGGGGTATGGATATAGAAAAGAAACTGTGATACGGTTGACTGGATTGACTATCCAGGTCGTTGAAGTGATCCCCTCAGTAGATACAGAACTTAGGGACCATATGTGCATATGAATGAGTTTGGAGGAGGTTGTGGGTCTCTGGGTTGTACAGCATCCCCGGTTATCCCTGGAATAGTTTTGGATCATTGGAAAAGCCTCGGTACTTACGATGTGAGTGGACTGAGCGGGTTTGATCAAGGGGACCTTACACATGGTAGTTTCCATGGCACTCGGATAAGAATGGTGGGTTTGGCTGTCCCTGCCAGAATTACCAGAGGGCAAGAACCAGAGGGGGGGGGGGGGGTGTTCAGTCTAACAGATAAAGGAGCAAACCAAGGTGAAGTCAATAAAATCAAGTTAAAATATATATGAATTAAAAAAATTTAATAAGCCAAAGCTGTATTTAATGTCAATATTGTTGTACCAGACTGAGGAATCATCAATAAATAAAACCAGATGGTGCATTGATCATACAAAATCAAGAAATGCACTTCAGAGGTGTATTTTTTTCTGCACATTTTTACGTGCATTTCTCATTAGCTGTAATGGGAATCGTGTTTGCAAATCCCTGTGTATCAAGAAAGGGGTGAACCTCAGTGGCTATGGCTTGTTTCGACACAGTTATCTCCTTATTTTACTGGAATATATTAACCTCTGTTTCAAAAGTGCTCTGTCTATATTACACTGTATATCACAGAGAGCTGCCAAAATCACCGTAAATAATTCAAGCGTGCGCAGACAAATGGAGGTTCAACATTTAAAATGTGGGTAATTTGTGGCATTATTTAAGAGAACCCTTTTCCCTTCAACTTTTTTCCTAGCACATCTAGCACTAGAAACAAGTCACAGTTCAAGCACTTTACACTAGAAGCATAACCATCCTTCCATGCTAGAAGTTCTGCCAATGATGGGCCGTGATGCACTGGAAACACTGGTAGCAGCTGCTAGTAAACCTGTTAGGCCCCGGCCTTATCAGATAATAAGTACCCTCAAAGTCCATTGAAGTGGATTTGAATTGATGAATGTTTAACACCCTACAAAACTGGGATCTTGCTGGTTTTTCCAGGTGGACAGTGTGTATTATATTACCTCACTTGGAAAAGGTTGGGAATAGGAAAACTGCATCAAAATGAGAGAACTCCTAATTTGGGTTGGGTGTTAAGGACCCAATGGTGAGTGGGATTTTAAAAAATTCTCCTTTTCAGTAGGCCTATGTTATACCACAGTTGGAAAGCTCTGTCCACCTGTCAGCTCCAGTTGCAATAATACATAGACTGCATAGATTGGATTGATGATCAAAATCCACATGAAAGTATATTATTTTTTATTCAGTTTTAACAAGTATCATTAAAGACAGGGGCAAGAGAGGAACAATACGATCATTAAATAGAATGCTTTTTAAATACATTTAGTTATATGCCATTTTTAGTGTGGTTTTTGTTGCCTGCACTAGAAGAGAAACAGGGGGTTTCCTACCATGGCAGGGGGTTCGGACTAGATGATCTGCTCAGCTCCCTTCCGACCCTACCAACTATGAAACTATGAAGAAGTTTCTGACTGTTTCCTAGCCTTGGGGGCAAGCTGCCCTAGTGCAATATCTGGTAGAAGGTGTCACAGCTCTATATCCCATGGGGACAGGGAAGTAGAGAGGTTATATAGACCAGTGATTCTCAACCAGTGTGCCGGGGTACCCTGGGCTGCCACAAGATCCCTTGAAGGGTGTTTCAGGAGATGAGCAGATAAGGGCAGGCTATACTTTTCCTGCTTAGCTGCTCCCCCACCCTACTGCTAACTTGTAGCTTCTGCAAGGAGGGAAACCCTGTAATAAATGAGTTTTTGCAATGGGATGCTGCTTACTTAACAAAAGCGAGGGAGGGGTGCCTCAAGCCTGAGGAGGGGTGCTTTATGTCTAAAAAACCTTAGAACCACAGACATAGATTAATTTAGCACAATGAAATGGTTCAAAATCATGAAAGACCTTGTTAACATTAAATACAATAACCTATGCCCCGTTGTGATGTCACTTAGGCTGGGTGATTTCTTTAAAGGCTTCCTGGTAGGACCAAAAAGGAGATTGGTTAAGGCACTTGCTTGGTATTCAGGAAACCCAGATGCAGTTTGGTATTCTACCTTCCTGTGTGACCTTGGAAAAGTTACTTAGTTGCTCTGTGTTTAGTTCCCCTTTTGTAAAGTGAAGATAATAGATTATTTATTCACAGACAGCATGGTAAGAGTATCACAGAAATGTGGTAGGTGCCTGACCATCCTGTTCTTCAGGCTGTTTGCTGGTTGCCAGCTGAGACCTCAAAGGTATTTTTTCCTCCCGAACGCTACTGGCTTCTGAGTTTAAGTTTTGCCTTCCCTTGCAGCAATGAAGGCAAAGGGCTGGGGGAGGAGTGTGTAGACTGGGTGTGCTCAGATGTTCCTAAGTAGAGGGTCTTGCTGTTCTGCTCGGGATCAAACAAATCACCAAATTTGGGATCAGAAAGTAATTATTCCCCTAGGTCAGGTTGGGAAGGACTGTGGGCTGTCTATAGCATGAACCATGGTCCTCTTCTTCAGATCCTATGTGCATATGTTAACCAAATACTTCTCTGACATGGCATTGGCAGTGCCCTTGACTCTCTTTGTGGCATATAGTGGGGTGTGTTTGGTGCTTCTAGTTGTCTGCCTTGTGGTTGTGGTGTGTGAGAGTTTTTCAATGAACAAGGTGTTTGAGGCTGGCATCATTATAGGAGGAAAGGAAGTAGAGGGAGTGAAACACTAAGAGATAAGGGAGGATATGTAGGGAAAGGCTGAGCTGTGACTGGCCATGGAAATGACAAAAAGACGCTTGAATTCAATGGGGCGGAAAACAAGGAATCGGGTAGGAAAACCTGGATCCTGTTCTCACTCACTGTGCGACCTTGGGCAGTTTCACCGTGCTGGCGTGGATTTCTTCATCTGTTAAACTGGGATTACTGCCTACTTCCCAGGGGTGAGGTAATGCTAAATCCACCCAGATTGGTAAGGTGATGTGAGGTCCTCTTAGCAAAGGTGCTATCCAAATATAAAATGTTCATTGTTCCTTGTTTGCCAAATTTGTTGGTGAGCAGACCGTCAAAGTAGCTACTTTCATTGTCTCCACAAAGATAAACTTGGGAGGATTTCATCCTCTGTTTCGTCGCCATGCCCATCTAGGAGATGCCTGGGAAGTATATGGATTCTAGAGAGTTTTAGCTACTTGGAAGCTGGTCTGGTGACATAAAGGGTCTTTTCTTCAGGCTGTCAGAACCTTCCTCTGCTTCCAGGTGTCACTGGACTTTAATATGTGGTCATTTCTCAGAAGAAGCCAGTCATGAACAGCCACAGCCATAGCCAAAGCCAGAGAAGGCTGGTTCATAGTCCAGAAACTATCTGTTTAGAAAAATATTGCTGTGGCCACTGCTTGTGATTTCCTCATGGTGTTTTGCTTTTGTGTCTGAAGCAATTTGTTTCTGGGAAACTTATGTTTGATCCTTTGATACAGTTTGCTTTACACTTGATCGCTTTCCAAATGAGCTGTTCAGGAGAGTCGCACGGTGGCTAGGAACAGACGGTGCATTTGTCCCTGGACAAGTTGTGCCTGTATTTGTCCCAGACCAGAAATGCCCTGGGATTGGAGTGTGCACACATTGCCCTTCTACTCCAGGTTTGGGGGGTGCCTGAATACATTGCCACTTTTCTGCCGTTAATGGGATAACCATTCAGGCACACTTTGTGATGTCTTGGGATAAAGTATTAGTACTCATCTGTGGACCTTTTTAGGATTAAAGATAAAGTAGTTTATCCCAGGAGAGATGTGACATCTGTTTGTAGACTGGCCATTGCAAACCTACCATTGAAGGCGATTACCGACCTCCTGTGATACAGAGCTCTGTGCTGCCTAATACCTGAGTTTGCACTTTCACAATTGGCTCCAAAACTATGAAAGATACTCACGAGATTGTGTTTTTTAAACTCACTAGTTGCTTCTGATTTAAAATTAAACTGCAGCTCCACAGAATGTGGACTGCGTTTTCCTCTCCTTGTATGGTGCCCACTGTATTAGGAGCCAATTTGTGGATGGATAGTCCTTATATGTTTGATGGTCCTGCTTTATAAACACCAGAAGTTTGTCCTTTGAATGATTTGGCAATTATGGATTTACACAAGTATGTATCAAAAGAGGTTGTTAATTAAAGAACCATTGAACTTTAGAAGATATATTAATGTATTAGTTTTTCAGACTGGCAGTTAGCTCATACATCCTGTTAGAAGAAATAAGGCACAGCATTAGCAGCCAGATTGTCATTAGGCTTTAACCCAGATTATAAATTGTACAATGCAATATGTACATATTAATCAGACAGGTAGATGTCTATCTGCTTTGACCATATAAGTGTCATTTACAAGGGCTAATTAAGGTGCTGGTGCATGAAGATTCCCAGGAACAAATTTATAATCTGTATTGGTTTAGACTTCCATCCAAAGTTTCCAGAAAGATATGATCAATCACCTTTTTGAATCTCAGTGTATATGAAACAATCTATTACACATTGAATCTAAGTAAAATGCTACCAAACAGGTATCCCATGGCTGGGAGAACATCGACACTGGAGAGTCTGGACGCCACTGTCCATAATATAAGGACAGGAAATTCTTTCTCTTTACGTATTATAGGGATGCCACCAACTTGAAATCGCCAGGCACACAAAGTGCTGGTCGTTACAAATAACCCTGTAGAACGACTGACTGAAAGCAATTGGACTAAAAATATTTCTGTGCTTTCGACAACCCATTGGGTCCAGTCGGATTCACTGTTGTGCGGCTAGTCCTTTGTGTACTAGTGCGCTCTCCACTGGGGGATTTTCACTAGTAAGAGCTGCGACAAAGCTGAAACTGAAGAGGCAGCAGGTGTGTCAATGAAAGGGCAAGTGGAGAGAGAGAACCTGGACAGGTCTGGATGTTCTTGGGCTGGTCCAGAACACTTTTCAGACCCAGCAAGAAAGCAGACAAGTCCTTGTTATAGCTTTTTTTCAAATATTTTTAAAAAATATCTATTTAAAGGGCCCTTTGTCCAAACAATGAGTTTTTAAATGAGTTAAAATCCACTGTCAGTGGTAATTGATTAGTTTGAAATCTGTCCCCATGCACTGGGTTTATCAAGATCCATCGATCCCAGGAGAAATGTAGATTTATACTGGTTCCAGTCAGCTTGAGTGGAGTTTCCAGGAAACTGTGGTCTTACTAAGGTGCATACTGCACAATGGCCATGCTTCTGAAATTGCTACTTCCCTAATGGGAGAATGCGTTTGCTTGTGTAGTTGGGTAGGCATATGACTGCGCATATATGTGCGTGCACAGCTGCGTGAAAAGCATTCAGAAAACAGCAAGGTAGGAAATGGGGAAATAGGTTTTCACTAGGTGAGGAAAAAGGAAAGATCAGCCGCTTTGAGACACTGCGATCTAAGCATGCAACACAGACATTTAGATTTATAGAGATAATACATACACCGTGATGTACAGAGCCCAGGCAGACAGCAGAGTAGAGACAGTCCTGGCACCAGGTCTGCAGAAATAATAGACCGTACCTAGGATTTATTGTAGGTGAGTGAGGGAGCAGCACTTCGCCAAGGTTCAGTTTTTGCCACCGAGTGAGCGGGACCAAGATCCCAGAGCCGAGTCTCTCCATAATCCCCAGCAGCAGTTTTATGGGGCCCCTTTCTGCTGTTTTTATCTTCCCTTTATGAGTCCCAGTGATGACAGTTGCCAAGGGAGTACCTCGCTGTTACTGTGTAAGATGCATGGATCAATTAACTCAGTTGCTGGGTTTCGCTTTTGAATCAATTAACTGGAACTGAAATTAACTAAAAATATCCTTTGCTTATTAACAGACTGAACTAATTGCAATAAAAGGTAAAAAAAAAAAAAAAAAAAAGGAACGCCGCGATTCTATTTGTCACAGTGAATCTCTACCCTCATCTTTATCTCAAATATTCCTCATTTTCTAAATGGACTAATGACGCTACAACCTCGGAATCAATACTGTCACTCTCCGATAAGGAGGCGGCTCTGCTAATCGTGCCATCGGCAAGTCCTTTCAGCGGTGCAGGGCCTGGGTGGGGAGCAGGCTGCCCAGCGGTGAGTGGGGTTTCCACAGGTGCACCTGTCCCCAGCTGGGGTCTATACCGCGCAGCAGACATGTCCCTCTTTGTTTCCCCCTCCTTCTCTTTGTTTCTGGCTCTGGCTCTTCCCTGCCTTTCCTTTGTCTGGTTTTGAACCCTTCCTCTCACTTGCTCTCCTCTCTAGACCCTCCATGTCCCTTTTCCCATCCCTTTCTCATGGGTCCTGTCATTCCCTGCCCCCTCCTTTTTCCTGCTTGCATCCCTCACCCCTTCTTTTCCCCTCTGTCTGCATCCCCTACCCTGTTCCTTCCCTGTCTCTCTCTCATTGCAATTAGAGCTAATCAGATACCTGAGCAGCTCTGCAAAGCTATTAGTGGCTCCCCCTCCCCCCTATGGGAAATCAGCAGTGCTGGACAATTAGGCTTTTAGTGGCAACTCGGATTCTGATACAGCCCATAAACAACTTGAGTCCTGAGTGCTGTTCTCCAGCCAAGCGGGGGCTGCGGGGACCTTTCCCCACCCCCTTTCCTAGGAGGAGGCGCAGGTAAACATGCACCTGGTGGCACAGGTTGTTGCCACAGCTGGATCCATCCAGCGAGATGGCTCCTCGTGGACTGAACAGCTACAGAGCAGCGTGAGGCTGGCACTGCCCGGCCTAGAGGAGGGTAAGGGAAGGAGCGGCCTGCCCGTCCTTCTTGCTCTGTGCAGCCCCTTTCCCTGCATTGCTGTATCTCCCTCCACCCTCTGTTTCGGAGGTGGGGGGGAGCAGCCCCTCCGGAGGGGCTGGCAAGGAAGGTTTGTGTTGTTTGTTTCAGAGACTTCTCCCTCTTGCGCTGGTAGCACAGCACACCCCTCCTGCTGCTGGATCTATGAGCTGTGTGTGTGTTTTGTAATTAAGCAGTTAATTGCACTGGAGTTCTTGATTAGCTTTGGGGGATGGTAATGTTCTAGCAGGATGAGATGTTGTGTACAGTTCAGAATCATTTACAGAAATTGGAGCTAATTTTGCTGTCTGTGCTTATTACTGCATTAATTTAATTTGGGTTGCTTTTAGCTCATTAACACATCTAATTAATTCGTTGACATCACTATTAAGATGTCTCTTTGAAATTGGCGTCTCCAGATAATCAGGATGGAAGAGGCTGACAGATCAGGCGCGAAGCTGACTGGGAAAATGGAAAAAAAAAAAAAAAAAAAAGGGACGACTAATGAATTTTCCATCAGAATCGCACGGTTTGTCAGAGTTGGTATCAGAGAGGCAGAGACGGAGCTAGCGAGACAGAGAGGGCGTGAGAGGAGACAGCGATGGGAAAGGGAGGCTTTAGTTCTTTCAAAAATATGATAGTTTTTTATGAAAGCAAGCAAGACGCATGAGAGGACAATAAATACTCTTCAATTAACGTGCATCAAGGCTGCATATTCCATAGCTAATTTTCTTCTCTTCTCTCCTAGTTTTCATTGTAATATTTTTGTACTTGCAGTTATAATTTTTTTTTTTTTTTTTGCTTTTGGGCTCCCTGAATTATTTTGTAATGATAACGCTGGGGATTTCCTTAGACATGTTGGGTGGAAAGTGTTATGAGGTCTCTCTTTCTGATCACCAGGTGCTGCCTTGCACATAATTACAGGTTCTCTGGCTGGTTGAGGACCCCCTAGTTCTGCACTGAATCACTCTGTGGGTTGGATCGACTTATAACAACATCAGAAAATAAATGTATTGAATGTGGAGAGGGATGTAGTCCTGACCTAATAGTTTGGTTGATGGGTCACAAATGGAGCGTGGTAGTAAGTGATCATGTATTGAGTTGGGAGCAAAATATCCACTGGGTTCAGCACACGCAACCAGACTCTACAGTGAGAGGCAGAGTATAAGAGGCTAGATATAAACCAGTGCTAGATCCATTCATAGATGTTTGAGCTGGAAGGGACCTTACCAGATCATCGAATCTGACCCCTTGCCCTGGGCAGGAAAGAGAGCTGGAGTCAGACGACCCCAGCCAGATGCATGTCTAGCCTCCTCTTAAAGACCCCCAAGGTAGGGGAGAGCACCACCTCCCTTGGAAGCCCATTCCAGATTTTGGCAAACCTCACCATAAAGACGTTTTTCCTGATGTCTAACCTAGATCTGCTCTCCGTCAGTTTGTGGCTGTTGTTCCTAGTTACTCCAAGGGGTGCCCTGGTAAATAGAGCCTCTCCTATTCCTTGCTGTCCCCCACAATATAAATTTGTAGGCAGCCACAAGATCACATTATGCACTCACCTCTTCATTGCTGATCTGTAAAAGAAAGTAAATGACTTGTCAGCAATGGTATCATTTGGGAGGGAGTTGGGGGCACCAATGGGGAAAGAAAAATATTCCAAGGGGACTCAGGTTAGAAATGTAATGAACAGAAATAATGTAATGAGATGCAATTTAGAAATCTGGAAGGAAGTACCATAATCCATATTTCATATGTATACTTGGGGACATGCATAACCAATAAGATGTGGTTTGGTTTTTTTCCCACCCTCTCCAAAATTGGGCAGAATTCAAGTTATAGGCCAAGTCAGGGTTCTAGAGTCAGAGACCAGATTACCAAATCCAAGGGAGAAATCCAAAGGCAGAGTCCAAGTCACAGGCTGAGTCAAGGTCCAAGGGTCAGAGACCAAGTTGAAAAATCCAGGGGGAATTTCCAAAAAAAACCAGATTCCAGAAGCAGGCCAAGCAGGGTCCAAAGCTGGAGAAATGGGAGCCTGGGATTGACAGGTTTACCACAGCAAGTCTTCAGAGGAACTGTTGGCTGGCCTGTAGCTAGCTGTGGCAGGTGGAACTAAATGGGGAGGCTGCTCTGCCCAGCAGCCAGTCAGAGCCTCAGGCAAGTGTGGCCATCTAGCCAGCTAGCTCAGGCTGAGATGCCTGTTAGGGCCCCTGGCACGGGGAGGCCATAGACTCTCTGTATGTGGGTCTAGAGTTCTTCATTGAGCGCTGAGCACCTCGGTACAAGACACTGAATCAAACTGGATGGTGCTCTGTGGGTAGAGACAGAACGGGTAGTCAACACTGGTTGTTATTCAGGGTGGAAGTTAACAGGACTTGAGTCCATGCTGAAATTTGGCCACGTGCTTAAGTGCTGCTTTTCTGAATCAGAATGACTGTCATGGAGTTGGAGGGCTGATTTATCAGGCAGGTGCTGACAAACGGGGACAGAGCCGGTTCTATATTTAGGAACTAGAGAAGCAAATTTACAGCTCAGGGTGGCACAAAGAGGGTAGGAGGGGAGCAGGGCTAGGGATAGACATTACACATAAACCAGTTTAAGTGATCAGAAATTGGTTTAAACCTGTAACATAACAGATGTTCAGTGCACATAAACCAGTTTGAAAATGGCTGAAACTGGTTTGAGATAAACCTGGTTGAATGTAGTACCAGACTTAACTGATTTGGGTCAAACTGGTTTATACAATGTCTGTCCCTGACCACTTCCTGGTTTATCTCGAATTAAAGCTCCCCAGCATCCCAGATGCTTTACAGCCCTGGGGTGGGCTGGGCTGTCCACTCCAGAGCAGGGCTGCTCCCGCCCCTCTGCTCCCTAGCTGGAGCTCTGGCAGAGACGGCAGGCACAGCAGTGTCTGCCTGGCTTCTCCCTGACCCATGCCCCTCACCACTCCCTGCTCAAGCAGGGATTCCCCCACTCCTCTCTCCCACAGCACAGACCATAGCCAGCATGTGGTCTGCTAGCTAATGCAGAAAAGTGTCTGTATAAGGCAGACAGGACAGTGTCTGCTTAGGGCTTTTTGGAGCTAATCAATAGGTCAGCTGGTAATGTCCCTCCATTCCTTCCTTGGAAAAAGTTGTTCAAGCTCTTCTTAAATTAATGAGAGAGGCTTTTGTTTTCTTGATGGGGTGCTAAACATTGTATTATCAACTCTCTGCTGGCTCCCTACTGGTCAGGACCAGCGAGGAGGGGAGCTCCTCCCTAAACAGAGCATCTTTCTGGGGCCTGGCCACACCCCTCTCAGCTCAACCTTGAGGAAGGGAAGGGGGAGGGCTGCTTTAGCATCCCCCGGCCTCTACCTTGAGCAACTGCAGGCATATACCTGCATTTTCTCAATCCAGAGGGAATGTCTGTGCACTTGCAAACTGGTTCAGCCTAGCCAGGTTAGACTAACCTGCAAAGATAGAATCAATTCAGACTCAGGCTTTTTGAATGTCCGTCCCCAGCCCAGGAGTGCTAGGGAAGGAAACCAGGATAGGGAAGCTTAGGTACATATCAAAAGTAGACTTCAGTAGTTTCCACCGCTTCAGGGGAACTGGTGGAGGCTCCAGCGTAAGGGACCTTTACTCCAAGACTGGACAAAGCACTAGGATACACTGTCGGAAGCTGTTTGCATAGGCAGGAAAATGAACTGGGTGGCCTTAAGTTATTTTTTCATCTTAGATTCTAACTCCCTGAGAGATGCTTAGCAGATGTCAGCAGAAGCTCACTGCCCTTCAGGATACTGCCCCTGATTTCAATAATTCTCTTGCTATGTTCCCTCTTTAACTTTTCTTGACAAAAAGGGTTCATGTCCGTTGCTTTATGGTGCCATCTTGAGTGCTGCTCCAGTCCTGCTGGCTTCCTCCAGAGGCAGCAAGGGCCTTGGAATGGTTACCCATCGGGAGGTTGGGAGTACTTTTGTGCATATGTGCAACAGTCAGCAGCCCCTGTTGTATAATTATAAAGAGACTTTACAGGCTTCCCATCTACTCCTCAGGCTGGGGGAGAAAAGTTGCAATACCTATAGCCATAAAACAATAAATATGTCTGATACTTTAATTAGAGATGCACTGATACATCAGTCCCATATCAGATCAGCACTGATATGAAGAAAATTGACAGTTTTGGAAATCAGCTTTTTTTGTCTGATGTGGCTGATAATATGGCTGATAAATGCCCCATGCACTCATGCAGCCACAGCATGCATAGGGCCAGGAGCTCAGCCCAGCAGCGTGGAGAGCAGCTGGGTTCGGCTCGTAAGTCTGTTGTGGGGGAAGGGGTGAGGGGGGAGGGAAGGGGCATGGAGGGGGGCAGATTGAGGCGCCCATGGTGAGGGAAGGAGTTGGGGTGGGGCTGGGGGGCTGGGGTAAGGACAGGTGCTGCCCAGCCAAGGTGGGGCAGAGCATGGGATGGAGCTGTGGCTTGTCCGGGGGGCACTGGAGGAGGCAAGGGGCAGCTCCTGCTGCTGCGCACACCACAGAGGGCACGGGAGGCATATGCCCCTGAATCTACGTGGGGCGAGGGCGAGCTGCTGCTGTGGGCTGGGGCCTGGTCAGTGCTGGGCTCTTCCTGGCTGGGGGTGGGGGGCTGGGCCAGGCTGTACTGTGCTTGGGGCAGGTGGTGGTGGCTCTGGGAGTAGGGGTTGGGAGGCTGCAGCCACCCCAAAATTTGCCATAGCCCCCATTCCCAGTGCCACCACTGTATTCCTTGAGCACAGCCCAGCACAACTCAGCCCCCCACTGGGAAGAGCCCAGTGCAGCCTCCAGCCCCAGCCCGCAGTGGCAGCCCACCCTACGTGCAGCTCCAGGGGCACATGCCCCGCCATGCACTTCCGGGGTGCACGCAGCGGAAGGAACTGCCCATCCCTTCCCCACGCTTCCTGGACAAGCTGTGGCTCTGCCCTGCCCTGCCCTTGCAGCCCCAGCTCCAACCCCAGCCCCAGCTGTACTCCCTCCCTCACTACGGGGGCCTCGATCTGCCCCCCACGATGCCCCTTCCCTCCTCCACAACAGACTTACCAGGTGGACCCAGCTGCTCTCCACACTGCAGGGCTGCATATTGAAATTGGATCGGTATCAGCTGATACGGCTCGTTTAAAAATCAGCCATCGGTATTGGCCCCAAAAATCTCTATCGGTACACCCCTAACTTTAATAGAAGGGTACACTGTAATGCGTGAGCAAGTTCTCCCCATCCCTGGCCTTGGGAGATGAATCTCCCTGGTGATGGATCCTCTGACTTGGAATGATGATAAGAGTTCAGCTTTAAGAGGTCTTTATGACTGTGCCAGAGATGATCCCTTCATAACAGAGGAAGGTGCAACCTTGTTCCCTTTCACTTGTTCTGTGACAAGCAGGATAGAAACAAGACAGAGTAAGCCTCTCGACCCTGGTCTAGTCTATTCAGATATAGGCCTCTATTGGGTTCTTGGAGGGAATCTTCATTTCAAAGAAGCATTTCCTGGGCTCTTAGTAGTATATTCAGGCTCTGAATAGAGCTGGAGTCTATGAAGAGGTAGAATTAGAAGAGCGAAAAGAGGGTCAGGAATTATTGCTGGTAATAACTAAATCAATGTGTGTGTAAATTGATTCATAAAGTCACTGACTTTTAAAACATTTCTTACATGGTGGCAGAAGATCCCGTCCTGAAGGCAGACAGCAATTTCATCCCAGCTATGGACAGCACCTGATTTTGTAGGTCTATGTTGAAGATAATGCTTATGCCTTTGTTTGCTTAGGATCTCATGTAAAAATCAGTGTGCTGCCCTGCTTGCTGAACCCTGACAGTCCTGCCTACTCTAGGGAAATCGCCTGCCCTCATCAGATTCATTGTCCTCTTTCAGATTGCAAAATCCAAATGGATGAAGCAATTTCCAATCTGTTCTTTGCCAAAGATTGTAAGCATGTTCATAGTGCAAGGGGTGCAGATAGCTTCAAAATGCCGAGACCTCTGCATATATTGTGGGATGCAGGAGAAACGGGAGGGAGAAGCTGTGCAGGGGCCCAGATAGCTACAAAATGCTGAGACCTCTGCCTATGTGATGGGGTGAGGGTGAAACAGGGAAGGGAGAAGCTGAGAGCTCCAAGCTCAGCTGGGAGACAGAAAATTGGGAGATGGGAAACCAAAGCCTATTTGGAGCTCTCCAAGTGATGAGATCCGATGAAGCAGAATCTCTATGCTGACAATAATGGTGAGGGGCAAGGATCTGAGTGGAGTCAAGTATGGCTGCGACAAGCTTCTGGCTGGAAGTTAACCTGACACCTACCCCTTTGGCAGCTGTGTGTGGAACCATGGCTTAATTCAGTGTGGGTAGTTTTGTCTGATATAAATGACATGCCTTTGCCAGCTGATGTAACTCTGTGGGCATCAGTCACCTTATTTTCAGCTCTGCTGCTTTTCATCCTACTTTCCCTCAGCTCCCCGTTTTTTTAATTTTATTTTTTTTTTATTTTTGAAGAATGGAGACAGAGTCTAACTTTCATTCTCTGAAAGTATGGCTATGAAAGAATAAGACTGGGGAGGGTACAATTCATTTGTTCGGGATAGCCACGTGGTCCAGTAGGCTCGGAAGTTGAATTTGCTTAAGAGAGGATGGGATCTATGGGGCAGAGACAGGAGCCGTGTATGGGGGGCCTTCCAAAGTAGCTGTGGCGAAGCAAGGGCATGCATGCATGTGTGTGTGTGTGTGCATGCATGTGTGTGTGTGCATGCACGTGTGTGCACGACTGTGTGTACATTTTCCTATGAATATCAATTAAAGAAAAAAACCCCAGCAGTTCCACCAAATCCTCAGTGCAACAAAACGCCTGAATAGATCTTTCTTCTTCTGCACTCCTGACCCTCCTCTCCTCCCCATCCCTCAGCCCATAACGAGGTCAGGATAATTTAGCCTAATATTGATCTGAAATTCCCATCATGGAAAAATAAATTTGGGTTTTTTTTAATTCAATTTCATTCCATGGAAGAATATTAGAAACTCTGCTCTTTAGCACTTCATTAAACACTTTGGTTTAATAACATCCTCCAGGGAATTCCAATCCAGGTCACGTGAGGCAGGAGTAAACAGCTGCATCAATTAACCCCATAATCTCTAGGGTGCTATTAGAAGGTGAGATACCCTTAGAAAGTGCATATGCCTGCAATTAGGCTTAAAATACTTACGTGTCAATAGCTTCAGTTATTTGTGTTCTCTGCTATTGATCTTGCTTATGTTTTCCACATTAAACAGTCTTCCTTACTTCATCAATAAATTAGGTGCTGTTTAGATTTATTAACTTTTTTTCTATTATGCTGCATAAACTCCTGAGCTTCTGACCCTGACCCTGGCCCCAGCCCCAGATGAGATTTGGGGCTCTCACCCTCTTCACTGGCAATTCAATCTGCCTGTTATTATGGGAGCAGGGTTAAGAGGCAGTGAGAAGGGGAGTCAGGGAAAACGAAGGCCTGCATTAAGTCTGTTAGGATAAATCCAAAAGGGTAGAAAAGTGCCTGAATCCAGGTTTGCTTCATGGGCTGCATTATACCATGGTGGGGTTCTTCTTAGTCCAAATCTGAAGCTAATCTTAGGGGAGGTTTTCTTCTCCACTTACAAACTTAACAGCAAGGCTGAGCTGTTAAATTCCTGGCTGTGAGGCTCAGACGGCAAAGGACACCCCTGCTTTGGAGAGGGAGAGGTTGCTGAGGAGTACATTGTAATACATTTGCTGGGTTTTTGGTTGCAGCCGTGTTGGTCCAAGGACATAGGCAGGCAAGGTTCTTTGGGTAAATGTGATCTCTTTTATTAGACCAACTGAATAGTTGGAAAAAAGTTCAACTGAGTAGTTGAGCCAACTGACTATTTGAACTTTTTTGTCTGACGTTTACTGGGAAATGCAGTGCTACCATTTCCAAAGTAACTAAAGCTCTATCTCAGTTGAGAATAGTGTCTGCTAAGGAGGAGGTTGTGATCTCACTCTGGAAGAATTTGGGTTTTATTGAGGAGCTGTGAAAGGCTAAATTTATCTTCCTGTATCTTTAGTTTCCAAGGGAGGTCTACAGAACATGCAGTTCCTCTGACTCCTTACAGAAAACTTCTTGGGCATCGTTCGCTGTGCTCGGCTGGAAGGTGTCTCTGCCTTGGGGCAGACCCTGGTGGATGCTCTGGAAAGCAGTGAGGACACATCCGTCCTTTCTGCCTCTTTCTTTTCTGCTGTAGACAGGTGAAGTTTCAGGATGAATATTTGCCCATGGAAAATGTAAAGTCAGAATGGGTTGGGGGGGAAAAAAAATGTAAAGGGGAAATTTGGCTATTTCCTCCCAGATTTTCTCCAATATTTTCAAAATATTTACATTTCAAGAATTTGAAATCCAGTGATTGTTGGTTGTGGTCTGTTAGCGGCTCTGAGCCCAAGTCGCAGATCAGAACCCAATTGTAGGAGATGCTATACAAGCATAGCACAAGCAGATAGATAGTCCTTCTCTTGGAAAAAAAACCATGGGAAAACATTTCTGTAAAAATTCCCTGAGGAATACTTCCTCAGTCTTTTTATTTTTTAATTTCTTTTTTACATTTAAAAAAATTAACCAGCTTTATTTCAAGACTCGCTAACATCACATGAATACTTTAAATATACTTTCTGTTTAAAAAGCAAGGATTTTTGTGGGTGATATCTTTTATTGGACCAACTGCATAGTTGAGGTAGGCATAGACAAGCTTTCAAATGAAGCGCCCTCTCCTGCAGGCCACTTCTGGTTAGAAGTCATTCTGCTCCGTCATCGTTCTTGATTCTCCATATGCTATTAAAAGAAACCTGTCGGGCCTCAGGGCAGTGATTACTCGGAGAAGCTTCCAGATAGGTCTCAAACTAGGCCATAGATTTGGATTTACTTAGATTCTGCAAATAGGGTGTACAGTATAGCAGCTGTACAAAGTGGCTGCCTCTACCCCGGACACTGACTGTACAGTCATTTAGTACTTGTATAAACAAGTATTAAATGGTGGCACAGTAGCCGGAGTTACTGCACAGTAGTGTTGCTGAATGGCTTTTAGGTGCCACTGACTACGCAGTAGCTTGTTACTATTGCGCAGTAGCGTCACATCATGCTTCCTGCCATGCAACGCCACTGCACAGTAGTAATGAGCTACTGTGCAGTCAGTGCCTCAAGTAGATGTGGCCAGCTTCATCTTTAACGAGGCTCTTCTGACCAACTGAAGAAATCGTGCACACGCGGATGTGGTAAGGAAAATTACACAGGGGAAGCTCTCTTCCTTCCTCTTCTTCTTAGTCTCTTTCTTTTGCCTTTTTATAACTGCCAACCACATAGCATTTAACCTGTTGTTAAAGCACAGACTTGTCAAAGTGGCCTCCTTTATAGCTTCCAGACTTTGTACTTGCAAGTAAGGTTGGCAGTTATCAAATGCAGGCATAAGTAATAGCAGTCAGATCCTTGACTATCAAATTGTACTTGTCTAGTAGTTAGACTCCTCTGTTACATCATTTCTGACTGTCTCCAACTCTCTCTGATACTGTGCATCCATGATTAATTGTGAGTACCCATTTCTGGGTGCAAAACTTACTCTGACACCTCTTTGCATTGATGTCTGTGTGATGGATCAACTGTCTTCTGCTGGCATCTCTCTGTTGGTGGCATCTCCTTTCAATGAAGTGTTAACTAGAAGTCAGGCCTCCATATTGGTATGGTGTCCCATCAAAGTCGAGGAGTCTTTACTCGCGTGCAAGAGCCTGGCTCTGTCGATCTGATTGTAGGATCAGGGCCAAAGGGCAGGCATAGACACCCCAACACTAATACAGACCTGTAACCTGAAACATGGTGATAGTTTCTAGGTAGTGAGAATGGTTCTTTCTATGCTGTGAGAACTTTGAGGTTGCTGCTGTACAAAAATAGGTGCAGCTTTCTTTTAAGGCGGTGAAGTGGAGGCAAATTTCAATCTAATAATGTAAAGCAGCAATAACCATTATAATTAATTTATACAAAAGACATTATAAAATTACACTTGATGCATTCAAATCCCATCCAGGAGCAGTGCTCGTTTTCCAGTTAAGCTATAGGCTGTGCTAAGGCAGACAGGGAAAGAGGTATTTCAATATTTCTTATAATTTTATATTCTTTCTAATATCTCTCATGCTAATTTCATTATGCAACACAGTCAGTGCAGTGATGTAATTATCGAAAAGTAATTTTGCAATAAATGGATTTAAATGTGTTCAAGTCCATTGTAAATTCAATCTCTTGGTAAAGGTGGATTGAGCAGGCGGGAAGAAGGGAGCAGGGACATTGCTGGGTGAAACCTAAGAAGTCCTCCACATCCCATGTCAGGGATCTGATTACACCAACTAATAACATCCTCTTTAGATGGAAACCAATCACAGAGCTGTCCTTCGTCTCTGTAACCATGTAGAGAAACTTCTGTCAGCACTTACTCCAAACCCTCAGGGCAGCATCTCAGGGTTGGGTAGGGTATTTTTGCTGGGGTTCAGGAGCAGCCCAACTCTGATCCTACAGTTGGATCTGCACAGTTGAACTTTGCTCTGTCAGCTTCAGTGGGATGTCATGTGGATACTAGGGGCTGCTTAGTTGTGCCAGATTTCAGGGCTGAGGTGCTTCATAATATGCTGTTTGAGGCAGGGAATGTGCTTTGCTTGGTTTCTAACATATTGAATCCTAACTGGGCACTTTTTCGTGCCTGGGGACTCATTGGCATGGTATAAGGAGAAGGCTGTTCTTATGCATATGGTCTGGGACTGAGAATTGGGAGGAACTGGGAATTGGGAGTGCCCCAGGGGTTGAGGCTGGTTTTGTTCAATCTCTTCATAAACACCCTGGAAGATGGGATGGAGTGCAGTCTCAGCAAGTCTGTAGATGACACCAACCTGGGGGGAGTAGTAGACATGCTGCAGTCTAGGGCTAGGATTCAATACTTGACAGATTGGAGTAGTGGACCAAAAGAAATCACATGAGGTTCAATAAGGACAAGTGGGGGTTACAGGGGACAATAAGCTAAATACGACTCAACGCTATGCCATTGTTGCAAAGAAGGCTGACTGCATACTGGGCTGCATTAATAGGAGCACTGCTAGCAGATCAAGGGAATTACTTCTTCTCCTCTATTTGGTACTGGTGAGGCCATATCTGAAGTACTGTGTCCAGTTTTGGGCTCCCTGCTACAGACAAATTGTAGACAAATTGGAGAGAGTCCAGTGGAGGGCAATGAAAATGGTTAGAGGGCTAGGGCACATGACTTATAAGGAAAGGTTGATGGAGCTGGGCTTATTTAGTGTGGAGAAGAGGAGACTGAGGGGATTTAATAGCAGCCTTCAACCAACCATCTGAAGGGTGGTTTCAAAGATGATGGAACAAGACTGTTCTCAGTGGTGGCAGATGACATAACACAGAGCAATGGTCTCAAGTTGCAGCAAGGGAAGTTTAGGTTAGATATTAGGAAGAATTTTCTCATTAGGAGGGTAGTAAAACACTGGAACAGGTTACCCAGAGAGATTGTGAAATCTCCATCTTCGGAGGTTTTTAGGACCTGGCTAGACAAAGCTCTGGCTGGGATGATCTAGCTGGGGATAGTCCTGCTTTGAGCAGGGGGTTGGACTAGGTGTGACCTCCTGAGGTCCCTTCCAACCCTCATTTTCTGTGATGTTATGATCTGTTCTATTCTTGGTTCTGCCAGTGACTTTCAGTGACATTGGGCACTTCATGCATCTTCCCAGAGCTTTAATTTCCTCATCTGTACACTAAAGATTATACTTCCCCAGCTCACAGGCAGAGTGATCTTAATCTATGTCAGATTTATGGAGATACCCACATGAAAGTGCATATATAAGACTATAAAATTGTTATGGAAAATATATAAAGGCACCAACCCCAACTAGCTCATTACCTAGCATTTCACCAGATCCCAGTAGGACTTGATAAAGAAATATCAGACTGCAAACAGGTTGGAATAGATTCTTTCAGGAGGTTTGTAGCCTCTGTTAAACAGAGGTTGAGGTCAGTGGAAAGTTGGTGTCTGCCCGTTCTACACAAGCTCATCAGATGGGAAGGAGGAGGAGGCTGGAAGAAAAGAGTGGCTCTTTTCCATTAGTGACCTAGCCTTGCCTAGGGAAAGAACAGGTCAAGAGCCAAGGGGAAAAGATTTTGGTGGGGGCATTATCTGATGCTGCAGATTTGTACAAAGTAGACAGTATGGTGATGCTTACTGAACTGCCCAAATGGAATTCCTCTTCCCTGATATCCCTCATCCATCCATCACTCTTTTTTTCCCCAGCAATTGTTGCCGCCATCCATTGTGTCATGACTTGACTTCCACTCAATGAAAGCTCTCTGAAGCAGAGACTTTGCTTCCTGCAAAGGGCAGAAGGAGCAGGAAATTGCAATTGTTCTCCTGCCACTTAGTATTGTGCTTGTGCAAGTCAGGTGAATATTTAGAGATGCTGGAATTCACAAGTGCTCTCTAATGAATTTAGAGCCTCATTTCTAAATGCAGACATGGTCTCCATTTAGAAAGGCAAAGAACTGTGTTCAAAGTTACTGAGGAAACTCAGCTCACTGGAGATTTGACTGGTAAACTCTGCACAGGTCTCTCTTGAAGCAACTGTATTTGCCCAGCACCAGATTCTCAGTTATAGACAAAATTGAATTTACAATTTGCTTTTGGGCAATGTGTAAATTGGCACTTCATTGATTATTAATGAAGTGCTAATTGCTCTTTGCAACCAATTTTTATGCAAATTATATTAGTGCTATTTGCACAATCTTGCAATTTACAGTTTTACATTTGCAATGTTGTGGTGTAGGAATTCAGAGATGACAGGTTGTCCAAAGCGGGGGAAAAAAGAAAGGGGGGGAAAAAAAGAGAAAAATTGCAAAACTTGGTGAAGCAAAAAGCAAAACCCATGATGATTAGAAAAATAACACCATTTTTTCTGCCAAAGCCTATTTTGATTGATTGCTACAGATTCAGTGTTAACAGGATCCCATAGCAGATGTAGACCAGGCTACAGGCATTTGCAACAATTCTCATTGGTGAGGTGAAAGTATAAGTTTGCTTGTGCAAACATTGATGCTAAGGGTACCAGCATCACCAGATCAAGAAGGGAGTGCTTTTCTCGCTGACAGACATTGCAGCATTGGTTGGAAACCAAGTGCCTGCAGCACCGAAACTGTGTTGGCTCAGAGCTCCTCTTTGAAATAACACCTTCTCCTATGCACAAGGCTAGGATCTGGGTGTGTGTTCATCCATCTGCAGTTCTTGTGAACCAAGTTTTCCATCTTGCTCTGCAAAAATCACGTGGTAAGACCACTCCTTTGTTAGACTGAACATCTCCTCTTCTTTCACCCTAGTACCATCTAGGCCTCCTCTCATTGTTGCATCTTGGCTGATCTTTTCAGATGGCTCTTACATGAGAAAAGTGAACTGCTGGAGGAGAAGGATTACATGGAGACTTCAAGGTGTCTCCATCTGATTTCCAGATTGATCAATCTATTTATCGATCGATTTATCGATCATATGTAATGACTCCCTTAATGGTGTATTTGAGCTTCTCACAAAGAATTTATCATTCACAGCATAGTTGTCCTTATCCTCATTTTGCAGAGAAACTCAAGCCTAGATCCTCAAAGGTTTTTAGGTGCCCAAGGCCCACTGATGTCCCTAGAAGTGAGGGTCCCAAACACTTCAGGAACAGAATCTGCATGGCTTGCCCAAGGCCCCAGAGGAAGCCTGTGATGGAGTAAGGAATCACCCCAGATATACCAAGACTAGTCTCTTAATTAAGGGGGTCATCCTTCTCCCCTTCAGTGTTTGAGGGGAAGTCTTTATCCGCGTTCAACATTTCAGTGAGGTCGGTTGAGTCTTTAGCCTGGCCCCAGGACAGGCTGGAAACAGATCCCAGAAGACTGGACAAAATGAGGTGGGAAGCTGAGGATCACAGCTTGTTACCTATGAAAAAGGCAATTGAGCCCAAGAGGAAGAAATTCATCTCTTTAATTTGGGAGCCAGCTTTTGGCCAACAGGTCCCAAAGAAAAAAGAAACACCGTGTTGGTTGGTAGGTTGCAGGAGAAATGGAGCACGAGTGTCCTCCCAACATGTTTTCTGTAGACGTTCGGAGAGGTCTGTTATAGGATGAATGCCCCACCTAAGCAAGCTGCAGGATGGAAAGGTGGCAGCAGCAACCAACTGACGCCTGTAGGACAATCAAAATAAAGGGAGAGTTTATTGCTGACCTGCAGCTGCCGTGGTTCTTACTTTATTTTATTATTTATTTGAGAGCCTATTTAAACTCATAGATTTTTAGGCCAGAAGGGACCATTAGGAGGGGCCATCTAGTCTGATCTTCTGTATTTCACAGGCCATTAATTTTCACCAAGTCACCCCTGAATTGAGCCCAATAACTTTTGTTTGGCTAAAGTATATCTTCCAGAAACGCGTTCAGTCTTGATCTGAAGACATCCAGAGATGGAGAATCCACCACTTCCCCTGGTAGTTTGTTCCAGTGATTAATCACCCTCACTGTTAAACTTTTGTGTCTAATTTCCAATTTGAATTTGCCTGGCTTCAGCTTCCAGCTGTTGGTTCTAAGATTAAAGAGCCCTTCAGTGTCCAGTGTTTTTTCCCCCATGAAGGTACTTATACACTGCAATCAAGTCATCTCTCAATCTTCTTTTGATGAGATAAACAGATTGAGCTCTTTAAGCTTCTTACTGCAAGGAATTTCCTCCAGCCATTTGAATCATTTTTGTGGCTCTATCCTGCATCCTCCCCAGATTTTCAACACCTTTGAAAAATGTGGGCACCAGAAGTATATGCACTATCCTATCTTGGCCTCACCAATGCTGTCTGCAAGCATAAAACTGCCTTGCTTTCTCTATTCATTACTCCTGTGTTTATACATCCAATGATCCTATTAGCCTTTTTGCCCCAGCACAGCACAGGGAGCTAACGGTGAGTTGTTTATCCACTCTGACCCTTAAATCCTTTTCAACGTCATTGCTTTCCAAGATACAGTCCCACATTCTGTAGTTAAGACCCACATTCCTTGCTCCTACATGTGTGACTTTGCATTTGGCTATATTAAAACACATTTTGTTTGAATAGACTCAGGTTACCAGGCAATTCAGATCACTTGGTATGATTGCCCTCTTCTCATCCTTATTTACCTCCCTGCCAGTCAGTGTGTCATCCACAAATTTCATCAACGGTGATCTTATATTTACTTCCAGATCATTGATGAAAACACTGGATAGCGCTGGGTTTAGTACGGTCTCCATGTTAATCTAGTAGTAGGAGGGAGAGGAGACTCGTGATCTAAACCTTTTGAGTGTCGTTCATATTTGTATTGCAACTGCGGTGTACAATCATATCCAGATCTGGATATGGGTAATGAGTTCATGTGTATAGAGTGAGGATGTGGTGGGTTTGCTGTCACGGATGGGAATGAAGGTATTGCAGATGCCTCTGTTCTTACAGTCACTTTATCAGCGATTGTGACTGTTGCTGCAGGGTCTACCCTTTGTATCTGTGGCTTTTACAGCTGTTTGCAAGCGGTGGGGTTTGAACAGTTGTTACAGTGGTAGATGTTGTATCTCTTGTGGCTGTATCTGCAGCTGCGTGGCTGGTATTTTCCCTGGCAATTGTTGCAGGTGCTGCAGAGACAACTGTACAGCAATTCTGCTGCAGCTGCAGGGGTTGCCGCAGGCAGGTTCTGCCACTGTGGGGATCAAACAAGTTTGGTCTTGCTTAGTTGCTGCTGAGGCTATTGCCATTTCAGTAGGGCACAGGCACTGCTTCTGCTTGGTGCTGCTGCTGATTGGAGTAGGGGATGCATTCACCAGTCTCTTCCTACCAACTTCCCGAGACTTCAGAATTAAAAATACCGCTAGCTTCAAACGAGAGAGACCCCCTGGGTTCAGCAGGAAACAGAGGAAGAGGGAAGGGTTCAGGTCCCCCTAGGGAGAAGGACAGAGGTGGGAGGGCAAGGGAAGCCTGTTTACCCCATTGCCCCGAAAGGGAGAGATAAGCATGATGTAACAAGAACCCTGAATAGTCCAAGAGAGGAAAGTGTTGTGAAACCAGGGAGTGGGAGCTGTGTTTTCCCAGAGGAGCAGCTGGTGCTGCTGTAAGACCTCACACAAACACAGTGTGGCAGTCTTTCCAAGTGCACCACGCTCCTGCTCTCAGCCACTTGTGGGGACTTGTCCCCAAGCCTGACCCCAGATGCTGTCCTTGAGCCCTGCCTGCTGACCCTAACTCACCCCTCAGGGCAACATAAGCAAAACCTACCACTACAGCACTTGCAAGGGCACAGCTCAAGGCTGGTAGTGCAGATGAAAGTTCCCCTGGAGACATTGGTGATCACACCCAAACTTTACTCTGTCCGGGGACTCTCCTAAACTGCAGCATGCCCTTTATTAAACCCCCCGGGGAAGACACGTGGCTGCTTATGCCCACCACTGGATTGCTTCTTGCATTCAAGAAACACCTTGTATTTGCCATACAATACCTCCAAATACAAGCTAGTGATCCTTCCAGTCTCCAGCTGTTGTTGGTTCTTTGCTTAGCTCCCACAGTCTCTGTGGTCTTTCTAGGATGCATCCCTGCCTCTTCAACATGCCCTTTGGGTCTGCCTGCAGCTTCTTTCAGCTCAAAACTTCTTCAAACAAGTTGCAGCAGCATCCACTACCCTGGAAACTAGCTCCATGCTTAGAGCTCACCTGTTTAATCCCAAAGCTCAGACTAGTGCAAACTTTTCTTTCCTCAAAACTTTTTCCAGCTCAGAGCCTGACTCAGCAGTGCCTTTCTAAGAACCCCAGGGGCAGGCTGTGGAAATTATGACATAAATGTTCCATACATGGATGTTCCTGAAACCAGTTTCCAGAAGAGTGAGTCCTGATTTGTGAAATATTTGGGTACTCACTAGGTAAGAGATGTTTTGTCTGCTTAAATGGTTTCTGTGATAAAAGCAGAACATCCCAGGTACCATAAAAAGTAGTAATTGTTAAGGGAAGGAGGAGTTTTCTGAAAGTAAAAGCAGGGGGTTGGTACTAAAAAAAGACTCCTGCAATCTTCTCTTGGTGCTCTCACAGGTTTTCTGGGTTACCTGTGAGATACAGGTAACCCTGGGTTACCAGGGTTTCTGGATGTGTTACCCAATTTGCATAAGTCAGAATTCCTGTTTGCAAGCTGTACACAACACCATTGCTACCCATAGCATTTTGGGGAGGTTAATTTTCTACCTGTACATTAATGACTGTGAGAAGGGGTATATTGTCAGCCACAGAGGAGAGAATAAAAATGGAGAAAAGTGGCAACTTTAAAGACAAAAAGCCAAACTAGTCTTGGTAGCCTAGAGAGGTTGTCAGTTTTTCAAGAACCTTTTCCTTTTCAGATGCGGTTTGAAAAGCAGCAGTGTCAGTGAAAGGGAACTTTTTTACATAACACGCAAATAACCTGGGGGACTCGTTGCCCCATGATCTTGTTGAAACAAAGAACTATTAAGGATTCACAAATGGTTCATCATTTCTACAGATAATAAGACCATCTCTTGTTCCATTAGCTGTAATTAAAATATCATGGATTTGAGCATTCTTACTTTGGGCCACAAACCGACCCGCTAAAAGATGGGACTCCAGTGCGGGTAGATTATTGCAAAACTGTCTTGCAAGGGGTTTGTCACACCTTTTTCTTACTGGAATTGGCCACTGTCAGACTCGGGGCACTGATCGGGATCATAATGAAAGGTCCAGCGCCAACAAGGAATCGTGGGCAGCTTCTGCTGCAAAGAGACTCCAAGCTAATGACCCGGCATCGGGCAGGGGAATGCAATGGGGTGTAGCCTGCAACGGAGCTGGTCCAGCAGTTCCTGTCTGACCCGGGACTCTGGCTGGGTCGATGTGTCACTAAAGTGCTATTTACCACTTCACTATTAGTAATCTGGGTGCAAACTATTGTGGAAACTGATTCCAGTGGGATCCCAATCCCCAGACTCTCGGTTCTGTTAGCATCCTTGCTTGGCTCCGTTGATGGATTTGAGATTCCCGGACAGGACAGATTCCCCTCGTCTCCCCTTACCCTCGCCCCAAGCAAACTCCGCAGGAAGATGTCACTAGAGCTCTTCCCTAACCCTAAGCAGGTGGAGTGGAGCTCAGATTTAAATAATTGTTGCCTAGGTTTCCAGTGTTGACCTCATTAGTCTCCAAGATGGGGATCCCTTGTTAGCAGAGCTGATATCCAGGGAATGCCCCCTCCCCTATGTTGCTAAGGCACCTAAACCAGAGGGACTTCTTATGTCTCCTCCCGGTTGCTCCTTTCCTCCTTTTGTTTTTCAAAACACACGTAGGGTGTTTTCTGGACCCCTGCACAACCCACCCCAGCAGCCAGGCTGTGTGTGGACAAGGGGGCCGAGCGGTTTGGCACCCGGTATGGTCTGTGCTGGGCCCAGCCAGGAATGACTCTGTGACCCCTTGCCTCAGGAAGCTGCTGCCAAGGGGGGCTTTCTGGTTTTGATGGAGCAGAGGGAGCTGGGGGAGGCAGGGCCTCATTTTGCTGCTCTTTGTTTGAACAGCTGGAGGGGGACGAGGGAGGGAGAATATGGGCTGCTTGCTGTGACTGATACTGTCTCTGTCCTGTTTCAGCTGAGATCAGGGTCCATGGGGGAAGGTCCGACTGGTCTGAGCACAAGTTTCACTGGTTTTCAAGCTGCCTTCCTTGCCTGGCCAGCTGAGCTGTCTGCGCTGGGCAGAGAGGGAATGGCGGAGCAGGCACAGGGGTGGGGAGTGCCCTGAAGGCTGAACGCTGGAGTTAGCTGATCGTAGCACAGAGCACTTTGGCTGTCGACCTCTGCTGAAGCCTGGCTGAGAGGACTGCTGGCCACTCAGCCGGGCCACAAAGATCTAGTTCAGAGCATGCTGCGAGTCAGTTCACGTCTCGTCCAGCCTCCAGGGACTCTTCCTCCGTACCAGCAGGTGGGTGTCAGAAGGCAGGGGATCAGGGCACTTTTGTCCCACGCAGGAACCTCAGTGCTTGGATGGAGAGAGAATGAACTAAAGTTTGTGCCTGTATTTTGGCTTTAGCTTCCCTGAGGGCTTAACACTGCCTTTGGATGCTTGGGTCATTTTCCTTTTTCTCTCCAAAATCTCATTCTGGGGGTTCGGTAAAGAGGAGATACAGCAGCCCCCACTCTGCAGAAGGAGCACACAGAGGGAGCTTTCCCCCGTGTGCTTTCCTTGCTCCTAAGGGAAGATCCTCCACAGATGATGTGGTGTTTCCAAGGGAGATGCGCCCAATTTTGCTGAGTGCAGGTTTGGGATGCCAGCTTGTCCCTTTGCACTGTTGAACGTGCTCCAACTACTGTGGTGGGGGCAGCTGTGAGGTCGTCGTGTCACAGTGCTGCTCCGTCAGGGTCCAGACATTGCTGCCAGTTACTCAGGCTCCTTTGTGCGGGCAGAAGAACTGCTTTGCTTCAGCTCTGCATTGCCTGGAGCACTGCCGCAGGTCACCAGGAGGCTCCCAGTGCCTCTGAGTGTTGCACTACTGCCATCTAATCCATGTATATTGTCCATAAGCACTTACGGCCTGATCTAAGGACCCCTGCCATCAGCAGAAGGACTCACCCGGACATCGGTGCATTTTGGATCCAGCCTTTGGTTCCCATAGCTCCCATCTAAGTTCATCTGTGCTCATTGCAACCCAAAGCTCTCATTCCCCATTGCTCTCCCCAGGGTGGCTGCTCCCCAGCAGTCCAGAATGCTCTGTGACTTGTGTCCCCCAAACAGCGCGTCCCGTTTGCACACAGTCCCCTCGTACAGTCTGTCCTCATTACTCCACCTGGGCTTTGTCATCTTTCCCATCTCTCCTTTCTGCTTCTGGGCACTGAGCATACACAGCACCTCATCCACTCCTTACTAAGCAATTGGTTCAAAGCAAGGTGATAGGACCTTTCTCCTGGCGAGCACTGGAGCCCTGCAGTGTTGCAAGTTTGGTGCTGGGCATTAGAGTTTGAGGGAGTTCCCATGGGCCAGTGTACATATTGCCTTCTGCGGGGTTATTGTCCTAACAATTAACATAACCCAGGGGTGGGCAAAATACGGCCTGTGGGCCATATCTGGCTCACCAGTAGATCCTCTCCAGCCCGCTGGCCACCACTGGGAGCCTGAGGAGGGGGGACTGTGCCCTACACTGCTCCACTCAGCCAGATCCAGGGCTGGGCTGGGCTGCGCGGTGCACAGACTTCACCCCCGACCCCTGCATACATTCCCCATCCCCCTGCCCAGCTTCCTGTTGGCACTGTGCAGTCCTGGCATGGACATCAGGACACCCCCCTGCCTGGCTTCCTGTTGGCAGGGGGGTGTCCTGTCATGGTGGTCACCAGCAGCTGAGTCCACCCGGGATGGGAAATAATACAGTGGGCCAAGTAACCGTGTTGCTTGCCTTCCAGCTGTGATGGACTGCTGCCACCATAGTGCCAGCAGGTGAGTGAGAGAGGAGGTGAGTCCATGCTGGCCGTGGGGGTGGTATGGAGGCTTAGCCCATGGCAGCAGCCCTTGCCTTTCCCAGTGCAGGTGGGATGGCTACTCCATGCATTGTATCATGCCCCATCCCATATGGGCTCAGTTGGCAGTGGCCACAGTGCCAGGACTACACCGTGCCAACAGGAAGCTGGGGGGGGGGGGTGGTGTAGGGCATGAAGGAGTCTGTGTGTTGTGCAGCCTGGCCCAGTCCCAGCTATGGCAAAATGGAGTGGCGTGTTGCCGTCAAGCTTTCAGTGGCAGCTGGCAGGCCAGACAGGATCAATTGGCATCTTCCCGGCCCTCAGCATCTCACCAAAACTTCTTACGTGGCCCTCCATCCTAAACGATTGCCCACCCCAGCATAACCCGTAGGGCACAAGAAAGATGGAATGACTTGGTTCATCCTCAAAGTCCAAGAGAATAGGAGGATATGAGAAGGAAGTCCCCACCCCAGAGAAGGATACCAGTCCGTGACATCTCTCTGCACCTCCCTCCTCCCTTTCTAATGTCAGGCTCTTGCACTTCCTCACAGCCCTCCCCACTCAGCAAAACAACAGTAACAGTAAGAAGTGGTAGGGCCCCCTTCCAGGAGCACAGTCCTATAATGGGAGCTCATCTTAAATCTGGAAAATTTGAGGAATATGTATTTTAAATACAATGTTGTAAAAACGTAATAAATGTTTAATTTTATTTTTATTAAATACTAAATTTATGACAGCTGACACTTTATTAAAGTGTCAAAGCGAGTGTTCCTACATTCTAATTACTTATTCTAACAAGGAGGCAGATTCTTCAGGAGCCGCACGGGCTGGCGTGTGCGGATGAGGGGCACTCCCGTTAAGTAACACCTATTAAACTATCATTTGCACCTAGAGGCATCTCATTAATATCTCAACTGGTGAGATTGCACTGCCTGTGCCTACCTGACCTGGGGCGTTGACAGAAGAAATGGCTCCAGGATGCCATTCCTCACTCCAGGCTCCCCCATACAAATAATTCCTATAAAATTAATAATGACTATTCCACTTAATTGAATTCCTGATAAATGAAGGTTCTTCCAGCCCTCTGTTAAATGCATCCCAATGCTTCAGGGTGTGCTGTGCCAATGTCTGGAGAAATCTCCCCTGTCTCTCCCTTTGTTTCTTGCTCCATCCCTCTTGGCCTTCTCTCCTCTTTTTCCGTCAGCTTCCCCATCCGTCTCTCCCATTGCCACCCTTAGATCATTCTTTTCTCCATCTCACATTTCTTCTTACCTCTCTTCTCAGTCCAACTTTGCTACATCATTCTTTCTCCTCCAGCCCTCCCATCTGAGTTTGGGTATGGGCCTGTGAAGAAGTTACTATGAGATAAACTAGGATGTGAACTCACAGCACATCAGCTTCTCTGTGGTGACTGTGCTTACCCCACAAGGAAAGTGGGGTGAGCTACCTTGCATTTCCCGTAGAGAAGGAGCATCCACATGAGAAATTACTGTGGAGTAGCGTATGTGCTGCAAGTTCTCACCTATTTTACCCCACAGGAATTTATTCATGTGCCCATATCCTTCCTCTAACCCTCCCTCTTTCTCTATCCTCTTTTGTCTCCTTGCTCTCCAAATCGCTCTGTATCCCATTGCTTTTATTTTCCTCATCCTACCTTGACAGTCCGTGTTCTGCTTCTGCTAATTCCGTCTCTTCCTTCCCCTCTTCCTTCTCCGTACGCCAGCTCCCCTACCCATTTCTCCCCATATCTCACCACCAACAACCATTTTTCTCGTGCATCATTGAAGACTCCTTACTCTTGTCTACAGAAGGCAGGAGTACCGCCTGAAGAACAAGAAGCACACTAGGGGCTGGCCTATGACAGGTCTTAGGGGAGGATTTAATACTGACTCATAAGGGCTATTATCCATCCTCCCCCAAAGTGAAGGGGGGTCACTACCAACAAATTAGTGGCACAAAAACATACCCGCCTTATCATCACATTCTTTCCCAGTGCTCTCCTTGATTCAGTTCACAGAGATGAGAAAAGGAGCGGTGCACCGCTCTCTGGACCCTCCCAAACATTTCCTGTGCTGCATCTTCCAACAGAGGAAGAATGGCTTTTGTAACGCGTGACCTTCCAGAGGCAAAGCCTTCAGAAGAGAACAGAATACCACTACTTTATATGGAATCCAAATCAGTGCAAAGCAGCAGCATAGCTATCTCTGGGGTATGGTGCATGGAAAAGGTATAGCATTACTGCTCTTGCTGGGGTGGAATATTTCAGTATCTATGGAGAGTTGGAGAGGCATGTCCTGGCTGCTCCTGGGAGGACGTATTTACAGCTTTGTATGCTAAACCATTACCTGGGGTGCCAAGCCATAACCCAGGAGGTCATGGGGTTCTCCAAAGGATACTCTGGAGCCTGGGATTTTTTTTCCTGAGCTGTGGGGTTGTCTTGATATCAGTTCCTTTGTGGTGAAGATGTCCTTTTTTGCTGCTACCTCGTACAATTCAAATGACTGTTGGTTTGGGGGGTTTTTTGTTTTTTTTTTGCTCTCCTTGAATACACACAAAAGCACCCACTAAAAATTCCATTCCATTTTTATTTCATTCCAATTAGAAAAGCAAACTAAAAACTATGCTTAATATTAAAAACGCAGACTCGCGATTCAAAGCGAGGAACTTAAAAATAAATAAATACATAATGGGAAAATATCATTAAATAACACATGAATAACAAGTAATGGGATTTTAATCTTCTTGCAAGTGGAGGCTACTCTTTGTGCACTAAAGGTGACTTGCAAACAACATCACTCCAGGAAAGTTAAAAGAGAGGAATCGGTAACGCTCAAGGATTGCGTAGGACTCAAAGGGGAATGAGGCAGCCTCGTGGGGAGCTGTCTTTCCACTAACTCCTAGCGAGGAGAGAAACTGAAAAAGTGGCAAATTCAAAGCTGATAAAAGGAAACACAATATTCACATAATGCCCAATTGGCCTGTGGAAGGCAGTACCACAGGATATCTTTGAGACTCCGAGCAGAGCAGAATTCAAAAGGAGATTCAACATTTGTAGGGCTAGCAGTATTCAGAATGATAAGAGTAAATACTTCAAACAAACAGACACCTCCAAGGATTTTTTTGGCAACGATCTCAAGCATTGTATACTGAGATTAAGCCAGTCTCTAGTGGTTGCAGGGTTAGAGGAGAGCATTCGTCAGGGGTGAGTGACCCTAAAGCTGGGGCTACAGGGTTGGTTTTCTTTTGCACCTTCCACAAATCCCTTCCCTAATAGGTTGTTCAGTGAATGTGCCAGTCAAGTAAGTGCTAGGGAATTGTTCATACCTTATAGGACACTGGGAAACCATTCCTGCATCCACCACTAGAGAAGACTTTGTTGTGAGCTATTGCATTATAGGATAGATACCCAAGGGGGATCGTAAGGGTCCCAAAGGTGCAGTGACAGACATCGCTTCATCTCTAATGCTGCATCTACATTTTGGTGAGGAGGTTAGGAAGCCCTGGCCCATCACTGAAGCTACAGCATTGCTCCAATGGACCTTTCTCTGTGGATGTACTAAAGCCTCATCACTGTCAAGAGACTTCTGTCTACACGTGCTTTGAGGCAGGACGTGACCGTCATTGGTCATCCATTCTTCTCTGCTGGAAGCTCAGTTCTTGGAACATCCGATCCAATGCAAATAGAAAGTTGCCCATCTTGGCTCTTGTATGCCTTGTTCCTTTAGGTCCTGTAATGAGCTGACCCGTGAGAGAGGATCCAGCCCCCTTCGCCAAGCTCCAGAAGTTGTTACGCTGTGTCCAGAGCCACGGAGGAGCTGTCCAACGGAGAATGCCTCCTGAAGAAGAAACATGTCCTGTGTGTCAGAAAGAGCTCCGTCTCCTTGCTGGAAGCCCCAGCCTCCCTCGTGGCAGTGCCTGGTAAGTGGACCTTTTCTTCCTTTGACTTGACTGCTGTGTCCAAAGCTTTGAACTCTTATTTTAGTAATCAACTGTGTGGTACATCTGTCAAGCACCTTGCTGGCATCCGCTATGGTGGCGATTGCCATATGGAAGTGGGAAAGAGGAGGGGGAGTGAGATGGAAGAGAAGAGGAAAGATCTAAAGTTGATGGTGGTGGGAGAGAGGAGGGAGAGGGGAAAAGAGAGACAAGGCCAGGAAAGGTGGAAAAACACTGAAGTATGGAAAAAGAGACAAGGAGGAAGGAGAAGCAAGGTAAGAGATGAAGAGAGAGATGTTTCCACATGCATAATATTAAGGGGAGTTATTCAAAGTCACAGAAAGCAGGTATGTGACCAGCTCTTATTGAAAGCCAATGGGAAAATCCCCCACCATGTCTCAAGCAAAGAAAGTAAATTCTCTAGAGTAATATGATGTTTAGATTCTGAGTTGATGGATGGGATATAAAACCAGGAAGGACAGATGGAGGATATTAGCTATGAGGAAGAGTTAAGGGAAATGGGCTTGTTATCAGAATACAGAAAACTTTGATGGGAGACTAAGAAAGGTTTACAGAACCATTAACAGGGCTGATAAAATCACTTGGCCGGGATGTATTTTTCACACTTTGTTCCAAGGTAGGAGACATAATCTTAAACTGTGGAAGCTTGAAGACACATGCACATGCCAGCACTTCTACTGAGGGTGCTGAGAGGGAAGAAACATGTGGCAGAGTCAGTAGTTTAATTAATGAGCAATAGGCCAAATTCTGCCCTCTGTTATCACAGTGCAATTATGCCCACCCCTAGCACGGATATAATTTAAAGCTGGATAGGACCTAACTTATATATTTCACTTTTGCTTCCTCCCTTGATTTTAATTGAGCTTATCATGCATCTTTAAATCATTTTCATTACCTAGGTGTCACTATTTTTTGCTCTGGTTTGTTAGGGAAGCATTTACATTTCTTTGCTTAGCAATCTATTATTTCTGCTCCCTTTATATGGGACAGGAACAATGCTGCTGCCTCGGTTTGAAAGCAGACTTGTGACCCTTGAGGCCAGATGGGCAGTGTTCACAGTTCTGTCCTTGAAGTGCGTTGCTGAGAAGCAATGATGTTGTGTTACTGTCCTTAAATTAGGTGGAGGAGGCTGCTACTTTTCACTGGAGAGGCTATGTCATTGCTCTTATTCTTGACTCTGAGTCAAGAGTAAGAGTGCTGCCTGTGGAAGATGCAAGAGCAAGATGAGAATTTGCCCCTCTGCGGTCAATACTGTTTCTCTGGTTGGATGGGGCATGGGTGCTCTTCCTTCCTTCAGCGAGAGGTCTGTACTGCTGTTCTGTTACTCCAAGAGTCCTGACTCTTACTGCACAAGTGCTGGCATCAATGTGTCCAACGTGGGCAGCAATCCCACGGCAGCATATAATTTACAGACTTTATCATTTATTAGGATTCAGGATTACTAAACTAATTCATATTCCCCTAATGACAGAGGCAGGGCCCAAGGTGTATCTGGGTGTGTGTTCCCTGCTCAAGTCGGAGGGCAGTCATGTTTTTCCTGTGGCTGTGAATGGGTAGGGCTACATCTGGCACAGCAGATCCTTGGTGAAGTCAGAGGTGCAACTGCTTGGGTTCAAGAGTATTTTTGTTAGGAGTGAGAAGGAAGCCTGTAATCGTGAAACCCATCTTAATTTATTCAAAAACCTCTAATTCCCTTGCTGTGGCAGCCCAGCTTAGCCCTACCCCTTCATCTCTCCTGAGCAGTTGCTTTGACTCAGAAAGACTTGGGTGCAGATTTCAAGGGATACTCAGAAAAATGCTATTGGAACAGAACTTGAGGAAATAATCCATAAGAAACTCTTTGAATGACTTCACTGACATTTTCCCTGAAATTGCCTTATTTTTCTTTTCCTTCAGAGGTGGAAAGAAGTGGAAGTAGGGAAAAGGGAGGAGAGAGAGGAGGGGATGGAGAGGAAAGGAGAAGTCTTAGGATTTTGTTTCTCTCTGCCAACTTCTCTGAAAGCCAAGGAGGAGCTTGGCTTAAAACATCTCTTTGTTGTTTTCACAGCTTTAAGAATAATCTCATACAATACCTCCTTGTCCTCTAACTTCCCCGTACGTTACAGATAAGGGGACATTCTTATATTTAACTGAGCAAGGATAATGTTGAGCCAATTAATTATTAGCTGTATGCTTTCAATGTTCACTTGCTGTACATACATTGAGTAGATGTGAGTCCCACTTCAGCATGTCATTTAGTTTACATTAAAATGGAGGTAATTGCTTTGATTCCAAATGATTTGTCTGCATTTCTCTTTGTGCATTTATACAAACTGCATCATTAAATGAGAGGAACAAAAAAAAAATCCTTTTGTTGGATTTCTTTTGGTGCAATCTAGAATGTAATCCTCTTCCACCACTCAGGACCTCTAAGGCTAGGCTGGCCGAAGCACAGCAATGCACTGTAGAAAAGACTCCCACGCTGACCAGTGCGAGGGTCAGAGCTAAGGGTAACACAAAAGGTCTTTTCCTTCTCTTATTTCTGCCATAACTCTCAGGCCTCTTAGAAGTGGTCTGCATCTTCCTCATCTATGTGACAGCCAGGATCTGGGTCTGGGAAGCTGAGCTCGTCGGATGATGGTAACGAAAGGTCTCTCTGGAGTATGTAGGAAGTTCTCCCTCCGCTGTCCAGAAGGTGGAGCAGTTTTTCTGCTCTGGCCTCTGCTTAGGGTGCCCCTAACGAGCCAGTCTGTCTGAACTCGGAATGAATTTTGTTCTCTTTTCATCACTCTCTGATGTCCAGCTGCTCCTGTCAACACCTTCTTATAGCATGTAATTCATCGCTCAGACTGACAGCTGGGGCCGTGGGCCTGGGACCAGCTTCTCCTGCCATTGGCTGCACCCAGAGAGGGTCCCTGGCCTAAATAAGGGGCTTCCCTCGTCCTCACTCTTGCACCTGAGGCTAATAAACTCTCCAAAGGATTCTCCAGAAGCAGAACAGAGAGCAGCCCTGTTATCTCCATCTCTCTCCCGCTCTCACTGGAAAAACTTTATTAGCAGTGCTGAAATGGTTCTTCTGTGGTCATAGCTTCTTTTTTTTTTCAAGCTTTCCCTGGAGCACAGATGAAAAGCATTTATGCAGGGGAAGGAATGGCTTTTAAGGCATTTTGTAAAGCACAGCTGGGTATGATCAGATAGTCTTATTAGGAGCAGGGTATGCACCAGACTGAGGATGGGGGCTGGCTGGGTGACGTATGGGGCTAGGCATGGAAGAAAGAGGCTGCCCCTGGCAATGCAGTGAGTAATTCCTCACAAAGTGCTGTCAATGTAGGGTTCAGGGCCTTGGCCTTTTTGTTCCAGGGCTCCTGCTTGCTTGGATTTTTGGCCAAAGGGAGAAGTAGGCTCGTTTTAGAATCGGTGCTATTGGTCATGAGAAGAGAGAGCAGAGCCTTCTTCCTGTCCTTCAGCGAGGTGCCATCAGAAACTTGCAATCACGTGCAACAGAGTTCGCTGACTTCTTAAACAAATATGCAGCTCCCCAAGAACAGATCCAGTGGTGTGTCTGAATTCTCTGGGATCCAACCCCAGCCTGGATTCCCTCGTCCCTTCCTGTCCCATTGGCCTACCAGTCACTTCTTAATAATTATCCTGTTAACACCATTGCTTCTACCTATAATTCTTTGCTCATACCTTTCTTCCTTCCTTCCTGTAATTTATTTTTTTTCACCCGTTCCTCTTCTTCATTTATAATTCTTCATTATTTTATTACTTTGCATAATTTGCCTTTAGGATTTGTCATAAAATACATGTTACCATTTCTGGTACTGAGGGCGAATCTGCAAAGCTGATGCTTGCAGCACTTCCAGTAGGTTTGGCTGTATCTCCCTCTCTTCCTACTAGCCCCCTGAGGACTATGCAGGGATTCGAAGCACATAAGATGTAAGATAATCCCCCTTGATTCTTTTGCAAGCTAGGATTTTAGGCAGAAGGTCCCAACATTGAGGGGAACTAGAAGTATACCATAGTCCATGGTGCACGGGGCGGGGAGAATAGCACGCAAATAGTGACTAGTAAACAAAGCAGTCGGTAGGCTCAGTCGGATGCTCTTTGATTTGGCCTGCGAACAGGGCGATAAAGCTGGAAGGAACAGATGTGTAGAAAGCAGAGGTTGAAAAGACGTGCGCCACACCCCGCCTAACTCAAGATCACTCCCCATACAAAATTACAAGTGCTTTGTTGAGGTAGGTTGTAAAAGTCTCCAGCCATTGGGGAGTCCACCAGTTCCCTCGGGCAACAGAGGGCCAACAGCATTGACTCCAGCACAGACAGGCAGTGTTTACATTCCCTGCACCCCTGGGGGCCATGCCCTAGGTGAGGATAGGCGGTGACACCATGGTGAGCCTGCCTCTGGGGTTTGGAGGGAATTCCCTTGTCTTGGTCTACCCCTGTCGGAAGCTTTCTGCCTGTGATTTCCAGACAATAGTCCAGGAGCATAGCTGACACTGTCCTCTCTAGCTAATGGACTTCTCCAGGCGTGATACCATTTGGCCAGGATCTGGAGAGGATACACTGATTCTAGAAGCACTGTTCAAAACTAACCGTTTACTTGTGCTACGTCGGGGGAGTCGGATGTATTTGCCAGAGTTTGCAAAACTGACACTTAGCGAGGCTTTACTAACTCTATCTGTATTCTTGCTCCAAATGTTTGATGCCATTTTGCTGTGGGCAGAATCGGGAGCCTCTCCGGTGCTGGGCTGATAGCACTGTTTGGGATGTGAAGAGTTTTTGGGGGAAAGGTTCTGTATATGTACTTATAACCTTCATCACTGGCATATTGATTCATCTCACAGTCTTCAATATAGTTACCCTCATAACTACCCTGGGAGGTAGGGAGGTACTAATCTCCCCTAGGAGTGTTAGGTCACTTGTAAACTAGGGCCCACAGCCTCAATGGTATTTAGACTCCTAGCTCCTATTACAATTAGGCACCCAAAAGTATTAGGTTGTTTTAATGGGAGTTACATCTCTAAACTCCTTTGAGGATGTGTGGCTCAGTGACCTGTCACGCAGGGAGCCCACGGTAGAGAACAGAACAGATCTGAGTCTCTAAGCCAGCCTCACAATCACCGGTCCCTCTCCCTTATTTTATTTTAGGTTGTAGGATTTGGTATGGGTGATGGCATGGTTTTGGAGCCAAACCTACTGTCCCTCCTGCTCCTTCACCCAACTTTTGTGAGGGGGTCATCCTAATGCTTCTGCCACAGCAGCCCTAAGGGGCTTGTCGCTATGTGGGAACAGGATGACTTTGGGATATCTGGTTAAAGTCCCTCTCTGGGAAGGCTTCTGACCCGCCTTGTTGTAATTCCCTTCTTCTCTTCCCGGGGAAGGACTGCGGATGAGAAACTGCTCGCCACAAAAGATTGTCGTCTCCATTTGGTAATTACTTCCCCAACTTATGTGGAGACATGCTGATGGAAAGAAGACAAAGGGATGCTTGTGGGAAGAGCAGGGGGGTGGGATTATTTCCCGGTTATCTCAAAGGTGGCATAAGGTAAAGCAAGCAGATGGCTAAGAGGAGCTTACCTGAGTCTGAATATAGCTCATCCACTGAAAAAAAATAAGAAGAGATTCCTGTGGGAGATGGTGGCTCTCCAATTACTCCATGAAGCACTGCTATTAAGGCACCTGAAAAGAAAATGGAACTTGCCGTATATATTCAACGGACCAAGAATTTGGAAGTTACATCTATGGAGGAGAAGTTTAATATTTCCATAGATTTACTGTTATCCAGAGTTGAGGGGCTTAGTGCAGATCTAGGAACCCAGATTTAAAAAAGCGCCATGTTGCATAGACATATGGAACAGTTGGAAAAATAATTTACAAAGCTGTGCTCGGTGCCCCTGGGAAATCCTCTTGGGCAGGGAAACCTAAAGTGAGAAGTCACGCTGGAGGGAGTGGTAGAACTTTTTATACAAAGATGAAATGCTGAGTTTCTGTCTTATATCCTGAATATGCAACAAAAATAGTGCTGTCTTCTCTTTGATTATAGTCCTCTGTTTGGATGCATAGGGAGGACCCTGTACAATTATGCTTGTGGCTAAGGCTCAGCCTCATTCCTGGATGAGTTCTGATAGAAGTAGGTACCGTAGTTATGGCCAAATATGTTCTTAAATGAGGGAGTCCTGAAAGAATAAAATGGAAACAGATACGAAGAATGGTTTTGTGTCAAATGGTTGCAACAGCAACCCAAACTGCAAGCATGTCACTTGGTTTTGGCTTTCATAGCAAATTTGAAATTTAGGTCAGGTCTGCTGATGTCCGTAGACCTTTGAGGAATCCTGGACCTAGTTTTGAGTGAACCTGGCCCAAATTATGGGTGTGTGACCACCATGTAGTTTCACCTGAGGTTGCCTGGGACTTTTTTAGCTTCCATTGAACCTGACATTCAAAGCAAAGCCTGAGCGATATTTGTAGATCAGAGCAGAAAATATGTTCTCTCAGTTGTCTGCATGGGCTTCAGCCCCCAAACATGTTTTTGCTAATATGGAGAATATGGAATTTGATTTGGGTTTGACACTGATTCCTCTCCCCTTCCCCCCACGTGCTGCCACTACAGTTCAAATCAACCGGGGCGCTCAAGTGAACACAGCCTAGATTTAATCATCTGAGGGCTGGTGGCCAAGAAGGAGGGACCTCTCATCTGGGGTTCAGCTTTACCTTTGCCCTGGCAGCGCTTGGCTCAGTTAACCATTAGAGTTCAGTGTAAGAACCATCATTGCTCTATGGATTTTGCCTGCGAGGGGTGTGATGCGAGTTGAAATGTCGGTAGTTAGGGGGAAAGATTGGGTTGTTTTTCCATGTATTTTTTGACTGTGCAGACTGAGCCAAGACAATCTCTGCTGCTGCTCCAGTGACATCAGGGGACATATACCCAGGATGAATTTGGCCCATTATTGCTTTTTTTTTAAATTCATCTTTCAGATTTCATTATAGAAACCTTAGGTTTCTATAATGAGGCCCATTTTACAAACTAAAAACAAAATTAATACGGTTCCCCCCCCCTCCCCCCCCAACTCAGAGCAGTCAACCTAGACTCAACACCATAAACTGAGTTCCTCTAGACTGGAATGTATTCAAATTAAAGCGGATGTTGCATTATTACAGCCCTTCGAAACTCCAGTTAATTTATGGTGGTGTAAAATCCATTTTTTTAATGACTGTGACACTGCCAAAATCTTTGCAGATGCAGAAACAGCTTCACGGGAAAATTTCAATCTAACATCAACAGGAGATTTGGAAGATGAATTGTACAAGCTTCTCCTTCCACCAAAGATGCTGCTTTGTTTTGCTTTTTAGCATTTGGCTTGGCTCTAATATTGTCTGTTTTATGATGTTTTAATTATTGTTGTTTATTTATTATAATCATATTTTAATTGTTTGTGTGCCGCCTCAAGTGCCTTGGCAGGGGGCACATTATAAATTAAATTATTATTAAAAAGTTATTATTATGTGTACCTACTCCAAACTGAGACTGAGCAGGGAACACACTCAATTGCCTGGAATTAATTTCCCCTTTTTCTTTCCCTTTTTCTTGCCTCTCTCTCCACTTGGGCTTGTAGTTCAGACAGTTAAAAAATGAGGCTGACACTCTTGTGTCTAAGGGGATGGGATTTTTGCAGTTGGCTTGTATGGGAGCCTGATTCGGTCCTGAGTGGATGCCCTGGGTGTAGTTAGTGAAGTAGGTAGCATGCTATGAAGATTAGACAGGAAATTAAAAAAAAAAAAAGCCCTTCCATAATCTCTCCCACCCTCTTAAAAAGGAGGCAGTTTGTAGAGCTCAGTTGGTATTTTATACAGTGTAAAGTTCAGTGTAAAGATCAGCTAAGGACTGACTAATGTGACTTACTCTAGAAATGATGATGAGGCAGGCACTTCTCTGTATTTATCGCCGGGCTGTTCTGAAGCAGGCAGGCTCGGTGCAGGTCCTGGTGGCCATCTGGCCACTGAGAAAAGCACTCTGGCCATTGCAGTGGCGCATCCCTTGTCAGCAGGCTTCCAGGAAATGCGGCAAGAGATATGCTGATTATCCATCGAGTAAGGATGCCTTTCCATCAAGGCAATCTCTGGCTGGGGATACCTGACTGTCTTCCAGACCACAGCAAAGAGGTTGGCCTTTGGACTCCATTTGCTCCCACACAAGGTAGATGCCATGGCGCGCCCCACTTCTGCTTTAACACCCTGCTAGTGGGAAATGTCAGGAGTTTTTTCACAGGTGAAATAGCTTCCCCAGATTCCTCACTAAACGCATCACCTGCCCACTGTCCTAAGCCATCAATGCCAGTCAGCAAAGTAGGTTGAAAAAATTGCTCCTTGGTCCCTGCTGGGCCAAAAGGACTTTGGGTTGCATCTCACGCTGCAACCCAGCAGCACCTGTTTAGGAGCAGAAGTGGAAGTAAAGCTAGTTCAGCTCTCCACCGTTTTATCACTCTCACCCAATATTTTTCATTTATTCACTTGCTGCTTGTCTCTGGGACCAGAATCAGACATTTCAAAATTCCCAGTTTTCTCTGTGTCCCAGCATAGGTAGAAAGAGAAAGCCTGTTCTTGTGAAATTTCTGGCCCAGGTTTTCAGATCTAAGACTTTGGCTAGTTCAGATTACCGTCTAGGCTTTTGGGAGCATGTTTGAATTGAACCTCTCTGAACATAAGGCTGTTTACCCATCATTGGCCATGAGACCTTCCTCAGCTGTTGCTTACAGGGCTCAGGAACTGATTAATCTGGTGCCATGGAGATAACAGAATTTCCCTACCACCCAGGGGTGTTGCAAGGATAAATCTATTACAGATTGTGAGGTGTTCAGATACAATGGTGATGGGGGCTGTATAAATACCTTAGCTAGATAGATTAGAGATGACACAGAAGCTCTAGTTGCATCAGTCATCAGGTTGCTAGGATGCATCAGGAGAGATGTCATACAGGCATCTCTGCACTTATGAGCTGGTGGCAAACTTCACACTTTCACCTCTCCTAACAAGGCAGAGTATTTTATCTCTCGGTCCCCTCTATACCGTTATTGTAGCTAAACCTATAGGGACCTTTCATTCAGATCCACTTACTCATTTAGGCTCCCTTGTTTAGCTGTGTTATGGAACAGAGGGATTACCCCAGCAACAGTGTGTTTCAGTCCTTTTTATTCCTGTTGTATAGGAATAGAATTAAAAAATAGCATTTGCGGGTTTCTATAGCCCTCTTCACGTTCTCAACCCAATAGGCCTGCAAGCTGGTTAAATCCCGAATACCTTAATTTGGGCAAAACAGTCACTGCTGTCAGTAGGACAGCAGAGGTGAGGGTTGGGCACTAGAAGCTGAAAAGGAAATGAATATTCCAGCTTGTGTCTAAAAACATGGGCAAGTCCCCAGTATACTGCTGGCATCCTAGGCCAGTCCTCGAGAGGAGGCTTGTTTATCCTATACTCGCTTCCTGGGGGCCACTTTCCCCTCTTTTGGACTCGGTTTAGTGGGGGTCAGGCATTCATGTGAACGCATTGCATTCTTGTTAATGCATCGTCGTTATTACTGCCACTGCTGCTCCTTAGATGTCTTGTTTCTGCTTCTCATGTTGCAATGTCAGATTGGCGTCTGGAATTTGTTACAGGTCTTTGCATCCGTCCCTGTCCCTCCGGCTGTTATTTTCTCCCTACCTCCTCGCCTCTGTCCAGGCATTTTGCTGTCATTTATTGTCCGTCCCCCAGTCCCTCCTACCAGAGAGGTACACTGGGTTAGTTTTTTTTTTCCTTGCTCCTCTTAAGGCCCCCTCTTGAGCCATTCCTCCTTCCTCATGCTGACTTCCATTGGCATGGAGCCGAGGCAAAACAGATGAGTGTTTAGGGCTGTTTCACATTAAAATGATCACTGTTTATGGGTCTGAAGTGCTAGTTCCACGCAGAGTCCGTGGGGCTTCTGCTCCTAAACTCCACACGTGATTGTGAAAGTCCTAACACGGCTTTCGTGCCAGTGTAAGTCAGGAGTTATTGAAGGAGTTTGTGGAGCTGCGCCTCTTGTGAAACTCCCAGTGGGACTTCAACACTACAAATCTGAAGCTCCCTTGGAAAAGGGCCTTTTTTGGGGTGGGGAACTGACACCAAATTCTTTTTTTTTTTATCTTCTGACCCACAAATGTGGAATTTTATCACAGCCCAAGTTAGGTACCATTCTGCCTTGACTTTCTTAAGCATTCATGTCACAAGAGGGGATAAGTCAGGGGTGGGCAAAATGCGGCCCGTGGGCCAGATGTGGCCCACCAGGTCATTTTACCTAGCCCCTAAAAAATTTAGAAAATTAATATGTACCTGCCCCCCAAAATAATTGCCCACCCCTGGAAGGGTCAATAGCTCATAACTGTTCAGGGCTAGGAAATAGTGGTTGACACAGTGACCCCCTTCAGTAAAGAGACCCGAGGAAGAATATGTCTTGCATTTGAGAGCATGTCTAACTTTATTCCAACCATGAAGTGGGTCCAACAAAAGAAATCACCCCCCAAAACTGTGTCCCTTCAGTAAAGCTCCTCAGAATTGAAATGAGAGCAGAAAGTTACCTACAGAGTTTAATAATGGTCATTAACAGTGGTCAAGTAAAATAAGGTTAACTGTTTTGAAAAACATCCTTTAGCTAGTGTTTTTTTTCTAGCCATTTATTAAATCACCTTGCCATGTCCACACAGACTGGAGCACACTGGGCTGACACACAGTGGGGTGTAGTTTTCCATTCTGTTGATGGGGCCAGTAATGACCAGCCCAGTAACTGAGGACAGGTACTTTTATGCTCACTTCATGCTACAGCTTTCAACGGTGTTTTCCCCAAACCATGAGGGGTGACATGGGTGTAACAGCCTTTGACATGGCTGTGTGCTTGTACGTGAGCATATGCATATGCATGGCCTAGCTGTGCTGCATGATGAAAAAAATCAAATCTGTGTTCATGCTGGATACTTAAGTGGGGCTGAAGGCATGCTGGATACAGATATGACATTCCCCATGTAGACAGGTCCTTAGTGTATCTCTTTTCAGGCAGAAAACCCCTTGTGGCTGAAGATAACAAATGTGTCTTCTTGCCTTTGAGTAACATGGCCCTGATGTGGGCACGGCCTGGCATTTAAAGGGTTAAGGAGGCTGTGTCCTTGGTGGCATGCAATTTATGATCCTGTGAATCCTTTTTTAATTATTTTGCTGTGACAGAGGTGGAAATATCCAACTTCAAACGACTGGCTTTATTGATATGCTGCTATTTGTGCCTCTGTGGAGGAACAATCCCATAAAAGCAATAAATTAGAAAACCCCTTTTTCTCATCAGAGAGAGACACTTGCTATCTATGTTTCTGTGCAAAGTCTGGTGTACAGGCACTTCAGCACCACAAAGAGGCTCTGTGACTCTCTGTGAGCGGCTGCAAAAAGTCCTTCATCGCTCGCTACCCAGGAACTACTTCTTCCAAAGACCTTTATGTAAAACACCCCCACCACTAAGGCTTGGCTTTCTCAGAGCTGGGCCCCTCCAGGACTGGGCCAAAAGGTTGCTTGCATTAAATTTGGTGTCTGGCTGTAGAGGATTTATTTTATCTGCAAGAATTAACATTGGCTTTCTTTGCTTATGGTTGGGGATGACCACTTTTCAGCACAGGAAAAGTAATGAAACCCATCCCCTGTGAGTCTGGACAAAAATGAACAATCCATCATGGTTGTTTTTAAATGGAAATGTTTATCTGCCTGTTTCTGACAGAGAAGCACAAATCTGGTCATCTGAGTACAGTGACGTGCATGCAGAAGCTTACCCCCAAAAACCCTGGGCATTTGTGCTTTCAGCCAAGTTGAAACTCATGTTCCACTATTGTACGTTTGGTCAGATTCGGTGCTAATTGAGACCCTGTGCTGCCCCTTTGTGGAGAGCGCTTCAGGTTTGGATCACATACTGCACAAAACCGCCTTTGCATCCTTCCAACTCTAAACAGAGGAGAGAAGCAGAAGTGCTGAGAACATACAACTCTGGGGGAAGCCAATGAAACTAGCTAGTGCTCAGCGCTGCTGGACTCACATCCACACAATAGCAGGAGCTCTAATTCATCAGTGAGTGACAGTACTGCTGACCTATTTTGAGGCCAAACTTTCAGGAATTAAGTAATGGACCACCCGTATAAGCAAGGGCTGTGGGACTCTGCTCTGGTGTGTAAGTTCTTTCTCTCTCGTGCTGTTTAAGCAGCACTTGCTTGGAATGGGATACTGGCATGGACACATTAAGCAAAGTTTAGGTTGTGACAAAAACTGGCAAGGCTAAGAAGTCCTCCCTTAACTTAGCAATGGCATGGGCTCTGTCAGCAGCATCAATAGTACCTTCAAAGGAGTCTCAATGTCTTGTATTGGTGGATAGTATGGGGCTAAAGTGTCTCTAGTTTTCTTAATGTAAGATTTTTGGCCTGGTGAGGGTCACAGTTCTGGAAGCCCAAGTCCTTTATTGGAGACAGCACAGGTTCCAGCTCTGCTCCATCAATCTTGTTCAACCCTCCCTGGTAGAGAACATCTTTAAGGGTGAGGGAGAATTTGTCTTGCTGCTATTCAGCCCTTGGGTCTCTGCTGTGACTGCAGCTAAGGGTGTCCCAGCAGGCTAATGGTGATGGTTCTTTTCATCTTCTGTCCTATGAAGTGGAAAACTGTAAATTCAGTGTAGCATGGTGGCAGAATCCACCCCTGCTATGCTTACCTGGTGGTCGAGCCGATGCCAGGATGGAAGCAGTGAGGCCGAAAGGAATGCGAGTGTGGTCCCTTTTAAGTAGACACCAGAGAATGACGTTAGGGGCACACAAAACTTAAAAGAGGGACACTGAGACTCTGGGGGTGGGGGGAAGGAGAATGTCCAGCTGCAGGGACTGGAGGAGAGATCCTATAACAGGGGTCAAGACGAGGGACTGCATACTTATTGGTGCTGGAGAGGAGGGGGCTGGTCAGGGAACACAAGCAGCCACCGTGGCAGGGGCACCAGGCAAGGATGGCTAGCAGGGGCTTCCTGGGATGCTGAGGGATCCAGACTCTCTGGACCTGCAAAAGGAAAGAAAGACAAAAAGAGAATGAAAGGAGCAGTTTCATACAGAAGCTGTAAGTAAGAGGCTAAGCTTGTGGTATAAGAAGAAACGTGGCCCAGGTGATAGGAAACCTGGCTGGGGTAAGACGGTACCTGCAAGTGGCAGTAACCCTTGGGGAGGGTGGTGGGCCAATAGCCATTGGAAGTGGGCCGTACTCCTGTTGTGAGCAAGAACAACAGGGAAGACCACCCCTGAAGAGACAATAACCCCACTGGAGGGAAGAATCACCTAGTGGCTGAGTGTGCCCAGGGATTTTTTGATGTACGACTGCCTGGACTATCTCTAAGGAATTCTCTGATATTGTAAGTGAGACCAAAAGGGCTCTCCTCCAAAAGGGGAATCCCAGAAAGAGGAAGATTGGGAGAGGGAAGGATATTGACCCCTCATGGTGTATGGCTGCTTTGGTTTAATATTATGATGAGTCATGACAACTCTTTATTTTAGTTCACTACCTCCATTGGCAGTTTAATAAAGGCAGGGGACAAGCTGCGGAGACTCATAATTGACTTTGACTGAACATCTAGGTCCCAAGGGCAATCAGGATCCTCACAGGCCCTAACAAAAAGATCTACTAACCGACCAAGTGCTGTTAAGATCAAAGGGTGAGGACAGACATGATGTAGGGGATGGTGGAGCCATGTACTTAGACTCCAACTGCAGACATAAGGCAGCCTCCTACGATATATTTTTCCAACAAGCAAAGACATCAAAACATGACAGGTGAGTGTGAGAAAGGTTGCCTGTACAGGAGAACCCCTGTTACATTCACTTTTCATCTCCTCACTGCTCTTTGAGTAGATTCTGGCTATACTCTCCCTATTCCTGCTCCCAGAAAAAGAGTCAATTTTAACCACAAACAAAAAAGAAATCGCAAAGGTGTGCAAAAGTGAAAAGACAGCATGGCAACTCATCTTTTAACAAAGGGGAAGGGGAAGTTTATTCTCTTTGCAAACTACCTTTGCAACCAGCCAGTGAAATGCAAAATGTTTGGTGTTTTCTGAGACCATTCATTCATTTCATGAAGGCTAGAAAGCAGCTGTCAGATCATAATGACTTTCCTTTGCAACCAGCCTGGCCCAGATTTGAAACAATAACCTACAGGTGAAAGACTATCCCATCATTAGGCCCCTGAGCCACCCAATCCGTGGTCAGATTCTTCTCTCACTCACACCAATGTAAATCAGGAGCAACTTCACTGAAATCACAGGAGCAAGTGTAAACGAGAGGAGAACCACACATGGGTTAAGTACAGACAGTCAAAAAGCCGGAGGTTGAATCTAGCTTCACAGGTTAGTCTAAGTTGCTAACATTGAACTGATAAGCAAGTGAGCAGACATTCACCTTTGATTCCAGAAATATAGCCACATGCCTGCAGTGGCCCAGGCCAGAAGCCAGGGGGTGCTAGAGCACTCCTCCCTGCTGGGCTGGAACGGACACCTTGGGCCAAGGCTAGCCTGCCCACCCTGCAAGGGGTGGTTTGCAGGGCAGGTGCAAGGCATCCTGGGATGCTGGGGGACTGTGAGTTAACTTGAAACTGGAGGAGATCTGGAACAGAAGTTCAATAAATTGATTTAACCTAAATCAGTTAAGTCTGATACTACGTTCATCCAGGTTTATCTTCAATTGGTTTTCAGCCATTTTGAAAGCAGTTGATGTGCACTGAACTTCTGTTGTGTTACAGATTTGGACTGGTTTCCAATCCCTTTTACCAGGTTATGTGTAATTTCTGTCCCTAGCCATGAAGTCCTTACCTGCACGGGGTCTCATCCTGTTCCTACAGAAGTACATGGCAGTTTGCTATTGGCCTACCTGGGAACTGGATGAGGGCTACATCTGGGATTTTCTCTACTCTCACTTGCACTGAAACAGTTTCCCCCTACAGTCTCTGGGCCTGATGCTTATTTAAGTTAGACTGGGATAGACCAGCAGAACAGCTGTTATCAGTTTTTCCAGATTAGCTCTGGGATAACTGAGATCAGTGTGGCCCACAAGTGATGTAATTTAAGGCCCCTGTAAAGACCAGAGCTATCAAAAAACTTCAGTAATATTGATTGGCCCCATCTATAGTGACAAAACCAAGCAAAACAGCAATGCTGAGACACCATTACATTATAACATAACTCCTTGACATGGTAAAATCTATTGTGCAGAGGGGTCTTAAATATTCTGTTTATAGGAGTTGGTTTATTAGAGAAGTGCAGAGAACCATCTAGCTCAAGATTGGCCAATGCTAGATATTTCTAATCTATTGAAAGTTCATAAAACTTCACTGTTCAGCATATGCTGTATTGCATCATGGGAAGAGGCTGATTTTAGCATCATTCTGGATGAAAGACGGCCATTTTCTGCTACTGAATAAGGATAGAGGAGAAGGAAGGAACAGGGTAGGTTATTGCCCAGGCTGTCCATGGGGAGCTCCCCAGGTCTATTTGCTTAATAGATGGTTGGGATTGAATTTGTGAACTGACCTAATGTCTGGAGAGCCAGTCATTTAGGGTTTTACTTCAGTACCTAGCAAGCTAAATCTTGAAATGTCCAGCTAAACATTCCCATCATTTTGCATCATGGTAGACTGCACTAGTTTGCTTGTGTTTTGCTCCAAGACTTGTTCCAACATAACCTACATGGTCAGGACCCATTGGCAAACACTCCTTCCAACCAGCTGCCAGCCCCTCTGTGCTGGACTCAGTCTGTGCCAGCATTTTGTGCCTCTTGTCATACAAGGCAAAGCAGCCCAGCATACTCAATTGTGGTCCAACCCACCAGAGCTCACAAGAGCCAGGCTGCAGTGCCTTTAGCGATTGCTATAGAGTGCTGTCACATTTTCCATCATGGTTCTTCACTGCTGGTCAATCAGGTCAATACGAGGTCAAGGCATCATTGGTCCGGCTGGGCCAGGTCATCAAAAGATAGGAGCATCTGATGCTTTGTTGGCCTTTCCAGCACACGAGCCCCTCTGACCTTGAGATCCCTTCAGGAAACTATCCCACTAGGGGGCACTGAGAGTCGATTTTCCTTCTGACCCTGTTACTTTCTGCTCTTTATTTGAGGTTTTTTCCCTTGCTTATCACTCTCCTCGCCTCTCCCTCCTCTTTGCTGGCCAGCTCAGACTGTTTAAATTGGAAATTATTTGTATTACTGTCTGTAAATAATAGATGAGGGAGTGAAGTGGAGTTGGTGTCCCTTCCATAAACTCCTCCTCACTTTAATTAGTGCGAAACAGCCTGGTGAGAATGCGAGCTGCCTTGATGCTGGTAATTAAAATTGAAACCACTGAAAAGCTGCTCTATTTTTTATCGGAGCTGCTGTTAGGAGCCGAGAGCCTGCGGACGGCTCTGCAGTAAAGAGTGATAATGAAGGTGTGAATTCCCAGGGGGAGGAGGGGCAGCTGCAGCAATGGCTGAACTTACACCAGATGAAAATGCAGGAGCAATTAAAGGTGGCTGTGTACAAGCTGGGCATCAGAGATTAGTTGGCACCTTGGGAATGTGGCAGAGAGGGACAGGCAAGGAGGAGGGTTTTTTTTTTTAAATAAAGAAGGGGAAAACAGTTGGCAGACAACTTAAAAAAAAGGACAAAACATCTCTAGTTCAGCTGTAAGGATGTGTCTGGCCTGCCTGAGTATGTATAGGGGACATGTTACTGGACATGTGCAATGGAGGAATAATCGTTTGTCCCAGAGGATCTCTTCTATTAGCTGAAGGACTAATGGGAAGGTCCAACATGGGTTTCTCAACAAGATGTGGGGCACCTTTGGCTTCTTCTCAGCATCTTCTGGGGTATTGCATTTGTCCAAGATAGACAATATGCTTCTTGAGGCAAGGTCCTTGTTTCTTCCCTTCTGCTGGCCACATGCACTTGCTGGTTTGGGTGGGCCTGAGCCAGAGTCCATTGAGATTAACAGTAGCCTTTCCTTTGACTTCAGAGGGCTTTGGACAGTAATCACTTGGATAGCAAAGCAGCAAGAATGGAAGTGAGAGGAGTGGAGAGAGAGAGGAAGCTCCAATTTCATGTTAGCCGATAAAGAGGTTGAGAAGAGGCATTCAGAGTTCGTTAGTACATCACTATTGCTGCCTGGTCTCATGTGTTCAGTGCAGGCTCCAAAATAGGTGAATGTCCCTGTTTATAGGAGGGAAGACGTAGACTAATATGCTCTCAGTCAGCTCGATGATACAGAACCGGTGTCTGCCTTAGTCTACTAGCACCTATTCAAGAAAAGTTGTGCACTGGCGAAAAAAAGCATGAAAAAAGCCCCATCCAGAGCAATGGGGTATGTCCATTCTCCATCCCTCCTTTAAACGTGTATTGATCTATCGGCCAGAAAGGAGCTTTGTTAAAATGCTTGTATACTAGCCACCACAAGAATAATTAGGTTGATCCCAGGAAATACTTGAAATGGTAGAGTTATCTTAATTTAGGTATAAGAGGAGTTTTGGGGAAAGGAAGTTAGACAAGCTATAAATAAATGCATATTGAATGTGTTAGCCTTAGGTTTGATTTTTTTAATGTGTCTTGAATCATGGAAAAGTAGATGACTGTTACTACAGTGCTCCAGTAGACCTGTATCCTTAAGGATTTAAGTGGTCTTGATTTGTAAACTCAATTTTAAAATGGGTCAAAACACAGAATTTCTGTTCTGAGGAAAATTCGGACTTTCACAGATTTCCTTTTGCTTCAAATCAGAACGAAAAGTCACAGTCACGTCTTTATTTCCCATGAAACAAAAATGTTGAACTGATGCTATTATATTATTCTACTATTTAAAATCAAAATATTAAAGTCAAAATAGGTGCTTTGACCCAATTAAAACAAAACATTTTTCCCTTATTAAAATAAAATATTTTGATAATTTGCAACAAAAAGTGATGTAATCTAGAAATTCCCACAAAAAATTGGTTTTGTTCAATGAGCATGTTCCAATAGAAAATTATTCTGGTTTTGACTAGTGCTACTCAGTGGTTACATCTACACATACAATGAATGCAACTGAATATACTCTGGCTCAATCTGAGCTGGAGTAAACTAATCCTGACATCAGTGTCTACACATGCATTTAAGCGCAGTAATTTACTGTGGCGTAGAATGGTACCTGTGCCTGATGGGATGATCCTACACTGGAGTAAATTCGTTTACTATGCACTAATTGCATCACATGTGTAGATTGTGATGCTCAACTGCACATTAAATTAGTCTAATGCACAGTAAAGCGCATGTGTAGATGCATCCAGTATTAATAACATTTCTCTTTGTTACATGAAGTGAAGGGAAGAATTTTGGGGGAGGATGAGAGTAGCTGAACAAGGTGCATGGAGATATATGATTGCTTTTTTTTGCTCAATATCTTATTTTCATAAAAAACGTGGTCTAAAAAGCCAGATTTAGCTATTTTGCTGCACAGATGACTCACACTTTAGAATATTATTGCAATCTTATATTTTCATACTTGCTCTGTTTTTATAAAACTGTGAGAAGTCTGGGGGCTCTCTGTTTTAAAAGTATATAAGAGCAAGTTTGTAGGTTCTATGGGCCACATCTACACGAGATGCTGACTGCACAATACCCCATGACTACTGCGCAGTAGTGTTGCATGACAGAAAGTGTGACACAACACTACTGCGCAGTCGTCACGGGCTACTGCACAGTCAGTGTCACAAAAAAGCCATTTGATGGTACTACTGTGCATTAACTCTGGTTACTGCGCAGTCAGTATTTCATGTAGATGTGGCCACAGGGTCCCTGGAAGTTTATAAACCCCAGGAGTTTCAACAGCTTGGACTCAGTCGGGACTTATATGCCCTACACCAGTGTTTCTCAACACATGGGTCGTGACCCAAAAGTGGCTCGCAAGAGTATATGAAAGGGTCACAAACAAACTTTAAAAATGGATCAACAAACTTGTAAAAATGGTATCTCTTTTCAAGGAGAAAAATGCAAGAAACTGTGGCTTTTCCCTTGCAGGCTAACAGGGTTCCAGCCTGCAAGGGGCTGCTTGGGCCTCTCTACCCCATACCCGCCACCTGCCCCACACCCTGGGTGGCTTGGGCCTGGGGACAGGGGCAGCAGGTTGGGAGTGAGGGACGCTGGGTTGGGACTGGCCACTGATGTTTATAAATGGGTCCTGGTTCAAAAAAGGTTGAGAACCACTGGTTTACACAATTCTATTTTGCCTTTCTTTTTCTCAGTTCGTTGCAACACTGTCAGTTTTATTTGGATAAAAAGTAGATAGACTTTAAACGTGAGTTAAGCTGTTTTTAATTACTTGGTATTTTAGTCAACCTTATTTTGTCCCATGATGTCTTCTGGTTGTTAACCATTAGCCGCTAGGCATGATGTGGAAATGTGATTAAACAGACTTAAAAGTCAGGGTATGTCAAGACAATGGGTTGTGCTTATATATCAGCTTGTTTTATATGCTGGCCGGCCACTGATTAATTATTGATTCTTATACCTAAATAAGGGAAGAGCAGACTTATTTGTGAGCCACTGTGTCCAAATATTAAGGCCTATGAGGATTTTAAAAAATTATTTTCAAAAATAACTTTTTCCACAAAAGAATAACACCTAAAATGTTAGGAAGGAATAGAAATGACTCTTTCAAAGTATTAGTTTTCTTTGTATAGAAAACCAAAAGCATTTGATTGAAAGTAATACTATTAAAAAGTTATTAAGTTTACTAAGGAACAAAACCTATGAAGGACATTCAGAGTTAGCATGAATAAACAGATGAAGGACAAGAAATTAGAATGCAGTGCTCAAAAACATTAGACATCAGAAATCTGTAAATGCACATGTGAACTCTCAATGAGCAACGTACTTAAGGATGTGCCTAACTTTAGGCACTGGAGACTTCCTTTTGAATTCAGAGAGACCATTCATATACATAAGTTAGGCACTGCTTGCATAACTTGCTGCATGGAGCCTTTAAAATGCCAAGGCTGATTTCTGTGTTGCCCCCTTCCATTCCCCCTGCCCCCCCTTATCTTCCTTTTCGCTTTCAACTATGCAGCAAAGACCTGTGCACTCTCAAAGGACATTACATGCAGATCTGTAAACTCTGAAGTCATCTATTATTAATTAGCGGACGCTTTCTAAACTCAGCTCAAAATTTCCATACTTTCAACTAAGTGAGGGGTATTTTTATAGCATCCTAATAAAGTTGCTTTAAATGAACAGGTACATTGCTTTTTACAGCCTTAACTTATCCTTACAGAGGTTTCTTTTGTCTGTGGATCTCCATCAATCTAGGGATAATTGACCTGGGTGGCACAGGAGTTGTGGATGTTCCCAACATCAGACCCACCGTTTCTTAGGAATTGTTTCTGAACCTCTTTAGGTTTAGATGGTCCAGTCCTCCTGACTGATAATCTAGTTTGTGAATCAGTGAATCAGTTGGTTAAGTTGTAATAATGCCCTGTAGAGCACCTGAGCAGTGAAACATGGTCATTATAGTAGGAGAGGAAATGGGGATGCTTTCTGCAAAAAAAAAAAAAAGTAAAATAAAAAACTTCCAGTCTTCATGAAAAAAGTAAAAACTCCCAAAACTTGAAAAATTTTTGACTGAATAACTTTGAGGTTTTAGTTTAGTTTTGTTTTCTGAGGAAAATCTTAAGTTTTGGAGGAAATTACCACAAAAGCTTCATTTGGACAGAAAATTCTCGACTCACCTACGAGTAAGGTCATCATAAGTAGGGGTGCGTGAAGTGGATTCGGATTCAGCCCAGGAGGTACCAGTTGCTGAGCTGGGGGGAATGTGGGGTGGAGGGGGCAGGCCCTGCATGCTCCCTGGCAGACCCAAATCTATGTCCAAATCGCCGAATCTTTCCGAATCTCTCCAAATTGATTTGTAAAAATTAAAGGGTCCCCTGATTCGATTCAGAGATTCAGCCACTGAATCGGGCCGAATCTCTGCCGGATCGGATCAGGGACCAAAGCTTCTCATGTTTCCTAATCATGAGCTAGCCAGTCAGCTCAGTTTGTATCGACTGTGGCCGTTGTAACCTGGAAATCACCTTTGCTCTCTTCTGGGAAGAAGTGTATTGCATCTCTTCCCCTGTGCCCTCTTGGGGAAGTGCTGCCAAACCTGGCAGTGCACTCTTGAAGGAGAGAGCAATGCCTCCACGCAGTCCTCTCCTCCAGGAGAGACAGCACAATCGCAGACCTGGAATAAGGTAATTTGAATTTGATGTCAAGTTGTTACTAATTTAATGTTTATCCAATAACAAGGACTTTGCAAAACCCTTACCTTTTCATGAGCCTCAGGTAACACTGTCTATTCATAATTGCTATGATCCCCTTATCCGGTGGTTTAATAAATAATTTACCTAAATTATTAAAATGAAAATTTCAACATTATTAAAAATTAACCAGGTTAAATGAGCAAACAGTAAATAGTGCCGGGCTCGTCCTGCATGACAGGAGTCCGCAGGTTTTATTGTCTTTTTCTCAAGTGCAGAGGATACATTTCTCCTGCTCTCCCCCTCCCTCCCTCCTTGCCTCTCTCTGACTCATGTTTCACTCCTCTGTCTTTCACAAACTCTAGTTCTCTTCTCCCTCTCCCTTCCCACTCCTCCTCTTTTTACGTGCCACTTTTCTCGCACACATCTTTCCCTCTATCAATTCTTCCCTGCTTTTCCCTTGCCACCTTCTCTTCTCCCACACTGTTCATCCCCTTCTTTCTGAGACCCCTTTATTGTCTTTGCCTACAGCCGGCCTCATCCAGCCCCTCTCTTCCACATGCTCTGTTCTTCCCTCTCCACCTTTACTTTCGCCCTGTGCCCTTTCCCCATCTTTTGTTCCTCCCTCCCAGTGCTGCAAGTAGGACAATCACGACACAATGTGCATTGCTGGTAATTAAGTTGTTCCACATGCACGTGTATCCCAGGAAGCCCAATCAGCTCCTTTATTAGCGCTGTACTCCCTCTGCTTGATCCAGGCGTATCACTCCAATTTGATGCCAGGAGAACATAGATCCAGGGGCACACGTGATCTCCAAAGAGCAGATAGTTTGTCAGTACTCCAGGATATGAAGAGCTTCTATTCATACAAAATTCATTCAAATCCGCTGCTCTTAAAGGAACGTGGCCCTATTGTTTTTTAATTGAAATGTTCAGATTTGCCAAAGTGAAATACTCCATCTTTTCAGCTGTAACTCTTGCCAGATTTTTTATTCTCTACAACTGTCACTAACCTGCTCCTCTTGCTGCCTTCTTGGCTGCGTGCCTCGTTGGCTTTGATGCTGGGGGGGTGGTCCTTTGCCCTTCTTTCTTAAAAGAGCTTTTGTAAAACTTGAGAGCTGTGTGGAGACGAGGGGTCTGTCAACGTGCTACGGCCCCTTCCTCCCTTTCAGAACTAGCCTTGAAGGTGGAAAACCTGGGGAAGTGACTGTTCATCCACACACTTCTATTTTCCGCTGTCTCTGGGCCTAGGTTTCCAATTTTTGGTATCAAAGTGAGTGGCTGGGCCTAAGAGAAATGGGCATGCAATGGCCCTTAATTTTCAGTGGGAGTTTGGTCCTTTTGAAAATAACAGTCAGGTTTTGCTGTTACTTTTGGGTACAGAAATCATTACTGGAATTTTTACAACTGGTATCCGGACACCTAAATGCTTCTTTCTTTCCAGTTCTGCCTAAATCCTTCTTGCCTTATGATGTTATAATCACATTCCCATTGTACTTTTCTTGCATGCAGGTCCTAAAACCTAACGGGATAATTTTTCCGACAAAGACAAGCAAGATTTAGTCTTGTACATATGAAACATCCCTCCCTATTTGTTTGAAATGCTACTGTTTGACATCGAGCAACAACACTACATCCCATTTTAGGACAGGAAGTAAAAAAAAAATCCTGTATGCAATTGAAACTGCAGGGGCCATCTAGACAGAACATTTTTACTCCTGTTGGAATGTATCCAGGACACTGGGGCTAGGACTTCTGCTCTTGCATTGTTCTTGTATGTAGTGCAACACTTTATCCTGGGTTTTTCTTTTTTCCTTTAGATGCTCCCTGCTGGTTAAAGCCAACAGGAAACAGTGAGGCTAGATGTAAATGGATGAACTGAGGTAGTAGTAAGACCAAAGCTTATAAAGCAAAGCAACTCTATCCTTGGGGAACTCAGTGAGTATTGACTTCACTGTCACATGGCAAGGTCCCTCTCTCTCATGGACAGGGCCGGTATCTGAATTACTTTGGATTTTAACCACAATTAAAGAGCTAATCAAGGTCAGCAGCTCCTTTCAAACAAGTTTAGTACAAAATCCTAATGCAGGAATTACACAAATTGATACTGTCAATATAATGGATTCAAGCCAATTGTACTAAACAAGGTTGTATCAAGTCTGTGCTCTGTATTAGGTGAGGGCTAATTCTCTCCAGTTGCAGTAGAAGTGAACTGAAAAACAGATACATCAAGCCTTCAAGATTCAAATTCATTACTGAGGCTCTTGTTAAATGTTGCAAAGAATTTGTTAGGAAAAACCAGTAAATTCTAGTGTCATTCGTTCTGCCAAAGGATAAGATGTAAAACATTAAAAAAAAAAGTGTTGGTATAACATCTGGGAATTGTGAAGGGTGGTCTAATTCAAAGAGACCCTGAGCATGGGGAATAAATCCATGTGGTGACTCATAGTAGGGGATGTGTGGTGCCAAAGAGATTTAGACTCCATCGCAAACGTAGGCCTTTCTTACCACGTCAGATCAGGTAGCAACTCTGCGTATAAACAGCCATCTCAATTATTACATTTATCAAAGGGTACCAGTATAAGCCACTGCCATGCACCTAGGACATCTCTATGATTTTGTATCGATACTTGTGTAATAACACTGCTTCACCTTCCAACCAGCACCTCCTCCCCTTTTTAAAGCAGCTAAAAATGGTCCATACTGTGGTTATATCACATTAACATAACAATAATAGTACATCTCAACCTCTCCATCCCATTGGGGTGTCTATGGGTGTTAGGTGTTTTTTTTATTGGAACTAATTGAAGGCATTCTTAGAAAATTGTGAAAACCATCAAGAGGGGAAAGATTTCTTTGTGGATCCCAGCAGAATAAGGGGTGGACTGGGGGCATAGGGAGAGTTGCTGCTCAGAAGTGAAGAGCATAAGCCATGCCACGTGGTGGTGGCTTACTGTAGAGGAAACCAGTTAGCTTGGTCCATAAGGCTGGCAGAAAGCCTTCTAGGATGCATCAATTTATCCCATTACACTTGAGTCCTCCACATTGTCCTCTCCTCTTGTCAGTTCAATGGATGCCTGATATATTGGACAAAGTTCTTTGTTCCTCCGGTCCTGGTGGCAAAGACAATGCTTGTTTTCCCTCAAGGCCTTTGCTTTCTACAGCTATGCTTTTTTTTATGCCTATGGCAACTCCCAAAACTGGTGGTCAGGACTGAGGATTCATTGTGCTTTCATAGTTTCATAGTGCTTAGGGTCAGAAGGGACCTAAACAGATCATCAGGTCTGACTCGGGCAGGAATGGGTGCCGGGTTCATCACCCCAGCCACATATCTGTCCAGCCTCTTCTTGAAGACCCCGAAGGTAGGGGAGAGCACCACCTCACTTGGGAGCCCATTTCAGAGCCTGGCAGCACTAACTATAAAGTAATGTCTTTGGATGTCCAGCCCGAACTGTCTCTCTAACAATTTGTAGCCATTATCCCTAGTAACCCCAGGTGGTGTCCGGGGGAACAGAGCCTCCCCCAATTCCTGCTGGTCCCCTCTGGTGAGTTTGTAAACGGCCACCAGATCCCCTCTCAGCCTTCTCTTGTGGAGGCTGAATAGGTTCAGGCCCTTCAGCCTCTCCTCGTAGGGCCAGTCCCGCTGCCCCTTGACCCTGTGAGTGGCTCTCCTCTGGACTCTCTCAATGCTGTCCGCATCCCTCCTGAAGTGCGGTGCCCAGAACTGGACACTGTCCTCCAACTGCGGCCTGACCAGTGTTGCATAGAGGGGGAGGATCACCTCCCTGGACCTGCTTGTGATGCATCTGTAGATGCATGACAAGGTGTGGTTAGCCTTACCGACGGCTTCCTCTCACTGGCAGCTCATGTTCATCCTGGAGTCAACAATGACTCCAAGATCCCTTTCTCCCACCATGCTGACAAGAAGGGTGTTCCTCAGCTTATAGGTGTGTTGCTGGTTCCTTCTCCCTAGATGCAGCACCTTGCACCTGTCTGCGTTGAACTCCATCCTATTCTCATCCGCCCACCTCTGTAACCTGTCTAGATCTAGCTGGATTCTGTCCCTCCCCACAGCGTGCCCACCTCGCCCCACAACTCGGTGTCGTCAGTGAATTTGGACAGCGTGCTTTCCACACCCACATCCAGATCGCTGATAAAGATGTTGAACAGTACAGGCCCCAGGACCGAGCCCTGGGGGACTCCATTGCCCACATCCCGCCAGGTCAAAAATGACCTGTCCACCACCACTCCCTGGGTGCGACCATCTAGCCAGGTTTGCCACCCATCTGACTGTAGGCATCAATGCTGCAGTCACCTAGTTTTTTTGGGAGAATGTGCTGGGAAACCATGTCAAAGGCCTTCTTAAAGTCCAGGAAGATGACATCCACCCCGACACCCTTGTCCAGGGATACCATACTTTCAACAGTATGGATACAAAGAAGACACAGTCCCTGACTCAAAGGGCTTATGACCTAAGCAAATGCAGCATAAGGGATGGAGGAGCAATGCACAAGCCAGTTAGCCTGGTGGATCCCTGGCCTAGCTGTGGTGCTGAAATGCGGTGCCGGCAGCTCCTTTCCCCTGCATGTACAGGTGACAAGGTGTCAGGTCACAAGCGACAACCCCTGACAAATGTAGAAACTCAGGCCTAACAGTCCCCTCCCTTTTCTTTGTGTTTCACCTTTTGACTCCTCTCTCTTCCGGGGAGACAGTGTGAAGTGACTCCCCAGGGCTGGGAATGGGGAGATGGAGGATGAGAAACCTTCCCATGCGAAAGGAACTGAATGGGAACATAGGGGTGGGAAGAGTGGAAGGTTTTCTGGGGTCAGGAGGAGTGGAAGCCAGGGGAGGGGAGAGGAAAGTCCCACTGATTGATTATGCGGTGCTGTCAAAGTTTCAGCAGAGTGGAAAACTTGGAGGTTGGAGTGAGTAGTAACCCATGAAAAATCACCTCTTCCTCTTCCTGTTCATGGCAGGGTGGCGTGTCCAGATCAAAGAACCACATCACCGACCAGCCTTGGTCACACGATTTACGAGGCACCGGGGCAGCAGCCCATTAACAGCCATGGTAATTCATTCTGGGGGCAGCAGGAGGTGTAAATGCCCTCCCTTCCAAACTTCCACCTTTACCTGATGGTCCCCAAACGCTGGGTCCAGACAGTCTACCTGAGTAGGATTAGAAGGGCTGGTGTAAATGAGGAGAGATGGAAGAGGTGTGGCCTGAAAACACAGCGGAGCTAAGCACTGCAGGTAGAGCTGAGGGAGAGGGAAGAGATCATCTCATGCCTTATGATACATTAGGCAGCACCTCAGACGTGTATCATGCTGCTCTTTCTGTTCTGCAGAAAATCCCGATCCAGCTCCCGCAGTGGGCACACAGGAGGACTCAGGGTGTTCCAGTCTTGGTGCCACCTCCCTGAAACAGGCTATTGCATCCTGCAGTAGATGGACTCTGTTCGGTCTAAATTTCACCTTGCTTCAGCTGCCTATGCTTTAGGGGACTTGTCCTCTCCCCCAATGCTTCTCTGACATCCCAAAGCCTAACATCATTTTTCAGAAGTCTCTTTTCCAAGTCTGAAGAGGTACTGCATCTGGAAAAACAGAAACACAGTTTTTCTTCTCATTTCCCCGTCTCCACTTCCTCTTCCTTCACTCCCAGTTCATCCCTAGTTTCTCTCTCTTCTTTTCCTTTCATTTCTGGGTCTTTTTTCTCTGCTTGGTTTCTGTGTTCCTCTTTCCCATTTCTGTTCATCACTTTCCCCTGGTGCCACCTTCTTCCCTCCTCACCTTTCCTTCCCTGCTTTGGTATCTTTCTGCTCTTTTCATGCTTGACTCCAGCTGTGTTTGGGCTTCCAGATTGTCTCTGTCTATTTAATCTCCTGTCACTTTGTTCATTCTTCTGATCTTGTCTGTGTAAACGCTCAACTATATAACATTGGCTGATATTTGATATTAGGACATTTCTGCCCCCTAAAGCTATATGAACAGCTATGAATAACTACATATTGACAAGCAAAGTTATTTGAATAGTTGGATTCCTCAATGTGAACTAGAACTAAACCCCACAGGACGTTCTTGTTTAGCTAGGGAAGCGATGCAGCAGAAATGCACTCAAAAGTGAGGTAGAGCATAACTAGTAATGTTCAGTCAAGGTGTTTGGCTAGAATAGGAAAGTGGCTCATGGTTAGAGCTCGATGAGCGTTTTCTTCCAAAGCTTTTTTTTTTTCCCAAACGAAAGCTGGCCTTTTAAATAAAAATTTCACTTTTTTTTTCTTCTTTGAAATATTCCATTTTTGTCCCAGTGGAAACAGAACTGTGTCTCTGTTGGCGAAAAGTATTTACTGGAGACTGAAACTGTTTCACTTTTTTGCACTGAAAAATTGGATGGTTTTCATGACAAATTGCTCCCTGCCAAACTCCCCTTCTCTAAATGTTTTCCATTTTCCACCCTACCCTGCTGATGATGGGTCTGATCCCAGTGCATTGCCGAGAGGCCACTGCCCTTACTGGAATCACCAGGTGGCAGTGTAGACAGTAGCCAAGGAGTGAAGAGGTGCAAGCACTGTCCAAGACCAAACACCTGTCCTGGGAGCAATGAGCATGAGGAGGACTGAGGAGCAGGCAGCAGTGAGTAAAGGTGACGAGAAAGGGTTGAATGGAGAGGGTATAATGTAGAGGCAGGAGGCAGCTAGCCAGGTGGGAAACATTCATTGCTAGATGAAGAAAGAGGAGGAAGGTGAATGGGATGTAAGCTCCTAAGTGCACAGGTCACTTCTGAAAATGGGACTTAGGTTCCTATGTTATATGGGTGCTTTTGAACATTTTAGCTGTGGTGTCCTAGCTGGGAAAGTGTTTGATCCTTCATTAAGAGGAAGAGGCAGGCAGAGATCTAATGGCTCCCTGAATATTTTTAGAAGAAGGTTTCGGACAATTGAGCTCAAGGTGGAAAAGCAGGACTCAGCACCAGCAGCAACGTTCTCAGGACTATTTCCCCAGAGTGGATGAAAAGGAGGAAGAAAGGTTTTTGTTTCTGTTGCTGCTGATTTTACCAGGAAGCCCCTTGGTAGACATTTATTGGACCTTGCCCCCTACATTACTCAAGACAAATGTCAAACGTGACACAAAGGTGTACAAGTGTTTGGACTAAAGGGTTGGGTTCATGTCCATCTCAGATAGCCTAGGACGTTACCTGTGCCAGTCAGAAGAGGGGGAGGTGGGCAGAGGGAAGATCAGAGGTAACACCGCTGAGAAGAGAAATCTGGGCAGTGAAGTGATGTGCTGCAAACTTAATTCATGTGTGGAGCACAGAGTCACCATGGCCACATCCACATGAGATGCTGACTGTGCAGTTGTTACTGCGCAGTCATTTAGTACTTGTATAAACAAGTATTAAATAGAAACAAGTACTAAATGACTGTGCAGTGACCTGCATTACTGCACGGTGGCACTAGCAAATGGCTTTTTTGTGACGCTGACTGCACAGTAGCCCCAGACTACTGCGCAGTAGCATCGCATCATGGTTTCTGCAACACAACCCTAACGTGCAGTAGTCTCGGGCTACTGCGCAGTCAGCGTCTCCTATAGACACAGCCTGTGAGACTCAAATTAGATCTTGGAACAGGGGAGAAATATGTGGGGTCACTATCCCTTTAGCATTCTGCTGTTTCAATCACAATGCGGCAGAGTTTGGGGAAAGGAAGGAGTCAAGTGGGGAGAGAGGATATACGATGTAGATTCAGTATTAAGAACCTTCTTAGGAATGAAGATACCACTATGAGTAGCTGATGAGGAGTAGTTATGTTTTGGATTTACAAGGGAGGGCTCAGTGGGTGGTGTGGACTTCTCTTACTCTTTAACTCTTTAAAGTTCTCCTGTTGAAATATTCAACGCTTGTCCCATAACCAGCCCATCTTTACCAGCATGTCCCACAGCCACACTTAAGGACTTGTAAATATTTCCAGCTGGCTCCAAGAGCAAAGTTCAGGTGGGGATCCAACCATTGTCTAGCATCACAAAGGTTTCAGTCAAGATTAAGGGGTTTGTCCATTGCAGAGATAGGGCCAGAAATGAAGTTTGCACATAGATCAGCATTTTCTCAAACTTCTGGCACATTCAGATCGAGAACTTTGATTTGAGCGCATGGTTATTTAGAGGTTTTCGACTGTGAAGCTTGATAAACATCCTTAGCCTGTTAATCTCTCTGGAATGACCCTTGGAGGACAGAGACATTATGAACACATCCATTCTCAGAAGATAGGAGAGCCAGGTTCCTCTGAGATATCCATCTCAGTTTCAAAGCACAGTAGGACATCTGTTCAGTGTGGTGCTTCTGATACTTCCCATTGCTTTCCTGGAGCAGCTAAAATCGTTGTGTGCATAACTACTAATAAAACCTCTGCTGAGACCTGCCTTTCATTAATTATTTGGTGGAGGGAGGCAGTGGCAAAGACAGAAGATTGGATCCCGAGCAGAATCTCTTAGGAAACATGGCCTCATTCACTAGACATCTAGAAACCAGAGGAACTTTTACAGATCCCTTGACTGAAAAAGATAAAAGGGCTGGTCACTTTGGAGTGTAGGGATATGTAATATGTGTAGGCTAGAAAGACACAGCCATGCAACAGCGTAGGAGAACTATTCCAAAAGGCACAGACTTGCACAGAGTCAAGTCACTGGCTCTCTTTCAGGGGACAGCTTGTGTTGTACATTTGTAATCACCTGTCAAAATGAACCTTAAGAAAATGTGTTGTATAATCTATTCGGTTTTTTCCCTTGCCCCGATCCCTTCCCTATATTTTTTATAGCAAAGGGTTTAACAGCAAATACAGTGGACTCTCCTATGCCAGCCCGGACAAGTGGCTCTACTCTCTGTCCATGAGGGTGACCTTTTCAAAACGAGACCTTTAATTACTAATAGTGGAAGGATTCCAGGTAAGATCCCTTCATACCAGAGGAAAAGAAAAAAGGAGATCTTCTCTGCGCCCTTCACTGCTAATATTCATGGCCTTTGTCTGCCTGCCTGGCCCCATATCTCTCTCTCATCCATGCTAATCACTCGCCCATCTCCCTGCCTGTACTTGTATCTCTGTCTCTGCAGTGCTTGCTGTCTTCCCTGCAAAGAGCGCAGGAGCTAATTCTGTCCGGCATCCAACCGAGCAATTCCCCAACATGCAGACCCTCACGTGGAAAAAAATGCAAACAAAGTGCCTGGAGTGAGCTGCCTTTCACTTGACTGGTTTCCCCGACGTTGTGTTCCATCAGCTCACCTCAGTGGCCCTAAAACAATTAGGAGGTTTGAAGTTTCACACGCCCCAGCAGATACAGACAGGACAACTCATCTGTTATTGCAGCACCAGTGCACAGTGCTTTGTAATGCTAGGCAAACGGTGTGATGGATCGTGAACTTGGCAACCTCTCCTTGACCTACTCCTGATGTTGAGACCGGGGTCATCCCCAATATCCGGCACAGTTGGGGGTTGGGGTTTGGTGCGAATTGCTTTCATTTGGGGTGCAGAGAATCCAGACCTCCCGACTAATGTCCTCCCCTGCCAATTTGCGCATTAAGCATTAATCCCAGGAGGATTTTCATTCATCCCTCTGTGAGCTGGAAGCCGAGCAGGGATTCACAATTTCAGTCCAATAATGAATTTCAGGCCCTGAACCAGCTCTTTTGTTGTGTTGCTATCTCCCCAGAGCCTGGTCTCTCATTAGAAGCCTTGCAGTTACTTTCTGTCTGTATTCCAGTTTTTGATCCTCCCTGTACCGGGAGAGCGTCAGAGAAGTGAGAACACGGCACTCGGGAAGTCTTAGAGCCCAGTGCTTGGAAGACTTTGTCCCCGTAGGACTCATTCACTCTGAGAGCATGCCTGTGTGGCAGCCTCACCTGGCCAGGCAGCAACACCTTGAACAGATGCACACTGCCAACTCAACCTGAACCAGTGTAGCTATGTTCACACCATATTGCATGTGGGCTAATTTGCATTGACACAGGGCTATGCCCACAGCACCTCGCTAATGCATCTCCTGTTTCAGGATGCGTACACAGGGTGGTGCAGCTGCCTGGCGTGGTAAGTCTGCCGTGTGGATGTGTACCACCTCCCCGCTGCACTTCCATCTTCTGTCCCTGCAGCGAACCTTCCCGTAAGGTTAGCCATCTCCTTGGCCAGGAGCGGGAGCGCTCTCTGGCTCCCAGCTGACACGGCAAAGAGGCTTCTTTATGCCTTCGGCATCGATGTACTTACTCCCTTCTGCAGGCTCATGTTTTTCACCAGGCTGGCCTGTAATTCTGGGCTCGTGGTATTGATTTCACTCGGTTTCAGACTTAGCTCTGTGCCATCCCTGTCTTTGCCTCTCGTTCTGCCCCTGGCGCAGTCCAGTTCCTCGATCTCTCCTGTCCCCACAGTCCTGCCCTCTCCTCTCTCCCATACAAGGATTACCCCATGCAGCGTCTTCCTTTCTCCTTTGCACCGCCACATTTCCTACTCAGCTTCTTTCTGCTATTTCCCCTTTCCCTGCACAAAAGCCTCCACTTTCTTGTCTCCCCAGATGCCTGATCTCCTCCCTTGTCCCTTCACCTCTCTTTTCCCACCAGGCTCTCCACTGCCATCTCCACCTTCTGGTGTCCTTCCCTGTATTGCCCTGCTCCCACCCCTTCCCTGACCCAACTTCTCGACTCTCTATTTGCCAGCTGTTGATCCTTCCCCAGCCCAATCCGGTGGCTCTATCCCCCTCTTCTTGCACTTCCAGCTCATTGTGATTGAGCAAACAGGAGCTGGAGTGATTAACGGATGATGAAGCAGCAGCTTACTTTGAACAGGGGGGACCTGGGAAACCTGGAGGCTGCCATGAACTGAGACAGATCAGAGAGCGAGGCGGTAAATCAAAGCACTTCACTGGGTCGCTGTTACCTCTGAGCCAGAGGAGGCGAGGCATGGAAAAGCGCATCATCCCAAGCATAACAAACCAAGGCAGGGAAGCCGTGTAGCGGGGAAGCCGAGGCACATGATAATCAGTCACTTCCTGTCCAGCAAGAAGAGGCAGAGAAAGAGATCATCTGGAACAGCTGCCAGGGGTGCTCACGAACTGGTGCTTGCCAGCCCCTGGTACACACGGAGGTGTGAGTGGGGAATTTCTCCTGCCGGGGCCTCCAGCTATTGTTTTGCAAAGTCCCAGCCTGGTAAGGGCATCTCCATTCTCCACCCTTGGCTCATGTCTTTGCAAGGTGATTCTGTCACTGCTTCCCCCAACTTCAGTCTGCCTAGAGCAGGGGTGGCCAGCCTGAGCCTGAGAAGGAGCCAGAATTTAGCAATGTACATTGCCAAAGAGCCACAGCAATATGCAAGGATTATATATGTGTATGTGTGTATGTGTATATATGGGGTCACCGTGTGCTTGCACAAAGATTCAAGGAGACACGTATTCACTCCTGAAGATCCGCACGTGGCTCTAGAGCTGCTGGCCACCCCCGGCCTAGAACATCTTTTGCTGCTACCATGAAAGTATTACCATACTCCACATGCCCCAGGAGGAGACAGGAGCTCCCACCCTGTAATAGCATCGCTCTGAGGCATGGCAGTTTTCTCCTTCATGAGCCAAACCCATTCTTCATTTTAGGGTGAGTTTTGCCTGTGCAAAGGTAGAAGAACACCTAATAAATACACACAGAAAGTAGGAAATATTTAATTAAACCTCAATAACAACCTTAGGGTTTGGTCCTTCGTGTATCCCAGTGTACAAAGGAAGCTGGACAGAGATTGATAGTCCTATTTTTGTTTAGATGGGTGCTGGATTGGCTAGGCCCCATCGGTCAGCAAGCTGCCTGATGCAAAGGTGGTTAGCTGACTTTCTTCAGCTAGGGGCCTGGGCCAGCTGTGGGGAATGAATTAATGATCTCCAGCAGTCTATAAAAGGGCTCACCTGAAGGGCATTTTTGGCTAAGTCTAGCAAGAAAAAGCTTAGAAGCTGTGGTGGAGAGGGGAGGCAGGATGTTCTCCTTCCTTTTCTCTCTTGTTATATTGCTGCAGGGAGCTATATTTTAATGCTTTGCCTTCTATGTTGCTGAAGCCAGCTATGCCTTTTTTGGTTGAGGTGATCCTTGCAAAGCTTGTGTTTGCCTTGTTGAGAGCCAAGGCACTCTCTGTATTTCTCTATTTTCTTTCTATTATAAAATTATCTAGGAAGGGTCTATACAAGCCAAGCCATAGGGTCTTTTGGGGTTGGGGTTTTTTTTTTCATTACCTTAAATTCATCTCAAGATACATAGCTCAGTACACGATGAAAGCTGCTCAGATGCTGTAGTGAAGAGGGCAGTATATAAAGTTTATATGTAGAGAAACTAATGCAGACAAGAAGTAAAGGAGGAAGTGAAAATTATAGAGGTGCATTGCTGCTTAGTGGGGTCTCCCCTCTGGGTGCTCCTTGCAAACATGGGGCTCTTTGAACAGGATTGGCACAGGATGGGACTCAGGTATGTGGTAGGGGAAGGAGGAAGCAGAGGGAATCACTGACATCCCTCTATAGTGCCTGCTTTGGTTTACCTCCTTTGGTTCCCCTCTTTTGCTTAGGTAGGGGATAAGCTGGCTGCACTAGGAAGGCAGGGCATAGTCTTCTGCCAGCCTGAGGAACCAGTCCCTGTCAGCACAGCCCCATCTGTGCTTAACTCTCAGCTGAAACAGGAATGATGGATGGACTCTGGACCTTGTCATGCTTGGTCTTCCTGCTATATATTTCTGAGGAAGCTTTAAATAACAGGCAGAAGCTTACACTTAGCAGAGCATTAGAAACTCCCTCTGGATGGGCTCCAGGTCCATGTAAGATGGAAGTGTGGGAGGGCTGGAGTGATCAAGGCATTGGGAGCTTTTATCTCCTGCAGCTGCACCTCAGCTGACCATATTCCTGGAACATTCAAAACCCTGCCAGGCCCTCAAAACATGAGTTTGTGTTAAAACTGTAACAGTTCTCAAAAATAGTATCTTGTGCCTTGTAGTCTAGTTTCTGATAGTTATCACCTTCAAGGCTTCACATTCATGTCTTCAAGCACTTCACAGTATCCGTGAAGCCTGAAGAGGCTTGCTTTCTCTGTAATGGAAGCTGAGATTCCTGTGCAGCCACATGACTCCTGGAGCTGGGGCTTTGCGAAGAAACACGGACTAGTGCAAGACTTCTGGTATAGTGAGCTTGCAACACTGGACAGCAAACTGGTCCAGGTGCAAGCCATGCATTCTCCACATTGCTCCTCCTCCTAGCCTACAAACTAGTTTCCCTTCTCTGCTTGATCCCATATCGTATAAGCCATGAATGCACCGAAGGAGCACACAGACTGTATGTCATGCATTTCTCCCCTTGCACTTTTCTCTGCCCTGTCTTTGCCAGTACTTCCAGCACTCGCATCTGTGCTCAGGGAGTGTGGTGCCCCTTGCTCATGGATGCAGCTGGTGCTAGAGTCAACTTCAAAGATTCAGAAACTATAAGTCAAAAATCATGACACTGAAAAATAACAGAGTAGGGTTTTCATATGTGCTTCCTTTTGAGCTGGTCTTTCACACACACAAATATTTTCACGTTTTCAGATGTTCCTCTATTTTTGCTCCAATGAAAACTTATATCCTCATGGAATCTCCTAATTCCAGGAGGTGAGGTCTTGATCAGTACCTAGTATTTTGGGATAACCTCAAAAGTTGACTTCACTGAACAAGCTAGTTTGTCTGCTGGGAGTTGACGCTGGAATCCTATTACCCCTTGATTAATTTTACTCACTCGTGTAGCCACAGGCATGCAAGGGAATGATGTGACAGTTGCTCTGATTATAGTGGAGAGAAGTTGAACAAAGAACCTTTTGAAATCAGTGTCTGCTACCCCACAGAGCACTATTTCCAAAGGCCCCTTTCTGCTGCTCACCTTGATGAGCATTTCTTGTACCATCTAAACACGCATTGATGTCACTTGACTTCCTCAAGTTCTTCTTGCATGCAGCACATCCAGCACATTTGCATTGCTACCAATTTGCTGCCAATCTTTATTTATTTTATCAAAGGTTGAATAAGGAACAACCACCCCCACTTTTTTTAAAGGTGGATTAAGGAAAAAAGCACAAATGTGAAGTTAGAAAGCTCCTGAGGACATGGCAATGATCTCTGTAACATGAGCTGAGATTTCTGTCATCCTTTGATCCATGGCATAGCATCTTGCGTAGAAGCAAATGTGCAATAGGATGGGGTTTACATTGGAGAAAGCAGCTTCTCTGAAAATCCTAACCAGGATCATGGAGAATGAAATCTTCCATCATCAGACTTGCTTGGCTTCTCCTGGCCAGGGGCACAGACTGAGGCCATCAGCTGGGCTGCGTGCAGCTGAACCCGGGTGATGACAACAAAAGCACTTTTGAAGTTTGGAAAGTGATGGGAGCCGAGCCCTTGTTGAAAAGCAAGGAGAAAGAGAGCAAATTCTTTCCGAGCTCTGTTTTTTCCTTGAGACGAGCAGATTGATGATTTAGCAAAACTGCCTGGGTTATTTTTCCACGTGGATGCCTTTTGGCCCCTTGTCCTGTGCAACTGAGCCAATGAGACAGGAACCCAAAGAACAGCAAGCTCCTCTAGGAAAGAAAACTCCTAAATCAGTCACCAAGGCCAGGCTGCCTCATGGGCAGCTTCACGTGTATGTAATCCAGTGGAAAAAGACGGGAAGGGGCACCACTAGGAATGTCAGCCCAGCCCTTTCCTCTTCTTCCAGTCATAGGGCAACACAAACGGGCCCAGAGTGGGGGGGCATGTTTCAAACCAAATGCACCCCCACAATCTCCTCCATTTGAACCAGAGGAGACCTTGTCCCAATCAGACTGCATGGTGTTTTGCAAGAAATCAGCATCCTAGTCAAAGAAAGCCCCTGGGAGGGTGGAAATGTGCCACTGATTACCTGAACTCTTCTCCCACCCAGATCCAGTCCAAGCCTGTATCATTGCTTTGAGACTCCCAACCCCATTTCTGTTCATCCTGCAAATTGTGACTTGTTGCACTCTAGGGTGGATATAGGTTTAACCCTCAGCATAGTTATACACATTGGGTTCATCTACACGTTGCCGTATGTCACCGTAAGGCGTGCTACAGCAACATAGTGATCACGTGGGTCTACACATGATCGGCAGCTACATTGCCCTAGCAGTGCTTTCCCCTGGTACAGCGGGCTGCTATGGTGATGTAGCGGCGATATCTAACCCTGCATGGCATGCACGGTGCAGTATGGGCGATTGTTGCACTGTGCTTTAGTACCTCCAAAAGCACGGCGCTGTAGCAACACTGCCATACAGCAAAGTGTAGATGCGCCCATTGTGGGGTAGCTCCATTTACACGCTGCCTTACATAAGGCACAGGGTAAAAGGGATAGGGTGCCAGCAGCAAGTGGGCCCGGATTAGGAGACACAGCTTAACATAGTACTTCACTACGCAGTCTCATCTTTGGCCTTTCTCTTGCAAATTGGTGGCCACATGATAACACTCTTCAGGATCCATTTCCCTGCTGGACCCTGATTTTGTTCCTCCCTTTTCACCCTGTGCCTGCACAACAATCCACTTGCACGCTGTGTCCCTGGCACGTGCTGTGCCATGCAGTCGTTGTGTCTTGTATGAGTGGGGAGGTGGTAGCCCGGAGTGCTGGACAGTGTTTTTAATTCGTGTCACCTTCCTCGGCTGACAAGGCCTCTTGCAGGGACAGGGGGAGAGTAGCCAGCGTGCCGTGCTTGGATTTAGCAGACAGATTTAATTAAGTTGCGATTTTAATTACCTATCAGCATCCCTATTTAATAAAGCTCAGGAGGATTTTAATTTAAAAAAAAAAAGTGATATGGCAAGTCACAAAGCAGCAGTAATGGCACCACGTCTATGCCAGGCTCATGAAGTAACACCGTGGCCTCTGCCCACGGGCACTGCGGAGGCTGCTGGGCGCATGCAGGAAATGGAGGGTAATGCTTCCCTATGGCCAGGTCAACCTACAAGAGAGGCAGCCTTATGTGGTGCTGCCTAGGTTGGCTCATACCCCATTGCTATCTCAGCAGCTTGAAAGAGATGGAGCACATCAGCATGATAATGGCCAGGCAGCTGGCAAGGGATAGGACATGACATCACGGTGCCAATCGAGCAGCATGGGAGGAGCTATCCTCATCCAGCCTCAAGCTCTCAGATCTTTACTTTAACCTTTGATTTATTGATATTTTTTTCTCCTTACACTTGGTACTGAAGCGGGAAGGGTTCCTAAATCCATGTCAACTACAAACACTACTGCAATGGCTGTAGTACATGTTTCTCCTTACCTTCTGCCTGGCAGGCTGACTTTGGGGGCTGTTGGGCATGTTCATAATACATTGGTTAGTTATAGGATGGCACGCAAAAGGGATGCCTCAAAAGAGCTGCAGTGATCCAGGGTTTTGGTTTGGCCAATAAAAGCAGCGGGGAAGTACAGAACCAGACCTGTATTTCCAGTGAGCCTGGGATCACTCTTCCAAATCCCCAAAGCTTTAGGGAGGTTTGGAGATGAGATCTTGCTCTGGCCAGCTTGAATTGTACTGAGGGAAGCTACACAGGCTGTTGTCTTCTTACAAAGATGTCTAACCAGGGTTGTTAAGTAATAACCATCTCCATGGCCCAATCATTAGTGCCCTTAAAGGAAATTCTCCCAGGTTTGGAAGGCGCTGTAAGTCCATTTCCTCTTACAAACTTTCTTTTTTTACCAAGTCTCCTTATGATTGGTATGAGTAACTTTATTTCAGGAAATGGTGAGAAGGATGTTTTAGGCATAGGGTTAGTTTCCTAAAGCATAACTTGAGCCCAGGATGGTGCACTCTATGTATGAGTTAAATTTAGGGTGGCCATCATAGAGGACAGTCTCTGTCCTCTATTGATACGAAACTGGATGCCTTTGTCTTCTATTTTTCTCTTGAAGAGAAAAACAGAAGTCATAAAGGCATTGGGTTTCATATCAATAGAGGACTGAGTAGCAGAAAACTGGAATGTCCTCTATGATGGCCACCCTAATTAAATTATAGCATTGGTGTGAGCAGGTGTGACATTGCTCTCATTTGCTGAGATGCATTTGCTTAATACCAGCTTTGGCCCTGACTTGGTACATCCTGGTGTTGTGCTTTTACCACCAAGAATGAATTTATAACTGTGTGCTCCTTTTGTGTTTGTGTTTTTCTATTTTCCTATCATTTAGTCAGAGATTTTCTCCTATAAGGTTCATCTGCGGCAGCCTAGGCCTCCCAGGACCCTATCATATCTTCACATCAATTAGGATAAATTGACACCAGGTTTAATACATTCTTTAATTATGATGACTGTAAACACTTCGTTAAAACAAGCAGAGGTTTAGGAAAAAAACAACATCCCTGATAAGATGTTCTTTATGGAGACTATGCTGGAGAGAGCAGGTGGAGGGGAATTCATGGGGAAAGAGATGCGTTTCTCTTTAGGTAATCAGTCACTTCTTGACTCTGGTGGCCAGTCTGCCTTTGGCCCTTTCAATGTGCCATGGTTGCAAATGCCAGGGTGCCAGCCATCAAATAGAGAATATTTGTTTACTGGGCCACTTTTCCCTTTATGGATATAAAGGCACCAACACACATAGAGCCCTACTTTGTAAATACAGCTGAGGGAATCAAGGCCCAATGCCAGTCATGTGGCACCACAGCACTGCCTTTAAGCACCGCGCTAGTGGAGCCCGGCTCCTTAAGGGTCGGGAGAGGGACTCCATGCACAGCCGAGGGTTTCTATCCCAGCTCACGGCACAGAGCCAGGTCCTAGTGCGAGGTGAGCCAGTGTGCGAGTTCCCTTCTGTATGTGCTGGAAATAAATAGATTCGATATCACCGAAGGGCATCTGGACAGGTGCTGGCTCTGGATGCCAGGAGAAGAGGTCCCATTGTATCAGATGGGCAGAAGGGAAATGGGATGACCATTCCCCTCAGCTCTGATCATGTGGAGGAGACTGGTTTGGGGACCTTACTGGTGGAGAACGAGCCTGTGGTCTGCGATCTCCTGTGGTGTGGTCTGGCTGTGTGTGCTGGATGCATGCAGCTGGCCCTTGCATTAGGCTTCTGAGAAGACCATTCGGTCAGTGTGCTGTATGAGCCAGCCTTTCCCTGGGGCCCTGATTCAGGCTGTCTCTTAGAGAAGAGACTTTTGGATACACCTCAGCCATTTCAGGTTCTAGACTCAACCCTTCCATGTTGGGGTTAACAGCTTCTGGCCTCCGCTGCTTTCCCCTTTTATGAGTCGGACAGTGGCAGGGCCTGTGAGAAACAGAACCTGTTATTTCCATTGTTTCATTGCAACAGCGTCTGTCCAGAGACCCCAGGCCTGACAGATTGACATAGCAGGTTAATAAGTGCTTTCCACTTCTCCTAAAGGCTAATTAAATATTAATCCACTTGGTGAGGTCAGCAAAAATAACAAACAATTGGCAGAGTGAAATTCGTTTAATTAATTCTCCTGTGGAGGTTTTGAAAGCATCTTCCTCCCCTGACACACTGCTGCCTCGGCTGTGGTAACCTACAATGAAATAAGACCTTATTGGCTCTTGGGCCTGTTATATTTTTTCCATCGGATATTTAATTTTTTGTTTCGTTTTGGTTTTTAGTTTCTTTATTGTTCAGCCCCAGCCAGCACCCTTCAGCACAAAGACAAGGGATGGAGGGAGTAAAAGAGGGATGGAGAAAGGGAAGGAAAAAGAATAATAAGAGGAAGATTTTTTTTTTAAAGGCTCCAACTTTCATCTGCCAGCAGCATGAGCTATTGTAGACTTTGCAAGGGGAAATTTGGTTCAATTTTGGCTAATAATAAAATAACTATTATTACCACTAACATCATGAAAACATAGTAGTTGCTATTCTCATGCAAAACCCCATCCTTGCACAGACTAATTGGGATCAGCAGAGACCCAGCCTGTCAGCAAATGTGCCTGTCTTACCAATTCGGTGTCTTAATTATTAGCTTCTGAGACATAGAAGACAACTCCCAAAGTGAAAGTAGCAGCAAGCCCAGAACATGTGGGAAATGTGCCCCTGGGGGCAATAATCACAGGTCTGACTCCCCATAAATCTCCAGGACCCTGTTCAGAAACCAGTCTTGGCCTGCTGGGGTTGAGTGGCATAGTGATCCTCTTCAGGATTCCTGCTTTACGTAGAGAAATAATACCCACACTCAGTAGCTCCTCTCTCTTTGATTGTACATCTCCATGGATCCCACCAATGCAGTGAGACCTTAAACTTCCTCTTGCCCCCAAAGACGCCAGAGTGCCTGCGTCTTGATAAAACAACCCCTTATTATGTCACCTTAAAGGCATCTTTCTGTTACTTTGGGGAACCGCTGGACTTTTACACCGGCCCCTGGTACGACCACCATTCACTAGCTCACTGCCCAGCCTGACTCAGCAGCCACCAGAGGAACTAAAAGGCTCAGATCCCTCTGACCTAAGCCCAAACTCTACTCCAGTCAGTGGCAATACTAGTGGCAATGCAGAATGTGTCAGTGGAGGCGGGTGGAAAGGAGAGAGCCAAGGTATGTTGCAGACGTTGCCTTTTATTGCATTTCTATGGTCTCCTCCCAGTGAGGAGAAGAAACCCTGTGACACCATTAATTGTTCAGAGGCAGCCTCTCTGTAAGTTCACAGGAGTACATTTGTTGCTGCCCTCCGTGCAGAAGGCTCTCAACGTTCAAGGAGTCTAGAACTAGCACAGTCGGAGGCCAGATGCACTTTAAACTTAAGCAACGTGCAGTGAGAGTCGGTGACCAAAAAGAAGGCTGTAGTGATGGGTGAAGGTAGGCCTGGTTTTGTTTTTGCTTTGGTGTATAGGAGTCTCAATTCCTTGAGCTCCCAATTCAGGAATGGGAAGGGGCAGAGTTTAATCCTGAGTTAGCTTGGAGAGAGAGGGTCCTGTTCTGAGTTATATGGCCACCTAGCTCTTGTGTGATGGGAGGCTGAGTGGTCATACGGGGACTGTAGAGTCTGGTCTCAGCTAAAATGACTCTATCCAGGGAAAAATGTCCTGGAGGCTAGTGGTTCTTTGAACTAATTCATGATTGATGAGTGAGCTGGAGTGCACCTGAAAAGGAAAACCAAGTCCTTCTTCCATTCAAAGAGAGTACTTATGAACACACAATGGAAACCTAACCAGGGAAGGGCTCCAAGTCTACCTCCAATTCCAGAGCTGAACTCTATGATGAATTCAGATCCAAGGGCATGGTCTGCATCTGTCTCCAGACGTTCTCTGTGCATCCAAATGTCAGGATGTGGATTTTGCAGGCAGATGTTCAGCTGCTGAATTCCCTCTGCTTGAACTCCAGATTGAGATCACCTTCTGGCTTGGGAGGTTAGAGCCTGCAGAACGTCGTCTGGGGCATCTGCTTTGAATTGCAGCAGAAAGAGGAAGAGTGGGGGAAACTTTTTTCTGTGGGTTTTTTGCTGGAGTTCCATGCTAATTTTTTATTTATCTGAAAGTGGCACTGGAAGGGTTTTCAAAGTGAGTCTAAAGTAATTAGGCACTCCTGCTGATGGATTGCACTGGAGGGACATGTGGATTATTTATTACAAAGTCACTTGCTGGAAAGGTTAGAGGCTGAGAAGTAATTATTTTTTCTTTTTCTTTTCTTTTTTTTTAAGTGAAGAAAGCAGCAGGGGAGAGCAGTTAAAGTGCCTCAGTGAAATTCCCCTCCTGTCTGGGTTCCTCGCTCACCCCTTTAATGCCGCCTTTTTGTAAAGGGGAGAAGGTGGGGAGGAGCCTACCAAAGATGTACGGTATAGGGGCTTGAAGTCTTGACTGCTGGAGCTTGCCCTGTTTTGAGGAAGCAGAACAGAGCCCCCCACCAGCGCCTGCCCTGCACACCCCTATCCTTACCAGTGACCTCCTATAGGAGGGTTTCCTGTTTCTCAGACTGAGAGCACACATCAGCAGCTAACAAATCTAACCACCCAGAGCCATTAAGGCCATCTGGCTTTCTGTGGTTGTGTGGCAGGCTGGTATCAGTGAGGTGAATGTTGTGAACAGCATGGAAAGATTGAATCTGTTGGGATTTGATTGCCTCCAAGAGCCTCAGCCGCCTCCTTCTCTCTCTGTTTTGTAATCTGTGTCTATGATGGGAATTGAATCCAAAGAAACAAAATCCCTGACCTTGAAAAAACAAAGCCAGGCTATAAGTATTCTACAGATGAATATGCAGCAGCTCTAATCAGGAACTCTTCATCAGGGAGGGGATAATTGTTGCTAACATCATGTTAACACAGCACTGGATCTTTAGGCTTCTAACAGCTTATAAAATCAGGGTTCTTTTTTCAGCAGCAAATGTAACACTACCAAAGACAAGCAGAGGCAATTAGTCACCTGAGATTTTTTTTCTTATACTGGACAATGTTACACCAGGAACCCAGGACATCTAGAGAGAGGCTGGAGAGCAGGGTCAGGTGTAGAGAACCAGATTGAAGGAGGACAATAATGGGCAGTTTTGTTTGATTAAGGGCCATATGCTATATCCATTGCTATGTGGCATCTGGTCTTCCCCGCAAGTACTTGGTTATCCTGCGTATTCAAGATGCTCAGAGAAAATTACTCGGACATCTGCAGCACTCCTATGAAGTGGGCAAGGGTTACCCTCATTGTAGAGATGGGGGAATCTCATAGTGAAGCGATGGGGGGATCTCAAGTGCCTAGTGCTGCAGAGGGGAATCAGCGTTAAAGCTGAGATTTAGAATTCAGAAATTCTTGTCCTCTGGTCGTGTCTTCATACAAATAGGCTCCAGCATTGTCCAGTGCTGGACTTTGTCCAGGGAGTGTCTGATTTTACAAATATGTTCCAGGGACATCTAAGAGGCCAGTGTCCCAAAGCTCACCATTCATAATGGGCAGACCACTGGCATGGGTACTACCCAAGCAGAACTCCCTTTTCACAGCAGTAACCCCCTGCAGCTGGTATTTATAGATCCCGTCCGTGTCCTTCCTTTGGAAGACACCCGTAATCTCTTATGGATGTTGGGGAAAACAAAGCCAGCCACCGAATGCAAAGAGCCGCTCAACAAAAGGTAGACCTGGGCCCATTTATTAACCACATCTGAAATCCTCCCCAGCTTTTTATCTCCCAGCAAGCACCTCAAGACCTGTTGAGAACCTCCTTGGTGCTTTGGGAGCTTTCACACAGGACAGGGCTCACACTGCCAATTCTCCTGTCTTGAAACTTTTACGCATCCATCCATTGTAGGGAGGGCTGGGATATTGTAGGGCAGTGGGGGCCAACCTTTTTGGCAGGCATGCCATAAATTAGTCCCATGCTCTTTTTGAGTGTCACTCTGACCCCCTCCTGCCCAATGTGCTTTCTACTCCCTACTCTGTGCTCCCTACCTGATCCTCTCCTTCACTGTCTGCTTCCTGCCCTACTGGCTGCTGTATTGCCTGTTCCCTCCCTTATCACACATGCACATGCACGCGTAGGTTGCTGCAGGTTGGCCACCTCTGTGCTAGAGCACCTGAAGACCTTCTGGGCAGGGTAGGCTGGGACATCTGAAAACAGATACTCCAGACCACTGCGAACCAAGGCTCCTCCAACATTCCTCTGCACCTTCCCTGTCTGCACTCTCTCCATTTCTGGGCAAGTCGTGGCTCTCTCCCAAATTCTCCTTTGCCCTCTTTTGATCTTATCCTTGGTTTCCTCTAATTTCCTCGCTGTTCCTTTCCCCGTCTCCGCCTTCCCTTCTGTGCAGCAAGGTTGGTAATCCAAGATGTTGGAACGAGGCAGTTCTGGGTTCCCTCGTGCCTTATGGAGCATGTTCTGTACTTGCTTTCAGGTTGGTGTGCCTGCGTGCCAGTAACCCAACTGTTCATCTGACAGAAACCTGAGGCGCAGAATCTGGTTAGGAATATGCTTCTGTGGACAGTGCATTCCCCCTTCTTGAGCTAACACCACGTCAGGATTTAGGCTCCTTCCCTAGATCAGCGCCCCACTGAGAAGAGTCAGTGGGATGCTGTGGGATAGATAGGAAACACAAAGCTTCTGGATTCATGTACCAAAGTGAGGAAGTCGGCATACCTGCTGCAGCAGGGACAAACCAGCACTATGGAAAACAAAGCAAGCCAGGCTGCTTGACACAGGCAATCTTCTGGCACCATCTAGAAAGAGGGGGATATCAGCTTGATGTGTTTTGCTGGGAAAGCAGCATAGATTTCTATCCTTTTTGCACTTAATTACAGAAGTATCTCCAGCCAGAAATCTTTTAACAAGAGTCCAATTCATAACAGGTGCATTTTCCTTTAAACTTCATGGTTGTTATAACCAATTCTGTCTTAAAGATTTTGTGGCCTGGCTGGCCTCCCACTACCAGCTGTGGACCTGAGCCCAGGCTGTTGCTTGGTGGAAGAAGAAAATTGGTATTTCCACATTTGCAGGAAAGCACAGAAATATGTTCAAAGGCTTCCTGGTCTTGGCACCTTATTGTCCATGGACCTGTTCCACGATCTTGCAGGAACTGAGGAACAGAAAGAAAGGAAGAGCTTGCTAATCCTTTGAGAGAGATGCTGGAGTTTGCCTGTTGCTAATTCCTGCTCAGTCCTGTGCGGAGTCTAACGCAGATTATCCTGGGGTTGGAAACAGGAAACCAGCGGCCCAGCACGTGAGAGGCTCTGACACGGAGAGAAACCAACCTGATCCTCTCTGGCTTTGAGTCTCAGTTTTTATTGCTCAGGCCTGCTGAGTAAATGCTTCTCTTCTCTTGGTTGTGACGCTGCAGTTTGGATCCCAATACTAAAGCTTTCACCTTTAACCTGGACCGTGTGTGGGATAATCTCTTTAGAGACTCCCCTTTGCGGTTGGGTTGCAAACTTGGCTACCCCCAGCCCAGGCCCCTCCTTCTCCAGAAAGCTGAGTCTTTCACTGCTGATTTGTGAGCACTCGGGGAGGGAGAGAGACCGCACCGCTGTTCATCTCCCCGTTCCAAGGCATGTTGGCAGTGTTTTGCCGGCAATCTCCCAAGGTGCGCTCTACAGAACGATCCCTTTGTGCAGGGGTTCCAGCTTCATTGAGCCTGAGAAGGACAGGCTGTGTCCCTTTTAATGAGTTATTCTGGCCGGGGGCAGCCTGCCCTAACCCACTGAGACAATATTCACATTGATACTCCTGCTAATGGCAAAACCAGCTTCCTAAACAGCAGCAGGCTAAGAGGGTGTGGGCGGATGGAGGGGAGGAGGCGCGTGGAACAGCCGGGCAAGGGAGGGGATGAAGAGCGGGGAAGGCCGGCTCCAAGGGAAGGAGTGGCCAAAGTAGGGAGCTGCAAGACTGGAGCCGTGCGGGAAGGAGGAGTCTCCCCACTGTCAAGAGAGCAGGGCCATATGTGCAGACTCCCTCTGCGTAGGAGGGGCAAACCTGCGTTAGCAAAACACTTGCCCTTTCCCCCCTCCGCACACCATTCCCCTCTGTATCTCCATAGCCTCCGTGCCTTGCCTCCCCTAAACGGCCCAGTTTGTTGCCATCAAAGGTTGGGAGCCCAGCAGCAGCCAGCGGAAGGGTGAAGACAGCAGCCACGCAGAGCGAGGCAGGCTCGAGGCTGCTAGGGGTCTGTGCTCCGCGCCTCCGTACGGGCAGGCAGAGCTGCTGTGCGGTGCACTACCCCTCCATCTGTCTGCCAGCCCCCCTCCTCTCCGGCCTCCTCGTGCGAGGCTGATCCGTCGGACTGTCTGTCCCATCCGGTGAGGACACAGAGCACAATTGAGATGAACTGAACGCAGCTGTTCCTCGGTCTTTGTCAGGAACCAAACACAGTAACTGTTTAACGATTTAACTGCACTAATGAATATTGGGCCAGATATTTTCAAGGCCTGTTCAGACTGATTACTTGGAGAGCTGAGTATGTCTACCAATTACCCAGGCAATTAGGCAACTAATTAAACACTTACCCTCAGCTTCATAAACAGGAGAGAGAAAGAGAAAGAGAGAGAGCTGGCTTTGGCTCCTGTGAAATATAAGCTGTCAGGAATTGTCATTCACACAGAGAAGGTGCACAAAGGCCAGCAGATCTAGATGGATGGACAGACAGACACCTCATGCAGCAGGGCACAGGTTTCCCCTGGTGTCAGGTACTGCCATTTCCGGAGGCAAACATGAGGCCAGCCAGAAGGATGGCAGGTCCAGGAGCGGGGTATGGAGCAGAGTCCCGTCACCGTCCAGGATGCCAAATGCATCCAAAGAACGCTTGCTATCCCTGTCTCCGGAAGGCAACGACTCTGCCCCTTGTCTACAGATCAGTGCATGAGCCCAGGCAGACTATTAAGCCTACAAGCACTAGTGCTGCCATTTTACATGGCAAAAGCAAGCTAGTCAAATCAAGGGAGTGGACATATGTCCACCCTCAGGACAGTATTTTAATCACTCCCCCCAAAAAAATCCAAAACCAAACAGAACAAAACCCAGAGGTTTTCTTGCAGTGAGATGAATATGTTAAAAAAGGAGAAGGACCTGGGGTAGACCGACAACAGGAGGCTAATATCCAGGGACCAGTAATAGACGGCTCGGAGTTCTTTTGCTGCAGAGAATAAACCCCACGTTTTTGGACATGGCTCCAAGGTTGCATCCAATTCGAGACACCTTGGCATGGTTATTCAGAAATCCTGAATATCACATCCCTCCCATTGATTCCTTCTGTGAACGACTGGGGGGGGATTTTTATCATGTGCTTTTGTCCTTCAGTGTGGATGAGGTTGATGGGTGATATCCCCTTCTCAGGCTCTGACCTCACAGACAGTCTTGGTTTACAAAAGATCTGAAGTGAGAAGGAAGATTTCTGGTGCACCAAGTGTGGAAAGCTCTTTATTCAATGTGGAATAACTTTTCTTTTTAAGTCATATCATGGCTGTAAGTAGGCATAGGTTGCCAACCTAATGTACATACGCAGATGCACAGCCATTGTACAAGAAACCACCACCTGATGTCGATAATCTGGACAGCTCCTGCTCTGCGTCTCTTTAGCAGCTCATGAAGAGTGAACTTTCAGCGTGTCTAGAGCCTCCAATCTCCATACAAAAAACTAGAACTCTTGGTTCCAAAATAATACCTTTTATGACACTTGACACTTGTCAATCTGGGTGCCAGCTTGGGCACGTCACAGATACTTCTCTATTTACACAGATGTTTTTACCCTGACAACAGGAAAATCAGGCTTCCCTGGTGTAATGCTATAGGGCATGAGTTCTTGGCCTGGGTAATGGGAGGGCATTCCTGAAAACTATGGAGGAGAATCCTAAAGTCACTCTCGCTCTCACTCTCTCTGTTGCATGGAGTCACTCTGTCTTAAAAAAATTACTGGAGGATCCAACTTCTACCTTCAAGGCTATTGATCTTGAGGTGACAAGGACTTCTCCATCGAATGAGCTAGACTACTTGTGGACTTTATGAAGATGGTGGGTGGCAGTGAACGGAGGGTTTTTCAGTGCCTCTGGCCTGGTCTTTGTTTCTTCTATGCGTTTGGTTAAATTGATGGACCAGTAAATGTATTATATACATTGACAGGATGCTTAGAGGCACAGAGAGGCATCTGTACATTATATATATTACATAAAATAAAGCTGTCTCTTAAAGCAGGTGCATTACCCATAAAACAAAATATTTTCAGTATTGAAAAAAGGCTTTCAGCCAGGTAACTTCCGTTAAAGACAGTGGGAGAGATGGAGCTAAAACTATGCATGGGGTTAAAACATGCCAATCTGGAGTGTTTTATGTGGGCATACCTGTTCTCTCTTTCCCCTATAGGATCTTTCTAGCAGGCATGAATGTCTCCCACCAGGACCTCTCTAGCTGGGCATCTCTGCTACTTATATAGTTATTATTGGGGCAATATATATTCATTCCATTCATTTTTTGAGTCTGCACCTCATTCTCCAAGGACCTCTTTGGTTGGCCATGCATTAGTGTATGTCTGTTATTAAAGACATAGATGTACTTATCTTGACCAAATAGAAGGGTTGAGCACAGAGATTGAGCTGGCTGAAATCAGTGGACTTGAATAGAGGTAGGAATTGGCTGAAAAAGCATAGGGTGCTTCTAAATCAGCACAGAAGGTTCAATGAAGTCTTCAGACAGGTTATAGGTAGAGATTAAAAATGAGTTTGAGGTGGGTGCTGCAATGAGGGTACACTTATTCTGCATGAGGACACAGATTGGGAGAGAGGACACTTGAAGGGGTATGTTCTCTTCTTTCAAGATCTTCTTTTCTTAACTGCAGCATTACGGTAGGGTTGCCAACCAACAGATAATGGTGCTTCAACTCTGGTACCATCTGGGACTCAGAGACCTGAAAATGATTCCCACAATTCAGCTTATAATTTCATCTGTGTTATGTTTGTCCAAGGTATTCACAAATAAATGACTCCAGCCACAAGCACGGGAAATAGCACAGCCAGACCGGAAGGCACAGAATACTTTGTAAACATAAAGTAAAAGTATACCTGGATTGCCATTAGCAGCTTCAACAGAAAGTAACTTTAGATTCACATATGCAGATTTGACATATTTGCGTATCTCGTGTGTGCTATCATCTCGATTCTGGATTGTTAATCAGAGCTTTTTCCCTGAGTGCTCTGCGTACCTACTGAAGGGTGAGGGAGATGGGAGTCTAACACCCAAATTTGCTTTTGAGACCCGCTTTTGCACTTGATGCTCTTTGTGGACTACTTTCTCACTGGTTGTCTTTTTTAACACTATTTGTATGCCCTGGGATTATAAACTATCTGGGATCTAATTCAGTGTGTCCTAGGATTCACAGACACAAGACTGTTGTTCAACTAATGTCACTCTCTGACTGCTTCTCAATTTTCTGTGTCCATGAGGCTCCCACAAATATTGACTCTATCCACCTATATTTTGATAGATAGTATGGACTACTGAAGTTCAGCCTAGGGCCAGAAACTACCTAGCTCTGAATATTGATTTCCTCTGTGGCATTATGGAAGTCACCTCACCTTTGTATCTCCTAGTTTTTCCCATCCATAAAATAGAGATAATGATACTATCCCAACACATGGATGTGTTGGGGATCAATTAGTTAGTGTTTTGAAAATATAAATTCTGAGTATACAAGCTAGTAATGGGTTGTCATTTATGGTAGATTTTTACTATCAGTAGATCATAATATTCCTTCCATTATAGTGTTTTGTTTATTAGTTTTCAAACCACTTTCTGTCTCTGGTCTCCACTTTACAGAGATCTGGTATGGCAAACCTTGATGCTGCGCTCCGGCTTGCAGATGAGTGAGGTATATGTGACCCTCCCTCCCCAATAAACGGTAAATCAGCTCTAGCACATCATTTGACCGTGTTCCCCTGCCTTTAGGATGACAGCTTAGCCAATGGCAACATGTCGTGGTGATGCAATATTTCTATCTTGAATTTTACTGGTTGAGCGTACTGCCACTCAGTTCTGGGTGAGAACCTGTCTGAACTGGCGTTGCCTTTATAGAGAATGCTCCAGCTCCTCTGCTTGTGCAGTCAAAACAGTATCTCATTAGAGGAAAAAAATTGGTTTCTAATGCACTATTGGACTTCTAGACCTTGTCCCAATAAAGTCCATGACAAAACTCTCATTGACTTCAATGATTCGAGATGAGGCCCTTAACTGTCCCTCCAAACAAAACAAGCTGTCTCAGTAATTGGGGTGGGTCTGTTTTCATGCTGCAAGAGTGAAATGTTTATTGTGTGAAACATCAGAAAAAAGGAAAGGAATCTGCTGGGAGCACTTGGGTTCATTCCAGTCGAACAAGCCCTGAGTTTCTTTTTGAATGCTGAGTCTGTGGCTTGGAGACAGAAGCTTGTTTTGATAGTTTCTGTGCATTTCGAGGCATGAACACTTTACAGTTTTCTGTTTAAATGACCCATTTCTGAGAGCGGAAAGCAGTAGCCAATAAGCGTCCAGGCCCCTCTGTATGTATCCGGAGTTTACAAACCATCCCCACCGATCCGTGGTAGTTAATGGACACTCCTGCTGCTCGTGGGGGCTGGAAAACTGTTCCAGGTGACTACCAGCCTTGGCTAGAGACAACTTGGTCCCCAGAGGCTGAGGAGACACATGAGAATGAACTCAGCATTTCTCTCGAAGCATGACGTTGATTAATGAAGGTACGCAGATACTTCTTGCTGTGGAGCAACTTGGTTTATGCAATCTTCGGGGAATAGCTGGGTATAAGAGAACTGAGTGCCACTGTTTGCAGCAAGCAAATCTCCAACTGTCCATGAGACACTTTTCAGAAATAAAACCCGTGAGCTGCTTGTGTCCAGACAAAGAGCTCATCCTATCACCCACTCTCCCATCTTCATAGAACTTTTGGGCTTCGTCTTTATTTTTGTTCCCTCTTTGGCCATTGCAAAGACTTCCCTGCATCTACTGTCCCTAGGGGGAGCCTGTCATCTTCTCTTCTCCGTGTGAGAAATCTTTATCTCTGCTTTCTGCGACCCTCAGTGATACCTACGTCCCGCTGTGTGCTGATCCCATGGGCGCATCTACACGTGCATTAACACACTTTACTTAATGTGCATTAAATCTAGTACTTCCGGGCACCTATACATGAGTGCTGAGGCTGCTCCAACGTGCTGGGATTCCAGAGCATTGGAGCAGACTCAATTAATTGAGTCTGCCGGAGCGTGACAATTGCTGCACTCCAGCAGCCTCCTGCATCTCGTGTATCAGCATCCCTGCGCTTAAAAATGGCTATGGGGTGCTTGAACTAAAGCTTGTTGAACGAGCTTCAGTTCAAGCGCTCCCACTGCCATTGTTAAGAGCAGGGATGCTGATACATGAGACATGGTGGCCCTTTAATTAGAGCAGTTCTCAGAGCCGCTTTAATCTAATTGCCGTTCCCCCCTCCCCTCCCCCATTCCTGGAGTATATGTAAAAGTACCCTCCATTGTGAGGTACTAGGAACATGCTCATTAGCCTGACTTAATGTGCATTAACTAAAGAGTACAGTTTTTAAGTGATGCATAATGCACATTAGCCTATTTTAATGCCCATTAACTAAATAGCATGTTTTTTTTAGTAATGCTTTAATGTGCGTTAAAATAGGCTAATGCACATTAAAGCGCACATGTAGACATGCAAGAATCTCCTCTTCCATTTATCCCATAGTGTTCTACATCATTTTTTCCCATTATTCCCATGGGAAACCAGTGTTTCCACTTCAGCTTGTTGACATCCTTTCACCATCTGCTGACTGGATCGCTTTTATCATGCTTTAAATACGATTCTATAACAACTGATTTTTGAAAGGTATTTTTTTCCCCTAAAACACTGTTTCTTGATTTGATTTATTCATTGTTTGGAGATCCTTCCTAGGAGGATGTGAATCATGGAAAGGATGCTGCCGTACTGGACTGGGCTGTCCTGTTCTGTTCGAAAGCACTAGTATCCAGCGCACTCTGACTTCCGGCCCCTCAAATGCTCTCATTGAATGGATACCTAATCTCTGTCAGACCAGTGGCCTCTATCTCCACTGTCCAAGACTCTTCTATTTCTATTACTTTCTTGTGCTTTTCCACTTTGTGTGAATGATAACTTATCCCTAGGTAATAGGCAAAGGTATGATTGCCACCCTTCACCCAGCTGTATGATAGAAAATGTGTGATGGCTCATCAGTTAAGCACCAATCCCATAATGAACGTTTTACAAGAGAACAGAAAAACTCTTACGTGGTTTGTGGCTTTTGCCCTAAGCATCCTGACCTGGCATTGACCTGATCTGCTTCACAAAGGATCTGGCAGTATCCTGTAATAAGCTCTTCTTGCTGTGCTAAAGGTCTTACAGTACGTTGGGTGGGCTTATGATCACCAAACTTCATAGGACGGATGATTGTTACCATAGTCTGTTCTCCTGGACTATAGGAAGGGGTGAAGTTTTTTTTTTTTCTGTTGCATTTTCTGCCATTGGAGAGGAATAATTCCTATTTATGCTGGCAGATATTTATTTATATCCTCTGGGGAAGACTTAAACCAGGAGAAACTTGGTCCTGTATGGACATCATTTTGGTCTCAAACTAAGGACTAGATAGTTTGTCAGGAGCTGTGGAACCAAGTCCTTTTTTCCCCCTTTTTGTATCCGCCCAAATGAGTCTTGCACCCCATAAATGATTTGGGAGTAGTAACATCTGCTCTTTGCTCATTCTCATGGCCAAAACAGCAAGCTCTATAAATGATATTTAATCCTAAGGTCCCTTGGAGCAGGGAGGACCCACATGCTGAGTGAAGAATGCGGAAGTTTTGTAACCTTTTGTCCTAGGCACTGTGTATCCAAGGACTTTCTGGTCACTTTTCATGGAAATCAAAAAACATCTGCAACAGCAAAGGTTAAGAAAGCTAACAGGGGCTCATGTTACCTCTCTCCCCAAGGGACTGCACATCCTTCGTTCTGTTCTCACCACTTCTTGCGTAATCAAACACAACTCTTAAATACCTGAGAACGTAACTTCTGCAAGTAGGATGCACTGGCTATAAACTCGTTAACACAGAAGTGTGTGTGTGTGTGTGTGTGTGTGTGTGTGTGTAATATAACATGATATAAAATAGATATTTTGCAGGCTGTTCCCAAGGGTATGACATTCTTTCCACCAACCAAAGCAAACCACGTGGGAGGTGGGTTGTTCAAACAGCTTTTAGACCAGCAGAGATTTTGAGGAATGAGGAGTAGACAACTGGAAGCCAACTCCTTGCCCTTGTGTTGGGAAATCACTAGAAGCTTTTGCCCACTCTTGAAAGAAAGTAGGGACATGTAAGGTAGCATGTGAGAAACACGAGGCTCTTGAAGTAGGGAGAAGGCAGCTTCCCTTCTAGAGCCCACAAAAGTAAAATCCGTTGGGCAGATTTTGGCTTTGTCCTTCTTGGCTTTCACTGCTTATGATGGACACTTTTTTCCCCACTGAGTTTCATTTTGAATTGAACAGAAGCAAACTCCAAAGAAAAAGAGAAATCCAATTCAATTTATCAGAGAGCTTGTTCTATTTTCTGTTTCAGCAATCAGGGTGTCAAGAATAGAAAATGCCACTACATTTATTAATTTTGTTTTCATAGGGACAACACTCTCACTGATGGTAGAAGACCAGCATAACAATCCTTAGGAAATTTCCTATGTGATGTTCCCATGTGAGTGTATGGTACAAAGGCTGCGTATTTTGGGGAGTGCATTTGCAAGGCTGTGTATTTTCTGGGTATTTTCCATGGTAGAGAAACACCGTCTGTGTTTATGTATTTAAAGTGTGTGTGCTCATCGGTATGTGTATTTAATCTAAATAAAACAGACTAACACACACCGGCAAATGAACAATATCCCAAATATACAACCTGACAGTGGATCTGCCAACTAATGAGCCCCTTCCATGTTAAGATGTATCATGAGCTTCACAAAATACCAAATATTTCTACATGAGAAATGGGTGGCCTTTGGGAAGACTGGATTTTATGTTGATGGGTCATTATTGATTTCATTGGCAGCTGAGCTGGACAGAGGGCTCACCAAATAAAACCAGGTGGAGCATGTGTGTGTGTCAGGGCTGTCCTGTATCTTTTTTTCATATTCGCCCTGATGACCTATTTTGTCCTATTACCTGTTAACTGTAGAGCTTAGGCATTGGAGGGTTGGCAGAGTGGCCACCTACTTGAGTCACTTTAACAAACCACTGTCCCGCTACCATCTTACGGACACGTTGGAGGTCATTCCCATCTCACATCTTTCCAAATATGGGTTAGTTTTGCTGGCATGCTTAGTTACTTTCTTGATGTATAGGTTCCATAGTTAAATAGGGCAACTACCAATTTAGCATCATTTCTGAGAAATGCCCTACAGTGCCAGCTACTGCCCTCCATTCAGGGGTGCACCTCTTGTTAAAGGGGCTGGAGTAGTGCTCCTGCATGAGACCTATTGTATCTGGACCACTTCAAATTGCAAAACTCAGGTCTGCAGCAGTAAAACTCCTGGGTGCTTTGGACTGAGGGATTTTGATTCATCACAGCAGAAAGAGAAGTGCCTAGATACTGCCATGATTAGCACCATAGAAGTGGTCTGAATATTGAAGGAGGAATAGTAAAGGCCAGAAACACATTGGAACTTCCCAAACATCACTGGGGAGTTGCCTCCATGAGACTGAGATCAGAGGTCGTCTTAAGTCAACCCTCTATTTTTCTGTTCAACCACAATCAAATGAAAGCTGCAGGCAGGCAGGACAAACGCATGCAGAAACAAAAATGGCAGAACTGGGGATTTTTATATGGAAAAAGATGTCAGAAATCTTTCTTTTTAATGCATTTATTTCACTGCCAATTGACTTTTGCAAGGTTTTGCCACGGGCAAAGCAAAATATTGCTCTGGGGAGGAGGCATAAAAAACTTGTTTTACTTTCAGACAGTGCTCATTTGCATAAGATAATGACTGCAACAATGAAAAAAAAAGAGCAAATCTGTAAGCCCAGGTGGAAAAGAGGCTGGTTTTACTCTGTGAACTCTAACAGATTTTCCTCCTGCCTCCAAGAGGAGTTGGTTGCAAAAGAGGTTTGGTCTGGATTTAAACTTTTTTCCAAAGTTTAAAGGGAGGGAGCGGGGGGGACTCTGCTCTGTGGTTCTAATGTAGCTCCAACAGCAACTATCTCAGTGGTTAACCCAGTTTTTCTCATTCTTAACCTGTACCAAGATGTTGCTTTTTCTGAATTCTCCTGGTGCTAAAAGACTATACCAGCATTTGGAAGTGAAGTATAGCAAAGTTCTGGAGAGCAGGAAAGAAATTCCCCTTGGAGTCTGGAAAGACCCTATCATTTAAATTAAATGTAAGGTTTTGAGAAGACAAAAAGAGCACTGTCTCCAACAGGGCTGCCTGGCGACATGGCTAATATTTATTACAGTGCAGGTAGTTTAAGAAAACAGAGACATTTCACTGGAGATTTGGATCCTCAGTGTAACTAGGAGCTTGGGCTGGAAAGGTTCAATTGCTAATTAAATCTAAGTTGGACACTGTTCCATAGAGGGCAGATTGTAACTATAAGAGGATGTTAATGTGGATTTTAAATATTTATTATAACTGAGGTAGGTTATAAAAACAGACATTCTTCCTTTCAACACTCTATAATGTCAGATTTAGAGGTTTGTCTCGGGCCATGAGTGATTTCCCAGCAGCTGTCAGGGGCTGGAGGGCAATTCATCACCTTCCCAGTGAGAGATCTTGCTGGACAGTGAAAGATTAGAGCGTTGATTTATGGAACGTGAGTTAAAAAAAATGTTGTTCTAACTGGTGTCTGGGTGCTGATTTTCACACACCTGTTCCCGACTGTGTAGCCCCAGTAAGTGATTTCACTCCACTGGTGGCATGTCGGTCTCAGATCTAAAGACTTAAATCATTACGGTTCCCCTTTTTGGAACTGCACATGCCTGCTGCTCCTTCTCCTTTGCCCACCCCTCCACTGCCAGGTGATGGCACTGGATGCAAGGGCAGCTTGCCTAGTTTGGATCAGGCCTTTTTAAGGATTTAAAGAGTCTGGCTTGGAGTTTTGGGTAATGACTGCTCACAGTGTGGTTCCCAATGGATTTCTGCTTCTCTAGAACTGCTTTCTGATGAGAAGTATCTAACCAGCCGCTTAAATGTGTCAGACCTACAGAGTTGTACTCCATGCCCATTAGGCAGGGAATGGAGCTGGAGTCCGGACCAAGACAAGGAGCGTCAATGCTTCAGGCAGCATGGAGTTCAGGATCCAGGGAAAGCCAAGATGTATAGAGAGAGTCCTGCAGAGAGATAGACTTTCCAATACTGTTCCCTCTACTTTTAAACAATCCGTGGACTTGGGGAGGTGCCTTTTAATTTTAGCACTCCAACAGCCAAACTGCAATAAGGAGAAATTTAAGCGAGGCTGAAAACAATAGTCCTTTCCTTTGCCCCATATCCCAGCCCTATATGAACATCTGCTATTCTTGTCAATAAGATAATGAGGGTATACCTAGCCTTTGCCAAACAAAAATTGGAGGTCATGTCCCCAAAAACTGACATAAGAAGATGAGGATGCTCAGACTCCTGAGCCAGCTCCTCCAGTGCCCTGTCTCCAACCAGGAGCAGCAGCAGAATTTGGAAGAAACCCAACATGGGGTTCAGTCCTGCTGCCCGCAGCGGTTCAGTAATTGGTGGGAATATTTAGGGATTCAGAGCTGATTGAGTGGCCAAACAGGGCCCTGACCATTAACGGCGGGTGGAAATGATATAAGAACTGCCACTTACTGGGTTAGACCATAGGCCCATCTTGCCCAGTATCCTGTCACATAGGGGCAGAGAATGGATGCTGGAAGGGAGAGTGAACTGAGTTTTTTCCACTCCAACTCCACTTGCAGCCTCCAGCTTTTAAGGTCTAGTAAGTTTGGATTTGGAGGCTGTACCCTAACTCCCATGCTTAATTGCTACTGACACATCTTTCCTCCAAGCATGTGTCCAGTCCCTTTTTTTTTTAATCGGGTTAAAATGTCAGCGTCCACAACATCTGGTGGCAATGAGTTCTACACTTGGATTACGCACCGTGTGAAAAAACATCTTTTTGTTAGTTTTAAACTTACTAGCTACTAGGTTCATTTTATGACCCCTAGTTCTGCTATTGTGAGAGAGATAAATAAGTTCCTATTTACTTTCTTTTCACTGTTTAGTATTTTGTAAACCCTTATCCTAACCCCCTACCAGCGTCTCTTTTTCTAAACTGAATAGGCCTAGCCTCTTTAGTTTTTCCTCATGTGGAAGTCCCTCCATCCCACTAATCGTCCTTGCTGCCTCTCTGAACCTTCAGTTCTTCTATACCCTTCTTGAGGTCTGGGGATCACAACTGGGGTAATGTATGCTAATCCGGGTATGTATGCACCATGGATTTATAAAGGGGACTAATGATACTTTCTGTTTCATTAACAATTCCCTTCTTAAGCATGTGGAGAAATAAGGGTGAAGCCATGAAACTGCTTGGGTTGAGTGAGTGAGGGTCTCAGTTTAAAGCCTTCCTAAAAGGAAGGAAACTAGAGCTATGATGAAGAGGGGGCAGGGTGGGGTGTACTAGGTGTAAGGAGCTGCACGTGGAAAGGAGACACGGGAAGGATGGAAGAGTGGCTTACGTATGAAGGGAAAAGCATGAACATGAGGAGGGCCTTCAGGATGAGGACAAGGAGTGTGAATCTGACTCTTTGCTTTCTCTTGTCTCTGGAATACCATGGATTTTTTTTCTGGTGGTGGCTAGAGGCCCCATTGTGCTAGGTACCATATAGTTACAGTTGGGACAGCCCCTGGCCAGAAGAGCTCTCCGTCTCCCTGCCTCTTGTCTGTGACATGGTTCAGCATCACTTTTACATGCTCTAATGAGACAACAGAGAGACACCCACCCCCTTTTTGGTTGCAGACATTCAGAGCTCAGCATGGCGAGGCTTAAAATTGCCCATGACTTCCATCCTGGTGCTGTGACCAGTCACCTTCATCTCCGCCTCCTGTTTATGCCCCAAGTGTCAAAAATTGGTCTTGGGACAATGACTCCAGACCCCTAAGGAGAAACATATAGCCTCTTATCACGGGCCCAATTCTTTCCTGCACTGAGCCATGTCTTTACACCATGCTGGCTGTGTAGTATCAGAGAAGTGTAAAAGAGAGCTGTGCAAATCGGGTCTACACTGCGCCATTAGGGACAGCGCAGGGCACTGGCTACAGGCGCCTCCATCGCCTGCGTTTCCTGCCAGGGGTATCCGTAGAGAGCACTGTCCGAACACCGGCTGCTAGAGAGTTAATAGTAACTCCTGTCCCAGCTCCTCGCAGCAGGGACTCCCTCTAAGGGAAGCCGAGTAAGCCAGGGCCCCTTGTTCTCCTTGATTTCGTGACCACAGCAATTGCTGCATAATTTAGACTCCGCCAGGGAAATTCATTTATAAGGATGCCTGCTCTGTTTAGCTTCTCCTCCTCCCCCCTCATTATCTCTCTCCCTTACCCCTTCTTCTGTTCTTTTTGAAGACGGCTTGTTAATAAGCATGTCTTCAACACATGTTTATGAGCTTTAATGCCTGTCTTCAAAAAGAAGAAAAGGAAGGGGCAAGAGGGAGGTGGGAAGAATTGAAGAGAGAAAGAGAGAGAGAGAAGTGTGTCAGGAGGGGAGAGGGATAGAGAAGGAGAGAGACAGCATTGAGAAGGGGAGATGCATGAGGGATAGGAGATTTTCCATTTGAATGCTGTCTTATTAAAAGCCCAGTGCTAGGTATCCTGGTCTTTTCAGGTACTTAAAAGCCTTCATGAGTCATCCGGCCCATGATAAAAATGCTTCATTGCAAATGGGAAGATGCCACAGGTACATGTTGCTAGAAACCCCAGCTGGTGCACCCTGGAAATGATAAGCATTTGCCTGGTTTGTGAAAGACATTTTAGAGTAAAAGCTACCTGAAGTGTGAAGAGAGTGTCCATGCCCCTAGTGACTGCCCACGGATGTGTGGAGCCTGGAGACTGCCAGGACAGACAAGTGTGTCAAGGAAGGGTGGCCTAATGAGACTGGTTTGATTGAGAGTCTTCTAACAGGCATGTCACCAGGGCTATGGAGGAAAGGTGGGAAGGAGAAGGAGGGTATCCCATGTTTAAAATATTCTTGGTGCCAGTGAGCTGCCCTTGACAACGAAAGCAGTGATGATGAAAGTCCTTGGCTTTAACAGGAGGCCAAGGACTGACAACGGGCATGGGCCCCAAGCCCCACAACTGACAGGGGAAGCAAGAATAAAAAAAATGCCCTGGGCTACACCTGGTTTGAAAAACTTCATCTTCATGGTGAACCTGAGTTTTATCTTTAGGGCAGCAAATGCAGCCTAACATCCATCCTCAATAATCTTCCTAAAATATACATGCAAGAAAACTGCTTAAACTGGGACATGAAACTCCAGTATAAATGCTTTGCTAAAGCACCTGGCCAGAGGTGGTCAGCTGAGGAGTCTAGGTGTGCACTAGCACCTCCAGGACTAGCTGCCTCTTCTCTGACATGGTGCAAAGGGGAAGGAAAAGGGCTTCAGCACTTACGGATCTTCCACAACCAGCATTAAAGAGCTCTTGCACTGGGGCTGGGTGTCAGTGTGCCGTCTGCAGCCTCCCACTCCCTTTCCCTGCAGCAGGGAAGCCCAAAGCCTCCAAGACCAGCAGCTATGTATGAGCCAACGCTCACTGGCAGGGAAGATGTGAAAGTAAAGGGCACCATTGTCCCTGCACTCCTGGATGAAGTGTGGTCAGGGGGTACCACCAGAGCACAGCAGCACTGCTATATTTGATTGCTGCCAGGAAAATGCAACAGAGTTAATAAATATGTCCATGGTGCAGGTGTGGTTCTTGGAAATGGGGCTGTGCTGGGACAAAGCTGAACTTTGCATCTGGAGGCCAGAGTATACTGGGGGGCACATGCTCACTCGGTCTTTGGAAAAGTGGTAGCTTGGGCTCCCTGCTAGTGCAGCCTTGCCTTGGGCATGTGAGGAGAGAGCATGGCCATGTTTCCACCCAGACATACTGAAAACTCCAAACACTGCTGATCTCCTAGCCTTCGGGACCTGACAATATGGGCATCCCTACCAATGATGACTCATAGGAGCTCCAAAATATCTGAGGACTTCACCTCGCTTTGGCACTGGGCACTCCTAGCTGACTTTTAGGGACAGCTGGTAGAGGGAAGCCCTGGAATAGGGTTACCATATTTCCAGTTCCAAAAGAGGACACCTGCTTGGGGGGACATGGAGCACAGGGCGGGTGCCCCTCACTCCTGACCCGCAGCTGCTGCTTCTCCCAGCCCTGCTGGAGGGGGGCTCCAGATGCCCTGGTCCTGTCTGGACCAGAGCGCGGTGGCTGCAGCAGCTCCAGCTTATGCAGGAGGTGGCAGAATGAGTCCAGCCCCAGCACAGCCTGGAGGGAGGAGGAGGGGAGGCCTGTGGCACCCCCCGCCCTGGGCTGTGGCTTTAGCTTTACACCAGGCAGCCTAGCTACACCCACCCCCAGGCAGCATCTACTGGGCACCCTGCCCCTGAAACCACGGGCACCAGTCCACAGTGCAGCTGGCCCAGGCACATGGTTCCCCACTGCCCCGGAAGGCCCCCCCCGCCCTGCCCCTTCACCTGCTCCAGGGACAGGTGCCTGCCCCCTACCCCCCGTCCTCAAGCCCTGGCCCTCCAACCCCTGCTTCCCATAGACTTACCTGCATCCAGCTGCTGGGGCTGCTCCCACCACCCTGCCTGGCTGTGTGCTGGCCATTGATGCCCCCTGCCTCCAGTCGCCCCAAGAAGCTCCCTGCAGGCTGGAAGGCTACCAGCCTGCAAGGGGAAACCCGCTTTTTCCTCCTTTTAAAGAGGAAAATCTGTGTTTTTCTGCAGAAGATGGAAAATCCAGATCCCTGGTAAACTTGCAAGCTGGGAAATGCAGTTCAATCAGCAGAATCCCAAACACTTGTTCCTACTTCAAAAAACCACCTGGACGAAGTTTGGAGGACCCCAAAAGAGGACATGTCTAGGAAAACCTGGGCATATGGTAACCCTACCCTGGAAAGAAGCTGCGATTAGAACTGGTTGGAGCATTTTAATCACAACAGCTTTCCACTGGAAAATGCCATTTTGATACCACCGAAATCCATGCATTTTGACAAAAATGTATTTTGAGGAGAACTGAGAGTTACAAAAAGGTTGAAACACTGTCTTTTTTGCCACTTGCAAGATTCATAGATTCATAGATGTTAGGGTCGGAAGGGACCTCAATAGATCATCGAGTCCGACCCCCTGCATAGGCAGGAAAGATGTAGTGTTTCACATGTTTACTTCCAAATGACTTCTTCTATCATTTAGAAATTGACTGTATTCCTTATTAGTTTCAATTTTATGTCAAATAAAACTGAAACAAAATGTTCTGAACTGATCAGTGCAAAATGCTTTGATGCCAACGGTGGTTTTTGTTGTTCTTTTAATAAGGAAGTTACATTTCTCAAAGTTCTGGCTCCTTGGATAAAAAGAAAGATTGGTGGGATGCAAAATCCATTTTCCCATCAGTTCTAATCAATGAGAAGGAGAGGAAGAGGCACTCTCAGTTAGGAAATGTATACAATTGCTAAAGTCCCACTTCAGTTTTCCCAAGGTCCCTCTGGGATACAAAGTGTTGTCAGTCATAGGGCTCCTGGGTGTCCAACTGATTGGGAAGCCCCAAACCCTCTCCTTTGACTCTTTTTGGCCTTTTGTGCTTTCATTTCAAGGCTGCAAGATTTTTAGCCCCTTAAAGCAATGGATCTTGGTGCCTGGAGTCAGCATCTGCTAATGTACCACTCCTTGTTCCCCACCATGGCTTGGAATTTATTGATAGCTCCATATGCTTAGTCTCTCCTTAGTGTCGCGGCTCTGATGCCCACATCCTGAGACAAGGATACACTTGTTCAGTTCAGTCAATTAGAGAAGACTGTGCCAGCATCTGATTTGGTTTGTTACTTACGGCAGAAGGAAAGTGAAGACAGGATTGATTCAATCCTCTTAGATGAGGTTTGGGATGCTTGAATAAGGGGCTCTATGTAAGTGTTAGTGATTGGTTTAAATCAATCTGCCTCCTTCTCTCTGGATTTCACATGGGGGCCAGGAACTTGAAAGCCCTGTCGTCAGAGAAAACGTGCTAAAAGGGCAAATTATTCACTCCCTGCTTTGCCATGCAGACTCAGCAGGGCTCTGGAACAGCAGGCAGCCTCCTAGTTAAACACTTAGAGTGGAAAAAACAACTTTCAGGTGTGGTTTATGACATACCAAAACCAGTTCCCACGAGCCTGCTCTGCATGTAGGGTCTCTGACAAAGAGACAGCAAGGAAGAACCCCCAGGACTACAGCTGGACAAAGCCAGGGCTCAGTTTGGGTTTGCCAGCCCTCTCACTAGATGTTGTGGTCTCCAAACTAGCAGTGGTACAGGTATTGGGTCCAGTCTCCAGCTCAGCCCACACTCTTTTTGCAAGGATGTTTAAGGAAAAAAGACTTTGATCTTGCCTTGGCTGATTTCAACGACTGACTGGCAGAATCAGGAGAAGCTGGCATTTTAGCATCACTGGGTGCATCTACACATGCAATTAGCTTGTAGAATAAATTCTGGCGCAGTCTGCGCCCTCATTTATTGCTCCCAGGTGCAACATTTACATGTAAGCCCAGGATCATGGTATGTTGAGCTGGGGCAGAGCAGTCCTGGCTTGCAGGAGGTCCAGGGCATCAACCTGCCATCCCAGGGCTGCTTCACCCCAGCTCAATGTGCTGCAGAGGGGCTGGCTGGGGCCCAAGCATGCTATAGTACAGGGCAGCCTCCACACTGTAGCACCTTCATGCCCCAGTTACCATCTACACATGCATTTTGGCACACGTAACTACTCCACTGTAGGATACTTGTCTTGGACAGTACTATCATACAGCAGAGTTAATTCATTTACTCTGCCCTAATACGGGCATACGTATAGATGGCGACGCTTTACTGAGGAGCTAGTTAGTCAGCTCCACAGTAAAGTGCACGTATAGATGCATCCACTGAGTATTTTTTGTAGTAAGATGATTTTAGATCTGAGTCCCATTTACTCAAACTTGTGGGTAGGATTCAAAGGGAAGATTCTATTTTTTTACTTGTTTCCCTCTTGCAAAAAAAAAAAAAAGAAGCACTACAGTTGGTCTCAAGTGAAGCTAAGAATGCATACGGAAGGCCATCTTGAGACCATTTATTTAAAGACATGAATATTGCCAGCAAAACATCAGTTTGACTGGAGACAGTTCAGGAGTCCAGGAAATGACCCGAGACCCCCCCATAGAAATGTCGCTGTCCTCTAAAAACAAAAAAACAAAAAACAAAAAAACCCAAGCAGCTGAAGAATTCCATTACATGGATTTGAAAAAGATACCATGTATAGCAAATAACCACATTAGCCACACAACAAAACGAATATAGCAGAAGCCTACAAACAAAATTACATTTCACAATTAGGGAATGAATAACTCTTTAGACAAAAGCAAGGCAATGGAAAATTTTTGAGCATAAACTAACGCCTCTAATTGTCTTTCTATAGCTCTTCTGTTCACTGATCCATTGAGCAATGATAAAAGCATTAAATTTGGTGATTATGTTCAGTGTTTCTAATGATGGTGAACTGCCTATGACTTGCCTGACTGTGCTCAGGTACAGGTGCAGGTTAGAAAGAGCTGCTGGTGCCCCCACATTATACTGCAGTGTAGATCTCATGGGATATATTATTACATGGGAATCAAAGCAGATTAATTCAAATATGATGAAGTCCTTATATTTATATCAAGAGCTTTGTCTTCAGGCTAAGGTGCCTTCAGGCTAAGGTAACCTATTGGGTAGGACAGAGCAAAGGAGAAACTCTTGGCTGAGATGGGAACTCTGAAAGTGTTCTCGTCTCATCCTGAAGCCAAATCGGGGAAAAATCTCACTGGAACCAATAAAGCCTGTTGAACCCTGTTAAAACTGAGGTCCTGGTTCTTCAACACCTGCTGATGTTGACCAGCTCTTCATTAAACTAATAAGGGCTGCAAGATTGGGGCCTGAGGATAAACTTCAGAATTTGGCCCATCTGCTTTATGTTCCTGGAGCTGAAATATTTGTGGTTTTGCTTCTGTCTGTCTACAGGAGTTTCTTGTCCGCCTATCTCCAAGCATATCCCAGCTACTGATATACTAGGTTTTCTTTTGATTCTGATCAAGTTAATATTTCTAACTCTGATTGAAATAAGCACATGATCTTATTATCTACATGTCCGCCAGGGTGCATGTCACAGCTTGCCTAGCAAATGGTATGTTTATAATGCCATTAATGATGTCTAAATAATAACTGTTAGTTAGTCATCTTTTTATTATCACATGGGGCTTCACTGGGCTTTCCTATATACCTCCTATGGAAACGTGCGTTGATATCTGTCTACAAGGATCACAGCTGATCGAAAGGTTAATGGAACTTGTGTTATGTTGAGCAAACATTTCAGTTCCCTGTGTTTTGATCCCATCCAGCCACGTTTTACCTGTTTAGTTTTTTACCCATCTCTTTAGTCTCTGAGCCCTTTCCAAAATGGAACTAACACAAAATAAGTCAAGTATATTTGTACCTTCACCCTAATAGGATGCTTGTGTCTGCTTCTCTCCAAGAGATTCGAGGAAGGGTACTGTGATACCTGAAAGCTTGTCTAAGTCTATCCTAACCATGAAGTTTGCCCAATAAAAGAAATCACCTACAAAAGTTCCCGGTGTTTTTAATCGATTTTTTTTTCCCCATCTTCTTTTGTGTATGTGAGACCTCCTTCTCTTCTTTTCCCTTCCATTTTCTCTTGCTTAGTTGTGTGGGAAAATGGTCCGTCTTGAACAAAACATCAAGGTAATTCCCTCCTTTGCTTTCACAGATTTTCCCTTTGTGGGTGACGGTTTCATTCTTCCTAATTGTCAATGGAGGCTGTGGTCCCTTAGTAAGAGGCAATCCATCTTGGTAGTTTGACCCACCACTATGGATGCTTTTGAAAAATTAGGCTGAAATTAACTGAAATTAACCTAACGTTCTATGGGGAGTCGTTAGGGTGACTGGAGCACTATGGTGATATACCCTTATTAGCTTGTGTGGCTCAGGAGCAGCAGTTTGAGGTCAATGCATTTCTTCCTATGTGGAAGTCTTGGAGAGTTGGGTCACGGTGGCCTTCTGAACTGTCTCTGAAAGGTATTCTCTTGATAGCTACATCTGGCAAAGTAAAGAGGATGCAGAAGACCTCCTATATCACAGGCTTATTCTGTCATCTGAGAGGTGACTTATTCAGGAATGGGAGAGTAAATATTGGTAGTAAACTGTGCAGAATGTGGTCTTCTGAACTGAATGCCACAGATAAATGTCAAGGAAATATGAGCCTTGATGTGCTGTCCATGTTGGCAAACCCAGTTATCCATCAGCATAACTAATGCCACTTTTGCTTTACTCCCTCACCTGAAACCTGGTTAGGAGGCAGTGAATGGGTGCAGCAGATGATGGCGTTTCACTACCTTTCTGATTAGGGTAGTTGGCTAATTTGAGAACTTGCTACATTGCTAGAGCCCAGTTTTCACTGACTTGGGTACAAGCCAAATTATTTAACAGCGGTAGGTTCTACGTTTCAAGTGGGAAACCTGTCTCTGTTAGAAGAGGGCTCAGATGATCTTGGGTATCCTTTTTCTAGTAATGGATTTGAATGACATAAGGTAGCTCAGATTACATGCAGCATTTTTAATACCTATGGCTATGGGAGTAGACCAAAGACTGAGAAAAGAGGAGGGATGTTTGCAGGTCCAGGGTAGGGAGGAGGTTCCTGTTCTCGGGAGAGGACATTCTGCACTGGAGCGGCTTGTGAAATGGGTTGACAGCTCTTCCCAGCCTGGGATGCGAGCTACTGGGGCAGTGTGAATGCAGTGCGATTGATGATGCGATTTACATTCCTGAGAAGTCCTGCTAGTCATGATTTAGCAGCTGTAATGGTCAGGAAGAAAAATGATCCTTTTGCTGCTACTGCAGCTGTGGAGAGGGATTGTGGGAAATTCTTGACTCAAAAACCCGTCTGTTTCTTCCTTGGATTTTTGTCTTTGGTTTTCAAGTTTTCCTTCCCTGCTGCTTCCTCCATTGCAGGTCAGCAGAGAACCACAGTGATTTGTGACAGTAGTGTTCAGGTGAAAGTATCAAATTAACCAGTGAAGTCAGTGGAAGGCTCTGCATGCGATTGCAGCTAAGAGGTCACTATTCATAAAATCATAGAAAATGAGGTTGGAAGAGACCTCAGGAGGTCACATCTAGTCCAGCCCCCTGCTCAAAGCAGGACCATCCCTAGCAGGACCTTCCACTATTGTTGTGGAAGTGCCTAAAAGTCCAGCAGAGATTGGGGCACCGCTGTACTGTGACCTGACAAACACAGAGAAAGAGGCAACTCATCCCTCCACTGCAGCTTAGCTAGACAAGACACGCATAAGAAACAAAGGCAGAAAAGTCCATCAGCCGGGCCACATCAGAGCCAGGCCTTGACCCCGAATCCTTGTGAATCCCAGCCCAGTGCTGCATCGCCTGCAACATACTGCCTCGCTTGTAGCCATCCTTTCTTCAAATGAAGCCACATCCTAGCCTCAATTAAAGACGCTGTCACCGACTTCAGGTCACAGGTTTTCTCAGCCCTGGCAATGCTTCTGACTGGCGGGGGTAAAGAAAGCAGGGCTCAGCCCTGCCTCGGTGACACATGAGTTTTATGTGTGAATGCTGCCCCTGCGTTCCCTTTCATGTTTGTGCTCTGTGATGTATTGGCTCCCTGTGTTTTTTCAGTTGTGTTACAGGTTTGAGAAAAGCAGCTCTGTTCTATGAGAGAGGCAGCGCTGGGCTCAGTCAGGCTGGCCCAGCCAAGCTCATAAAATTCAGCTGTGTGGCTGTGATAGATGGGAGAAGAAAGAAGCCTCTAAGGCAAGGCAGGAGTAGGAGCCGACTCCTGTAGCTGCCAGGTTTAAAAGCTATACGTTCCAAAGAAATCGGTAGATCTTTAATAGCCATTTATTTTAATGCAAAGCAGGCTAGCAAGGACTGGACCTGCCACCCAGCTTGGCTCACAGGGAGCTTGGGCAAAGGCTATTGGTTGGTGTGCTATTCCTCTTACAGATGCCAATCCTACACTGCCTACACCATGGGAGAGCCATCTGTTATCTCCATGTGCATGCTCCTCTTTCCCACGTGCATGTCTCCAGAAACACTCAGGGGTCCCCACTCCCAATAAAATACCATATTTTCACCTCAGGCACCCAGCTCTCCACCCACATTTCCCTCAACCCTGCGTGCACTCCCCATGAGAAAGAAGTAAGTGTGCTTTCAGGCTTTTTCCGTCCAAGATGCCTGCATGCAATTGCTTACCTTAGTGGGAAGGCCTGTACACTTGGGCTCCTCTTATACATCTGCCCCGTCCAGCAAAGTCCCCTCCAGAGAAAAAAATGACAGGGCATGAAGTTGGACAGGATTTTCTTCACTTAGTCAGACTTGGTAGATGAGGATGGGCATGGTTAGGTGAAGCTACAGGCTCTAGAGAGTGAAGAGCTCTTTTGACTGGATTTTGAAGACTACTGCAGCCCAAACTCTAAGCCCTTTACTTTGCTGTGGATTTTTAAAGGTAGGTAAGCCCATGAACAACAGTGGGCTGAGTACATTCCCAGTGTGGCCAACTCTGAGCTTTGTAAAAGCAGTAGACACGAGTCCCCAATCTCAGAAAAGGTTTAAAAATCCTGAGGTTCCTTTGAATAATAAATGCAAGGATTTGTTTGACTTGCCCCCCTACCCCGTCTTTTCAGATGTTAGAGGATATGAGAATAATGATTTCAGACTCTTCCTGCTACCACAACTGTTTGAAATGCATTTTAAAGGCTGCTGAGATTCTCCCCCAAACCACGTGATTCTATGAGCTGGTACCTTAAGAAACGCCCCCAAATGCTAAATCATGAGAATTAGCAATGTCAGATACCCGGCATAGTCCCGCAGTTCCAGGAGGAATTAATTTGCCTTCATTGAGTCATATGTGGTATCTGACAGAATTGAATATGGCCCATTGTGTTTCCAGCTAAGGAGAAGCCTGTACTAATGTATTTAATTCAATTAATTAATTAACTACTATAATTAATTCAATTTATAAGACGCCCTCTAGGTATATTTACAACAAGAACAATATAAACAGTACAGTACATCATGCCAACCAGTGTTTGTTAATTTGAGTAAGAATACTCTACCACCAAGCCCCAAAACCAGATCAGCTTCTTCATTAAAAATCTGGTAAACAGCCTTCACTGGAAGGGCAACAGCCTTGTTTGGTGTTGAGACAGAGTAGGAGAGACGGGTGAATAGCAGAGCCCTTGGCTGAGGACATCCAGCACTCACATGTGCAAATCAAGCATCTAATAGCTTTGAGCTCCCAGTTGATCTCCATCATCACACTGGAGCGATGAGAGCTGAAGTATTTGCCAAAAGGCACAAGTTCCCTGTTGAAGGAAAAGCCATGTAAGACAGTTTGGCCATCAAGACGGGATGAGTGAGTCCTCACTCTCTGCTCCTCTATGGAGCAGAACTCCTTCTTTCTGCTGGCAAAGCAATGTCAGATCTCCAACTAAAAGATACCTTTTGCCGACAGAAGGTGCCTGTAGATACGTCCATCCTTTCTGTTGGTTGCCGCAGCCATTTTGCATCCTGCCATCATGGGTGTATATGTACTCTGGCAGGCTCGCTATGGTGGCTATGGCTACTGTTGGGTGGCAGAAGCAGCCTAGTGTAGACAAGGCCTAAGACCTTGCTAGTGTTGGACAGCCACTTGCTTGATATTTTTGTATCTCCACGCCAAGCTGCTTTGTTTTTGCATCTGTCATTGGCCTTGCTCCATTTGCACATACTTGTTCATTGGTATGTTCCTATCCCTTCTTTCCTTCTAGCCTAATAGCATTCAGGTTCAGGATGGACCTTCCAAACCTGTGGAGTTTGAATTCCAGGGGGAAATGAATTTGCTGGTCACTAAAATAAAAAGATGGTGTCCACGCTGAAAAGCCTCCTGGAAGCCAAGCAGGCCTGCATCTACGCTGTACTATGAAATGAGGAATTAGATAGATAAAGCAGATCTAAGAACAAACAAAGCCACCCATGTATTTTGGCTAGGCAGAAGGACACAGCTATAAAGATGTGGCCTGGGTGACGTAGAGTGAAATAGCTCTTGTTCAGAGAGTGATAATTCCTCTCTCTCTGGCTTTGAGAAACTTTTCTGACTCTACAGTAGCAGGCAGTCTTCACAACAGTATTTTTAATAAAAATGTGACCCCCACCCCCTCCCCCCGATGCATTCTTAGGGCCAAATTCCCTTCACCTGGAGGAGCGCAACAGACCATATCCCATTAAACATTGGAACCAAATTCATCCCTTCTGGGTCTATGCTGCACTCACTAGGACTCTATTAGACTTCTTGTGCTGCCAATAATCATGATTTTGTCGTGACTCTCCTCATACTCGGCATTTTTCTGAAAACATCAGATGTACACATGCCACTCCCATTTCCTTGAATTGGAGCTTCACTCCAGCATCCAAGGGCATAGAGGACATAACTTGGGGCCAGTAGCTATTGCTTTAACAAGCAGCAGGGGCTGCTGTTGCCGGTGGGCTAACACAAGCTCTCACTAGGAAAAAGTCTACATTGGTATAACACCAGTCACCCGGCTGTATTGGAAAGGACTCCCCACGGGCACAAGACCTGGCAGGTGTCATCTCCTCAAGTGTTCTCTTATGATCGTGGCACAATTCTCCACCACGCCATGTTCAAAGGCTTGGGACTAGCTCCTGAAGCCATTATGATGAAGTTTTGTGTCTTTTTCGCTCAGTTGGACCCTTGGTCAATAGATCGCTATGGCTGGGGTAGCAAATTACCATCACTCTCTGCTGAGTGTGACAGCAAGCATGTAAAGCTTCTTTTCCCTGTTATACTTTGTTAAGCCAATACTTTTTTTATTCTTCTGGAAGTAAACATATGGGCTATAACTCTTTGCCAGCACTCGAAGAAGGATTTAACACCTTCCCCGTAGAGGACAGCCTACTGATTGCATGCTGTTCTGCTGGGATGCATTCAACCTGACTTTCCTAACTCTGAACTCATTTACAATTCCAGCAGGCCTTATTTCAGGGAAGGGGGTTACAGTTTCCTTTACACGTAGCAGCTTGCGTTCCAGGAAAGGACGAACAGGTCCAGAGCTTGGACTCTGGTTTCTTTAATCCTTTGCTAGCTCTGGGACGTTGTCAAGGGGGCTTAGTTGTACAGTGTCTGTGTGCTCCGTGGCTCCTTGTTCATTTCTTAGTGGGTCACGCAAGGGGAAGAGACAAGTGTTTGGCTGTTTTGAATTTTTTCTCAGATGAAGCAGGCATCCCCAAGCAGCGTGGCAATGTCTGCTGCGTGTTCATCTTCTCTCACATGTCATAATTCTGCTTTCTTGCTACACACTGTCTTTCTGTTACTGGGGCAATGTATAATGGAAAAACCCAAAGTATTCAAATCTGTGTTGGGTGCAATGACTCTTTTTGGTGCCTGTACTTAGAGAGACCTGGTTTTGCCATATCACATACCCCTAATGGGAAGTAGTCCTGAAACAAATCCCTGGTCTGAACAGTGGTTTGGCAGACTAGGTAAGACTATGTAGTTGGTCCTTTCCCCGGATGATCGGATGCTTGACCCTGAAGTTCATTACAGAGGACCAGATATGAATGTTGTGCCATATGCCTACTGTAGTTGCTGCCTATTGTGTCTGCTGGACGAGAACATGGGAGCTAGTAAGTGTAGGGAGAAAACAGCAAGGCTTCATTTCTAGAACCCTGCTCCCAAACTGAATCCGATGAGAGTTTTTTCCTGTTGACCCCACCAAGTTTTGGATCAGGTCCTCTGACACTGCCTCAGCTCTGGTAAAACCTAGACAGGAAGGCTTAAGGTACTTATCAAGGGAGAGTCCTCACCACAAGAATAACTGGGAGCCTTAAACTTATGTTCTCTTTTTATACAGAGCGTATCTGCTTTCACGTTCAAGGATTCCTGGCAGCCAGGCCAGAGCTTGCAGGCTTTCCTTGCGCTATGTTCCTGTTCATGTCAAGGGATGTTTTACTCCTGTGGTGTCAACCTCCTGGCCCCACAGGGTGGACGAGTGGTGCAGGGCTGTCTCCAAGTCTCCTCTTGCACACGGGGAGAGTCCATGGGCGCAGTCCCGCACACTGGATCTGGCCACTCACTGACTTGACTACATGCACCAGGCCCACTGTGCACTGGCACAATCTAGTGTGCCAAGTCACACCATCCAGCTTGCAGGGATCCCCACGGGTCTAGAAATTTGGCAGCAGGGAAGCAGCAGCAAACCTTGCCGTTGTTCCCCCATCGCCTAATTTCTGGACCCATGGGAAGCCCTGTGGGCTGGATGACATGGCCTTGTGGGCTGTATTTGGCCCATGCCAAGAGTTGAATATTACTTTTTACTCACATGAAGACAGAGTCCCTGACATCAAAACCGGGTGAGTCCTTGGATGCTGAATCCCACTGCATTAGATGCTTTTGAGTTGGAGCAAATGAAAGAGGACTGAGTATTACCTTTTCAGTGAGCAATTACCCTCCTCCATATAACAAGAGCTGTGTGAAGTGCGTCTTTTTGTCTTTGTTCCCCTTAGTTCCATCCCTGATGGGAGAAACATTTATAACCCCCCACGCAGTGCCCTCCGGAAAGGGACTCGGGGCATGAAAATGCCTCTCCCTCTCCTCCCCAACGCTGGGGAGAACCTCCGAACAGCCCTGCCCTTTCAGCGTCTCAGAGAAGGGGTAGATATGCAAGGGTCATAAAGGCCTGAGGACGGCCCCTTATTGCAGCCTGTTGTAAGCAAACAAGGCCTCCAAACTGCCCTCCTGTGCAGCTCTATTTAAGAAGACATGATTCAGGGATTGTAAAAGTCCTTGTATCTCTATTCACTGGCAGTGACTTACTTTGGCTTTTAGCATTCAACAGCCCTTCCTGGCAAGCTTCCAGCCTGCTCTAGGTTCCTCTTTGCTCATCAATCTTTTTACCAAAACACTGTGATATATACTGATCAGCGTCCCCATGGGCTTCCAAGACAGCGGACAAATTACCAGATTATTTGTGAATTTTAGTCATCCAATGGGAATTCGATGCTTTGACTGTAAATGTGAAATCAGCTACTTCCTACAACTTCAAAACAGTGAGCTGTTAACAAGTCAGGTAAATTAAACAGCAGACTCACTCCACTAACAGGCAAAGCTGTCAGGAGAAGACAGATGTGTGCAATCAGCGTGGCGTTCAGACTGACTCGGCAGGATCCAAACTCCCGTTTCACTGATTCAGGGAAGAAATCAAGAAGTAGCTCTGAACCTGATGGCGAGGAAGGGCTGGGGATGAGCGATGGTTTCCAGCAGCTTGAAAGAGCTGTAGATTTACTATATGCGCTTTACCTAGTTATTCACTATGATACATGAAGAAACTGTGGCTCTTACATAAAAGACTCGAGCACAGACATTTTTATATATTACAAGCACTGCACAGGCCCTCAGCACACAGCGTGATTTTGAACCTGGACATATCTCCAGGATGCCAGTCAGTGCCAGAGGCACCTGGCAGCATGGGTCAGTGCCAGGGATGCAGCACTCACACAGGCACATCTGCACAGCATGCACAACCCACCCACATAGACTGTGTGGAGACACGTGTGTCCAAACAGGCTTTGCAGAAACACACATATCCCAGATTTACTCAGCAAACAAAAATAGACCTAGTCACTTTATGCAGTGCCATTAGGGACCTCATTTTTCTTTTGGGAAGACATGCATCATGTACCAAAATCCATCTCTGTTATGGAACCAGCCCTGGAAGCCCATACTAATTTTCCCAGAGTCCTTGCACAGAAGTCTGGAGCCGCCTGTTACTTCTCTGTTCTGCAGAAATTATTGTACATGAACAAAGCAGGCTTAAAACAACATGCTACACGAGACCGCAATGAGGCAGATAAGAGGGCCGCTGCATTTGATTTAAGCCTGAATCAGGGACAGAGCACAGCCTGTTGCAGCAGCAGAAGCCATCTACCAAAAGAGATGCGACTTGCACAATATAAGAAATATAGCTAAACTGTCTTGTCTTTGTTTTCTGAAATCATATACATTAGAATTCATTATGTGAAAGCACAACCCCGAGTGCTTACAACCAGGACAAAAATATGATGAGGGAAGATGCGGCTACATTTGAATGTGTTAAGTAAGTTTATTATGGATCATTTTAAATACAGGGCAAAACTTTAACAGGCAGCATATATGGCTGATAAGACTCCACGGGGTGGTAATCAACGGGTGCTGACAATGGAAAATGCAGATCTATCAATGCTCATTTATATACTTGCTTAATACGAAAAAAGTAAACAAGCAGATTTCTGGCTTGCTTAAAAAGACCGTTCCCACTTCTCGGTGCCTAGAAGATCAGGCCACATTTTATAAGCTGAATTCCTGATGTTAGTTAACTTGTTTTTCCGAATTTCAAAAGCTATTCACCTCTAATAGTCTGCCCACAATTAATACCAGTTTTCTGTTTGGAACCAAGTTAATTCACTGTGCCAATAAAACCATTTTCCAGTGAGTGCTTTGAGGTGGTTAGACTGGTACCTATAGACACAACGTTGCACCTGAAATAATGCCATGTTAAAATATTTCTGAGGGCACAGAAAGGAATTGAAATGTAATTTTCAAAGCTGCGCTCCCAAGTACTTTCAGCAAAATCCTGTAGGAGGCTTTTGAGTTGTTTCTTTTTTTCCAGGCCTTATGCAAAGGACTCCTAAATGTCATATGGTTTTATTGTTTTGACACTTCTGCAATGATAAATATTGTTACTGAAAGTCAGGCAAAACAGATGGATGGCTGCCTTTGTGAATTTCATCAAATCTCGTGCTAATTAAAGGACTGTCAAAAAAAAATTGAGATACTGCGTTGGAATTTCAGGCTTGTCACAAAGGGCCAAATTCACCAGCAGAATTGCCAAGCAAGTCAATGGGAGGTTTCTTAAACAAGAGGCAGAAAGACATTGAGCTAAAATGTTTGTGTTTTGAAGTGACTTCTTGCTTTAAGTTTCTTATGTAAATGATACCAAATGGATGAAGCTTTGATTATGCACTCCTACCATAATTCTGCTGTATGTGAATTAAATATGCAAACAGGCATATGCAAAACCACACAAAGACTGGTGTACCCTGCTATCAAAACAGTCTTACAACTTACAACCTTGTTTGTACAGCGCTTTCAACTTGCAGATGTCCAGATGCGTGCTTCCTCATTCATTACAGTATTCTCGTATTTTGATTGAGAGGTGTGAACTGCAACCCCCCCAAACTTGGTGGGTGTGATTTTTATTTTGGTGAGAAGCCAGTGCACCGTCACCCTCCCTTGTAAACTTCCAGATGGGCCTTTTTTGGAGTCTTGCTTTCTGTAAGCAGTGATGAGGAAAGCCCGGAGTGAGGAAAAAGCAAAGGTGGAATTACTGTGCGTAACACCAATGGAGAGAGCAATGAGGAGTGGTGGTTATAGGGCTGGGCTCAGGTAGATATTAGCACATCTGTGTTGCAAAATGCTGGATTTCCCCCTGGGTCTTTGCAGATCTGCACACCCCTTTCTTCCTCCATAAACCCATCATCCCTTCCCTTCTCAGTCCATTTGGAAACAGTTTGCGCCTAACTTTGCCAGTTCATGGATTATATATGGGAAAGGAAGATCTCGCTATTAATGGCTCAATGTGCCAGGCTGTCGTGTCCGATCCTGAAATGGGGCCAGCCACGAAGGTTGTTTTTTGTGTCTCTTTCAGTATATTATCACCTCCCCGCTCGTACATTTGCACCTACAGGGAGGTCACTGACCTGACAACAAATAGGCAGCAAATAAATTCTTCGTGTCAGAGCCATGGGCGCTGGGAAAGCGTAAGCTCTGTGCTCAGCTCAGCGTGCCTCTCGCGGGGACAGAGGGAAGCCGCCCCTGTTTACTGCACCTGGTTGTCTTTATCCGTAACAGCCACAACATCAGTAAAAAAGTTACAGACTGGCCAGGAATCGATTGGTTCTAGAAGAAAAGATTAAACGGCACCGGGGTGGACCCTGCAGGCTGGTGGGAATGAGAAGGACCTGCCTGGGCCTTTGTTTACACTTTGACTTTCCCATCATTAACTGGAGGAGCCAGGAGTTGTTTTCCTTCCAGCAGCTTGAATTCATCTGTTTGCCCTCATCTGGATTTGCAAGCAGGAGCTGGTGCCCTCCTTCCCCTTCCTTCATCTTCAACAGCAGAGCTCAGAGCTGCATCCCACCCTGCAGCATGAGGGATGGGAAACAGCTGAGCAGGAAAAGCTCCACCCTCTCCCTGCTCCTTTAACCTGGGCCTGGCTGGGAGACTGCTACTGCAGGTGGTCGTAGGCTCTTCCCTTCCCCACGTGCAGTGGTTTAAAACCTGGCTTGGAATATGCTTGCCCATGTTGTGACTTCTGCAAATGTCAATAGGCAGCTACAGATGCTAATAAAGGGTTCACAGGCCTTTTAGAAACCCATGGATTCACAATGCTGCAATACGGGTCCATTTCCCGAGAACTCCTGAGCTGCAATCCCAGCGTTGTCACGGACTTGCCACCTTGCTTCCCCCCGCCCCTGAGCTGGCTTCTGCAGTCCTGTCCCTCACAGCAATTGCATCTCTTCACATCCCTATGTAGACTTTCAAAATTTAGGCCTAATGTCTTCCTTCCTGCACAGCTTCTTGCTGTATTAGGGACACCAACCTGAAGAGGAGAGCTCTGCTTAGAGTCCCTGCCCTACCACCCTGTTGTTAATGTTTGCAGAAGCCCAGGTGCTTACAAAGAGGCCTTAATTTGTTCCCCTCGCCCTCCCTTCAAGAAAACATGTTTTCAGCCCGGAAATCAACAGCGGAATGAGTCCTAGCTGGTGCCTGGAAGGCTTCCGGGCAGTCCGAAGTAGGGTGTTGCACTTCTGACCTTTAAAGAAATCTTATGGGATAGAAGCAAGCTAGAGCCGAATGAAAAGGGACTATTCTCCCACGAAGGAGTGCAAACCCCAAAGGAAGGTTAGGGCTATCAAAGAATATGGGACTTAAAGCTATCAAATGCAATAGTCTACTAGATACAGTATTTAACAGCAGCTAGCACAATGCATTCTGGCTGTAGACCACCATGGAAATACTCTATCTGCATATAGACAATTTGCATACACCCAATGTTATGCATTGAGGGCCTCTTCTACATCTCTTCTGAGGTCAGTGAAAGTCTCAGGTAACTTCAGTCATCCTTTAGAGATCCAAAGGTTAAGTTTAGTCTCATCATTAGACTCCATGATGCGCACATTCTCATTGGTACAATGAAAATACCAGGGACACCTTCCATCATATTTTTGCCCCAAATGCTAATATTTCTTCCAACAAAACCAGGGAATCACTTTATTATCTCTAATAAAGTACAGCCTGAAGTCCAGAAAAAACGTTTCTCCTCCCCACTGGAATGCATGATAGATCAATGAGTTGCAAAGTTCTTGTAAGAGGTATTTTATGTTCTGCATGGTCATTTTTTATGGCAGTTACAATGCTGATAAATTAACCAAAACAACCCGTTTTTAAACACCTGAGCTTAAACCAGCTTAAACTGTAGGAGAAAGTTAAACAGCTCTCATGTTATCCAAAAATGTTAAAAAATAGAGCTTCCCTTACAACCTTGAAAATCTCTGATTTCTCATGCATTCCAGCGACGAGATGTATTTCCTGGGTGTCGTTCCACTCTGACAAGGTATCAGACAGAACATCAGTCCCCACTAAATGAGACCAACAACAAAGGCTGAATGGAGATCGCAGAACAGCACCTGGAATTTCTAAAAAGTGGGGTTTGATGATGTCTTTTGTGTCCTCTGCATTGCCATCTGTAAAATGGGGATGAGAATGTCAGCCTCTTTGCAGCAGGCTTTGAGACCTTTCCAAGGAAAAAGGCTTGACCAGTGCAGAGCATTATTAATGATTGATGTTAATTATCCAAGAGAGACGCACCTTGGGCACCTTCCTATACCATTGCTTTAAGGAAAAAGATTCTGGACACACCCAGGATCCTGATTAAGCCCCCTTTTCCTTGTCATACGCCCTGGTTTGTAAGTGAGGGTTATCGGCACCTTATGAGACACTGCCAGGGGTTGTCTTTACCTTGGCCCACTTCCTGCTGAAATCCTCCCTGCTACATTAATCAAGCCCCCTTCTGATGACTGCAACTCCTTCCCTAGGGTTTAGCTTCAGTGAGTCCAGATTGTTTTGGCCACAATAATTAATCTCTCTTCTGAGGAAACAGGACTGCAGGCCTGATCCTGCTTTTGCTAAAGTCAGTGGGCATTATTTTTCTCCCCGTTATTCAGAATTCAAGGTTAAAATTACCCTCCTTGTCTTTCATACACTTGCTGGATTTTCTTCTACCCAGACTTGACATGTCCTATTCATCTGCTGCTTGCTCTGTGCTGTCTTGGCCTCTCCCAGAATGGGAACTTCTGGTTTTTGTCCTGCCCAATTTATATGAAACCTCTCTCTGAGCTTCGGGCTCTTCACACTCTCGCCCAGTATAACTTTCTTTCCCTTGTAGCCTTCAGCCAGGACTGTGAGCCTGTCGAGACTACAAATCTGCCATGCTGGAGAACAGTGCCCTTGAATGTACCATACACTCCGTACCTGCTACCCACGGATGCTCAGCCGTGCTGGGTGGGCAGCTCGCTACATTATCGCATCACAGCAGCTACACTGCTTCTGGTCCAGGAGGAAGGGGCATGAAGCCATGTGCCGTGAGGAGGATGCTGCCGCCTGGGACAGTCAGCTGGTGGCATAGATATGACCTCTAACAATCCCCCACCCAATCCGTAGCTGCCCGTCTCCCTTACAATAGCTGGGCTGCCTAAGCAGTTCTGACAGCTAAGCCAATGATTTATGGTGATTTTAATTAAGTCGGCGATTTTAGCCTCTTTCTCTGCCCATACAATATCTGTAAGCAGATCACAGTGTGCTCAGATTTTTTTTTTCAGTTGTTTGCATTGAGCCAACAGCTTGCTTTCAATTATTATTCTCAGGATTCATTTACACTATTTGTAATTTGAGCTGTGTTGAACAGTAATTGGTGAGAGAGGTCACATGCTGTACTTCCCTCCCTTGATTGGAGGAATGCCTGAGCACTTTCAGCACACACACTTGCATGCCTGATTTTAAACTGTGTTGTTGGTTACCTGCACACGTGACTGCAAAATGGATTTCTTGGGGAGGCGTGTGCTGATTTAAGCTTTTTGTCACTTGACTATTGGTGGAAAGTGAACACTGAATGGATACCACATGGCTGAAACAAACTGCTGTTAAAAAAAGAAAAAAAGAAATGTATATAATGCAGAAAAGCTTTTTGCATCACTCGCAGGGCACTGAGAATAAGGATCATTTTAGTCTTTAAATTTCAGCTTATTCTTCTGCCCTATGCCATCCCAGTCCCTGTCCGCTGGTATTGGAGAGACTTTACCAAACTGGGTAAAATAGTCTTTGTATTGTGTCTCTCATGATGCTATAGAAAAACAAATGATCTTTTAGGGCCTGAATCAATGTCCATTGAAGGCAATAGACTCTTACATGATTGACAGATTTTTGGACCAAGCCATTAGCCCTTTACTATATGACACAATAATTTTATTTGTATGGATATAATATCCCGCTCTGAAAAACTATCAGAAAATTTACCAGTCCAAGGCAAAAAATCTACTTGCTCAGTCTTTACAATAATGATTGATGATAATGGGGAAAAAACGAGAGCTATAATGATAATTTACTCGCCTGTCAAAAAAAATTAGTCATCCTATGTGAGTAGAATTATGCCAGGCTAATGTGTGAGCGTGTGTGTCTATATATAGACCTACTCATATACATTATGTACACACTGTATACAATGCACATTATATATAATACATGTGCACATTGTGTTTGTGCAGACTCGTATAAGTGTGTGGGTACATACATTTACACGGATCTGTTTGTATAGTATGCATATACATTTTGCATATGTGTTTATACCCATGTTGTCTGTGTGCATATATGTGTATGCACAAAGCTGGATTAGCGTGAAGAGTACGAGAGAGAGTGGAAGGTTCAAACTGCATATGTTACCATATAAGATGATGCTGCACGATTAAATTCTTTATATGATGACAAACTATAAATAGGTAGGTTTTTGCATATTATCATGTCACTGGCAAAAGTAAAAGTGGCATTTTGCATATAGATATGTATGAAAAGTTCCTCCTAATGGCAAATATTTGCCATATAAACATGTGTCACTGATACATAAAAGCATCCAGGACAGATCTAGAAGTAGCCCAAATGGGACTTCACTATAAGCTAAACCAATATATTTTAAGCACATAATATTTATCTATGATTCATCTGAGGGACGGATTGTAATATGAACTGGGGCTGATTCTGTAATATTCCAAGGTTTTCTATATGCTGTCACCTGTTTAAAATATGTGTGCAGTGTATTCAATCAAATATTTATTTTCGCCATCTGGGGGGCAGAGGTTTCTCATACTGAGCATTTGGGTTCCTCTCTGCCGGTCTGGTTTTTGTTTTTGCCAGCACATTTCCAAGCAGCCCTTCTGGGTCACTAATAAAGGGTCTAAATCTCCCCTCACATTTGCAACTCGCATCCGAGAGCAAGAGTAAACAGGACCATCTGAAGATTCCTATTTCTTTACATAAATCAAATTCTTTTACAATCCGTCAACATAACACATTAAAATATGCCCGTCTTGCTCGCTCTCTCTGCAGCATTTCCCTGGATTGCCTGCAAGAGGAGGGTAGACCCTCGGGAATTGTTTAGCAGCGATTCACTGGGTCAGTGTATTAGAACAGACTCAAGTCTATCAGCCAGATGGTGACTTCAGAAAAAAATTGACACACCATTTCAAACTGATTTCACGCAAACCCTCCTGAGGGGAGCCAGTGGGAATCCAACAATCAGATCTGCTGTGAATAAATATTACAAAATTGCCAATTACAAAAGGGATGTTTAAAATGTTTGACTGATTTAGAAGCCCATTCGTTTTTGCCTTATACTTCAGTGACGGATCTTTCAATATCAATGACTGATTGCCTGCCTTGTGCCAGTAAAACTTCTGCTTTCAATGTTTTATCACAAGAAGTTACTGTACTCTCATCCAGGGCACTTTATATCAGTGTAAAAGGCAGCCTGAGACAAGAATTAGAGCATCTGATGTTAGACTGATACAATCCAAGGCATGAGATCAGCTACAGATAGAGGAAAAAATGAGTATTGGACTTCAAATGGGAATTGGTCTGAACACTATTTGAAATAATAGAGCTTGAACGATCTTTGGTAAATATAATCAGATGACAGAGATTCACATGGACCTTGACATTAATGAGGGAGACTGCAACTTCAGTAACTGGCTTTATACCACCATCAAGATTTCTATATGGCTAAAAGCAATATTGTTCTTTGAATCACAGTGTATAGGGCTTGCTTTTCCTTGCTGTTTGGGTGACCCATATGGCTGCATCGCTAATTCAGCATCTGACAGTACCCAGTTAAAATCCTCTGTCTCCTCCCTTTGGCCTTTTCACTTTGTAGCATCCTTCTCTGCAGAAAGCTTCCATCCCTCTTTTACCAAATCCTGTAATACTCCACCCTCTGTTTTGGCCATCCCGTGCAGACAGGCTCTTTCCACTTGACCGCAATACCCCACTCATCTGTTCCCTTCATAGTTTCTGACAGTCACAGTATATATGGCAGCACTAACCCACACCTGCCTCAGGGTCCACTTTTCCTCCTACACCACTGGTTCTTTGCACCAACCTCGGTTCCTGGTCACTGTAATACTCTTCTCTCCAAATGGTTGCCAATTTTACAAATGCCAATGAACCCATCTTTTCTCATGATCCATACACTACCCAACAGAGGCAAGGCCACAGACCATTTTCACTGTGCACCTTTTCCAATATCATCCTTCATGCTAGGAGGGCTGTTCTACTTCACAAATGTTAGTATCTTCTTTTTTTGTGGGGGTGGGCTATATTTAATGTATATAGGGTTATATCGTAGATATAACTGTTGTCAAACTATGACTGTTAATAGATTTATGATAGTTTTAGCTTTCAGCTGTTCTAAAAGGAGAGAACTGGAGGAGCATATAGGGAGTTTATATAATTATAAAACTCACGTATTATAAAAAGAAAAATTAGAAATAAACTAAAGTTGTTCCAACAATGGCACTTTATTTAAGAATTATATAAACTCATACACATATGCAGATACATTCTAATTGACATTATGGCATATAAACTTTCTCTTCCTATACCATGACTTGCAATTCATGGTGTTGTCAAGATAGCATATTCTGTGTGGTCAAGTACTTCTCACAAATAAATACATTCATTCCTGAATCCAGACCCCAAGGCTTGACTGTTTCAGGTCCTAATCCATCCTTCAGATGGATCTTGTATTAGGGCTGTGTCAGAGTTTCCCAGGGAATATTTGGTGGAATTTTTCAGTAGACTTGGTTTGCCCGAGTCAGAGAAACACCAGGTACGTGAGGCTGCACTGAGTGTTTACGTTGCCTTTTGTAGGGTCCTTGCTTCTCACCGACCCATCTGACGTCAATCTGAGGCAGCTCCTAAAGAAGAGGGAGCCATAGGGCCTATTTCTCTGCACTTGGGGGGTGTCAACTTATTAAGCATCTGTGTAACACCTGTGATCCTTGTCCAGCTCAGCTCTAAATATCAGCTGTCAGTCAGAGCTCCCGAGTGCTGCAAGGCAGCTCCTTGCCAACACGGACCGTCACAATCGGGACCAGCCTGGGGGTCACTGAGGTTCATGAGAATCCCTTGTTACAGCTCTTCTCACCTTCTGAGCCCAGGACGACCTTTCCAAGGGCACTCCTGCACTCTCCCTTTCTCTTATTTTTCTCACAGCCATAACCTGGGAACAGCATCTCTGACCGCCAGATACCCCCAGCCATGACTCTGCCTCTTCCCGGACAACCTGAAACTTTATCTCCTTGCAATATGCAGAGACCCGTGGGATATTCCCATGCTGCACAATAGCAATGTCATGGTGTGGCAGTGTAGAACAGTGCCTGAGACCTGGGCTTTGGGTTAGTAATCTATCTGGCTCCTGCGGCATCAGCGTTACCTTACCTCCTTTCTGCTCTTTCCCCATTGCTGTATCCTAATTGCTTTCACAGGGGGATTCAACGGCCGGTCGTTTCTTGTGATCAATGGCATAATCATGTAGCAAAAATAACTTAGTCCACATAATGTTGTTTTCCTTGCTTAGATTTGAGCTCCATATCTGAATCAACCCGACTCCCCAAATCTGACCACGTGACCCCCAGATGCCCCTTACCGTCCTTCCCTGGCAGTTAGAGAAAGGGTCGGGTAGTGATATGTGAGCTCTCATCAATCTTTCTCAGAGCACCTCCTCACGCCGGCTTTTCAGCAGCTTCTCAAATGCAAGAGCTCTCTCCAGTCTTGCAAGGTTCCTCAAAGGCCATCCCTGTCCCCTGCTCAGATCTGGCTGAGCTGCACCTCAGATGGGCATGGATTTGCTAATCTGAGAAACTGTCTGCCCAGATGATGTGAATTAACAGAGTTCTGGGGACGTTAAATTGAGTTCTGTGGTTTATTATTTCCAGGACTCTCTTGATCTGAGATAGGAAAGGTAACGATAAAGGTCATTTGTAATGTTAAACAAGACACCCACTCTTTCTTCCCCAGCGAAATCAGAGATTCCTGGAAGTATCATTCCTGCTGATAGGTCTCACGAGACTTTCACCTCCAAGGACAAACACCTTTCCGAGGATGATCAGGTCTGGAATTCTTGTTCGGCTAGGGTGTGCTCTGTTACGTGTTACTGAATATCTTCTCATGATTCCTGCTAATGGCAGGCCACTTGCTAGTGAGGGACGATAAAGGAAACAGTGTGGTCTTGTACACAGGACGCTGGGCTAATGACCAAAAGATGTGCAATATATAGCCAGCTTTGCCTCTTACCTGCCAGGTGACCTCTAGACAACTCACTTCCCCTCCCTGTTCCTCTGTTTACCCTTCCTTCCATTACATGGTCTGTGTTGGGTATGAATTCAGCCTAGATTATTGCCATACCCCCTCCTGGCCTTAAAATCTAAATGACATGCATCTGGGCTAAAGGAGTACTACACAGATGTGAAACCCTATTAAAATTTGTATGCGGCAGTATCTGAGATGCAGGTGTCAATGGCAACCCCAGAAGTAAGGCAGCAGGGAACCAGGCCCACCTGTTCCTTTAAGTTTTCATTCTCCTTCCCTCAATGGGTCTCACTGCCAGCTTTAGACTGAGCTTGGATGATGGCCTAGGGCTGCTGCTCAGTTAGAGAATGCACATATGTATTGCTCATGCGCCACGCAGACTATAGGTGGGATTTCCAAAACCAGAGAGCCTCACTGGGGTGCTGTTCCTAAATCACTTAAATGCTTTGGAAAGTCCCTCCCCTCATGTCTTAGCATTAAGGGGTTCATCCATCTAATTATTTTCACCCCACAAGGTAGCACCATAATGTACAGTTATATCCAAAAAGCCAAAAAAAAATTAAGAAGGCCCTTGCTTACAGCAGCTTCCTTCAGTGAAAAAGGTTGAGTGGTTTTTATAGGGACTTGCGGTTTTTATAGGTGACTCAGAAATTTCACTGTGAATCGTGGCAATCTGCAAACCTTTTCGGTCAGCCACTATAATCTCCTCGCCACCCTCCTTGGTTCTCCGAGGTTTCATTCTCTCTCCCCCCCACCTCATAATAAGATTTATTATTGGGTTATTCTTCATGGTATATTAGCCCTTCGCCAGAGCCAGTGCTGACAGAAATGTTAGTCATTTGGGCTCTGCTTAACCTGCTGAGAAGAACTGAATTTACAGAATGGGACGAGGCTTTTTATGATTTCATTCCAGAGCCAAATCAGATAAGAATAATTATCCTCTCCTGGGATATTAGGCTGCACCTCACCAGGACCGGCAGCTGACAGCTGTTTTATTGGTTGAGTCACTTGGGTCTGAAAATCAAGGATTAATTGTTCATGTGTCTTGGTGGCTCCAGGAATCACAGTGAAAGGATCTTTCTGGAGATTTGAGATAATTTACTTTCAATTGTTTTATATATATATATATATATATATATATATATATATATATATATATAAACAAGGAATGTTGAGTTTTAATTGATTTTATGTATTTTTCTCATTCTCCTTGTCCATTGAAATCAGGTGTGTATGTGTGTATGCATGTGTGTGTATATAATTAAAAATGTTTTTATACATAAACCTGATTTTAATGGGTAAGGAGAATGAGAAAAATACATAACATCAGTTAAAACCCAACATCCCTTATTAAAGATTGAGCCACATGATACAAATTTGGGGCCTCGGAACAAAAACAAAGTAAAGTTAGGAGGGGAAACATTCTCGTTCCAAGAAGAGTCGAAATCCAATTTGTCAAATACATTTTATTCTCATTGCCATTTAGAATAAACACAAGTGGCGGATTCCTAGCTCCATGCCCAGCCCTTCTCAGTATCTGCCTTCAGATCCTTTTATAAGGAATTAATTTACTCCTGCCTACCAGCTTTTTGAGATTATTCTAATGGCAATGGCCCTGATCCAAAGCTTATTAAAATCAATGGCAAGTCTTTCATTGACTTCAATGAGCTTTGGGTCAGACTTAACATGAACCTATAGGGCCCATATTCTGTTGCCAGGTTGCAAGATCTGGCCCATATTTCCCCTCTCGGTGCAGACATTGCTGTCATCTAAATGGTGGGCTGCTGGTCTGAACCTTTTTTATTTGTGGGATAACCTGGATTCAAGAGCAGCTTTGGGACACTTGCTTAAGCTTCTTAGGGGGAATAGGTCAGTCATGCTGCTCTTGGAGCTCTTACTAACAAACGATCATGAAATCTAGTGTGGCCTACAATGGGTGGATCTCCCCCCAATTCAGCTCCTTTGCTGGCTGAGAAGCACAGTATAATGTTGCTATAAATATGGCAAAAAATCAGTTCATTTGAAAAAAGTGAAAGCCTTGCTCAGAATGATAGATCTCCACCCCAACTATCACTTGTGATGAAATATGGCAAGACCTTTCCAGAAAAAAAGTAGCTAGAAACCCAAGAACCTCCAGTCCATTCTCTATAAAAGAAGCTGTAACACCAGGATGCTGTGCAACAATAATCAGTGCAGAGATTTAAAGCAATGTCAGAGATGTCAAGCCCTTTCCTTCTGCCAGTACTGATCAGTACCAAGATCCACAGTACTAGCCAGATCCTCAGGCGGGGTAGATCATGGATAGCTCCATTTAAAAAGAGTAGAGCTCCACTTAAATAGAGCATGTTGATTTTCAGTTGGGGATCCTCATCCTTACATTCATATCCATTGCTGTAAGTCAGGAAAGGCCAAGGATGTCAATGTACAGCCTGGCTGAGACATGCCTTGCTGGTTCTGTAGGTGCTAGCACTAGAGCTGTATTCGTGCAGCACTACATGTGAGCCAGTAAGCTCTGCTTTGCATTGCATAGACAGATCCTAAAGTATTCTAGGTGAAGAGAGATCTTGGGTTAAACCTGTCTTTAGATTCACTAAACTTGCATGTGTCATCCGTTCGGCAACTAGCAAAGTCCAGTGTGATGCCGGACTGTTAATTCTCGAGTAACAGTCAGATGGAAAAAAATGCTTGCTACTGTTTCAAATAAGCACTTCTCCGACAAGGCATTCCAGGGCCCACAAGCCACTGAGTTACCGTATACCTGTGAAGAAATCCCCCTCTGTCTGTCCCTGCTTGGGTCAGTCTGGCTACCCCCCTCTCTCTCTTACCTGCTTGTTCTTTGGTTTTAACCTGGTCACCCAGGTGACCGGGCTGTATAAATCCCTGATGGGAGGGGAAGCTCGCTCTCTTCCTCCAGCAGTGTTTTGGAACAGGACACTCTCACCCCCTGATCAATAAAGGTATTGGGTTGCAGCATGACTGGTTGTTTCACTGTATAAGGGGCAAAGAAAAGGTGCCTTTCTGCTCCCCACAGAACTTGGCTGTGTATTTTTTCCCTCGGTCATACCTGAGGTTACCCTGGGAGACTTCAGGCTAAAAGAAGCACCCAGAAATATTACCAGTGGGCAAAGCACCCCCAAGGCTTTCAGGGTCTGTGTACCCTGGGCTGCGCAGAGCCCTAACAGAGACCAGTGCCTGGGTGGTGGCAGCGTTACCCCAGGCTTGTGGGACTTCTTCAGGAAAGGGGATGGTCAGACATAGGCTCCCAAGGGGAGACTCCCAAAGCATGGTTTTGGGCCTGGCACAGAAGTGGATGGCTCTGCATAGTAGTGCCCCCTACTGTGCTGCCACCATACCATTCTATAGATATTATAGAAACCTCACTACATGCCAGCCTTTTATTCAGATGGATCTAATGAAAACTCCTGTGCACGATAACCCTTCATAGGTCCAGAGATGGATGTAAAATGCACCCATTGGGTCTTTAACTTTTACACAGTGGGCATGTCTACATGTGCATTTATGCCAGCTTAAATTTACTGCAGAGTAAATTACTGCACAGTAAGTGGGAACAGGCCGGCATCTACATGTGCAGGCATTAAAGCTCATTAACGCTACGTGTGGACTGACTCCAGGCTCAGTCTACACACACAGTGTTACTGCACAGTAAGGCGTCTACACATGCATTACTGCGCAGTAACTGATCGGGCTTAAATTTGATACTTGCATCATGCAGTATCAAATTTACACTCAAGTTGGCATAAGTTGCCATATTTACTGTGCAATACAGGCATGCATGTGTAGATGTATGCCTGTACTGTGTAGTAATTTTGGTTACTGCACAGTAAGTGCGTATATGTAGATGCACCCAGTATTAACAATATGAAAACCATATGGATACAGGGAGTTCCAGATAACTCTGCCTTACTAACTCATCAAAATATGCAATGCTCTGTGGTTCTGGTGGCTTCCACAGCAAAAGATGGAGGCTCACTGCAAACCATTTCAAGGGATACTATGTGATTCCAAAACACAATAGTGCCCACATAAGCAAAGGTATTGATAATCAGGAGAAACTTCTGTCCCATTCTGTGTCTTGGAGAGCCTAACTGGAAAAAAGAAGGAATATTGAACTTATTTTTGAAAGGCAAAATAACATTCAAAGGTGCCTAATGATTTCCCATATTAACCTATCATCGTTACCACTGAGGATTACAGACATCACAGAATGGAAACTTGTGTAAATGACACAACAGAGGCTGCCCCTGAGGCCCAGTATCCTACTAACCCTATGGGCAATCCTTTTTCTACAGTACAGAGAAATTGTTTCTAAATATGGTTTTTACGAAGTCTGGGGCCTCCCCAAGGAGAGGTGAGAGTGGTCTTTTATCAATACTTTCACCTTTGCTGGATGTAGCATGAAACAATTTCTTGTTAATGCTACTACATACCTTCCAAAAGAGGTTTTTCAGTTCCATCCAACAACTGAATCTAGGGAACATACTCACAGTGCCATATTGGCCTGACTACATGTTCATTTGGGATCTCCTGTGTGTCAAGGGTAAGTGAATGTTATTGGGAATACTCCTGTGTGAGTGGCTTTGTGTAGTGCAATTTCTCTGCATTTCATCAGCCTGTTAGTTTGCATTAGGTGACTACAACTGTTGTGTGAGCTTCCCTGTGACTTCCTTTGTTGTCAGCTTGAGATGGAGAGGATTATGATTCTGCTGCAACAGTAGATGGCATAACAACATGGAGGATCGGTCATTGTTGAGCATCATGGTGGCACACACCAGGTTGAAGACTCAATAAACTGGACAGGGCAGAGTAGCCACTAAAATGTCACCAGCATGCAAGACAAAGAAGACCAGATCTCAGCATACAGGGCAGAGACCTTGGGCATGGCACTTACAGGCAAAACTCTCACTAAAGCCAATGAGACTCACTTATGCCAGGGCTAAATTTGTCCCCAAGGATATTACCTTGATACTTGCAAGCAGTTAGGTTGCACAGTGCTGATCTGTCAGATGAGCAAGTTTATGAGGACGCAATGGTGTGTCACAAAGGGTTTGAAGAGAATTGATATGTGAGACCTGATAATTATGAGGTTGCCAGGCTGGTATCATTTCACGGCTGGGCTGGCTCTTTGCGGTGTATGATACCCATCAACGCAAAAATGGAAACGATGATAAATGGGGCAACTGTAAAGTGGTTAGATGTATCTCATAGGCTGATTGCATAAGCTCCTTGATTGAGAAACAGCGCCCTTCATCAGCAATGAGAGGAGAATTCATGATTCAGAGAGTGTGACTTGCTATAATTTTCCATGAGTTGAAGAATAATTAGTCAATGAGGATGGTCACCAGACATTTAAGAGAATAGGTTGCCAGCCGGGACTGTACTATGGTGCAGCTCCCATTGAGCTCTTTTGCATTCTGGGGCCAGTGTCATATGGAAGACTGAAGCAAAGGCCTGGTGCAGTGAGGGCAGAGGTGGTTATCCTGAGAAAAAGTGAGGAGGCAGAGAGAGGGGAAGTGAGTCAAATTGGGAAGCGTGAGGAAGAAAAGAACCTGGACAAAAGCTGACGCTTGTCCTGCAAAATCTCAAATGCAGTAGGAAGATTTTAGAGGAAGAAAGGCTTCGCTTTGCACCAACAGAACTATCTAACATACTTATGTAGTCCCCACTACTGGAGTATTTGAATGCCTTACAATGTTTGCAGTAAGTGCTGCTGTCCCCTTTTTATAAATAGGGAACTGTGGCTGGAAGAGACTAAGTACCTTTCCCAAGGTCCCACCAAAAGTGTGGGGTACAATAGAGACTAGAACCCAGACTTCCTAGTTCCTCAAACACTGGACCTTCTCTCTTTAGTTTGTGGGTGCAGACTCTGCTGAGGATGAATGCTCGTGGATCACCTTAGGACACATCTCATTTTCCTACACATTGGAACTGGTCTACACTCATCACCATTTGTCTCATGACTAGGCGATGAAAGGGATCCTTGAAAAGCCGGAGAAACAAAACTTTAGTATGAACAAGATGCTCCCAACAGACAAGAAGCTATATCAGAGTTAAAACTGGGATGTCACCAGGGCAGGAAGCAGAAGAGGAAGATGTCACCCACTGTAAGATGTAAGAGGCTGGGATCTGTGATTGGCTGTAGACAGGAAATGTGTTACACTTTGGAAGCTAAATATAGCATTGTAGTCCAGGCTCTTCTTGTAAAAGCCCTTTTGGGGGAGACGAGGCTCAGGATGCTCTATGGACATAAGTATGTGGTGATGAAAGTGCCCACAAGGAAAGTACTTGGAAAACAAGCATTTTTTCCTTGCTATCCAACCCTTTAGGAGGAAGGAAAGTAGAGGTTTGAAGGTTGAATAGGCCACAGCGTGATTTATTTGCAAAAGGTGCTGCCCTTATCACGCATGAGATGTCCAGGAAATAAAGGCACTAAAACATCAATTAACAATGAGATTCTACTGATAACTAAGCAATCACTGCTACCCCCACTGGAAAAACGAGACCTGATTAGGCAGGCACTCAAGGATATCTTTGTAAACATGCACATAGCTTGGTTAAAGGGGTTGGCAGAAACCATGACCCTTCATGCTATCCCGTCTTCTGGCTTTTTGGGTTCAGTACATGGGAAAACATTAAACGTGAGGTGTGGAGGAAGTCCTTTGTCACTCAGGAGATTGAGATTTTGGGGAGTTTCACCTAATGAGCTTGTTCACTCAAGCTGCACATCCAAAAGTTTTGCATGCACTTCCTTGTGGCGAACTTAGCTGTGGTGCCGCTGATCATGATACGGCTTCCAGGTTGAATGGGTGGCAGGGCACATTATAAAATGTAAGATGTATCCAGGCCAGATCTAAACACCCTGCTCCAAAGGGGTGAGGATGTTCTGTACTGAATCTAGACTTCATAGGGGAAGCCAAGCCCCTGAGCAGCAGTAGCAAGGTCCCCTGGTTTTCAGTGGCACTGAGAAATTCTCCCATGTCTTGCTGTTTCTGAACATCATGCCAAACTCAAGCACTGGGCCAAGTTAGGTGCATGTTTAGATCCAAGCTCTGTAGCTGCAGGTCTCCTCCTGCGATTAACAATAACACCAGAGAGACGCCCAGGAAAAAAATATTCCATTTGTTTCTATTTGTAACTTCAGTGGAACATCTAATGCAGCATGAGGCTGGATGGCTCCTTCTTGAAGCATAATTAAATGAACGCTGATGAAGAATTCAGGAAGAATTTGCCATCTTAATCGAAGAAAGGGGAGATGGAATTAGTCATGTTGGAATGTCCTTGTTTTCCATTTCCAGGCTCATTTAAAACTTAAAATTGAAATTAAAGCACCATGGGCTGGAAAGAATTCTCTTTAAGCTCTGTGACTTGCTAATCTCCCCAGCCCTGTCAATTCTTAACTCGGGGACAATGCTCCGTAAGAACAGGGGTGAGAGATCATGGTGAAAAACCTCCACAAAGCGGGTGCCTGCTTCCAAACTAAAGATTTAAACGTTTGTTTGGTTAAATTTCCCCTGGCAGGAGGGAGTGCCAGGCAGTGGTGTGAGCAGCAGGCAGAGAAAGGAGGATGGGCGCAAACCCTGGCAGTGTAGCACGGGAAAACAGGCTGGAGATCAGAGGACACGAGGTCTGGCACAAACTGACTCTGTGGCCAGAAGAAAGTCCCTTCCCTTACCTATACCTTAGTTTCCCCATGTATAAAACAGGGTGAAAAATCTGTAACCCTAAGCCCGAAGTGCTGTCGGGTCCATGGACCAAATGTATGAAACATTGGCATTGCTGTTGTTCCTGGCTCCGCATCCCCCACCTCCTTGCCAGGGGATGTGAGCCAAGATGCTCACTTAACCTCTGTGCCTTGGTTTCCCCTTTGTAGGAAGGACAGTTGCTCCCACAGTGGAGGCAGTCATTACTGTCTGGAAAGCACTGGGGGTTCCTGGAAGGAAAGTGCCTCCTAGCAGCAGCAGCAGCAGGGTCTGTATGCTTGTTTCTCCATGCTTGCCTTAATTTACCACAGAGCACCATGGTCCCCATCCCCATGAAACATGCTTCTATACATTAATAAGCAATCAGACTAAGAGGACTCAGCACTTTGCCTTGCAATACCCTTGAATAGCAAAAGCCCTGAGTAGAAAGTTTGCCCATTTCAAATCAGATCCAAGCCTCTGCTTTTTTTTTTTCCAAGCCTCTGCTTTGAATGTGGGACACTGCCAGTTTGAGGAGGGGGGCGGAGAGGATTTCTGATGCAAAATTCAGGACAGTTGAGAGGCAACGTAATAATTGTCAGTCCAAAGAGCATCCCAGTGCACATGTTCTAAGGATAAGAGTGTCACCAGAGACTATTGTCTGTCCCCTCTCTGTTAAAGTAGAGATAAGGCTGGGATAAATCTCACTGGGACATTCTGCCCTATGATGTTATTTCATGCCACATCACCTAATAGGTGTATTTTCACACTGCTTGCTACTGCTGTGAGGTTCTGCAGCTCCTAGCCAGGCTGACAATCTCACTATATGGAGAATGGAATAGTGACGGCTAATTGATTTTACAGCAGTACCGAAGGACAGACAATGAAAGTACCATCAATTTAATCCACTATTTAATGGTTCCAATTTAGCCTCTGTAAATGCTCACTAAACTAATTTCTCTGGGTTCAGCAATCTGAAAAGCTATCATATCTCTAATCTCCTTCAATATATTCATCTGGAAAAGGGAATTTAGCCAATTCTGATGTGCGGAGATGATCTGTTAGCACAGTGTAAATGTTTATAACACGGCAATCTAGTTCGTTTATAAGGATATGAAAAGTTTTATTGGGGAGGGCACTGGAGTGGAACCACGGGATAATAGGCAGTTACCCAGCAGTCTCTGGGAGCCAGGGAGCAGGCAGGCATGCAGAAAAATACTAGGATTTACTTTAATCCCAAATTGTAAGCTAAAGTTCTGCCCGGTACATGATGCACCTGGGACTTGATGGCACAAAGGATTCTCTTCCATCCCCAGTGACCTAGACTTTCAAACCAGACCATGATAGGAACAGTAATTTTTTTTCCTCACATAGGCTGAAAATTAGTTTAGTTTTAGCACATTTGTATCTTCTTATCCACCAGGCAAAGCACAGACCAGCAAGTCACCGGAGGAGTGCTATCTCCTGGGCACTCTCTCTTGCCTGATGAAAGTTGTTACAGGAGTCACAATTTATGGGTTTAGTAATGTTATGCTGTGAACCCCACAGCTAGCTGTCCGCTCGGCATGAGATGGGAAACCCACTTGAGGCCCTTTCAGTCACCACCCCCCCTGTTTGCAGTTACCCCCAACAACCTCCTTCATCATGGTGCATGTGTGGCACCGCTGACCGTCATTCATTAGGGGAATTGCTACCAATTTCTGCGGGAGCAGGGCTGAACTCTGAGCAACCGACTTTACTTCAACCATCCACTAGGCTGCAAAACTAAAGCTTATCCTGTTTTTTTCCAGCCAGCCAGTTTGAGACTGGCCTGAACTGGGATTCCTGGTCCAGATAATTTTCCTAAACATGGGTCCAACTATTAGTGCTCCACCTGACCTTTACTATGTACCTTTCTTTGCCCTGCAGCAGCCGGTCTGCCTTTGGGAATCAGATCAGATAAATGCACTCTTCCTCCTTTCCTCTTTCTACACTAAAAGAAAATCCCATGACATTCAACCCAGGGCTGTTGTGAATTGGCATCTCCTGGTCTCCTAGTGCTCACCATGAATGTTTCATCCTGACTGAATCAAAGACCCAGATTCTAGCACAGAGGTTTTTGCATCTCCCTTTAAAAACTGTCCCAGGTCCAAGAGTCAGTATAACAAGCCCGGACCTCGGACGCTTCCTCCTACAAGTGACTTAGGCAGAAAGCATCGTCAAGCAAAGATTGCTTTGTTCTTTATAAAAATAAATAAAATAAAAACATTGCCTGGTTGGAAATCTGCTGCAGAGAACGGGAGCGTTAAGAGAGAAATAGCTTAATCAAAATTTGGAAACTTAAGACATAGTCCCAGCAGAGAGAGCTTATTGAGCAGCCACAGTTCATCTACCTCGAAGTTTGGCAGGTAAGAAAATTAAAGATATAAACTACACACAGGTGTATTCCATATATCTAAGTCTGCGTGTATGAGAGAGGGAGAGTGTAAGTGTATGCAACAAACTCGGTGTGTTTTGCATAACAGCTATATAGTATGGCACATAATACATATATTCACTCACTCGGGCAGACCTTCATTTGGCAATAATTAGTATTGTTCCATTGACAATAGCAAGGGTCTGGACTCCTCTGTTTTTATATGTCCATGCGTATGTATGTACATGTATGTGTCCATGCCTCTGTGTGTGCATGTCAGTAAAACTTCTATCAGTGTGTATGTGTGTGCACATGTGTAATACCACATGCATGTTCATGACTCTCTTGCTAAATAATAACCCAGGTACAGCATTGTTAACAGACTCTATTCCAGCTCTCTGTTGCAGCCTGTTATGTTGTCCCTAGGCTGGAAATTCTTCATATTTCAATAGGAGCTGACAAAAACATATGCAGCATCCAAAAGCAATGATGGAGTTAACTGAACAGGGCTGTCCAATAGCTTTTATAGCAGGAGCAGTTCAGGACTGTGATGATTTTACTTTGACCATTTTTTTTTATTCAAAGACAATTCCACAAATGAGCTTCTGCTTGATTAGAGTTTTAATGAATATATCTGGATATACCACAAGTCCACCAGCCGTGACTGGAGAGCCACAGGCTATGCTCTCCAGATGCCGCCTTTGTGCTGTCAGTTCGGGGTGTTAATGTCAGATACACCATGGGAGAGCAAGAAGGGGAATATTCAAGACTGAAGCTTCCTGTGAGACTGTGATTTCCTCAGACTGAGCTCTCCAGCTTCTAGCCAGGCACTGAAAAGTCCAGATGGACAATGAAATGCATTGGGCCACATTCCTAACTGACTTATACCCCATACCACTCTGGGGAAGCCACGGGTGTAACATCAGCGAGGAATTTGACTCTGCGTGTAGACCTGGATCGCAGACTCTACAGAGGCCCCGTGCTAGAGAACTTGGCACTTCTAAGAGCTGCATGGCAGATTAATTAGCTACTGTTTGTTAGATACATTGCAGATAAAAAAGGCAGTATGCCTGCTAAATATTACTGTAATCACTTTGGACAGAGAAATCCTGACGGAGGTATTGTAGTGAGTGCTGCTGGCTGCTCCTGGCCTGATCCCTTGGAGGTGACAGTGCACAAGAAGGTTTATGGCAGCAAGGAATGATTTTCCATAGTAAATTATATTTAACATTCCACAGAACTTTATTGCATTTTGTGTTAGGGTTTATGAAAAAATCTGTATTTAACTTCAAGCCCTGGTAAACATCTTTGCTTATGTTGTTATGTGATTCCTTATTTGAGTATTTCGATTTAATTTCACAGTTCATATACCTTAAAGTTTTGATTTTTTTTTTTCTCTTTCCCCCACTCATTCAGAGAGACAGGACTGGCCAGGGGCTTCTCTCTCTCTCTCTCTCTCTCTCTCTCACTCGCACTCTTTATGCCCTCTCGCTGCACAGAGCTGGATGGGTGAGAAGATAGTTGAGGGCATTTTCCCTTCCTTGTCTGCTCCCCTCCTTGCCCCACAGTGCACTCTCCAGATGCAAGGAGCCGCAGAGCTCCTGTGTTCAGATCGCTCTGCTCTCTCACTAGCCCCAGAGCTTCCCTCCTGTTTGAGAGCAGGGGGAGATGAAAAAGCCCCCACCTCCAATAATCACTCCCAGGAAAGCCTGAGGAATTCCTGGGATAATAAAGATTCATAAGAGAAATCCAGGGTGCTCATCCCAAACCTTATTGAAATCATTTCCATTGGCTTCAGTAGGTTTTGGCCCAGGCCCTGAGTAAGGGGCTATAACAGTACAGTGTGTACTGCACACATCGCACCCTTATCCCCTACTATGTCCCCCCTTTGGTAGATTGAAAGGCTCAACAGGAGAGTAATTTTTTTAAAGGGTGCAGAGAGCCCTGGCTATTACTTGTGGAACTTGCAAATGGAGACCCAGAGTGACCCAGTAAGGCCAGGAAACAGCCAGGATAACACTGTGGGAATCAGGGGCCTAAGTCTCATGTCTTTCTGAAAATGGTACCTGCATTTTTGTATAATGTAACAATAATGAAAAGACAGGAACAGTAGCTATATCGTAGGATGGAGGCAAATCCCACCCTGCATAGCTGAGATGGAGAATTGCATGGTATTAACACTTCACGTCCCTGTGTGATGCTGAACTAGATCCAGGGTACCCACAAAACCTTCCTCTGAGTCAACGTTTTGCAGGGGAGGAAGGATAATGCAGTGGTCAGGGCACTCACTTAGGGCTTGGTATATATGGATTCAGTTCTTTGCTGCACCAGACACCTTCCATGTGACTGTGGGCAAATCATAGCTGGGGATAATGGGGATAATAGCACTGGGGATAATAGCACTGCCCTACCAGGCCTACCCCATGGGGATGGTATGAGAAAACATCCAGGAAGGGTCCAGGAACTACTTGGATACTGCAGTGATGGGAGCACCTATGATAGCTACACACTGCACTTGATTGACTCCCCATCTGCTTGTGAGGTAGGCAGGTATTTTCCCCAATCTTCCCAAGTTAAGTAATCTGCTGAGGTTCACACAACAGGTCAGGAGCAAAGCTGGGAACATATCCCAGACATCCCAGGCTCCAGTTTGAGCCACCAGACTACCGTCCCTCCTAATAGCAAACCCCTACTGCTAGGGCCCTGCCACCAACTAGCGTTAGCCCCTTTGAGTGTTGCACACATGGCTGGTTCTTTGGTGCATCATTTGTTTTAAACAAATGCAGTGTGGTTCAACATGAATTTGTAAGGACACCTGGTGCTAGATTTGTTGACCAGACACTGTCTGTCCATAAGGGCACTGAGCAGGTAACACGCTTGCTCTGTCAGGCCTTAAAATCCAGCGTCTCAATGCAAGGCCCTTCTGATACCATTCGCTGTATGTACATGCAGACGGAGCTGGGTGGTGTAATGAACCCACTGGAGCAGGGGAATCTCTCACAGCCTTTGAACCTAGCAAGGCTCACCCACTTTAAGCAGGGCTTTGGCTTCCTTGTAATATAGCTTTTAAATCTCCATTTTGGGTAGGGAAGGAATTGCCAAAGGACTTTCCGAGCCATGAAATGGGGTTTAGGATCTATGGTTCTCTTCGTGCAGTGAGTTGGGCAGGCAGTTCTATCCGCATCCAAGTGATTCCTGTTGGTTCAATGTCTTGGGCAAGCTAGGCTAGTAGAGGGCAATTGCAGCTGTGCTAGTAGCATTGGCAACCCCAGATGTTCAGCAAACACCAAGATCCTCCTGTAATCACCTGAGTCCAGGAGTCAGGGCTTTGAGAAAAATATGGTAACTCTTGCAAGTTGACAATGCTGTACTGGCCCTTGTCCATATATCCTACTCACTGCACTTCCATGTCAGAGCTGGCGGCAGGCTTTATGTTTCTCCAAGGTCAAGAAAAATCCAGATACTGCTAGTGCTGAAACTATCCTCCCCTGAGTGAGCAAAGAGCCTATGGCTTTCTCCCAATCCATGGTGTTCAGCTGAACTGGACCTGCATAGGGAGCTCTGTAAGGATCTATGATAGACATGCACTTCATTCATTCATTCCCACTCATTCAGAGAGACAGGACTGGCCAGGGGCTTCATCGATGAAGGAGTCAAATATTATTCCCAGTTTTACTGATTAAACTGAGAGGAAGGAATTTGCTGCATTTGTTCCATGAGTTTATTCCCTAACTCCTTCAGAGTTAGGAAATACATAGTGATTTATACATAGAGTTAGGAAATACATAGTGATTCACTGTCTAGGGGCAGTGAAAAGGTGTCCCCTGCGTATGCCCCAAAGTGTAAAATCTAGCTCTTGTCTGTTGGTTTCCTCCTGTGGAATTTTGCATCCTGTTTCTAATCCAGAACACAGTGACATTTTAGTAGCTAATATGACTGAGCATGTTGACTGAGCATGTTGACTATTTTCCTGTACTTTATAGCCCTGGGTTTCAGCTGTCTAATATTTCTTGACTCGAAGGACATTTTTTTGAAGATTTCATATGTCTATTTACATTCTACACCTTTTATTTTTGTGAGGGGTTGGCACCAGGAGTCAGTAAAAATGTCTTGGTGAATTAGCCTTTGTGCTGAAAATATATTACAGGGGGGAAACCCTTCTGATGAGTGATTTGATGAATGACCTTGATCATACACCTTCAGCTACACAAATAGGATGCACTATTTTGAAATATTTGACCTGATGATTTTTTTTTTTCATAATTACGTTTCTGAAAAATACTGAAAAATTGCTACTTACACTATACCCGGCTGGGTTCTCAGAATAATCAGCATTACATATCAAAGGTCTTTCCCCACAAATACGTTTGTCGTTCTGCTACCCAGATTCATTTTCTTTGGACGCACCAGACAGTAAGTTTTAGACTTGAATATGAAAATCCTTTCCTGGAATGTCAAAGGTCTCAATAAATCTGGCAAAAGGAAAACATTTATATTATTCTTGAACAAAATCAATACTGACATAGCTCTCATTCAGGAAACACCTTTCTCTTAAGTGATGGTGAAGCTACATTCAAAAAGAGTAAAAGAAATTATAACTCCCCTACCCCTCTGAATAAAGGGTCATGATCTACTGTTCATCTTCGTACAAAATTCCTATTGACAACAATTTCACTTATTTATTGATTGAGTTTCTTTTTAATGTACTCAGTGCCATAGCAACTGGGTGCATTCCATAAATTAAATGCGACATCGCATTAAGTTAAACTTCTCACAATGGGTAATATATGCGTGCGTGCATGTGTGTGCGTGCAAGTGTGTGTGTGTGTGTGCGTGCAAGTGTGTGTGTACACACACACACACACACACACACACACACACTCTGCCACCACCACTTCCTGAACTGCTCCAAACAACTATAAACATGAGTGATTACTGACCTTCAGAATTCATTGCATGTATTTGCTTGACTTTGGATAAGATACAAATGAGCAGAGGCTCAAATTTACATGTGTACACATGCTCCTATTCATGTGTATATAATATATTCAGAAGGATAAGCATAACATTAACCGTGATATTTCATAACCTGGGTACACAAGGCTAGGCCCTGATATTGTATTCTCTGAAGACGCACTTTATTTGACACTAGTGAGTAATGCTATGGGCTTCAGTGAGAGTACTCGCATGGGTAAGTCAAGCATATGCATAGAGGAATCAGGCTCTGTAGTTACAGAGAAACTAACTTTAGTCTTCGTAGATGTCATTCATATGAGTGACATCATTGCTCCATGGTAACTAATATATTTCAGATTAGATAAATATGTGGCATGAAAAATAGATTAGTTTTATATAGATTGATTATTCCATTATATAAATAGATGGAACATTTTATTTCTACTTGCATTCCCAGCCAATAAGAACATAATTATATATATTCAAAATACTTTTATGTAAATATTTGATGCTCTAGTTTATTTTCTACATTCACCCCAAACCACAGCAATACAGACTTCACAATAGACAACCAAAGAGTATAGTAACTTTGGGCTGCTTGAAAAAGACCCAGAGTTAGAGGGGGCTCTGAAAGCTTTTTTTTTTTTTTTTTTTTTTTTTTTTTTAAGCTCTCCCTCACAGGTAGGTAGTAGATCACGATCTGAATGTGGAGGCCTCATTTAGTAAACTGATGCCCTGAAAAGGCAGAATGTGAATTTCTTGGACAATGATCCCGAATAGCCAGGGAGAGAGGCTGCCACTGAGAAATGTAAGGGAGTGGGAAGGCGGGGAGAGAGATGGAAAGCAACCCCACGCAGCAAAGCAAAGCTAAGCATTGCAAAGAGAGCCCCCCGTCTGCTCTTAGATGGCAGCACGATGATGAGACAGTGGGCGGGGGCTCCGGCTTCTGGAACCGGAGCTTTCTGTTTGCAGTTTCAATCTGACACTGACACCTCGACAGACTTTTGTTTTCATGTGGCATTTGGTTAACCAAAGAGAATGGGATCCTGTTAGCATGCCAATCTCTCTTTTTTTCTGCCAATCTCAAGATGGCACAGGCAGCTTCCAAACCCTCTTTAATGTGCCATCTCACATCCCCTCTCCCTCTCTCTCTCCCTCTCTTTTTTTTTTTTTTTTAAGGAATAAATTTCTGTAGCAGCCAATTACAGCAGTTTGATGTGCATAATAATGAATCCATTGAAATTGAAATTGACACCTCAGAGAATCAGTATTAAAAACACACACACATACACACACAACTTAGATGAATCAAGCTCCTTTCCCCCCTCTTCCTCCTCCTTACAGTTTTCTATCATTTAGAACAATTTGCCATCACTTGGGTCCTGAGCAGATTGCTGAGAGCTTGGTATGTGCTGAAGACTCAGTGATTGGGACTGAAGCTTGTACAGGCTCTGTCTCCTTTCCTAAGCACAGATCAATTACAAGGCAGACAAGTCAGTGTCACATGTGATTCACAATGTCAATTTCATGCTAGTGGTAACCATTTAAGAAAGAGCTGTGGAGGTTTTACATTTGATAAGAAATCAACAGTGTTTGTGTTTGTAAAAGACCGATCACAGAGTGTGACAGCTCCAAGAGATTGCTATGGAGCATCGACTTCACGTCTGTAGTCTGTCATGGAGCCATAAGTATTTATTTCAAATGTTTTTTCTTTTTTTTTTTTAACCAGGATGTTGAAAATAAACTGTCAGTCTCTATTTACAGCTGAACAAGTAGAAAATACGAAGGATTTTAGGTTAAATTGTCAGCTAACAGAATTCAAAACAGAAAAAAAAAATATGTACAGCGCTCCCTGGGTTATTACCCATTTGGAAAGGGAAAAATCATTTCTAAATTTGGAGATGCAGATGTCTCTATTTTGGGGAAATATGACCTGTATACTTAGGGGACTTTGGCTATGTTTGTTCTCCTGAACTCCTTATCTACTTCAATGTATTCTGTATAATTCCTGTAGCATGGTAGAAATAGACAATAAGGGCTGGAGGCTGATCTTGGTTTCACCATTGGGGCTGTTCCAGACTTCGGTGTAGCTGATCAGAATTCAGCTCCTATATTTTCAGTGTGGAGCAACTAGAGTCTTTAGGAGGTAGATAATTGGAACCAGACTCTCTAAGATATCCAGATCCAGGTACACTGAGACAATGTATTTACCCAGAGTAGAAGGCAAGGTATAACTTTTCGTCCCAGCTTGATGATGATGATGATGATGATATTGCTGTTTCCTTCCCAGCAGAAATTTTAGAATCTTCAAAAAAAGGCAAATTTAGCACTGGTGCCAGGTGGCATTTCTGTTCGTTGCCAACGTCTGGAGGGGAAGGAAGGCTAGCATGGTGAAAATGCAAGCCTGGGTGTTGGCAGGTGTGGATTCGGCATGAGTTTTCCCTATCTGTAAAATGGGGATATGGCTGTTGTGAGGCTTCATTAATCACTAAGACTCCCCAGGTCCCCAGACTGAAGAAGTGGAAAGTATGATGATCTACTAGGCCTTTGCACAATGGCTGAGTATAAGTAGGGACAGACAAAGTTTAGTTAGGTTTTTTTTTCTTAATGAATACTCATGGGCATGCATATCCAGCTATGTTTCTGGGAGCTCCAGCATATGATTAAGAGCCAGATATGAACTGAAAACAGCCTGGTGCTGCTGTTTCTGATGGATTTTTTCAATCTATTTTCCCAAACGGTTTCTGGAGTGGGCATACTCAGAAATACTGCACGAAAGGTAGGCTCTAGCATTGCTATGAAATTGTGTTGACAAGGCTGCTCAGCATTATTTCATGAGAGAATGTGGAATTATAGGAAGACAGAAAAACAATATCAACATTGGGCCAAACTTCTCTTGATATGAATCAGTCCGCCTCCATAGGCTTCACTAGCACTACACTGATATACACCAGCTCAGGAACAGGCTCTTTAATACCCATTATAGGTTGCATTAGAGGCAGAAGCTTAACAGAGAAAAGCACAGACAGGAAAGGGAAATGGCAGTTCTCAGCACCTTTGGCTCATGGAGACAATGGGTTTATTCCTTGTTGTAGGACCCTGAGGGTAAATCTGGAATAAACCCATTGGCTTCAATAGCATTTCTTTTGATTTACGCTACAACTGCTGGCCCAATATTTGTATTTCAACCTCTATCACTGTGCACACGTTAGACATAGTGCTAGTTGCCTGTTTCAGCCAGCAGTATTTTGCAGCACTTCCACTATTTTTGTAGGGCTACAGGGGCGTACATGTCTGTGCTTGATTTCTGTGGCGCAACAAGGGCACGTATAGCGCTGCAAATGTAGTGTCCCTACATGGCTTGTATCTTCCTGAAAGAGAACTATGTGACTCCTGAGAGGGGTAATAGGCTATGAAGCCTCTTGCCCCCTGCTAAGCAGCTGATTCTAATTACACTCAGCTTGATAGCAAGTGACTCTGTCCTCCAATGGCTGCTCAGTGGCTTATGTGCCATGCTTGGGTCTCAGCTGCTTCCTAGCAAACAGGTGTCATTGGAGCCACAAAGCAGAAGGTAGGGTCGGGTCGGGTAGCACCTTAGAGACTAACTGGTTCAGAGAGGCAATAGCTTTCATAGGAAACACCCTTCATTGTTAGATGAAGTCACCAATACAACTGCCCCCTTGTTGGTGCTGAAGCAGAGGTCAGTGGCTGAATAGCCTGCTTTACCTACTGTATAGGACACTTCCACCTATCTGCACCAAAACAAAAGGTTTCTTTGTTTTAATTTATGGTATTTAAGCCTCTGCTACAAGGATACTAATTTATGCCTTTTCCCCAACTACTCTTAGGCTTGCCTGGGCCCCTGTAAGGGAACACTTCAGCTCCTCTTTATCTCAGGTTAGCAAGAGAGGGTCAAAGGAGACGAATCCTAGTTGCTTTAGTGAATCCATTTTCTAAGCAGTGATAGGGTTTTAGTTTCCCATCTGGAATCATCACTTCATAGGTTTCATAGGCATTAGGGCTGGAAGGGACCTCAGAAGATCATCGAGTCCAGCCCCCCGCCCAAAGGGCAGGACGTCAGCTGGGGTCATAGGATCCCAGCAAGATAAGCATCCAGTTTCATCTTGAAGGTATTCAATGAAGGCGCTTGAACAACCTCCGGTGGCAGGCTGTTCCAGACCTTGGGGGCTCGGACAGGAAAGAAATTCTTCCTTATGTCCAGCCTGAAACGATCTTGTAGTAGTTTGTGACCATTCGACCTCGTCATCCCTTGGGGTGCTCTGGTGAACAAACGTTCCCCTAGATACTGGTGGTCACCCCTGATAAATTTGTAGGTGGCCATCAGATCACCCCTGAGCCTGCGCTTTTCCAGGCTAAAGAGCCCCAGGGCTCTCAGCCTGTCATCGTAGGGTCTGCTTCCCTGACCTCTGATCATGCGCGTGGCTCTTCTCTGGACTCTCTCAAGCTTCTCCACATCCTTTTTGAATTGTGGAGCCCAAAACTGGACGCAGTACTCCAGCTGCAGCCTCACTAAGGCCGAGTACAAGGGAAAAATGATGTCCCGGGATTTGCTTGAGAAGCATCTATGGATGCAAGCCAGCGTTTTGGTCGCTTTACTAGCCACAGCATCGCATTGCAGGCTCATGTTCATCTTGTGGTCAATGATGACCCCCAAGTCTCTTTCTTCCATAGTGCTAGCCAGCATAGCACTGCCGAGCCTATAAGGATGCTGCGGGTTTTTCTTCCCAAGGTGGAGAACCTTGCATTTATCGGCGTTGAATGCCATCAGATTCTTGTCCGCCCACTTGCTGAGCCTGTCCAGGTCAGCCTGGATCATCTGCCTGTCTTCTGGTGTGGATGCTTTGCCCCAAAGTTTGGTGTCATCGGCGAACTTGGCCAGTCCGCTTCTGACTCCAGTGTCCACATCATTAATGAAGATGTTGAACAGTATGGGTCCAAGGACAGAGCCCTGGGGGACCCCACTGGTCACAGGACACCACGATAAGTGACTTCCATCAATTACTACCCTCTGGGTCCAACCCCGGAGCCAATTTTCCAGCCAGTGGATCGTGGAGGACCCAAGGCGACAATTGGCCAGTTTCTCCAAGAGACGATCATGGGAAACCAGATCGAAGGCTTTTTTGAAGTCAAGATATATGACCTCAATCTCATCTCCCTTGTCCAGGTGATAGGTCACCTGGTCGTAGAAGGAAATGAGATTGGTCAAGCAAAACCTACCCGCAACAAACCCGTGCTGGCTATCCCTTAAGATGTTGGTGTCGGCCAGTCCATTAAGGATGGCCTCCTTAATAAACTTTTCTAAGATCTTCCCAGGGATAGAAGTCAGGCTGATGGGCCTATAGTTAGCCGGATCCACTTTCCTCCCTTTCTTGAAGATAGGCACCACGTTGGCCTTCTTCCAGTCTTCGGGCACTACACCAGAGCGCCAAGAGTTTTCAAAGATCCGCGCTAGAGGCTGGGCTATGATGCTCGCCAGCTCCTTGAGTACCCTGGGGTGAAGATTGTCAGGGCCGGCTGACTTGAAGGTATCCAGCTTCTCAAGATGTTCCTTCACAAAGTCAGCATTAATGGAGGGCAGGGGATCACTCTCACCCGGACTTCCCGGCCCTGTAGCGGGCACGGCCGTCCCACGGGGCTGATGAAAGACCGACGCAAAGTACCTATTTAATAGGTTGGCTTTTTCCTGGGCGTCAGTTGTCAGTTGCCCCATCTGGTTCAGCAGGGGTCCAACGTTGCCCCTGCTTTTCCTCCGGCTCCCCACATATCTGAAAAAGGACTTTTTATTGTCCTTGATGCTCAAAGCTAGCTGGAGTTCAGTTGCAGCCTTGGCTTTCCTGGTCTGCTCCCCACAGGACCGGACCAGTGCAGAATAATCCTCCTTGGAGGTGACTCCCATCCTCCATCCTTTGTAGGCCTTTCTTTTTAGCCTCAGGAGGTCTGCTAGGTCCCTGGAGAGCCAGGGGGGCTGCTGTGCCCTCTTGCTGCCTTTCCTCCGAGATGGAATAGACTTAGTTTGTGCATTGAGGATCGCTCCCTTGAGGAGCAACCACTCTTCTTGAACTCCCCTTTCCCTGTGGTCACAGTCCCTTAGGGCCTCACTGACAAGCCTCCTGAGCTTGTCAAAGTCGGCTTTCCTGAAGTCAAGGACTTGCGTGTTGCTGACTGACTTAAATGGTGAGGCTCCTGGACCCCTGTGTTCTGTGAAATGAAGGTGTTTTTCTTTTTGTAAATATAAAGTATAAAGACAGGAATCTCAAAGCTCAAGTTCCAAAGCAAGCTAGGAAATCAGAGCAAAGAATAAAACATGAATAATAGATGCAGTGTTACTCACCCCAGATGGTCAAAACTCTTGCATCAGACCCTTCAAAATCACAGGATTGGGTAAGAATTGAGAGATTTTTAAAACAATATTATTTTAAAGAGTTTTTTCCCAACTTATTTCCTGGGTTTGGAGTCTTTTAGGGTGTGCTATGGGCATCTTCCTGAGGACTGGACAGGACAGCTCCAGTGAGCTACTGCAGCTCAAACTAAATAGCTAAGGCTCTGCAACATCTGGGAATGTGGAAGCCATGATAATTAAGGGCCTTTGCAGATTAGCTCTGAGTGGGACCTATAGCTTACACTCAAGGGTGCACTTGGTTCATCTTTTCCAGTTATTCTCAGCCATACTGAGATCTAGGAATATAACTTTGTTTATAAAACAGGCCGAGGTTCACTCCCATCACATGCTTCCAAGAGATGTGGCTTTATGAAAAACACCAAATATTGCAAGACTCACAGCAGAATCACAAGTGGACAACACAGCGCATAAACTAAAAGATGAGAGTAGTTCATGCAGGGACAGACAGAAAATGATTGAGGTCTACCTTTGCCAAAAGTGGTCGCTGGGACAAATGCATATTGGGGAAAATAGTTAATCCTGTACAGAAATCTGCAATACAACAGCAACTGCAATTCAGCATTATAATGGGAGGAGCTGTTTAACATAGTCCCCAGGTCAAAATTATTGGTACAGAATTACATCTGTGATTTTGGAAGCCAATTTGAGCACATGACAGTCAGCAGATCCGTATGGGACATTGGTATCAATGAGATTTCTGTACAGATTGGATCCTAGAATATGGCCCTCCCTTTGGAGAGAAAAAGATATCATTTCCTTTACTCCTTTTAAATGCATGGTGGGATAACTTGTGTCCTGGCTCTGAAGCTAGCCAACCAAATCCTGGTTCTCCTGACAGCTGAAGTTTTGTAGGGCTAGTAGTACTCCAGGCTAGGGTAGATCTAACAGAACTTAATGGAGAAAAATTAAATGGAAAACACTGAGAAGGGACTGAGGGGAGAAAGGGTAATTCAACTTCAACAGCATTTTGGGTATCCTCTGTAAAATCAGATAATGATCCTGAGCTCTTTTTGTAAAGTGCTTTGAGATTTATGGATAAACACCACCATGCAAGAGCTAGACATCATTATTGCAACAATACCGCCAGTGATAACGCATCCCAGTGCACGTGATGCTTACCGGTGCTCCCAGCTGGTCCAGCACATCCGCAGGGAACTCCCACCAGTCTGGTATGCCCACACCCTCTGCTGCGGGCTGGTGTTGGGGGCAGGGTGCCCTGGGTACAGAGGGGAGAGACAGCATCTGAACTCAAAAGGGACAGAGAATCTCTTCTGACTCAAACAAAACACACACGCACACTCTGTTTAATTTGTTTCAAAATAATTAGCGAGTGAATTAAGTGTTCAGGCTGCTAATGAAGGATCCAGGGCCCTGCGAGGTGTGGAGAGTCTCCTGGGAGATGCACAGCTCACTCTATCTCCATGAGCTCAGTGTTGTCAACTCTCCTAATTTCGTTATGTGTCTCATTATTACAATTCTTCCTAAAGCCCCTGCTCCTGGGGTCACATGATGGGGAACGAATCTTGTCTTTCTGTGTGGTTACAGTCCGTTTCTGGCTCCTGTGGCTGTGGGGAGCAGCTCGACAATGTGAAACCTCAGGGCTCAAAAATCAAGAGGTAAATAAAAAATGAATGATTTTTAAAAAAAATCTTATAAATTTTAAGCCACTTTCCTGAATTATAGGGGTCTAAGTCCATTCGTTTGAGGTTGCACTTCAATGCTCGGTGAATTAACTCAGCACTTTGCAAAATATTGAGCCAACAGCACAGGTTAGAGCCAGAACGGTGCAGGCAAGTGATGTGAAAGCTTCTCTTCCCAGTTCTACCCAGCACCTTGCTCCTGACCTGCCAGACTGACCAGTCCTAGCTTGGTCGTCTGCACACCCTACAAAAGTCACATAACCAAGCCTGTCCCTCTGGCACTTTTCTGTCATGCTGAGGTCTCTTGTCACGCATGTGCCCGCTTGCACTTGTGAGCCACCTCGCTGCATCTCCACTGCCCACACCAACCCGAACATACACCCGTACAGCAAGTGTCTTGTCGGGGCCAGAATTTGAGATGCTGTGTTTGCAAGCAGTGAATTTTCTCCATGTTTATCCCCTGGAGGGGTTGTTTTGTGGGTTTATTGACTAAATAAGGGTATTGATTTGTTAAGAGCTTTTCTACTTCCTTTCAATGGGAAATATTGTTATCTCTTTCCTTTCTCTGCACGAGGTGAGAAGTTTTTAGTGACACCATAAATTTCCATCTTTGCTTTTCTCTGCTCGGTAAACAAGTGTTTGCCTGCCCACAGGGGTTAATTTGGTCATGTTAAATGCTCTGAAGATCCCTCTTGGGCTTCGAGCTTGTAGACTGTTGCTCCAAGGAAAAGTTACACGCTTACTTAAGAGGTACCCTCCCCTCACACATTCTGCCTTGTTACTCTTATACCTACCATCGTTGACAAACTCCAGTGCACACAGACGGCTACAAAATCAGGCTGTTGCAATCGCTCTTGTCTTATAGCACACTTACCTCATCCTTCTTTCTTTATCCTCACTACGCACAAGAGGCTCATGCTCTTCTAGGGCGTCCAGGTTCCTTGCTGAAAGAAACCTTTGTGTATGTGGTAGAAAGACCCCAAAGAGCCACTTCGTCCTGAAAAACATGTTGACAGCAAAAGAGGTGACACTTTTTCTCTTGCAGTCTCATGTGACTTGCAAACACAAGAAGCAAGCCAGTTACATGGTCTCATGGTAACTAAAAGCCAGAGTTTCCATGGCGGGGAAAAAGCACAGCCCTAGAACAATAGTTTTCATGCTGCAGGGGGGTAATGCATTATAAATGCTGTTGATCTTGGTTAAAAATCACATTTATTTGTTACCTCCAGCTTGCGAACAGTAGTAGTTACTGCTGGTCACTGTAATGCACCAGTTGTAAGTGCTTATAAATGAAACGGGCCCTCCCTCTGGAAAGTTGTGGTCTCGGGGAGGTCCGTGGGGCCTTTGACCCCCAAACCACTCCCTTTCCCGAGGAGAAATTCCAGATTTATGAGATAAGGTGTATTGGAACAAATTTCATTCATGTCCATAGGAAAGCTGTCTCTTCCCTTTATCAGGCCCACTGTTAATCTATCTTCACTAAGAGCTTTCAGGGGATGGATTTTATTTTTCTACCACTTCCTTGAAATCAGGCCTCCTTATATAAATGCAAGGCATTTACCAATGCAACCCTCTAGCCAGAGCAGCTCTTCATTTTCCTGCTGTAGGAATGAGCCATTCAGGAAGGAAGGGAAAGAGGATGCTTCTTTAATCCTCAGTACATTTTCACATGGAACAGGTCCTAGCTTTACTGAGTTCTCCTGTTAATCTGTCCACCTGAGCCCTGACTCAGAACCACATGTCTTCAGCCTACAGTAAGCTCCTCCTTGGGTTAATTCATTGCTTCTCAGGATTAGGCTGAGCAAGATATATCCACAGTCCAATAGTGAAACAACCATTTTAATCTGTTGGGATGCCAGATGAGATTACAGCAAGTCCCATTAATCTTCTCCATGGCTGAACTGTGAGCCATATCAGGCTTCAGTGGACTGTGCCAAAACTGGACTGTAAGCCATAGCAAGACTTAATGGACTGTGGGTTGTATCAGCAACATGTGTCATAACAGATCCCACTAGGCCATGTCAGCTCCATTTACCAGAGCAAGTCCCAGTGGGCTGTGCAAGAGTTGAACTTCACGTCATAAAGGAGTGCATTTCCAGAGCATTGCACAGCTATGCAAGTTCCTTTGATTCAAATGGGCAGCTCTGCAGCTCAAATTCCATGCAGCGCTTTGGAAATTCACCCCAGGCAGCTAATACATATGTTGCCTGTAAAGCAACATCAACTCCTATCTTGACTTAAGTCAGAACCAAAATCAAGTGTCCTTCTCTGCGACCTGTAACGGCGCTGTATTTCAACACTGGTCTCACTGAGTAGTTCCAAAACTGGAAGAGGCACCACATCATGTCTCCATGGGAGGCTGAGAGTCCAGATCACTGGGGAGTCCAGTGGACTAGATGAGTTTGACTAGGATCATGTCCTACATTAGTGTACCGTGATAGAATCAATGGGCATGCATGGCTGTGAAGGACAGCAGGACTTAGCTCAGTAAATCTGCGATAGCAGACATTGGGGCTGAACTCTGTGGACTGAATGCATCGTACAGTCCTAGTAGCAGGCACAACATGAATGAACAAATTGAAAATAATGTAATCCATCACCGTAAGGCTGTGCTGGTCCAATCTGATTGAGAAATGAAACAGATGAGCATATTCTAAGTTGCTATCCCAAGGTAGGACTTTGTCAGAGACGTTGTATGGGTCTGTGCTAGAAACAGCAGGAAAAAGCAGGTTCCTAAATACTGCCTGTAAAAGGAACAGAACAGCTGCTATGTAAACATGACCCAAGATTCGAGGGCCTGACGTGATCTCACTTCCTCCTGATTTACACTCGTGCAAAAGGAGAATCAGGCTCTTCCTGTGTACTTTGAACATATGTCACAGCAGATGCTAGTGAGCTGCACTAGAACCCAGTTGTGTGGAGCAGCAGGTCCGACTGGGTTTTGTCAAACCCAAAGTGTCACTGATGGCATTAATAAGCTGTTCTGCGTGCATTCAAAAGCACCTAGAGGATAACAGAATCACAAGCAATAAGCAACGCTGGTTTATAAAGAGCAAATCATGCCAGACAAACTTGATAGTGTCTTTTTGATCAAATTACAAAATTAGTGGATGAAAGGCCTCCAGAAGATGTAATGCAGCTAGGCTTGAGCCAAGCATTTGATATAGTGCCTCTCAAAATGCTGCTTAAGAAATTAATCCAAATTGACTTAGATCTGAGCACTATCAACACAGGCTGAAAGAAAGTCTGAAGGACTGTAAACAGGGAAAGTGGCAAATGGCAACATGCTGACGTCGGGGGAAGTCGCAGGACTGATGCTGGACCTGGATTTGCATCTTTTATTAATATGAGAGGAGAGGAAGAGTATGTGGCACACTGATACAGTGCTGGGCTTTGGTGGGAGACCCCCAGCATGCCCACAAAGAGGTGGAGACGGTCATGGTACTGGCAATTATTCAGTAGAGCAGGTGATGCTCCTTCCGCTGAGTGAGGAATGAACCAATTCTCCAGCCTGGGCTATGGGGCGCTCCGAGTGGAGGTGCCCCTTTTGGGTCTAGCTAGAAAACAGAAGTCTTGAAAACCTAGGGTCGATGAAGAACTAGTGGCATTTTTGAAAGGATATAGCAGTCAGCCCTGGTGTCCTGATCAGCAAACTCAAACTGAGGAATTACCTAATGCCTTCTCTCTACCAGTTCCCTGGGGGTTAAGCTCTGATTCTGTTTGGTTTATTTTAGTCTGTTCCAGTCCCTGTCTCTTTTCTTGCTCTTATATCTGTGTGGCAAACTTTGCTGCTGCTGTTAATGAGGAAGGCGACCGCAGAAAACTTGGAGAAGTTTTTATTAAAAATTAAAGGACTCTTAAGCTTTTTCTCATCATTCAGGTCTGACAGAGGTTGCTCAGTTCCTCTTGAAAAATGTCACACAGCTGTCACCTCTCCCTGCCAGACACTGCAGCAAAACTGGCCTTGACAGGAGCTGAACTCAAGACCTGTAGATCAAAAAGCACCAGGCAGGGGCTGACACGTGAGCTGAAGAAAAATCCCCATGTGTTACCTATCAGCAGGAGCACCAGCACCTCGTTCTAGAAACTTGGGTGCCCGCTGAGTGCATGTGTGCAGGGAGCTCCCGAGCAGGTGTTCTCAGGCCTTCGACTGAGGCCGTCCTGGCCTGATACTTTCCAGCTGTGCATGTGCAGCTGCCTTCTGGCTTTTGCCGAGGGGATAGGAGCATTTTCGGAAGGGCAAGAAAGGCCTTTCGGTCCTGAATGCTGCAGGGCACGTGCAGGGCAGCAGGACTTGCATCCGCACCAGCGGAGATAATGGGGGTCAGTGCAAAGCATTACTTAGATTTAGCTGGAGTAACTAGGTGACCAGGCCCACACTTTCCCATTCCCTTTCCCTGGTTGTAACCTTTGGCCTTGCACTCACCTATGAGGCAGCCTGTGCCAGTTTCTGTGCCAAATCCAACCCTGCAAGCCCGATCCTGCTTTCTCTGAAGCCAATGGCAAAACTCCCGCAGACTTCCTTGGAAGCAATTCCAGACCCAGTGAGTCATGTCTGATCATGCCATTAATCTGATTATTTACTGTGTGTGTTCTAAAGTCCTTGATTGCTTCTGCACCTAGAGAGATGTTGATAGGCACATAGTAAAAAGCAGTCACATCTGACGAAATAAATACATTCGTGGGTGGCTTTAAGGAAAGGTGCTTGGTCCTAGCGTACAAATACACTTTGCTGGTCAAGTACTTAATAATCCCCCATTTTCCATGCTGGAAGCCAGATGCCCAGGCTAGGGAAGCCTCAGTTTTGTTTTATTCATCATGAGGGAGGCTGGACATGGGTAATCCCAACACTGAGAGTCCCGTTCTTGGCTTGGGGAGAAGGGCTAAGTCATACTCACCACAAGCCTCAGCTGGGGCACTGATCTGAAGGAACCACTGTTGCAAGGTGTTGAATCAGAAACCCATGGATCCAAAAAAGCAAAACTTTCCTCCTCAAGCTAAGGGAGAATCTGGAGAAGCCATTGGTTATGGCAGCACAAAAAGCCTCTCTAGTCACCAGGCCACAGCAAGCAAGACCTTTGCAATAGCATGCGCCGTCTTTCCGTGCCAGGCAGGCACACCAGACACGCTCTGAACTCTAATCACTCTACCAGATACCTGACACATGGTCGCCATTTCACACAACCGTCGAGCCATCACCGTGCCACGAGTCTGCCGTGCAAACTTCACTCACGCCAGGCAGCTGTCAATCCAGCAATCCTGCCAAATAGCCTTTGTGACGGTCCCTGTGCCAGGTAGCCCTCCTGCTGGTCCCCCTGCTCCCAGCCCTGTGCCAAGCAGACTGTACAGGGATCGTGTGGCCGCCGTGATTCCGAGAGCGGGGCTGCCCCTGCTGCAACCCTCACCCCGGCTCTCCCTTGGCTTTCTGCACCTAGCAGATGTTTCTGCTCCCTCGGCCATCCAGCCCACCCTCCAGTTCCTATCAGCGCCACAGCCTGCCTTCCTGAACTCCCGGCCAGGCAGCCATCATCTGATCTCCAGTCCGGAGCAGGCTGCGAGGGGGTGGCAAAGGGAAATCAGGTTTGCTTCTCAGATAAAGCCCGGGAAGGATTATGGGCTCTTTAAGCCTGTCGACGCAGTTGTGTTGGCTCCCTGTGTGCTGACCCATTCGTGTGCTGTATTAGAATTGTAGAGTAATAAATGAACAGTGGAGGGGTTTGTAATGATGATTAGGGACTGAAATTGGCTCAGATTTACAGTGTCACTCAGGAATGGAGGGAGAGGGGGAAAAGCATTCTGAGCGGCCTAATGGATCCATCAACTCGTTTTGGCGGCTCACTGGGCCGAGCAGGGTCACCAGGCTTTCCGCTGGCAGCACAAAGCACTTCAATTTTGTTAGGAAATGTATCAATTTAACTGACTTGAGCAGCACACTGAAAAACCTAATGAATCTGGACTCAATTTTCCGCCACACTGCTTCTGCGAACTGTCGGAAACAATGTCTGTGGTCGGGGGTGAAGGCTGCCTCCGATAGGCTGCTGGGTCTTCCCTTCCTCTGTCAGGGTTAGTGGAGAGAAACAAGCCTGCCTCCTGCAATCCAGTGACAGCCACGGACCAGGCGCTGCCACTCTCCTAACAATGATGTCATTAAAGGTAAATTGGCCTCTATTTCAGCAGGATGATAGTGCTAATTGAGTGGGAAAATATAATATAGGGAGCTGTTGTCTGCAGTTAAAGGGAGGAGGGGGACAGATTAAATGGCCTACAATAGTGGGTGTCAGGCATGGCAGATGTTGCTTTCTGCTGATAACTGCACTGACATATCTCTAGCTTGTCAAGGCTGGGGTTTTCAGAGAGACTTACAGCAAAAGGCAGCAGATGGCCCTCCTGAATGGGAATGGAGTGCTTAAACAGCCTGGTTGCTGAAGGCAGCGAGTTTGTAAATAGAAGAGTCGGAGGTGGCTTATTGATCCCGCTCACTGCCCATGAGCGCGGCTAAACGACTGGCAATGAGGAGGGCCCCAAGCAGCAGGAGTCATGTTTCTCCAAGGGTGCGGGCTCCTCTCTCCGGAGCGACAAGGGCTGGGTGAGCCGCGCGCACGGCCAGCGCGCCTGGATCAAAGCCCTTGGTAACCAATGCGAGCGGCATTGGAGATGCACTGCCCTGAAGTTGCAGATGGCATGCTGCAAAGCAGCACCTCAGCCCCTTCCAGCCATGGAGAGCCGTCCTGAGTCTCTGTGCAGCACCCAACCAGCCACACACACATCACACCTTCCTGGAACAGCACAAAGAAAAAAGGCAGCAGCCCACCCCTCAAATGCATGCATGTGCATGCCCACCCCTTCTCTCCCTTAGGAGAAGAGAGAGCACAGGGACAGCAGCCTCCCCTCAAATCCCACAGAAAACCCCTGCACGCTCCCACAACCACCCTGCAACATGTCTACAGCCTCGCACCCCTTCCAAGCCCACCCCCGCAGCACCCTTGTCCAAAATATGCCAGAAGGGTCCATGTGTCCTTTTTGATCATGGTAACAGTCTCTCTGAATACATTAAATCACTTTAACTGTGATATGCGTGATCTTTCAATGGAGGAGCATATTAAATAGAGAAGTACTGAATGTTAACAAAAGATGCAAATCCTCACAACGAATATCTTAAGTGCAAAAATGCATCTTAAACATCTGTAAGTTTTTGGCTTGGATTTCACCCTAGTCTTCTTGCAGATGGATCTTCACTGAATTCTATGAGCTGTCTCCTAATTTAAAGCCAGGTAGCTGATGGGAGTCTAAGACCCTGGTGTTTCAAACCGTATGCACAAATTGGAGTGGGGGGGTCATACGTGTGCTATGAACAGGCTCATGTGTTTAGATGTACATGTGCCGGTGGCACGTACAGTGTCGGAGGGCATGCGGGAGACCTCCTGTAATACTCCCCATAGGAAATCCCATATATATGTCCTGCAGTGATGTCACTCAAAAGCAAACAGGCCGCACAAACGATTACCCCCAAGCTCCTAAGCACATCTAGTGATGGTGAAAACATGCAGGTGAGCTAGAAAATCCCCCTCCTATGAAATCTAAGAAGCATCACCATGCACAGGGAAAGCATGCAACTTCCCTGCGCACACAAACACTCGCCCCCAGACTCCCACACCCACACGCGAGATCACTCTGACACGCTCCCTGTCAAAGGAGCACCCATGCAGCTGCAGTGGTGCCGGGCTCAGAAATCACACAGAAATGTCATCCAATCGCGCAGCCCGAGCCCCAGTCCCCGTATGCGTGAGCTTCTCCCTGGAGCTCTCTAAATATAAACACACACATGCACCCTCTTATTAAATCAATCCAAACATGCAAGCATGGCCTTTCACAAAATCACACAGAGTCTGGCACAAACACTGAGCTGCTTGCAAAACGACATAAATTGAGTCTGTATACACAAACACATACACTGACGCAGCTGGAGAAACACATTGCTAATATCCACATAGACAGAGATTTACCACCAATAGCAGCACAGGCCTCTTTCCTCACACACACGCCACCACTAATGTAGTCAAACACCCCGGGACGGATCCTGCCCACGCTGGAGTCGCCAGAGCCATCTCTGCAGAGCTGATGCAGAGGCTTGCATAGATCAGCCAGCCTCAAGCCGAGAGGCTGAGCTCCTTCTTTCTGCCTAGTGTAAAATAGGACTGAACTTGACTGACTAACCCGAAGTAAAACTGGGGAAAGACCCAGAATGCAGGCAGGGCATAACCAGATCTACCAGACTGTTGCTAATGGTGACAGACCCTATGGGGAGATGGCATTGACTCCGAGGAGTACGGGGAAATGCACAGACATCACAGACCTGCACACCAGACATATCACATGCACATGCATCCTTAAAACACCCAGCCCTAGGCAGACCCCAAAGTCAGACACGCATCCTGCATGATTGCAGGTATACAGGTGCATCCCATATTCATTCAAAGGGGGAAAACACTCTGCCTCCCAGCCTAGGGAAAAACCATCCAAATTGGCTAACCTGCTGGGGTTGTGCCTCCGCAGTTCAGAGGCATGTGTGCAGAGTAACACCTCCATCGCCCTGATTGGAAGCGAAGTGCATTCTGCACAGGCGTCCCTGTATAAGCAGACGGGAAGCAAGGCGGTGTTTGGACTGAGAAGAGAGACTGTAATTGCAATATTCTCCTCTGCCGTGTGTAGGGTCAGCAGGTTAAACTCTGCTCATGGATACACACATCCATGAAATCAGGGGCAGCTGCACCTGATGTCATACTTTGACCCTCCAAATAGTTACCTAGGAAAACCTACTGATTTCAAGGGGTCTGCATGGGGGTAAGTTAAAACACGGGTTGGCCCCTTTCTTGGTTCCCCTTGGAGTCAGCTTGGAAGAGCCCACCACAGCTCCTGTGTCTTGTTCTCAGCCTGCTTTCCATCTGCTGCTAAGGAACAGAGAAAGGAAGATGCCAAGCACGGTTCCTGTTCACACCAATTGAAAGCCCCAGTGCTGGTGGGACCGGCCCAGGGCTACCAGCTTTAAGGAAATTTGAACGTGAAGAAAACTAGTGCCTGGGTTCTCCTACCTCCATGAGCAATCTTCAGCCTCCAGCTGGTCACCGTCTCTGTGCGGGTCAAACTAGTCATCCACTCCTGGCTGCTGGTTCTCCTGGTGGTGATTGCACACGTTTAGTACAGCACAAGGAACAGGCTTCTGCTGCCATCTAGACTTTTCATTAGGAGAAACAAAGGCTTCCCTTGCCAGCCAGGTATACCCAGGAATGATCTGGCCCTGGGACCAGAAGCATTTCCTCCTTTGGGACAAGGAAGCTGTAGTTTCTTCTGTTCATCCTCACTACAATTTCTCTTCCTCATGGTCTTTCCTTCACCACTTCTAAGCACATTGTCTTTGTTCCCCCTCTCTTGATTCTCCTCCTCCTGACTCTCTCTGCCCTTCTTCTCCTTTCCTTTCCCCATCCCTCCCTCTGTCTACCTTTTCCATCTTTCTCTTCCCCTCCCCAACACTTTACCTGTATTCCTGTTTCCCATCATCTTCTGCTGCCGTCCTTTAGTGGCGCAGAGCAGCACCTGGAGACTCAAGCTTTCTACAACACTGGCTTCCTCGTTGTTTGGTCGTATTTACTCAGGTTACTCCTGCTACCACATATCTTAATTTGATCACAAGGTAGTCATATAACTGGCTACACAGACAACAACTCAATTGAATTTTACCGTGGCATTTTTGATGTTTAGGGACCCGGCTACTTTTCCATTCAGCAACAGGATACATAATCCAAACTCAATCATAAAAGCAAACGCCGGCTGAACAGATGTTAAGCCCAAATCCTCTGTTTCTTACCTATTATCATGAATATAACCCAACACTTTTCTCTAAGCTCTATCTGGGTAACCCAGTGTCATAAGCATCCATACAGTTGACATGACACATTCCCGGCTTTGTCTTGTCTGAGCTGAGTGAAGTTTTCTGCTCAACCTCCCTTTGCCAAGAGCTAGACATGGTTGATACATGCGATCAGGTCCTGGAAAGTCTTAGGGATTTGGATCCAATCACTGTTAATGCTTTGGCCAAGAAAAGCTGCAGCACAGAACGTGGAAGGAGAGAAAGGAGGCTTTGAAGCCTGAGTCTTTGCTCCAATTTGGGGAAGGATTATGGATTTTTGTCTCCCATCCTGGAATATCCACTGAGCACTTACTTGGAAAGTCCATGAGTCCATCCTCCATATAAGCAAACCTGCCTTATGCTATGCTGGACTAACACCCTTTCTGCTCAACCCAGGAAATGGTTCCTAGCTGGAACAAATAAGCAACTCCATCTGTCCCTCCGGCACACACAGACCCTCCTCCCAGAGGCTGAGAGAAAGCTGCCCTCATTATATACAGTACATAAAGAAACTTCCTTTGCACTGAGGGAGTAGCTTTTTAACGGATAGCCCAGCATTTACAGTAATCAAGAATGATTCAATTGACAGGTTTGTGTGGTGTTTGTTAATTTACTTGAGATTCATTCCTGGGAACAGCTGGCTGTATCCCAGCAGGACTGAGGCTCTCACTGGCCCACCTGCTGCTAGACAGACGGGCTCGGGGTACAGTGGTAGTTAAAGTTTAGCAGGCAGATATTTCTGGCCATTAAAAATCCAAAACTTCTTGAAGGACTCATGGGCAGAAAATGTTTTGGAAGCAGAGACGTTGGCTCTAGGCTTTGCAAAATGACTTGACTTGGGTTTGCCGAGCAGTCAAGGAGCTGAGAAATGTGACTGTCATTAGAGCATTGCCAATTGAATTACCAGAATGACACCACGTAGCAGAAGATTCATAAAGAGACACCTTAATGGTCAATTATGTATAAAAGTGGAGAGTTTTCAAAGGAGCCTAAGGGAATTAGACACCTAGTTCCCAAAGACATTCAATGGGAAATAGGGGCTTAACTCTTTTAGCCTTTTGTGGAAATCTGTCATCTACATACTCATGCAATATTAAGTTTTACATGGTTACTCCTATTTCCTTTAAAAATAATGAGGTTTCTCCTCTACTGTCGATGTGGACATGGATTTTTAAAATAAAAGAGAAGAAGATGCAGAATTCCACAGTGTTCAAGTAGGTATCGGCTTGCTCCTTCAAGAAACACCAGTTTAGGTTTCAGTGTGATTTGTTTCTCCACTTTCTGAATGTGGCCTGAACCTCTTAAATCCCCTTGGGAGGTCTGAGGCTGGAGGCAGCCTGGTTCATCACCTGGGAGGAGCAGGCCTCCATGGCAGGAGACCTGGGTTCTGCTCCCAGCTCTGACACCAGCCACCTATGTGAAGTCTCTGGGCCTATTTCTCCATTTGTGAATTGGGGCGATGGCACTTAACTTCCCCTTTGTTAGACACTGACTTAGAAATAGAAAACCAATTGCATCCCGGGCATTGCAATGCAGCCCCTTGGTCTCAGAGGGGGCTGCATTGCCCAGCAGAGAAGAAGGTGATGGGGGTCCCATTCTTTCCTGTGATCCCTAATTCCAGGGTGAAGGAACCATCCTGCCTCCCTGTTGCCAATCCCATGGCATCTGGCTTCACAATGGCATTAAGTGACTAGCACCGTAGGAGTCATGGGTGCCTGAGGGCCCTGTCCTCCACCCCCCAGGAAGAGGGCTGTCACCTGAAATGTGTAAAACCTTCTACATGTCCATCATGTTAGCCCCCACCAGCAAAAATAAAAATGGGTGCCTATGGCAGGAGTCCCTCACCCACCCACCGCACTACCACAGCCATTCCAGTACTCCCATTGTTAGTCAGTAGACTGGAGTGAAGGTACTGGGCTGGGCCAGCCTGTGCTCTCTAGTTCCTGGTCCTGCAGATGCTGTCCTTGACATCGCAGATTCCTACCGGGAGTCCTTTTCATACTCAGAATTGCTTCTACCTCCCTGGTCGCTGCTATGCGGGTGGTGGTTGCAAGAGTCCTGTTTCCTGCTTTAAGCTCCACCTTGCTTCTCCCAGTACTAGGGACCCCACGCTCATCCTGTCAGGGTGGAGACTTCCAGTGTAGGCACCATCCTGGTTTTGGGGAGGAACCACCACAGGGCTGCACTCCTCATCTCTTGCTCTGAGATGGGTCCTTCTTACCAGTGGCATGCAGCTGGCATGGTGCCCTCGGAGGCCGACCCAGCGGGTACCTCCGAGATTGCTGGCATTGCTGGGGAGAGAGGCTGGTAGCACAGGATGGTGGGCTCTCTCTCTCCTCCCCATCTCTGCTCTGTCACAGACATGATGGACCTGGGGACGCTGGCCTTGCTAGAGCCAAGATCAGACCCCCGTGGAACTGTTTCTGAAAGGTCTCTGCACCGCTCAGACGGGGCCCTTCTTGCGCGTCTCCAGCAAATGGGATTGTCAGTTCCCCGCTGAGCTGGCGGGGTCAGGGAGTGTGCCTTCTCTCTGTTTGTATAGCACTGTGTACACCAGTGGTGCTCGAGAAACAATCAGAACAGCAATAAACTCAGTCCCCTCGTCACCTATGTCAGCCCCAGCGGGCACTGGGAGAATGAACTTATTCAAGCTGCCAAAGCTGGGATCCACCTTGCACAGAAAAGGACACCGGATAGGAGCTGCCCTTTGCACCGTCTGGCTCAGTATCAGTCACCAGTCATTGCCTTAACCACCCTCTCCTGGTCTTCTATTTCATGCCAGCTGATTTCCCTCCTGCACTGGGTCCCCTCACTCCAGATCCACGTGTCCTGCCTGTCAGCCTGCCCCTTCCTTCCACCCCTCGCTAGCAGGAACTTTGAATCCTCAAGCCACACTTAACTGGCATGCCATTCTCTCCAGTCCCACAGTGGGTCTGGCACAGATTAGGCACTGGTTTGCTTCTCAAACTTTTATCCCTTAGTGTTCCTCGGTACTAAAAGAGACTAGATTACAACCAGGACTGCAAGGACCTGCTTCCCATCTCGCTACTGGAACCATCTCACTACTCTGATACTGGGCAAACTGGCTCTGCATGAGTTTAAAAATTTGCTCTTTGCTCATCCTTAATGGCCCTGCTGCCAGAGCAAGGTAGGCTGGCATCTGGGTTGGAGCAACTGACCCCTGTGCTCTGTCACTCTCCGCTGGGCAGAGTCCAAGATTGGGACTGGGCACGGCAGAAGGCTAGAAGAAGAGGCCTCTTCCCCCATCTACTGCTTTTCAGAGAAAGCCTCAATCTGCTATGGCCATATAACAAGACAGGGGTTCCCAAAATATTGTACATGGAGGACCGCTTAATGGACAGAACATCACACTGGAGGCTCCACAACAAAAGACTTGCAGAAGCTAAATGCACCTCTCGGGAGAACTAGTGTTTGCTATACATTTGTTGAGAGATGCTGCACACATGTACTGATATTACACTATTTATCGTCATAATAAGTTGTAGTAATATCACGGGAGAACCTCCATCTTGGACCAGGACCTCGTTGTATAGATTCAGAACAACAGATAAAAAAGTCCCCACTGTACAGCGAAATGGTTAATTAAAGAAAAACAATGATATTATAGTCACACTTTATTAAGGAACTGTTGATAAAGAGTTAATACAAGACATTTTAAGCATGTTTCTGCAATGGTTATAAGCAAGTTACTGACCTGGTAGACTCCATAACAATTTATTAAAGTATCCATTTATCTTTCATAAACTATTTATAAATGGAACCTTAATATAAAGTGTGACCTATATAATAGTCAGCTAGCTTTATTTAAGATGGATGTTTAAATAGGTTGAGTGTAAGTGGAATATTTAATTACATCCCTTAAATATATTCATTATATTTAAGATATATGTAGTTTTATTCAACATATTCTACTGTGATATGAAACGGGTCAATATGTCACTACATTTTCAATTGAGCTATGAAAGAAGTTGTTGCAAAAATCGGGGTGAACAAGGGCTCTCTTTATCCTCCAGGGACAGAACAAGAAGCAGTGAGCTTCAGTTGCAAGATGGGAGACTTTGGGTGGGTACTGGGAAGATCTTCCTACCTCTGACTGTGGTTAAGCTTTGGCACAGATACCCTGGAGAGGTAGGTGGTAGACTAGATTCTCCATCACTGGAGGTGTTCAAGGGTATTTTAGATGAACCTTTGCCTAGCATGATTTAGACAGAGGTGATCCTGCCTGGAGTAGCGGGCTAGAGTTGTAGTGTCTTCCAGCCTTGTTTGTTCATGGAGCTGTGTCCACCCCTGCATTTTGTTTGCTGGGTCCCTGAATGTATTGGGAAAGGCGTAATGCTAATTTTGTCATTGTCCATCCACACATGCTTATTCTGGGGCTCACCTGTTCCTGCAGGGACTGTGAGGCTATGCTACATCCCGTGAAATGCAGACAAAGTTGTCTCCCCATATCAATCAAAGAGAAGCGAGGGCCGTGGTACAGAGTGCAGAGTATTTGCCTTGGCTATACATTCCTACAAGGAAAAAAAGGGCTAGGTCATGCTCTTTCTGCCAATAGCCAGAAGAAGCTGTCCTGTTGTCTATGATGCTTGGGAATCTCACCCTGTGCAAAGGATCAGCAATGTGGCTGCCAAACACACGTAGTGACAACACCTACCTGTATTTATAAGCTCAAACCCAAGTCACACGCTGGCTGAAAATCAGGAATTGAGCCTGCTACTGTGGGATCTGAACAGAATCCATGTGTTACTTTGTAAATCCAGGAGGCTTAGCCAGTTTGCAATATATTAAACAATTAATCATTTAGATTACAGAGCATCCTTAATGCAGACATTTCCTATGAAAAGTACGGCACAGGTGTAGGTCTCCAACAGGGAAGTCCCCGGTGTAAACCTTGGGAAAGCAGTACAGAAGCACAACGCAAGAGCGGTAAACAGCAGCAGAGCTGGAGCCACTCGCTGCTGAGGAATGTGATGCGAAAAAGGGCTTGGGAAACGCTTGGAAAAAGAAGCAGCAAAAAACCGATCCTGACTTTGCCTTGTCCTTTCCTTGCCTGCTGACAAATAACCATTTTCTGTAGCTGGAGGGGCCATGGTACTGCTCACCATCCCATTCAAACTACTGGACCCCATCCATAGCTGAACAGCAATCAAGAAAGGCTTAACCTGGACTGGTTCATTTGTGTGAGTACCCAATTGTATCACAGGGTGAAGGCCCAGTAACTCACTGGCTTTTAAATCAAGATTTTAGTGCTTGCAAGTTGTTTCCTCTTGGAACAAAGTCAGATATTTTTAATCCTATTTAATATCTCACCAGTGTCGTGGGAAAAAACCTCCAGTATCAACAAATACTAAATGTGTGGGCTAAACATTCCCTGGTGTAATTCCAATGGAGTTGCATGAGGAAGGAATCTTAATAATACCTAAGCTTGTGCAGAGGATGTTTCATCAGTAGATCTCCAAGTGCTTCTCATAGGTTACTCTACTGTGTTGCTCTCTGTTTTCTAGATGGAGAATCTGAGTCCTGGTCCAGTGCTCTGCCCACGAGACACGCTGCTCTTCTCGCACACATTTTTTATTGGGGGCTCTTACTCTGCAATTGAGGCTTTATTGTCATGTTTGATTGTTGTTGGAACTAGAGAAGGATTCAAAGCAAAGCTCGCTTGCCTCGGGCTCTAGGAAAGGCTCCAACAAAGCTCCTAGTCCAGTTTGCACTGCTCAGCCCCACTTCCACCTGAAAGAGGACATCCCTCCCCAACATAGGAGGAATGATTGCTGCTTTAAAGGAAAGCAGAAAGAGCCCCCTACACATCTGGAAGAGGATGGGCAGGAAGAAATAACCCCTTTTTTATTAGCAAGCAAAGGGGAAAGGAGGGTGAGGCAGGGAGGCAATGAGTGGCCAGCTAAACCAAGCCCATCAAAATGGTTTGCTGTGGCACAGAAATGTGGAGCAGGTGTCCAGGAAATGAGTCCTCTGAGTGCTGCTGCTGTATCTGTTGCTTTTACACACAAGCTCTGTTAACCTGAATAAACCCAATGTGACCAGTTCCAGTTTCACAAGCACCCTGCAGCTCTGACTGGGGAGTGTCAGCTTTGGAAGATGGTCAGCACCGCTAGAGGGCTTACAACCTATTTAAAGGACGATCACCTGTTTTCTATGCTTCGTAGGTGCCTCCTTGAGAATGAAATGAAAAGGCTGAGAGGCGTCGAGATGACAGAGAGAGGGCAGCATGGCTGATGCAAAAAACTAGGACCCGGGAATTCTGGTATTCCGATACGGAGCGCTTCATCTCACTGAATCTTACTCGGGCAAATCGTCCCATTGTAGTCATGAGCATAAAGGCCTTTGGCCTGTGCCTGCGTTTGCTGAATGACCTAAAGTAAACTACTTAACTGCACGGTCCTGCCTCAGTTTCCCTACTTATAAAAGACAGGTGTTAGGTGGGAGAGGACCGAGAAGGGCTGTTATGAGGATTCGAGATGGTCTATATGGACTAGAGAGGCTTTTCAGGACTGTCTTCCCTAGTCTGTGTGTTTGTTTCAAAACCTACTTGGTGTTTCTGAGGCCAGAAAGCAGGCCAAGAGGACTCTGGCCTTTCCAAGCAGAGCTCTTGGATAGAATTCATTTTTGAAAGGTGTTGGGGGCTATACGGATACCACTCCCATACGCAGGCTGGTTACACTAAGAAAATAATCCAACCCCAGGGAAAGCTGAAGCTGTTTAAAATGTCTCACGTGAATCCCCCCCACCCCTTCTCAAAAGAGCTTTCCAATGAGCAATGCAGTGGGCACCCCGGTTCAACCAGGAAAATACTCTGCACACATGTGAACTCTTGCCAACTGTGATCTCAGTGTAAACCACGAGTAATTACTCTCTCCAGTGGAGCCACTCCAGGTTTACACTCCATGAGTCCAGGAGCAGAATTTGGCCCTCGGAGTTTAGTTGGTGGAAAAGCCGACGTCTCGTGAGCCACTGGCTGAATGGAACCGTAATTGTTGCAATTCTACATCTTCAAGGCTATTAGATCCTTGTAGCTCCCCATCATGCTGTGTTTGGAGTAAATAGAGAGTGTTTAGCCAAGCTGAGAGATCCTTTAATGGAACAGACAGTTCTTCCTCTCTTCATCTGCTTGTCCCCACAGCTTTGTTATTTAAAGTCAGGTTAAAAAAAAAAAATCAGTAGACAGGTTTGGTTTGGAAGCCGGAGGACAGGAAAAGTTAGAGATATTTATTTGACAGGGTCAAGGTTGCTGCTTTTCTTTTCTCTTTCCCCAGGTCCCATAGGTGTTAGACTGAGAGACATTTAATCGAGGGAGTAGCGGTTTCATATCTATAACAAAAATCAAATAATGCAAGATGATTTACTCCCCCTAGCAACCAGGGAGCTTACCCTTAGCAACCAGCCTAGCCTCAGGCAGCGGTGTAATCAGCTTGAAAATATTTCAATTATTGTGTTGATTTTAGTGGATTTGAGAAGCGCTGTGCGGAGAGACCAGGCACATTCTGCCCGCGACCTGGAGAGGAAGATATTGATTTAAACAGGTGTCAGAAAGGAAAAGTGGAGTAAATTTAAATGCAATAGGAGAACAGCGCATTGAGTGTGGTTCAGTGTGGGGGTGACATTTTGCTCATCGCCTTGAATGAAAGTGACTCAACTGAACTAGAAATTTCACCTTGAAAATCATCTGCCATCGACACAATCAAGAGAAAGCCGCTCGCCATCTCTTTTCCTGGGTCTAGGGAAAGAGGGGGAGCAGACAACTGGGTTTTTAGGCAGCTTTGGGGAAAGTAACTATTTTTTTTTCTTTAAAGAAAAAGCATTAGTGCATCCCCATTGAAGTAATTAGCTAGCTGACGAGGGTGAGCGAGAGGGAACCTGAGGGAAAGTGCCTAGAAACAGAGGGCTATCGAAGTCCAACATGTATCACTGTATGGATTGATCCTATCCAAATCAGAGTTCAGTAAATGCTGGTGGAGTTGACCATATCAGGTCTTGTATCTCTAGATGAGTTGTTGTTATGGTTCTCAGTTCCACCCCTACGCATCTTCAGAGGCAGCTGATATTGGTATTAATAGAGAGTACCTTCCTAAAGAGGTCTACTTGCTGACAGACAATGGGGGTTATCAAACCCAAAGAATTGGGAATAGATTCTAGGAAAAGAAATCAAAGAAGGATGTTAGTTTTTGGTTCAACAGTCACTTTCATTCAAGTTGCTATTAGGCTTGGAAACAAATCATGGGCTGCTACCAGTGGTACCAGGCCAGAAAAGATGTGGGCATTAGTAGCAGGTTGACATTTTAACTATCAGTGCCATAGCTCTGTTGGGTCTCTTCTCATTAGCAGATCTCTTAGGCTACTGCTGATATGTCACATTTATGGTACATCATTTTTACGTACCACAGACTAAGCCTTGCTCTCCACAGAACTGGTGCATGTCCGCGGGGCAGAATGTATCTCTGTATACCCAGGTGCCACTGATACATATCCAAGAGCTACAGTAAAGCCTGTTCAGGTAGACTTGAATGCAAGCTGGCATATTAAAGAGGAAAACCAGATCTCGGTCCCTGGATATTCTACAAGTTCACAGAGATTCAACAAGTTTTCCATCCCCTCCTCAATATTTGCATGCTGATTGGGTCAGTAGAGTTGATCTTAATTCGATAGGAGTGAACATTGCTGTTCTCCAATTTTCCCATTCAGCTGCAGTTCACAGACATTGTACTAACCACCTCCCTTCCCAATGCAGTAACAGCCTGCACATAGTTCAGTGAAAATCAGTGACATCTTCGTACACACTCTACAGACGAGCTGCTTTCTGATGCAACAGAAGCCTGTAGACTGTGTTGATAATAGGGTTTCGTCTGTTTTCAGGGAAGTGACAACTGACATACCATGTTCTGCTGAGACTCTATCCAGTAGGGTGACATCTTGCATGGAGTGCATTAAAATTCTAGTTCTTAGGGCAGTGACAGTTCATACACAATGTTAGCGATAACCTGTGGAAACTCCTATATAGTTCTCTGGCAAGCTGCTTTCTGTGCGCCTGTGACAGTTTGTATACAGAGGACTTATCACCTGCTTTCTAGTGCAACAAGCAAGTAACGTGCAGTGTAATGATGACCTGGCACAGTGCATGATGGAATCAATATCAGACGGAGGAAAAGATGTCACAACTGCTGACCCAAGCTGTTGGACCCACGTATCATATTGTGGCCCAGTCCCTCAATTTATTCTGCTGTGATCACTCAGAGTTCTCCGCATTAACCTGTGCAATAGTGTTGCAGAACTAGCAAACTTGGAAAGAAACCTTTGGTAGTAGTGGCAGAGGCCTGGAAGCCTCTTTTCAAATCTGAGCATTTGGGGAGTGGGCCAGCTCTGTATTGCCTCAATTTTCTTCTTATCGCTGGAAATTCCTTCCTCACTTATCGAGTGACCAAGGTAAATCACTTCTGTTTGAAACAGTTCACACTTCCCTGGGCTCAATTTCAGAGTGGTGTTTTAGAGCTTATCACACGCCATTTAGAAATGTATCAGTTCTTACTCAAAGGCTGGGCTGAGAGAGGAATGCCACACAGTACCCTCTCCTTTTGAACAGAATGGGAGCACTGAAAGATCTTCAGATAGCAAAGGGCTTTACATTATCTTTGGATAGGAAAGGGTATAACATAAGATTGCTGCAACCACTGCAAGAGTCATTGCCTGCTACATAAAAACATAGGCCTTCCCCTTAATTTTGGACCAACTTCTACATGCCATTACCTGGGTAGTAAACCAAAACCTAGTATCCACTGAGTCACCTATCCATGGAAAAGAAAGGAGAATCTTCATTTGGTTTCAATTGCCCAGAGATAACATAGGGCTGCCAGCTTAATATTTCAGGTTAAGAGAAAGTCAGGTGATGCCAAGGACAAGCAAGTTATTGGGTATTTGCATTGCAATAGTGCCTACCAGTCCCAGCCACATGTCAGGACCCTGTTGTGTTAGGTGCTTTACAGAGAGAGAACAAAAAGATGCCCCCTCCTGCAAGAGTTAATGTAATACTACTGCCCCTGCTACCCCATTCATTGAAGTCTTTTCCCCCATTTACCACCGGTAGCAAATAGTGACTTGATGCTTCTGATTTGCTCTTCACCAGCATGTTACAGCCTCTGGGTGCACCCCCATGAGCAGGAACGTGTGTTTCTCTGGGGACAAACAGAAGCAGCACAATACATAACGCTGCTCCTTGTCCCTTGGAAATGCCTGTGCGCACACACTCTGGCGTGTGGCACATTGCCCCCTTACCTGGGGTCCTGAGGGCCTCCAGGGACTGCAGCTGTGGCAATCCAGTAGCACAGCTGGAGTGTGGCTCCAGCTGGCCAGGCTCCGGATCCTGGCGGCACACTCTGCCACCAAGCACGCCACCCCACTTTTTTAAGACACAGGGGTTTTTTACACTGGGATTTTCTGGATCCTCCCCCCGCCATGCTGCAAATTAGTAGTTGGGAACACCTACATGTGCGGCATGCACAATGTGCGGTGCTGTATACCATGCATTCACGCTCATCTGGATGCGCCCTCTTTGTCTCTGGTGGATTGGGATTGAGAAACAGATTTCAAAAGGCTTTAAAGCCCCATTTTCTGTTCCTCATTACAATATGCAGCCCCTTCCCTAGAATTTACTTTCCATGTCACCTGCTGTTCGTCAGAACCTACTGGAGTTTCCAGTTCCCTTTGCAATCTGCTGCTTGTCAAACACTAAGCAACTCAAACTGGACCCACTTCTTGCTTGATCTCAATAAATCAGGGCTTTGAGCCAGGTAATTTTTCCAAACTAATCCCCACGAGTCCTCATTTTAGGGTGGCCAGAAAGTTACCAAAACGTGTGATAGGACTGATGGTGTCAGCTGACCTGAAGAGCAAGGTAATTTGCTTTTTGTTGATTGTCTGCTGGAATAAAAGAAAAACAACTTCTTTTCTCTGTCACAAGAGCTTTCCTGGGAAAATCACCTGTTCTAAGTTTGCAGAAACTGTGCTGGCATTTTGCCTTGTTAGTATTTGTAAAGCACAATGCAAGTTATTAATAATCAATAACCAAATCAGAGTAAGTAAATACACAGGGCCATCTCATGCCATTGATTTTGAAGCCATACGCCCCACTGAAATCAATGGAGAGCTTTGCTTAAAAGCCAAAGGCATGGTATGGGCCACAATTCTTAAACATAAGGAAGCACAAATCCAATATGAGCTTATCTACTACCTCAGTCTCCCAAACCTCCTGCTTCAGTTCTTTGAACCCAAGTCTCCTACAGCGAGATTTGAGTAACTCCCATTGACTTCTCATCAAAAGGGAAGTCAACACAATTGCTCTTCTTTAAAGAGAAGTCAGGGTGAGTAACTGCTATCTGGAGGCTGGGGAATACACAACCAGAAGTCCTACTTCATGGCCTGAGGCATATTTTTTTTGGACTGTCACGGTTCCTACTTGCGATGAATGAGCTTACTTGCTTTTGGAAACTTCCGTTTCTCCGCTTTTTAAAAGGGCTGGTTCAACAGCAGCCGCTTTGTGCCAGTATCCCCAACTACAATGTGTTTCCTAGTTGCAGTCTCATATTCAGACTTTCACCTGCCAATATTGAAACAAAACTTTGAGCTGCACCAGTTAATTAGCACCTCGACTACACAATACACCTGGCATCAGCTTGGGATTGGGATGCGGGCACTGCTGGAACTTGGGGCCCAATCCAAAGCCTGTTGAAGGTGGGACACATCTTTTCATTGGCTTCAGTGGACTTTTGGATCAGGCATTTGGCAAAGAACTATGATGAGGCTCTCTTCTGGTTTGCCTTAAATGCATCACACTTTCTTTTTCTGGTTAGTCTCTTCCATTGCAGCAATGGACAACAGCTTTCTCTATGTTGAATTATTGCCAGCATTCTTGGCTTGACAAGCAGCATTGCAAGCTTTTTTTCTTTCCCCCCAACTTCCAAATCAGGCATAAAGTTAGCAACTCATTCCTCACTGCAGCCCTGTCTCTGCTACAAACACTGCCAGATCCTATAACCAATTTTAAACTCCATGCTTAAAATCAGTTTGGAACAAGGAGGCCCCTGAAGCGTAAACAGGTCCTGGAGGATTTCACAAAGATGTATACCTGCAAAGTGTCGGAGATGCAGCATCCACCTCCCTCAGGAAAGCTCATCTCTGTTGCTAATGGGGTATTTGCTGGTGCAGCTGGGTATTGGTAAACTCAACAATCAAGTACAAAAAGCTCTTAGCTTGGGAGAAAAGCCTTGTCCTCTTCTGGTGCTTAGCTGGGGGTCTGCCAATCTGGATTGTTCGGTGATCTCTACCCAGATAGGAAGAGTCTGTTCTGTGTCAGAATAACTCAGAGTGTGTCCGCGGACAAATGCAAGCTTGCTGGGGACCAGGGGTATGTGCTCAGTTGGTGACCCCGGGCTGAGATCCTTGTTAGCATGCCCTAACTGGTTTGTGAAGTGGACTAGTTAGATTAAAGCTAGCATGGGTATATCTACCTGTGCTGCAATCCGATCTTCATTTGCCTTGTGACTCTGCCCTTACAGTCTGTTCTGCAGCAGGAAAGCAGCAGCAGCTAAGTAGATCCATTTAGGTTTGCTGATAAATGAAGCCTGTCCTGTCCATTTCCATCTTCTAAAATGCGTTTAGCCCATCACTGATCCCTGAGAAACCCCACGGTACTACAGATCCATCTCTTGAAGTTGGTTTCAGAAATAAGAGGCCTCTATATCCATCAGACAAGAAGGTTCAGCCCTCTTATACCACAGTGCCCTGCAGAAAATTATGGAGTTAGAGAGGTAGACGTTGTAGAAAGCACTTCTCTTGTCAGAAGCCGGATTCCTTCCTGGCTAGCAGACAGCTTGTACTTTAGCTACCTGACTGCTTATTCCATCTGTTAATTTACAGAGGCTGGAGAGCTCAGATATTCTGATCCAAGCATTTTTAAGTTCTTTAAATCCTGTCTTCAATTTGCTCTGTAAAGAGTTCCAGGCTTCTGCCTCCTATCCCTTGCCAGAAAAGCCATATTTATCTGTTAGTTAGTGCTCACCTCTCCATTGTGCTAACTCCCCTGAAATGACTGCATTTTATACATCCAACTTTTGGTCTCACTTAAAATTTGGGGGGGACTTCCATTCAATTCACCATGATTTGATGTCATACTCATTTTTTATACTGAAGTTACTCCATGGAAGGAAGTGTTTGTGATTCACACTATCTGAGTGACAGGAGAATATGACTCTATGTTTTAAAATAACCTCAAAGGATCCTCAAACAGGCCCTTTATAGAGGAAAAGCTGAAATAGGCAAAGGGCTATTAAGAAAGAAAATAGTCTCTTTTCTTTCAAAAATAGCTATACAAAAGTGATGGCAAGAAAGACCGATGCCCAGAAGAGTGCATCTGCCAAAGTGTGCTTCTCTTTCCAACTCAGGATGGCTGCCTTCAAGGAAAGGCATTTTATTAGCAAAGGTAAAAGAGAAAAATAAGGAAAGCTAGCTCCATTAAATGATCTACCTCTTTACTAAGACTGCCATGCATAAAACAGAGGCATATAGAGACAAGTACATGCTTCCTTTGCTAAGATGCATCTTAAACCCGTATTAAATGGAGGCCGTACTAGAAGAGCATGCCTTTCATAGGGCACAGCCACTGCGGAGGAAAACGGTCGGTGTCTACAACACAGCATTAACCCACAAGGTATGTGGACATATCCAGTCTCCTTGGAAAGAGTTGACAAACTACCAGCCTCCTCCCTCGGATCTATGGCAGAAGCATCCACCTGTACTAAGAGTACCCACTCCAAGCCCAGGTTTCTCAGGTTTGAATCTAGGCATGTGTTAAGATCCAGAAGACTTATTCATTATTCTGTCACAGGCACTCGATTAGGGTTGGACAGGTTACTCTCCACTCTGATGAAATGGAGTATGCCACACTTTGAACAGAAGAAAGACCCTGAGCTGATAGTATTTGTTTCTGGAGGGACACATTCACATGTTTCCTGAGCTTTCTCAAGTGACGGCCTAGTTGCGGCATCTCTCAGGATGTGCTCCAGGAGCCTGGTATCTTGGCAAGCCCAGGTTTGTTTTCTAGGAATCAACTGAAAGCTTGGTTACTTGCAGCCTGGCCAACACGATTTACAGGTGTAGGCAGTAACCTTTAGTCCAAATCCAGGCTCATGGCTGTCCAACCTTCTCTAGCCTCTTTGCCTGTGCCATCAAATATGTGGCAAAACTGGACACAGCACTAAGCTTTCTCAAGTCAACACTAAAGATGAGTCGTACGAGCTTTTTCGGCGTCATCATTATCAGAATAGGGCTAAGTCACTCGTTTTGAGTCGATTCAACTATTTTTTCTGTGGAACGGTTGCCATCTTCACAGGTATTCAGTGAGGTGGTGGGGAACAGGGACAGCCAGGGGTTCACCACTTGATGGTGCCACACTCAGTAGATACAATGGCTGGACCCTTCTCAATTACTGATGCCTTTTGAGTCCATTGGTACCTGGAATCTGAAGGCTAGCAACCACTGGCATTCGTCAGAGGAGATATGGTCACTGATGGGCATTGAAAACATGGTGGCAGGGGTCCACGGTCTTCTGTTGCAAAGAAAACAAATCATCTTGGACAGAACTGCTAGAAGAGTAAAGGTAGAGCAATGCTCACACCACATAGGCTGGTGTGGGGGGGATTTTGCTATCTTCAGATTAAAACATTTTTGAATTTCATGAAGGACAAATCCCTGGTGAGAAAGGCTGTCTTGTCAGAATGGTATCGACACCACAGTAATGTTCTGTAGCAGGTGGCACATGCCCTCTAAAGATTTGCAACTGGAGGACTAGGATCCATTAAGTTTATGGCTAGATTTTTCTTTGTAGCCTTCCTTCACCAATGAAGTTCCTGAGGACTGGAAGGGACCTCCTAGCTCATCAAGTCTAGTCCCTGGTTTTTGCAGGCACCACAGGATAAGCCTCCTTTCATGATCTGATTAAGCTCTTTCTTAAAAGCAGTCAGGGTTTTGCCCTCCCGTCTCTCCCAACAACTGGAGTGCTGTTGCAGAACCTCGCTGCTCTCATTTCCACCTTCTGATTTCCAGCCTATATTTATTCATGGCCAGTTTATATCCATTTGTTCTTGTGCCAGCACAGTCCTTTAACTTAAATAGCTCTTCTCCTTTGCTCCTTCTCCCTGCTGTCTATAAATAAAATCAATCAGATCCCCTCTCAGCCTTTGGTTTGCTAGATTAAACAAGCAAAGCTTTCCTGGTTTCGTTTTGTATGACAGGGTCTCCATTCCTCTGATCCTCCTAGTGGTCCTTCTCTGCACCTGTTCCAGTCTGAGTCCATCGTCGCTGAACAATGAAACATTTGCCTTTTTACAGCTGTTTCACATTGGCAGCTCCTAGTCATCCTCTGATCACTAGGAGGTCTTCTCCTCCTCAGCTGCTATTCTGTAGGATGATGTGTAGCAAGCAAAAGAGATTTGTTGCAAACCTTTAAAGAACTTCTCACAGTTGGCTCCAGCGAGGGGCTTGTATTGTGCAGATGACCTAAATCAGTAAGTCCAGTTTGTATTATCATCCCTGAAACTGGAGGCATTTCAAACCTCTATGTACAGGAACTACTATCAGGACAAGACATGCTTGGGATACTCTTGGTGCCCCAGCCTCAGGGACTCCCTTTAGGGAACACTAAAAACTGCAGTTATTGAAGAATTTCCAGCTCCAGACTGCAGCAACACAAGTACTCGGATTTACCAGGGAGAGAATAACATCTGAGACGTGCTTCCTAATGAGGAGAGTTTGACGCACAAGAGAGCTTAACAGAAGATGCTTTTAGTTGTATGACCATTAGCATGCAGTCCTACAACGAAGCAGGTCAAGAACAATTTCTCTCCAACCCAAAAGCTCTTTCTCAGATTCGTGGCTCAGCACCTGAAGGAAAGGAAATGCTGTTGCCACAAATGGCTGGTGGACAAGGATCACTGCAATTATACTGCCAATGATGGGCCAGATGCTTGCTGCTGTAAATGAATATAGTTTCAATATAGCTGATGGAGTTACACTTATTTACAACAGCTGAGCCTTTGCTTCAATACAAGAAAATCCTCTTTTGGGCCAGGTTTGGAAGTTAAAAGTTGGGCTTTGTCTTGCCTATAACATCTGCCAAGTATTTTAAGCTTGTCAGATTTTTTTTTTATTTTTTTTTTGGAACGTATTTCCGTCACTGCTGAGAATGCTGTTGCTCACCAATGAACAATCCCTCCAAAATGTCTGTGCCAAAAAGCTTTGCCTGGACAATTTCCCACATATTCATTATTCCCTGCATTGGAAAAAAAATGCTTCTCGACGTCAAAAAGCACTCAAGCAAAAATATCATTTTTCTGGGGTTGTTTTTTTTTTTTACCTATTCAGTCATTCTCTTTGTGTGACTTGGCACTAGGTTCTACTAATAGATGTTCCCTCCAGAAGGCTGTCCTTGCAACATTTTTCTCTAGGGCATGTGTTTGGGGACTCATGCGCCAATAGGATTTTTATGTAGCTCTCACCCAAATCTCTTCCCCCCACATTCAACTCTCCTACCTTCCTGCATGGATTGATGCCCTTTATTTTTGTTCCTCTACATACTTGTATGCCCTCCACCACTGCAGTATCTGAGCATCTCAGAAATACCAGTGGAATTATTCCCCACAGCTCGCAGGACAGCTTGTGGTGTAGGGTATTATATCCCTCATTTTTACAGACAGGAGGTAGGTAGGTACTCTAGACTGCTGCTGGATTTGGCAGCTCAGTTTTACCCAAGGTAACAGCCTCCTTCATGGAAAAGATGATCACCATAATGGTATGACCAGAAGCTACATCTTCCATCTCCAGCAGGTCCAGACGGCAGTGGCTGATCTCCTAGGGTTACCATGGGAAATCTTCATCCTCTGACAGTGTAACTGAAGCTTAGACACTGCAGTGATGAAGGGCATACAAGTATAGAGAGGAACAAATGTAAAGGATGTCAATGCATGGAGGAAGGTAGGTGACACCTGAATGCAGGCATGGGGGAAGAGGTTTGGGTAACGGCTGCATAAAAAATGTAAGGAATGGAGTGTGCCCTGTTGTTCAGGGACTGTGATTCCCCTTCACAGGGTCCCTGCCTTCTCTCTACCATTTCATTTTACAGGGGAAACAGGCTCACTTTCAACACAATGTCTATATCTTCCCTCATATCATCTGGACCAGCTCCCATTGGTCTCTGAATCCTGATAGACGACTCAATAACACCTAAATTTCACTTCATATCCAACACTTCCCTGTGCCCTTTCTAGTCCACTCCAGTAAGAAGGCTTATCCTTCTCCCGGTGCCATCCACTTTCCCCACGTTTGGTCATTCCTCCAATATACAAAACAGCATCCCACTGTTTAGCATTTCCACTTTGCTTCCCCCTCCCACCCTGCTGTACTTACAGATACGATCTGTATTGTGCGGCATGTTTTCATAAGAGACTATAATCCACTCGGAAGCAGTTTGTGATGATTCTGCATGGAGAACTAAACAAAATACATTGCATTTATTATGTTCCCCTTTGCTTCCAAACCCTGCAAGTGGGGGTAAGGAGGAGCACACTGGGCTTCAAGGTGGATTTATTTCACTACCCTGGACAGCTCATATCAGACAAACTGTCCTTGACTCCGGGCTCCGCAAAGGAAGCCTGAACTTCCCACAAACATGATCCCTATCATATCAGATTTATATATTTCATAACAGCCTTTTATTCTCCTGTCTTGGTTCATTTATTTATCAATCTGACACTTTGCTAGATATTTCACTGCCTGCCTTTTTATTCACCTGTCATTATCTGCTGCTTACCTTTTAAAATACACACCTCTTCATGTATATTAAATATAAACAAGCTCCTGCCGTCACTCGCTTTCATGTTGGATCGTTTTTATCACTGTTAAATAGCGAAAGAATCGATGCTTTGAAAATCCTTTCTGCCTCCTAGTCAGATTCATCAAGAGTCTAAACCCCCTCATTGACGCATCTTGAGGCCTGAGGCTACAATCATGTCAGTGGGTAAAGTTACACCTCTGATGATCTTGGCGGGTGCAGGATCTGGTTTGCAGCGGAACAAACTTGGGAGTTGCATAAAATAGGATCATAAAAGCTCTGGTGTTATAAATAAACACTTAGCAGCTTTCCGTGACAATCCATTGCATTAACCTGCTGTACGTACAGTGGTACAGAGTTCATCTTGTCTTCCACATTACAAATCAGCTAGGGTTGGAAGCCAAGCAGGTACAGTAAATGGCATATGATACCCAGTGCGGATCACTTACTCCCATATGTTGTTTAACACTTCTTTAGCGCATTCCTTTAAGGGGAAAATTGACTTGAAACTACAGTCACATAAAATGCGCTGCATATCCCAAAGCATTTTGAAAAAAGCAGTAAGATATTACATTGTGGATTTTTACTACCATCAGAGAAACAAGTAAAAATATTTAACTTGTTTGTTAAAATATTTAACGTGATTTGACAGTTCACCAGATGTTTAAAAGTAGCTAAAAAGAATGGGAGAAGCTGTTGCCAAATTTAATAAATGTGTGTGTGCGCGCGTAATGTTTGTTATCTGGAGAAGTACATTTAGATGTCTTCTTAGGTTAGTATCACATATGCTAGACCACATGTTCCTACTCTGGTACACATATATAATTGTGCACATTTATCTTATTGTAGTTTAAAGTGCAAACAGGAAGAAATAACGTCGCTGTCACTGTCTCTTTCGGCTTATGTGAGAGGCCTCCGTAGTTAAACCTCTGTGAAAATGCACAATGAAAACTTTAGGGGGGGATGGGGGAAATGACTTGAAAATAATGTAATCAAGGAACACCTTTTCGGGGAGAATGATGCCATTTGAAGCCAGTCACAAAGTGGGTAGGAGGAAATGAATGGAGGCTGTTCCAACAGAAGCCTGCCAGTCAGATCTGTTTTACCATCATTTCTTTGTGTCTGTTGAAACGAGATTATTTTCACTGGGCCAGCTTGTGATTTGGTCTCCATGTTCATGCACTGCGGCAGTGAGAGCAAGACCAGCCTTTGGGTTGAGGGGCATCTATGTAGAGTTGTGTCCACTGACTCTCCCTTCTTGCAACCTTGAGGCATGGGAAATGAGGAGAGGTTTGGTTACTCATGCACATGTGCATACACATCACTAGCAAGGACAGCTGAGCCAGCATAGGAGCTGTTGAACTGTGCAGCTGGTCTAAGCCAGCAGTACAATGTTACCCCGGTTGCCCTCCATCCACCCACTCAAGGAGGAAGCAAGGAAGGGATCATGGTGCGGTGCCCCGATGCCTATTGGAACAGTTCATTGCTTCCTCAGGGTTGCTCAAGGTCACCTCTAGCCCCCTTGGAGGATTAAACTGAACTGAGTCCTGAGAGCTTTCCTCTATGTTCTGCTTAGTCCTCACCAAGCAAACGTCACTAGGAATTTGATGAAAGATGATAACGGCCCAGCTCCTGTTCACCTCTCCCCCTGAAGCCAGCTTGTGTGATTGTGACCAGCCAGATCTGGCTGCAAGAGTTTCTGGTTGGAAGATCATGGTCTCTTTCAAGAGCTATGCATCCCAGTTTGCCATTTTCTCACCAGTTTTCTATAATGATGACAATTATACAGGGAAAAAACCCATCAGCCCCATCCTAAAGCCAGCAATATTTCTTGCTCTCGGCATCCATCCCGACGTTTATGGCAATGAAACAGAACTGTGATCTTGGATCCTGTACTCTGTGCATTTTGCAGCTTGGATTTACAAAAGCAGAGATAAATCCCTTTTAATTTCAGAAAATTTTAATTGTGGGAATCAGCCTTGAGAGGCAGAGCTAGATTCACAGATCCCTTTGATGTTCAAGCCATGGAACTTCTCAGATTACAGGGGAGAATCCCTTTCTGAGCCTTCTGCAGCTCAGCATAAACTGACCGTCCAGAGAGACAATGAAAAACAGACCTCAGGCCTCAGCAACAAGGAAGACAAATGTCAGTGGTAATGTGACTAATAAAAACCATAAAGATTCTAAAACCATTTTTAAAAGAAAAAGGCAAAGAGGGGTTTGATCACATTTGTGACCAGATCAGAAGACAGTCACCCTTTAGCGTTTGGCTTTCTCCTGCCACAAGCATTTGCGTGCAAGCACAACGGAAATAGCTCCTAAGATCTCCAGATTCAGGTGAAAACCCTTTGGAATCCAATAGAAACAGGGAACCTGGCAGCCATGAATCAAGGTGCAAATCCAGACACTTGCTTCATGGCTACCAGAAACGTGTCAAATTCTCATGGTGGCTCTGGAGAAAAATGTCCACCCTGGTATTGGTTCATTAGGATTGGTAAAAGAGGTAGATTAAAAAGGCTGGTAGTGTTTAAGCCAACGTGAACCCACCGCTGGCCTTAGTGCTGCAGGCTCACTGCCATCCCAAGGCAATGAAGACCTTCAGGACATTGTGTAAGGCTCACTTATCTCCTCACTCTTTTGGGGACGGAGTAGAAGTGAGTGGGATGAAGCTTATGGATGAACTGTGAACAGGAGAACAGATGTTATTCCAGGGCAGTAGCTGGGTAGGCAAATTTGTGGCCCACATGTTTGACTTCAGTACAGCTGTATTGATTGAATCCTTTTCTAAGTATTTTCTATCCAGCCTAATTTTGCATGCATTTTGCATGATGTTGTCTGTAAATGGACCTAGAAATTGGAAGAGGTGTAATATATATATATAAATTAAAAGACATAAATAAGAAATAGTTCTGCAAAGCGGCTCTTGCTACTGGTACAGAGAATCACACAGAGGCAGAGGTGAGCGCTGGTTACTTGCACAGTGGGCTCCTTGTTCTGGGTTGTCAGACAAGCATCTGTGTCACTGCTGATGGTAGAGACTGGCGAGAAGGGCTCCCTCTCATCAGACACAGAGCATAGACATCAACAAGACTTTGTGCGCTCGCATGCTTGGCTGGATAACGGCATCTCACAAGGCTGAGCCCTCAGCTGCCAAGAGATGGGAAAAATCAGGTCATTGGGATATAAAGATGGGGAAGAGGCAGCAACACTGAAAGACTTGTTGGGAACTTCACAGTGCCCTCTGAAGAATATGTGGTTGGGTGTCCATCTTTTTTTTTTAATGTTGCTTTTGTCTTTCTCGCTGAGGTAAGATTCTTTCAAAACCACAAATGCCTTCAACTGCCTTCACATCTTTGGACTATCCCAGCCTATGTGGGGTTTTTTTGCAAGGTATCTCCCCTAGCATCTCATGGTGCTGGTCTGGTATTCAGAAATGGTTCATAGTCAATGGGAAGGGGGGGGGGGGGCGGGGAGATAAGCAGTACTAGGAATTTGCGCCATCCTTCACTTATGCCAAAAAATGAAAAGAAACTATAAAATCCCTGTTTTCTGAATATAAAAAGGTTGTGAAAATAGGACTCCAAGGGCTCTGCAAATGATTATGCTAATTAGATCCAGGGCTATTCAATAGCGCTGAAGTGATGCTCAGGAATTTTGAACTACAGTTTTTAGTGTGATTACAGATCATATTAAAATTCTATTAGTCTTCATGTAAGATGTGAATAAGTGGAACAGAATAATAGGTCCATACATTCATGAACCCACATACTTTAAAAATAGCAGAGGTTTTGGTATGAAAATAACCCCCTTTTTAAGGGGAGGGAAAAAGAAGCCTTATTTATATAGCAGCACAGGGTGAAACCAGCTCCAGCAAAACAGTCAAAGGCTGCTGCTATTCCAAGCGGACTCCAGTTCAACTGTTATTGTATGGTTAAATTTATAATTGTTTTAGCCTTGCTGCCTGGTGTAATTAAGATACACAGAAGAGAAAACTTTGTAGCAATATTTCTTTTTGTTTCTGCCTGGCAAATGATAAATTGTTAATGAGCACCTGTTACAATGTTAATGAAAGTAAGATCTGTATGTAAATAAAGAAAATTTAATAACTTAACAAGGTGGATTAAAATTCCCAACCTGCTCTTTCCTAATCTAACACCAAACACCAAATACTTGCTATCTAAGCAGGAAACTGGTTAATGTATTCACCTCCGTGTACTTTTCAAACTATAATTAATATTTTAAAAATTTATAAAACTGAAATCATAGGTTTGATTGTAACAAACAAAATATCGGTCTTTAATCTACTACAAAAGGTTGGTGCAAATCCCCTTAAATGATACTAAAATGTAAACCGGTGGTCAGGAGGGAGGAACTGATTATGTTTAACTTATTTTGCATTTGTCATAATCACATTCTTTATAATTGTATTTAAAATGACTCCAAAGCAGTTGATTGGCAATATGGTCGCACAAAAGTAATATGAAATGAGAACATTTGTCTTTTGGGAAAAAAAAACACCTCTACGTATAAATAACTTTCAAGGTATGTCCTCTGGACATTCAGTGAATATTAACACTTGACAAATGGACATGGTCAGTTTACACTAAAGTAAAAGCTGTGTGGGGGGAAGAGGAGAGGGTCGTCTTCCAAAAAAAATGAAAAGGAAGCAACTCTCATATGATTCCTTGCTCCCAGCCTGTGCTGCATAACAGGCTATGTAGGGTCGCTATCCAGAAGTCAGGACCTAATTCTGCCACTGGCTGAATGCAGACAAACCCAGTGAGATGCTTTGCCCCATAGTCCCCCAGCACAGATCCCAGTATGAGATTGGGACCTTAGATCCAAATCTTACACCTTGGACCAAAGTGGACTAAATCAGATTGATGCAGGGAGGTCAGAGCAGGTCTTCTCCCTCCTGCACCTTGGTGCATGTCAAGATTCAGCAAGCCCCGCAGACTCCCTGTACACACACATGCACATGCCCTTCATTTACAGAGGACTCAGAATGCAGCTGCACAAGCTGGTCTTAGCAAGGACGTCTGAATAGAGGCAAAACCGTCAGCCCACTCCTAAATGCCCCTCTGGAATCATGTGCAGGAAGCCCATCCTGAGCTTCTCAGCGCTCGATTGCTCATGAGAAATAGGCACAGTGCAACCATCCTGCACAACAGATGGTACCTGTCCCACTGCATGAAGGGGAAGGCAAGATTTGCCCTCTAACGGTAAGCTGGGCTTCAGTGCAGGGCACTGCTTGTCGCAAGGCAAAGCCCAGTGCAGGGAAAAGTGTTCACGGCATAATCACAGTCCTCAACTAGCAAAGCAACTCTAGCAGCCTGAAAAGAGCACCATTGCCATCCTTCTCATTCCTGTCATATCCGGGTGCCCCAGAAGCTTTAAAGTATTTGGGCTCACAGCAACCCTGTGCAGTGGGCAGAGCTGTTGCCCCTGTGTTACAGATGGCAGGGCAGAGAGACAAAGGGGCCTGCCCAAGGGAACACAGGAAGGCTGTAGCAAAAGGAAGGATTAAACCCACATCTCTGATGTCCCAGCCCAGTCCCCCAAACATCAGACCTTCCTCCCCCACTGAGCCAAGCGTGCAAACCTGAGCATAAACTAGGGCAGCCGCCAGCCATCGCCACTCCTTACAGACTGGATCCTCACCCACTGACATCAAAGCAAACATTCCCCTAGCATCCCTGGCAGAGATCCCTAGAGGAAATAATGTAAATGACTCCCCCCCCCCCACCCCCGCTCCCCACTTTTGGCTAATATACCTGTATACTCTGTGTCCCTTAATTGGGAAGCACTTTGCAAGGCTGCACTTAATAAAGATGGATACTTCATTAGGCCATCTCCCAAGGAATCACTTTAGCTTAATAACAGCAAATGGCAATGACGCTGCTTAATTGGGACAATTCTTAGCAAAACTTCCACTTAATGGGGACATATTAGGCCAGTGCCCAACTGCGGTAAAAAAAGAAGGTGAACAACACCAACTTCCTGCCTTTTTAGTAACACAAGGGCTACAAAAAAATAAGCAGAAGTAGTACAGAGGAAATGGACTGAGGACAGTAAGTCTGGCCCTTACAAGCTGCACGGGGAAGATCAGCTGTTCTCCCAAGGATCCCTGCCCAATGATCATATGCATTTCCGTACCACCTTGCCTCTGAGGATTTCAATGCACTTGCAGCAGTTTCCTTTGTGTTGCATCTATGCTCTCAGACCATCATAAATAGAAGTCTGCAAACTAAATGGACAGGACTTCTCTTTGCTCCAAATGGGAAAAGATTCCCCTGGAACAGCCCATGCATGTAATGCCATATCACTATGGCATGTGAATAAAGTACTGTGTGTTCCTGACAGGAGATCTGCTTGATTCCTGTTTCCCTGTTCAACCCAGGACAAGTCACCTCCGCCCAAACCCATAGAGGATCTTTGGCTTTGCAATACTATTGCACCCTTGGTCTTAGCAGTATGCATAGACCTGACATCAGCACCCAGCCTCTATACAAGGGGAGTGTTAGGTGCCTCAGCTGGGATTCACAAAGGGGTGAGTTGCAGTCATGGCCTGACTACGTGTGGCTGCATATAGGGAGCATGGGGAGTGAGGAGCTGCCTAAGATCAGCCAATAGGAAAAGCTAAGGACTGTGATGGACCTTAAACCCCAGCCATCTCGTGCGTTTAGGCTACTCAGTGCCACCAGGGTGCATCTCCTTCCACTTGGGATTCCCAGCTCTGAATCCTCTCCTGTAATGATGGGTCTAATCCCTTCCTTTTCAAAGGTGAGAAGGGGTCACTTCTTTCTTTCAAAATGCAGCAAGTGTGGGTGATGGTACTTGCCTGGTATATGCAGCTCAAGGGCTGGAGCAGAAAGCAGGAGACCAGTCAAAGATGGAGATGCTTTTAGGACATGTGCAGCAGCAGCAGAACCTCGGACATCTGGGGAACTTCCCAGTCAAAGCCATAGGTGCCCCCAAATTTCAGCCCCTTGGAGGGCTGGGGAGCGGCTGAATGGGGGTTTTGAGGATCGAAATTGGGAACTAAATTCCACATCATATGCCCAGGTCCTTTTTGTTGATCTGCCCCTTCACTCCCTGGACCTCAGTCCCCATTGTATAAAGTGAGGATTACTATACTTCCTCTGCCCCACAGTATACCTCTCCTGCTTATTGAGAATGCAAACTCTGTTGGGCAGAGACTGCCCCTTACTATATTCTTGCATGAAACCAGGTACAATAAGACTCTGACTGAGGTGAGGGTCTCCAGGTGACACCACAGACAAATTTATAACAACAAATTAAGTGAACAAATTAAGAGGCTGTGATGTGGATGACTGCACAGTCCGGTGGATGGCGAATTGGCTAGAGGGTCGCACCCAAAGAGTCGTGGTAGATGGGTCGGTCTCGACCTGGAAGGGTGTGGGCAGTGGGGTCCCGCAGGGTTCGGTCCTTGGACCGATACTCTTTAATGTCTTCATCAGCGACTTGGACGTGGGAGTGAAATGTACTCTGTCCAAGTTTGCAGATGACACAAAGCTATGGGGAGAAGTGGACACGCCGGAGGGCAGGGAACAGCTGCAGGCAGACCTGGATAGGCTGGACAAGTGGGCAGAAAACAACAGGATGCAGTTCAACAAGGAGAAATGCAAAGTGCTGCACCTAGGGAGGAAAAATGTCCAGCACACCTACAGCCTAGGGAATGACCTGCTGGGTGGCACGGAGGTGGAAAGGGATCTTGGAGTCCTAGTGGACTCCAAGTTGAACATGAGCCGGCAGTGTGACGAAGCCATCAGAAAAGCCAATGGCACTTTATCGTGCATCAGCAGATGCATGACAAATAGGTCCAGGGAGGTGATACTTCCCCTCTATAGGGCGTTGGTCAGACCGCAGTTGGAGTACTGCGTGCAATTCTGGGCGCCACACTTCAAGAAGGATGCGGATAACCTGGAGAGGGTACAGCGAAGGGCAACTCGTATGGTCAAGGGCCTGCAGACCAAGCCCTACGAGGAGAGACTACAGAAACTGGACCTTTTCAGCCTCCGCAAGAGAAGGTTGAGAGGCGACCTTGTGGCTGCCTATAAGTTCATCACGGGGGCACAGAAGGGAATTGGTGAGGATTTATTCACCAAGGCGCCCCCGGGGGTTACAAGAAACAATGGCCACAAGCTAGCAGAGAGCAGATTTAGACTGGACATTAGGAAGAACTTCACAGTTCGAGTGGCCAAGGTCTGGAACGGGCTCCCAAGGGAGGTGGTGCTCTCCCCTACCCTGGGGGTCTTCAAGAGGAGGTTAGACGAGTATCTAGCTGGGGTCATCTAGACCCAGCACTCTTTCCTGCTTATGCAGGGGGTCGGACTCGATGATCTATTGAGGTCCCTTCCGACCCTAACATCTATGAATCTATGAACAAGATAAGCTTTTCAAACATTATGTATAGGGCTTCAATAGCCACAGAACAGCTCAGGCACCTCTGTTACTGTAGCATCTTTCAGGAGTATAAAACCAAGCTACCTTAGACATACCTCTCCTGTGAAGTCTTGGTTTCCCTTAGACATTTTTGAGTGTTAACATTAACTGATGAACAAGCCTGCGAGGCATCAAAGGCTTTTTTTTTTCTCCCCCTTGTCATTAAGAGAAGCTGTTTTACAGGTAGCTGAACAATTTGAAGAAAATAAAAAGTGCGTGAAAATTGTCTGTTCAAGACACTGACTTAGTAACCTGTAAAAGATGTTAGTTAAATACATTTCCTCGGGACTTGTACAGTCTGTCTCTGCCTGAAAGTGTTTTGTATATAAACAAACAACACTGTTCCATCCATCCATTAAAAATCTCCAGTCGCTTTAATACATCACAGCGTAACCATTTAGCTCAGTCATTTTTCATTGTTTGACCTCACTTTTAATTAGAGACTAAATTATTAATGCCATTTGATAGGAGACAAACTACTTGAGAGTGCTGCTATTCTCTAGGCCAGCTCTCAGGAACTACACATTCAGGTTTTGTAAATTTCAAATAAAACACAAGTGGCCAGAGGAAAAACAATTTACATTTACAGCTCCTACAAACCCAACATTCATCAAGAGTTTGGTTCTAAAAAAAAACCCTCTTGCAGTGTTAACAGTAGACTTTTAAAAATCAGCAAGAAAATATAAAGTTCCCTCAGAGAGAAACTCCCTGGAGATTTTTTTTTCGAGAAGTTCTGCAGCTCTATAAAAGTAGTTGCCAGATCTTCTCATTGCGATGCCTGTGATCATTTAAGGAAGGGAACGCTCTGGTTTTTTTCCTACGTTGCTTTTGATGTACATGTCTGAGGTGTTCCCAGCAATAAGGCCAAAAGATGAGCATGTAGCAATAGAAAAACTACAGTGGATTTAAAAAAAAAAAAGTCAGGCTGGAGGCTCTACAGTTTTACAACTAACTGGTACTCTGACAAGTCCTAAAATCCTTTCCTGTGCATCCAGGACAGTTTTTAGCATGTCCATCACCATGGTACTTGACCCCTCTTTCCTTTTAGCTATCTAGGTTTTCCCCATCAGTGTTTTCTGATTAAGATTAAAGAACAATCTACAATATAGATGTCTATAACATCAGTTCTACACAGCAGGACTGAAGTCTCCTTCAAAGGAATGAAGACTTAGCGTGAGGGCCTCCTACCCCATAGTGACAGTAAAGATGGGGTCTGTGGCCTTCTGCAGAAATGTGGAGTCCAAAGCTGGGATCTTTTGGGTAACTAGAAGGGCTGGATTTGGACTCCCTTTATATAAAAGAGGCTAGACCTGTGTTCCCCCTCCTTCCATTGAACTAGGAAAGATGCTCCTAGTATGAAGATAAATAAATTGTAAGCTTGAATAGAGATTATCAAATACATAAAGGATTCAGTTCATCCTTGGTGTATGTCAATTCAAGGAGGTTATTCAAGGGATGGGTTTCACTCAAGCTTTCCCTTCCTGGAACCACTGGAAGTCCGTTGACCCTGGCTTGTGTGTTCATCTCTGTCTACTCTGAGGCCCTATTGCGTACACACTAACTTCTGGCTGTGGAGCTTACTGAGGAGAGGGGTGCTATTCAAGTCAGTGGGATCCAATGGTGCTCTGCATCTTTCTGAAGCACTCAGTACCCAGCAGTCTGAGGCCCATGAGGAGGCTGTGTCATAAGAAGCACAAGGATGTTAGAAAATTGTACCAGAAACCTGTGCAAACTGCAGCTCTTTAGCCTCGACATGGACCTGGGGATACATTGGAGGAACTATTTCTACTGCAAAGTTCATCTTCACTGAGAAGCCTTGCTGTGTTAGACAACTGTTTATTGTCTTTTCCATGTTACCACAGTACAATATAACAAGAAGGTAAGTTTCCTACCCTGCTGCTAATGCCCTGATCCTGCCATCCTCGCACACACACAGCATCCCCTGGACTTCCATTGATATTCTAGATTAAAAGACAGACTGAATTCGCTCCTCCAGTTCTTTCTTGTAATTATAGTATAGGAGTCTCAAAGCTGCCTAAGAAAATCAAGCAGAAAGATGCTCTGGCAGGTTACGCTGTATTTTCCACGTACATGGAGGGTGCGATGTAAATAACGAGGAGATTTTTTCTGCTTCTTTGGTGAAGTGGAAAATATGATCTCTGCGTTGCTTTAAAAAACCCAGTGACTTCTGCTGAATTCTTTGTGCACACTTCTCCAGTGACTGACACCTGAAATTTGTCTGCAAAACCAGCAGTCTTAAAGCAGAGTCATTTGGGACGTTGTGCCACTATTTTAAGGGTTGTGTCCCTTTTTCCATTTAATAGTGTTACAAGTTTTTTACAACCTGATCGTAAAAAATCACTCTAGATTGGAACTTGGCTTACATAATTATCCATCTCAAGGCATGGTAGGGAGGGCAAGCACTGTGATATCTTTTACATTTGCACTAAGTTAATTGGTCTGGGAGTGATTTTTAAATGCAGAAAATGTCCTTCATCTCCACTCCCCCAAAACTGTATCTCTCCCAAAATGTTAAGTTTCAAACAACTCTGAAATACCTACAGAGTTTTCCAGGATATTGCTGGACCCATCCCACCCCAGCCTGAGAGCAGTTTAATGGAGGAAGGCCTTCTGCTAATAGGTCAAGCAGAAGATTACAGAGGGCAGTATCTTCACATAAGGGATTTTCTACTACGGATAGTCCCTTGCAAAGGCTTCACTGTATTCTGAAGACACTGTTGACTGGAAGAGCAGTTTATCTCTGAAGAGTTGCCACAGCAGGAGACATATGCAGTAAATATATGTCCCATAAAAGTCTTGCATGGGTTTATGAGGATGCATAAGTTTTTAAAACCAGATACAGGGATATGAGCACTTCCAACAGGTCTAAGAGGCCTGCTAGAGAGCTTTGGCATCAAAAAATGTATATTGGTCACAAAAGAGTAATAGTAATAATATAGTCATTAAAGATATGGCAATAATATGTACAGCAGTAGCAACCTTTATTGAGGATCTCAAAGCACTGTGTAGGCATTGATTGATTAGGCCACCTGACACTGCATACATGAGTCTAATAGTTATCCCCATTTTGAATAGGGTCGTGAGAGAGGGAGGGAGGGAGGGGGAGTGAAAGAAAGATGATAAGATTTGCTCCGTTATGCAGTCAATGAGTGACAACACTCAACAGTGAACCCAAGTGGTCTGACACCATCCTTCAGCAATGCTTCTTCAGCAGGACCTCTTATATACTTCCTGCTAATGGACTGGACTGTGCCACCTTAAAATCTCCCAAAACAAGTACGGGGATGACTAGCAGCTCTGAAGGAGTCAGGTGAATCTATCAGGTCAATAATACATGTTTCCAGAAGCCTGCTTTGCACATACAAAAATATCTCTGAGTAGCTCTCTTTCCCCACGGGTGTGCTTGCATGACTGCCATTAACGCTAACGGGGAGATACCCATATGCATCAACAGAAAAGTATAGACACCTTCAGGCCAAACTCTGTCCTCAAATGCATGTGGAACAGTTTCCACCCAAGATCACGAGAGCACTTCTGCAAATCCAAGGGCCCGTAGCTTGGGAGTGCTGTTTGGAACCAGCCATGTTTGACTCCCTCAGTACGTCCCCTTGCCGGGTAATGAGATGCAGCCAACTTATAGTCCGTGTGCACTGGAGCTACTTCAACTTCAGCGGGACATCACTGATGCAACACATCAGGTTTCCCCTCAGAGAATCTTGTACTCACTGCTGTTGCAGGTGACCTCGGAGATCTCCAGAAATGAGAGGAGCTCTGGGATGTGGGTATTTAAAGGAAAGTAATTGAAGTCCTTGAATTTACCCCTTCCTCACCTTTCAGATCCACTTCTAATCCTCTAATGCCCTAAGTCCAATAGTCGGTAGTGTAAATTGTTATTAAATGTCTTTTGGGGGGATTATAATTTTGTATTCCTGATTCTACAATGGATATATCTATCTAGTGGTATCACAAATAGCCATGCTATAATGATGATTGAAATATATAATCCCTCCAAAGATGGCTAGAACAATTTAAACTACCCTCTCCTTAATTAAGGAGAGTGAAGGGATTAGGCACGAGATTTAAAGGGGGAGGGGCCATAAGGAGACTTAATTTATATTTTTTTTAAAGTCATTTTAAGCCATAATGGCTATTGCCAGGGCAACAAGGAGGGAAGCCAGGGAAGAAGACAGGCTGAAGGGTGACAGCTCAGATTGAAGAACTCCAGGAGTCTTGGTTGTTTGGTCTGAGTCCAGACACTGCCCCAGCTCTCAGAGGCTCACGCGCCAGGAGCCTCCTTTCCACGTGTGGGGCAGGAAGCAAGCAGTATTTGAAAGGGAGAAGGGGAGGCACCTCCTGAGGTTTCCCCTGACTTCCCAGCACCTCCCACCTGGTCTCTGTTTCCCCTGCCATCCAGCAGTGCTTGCAGCAGGCAGCTTCAAGTATTCAGCACGGTAGGACCACTCCCTCCATTTTACAGCTGGGGAAAGCGAGGCAGCAAGAGGGTAAGGTTACAAAGGAAATGTCTGGCAGAAATGCAAGTAGAGCCCAGCTCTCCTGATTCTCCCTTCTCCTCCATCTGCTTTACCTGCGAGAGCATCTTCCGCCACATCCCAAGTTAGTAGTTTTAAAATAGTCTGTATGCTTTGGCCAAGATTGCCTGGAGCAAAGGGTACAGGTCCCTCACACCGTCTGTTCCTTTCCCATCTAGATAGTGCCAAATCCTGCTCTGGGCTGCACTGACAGACTTATTCCTTATTTACATCACTATGTAACCAAGAGCTTAATTTGGCCCTTCAAGACCTGCATGCAAAGCGTTTAACCTCTGGCCAACTCCCTTCTATGCTGGAGCAGCAAGGGCCTGGTAACCTGTAACATCTCGATGCTATCTGTAATGAATGAGGTTTCTTTGGGTTAATTCCAATGAAACAAGGGCCTGGCGCGCCAAGGAGGCTGCTTTTGCGTGTGAGGGTGGCCTGCCTTTCAGGAGAGAAAAATAACCAGCGCTTCGGCAAGTTTCCCTTTCTTCAGCAGTTCTTGGAGCTGCCAATACGGCACTGAGCAGAAGTGATCAGTTTGTCTTCTTCATGCTGACAATAAATCCAATCACACTTGGGATGAGTAAATAGAATCGATCAAGTCCCCGCTGCAGCAGCCTCCCTTTCTGCTGCATGGGTCTCCCTCTGCACTGATCCGATACAAACGCCTTCTCCCTAATCAGCCACACCAACAGGGGAGAAGCAAGCTGATTTCACTCGCCGCCTTTACCTGCTGACTGCAGAGCCATCTTTGTCATTAGGGATAAATTAATCAAGAGGGGGTGACGCTTGCGACAAGGCACAAAACAGAAACAAAATTAGTGCGGTGGAGACAGAGCCAGGCTGTGCCACGCGGAGCGGGGACAAACGCCAAAGAAGCAGAATCGCCTGCCATTGCTTTCTGAGTTGAAGCAGGACTTGGATCCAGGAGAACAGAAAGGGGGTCTCCTTGCAAAGCATAAGGCCTGCAGCTGCCCTTGCCAAAACTCAGAGGTTGGGGAGTTTGGCCTGCTATGGGTTTCTAGTGCCTGTTGCTCCGAGCCCCACACTTCCCAACCCAGAGCAGCTCCCCAGCATCCAGGAGTGGGGGTGCCGTCATCCTCACCAAGGGGATGCACCTTGTCACTGCCTTACGCACAGCCATGTATGCACGGCTGGAGGCCTGTACCACCGCACATGCACGGGTGCTAACTGCATGCTTAATGCACGCAATGCCCGTGCACTGGTTGAGGGCATGTGGGCGCTCTGCCTCCCTCACGCCACTGCTCAGCACGTGCCCTGTGCATCCTGTCCCTGCGGCCTGCACATGCACACACATTCCCGGGGCCTGTATGCTGCAATTGCACATCTCCCCAGGCCCAAGCTTTGCTCTTTTCCTCCTCCCTCTCTCCCCGGGCATTGACCTTGGCTGCAAAGATCTCCGTCCTGTGCTGGCTGGATCTGCCCAGATGCCAGCACCCCTGGCCCGGCTGGGAGGTGACAGCCCGCAGGATCTGAAGCCCCGCATCGGCCGCTTCTCGCTTTGCTCGGTGCAGTGGGGGGAGCCAGCTGGGGCCCTTGCAGAGAGGGGATGGCAGGGACCAGGGACCGCTTGGGGCAGGGCCCTGCAGCACTTTTCTTTCTTTCTTAATTTTTTTCTTCTTTTTGTCTTTGAAATCGCGCTGGCGCCCGCGACCAGGGCAGTGTTGTAGTTACACTTCTTTAATTAAGTGAATAATTAAAAAGAAGTTGATCATCAATTAGTTAATTAAATAATTAATCCATTTTACTTTCATACCCTTTTTTGTTAATCACACTGGCTGCGGTAATGAGCCTCCGATGGGTTGCTAAGCAACTGCCTCCCAGTTTAAACAATCAGCAGCTGCCTCCCATCAGCGCCCGTCTGAAGGGATGAGGCGGGGATGCCAAGGAGGCCGCGGGAGCTGCCAGCCCGCCGCTCCCGGCCCTGCCTCGCCGCGGGACCTGCGGGGGCAGCGGCCCCAGCGCCAGCCGGGGGGCTCCGGGCTGCAGCCACCCCTCTGGGCGGGGCGGGGCACTGCTGGATCCCGGGCTTCTCCCTGCTGGGGGCATTGGGGCAGGCCCCATGGCTCAGGGCTCCCCCAACCCCGGGATGGGGGGCAGCCTTTGGCCGCTGAACGAGCCCAAGGACGGGGAGCGGGGTCAGCTCTGAGCAGGCCCCTGCTGCCTGGGGTGTGTGGGGGGGTTCCCCTCCCTTCCCTTCCCTTCCCTGCCACGGAGCAGCTGTGAGCCAGGGCCGGGCGCAGGCTCCTGGGCCTCCGTTTTTCCATCTGTAAAATGGGTCGGGGGGGCACAGTGCCTCCCTCCCGACTCGGCCGGGAGACTTGTCAGCAGCCCTGTGCACACTGCAACAATGGGACTCCCAACTCCTCCCCCAGAACCAGGGGGATGGGGGTGGCCTGGGCCCTCCTGGCAGCCGCGAGCGCATTCCCCGCGGGGGGCGAGGGGAGAGCCGCGCCGGTGCCGGAGCTGGGAGGTGCCTCTGCCGGTGTCAGCGATCGGATCTCCCAGCCTCCTCCCCGCCTTGCCGCTGTTTTCCCTGCCCCGGGGCCGCGCTGTAAATGAGATGTTACATCTGCGCCGCGCTAAGCAAACACTCCGCAAATGAATAAATAAGTGGCTGGAGCAGGGGGCAGGAATCCCCGCGCCCGCCCAGCCCAGCCCGGGCAGCGCCGCGCCCCCCGCCCCGCTCCGCCGGGCCCAGAGGAGCCTGTACAGACGTGGGGTCGCGCTCTAATCGGATCCGCGGTGAAAATAGAGCGGTATTGAATTCGGACGGGGGCAGGGCCCGGCCGTGGTGTCCCGTCCAGCTCCCAGAAGCTCTGCCCGAGGCCGCCGTGATGGGCCCGGGCCGGGGAAACTCCTTCGAGCTGCCTCGTCCACTCCAGCAGCGCCGCGGAGCGGGGCCGGGCAGGGACCCCGGGGGCAGCTCCAAGGGGGAGCGTTGCGCCCTGCGCCGGGACGGCTCCGGCAGCGCGGGGGCCGGGGCCTGGGGCAGGGCAGGAAGGTGGAGGCCAGACGAAGCCCCAGCCAAGTCCTTCGCCCCCGGGGCCGAGCCCGCAGGAGGAGCCGGTGACTGGAGGGATCGGGGAAAAGCGCCGCCGAGTGACCGATATCAATTATGGAAGCGGCTCCGGAGTGGAGGAGCGGGGCGGAGCGGGTCCAGGCGCCCCGTTATTTAGGGCAGATGAAGGCCGGGATCCGAGGTGCCGCCCGCGGGCCCCAGCGCTCCTCGCTGCCCTTTTCTGCACCCGCAGGAAGGGCCCGAGCAGCTGTCTCGTGCAATTAATTAACTTGCAATCCCACCCCCGCCACCCGCCCAGCGGCTCCTTCCCCTCGACGGCTGCGTCTGTCCAGGGGACACAGCCCCGCGGGGCGCTGGGGGGCTCTCACGGCACCACCGGCGGCGAAGCCCGCGGGCCTCCAGGCAATGCTGCTGCGGCCCCCGCTCCGCGGGCGGCCTGGCCGGGGGGTGCTTGTGCTGCGCGCGGAGCAGCCAGGCTCGGAGCCGAGCGGCGTTGGGCCACGGGCTGCGCAGACCCAGCGCCGGCCGGCGCCTTCGGGTCCATCTGGGGGTGAAATGGTTCAGAGACAGATGGAGCCGGCGCTTGTCTCCCTGCCCCCGTCGGGGGAGCCCGTGCTCGCTTGCAGGGACCGGGCAGGGCAGGTGGGGGGGTCTTTGAGGCTCTCCCCCCTCGAAGTGAAGCGCTCTGGAGACGCGTGGAGCCGGCCCCGAGCGCTGCAGGGGCGAGAGCAGGTGACCTTCAAGCGGCGCCTCCCGGCCTTGGCTCCAAAGCCCTCCCACCGGGTGCCAGGGCCCGGGCGCTCCTCGGGGTGCAGGGGCTGCGTCTGCCCAGGGGCTCCCGGGTGCGCCGGGCTTCGAGACCCGCAGCAAAGTTTTGCACGTCCCAGCGCTGGTCGCCGGAACTGGACCCCGGGGCAGCGATCAGAGCTGGGACCCCCCTGCATCCCGGTCTCCCCGGAGAGAGAAGGGGCCATGAAATGGGGGCGAGCCAGGAGCCCGTGTGCCGCCCCCGGGGGCAGAGCCTGGCCCCGGCCCCGAGCGCTCGTGGAGGCACACCCGGACGGGACGGGACGGGACTGGACGGGGCGGGCGCGATCCACGAGCTGCGCCTTCTGCTGCCCTCCTCTCCCCGGCCGGGGCCGGTTCCCAGGGGCTGCCCGAGCCGGGCGGCGCAGCTCACATCTGGGAAGGCCATCAGGGCGCCTGCTCAGGAAGTTTTCACACTTCACGTTTCATTAACCGCGGGGCTCGGGGTCCTTGGGAAAGCGGCGCGGTGGAGGGGGGGGGGTCTTGGGGGGCTGGCGATTTGCAGCTGCTGTGGGAACCCTCCCGGGCACGGGGTTGCGGGCAGGAGGGAGCCGCCCGGAGCCTTGCCCCGGGGTATTGATCTGCGCATCTGGGCTGGGACGGGTCCCTCTGCCTCTGCCTGCTCACCCGGGGGAAACCCCCACGCGGGCACCGACTCCTGTCCCACCTCCAGCCCGAACCCTGCTTCCCCCGCAGCAGCAAGCTCCTTGGCTGGGGCTGGGGAAGGGGCAGGGGCGGGGAGGGTGGCACTGGCCACCCCGAGCTGGGTGGCAGTGAGCGGGCTAGGCTGGCCGGGGTACAAGCGGGCAGAGGGACAAGCGAGGCGGCAGCCAGAGTCCAGGGGCGCCCGGGGCCTGCGCTACCCGGACGGACTCAGCACCTCGGGGCTCCCCGCGGCAGGGCAGGGCAGGGCTGGATGTGCCTCCCCTTGCCGCGGGGGCTTCTCCTGCCCGACGCCCCGCTGGTGAAACGGGAGGGAGGGGAAGGGAGAGAAGAAAGAAACCCCGAAGCGAACGCGCCCATTTCGGCTCATCATTCTTTTCAATAATCTGATTTTATAGTTACAGATATTGTCTTAATGTCTGAAGGGGATAGTGGTTGGGAGCTTAAATTACAATTGCTTCTACTTAAATTTATTTGATGGCCGCAGCCTTTATGTTATATCGCCTTATGTGTCCCCTCCCCCCCCCCCCCAATATCTTAAATGTTTAAAAAGGGTTTCTTCTGTACTTACAGTGAGGGGAATTAAAAAGAAACAGTAAAATGTTTGAAAATGAAGTGCATGATGTTTAATAAATTTAAAATGAACAAAGACTGCTATATTGCCAGCAATATCAGCTCTTGCCCGGGGGCATTAATAAAGACTGGGAGGTTTGGAGGGGGAAAAAAAACAATATTTTCTATTAAAATTCTACGGTGCGTTTCAATATTAAAAGGATAGGTGATGAATTTTCAGTGTTACTCAGACGGGGTCAGCGACTAATTTCATTTCTTTCTGGTCAGCATTCTGTCGATAATTAATCAAAAGCAGAGTTTCTTAATGAAACACTTTTCATAAGGTGATAATTAGCAGGAAAGAAGCGGGCTGCAGACAGCACTGGTAGCTGTCTAATAACCAGAATGAAACCAGGACTGGGCCCTGGGAGTTGAGCAGAGCTTAAAAAAGAGAGAGGGAGAGAGAGAGGGAGAGAGAGCTACTCCAGTCAAAGGAAGGCGGAGGGAAGCAGCGTTGTGTTTTCCAGTTTTGATCATTTTTAATAGCTGGTATTATGATTTCAGATCCTATTCCACCGAACATGACTCCTGTTGGAGAGAGCTGAGAGCAGCTGCGGGGGCAAACCTCCGCGCGCACACGCGCTTCCAGCCCGGGGGAAACTGCCTGAAAGTTTGGGGAAAGAGAGGATGGCCCGGGGAGACGGCTCCCCACAAACCTGCAGGAGATTCAGGGGAAAGGGAAGGGGCCAGGGTGGAGTGCGAGGCTCGCCTCCTGGCTGCCCCGTCCTGATGGAGAAGGAGAAGGGATGGAAGGGGGTGAGACGATTAAGGGGTTGAAGAACAAGTGAAGTTTAACGAAGAACAAGAGCAGCAATTGGCGGGAGCCTTAGGATCCGGGAGTGCCGGTTTCCCTGTCCAGGAGAAGAGCGGGGGACGATCTTAAAAAAAAAACCAAACCAAAATAAAAAAGATACTTGCGGCATAAGCAAGAGAAACCGAGCTCCGGCCTGACATGAATCAGGATAAAAATAAAGTGCAATAAGTGGAGGATTAAAAGGGACGTGGTTTTAATTCGTGGTTATGCAGAGAGCCCAGCAGAAGCGTGGCGAGAGGGGTGTGGATCCCTTAATTAATATTAGGGGAGATCATACTTATTCATAATATTCCTTGATGTCCTTACTCCATAAACAGCGCGGGATTATTTGTTTAGATAGAGAAAAATAACCTTCAGGTGAGACGTGAAATACAAAACCAATCTCTCCCCAGCATCTAGACTGGCACTTAAACAGCAAACCTTTCAATGGGTTTTCTTTTCCCTTCCCCTCATATTAATATTTTTTTAATCCCGACATGAATGACAGGTACCGCTTTCCTACCATGTCGGGGTTTTTTATTATGAAATTCTCCTGAAATGCTGTAAACTTTCAGATAAAGCAGAGAGGCAGGAGGTTGTTGAGTAGATGAGATTATTGATAGTTATTGAAAGTATCCAAATAGGATTTAGAAATCAGGCTCCTGCGCCTTTAATAGAATTCCAGATAATCTTTTATCACAACAAGACACCCATAGAATTATTTAAACAGATTGGACTGCTCCAGCAGCAAATTTCAATTATTCTAATGCTTTAATAAATGTGTTGTGTGTGTATTAAATTCAAGCTTCTTAATCCAAATTTTACGATTTAACTGCTCTGATTTTTCATTACAGCTACACCCACACCCAGACATTTCCATTTCCCCCCTTCTCCTGGAGAAGCTGATCCCTTATCGCATCAAACCCCCCAAATAAAAGAAGAGAATAAAAGTGAGCTCAGAAATGTATATGGACCAAGAGGAAGGTGGGGAGGAGAGGGAAAAAAAACACCAAAATAAAAACAACCCACCAACCCAGCAAACCCATTGGAAAAGCCAGGCGGAATGAAAGAGCCGGAGAACCCGGCTCTGAAACCTGATGAAAATCAAGAACGCAGGAAAATTAAGAGCGGAAGATTGAATTGATGGGATTTGGGGCTCTGTGGCTCGAACCTTTTGTTTCAATATTTATTTCCTCCGAGGTTAATACCTTTTTCTTTTTAAACGTAACAGCAGGTGAGAGGGAAAAGCGTGGCCTTGCGAAT